>NW_027103473.1:0-1308670 GCF_902728285.1 Clytia hemisphaerica
AATGAGCAATAGCCGATCACATTTGGAGGTTTGTCTTTTATGTTTTCCACTTGAAAATGCGAGTTCCCGCATTTTTCAAAAACTGGGCATGCGTACTGAATTCCGTAAACTTTGATATTTAGAGCAAAAATGGTAGCCTCAGTAGTGTAAGACGAAGTATTCCTCCTGAATTCACTTGCTGGCTTGCTGGTTGGACTTCATCAATCTGTGTTTTGATCTTTGAAATGGTTTGATTATATTTGGAGTTATGATAGGATAGTTTTGAAGGAGAAATGTTGTTGTTAATTTAGGAGGGGAGGGATATATTTTCCATTTTTCAGAAAATATCTTGGTGGCCTCATATCATCCATTGTATTCTGTCATCCCTCTCTGCGCACTGCGGTCTGGCTGCCTGCCCAAGGCTTTTCTTAAGATTTTGGAACCCTGGCCCTGAGTTCTTTTTTCACTCAAAGATTTCCCAAGTAAATATTATTATTTAGGGGTCACTCACATATCGATTCTTCCCACGACTAACGTCAAATTGACGCTAATTCGAAAACCCCCCCACCCTCACCCCTTAGCGTCAAAGTTAAGAAATTGTCAAAAATCGATAAAACTTTAAATTTACTCCATTACTATAGTACAACAACCACCACACGCCAAAACGCTGGATCAACTTCTATTTCACCTCACTGACCCGCTCGCTATCGTTCTTCTTGGGAAGTGGTTTCAGCTTATGATTTTCAACGCTAATTCATTTCCAGACCTCGGATGTTGTTAACGCGGGAAAAAATGAAAACAAACTCTCGCGTTCTTTTCGACAAAAATTACGAAATGAAACATCTTGGCTTCCTTTGAGACGTAAGGTTGTGGTTTGAAAGGGAATGGCTAGATGGAGCTGATTATTTGTAATGGGTGGAAAGATATATTTTTTTATAGAATGATCTTTTTTGTGGTTAAAAAACTGTGGAATTTCATTTTGTCGAATCTTTCTACCTTTCAAAGGATTTGTGTTTTATTATCGTTTAAAAATAGTCATATTCGAAAAAAAATTGATTGATAAAGAAAGATTTCTCATTCGTTCAATTGTTTTGAAGGAAAACATAAGATACTAATATCCAGAATGTTATATACCTTTTTTTCTACTGTTCCTATCTCTCTATTTGTTTCTACTGACTATCTGAGATTTTGTTTTCTCATTTCTGACTAAGTTTTGGTACCTGTCAATCATTTTTCGTCCAATATGTCATCGCACCGAGTTGGATTCGAACCACCAACCTTCGGTTACGAAAGCCAGCGCTTTATCCGTTGAGCCATCGTCGCACAGCAGAAAGCGGATCAAGTTATAGCAAAATCACGAATCTCTCTCTGCTGCTGATAAGAGTGACTGGCATCTTCCCATCACAGTGGAAGAAAGGTAACGTGGTTCCTGTCTATAAAAAGGGAGACAGGAGCATAGCCAAAAACTACAGACCAGTGTCTCTTCTTCCTGTGTTTGGAAAAATATATGAAAAGTGTATTTACGATACACTTTACAGGTATTTTGGAAACAATAACTTATTTTCTCCTTGTCAGTCTGGTTTCGGGAGGGGGATTCCTGCATTTCTCAGTTGTATCCATAACGCATGATATTTATACAGGGTTTGACAAAGATCCCTTCTCTAGATACCAGGGGGTGTTTTTTTTAGATATTTCAAAGGCATTCGATCGGGTGTGGCACGATGGCTTACTCTTTAAAACTCAAATCTTATGGGGTGACTGGACCGTTGTTTCCTTAATTCGCAGCTTTCTAACGATAGGCATCAGAGAGTTGTGTTAAATGGAAAAACATCTGAGTGGAAGCGAATCAATGCTGGGGTACCCTCAAGGCTCGATTCTTGGTCCATTGTTCTTCTTAATTTATATTAATGATCTTCCAAAAAACCTTGAGTCAAAACCGAAGATTTTTTGCTGACGATACCTCTCTTAATTCTCTCTTGTGATTGATCAACTCTTGAGCCTGAAGTACTTAACAGAGATCTCTCCAGGATAACTGACTGGGCTCATCAATGGAAGATGTCTTTTAACCCTGACCCATCTAAGCAAGCCATTGAAGTCTATTTTACCTGTAGACTCACTCCACCTAATGCTCCAGTAATCTCCTTTAATAATTCTAATATCGCGACCAGTGAGTACCAGAAACATCTTGGTCTAATCTTAGATTCAAAACTTTCTTTTGATCGCCATCTAGACGAGAAGAGAGAAAAAAGGCCAATAAAGGAATTGGTCTTATTAACCGACTTCGCAAGCATGTGCCTAGGAGATCTCTACTAACCATTTATAAATCTTTTTCATTAGGCCTCATCTTGATTATGGTGATATCGTATATGACCGCCCGGGAAATGCTACCTTTGTGCAGAAGCTTGAATCTATTCAATATAATGCCTGTTTAGCTATAACAGGCTGTTTTCGTGGAACGTCTCAAGAAAAACTATATTCAGAACTTGGTCTTGAAAGTCTTGCTGACAGGCGCTTTGCTAGAAGAATGACATTCTTCTATGGAATTATTAACAATTTAGCCCCTTCGTATTTTTACGTAACTACCTGCCAGCAAGACTTACAGCACCAGGTGGCCTTAGAACAAGAAATCCTATTTATCCTCTTAATATACGAACTGAGCGTTTCCGTAACACTTTTTTTCCGTACTGCATATCTCAGTGGAATGTTCTGGGAGGTAATATACGAGATCTACCTTCAATTAAAACTTTCAAAAAAAGCAATCTATGAATTTTTGAGACCCAAGCAATCTCATGTTTTTGATGTTCCTGACATTCAAGGAGTGATCTTTCTTAATCGACTTCGGGTCGGTTTCAGCCATCTCAACGAGCATAAATTTAGACATGGCTGCTTCCGCGACACTTTAGACCCTTTCTGTGGTTGCCGAACTAACTCTGTTGAAAAACACTCAGCACTTTCTTCTGCACTGCTCTATATATTCCCATGCAAGACAATCTTTGTTCGACAAACTTCAGACCCTAGGCATTATTTTTCATCCCCCGCTTAACCCTCCTTTTTTCTGTCGGCTTTTATTATATGGGGATGAAAGTTTGACTTCAAATCTAAATAAATCTATTCTTTGTTCTGTTGTTGAATTTCTTAACGAAACTGGAAGGTTTAGCGGTGCTTTATTTAGGCTTTTACCTAACAATTGTAGCTTCCTTCTCCAAGATTTTTTCTTTTTTACTACTTATTTATTTATTTTTACATAGTCCTAGTACCTCTGGCGATATAACGTTAGTTCCTAGCGGGGGTAGGGACTATATTTTATGTTTAAGTAATGTTTTGTAATATGTTCGTAGTGTGCACGTGTTTTTGTTTCAATAAAGAAAAAAAAAAAAAAAAAAAAAAAAAAAAAAAAAAAAAAAAAAAAAAAAAAAAAAAGTGATACATATTGTCCGAGATAGGTTCTCGCTATTTTTTACTGTTATTTCTGTATAAGGGTTGGGTAAATCAAGAGGAAATTATATGGCCTATTGTTTTTGAAAACTGTTTTGTTTCATGAAATTTTATAGATCTGATAATGATATAAGATTGATAGAATGAGTCGTCAACGAACCATTTTCGGAAAGTTGGCGCCGCCCACTACGTATTATAAGCATCCACCCAAAACACTTTATGAGCAATTTGTTGAGGCGTGTTACTTTTTCAAGAGCAGTAAATTGACTAAGGAAGAGTTTATTAAAGAAGCGAACAAACTATGGAACGAGAACAAAGATAATATGCAATATGTTAATGACATAATCCAAAAACGCAAAAATAAACTCTCGGGACAATCAGGAAACGCCATCCCAGCAAAGTCAAGTAAAAGGCAAATCCACAAAACCACTGTTTCTTCAGACACTTCACGAACGCCAAAGTCTTCTCAGTCATTTTGTAACGATCGAAACCAACTACCATCTACTGATCCAAATCGTAAAGTCCATCTTGCACCAGACTCTCCCAGATATAGCATTATCAGCGAATTTCTTGATCATATCACACCTGGTTTATCAAAAGCTATTTCTTCATTTAACGATATCGAACTTTTGATCAGAGCCATTCACGAGACTGCCAAATCATACAATGGTATTTCAAAACAATTAGACACGGTAAAAACGTCAACAATCCGACAACCTAAAAATAAAATTAGCCAACTTCAACTCGACATACAAGATCTGCAGCAGTCCTTATGTGACTTTGGAGCAAATTTGACACGCTTATCCTTGATAGTAATCGAACCATCATTAGGATTTGGACTTTTAGAACAGAAACTTATGCAACATCGAGAACTTATGAACATCTGTTTACAAGGTGCACTAAAAATTGAGAATTTGATAAGCGAAAAGTGCTTGAAATACTCACTGAACAGGAGAGTAAAACAGATTCAAGACCGAGAAGCGAAGTTACTTGCTGATGACACAATCGATCTGAAGATTTTCGCTAAAGCCGGGATAGAAAGAACTTGGGGTGAAGGATTGAATGATTTATGCAACGAATTAATTGACAAAAGACCAGATTTGGGCTTGACTCAAACAGAGCTTTTGCATCTTGCGTTTCTCTTGCAATCGTCTGCGGTAGTTCCAACGAAAATGGTATTTGATATGTTTCCAAGCATGGACTCTAGATTTAAAAAACAAAACATTTTAAACTGTTTCTTACGATCACTCCCTCTTTATGTGTTGATCTTAAAGACAAAAGAGTATCTAATAAACTTTTGTCAAACAAACTGTGGTGAGGTGATTGATAAAATTATAAGCGCACAGCAGAAAGATACCACTCAAGAGGAAAACTCTGGAGACGTACCAAAGCCTCTGGAAAAAGCAACCGTCCACAAAAAGAAAGGTCAACCATCGATCGTGTCCAAATTTCCGACCATACCAGACGAGATAACCAAGTTTATAAAAACAAATGGTTTCAAAGCCCAAGAAAAGAGACGAGACGATGACTTCCGTTCGTGTGGAGTTTCACTAAATGATATTAGGGATCACTTGTTGAAAGTGGTGCCTGGTTTGGCTGAACATGGCATCGCACCCAACACAATTCGTTACCTTTTTGTGCCGGTACACAAATCAAGATCATCATCGAAACGCTATTTGGGTATCGTTCCCTGCAAAGTACCTAAGAAGGACAACAGTGGCCGAACAGAAAATGAAAACAACCACTTCATACACTCGCGGGTAGGAATGAGGTTCGAGCATGCCGCAACATATAACAAAGATTACAGCATGATTAGCGCGGATGCAATGAATAAGATCCACGTTGGTACATTGGCTGTATCTAGGTATCTTTAACACTTTTGAGCAAAATGTTTGAATTTTCTCATCGATCCATTTCCTAGCAAATTAATTTAAGCCACTCCACGTTTTCGTTATTGTAGATAAAAGGCTTTTGGGGTGATGTGGTCTGAAAACTTGTAAAACCTCTACCCAAATAGAATTTATTGGAAAGTAGTTTGTAACTGTATTTATCTTTTTGGACAGGTATCACCAGATACGGCGATATTTCGGTGAAGATGACAATGTTATTTACCCTGATCACGACTTCCCCTTGGGTTACAAGCTCATTCCTTGCGGTTATATGGTACTATCGAACGATGGAGATTTATTTGGCGTTCAAGATAACAATTCCGAAAGCAACGAACATTTAGTAATTGTTTTTTTCTGAACTTAACATACTCTATTATGTGAAAGTACCTAACCTCACCTTGTTTTTTAAAGTTGCCTTTGATATTGGGTCTAAATTGTTTATTGTCTGATGTGGTAGAAAATCCAATTCTAAAAAGTGATTCTAGTAAAGTAGGAATATAGCTGAAAGAAATTATTTTTTTGCTGGTAAAAGATTTGCTTCTCTAAAAAGCTAAACATTTTTTATTTTTAGACAAACGTGACAAACGTGTTAATGGATGACAACAACCTTCAATCTGAATTCGACATGGATGGTTGTTTAATTGATAGTGATGTAAGATATTATACTGCTATCAAAATGGCAATTATTTTCTCATATCAAAATCACTTTGAAACTCGAAATAATTCAACAGTTAGAGAATTTTTTTTTCTCAGGTACCAGTACAGATTCATGACACGATGGACAAATTGCTACAAGATGTCGATGCTCTCCTTATAAGCAGTACCGTAAGAAGCACTAATCAAAACATTGATGTGACACGAAAAGATCGACTAGGGAGGGATCATGTTACATTCAAGCGAACGGGCCCACTGGTAGTCTGCATAAGGAATGGGATGTTTCACCATTTGACCATGGAGGTAAACCTTTATATTCAGATAAGGGCAAACTTTAACTAATCTGGATCGGGCAAAGGACCCCAGTATTAATGAGGAATAAAGTATGTATATTTATTCAATATTTTTGTATTCATCTTTTTCAGGCTCATGCTAACGACTTGCTTCCAATTCTAAAAGGTGCCATTGACCACGGAAAATCATTTGTGGAGGTGATTGGCGACAATGGACCAGACATGGACCCAACAAATTATATGAACATATTCTATTGGGGACGACTTTGGCGAGACACTAATTTGACGAGACTCAGCTGCATTTCCTACCCCGCTGGTCACTCAGCTTTTAACCCAATTGAGCATGCTTGGTCGCCAATGAGCAATGCTATGACATCGATAACAATTTCAGCATGCTTACCAGGTTGATTTTCTTTATTTGAAATTTTTTATTTTTGTTGTAAGTGTAAAATAAGTTCTACAATCAGTGACAAAATACTTGGCACGAAAAGGAAATTCACCGGGGTGTTTTGAAACCACAATCAATTTGTAATTGCTCTAAAGTAGGTTCGAAGGGTAGAGTTTTATCTCTGAGTTTTAACGCTAGACTTAAGACTTACGACCTTAGGATATTTGCTTAGTCACATAATGTCTCAATGTCTCATCTGTCAGTCTTTGACAAGGGTAGTTATATTATAGATTCTTTCTTTATTTCACCAGGTGAAGACCGCTCACCAAATAAGCAAACAGAGTTATCACCTGACGAAATCAGCGCCAAAACCAAAACCATGTTGGAAAATGCCGCTCGAGAGCTTTCAAGCTACTGGGATAAGCTTACCTACGACGGGAATGCTGTTATCCCTCTCCCTGTGGAGACAGAAGGTGTTTACAACGATCACTGCAAAGTTGAAGAATTCGTTAACGCCCCACTGAGAGATTTGGACGGCAAAGAATTGGAACCCCTTCGAAAAGAATTTCTTTTCTTCTGTCGGCATGTTGATCAACGAAAAAACGCACTTTCCTTCATGAAGTGTCAACTTTTTAGAAAGGACCCCTGCAAATTTTGCTTCGACAACCCACCCAAGGATTGTGACGCTTTTGAATTTGAAAAGTCGATCGGTGGTTTGATGTTCGATCCAGTACCATCGACAGAGCACGATGGTCATTTCAAGACATATCTGGAGGTGAAGTCTGAAGATGGTGTAAAGTACCAGCCGGACACCGACACCGATCTAGGAAGATGCTCTGAATGTACCAATTGGTATTTCACTTCCCTGACCGAAATGCAGCGACATAGAAGGTTGCTACACCCGAAAGTTGCCATTCAAAACTTGGCTCTTCCAAATAGTGGCAAACAGGTTGATAGCCTGTTCTTATGCAAGTTTAAAGTCCAAGGAAATAAAACGTGTGGTCTGTCCTTTCCTACTTACCATCAGCTGAACAAACACAAACAAAAATCTGGCCACAAGAGACAGCGCGCCAAAGCTGCACAGGACGAGATTCAAGCAAGGGCAAAGAAATCAAAGAAAGTTGCCACTGAGAAACTGAAGATCAAAGATTTCTTTTCAAAAAAGATCAGCATCAATATCGTCGATACACCATCTGAGGAAAAAGAAAACCAGCCTGGTCCATCGGATGATCAACCAGTTGAGCAGCCTGGGCCATCGGATGATCAACCAGTTGAGCAGCCTGGGCCATCGGATGATCAACCAGTTGAGCAGCCTGTCAAAAAAAACAGAACAAAAGAAGAAACGAAAGAGAAAACCAAAACAGACAGAAGATCAGTATATCGAGGACGCCGACGACCCCTGTTCTTCTCCAGATTGTGACATCGACAGCATGCGTAAGCAAAATCGCGGCATTCAGTGGATAGCTTGTGACAGCTGCGACGATTGGTGGCATGCCTACTGTTACAATGGCGTGAATAAAGTTATCAAAAACTTTATTTGCCCGCCTTGCATGAGTGAAAATGATTTTCATGTAGAAAAATAGACAAAAATACGTTTCTTATCGTTGTTTTCAAATGTAGAAGCATTGATTGTTAACTATATTATATTTCATCTTACGTTATTATTTCATCTCGATTTTCTTGTGCAACTTGTAGATTTTATTTCTCATTTTAGATTTTGTGCTTTATTCAGATAGTTTTCTCGATGGTCCCCTCAAAAGATAACATTATCAAAAAGTATTATCAGAAACAATATTATGTCTTACTGATTATTCATTCTTTCTCTCTCGCTCATGTTTATTCATTAGACTCCTGGTAATTACACCCCTGTGTCACAGACCCGCTGGGACCCCAACCCCACCTGGAAAATTTGGCAAAAATTTCGTGCACGGTGGTAAAATACCCTGGATTTTTTAACATTGAAACAATAAAATTTCTATCCCCATTGAGATCTCCCCACTGAGGAAAAAGTTCTAGCGGGGCTGTGATACAGGGGTGTGTAATTCAAACATGCATCCTGGACCTACACTTATTCGAAATTTTCGGCTACTCGAAGTCTGGCACAAACTCTCCCACTATAACATGCTTTTTTATAAGCACATTAAGAGCGTATGAGGAAACATCGTACTGATTGTAATTTGAAAAATTCGAAATGTGACTTTTGACGTCAGAGCATCCCTCCCGCTCATAATTTTATGGAAGCGGGATGCGACCTTAGATACTTTTTAATCATATCGTCCCCGGTAAAATCGTCGCTAAAGCTGTCGGGGCGAATCAAGAGCATGAGTAATGGCTTCGAAGAATCTCCAAGTTGTTACCTGAAAAAAAAAGGTACAAGTTAAAATTTTAATGGTCTTCAAAAATCGATATTTCTGGTGAAATTTCTTAGCGTCACAAGCTCTAACCCCCCACCCCTTAGCGTCAATTTGACGTTAGTCGTGGGAAGAATCGATATGTGAGTGACCCCTTAGAATAGACCTTTTTCCTCCATTGACATCAATTGTAATGCAAACCAGTTTGATTTTTTGGCAGCCATTTTTTCATACAAACCGGTACCGGCAATTGGAAATAGAAAATATGTATAACTTTCTGCTACAGACTATACATCTTAGCTTAATTGCCCTGAGTTTGGTTTACATCCAATCGTTTAAATGTCGCATACGATCAAAGATGGTGAACTGGAATGGAGGAAAGGTCTATTTTGCATAATTTTTAAATATTATGATTTGTGAAAATCAATAATTCTTCTTCTCTGGTTCTGGCTCTGTCTGGGGCTGCCGCAAATGTTTTTTCCGTACACGGACGGGAGTATCATCGACGGTCGGGAGTATCTCATATCTGTTGTTTGGTTTTGTTGTTTGGAATTGCTTGGGTCAGGGTTGCTAGTAACGACTTTGCACTGTGCCGGGTAGTGCATACTCCGCGCCCTGGACCCCGCAGGGTTGCAAGTAACCGCTCGAATTTCAATCAGGTTAAAAAAGGGGCAATTTTACCCATATTATAATAACATTACCCCCGTCTTTTTGGTCATTCTATAAGTATTTCCAAATTTTGTGTTCTGCTGTGCAAGTGTGGCTCAACAGATAGGGCGCTGGGTTTCTGATCAGAAACTCTTTCATTTGGTGGGTTCAAACCCCGGTCGGGTCGATATTTCAAGGTTTAAGATAAGTTTAAGATACTTCCGCCCGTCGATGATACTCCCGACCGTCAAGATGAGATACTCCCGACTGTCCATGATACTCCCGTCCATGTATATACAGAAAAAAAAATTTGCGGGGCTGCCCTTGACTTGTGATCTTGATAATTTTTCTGCAACAAATGGAAAATGGGGTATATACAGTATTGTAACGTTGAATGTGAATTTATGAAGAAACATATACATACACTTTCTGGAACGTTCCGTATCCGGTTCTTCAGCTTAAGAGACCATCAACCATGCATCGTGATTTAGGAAAAGGTTTGACTCCCATTCAATTGTTTTCAGATTGTGTCCGACTATTATTGATTCATACGGTCTTATATATATAATTCTTCAAAATTATCAATCATATTTGATTGTTGACTACTTCCGTTTAATAACTTAGGAACTTTCTTTCAATAGACGTTTTTGATGCCAAAATAAGAGACTGATGACTTTTTATCCAATCACATACATTTTGAAGTAAAGGTAAATCAAAAGGGCTACCTCATTGTACAAAAAGTCTTTTTAATTTGACATACTATCGTGAGTGGTCCTAAATCCGACAGCCCTGCCTAAACCCGACCCCCAAATAACTGCTATGAAAAAAATTCTATGTTTAACATTCCCTCTCCAAGCAGCTCCAAGTTGAACAATAAACTATTGCAAGAACTCTCGAAACAAAACATCTAACAAGATCACTTAGGTCAAGATGTTAATTAATGTTATCAAAAAGGTGTGAATTGTAAAAATCATTACCTCTATTATTCTGATTCTGTTGCTTGTGTTTAAAACTTTAACAATTTTGTATAACAAGCAATTATTGTTATTTGGTTCAATTGGTTCAGTGTATCAAATCTTTCAAGCTTAGTTGACACTTTGGTATCTTCATTGCGTCACAGTGAAAGATTTGTTTTTATTTTAGTTTGTATCTTTGAAAGACCCCATTGGATTTAGGCAGGGCTGCCGGATTTATCACCGCTCACGGTATTGTTCAGACGTCCCTAGCATTTATTTGAGAGGCGGTATTTATAAGGGAAGAAGGAAATAAAAATATAATCAAAGGTAACTGAATATTGGTTGTCAATATAAAAAGTGATCAATAATATAATGATGATGAAACTGTTATTCTGTTATTGAATGGGTTTCAAAAAATAAATGGAAATCAATAATTATCTCAATGTGTAATCAAACATAATCAAACAGTGTCAATAAAAAGTCATCAAATATTAGGTAAAGTAGCGAAAAAAATGGGTAAAAGCATGGTTTGAACCACAGGGATTACTCAGATGGTTTTAAACTAATGTTTTTTTGTTCCTAGAGGGTGCCGTTTATGAATGACAGAACGTTTTTGTAAGCGGTTCAGGAGATATTGCGTTACTTACGGGACATTTTGCGTTACGTACGTAAGGGACGATTTTGGGAAAATCTAAATTTTGAAGCTATCATTACAGCAACATTATACCATATATATGTGTCATTTTTTATTTTGATTACCTAATCTGGCATAATTTGAAGTAAAATTTTATTCATAATTTACATTCATAAGTGGTAGGAATAAGTTTTGGGGCAGAATTTACTGCGGGGTTGAGGTTTGGTGTGCTGCACGTAACAATTCTATTTAATGTGCCTCTGTACTGTATGACTTTATGTGAAGTGGTTTAAAGAAATAAGTTGTACTTTTTAATATGTTTATGCATATGGGATAAATGGCTTTAAAAACAATTTAGCTGTGAAAATCATGATATTAGTTATCAAATAGGTGATTGGAGACTGTTCTACGTAAATGTCTTGATGTAGCACATAAAATTGCGTGCAAGTCACTGAGAGTTGCTTTTATTTTTTTGATTTTTTTTGTGTCATGCATGTCTACAATGCTCCTAATTTGAAATGTATTGGTAGACTACTAAGAACTTCTGCATTTTGTCTAAAACACATCATAAGTGGGAAAAATTATTGGGTTAATTTCCTACCTCTAAAAGAAAGCATCTTCTTCATATTTGCTTTTAGTACGGGACATTTTAAGAAAAAATTGTTTTCACTGTAGAATCACGTAGAACTGCTACAAATCATGAAACTACTGACCAAAGTGAGTAAGAAAAAAAATCAGACTTCAAAAAAGATTTTTCACCCATTTTCATGTCCATTTTTTCGCTACTCTACCAGTAGTAAAAGACTCCCAAGGTTATTGAATTTTTATATTTTTCAATTACAGTAGTATATATCTGGTTGAGACATTTAAATATAAGAAAGCCTATTGTGGCAGGCATAGTAAACCTGCTCCACCACATTTCTCAAAGAAAAAATCATGTCTGTCTTTTCCTGTACTTTTTGTACTAAATGAAATTAATTTTGAAAGTAAAAATGCATCTCTTATGAGATAACAAATGTTATTGTAAAAATGATAAGACCCTTTCCAGGGAACTGGACCCACATTTTTCAAGTCAGAATTCATTGCCAATGCAGCAGCGTGATTTGAAAACTTGCTGAAAAGACCTGTAGGTTTGGCGGAAAATAGATTTTTCTAAATGCAAATTTTACTGTACACTAGAGTCTACTTCTTACTGAACTTTGCTTCCTGATGATTTGATGGGGCTGAGTCCAGTGAAGTAGTGGTTGGTATGTTTTGCTTGGCTTGTGTATATGCAAAGCCTATTAATTTTTTGAATAGCAATGATTGCCTCTCATTGGCATTTAATTTGTGCAAATAGCTAAAGTAGAAGCAAACTCTAATCACATTAAATGAAGATTACTTTTTAATGAACCTTTTATGATGTATATAAATATTTTGAAATGAAATATCAATTTTAAAAGTCAAAGTGTTCCAGGTTGACCCAAAGCCACTTAAAATGTTTACTATCAAATGAGAGATTCTTTACTTTTGAAACTGATATACATGGGAAATGAACAGAAAAGTGTAAAGAATTTCTTGTCAAAAGTCCTGGAAAATTTGGTGAATCTTGTTTGGAAAGTTGGGAAATTTGGGTCAAATGCTAAATTTCTCTTTTCGCATTGTGTCCCTCTGAAAAAATAACCTTATACCAAATTCTCCCAGAATTGTTTTGGATAAAAGATAAAACAGCAAAATTCTGTGTAAAAGTACCCAAATAGTATCATGTACTTGCTTGAAGAGTGAGAAATACACACCCCACCCCCAAAGTAGTACCAGGTACTATCTTTTTTGAAATGCAAAAATAGACACATCACCACTTGGCTATGGGTCAGTACCCTCTGTCTGTAGTGTACCCCTTGGGTTTTTTACTACTTTTTCGCTACTTTAGAATTATATTGATTAAAAGATTTGTTCAAAAAAGGTGAATAAAAGTTTGTTTGAACACTTTCTTAATTTCAACACCAGCTACCAAAACTATTTATAGTATTGGCTGGGGGAATGGTCATCATGGGGAAGTCTTTTTATGAAATATGATGGATTTATTACCACTTCAAGAAAATGAATACGTGGTTTCATTTTTTGTGCAAAAGTTTAATTCTATTCATGTTCATCTATATATATTTCAGTGTGCCTAATTCTTATTGCCTATATTTAAGATAACATTTGGCTTTTAACAGTTTTCTAAAATTTTGCAATATCTTCTATTAACAGTGAAGGACTCTAAACAATTAACATCTTAAACAGTAGCTATGATGTTCAGAATAAAAGAAAATTAAGAAAAAACATGCTTAGCTTTGACGAAAACATTCATCGATTTTTTTATCATTAAAGGCCGTCCTCCATATAATAATCTCTATTTTTTGGCTAAAATGATAAAAAGGCTTCATTTACCTAGTGAGTTCCCAGAAGCAGCCACTAAATTTGCAAATGTTCTTATTTGGTCGTTGGAAGGACTTACCTATAATTATTAAGAAGAACAGTTCCTTGTTTTTGAGAGAATAAATTTTGACTTCAGAACAGTTCCTTTTTCCAGCTTCGAGGTAAAAAAAAGAACTTACAGAAAAGGTACAAATTACCAGGCGATTGATTTCTGTGAGTTATCTTTTCTTATCTGCCAGGACTGACAAAATCTTTTAATTAGAATAGATCACTAATTTCAAGCTTGACATTAAAGGATTTTGAAGAATTCCTTTTCTGGATGCATTCGAGCTCATTTAAATGAATGGGATGGTACAATTTTTTATGATTCCTAAACATCATGCAATCTTTTTTGCAAGGATTTACTAGCTTCCCTGCTAGTGCTAATCGGCTTTAATATTTTATTAAAAATCAAATTATAAGGTTGACTTTGAAAAAATTCAAGATTCTGTTAGATGCTGATAAATTTTGTTACTACTTTTTAAGGGGAAAAAGACTACTTAAGAGTTATCCCACCTATCAAAAACACCTTTGAGACTCCATTAAGAAGAATCCTTGACAAAAAAGATGACCATCCTTCACAAGAAAAGATCTGAAGTCTGCACGCTTTTTTCCTTTATAAAAATATACTCTATGATATTCTTATTAAGAATATTTATGGTGAAATTGGCCAAAAAAATAAGAATACGCTAAGAATATCACCATCATGGAGCTCGGAAACTGAACCTTAGAATATCACTTTTAGAGTATTTTAACTGTAAATTGCCAACCATCCCCCACCCCAGTAAGGCTCGATACTTTCACAAAAATGCCACTGTTCGCTTCAGGTATGTACTACATGTTAAAAGCTAGGTTGAATTTGGATTCTAACTTAAGAATACCTTAAGAATGTTCTAGAATGATTTTCGCCAAAAAGTTAAGACCATTCATTCTTATAAAAAATCGTGTATTTTGAGGTGCTAACCGCTCACTTTTATTTTTAGTTAATGATCATAAAAACATATCTACCGAGATAGCTGGTGAAAAGTAAAGTAATACAATAATGGCAGAATCACTTAGAAATGGACAAACGTTTGGTAACTATTTCTTAAACAGTTTATCAGCACTTGTAAAATTAATATTTTTGAATTAAATTTCGTGATTTTTATGATTATTTATGATATTTTAGAACACAACAGACAATAATGACGCACTTAATGTGATGCTTGATTTTACTCTGACAACAACGGATAGACTATAATGTGATAATCCTTTCACACTCAAACTCATGACATGACTTGACATGACATTGGTTGACTATGACTAAATTTACATACGACTGATTGAACAAACCAACGACGCCATGTGACTGACTGTATATCTTATCACATTGTTGTAATTTGAAATTAAAATATAGGTGAGTTCTATTAGATGAATCTTATATAAGTAGTTTTAATGTAAAAGAATATGACCAAAGCACCGAAGAATAAAAACATAATACAGGAAAGGAGTAGAAATCAACTTTAAACTAATGGACTTGATTATCTGAAATTTTTATTCTCAATTTTAGATGATAACGAGGCACACGAGACTTCACCTGGCAAAGACGAAGAAAAAAAGAAGACGGGAAGAGCAAAAAATTTAAACAGTGGTCCTGTTCTGAAGGTAAACGAAGAGTAGGGAAGATTTAGTGTACAGGAATCTTCAAGAAAAGTCACCATTATCCCTCACTACTAAGATGATAGTTCGGAATTTATTTTATGAGTACTTTTGATTACATTCATACATTTCATTAATTATATTTTATTTTTTAGAAATGTAAGTCCTGTCAAAAAGGCTCCCCACCTGGATGCAAAATGTGTAAGCACTGCTCCACGCCGTTTGACGAAAGGTCAAAAACAGTCAGAGACATGATGCCAAAATACAAGACAAATATAACGACTCAAACAAAGCAAACAAGAGCTGATGTAAGAATGACTTCTTTCATGTTTTAACCTAAGTGTTTGTTAGGATATGTCGCTACCTTAATTCAAAAGGGGCCTAAGTCCAGGTACTCCCCAGTTCAAAAGGGCCTTAGTCCATTTTTATGAAATTTGAAATCTTTGGTTTTTCTCGATGTCTGGCTCATTTGCAATCTTTTGATGTACATAACAAGTAGTTTTTAAATATGAAAAGGATCATAACTTCATACTGAAGCTCTGATAAAAGTGATGTTTAATTCAAAAGAGGCCTAAGTCCATCAACTTTTTACAAAGAAGGGCCTAAGTCCATCATATTTTTACAATAAAGGGCCTAAGTCGTCCATCAAAATAAGTTTGTTAAGTTTAAAAGAGGCCTAAGTCAAATTGAGTCCATGTATCCTAAAAAGTTTAATTGAGTTTTTCTTTAACTAACTGAGATTGTTTTTTCTCTTTATCTTGAATCTAGGTGTAAGTGGCTTTAATTTGGATTGTCATAATTAATTGCAGGTTTTGAACTTTTAAAGGCAGAAATTAACCCTCACACATGTTTCTAATTCATGTTTAATTCAAAAAAAGGCCAAGTCAATTCTGCAAGATTTACTAAGTTGCACCTGGTACGTACAAAAATATCTATTTTCCAAAAGAATACCTTTTTATTGAAAAAACAAGTTCAAGCTATGGCTTTCAGAAAACATTTACTTCAAAGCTTTACCATCAAAAATGGTTTCAGAATAAAGGAAAAACTTTAATTGCTATTTTCTCAAAATGACCAAAATGGACTTAGGCCCCTTTTGAATTTAGGCTCACAGGAGTTAGGCCCCTTTTGAATTAAGGTAGCGATGTGTACACTCCGTTCGACGAGTTTTTTCTAGTTTTATACGAATTCCTGATTGCAACACACTCGTAACAGCTAGCTGTGCAGTGGTTCTTCCTATAAAGCTTAAGGATATAGAAATTTGTAAAATCAATATTTCTCATCTCATTGTTTTAATAAAAAAGCAAACTCAAAAACAAAGACATTTTTAATTGGTCTTGGGAATACTTGCAAAATATGTTTTTGTTGGCATTAAGTAACAAAACCTTTTTTAGTAAGTAAAGTATTAAGGTTCTTGAAATTCTTTTTGTTTACTTTTATTTTCAGATTTACACCCTGCGACGAGATCACCATCAGGAGGTAGTTTGTCTAACTATCAAAGAGAACAACGGCAGATACAAGGTGCGCTAAAGTATTTTCTTTAATTTTTAGTTCATTAAACAACAATTTCTCACTGCAAAACCTTTTTAGGGTTGGGTTTTTGGGCTTTTTTATTTTTCCTGGTGCTCAAAAATCTTACTGACTGAGCCAGCCTTCTTTGTTTATTTTTGTTTAGGTTGATGCTTTGACGACAAAAGGTTGGGCCTCTTCCTTCTGGAGTCATCACGAAGAAAAAGGTGCTCCAGCTTATTTATTGAAACGTTGCTTGGAGAAAGCCATCACTACAGGTATTTATCATTTTAAGATTTACTCTCAGTTTTTATGATATTTACAACAATTCTTTTCGTATAATTAATCTTGTTTGTGGTATAAGAATCTTTTTCAGTATTTGATCATTTTCGTCTTCAAAAATTTTAATTGAAGGTTGGTAACACCATTCATAGTTCGGGATGACACCTTCCAAAAAAGTGAAGAAGGGGGGCGAGATCAGAAATTTTCATTAAAAAGGGGTGATAGCAAGGAGGGGTCCTTTAAGAAGGGGGGCCGTTTAAGAAGGGGGGCTTACATATATTGTAGATTATTTTCCAGCACTATTATGAAATGTGGTCTGCATAATTGGAAAATTTTTCTGTTTGAGTAGTTTGAGTCGTTTGAGTCAACAATAAGCAAGAAAGAAGTTTGTTATTTTTTCTCTTTTTTCTCTTTTTCTATCTGAAGATATTTTCACATAATATTTGCTTAGCCCAAAACCCTTGAAGGATAGGCATTTTTAAAAGTTGGGGGGATGCCAAGAAGGGGGATCAGACCCCTTTCCGCACCATGCCATTTCAAAGCACGTTTTTCTTAATTCTGTTTTTTATTTAGATCCGCCATTAAAAGACAACGAGGTCGAATTTCTAGTTCAACTGGACGCTGGTGTTGAAGGTTTTTAACATTCTTTTGTGACATTTACTCTGTAGACCAACTTTTTATGCTTGAAAAATTGAGCAGTTTTAGGACTGAAAACTAGTAATTTATAGGTCATATAATTTGTGGTAGAATTTTTTTTAAATTAACAAAATGTCTTTTTATAATTTAGATTCTCAAAATGAAGTTGAGAAAGAAAATACTGACCCAGTACAATCTAAGACAAGTAAGTTTTTCAATTCATTATAAAACTCGTAATTACAGTAATTCCACAATAGTAAACGACCCACCCTTTCTCAAATCCCAATGGAGTATGAAACCCATGGCACACAATATCTTAATAAATCGTTTTACCTCATTTAAGATTCTCAAACTATCGCTATGGCAAAAGTAAATGAGGTAAACTTACAACAGCATCAGCAATCAAAAACAGGTAAATGATATTTTTACTACATGGTATGTTTTTATAATGTTTGAACTACCACGAACTTTCGACCCATTTAATAATAACTTCATCAAATGTGCTTTTTGTTTTAATTTATTTCAGGATCTCGCAGTGGGCCTGTTTTCATTTTTTTTTGCAAGTTTTATAGACCCAAGGACTTAATGCATTTTAATATTTTGCACAAACTTTCAAACGGGTATCTCTCCATATTTTAAAGGCAAACTAATTTTTCATTGAAATGTTTTATTCAGGTTGTCGTAACAACATCAATAAAAATGCTGCCCAAGAAATTTCAAACACAAGTAAGTCTTGTTATAAATTTGGTACCATCTATTTTGTTTGAGCCGGCATTTATGAAATTTAATTGCTCCGAACTCAAATTTTTATTGTAATTGCATGTAGCTACATGGTTATATACAAGCTGTACATCTTGCTATATTCTTTTTCGGGTGATAAAGATGAAATATTTATCGGTGATAAAGATGAAATATTTATCAAAGGTACAACAAATTTCTACTAGTCTTAGATAAAGATTTGCATTAACATAACTTTTTTTAAGTTTATAGCAGAATTTTGTAGCGGGATTTCCATTTTTCCATTTTTATTTTTACAGATATCGGTGCATTGCAGCCATTGGATGTGGTAGCTACATATTCAGATGATGGCTTCTGGCTCTTTCTTTTCGAAAAGATTGCCACCATCGACGATCCAATAGACGAAAGGCCATCAAAACGTCAAAAACAGAACAAAGACCAAGAAGCAAATTATATACACGGGTACTGGTTCGAAGAAGTGGAAACAAATACTTATAGAAGGCTTGGGAAAAGAGTTAACGTGAGAGATACTACTCTGGTTCGCTTCGGGGTAGATCTCGGAAACATTTTTGTCCTTACAAAACATAATTTAAATAATAAATATTATGCAATCACCGATAAATTAAAAGAGTCTATCTTACGAGAGATATCGTAAATCGTAAATGATAATCTTTCGCAAGAAGTTTTCTTTTAGTTTTGAATGGGTTTTATAATATTGATGACGTTCATATTATTGTGACACGGGTATTTTATCTGTGTATGACAAGACTGAATGGTCAGACTCTAATTCTTCCTAAAGTGTCACGCAATTCGAGTTCAAACAGGTAGCTTTCGCCTGATCTATATATGAAGATATAGAAAGGCCAAGACACAAGAAACTGACAAGATAGATCTCCACTTAGAGATATAAAATAAAAAGTATTATTTTGAATTAGAACTTGTTACAAAGATGACGATTAGAAAATCAAATAAAACCTACTTAGTATATTAGTCTCTATCTTCCAGACGTGTGGTATATGATAGCGTTATTCCGTTCAGATATAAGTCATCCGTTCAGACATAAGTCGTCCGATGTGAACTGTAGTTGCGAGATCTTGTTGCGCTTTACTTCACGACCGTTCTCCTTTTCTCCGTTCTTCTTCTTTCCCTTTCGTTTTCTGTCTCCGGTTCTCTCTCTCCTCTTGTCATGTTTTTGGGTCCTTTTATATCATTTGACTGATATGCAATTTCACAATGAATTGTCGTTAGGACCCGGACGGAAGTCGTTTTGTGTCTTATATAACGTCGTTTATGGGGCCTAGCGGAAGTGTCGTTAGCCCCCAAATTGATTTCCTGTTCTTTAGCAATTAACGTTTCTTATTACATGAAAACGCTTCATCACACTCCTCCCAACCATAGCGTACTGATGTCCTCATCAGTTCAAGTCCACCGTAGTCGATAAGTCTGTTCAATTCATGTTGGTGGCATCATCATTACACCAATTTTGCCGTAAATTGTTAAAAAATTTATTTATAAAAAAAAACAGAATTTTCTGTATACAAAATAGTATTAAAATTTCCTATTATTATTACGATTATATATGTTATATAATTTTTTTTTGTTTTGTTTTGTTTTGTTTTATTTTTGTGTTTTGTTTTGTTTTTCTTTTCTTTTTTTTTTTTCTTTTTCTTTTTTATATGTATTTTTTCCTACACCTAATTATGAAATTCTATATACAAAAAAATATTGATCTTTGTCAAGCACTTATTGATGGCTAGTCATGTTCACATTCTTACATTTCATTAGAGACAGAGTAGTTTTGTCCACATTTGTTGTCTCTACTTCTGACACATCAATGAATCCAATTACTGCCTTTTGTTTTATGTTAAATGATTTGGCCAAGGAAGAGGGTACCAAAAAGGTCCATGCCATAAACGTCTGAGGTGAATCGTTTGCCAGATGGATTTCAATTTGTGTTGTAAATCTGTTTGGTGATTCGTTCAGGTGAAGTAACTTTGATTCGATCGGTCGGTTAGGTGTGTGTTGGTGATGTTGGTGTGCAAAGAAACTAATAATACTCAACCCACTCAAAGTAAGAATCACCAACAGGACCATATATATCATACTCTTTCGATTGCACTTCAACCCCCAGATTTGTCTCAGCTTTGAACGAGGGTAGAAATCTTCGTTTTGGGATTTGGGCCATATAGGTTCCATCGAGTCTTCGTCTTCTTTCAGGGTACGTTCTTTCAAGTTTATGATGATCGCCGCTTTCATTAGGGTGTCCATTCCAATGATCAAGTCTTGTATCAGGTCTGCCACGAGGATCACTGGCATCGTCACGGTCCGTTGACTGATCTTTATCTTCAGGTTTATTCCTCCGACTACTTCTAGAGGTGAGCCGTCTGCCGAAATTAAACTTTCTTGCTTTAGTACTGGATGTAACATCTGCTCTTGATTCATCATTTGCATGAGTTTAACGTCTGCGATCGTCTTGGCTGAACCAGTGTCCATGATAGCTTTAACTGAGAATTTGTTTCCCAGAGTGACCAACTTCTGCATCCCAAAAAATGTTTTACCTTGTTCGCCATTTGGTCGACTTGCTATGGATAACAAGGTTGATTTGTCTTCTGGAGTCATCCGTGTGGTATTATTGTCTTTTGTCGTTATGAATGTCGGTGTCATTCCGTGAATTTTCTCTGGTTCCGTTACCTTTTCTTCCTGTTTAACTTCTTCGTCTCTTGATCGTTGGTTACAGCTTCCAGTGCGTTTCATTAACCATACAATCGCGCCAAGGATGACAAGAATAACCATCCATTTGATCACTCCCGATATTCCACCAATGATGCCGTGAAAGAAATTTCCAAGCCCTGTTGTCACATCTCGTACCGCTCCTCCAGTCGCCGTTATGACTTCAGAGGCGGCATGTCCAAGGCTATTCACTATCTTCTCGTCCAGATCTCCAATTCCGTCGAAAACATCGTGTATCGGATGATGTGACTTCCACTCTCGGCGGTTGCAGCTAAACTCGATCCCAACGCCTTTCCAATACCAACTAGTACATTTCCATCTCCGTGTTCTTCTTGTAGAGACTTCAGTTCCTGTAGGGCATCTTTGATGTCTGAGAAGATGCTAACCATAGCGTAGGCTTCCAGTGTATTAGGCGCTTTAGATAGAAGTCTAGGATCGTATCCTCGTAGTGGTTTGAACTTCACATTCTCCTGCTGGTCGTAAGTATCATCGCTCGGATTACTGCATTGTATAGTACCGTTTTTCCAAATGAGGTGATACGTTCCATTGTTGTCTCTCAAATACGTCCGTTCAGGTCTTTTTCGACAAGCAATCTTCGTTGGCAAGTTGACCAATTGTCGGTTGTTTATTTGTAAGAACCGAAGTTGCATGTTTTCGTGGACAAGAACGGGAAAGTGATGGTAACACTCGTTCTGGTATGTGCGGTTGAAGTAGATGGTGTAGTTCTTTACGGGGTGACATTTTGATATCTCCAGGGCATCACCGGCTACGTGTACTATTGTTCCAGGGTCGTTGTGGATGAACTTTGCGGCACCTTTTGGATCTGTTTCCAACAAAAACTGGTGAATGCGAGTTATCTCCGTTTGAAGGAAACAAGATATCTTCCATTCGTTCACCAATCGTCTTCGTTGTTCAAGCAGTGTTTGGATAATATGCGCTTGAAGGATAGGTGCTGTTATTTCATCTCTTGATTTTGCGCTGTATTCCTTGATTATGTCTGATAGATGTTCGACGATGTCTGTTTTGTTTTCACCTATTTCGATGATCAATCCGTTGTCCAGTTGGTACCAATCATCTCCAATTTCTTGTTGGATTGCTCCTCCAATATTGAGTGCGGGAACTAGAAAGTAGTCACCAGATCTTCTAGCTTCGTATTCTCCCAACACATGAAAGTCGCGGAAATCATGGTCCGGTTGTTTCCACACAATTATTGATGATGCAGTCACATTACACACGCCGTAATTCATTTCGTTAATGGTTCTTTGGTTGTCAATCAGACAAATCTCATCGGTAATGTGTTGTTCGATTTTCGATTTATTTCCAACAATTTGTCCTAAGTGTTGGTGCATTTGGAATTTGTATGAGACTGTCGAAATTGACGCCAGTCTGATGCATCGGTAATTTGAGACAGCCCGGCTTTTCCAGTGGTGATTGTTTCTCTTCCTCAACGTGATCTTTTTGGTAAAACCCTTGTAGGGAGTCTCATCAGAATACATGAGAGTTTTATTCATCATAGCTGCTACACAATCTTCTACTGACAACTTCAGTTTGACCACGCGTGTGCTTTTTCGAAAGCCAGAGAATAGTCCTTTACTGGAACACGTTCGTATTTCTTTCTCCAGACTACAGAGGGTCATTTCAAACTTCGTTGCTTTAGGGCTGTAGCGGTGGACTCTGACGTTCAACATACTGAACTGTCGAATTGTGTGGATTTCCTACGATACCAGTGATTACCGATAACCACCATATTAGTTTTATCATTCTTGGACACAGATCTCCTCGTCGTTGATGCAAGTTGTTCCTCGGAAAATCTTCGTGGCGACTTTTGACTTTGTTTCTTTCGTCTGGCGTGACGGTGATGCTAGCCAAAACTGGTGGATTCCTTCGGGTGGATTCATCTTGTAGAAAAGTTTGCACTAGTTGTGGACTTAGATGATTTTCTGGTTCCCACGTGTTTTCTTCTTCGGGGTACTCCTTCCACTTCACCAAAAATTCTCTTTTGTTCTTTCTCTTTCTCATTTTCTTTATCTTTTCTACGTAGTATATTTCCTCTGCAATCTCTTCTTCCATGCTAGAGTCTTCTTGCGCATGTTGATCTTTTGGTTTCTGTTGATCTTTGGTTCCAGGTTGATCTTCTGGTCCATGTTGATCTTTGGTTCTAGGTTGATCTTTGGTTCCAGGTTGATCTTCTGGTTCCTGTTGATCTTCGGTTCCAGGTTGATTTTCTGGTTCATGTTGATCTTTGGTTTCAGGTTGATCTTCTGGTCCATGTTGATTTTTAGTTCCAGGTTGATCTTCGGTTCCAGGTTGATTTTCTCGCTCTTCATTTTGGTTGGACTCTTCTCGCCACTCGTGGTATTGTTTCATTCGATTAACGTGGATCACGAAAGGCTTTCTTTTTCTTTGCATGTCTTTCACCAGGTAGTTTACTGGTGACGTCCTCTTTGCAATCGTGAATGGCCCATGCCACTGGCATTGAAGCTTGGGAGACAATTCTTTCTTTCTCGTCTTGTTATGAACCCACATCAAATCTCCTTCCGAGAAACTTCTTTCTTTCGTTTTTCGATCGTAATAGTGTTTGTTCTGCAATTGAGCTTTTTGCAGGTTTCGGGTGGCTTCCTCGTGGAATTGGCTGAGCTGTACTTGTAATCGTTTCAAGTATTCTTCTATGCTTTTCGGCGTTTCCTTCGGCACCTCGAAAAACGTGTCTGGAGGTAACGTCGGATGTCGTCCATATAGCAGTTGGTAAGGGCTGTACCCTCGTGATGCGTTGATGCTCGAACGGTAAGCGAATAGGACGCTATTTATATAGACGTCCCAGTCGTTTTGGTTAGTGCTGACATACGTCGAAATAGCCTTGATCAGTGTTTGGTGGTTACGCTTCGTGAGTCCATCACATTCCGCGTGATAAGGCGACGTATTTATCTTTCTGGTGTTTATCATCAAGCATAAGTGCTTGATTATCTTGCTCAGATAATTCTGCCCTCTGTCTGTAAGGAAGCTTTTGATGGCACCGTACCTAAAGACGATGTGGTTCAATAGTAGGTCAGCAATTACAGGAGCATCCGTACTGGCAGTTGGAAATGCTTCAGGCCATCCCGAAAAACGATCAACAAATACAACGATGTACTTGTTTCCAGCTGTTGTCATTGGAAATGGTCCAACAACGTCACAAGTAACTTGAGACCATGGTTTCTCCGCTGGAATAGGATGCAGCGGTGCTTTTGGCGGCATGCCTTTTCTCTGGGCGCAAGCTACACACGTCTTGACCCAGTTTGTAACTTCTGTGTACATGTGCGTCCAAAAGTAGTTACGTCTGAGTTTTTCGAGCGTTTTTTGTACTTCAAAGTGGGCACCCATTGGATGGTCATGTGCTCAATAAATTAGGTCGTGTTGGAATTTCTTTGGTACTACTAATTTGAGTTGGTCTTCATCACTTGGGATTCGGTACAATATTCCGTCTTCCGAAAGGTGGTAGTTGTTGCCGTCGTGGAGAACCTTCCAGGCCTCCGTCTTCTGCTTCAATACTTCAAAAGCGTGCTGGTGTTCGTCGTTCCAAATGAACTTCTCTCCTTTCTTTGTTAGTGCGTATAGAGGGGCGGCGATGCTTGAAAAATTCTGGACGAATTTTCGATAGTAAGTTGCCATCCCCATGAATGTTCTTACTTCTTTCACGTTGGTAGGTCTTGGAAACTCGCGGACCGGCTTTACATTGTCTTCATTTGGCGAGGTTCCATGCTTGCTAACGGTGTGTCCCAAGAATTTCGTTTCCTCCTGCAAGAAGTGGCATTTACTTTTGCTTGAGTTTGAGGTTTGCCTCTCGAAGTCGTCTGAAAACTTGTCGTAGAAGTTCCAAGTGAGCTTTTAGTGATGGACTATAGACGATCAGATCGTCAATATATACCAAAACGCCTTTCCAGATAAGATCTTTCAAAACTGCTTGAGCTAACCGCATGAAGGTTGACGGTGAGCAGGAAAGCCCAAAAGGCATGACTTCACATTCAAACAAACCTTCATGAGTGATGAAAGCCGTTTTGCTTTTTGAGTCTTCCGTCATCTCTACTTGCCAGTATTCTGACATCATATCCAAGGTTGTGAAATAGGCTGCACCGTGTAGGCTGTCGAGGATGTCGTCTATACGAGGTAGTGGATAACTATCTTTGGTGGTGACGGCGTTTAGTTTTCGATAATCGATGCAGAAGCGGACGCTTCCATCTGGTTTTGGTATCATCAGGACCGGTGCACTCCATGGACTCGTCGAGTGTCGAATAACTTCTTGATCTAGCATCTTTTTGGTTTCCCTTTCGATGATCTTCCTCTGTGCTGGCGAGACTCTGTATGCTCGTTGTTTAATTGGTGGGTGATCTCCAGTTTGAATCACATGTTTCACTAGATGAGTCCTTCCTAGTTCTGAAGGATCGAATGCGAATACGTCTCTGAATTCTTCCAGCAACTTCTTTAATTTCTTTGTTCCTTCCTCGTCTATCTCCGGGTTGATGTTGTATGATTTCACCGTCTTTCTCAACTTCGGCTGTTTTTTGTTCATTACGTATTCTGTTTCTGGAAAAGAATTTCCTTTTTCGTATCTTGTGATATTTCCAATGATTGTGCTTTCATCTATGGTTTGGTTCTCTGCGCCAATGTTTGAGATTTGAACTATCATCTTCTTTGCTTTCCCGGAGACGATACAGTGCGATATCATGAGTCCATACTCGTCCAGTAAGACCGGGTTTTGTTCAAATACATAGTCATCCTCGGTAGGGAATTGGTACCCGAAATTGCAGACAGAAACTGTGCTTGACTTCAGGGTGAATCTTTTTGTTGGCTGCACCTTTGTTGAAAAGTCTCCATTGGGTTGGTTGAGTTGATCGTCGCTTTCTGTACTCTTTGTTTCATTAGCTTTTGGTTCATTAAGTGGTGACTCGTCTTTGACCAATGGTGGTTCTGGTATCCGGACAGTCCCATCTCCCAGTTGTAACGTGGATGTATTTAGATTAATAACTTCACCAAAGTGTTTCAGAAAGTCTGCTCCAATGATCACCTGATTTTGCAATGGATTGATTACATAGGTCTTGAAGATATACATTTCTCCATTTATTTGGAACTCCAAATCAGCAATACCTTCGATGTTCATTGCGGTTCCGTTAGCAGACGATAATCGATTAAGGTCGGATTTGAATAGGTTGGGTGAATCTACAAACGTCCACTCAAAAAACTCTTTATCCACGGCTGTGATGCTGGCACCAGTGTCAATCAACGCTGTGGCTGGACATCCTTGAATTTTGATGTTGATCTTCATATTGGATGGTGAGATGAAAGAAGTATTGCTGTTGATCTCTTGCCTGATGGGAATGTGTTTGGCTTGGTCATCTGCATCGGTTGTTGACCCTTGATCCTTTTTAGACTTCTTGCTTTTGGGAGGATAGCTCCTTTTACCAATGTATATGTCTGGAGGATTCATCTGTTCTGTGGTTGACGGTTTGGTGCTTTGGATATGTATGGTCTTTTTTTCTTAAGAAGTGGTCTGGCTCTGGTTCTTCGGTTGTCTTTCTGTTTAGCATCCACGCCGCGTACTTGTTGAAGTGTGTGATTCCCTTTGACAACAGTGTTTTGGTGCATTATGTAGTTGTTGTAAACCGTAGGATTCGCCTCTTCCTCATAGTCAGATTCATTCCACTCTGAATCTGAACAAAGATCTGGTATTTCTTCTGAGTCGACTACCTCGTGGGACGGGTCAAACTCATTCCAATCTTCTTCTGGTGTCTCATATGGATTCAGCATGGCGTGGTCAGCATTGATGAATTGGATGGATCCAGCAAAGTGATCTTCCTCAGCATTGGCAACTCCTAGATAGGAGTAATCCCATTGATCATCCTTGTCGTCGTCGGGTGGTACATCATAGTAGTGTTGACTCCCATTGAGTGCATTAAATTGCTCTTCTGACTGGTCCTCTTCACCGTCGATGTCTTCTTCCCCATAGACATTCCCTCGGAAGTAGTAGTAGTCATCTTGATCCAAGTATTCATCTTGATCTGGATCGTCGAATTGGTCGTAGTCTTCTTCTGGATATTGGTTGGGTTGCCAGTCGTCCAGGCTGTTAATCCTATTATGTCTATAATTGGCTGCTTGGGGTCTCTGAGGGTCCTGATTGCGCTCAAAAGTTCTGGATTGGTAGTTGCCTTGGTTGTTGCTATTTTGTTGATAGCTTTGTTGCTGTCTGTAATTGCCATTCTGCCGGTAATTTGATGTTTGATGGTTTGGAGATGACCGATGTCTCGTCGGGCGTTGAGAGTATCGATTTCCCGGTCCCGCATTGAAGTTGGTCTGTTGATACCATCTTGGTATCCGCTCATCTCCTGGGCACACTCTGGCGGTGTGTCCAATTCTTTGGCAACGATTGCAAATGGGCTGTCCATCCGTTGTTCTGGCGTTGCGGTAGTAGCCGTTTCTTTGAGGTGGTTCACCTTGGTGATTTTGATTTCGGCGTTTCTCCCGTGCCAGTTCAGCTTTTAACCTTTCAACTTCTCCTCTTGCTTCTCTTGGATCAGCTAGGTTTACGGCAGTCACCGATGGGTTCTTCTCGACTTCCAGAGATTCCAATCTTTTTTCCATTTGTTGCCAGTTGTTTTTGTCGTTGATTTTGTGTTCAATCAGTGCTTCCAACATCTTCCTCATTTATCCGTCGTTTTGGTCTTTGTCGTCCAGGACGGAGTCTTTCACACGGGCGCATCGAACGGCTTCGTTGTACGTCAGTGGTTGGTGTAGTTGCAAGTGGCTCTTTAGACGTCCTTGCAAACCATTTACGAAGACATCTCTCTTGGTTCCTCCGTCAATCTGAAGTTTGGCTGCCAACGATTCAATCTTTTCTACGTAATCTTCTAGTGACAAGGATCCTTGCTTCAGTGAATAGAACTTATTCCTTTTTAACCAAGTCTCTTCCGGTGGTTGAAATTCATTTTGAAAGGCGGTCTTGAGGCGGTTTAGGTCGTCTCTAACTCCCCTTGGTACTGAGTCGTAGAATCGGGAAGCGCGGTTCTCGAAAGCCAACGGGAGGGCTTCTAAGGTTCGTTTATCGTCCCATTGGTTATAGGTCTTGACTTTGTCTACATCATTGAAAAACTTGACGATGTCCTCGCCTTCTTTTCCGAAGAATTTTGGGAGTTTTTCATCTCTTCCTTTCGTTGTCGACAGCTTTCGGAGGAACTGCAAGAATTTCTCGTCTTCTTCTTCTTTGATCTTGTCTTCGGGTCTTCCTGATGGGTACAGCGGTGTTAATTCCGGTGGCTCATCTCTCAGCCCTGCTTGAAATCTTGTAATCTTCGTCGTGTGGTCTTTCGTATGTGAAGGTGGAATCTGATAATCCGTTCTGCATTCCACCTAAAAAATTAATAGGAAACCGAGAAGAAGTCTGTTTTGCTTTAATTGATATTTCTCCTTAGCTAAGTGCTTCGTTTAGAAAATTGTTTGTCACTCACGTGATGAACTAATCGTAAAATTATACAAGAAGGAAGTAAATCGAATTCTTTTAAAATTGGTTACTACGTTTAAGTAAGACTCGGTATAACTGTTTCTTTTTCTCCTCTCTCCCCTTTATCAATAATTATATATTTCACTTCAACTAATCAATTAAAGTTTCGAAGGAGTAGAGGTATGGACAAATTAATGTGTAGTTTCAAGAAAACGTAGTACCGTGAGCAAAATAATTGATGAAATTTTCCTTCCAATCAAATAAACTTGTTTGTTCAATTAGACAGTGAGATAATGACAATATTTCTAAACTTAGTATTTCGTAAGAAGAAAAAATGTATCAAGTGAAAACAATTGCTACCGTCTCGGTAGAACCTCCAGTGTGACACGGGTATTTTATCTGTGTATGACAAGACTGAATGGTCAGACTCTAATTCTTCCTAAAGTGTCACGCAATTCGAGTTCAAACAGGTAGCTTTCGCCTGATCTATATATGAAGATATAGAAAGGCCAAGACACAAGAAACTGACAAGATAGATCTCCACTTAGAGATATAAAATAAAAAGTATTATTTTGAATTAGAACTTGTTACAAAGATGATGATTAGAAAATCAAATAAAACCTACTTAGTATATTAGTCTCTATCTTCCAGACGTGTGGTATATGATAGCGTTATTCCGTTCAGATATAAGTCATCCGTTCAGACATAAGTCGTCCGATGTGAACTGTAGTTGCGAGATCTTGTTGCGCTTTACTTCACGACCGTTCTCCTTTTCTCCGTTCTTCTTCTTTCCCTTTCGTTTTCTGTCTCCGGTTCTCTCTCTCCTCTTGTCATGTTTTTGGGTCCTTTTATATCATTTGACTGATATGCAATTTCACAATGAATTGTCGTTAGGACCCGGACGGAAGTCGTTTTGTGTCTTATATAACGTCGTTTATGGGGCCTAGCGGAAGTGTCGTTAGCCCCCAAATTGATTTCCTGTTCTTTAGCAATTAACGTTTCTTATTACATGAAAACGCTTCATCACATTATTAACAGAATCAAGTTTTAAGTATCTTATTTCTGCACTCCTAATTGTTAATTGTAAGAGTGGGTTACTATAAAAAATAGCAATTTACGTACAACTGCTGGCCCAAAAGCCTACTGACTATTTTCTCAAGAGAACACTTTCGAATGCTGTTATTTATATTATGTTTTGGTAAATATTTCCAATGATCTCTAAAATTGAAAAAAACCCAGATAATTGTGAGTTTGAAAGTTGCTCGTAGCTTGAAGCGAGTTAAACGTTTTGGAAAAGACACTGTTGAGTTGTGTCATTTGCAAATCTTCTTTTCCTGAACCTTCTATCTGAATGTGCCAATATAAAACAAGTTTGAATATTTTTGTATAAATCGATGCATAGTATTTGATTATACGATTTTTAAACCTTTTTATTCAGTTTCCCATTTACAGACCAAACAACAACCGATTTAGTTCAAAACTTGTTGATTATTTCTTTCCAGCAAAGATTTTGGAGCATTCTTATTCTAACCAAAAAATGAAGTATTGTTTTCTTGAAATATTCTTGGAAATAAAGTCCTTTATCGTTACTCAATAGGCAAAACTCTAGTTTTGTCTCTTTTTTGGAAGCAGATCTTCCTTCTCTATGTAATAGTTACGTTAGTCCTACTCTTTGCAACATTTAGATTTACATTCTCTATAATATATACAGTTTTCTTACTGAGTAGTAATATTCAGCTCCCTTCTTGGACAGTTTTTTACTAATTATTACTTAGAATTTTGTGAGTGTAATACAACAAATCATTTATCATAATAAAATGTTGACGTGATAGGGGTGTTTGCCACTGTCATAGTCTATGAAATAAAACCACTACGAGTACGCCTCGCATTCAATGTTTGCAAATTTACCGGTAAGAACAAATTGTTTTAAAATGATTTTAAGAGATACTGTACAATTTCTAAACGTCTCAGTGACCCGATGAGAATTTTTGATCCGGTTGGAATTTGAATCTATTTTTAAAACTCCATTTTTTTGCGAAAGTCGAGTATTTTACCAATGCAGAATACAGTAGTATTTTTTGTTATTTGCCGATTTTCCAGTAGGTGGAACTTACTAGAGAATGCGTGATACAGGGGTGTATCTAAGATCCGTGATACAGGGGTGTATCTAAGATCCAGTTTAGATAAATCTTTAGCATTAAAGGTTTTGTTTTTAAATAAGAGTGATAACGTTTGCTTACTCATCAATTTTAATTTACAAGCTTTTTCACATTGAACTGACATGAATGTGAAGCAAGATTGGTCAGAAAGAGAGAAAAACATTTTTTGCTTATATAAGCACATTATAACAATAGCAAGACACTGTCCCGATATGAATGTGTCTGGTATGAAACGGAAACACTTATGTAAAAACAAAACCTTTAACATAATAACACTAATACAATGCCGGACAAAAGGTTGTAGACAAATGAAATTTCAGTGAAAAATGATGAGAAATAGAGCAAAATGACTCTTCAATGTGTCTGAAAGGGGATGGAAGTTAAGAAAAACACTTTTGAAGTCGTTGCATTGCTTTTGAATTGCTTTTGAGGGAACCACAAGCAAAAAACCAGCGTTTTGATACTGGTGTATGCCAGTTAATCAAGCCCTTGTGGTTTGCCCTTGCGGTTAGACTGCAGTGGGTGACTTTCAAAGACTTTGAACAGGTTTGGATAGGTTTGGAAAGCACCCAGAGCCTCTTGGGAACTTGTTTTGGATCGATATTGAAGTATTTTGCAAATATTGCAGAAGTCTACAAACCTTTTGTCCAGCATTGTAGCGCACCGCGCTGAATCTAAAAATAGATTTAATTTTTGAAATAATCATTACTCTCGATGTGTTTGTACGAGTTCCAATCCCATCAACCTTTGCGTTAATCCCTTTTGCACGTTAATTGCATCGTTTGAGAAAAGATATATAACAGCTTGCACGTATCTTTAATTGAGCCGCGTTGAATTGTGGGATTGCAACTCGTACAAATGTCAAAAAACGTGAAAAGTAATAATTATGACGTATGAATTGTGGAGCGCTATTGAAAAGCTTCATTTTTGAATAATTTATGTCGGAGGTGAATAAAATTGGCTTATTTCACACATAAATGTAGAATTAATGAACATTTGCTATATGAATCTAACCCCACACTGACGTTTATCATTCTCATTTGGGATTTTGCAAATTCATAATTTTGTTCATATCTAGCAAATTATAATCTTTACAAGAAAATTCGCTAAGCAATTCAATAGTCATTATAATCTTTACAAGAAAATTCGCTATTTAGCTAGGTATCCGATATTGAATTTCAATTGCATTTGTAATTCGAGTCTTTATATTCGCCCGATGAGAATGATATCCAATCACTGCTTTTATATTGAACGGGATAAAGATAGAGCATGTTAAGCCTACATTGTACGAAAGGGTCATAGTCTGTTCAATAATGACTTTTATGAAAGTAACAAAATCAATCAAGCTGGACAGTAATAAAATGAACAAAACTGGCAAAATGGCCTAATTTTAAGCCCCGGTGAGATCATGAGTAACCCGGTCGAAAATTACTTAAATTCTCTACCCCACTCACAACTTGCAAAATTTTTTGTCTTACCCGGTCGAAAATCTTAATAATTTGAGCAAACCGGCAAAAGTTAAAAAATACATATCAGTGAACTATTGAGAAAAAAAATAGACTCACCAATTCTTTTAAATGAAATATCTTTCTCTATCCCAATGAAAATCGAGCTAAAATATTTCCCCATGACACCCCATTTCGGTGTCATAAGGAACATAAAAGTCGAAAAGGTTCGGAATCCCACTCCATTTGACTCCAACGATATCCAAAGACGCCCAAAGACTGCTTATAGTAGGTATGTAGCTCTAAAAGGGTTTTCGGTGTCATAAGGAACATAAAAGTCGAAAAGGTTCGGAATCCCACTCCATTTGACTCCAACGATATCTAAAGACACCCAAAGACTGCTTATAGTAGGTATGTAGCTCTAAAAGGGCTTCGGTGTCATAAGAAACAGAAAAGTCGAAAAGGTTCGGAATCCCACTCCATTTGACTCCAACGATATCCAAAGACACCCAAAGACTGCTTATAGTAGGTATGTACCTCTAAAAGGGTTTTCGGTGTCATAAGGAACATAAAAGTCGAAAAGGTTCGGAATCCCACTCCATTTGACTCCAACGATATCCAAAGACACCCAAAGACTGCTTATAGTAGGTATGTAGCTCTAAAAGGGCTTCGGTGTCATAAGAAACAGAAAAGTCGAAAAGGTTCGGAATCCCACTCCATTTGACTCCAACGATATCCAGAGACACCCAAAGACTGCTTATAGTAGGTATGTAGCTCTAAAAGGGCTTCAGTGTCATAAGGAACATAAAAGTCGAAAAGGTTCGGAATCCCACTCCATTTGACTCCAACGATATCCAAAGACACCCAAAGACTGCTTATAGTAGGTATGTAGCTCTAAAAGGGCTTCGGTGTTATAAGGAACGCATAACGGTCGAAAAGGTTAAGAATCCCACTCCCATTTGACGCTCCAACGTTTTTCAAAAAAATCTGAAAAAGCCCCCTCATTAATTCAGAGGCTATTCAAAAAAGCCGCAAGCACTTGAACCGCTAGGGTACTTTTGTTGCTTACGGCAGTCTTCGAAAGACATAAAGTGTAGATAGCTCACCTACAAATCCGATTATTTAGTTTTTAAAGCTTTGAGAAAACTGGGACGCATTTTTCACTCAATCGACACATTTAAATGGAAAACACGAGCACATCGTCAAAAGGAATTTTTCTTTTTGTCTAATAGTCCCGTTCAATTAGGTAGAAAAGAGTACCGTCATTCTTCTAATTTAATCCAGCAGAAAACAATGATTATTATGAAGGGGTTGTTCTAATAATAGGAGGAAATAAATTACTTGGGAACGTGAACTTTTTTATCGTACAAATAATTAGAGGCGATAAATTAATTTATTCGTGCTAATTAGAGGACGGATTAAATTAGAAGAATGACGGTATGACTAGTTAGGGTGAAGGTACCTTTCATATTCAGGTGCTTGTGTTCAAATTTAGGCAATCTTAGATACCCGAGTCTTTCAAGCAATATGTATGTAGATCATCAGATCATCAGACCATTAGCATACAAAGTAACAATAGATGGCCTGGAAAAACTTTTATGGCTTTCATACTTTGAGGAAAGGATGAACATTTGAAACGAATTTCAGGGCAATAAGTCTTTCAATTATCTTTTTTGTCATTGTAAAATCATGATTGCTAAATATTTACATATTTTAGATATATTTTTACATTTTTGATTTAAATATTTCAATAATACAGGAACTAGAGTTACTGGGGTCTACACAATATACACCCCCGGATTCTCCCAATTATAGAAAAACCTAGCTATAAATTTTTTCTGGTGAGAAAGCTATTTGAAATATCGACCAAGATAATTAATTTGTATCAACGTACATCTAACGTTATATGGACGTTTAAGTGTATCACCTTTCCCAGCGGGCACACAACGTTGTTGCAACGTTTATCGAACGTTGTTATGAAAATAATATAAATACCAAATAAGTAAATATAAATGAAAATTAGGTGAATATGCTTTAACCCATTTTTAAACTAAACTCAACTCCAGTCGACTTGCGTTTTAATCAACGAATTAGTGGTAAAATTTTGAGAAATAAATTCAGATAATATCAATATTGTACAGAGCAAAAGTATATTTGATCATCATCCTTTGCAAAGGGAATATATTCAATGATATCTCCAATATCGTCTTCAACCCATGCGATCAATGGTCCCATATCGTTGTGTCGATGGGAATCAAAAATATATATTTTTTCATTGCCAGACGAGCGAACAATACAAACAGATTTTAGATTGCATGTGGCAATAACGATCGCAGATTTTGAAATCAGTTCTGATAAAACTTCCTGAACATTTTTCGGAAGAGAGTCTCTTTCTTCAAATACGTTTATGCGAAAGGGTAGCAGACTGATAGCCTCTTGAACAAGGAGATTTCTGCCTTCCTCGTGAAGGCTGTTGCCTACGTCAAGCAGCCAACAAATAGGGGCACACTGTCACGGAAACATATTTTCGGCAGTTGACTCATAAAATACCCTGTCAAAAGAGCAATGACGCAACATGCGTTGCTTCCGTTTCTGCCATTTAACTTGTTTTGGCTAAAACAGCTAGGGAGAAAAACAAAATTGCGGCCTGAAACAGCTTCTTGGGGGTCTAATTGTCCTCCGAGGTTTTTTCCGAGAAGTTGCACGGCGTTTATGTCGATATCGAAGGCTCCTTCCATATCCTCGTTCTCTTCTTTTTCAAGATGTTGGTTATCTTCACCATTGTATTCAACTTCTGTGGCTTCAACATTCTGACAGTCATCTTGGTCTATTCCGGAAACATTCTGGAACTTCTGAATTGTTTCTTTTGGTAACACAGTGGCAAAATGAACGAATCCTTTCTTCAACTGGCTACGTGCGAATTTAATTCCAATGCGTTTAAGGACTGTATCAGCGGCATTGTCCTAAAGTTAAATTGATTGAGTGAGAATATTGAAATTTTAATTTTTTTAGATAGCGAATGCGAGAACAGAGAAGACAGTCTATTTAAAGAATAAATGGGTGGATAATACCATAGTATTATTAAAGGTCACTGGATAAATAACGCGTGGAGAGCATAGCATTATATTTCTAATGTGTTACAAAAACAATTGACGAACGAGATTTGTCCGCAAAGGACGGCTCGAAGAAATAAAAATATCGTTACTGTGGACAAATCGAAAAATCGTGAAAACTCAGATTGTTGTTTATCCAGTGTCTAAAAAGTCCATGGTAACACCATGACCACTGATTTACTTTCCAATAAGGACTTAATCAATTTTGCTAATTCTGAAATGCTAGAGTAAGTATTCATTTTAGGTTTCAATTGAAGCACCCATAAAATTTATACTACTTATACTAATTTATACTACTAAGTGAAATAAAAATTACCCTTTCAGAATCAGAACTTGCAAGGTGATCAATTTTCAACTCTGTTGTGATCTTGGACGTGTAGAATGTTAGATACGATTCCATATCCCTTTTCAATAATTCAAGCTCTTCAAGACATCTATCTTTTTTAGCGTTAAACTCGAGCAACAACGGTGGTTGGATTCTGTAAAAGCAAAAGTCAAAAGCATTAAAAATTAGTTTCTTAAATCATAAAATCTGCGAATACTAAACAAAAAGATAAAACTTTGATTGCCGAATATTCAATTCAACCTCAATAAAGAGTGTAAACGATTCAAGTCTAAATATTTCTGAACAACCATTAGGTAGAGAAAAGACGAACTTGAATTCCGGGCTATCATTCATATTTGCTTCAGCCTTTCAGAAGATATACTGCCAATTCTTCATCAAATGATAAGCAAAAGACAATCCATTGTCATTTTCGGGGTGAGTTTTACTTTTTCAGAAGAATGAAATGTTTAAAATCCGTGCATATAAAAGAGCTATTTTCCAACCCCAAAAAATGCCATGCGTGTGAAATGGCTAATGAACACACCCGAAAAATTCAACGCCTGTAAAATGGCCATTTCTGGGGTTAAATATTTTGTTCAAAGTTTTTTAATGGATGTACAATGGCTAAAAAACACCCCAAATTTCAAAATCACATGCCTTGTCATGTAATTGAGCAAACATCCTCGAGCTACGAATTCATCCCGCGCGGAAAATGGCCATTTCACACGCATAGCAAGTAAGATGTTTTGATAATCTCGTTTTCAAACGTATACGTTCTTTAAAAAAAAAACGGTTGCAATACACTCTTCTCGAGATGCATAAATTTATTGTTGTCCTCGTTTTCAAACAGATTTCATTGCTATAAAATTACAGTTTCACAACAACAATTGTGTTGTTTACACCTCATGAGACATTTTGAATTTCAAGTACTTCTGTTTTAGAGTTAATGTTTGCCTTTTGGGAATTTAAATTGGTCTAAATGTATGATTTCATAACAATGAAATCTGTTTGAAAACGAGGACAACAATAAATTTATGCATCTCGAGAAGGGTGTATTCGATAATGTCTCAGGCCAATACGATAAGAAATAAAAAATTTCGTGGAGAGATTTTCGCAAAGGAAAATTGCCTGGAATTTCATTTTGCGACATTATTTTTCTCAGTATTTAAAAATCGACCCTACATTTGGTCCCTTTAAGGCAAAACTGGCCTATTTTGGAATCGCAATTCCCTTCATTCGCATAAATAAATTCCGCGAAAATTTTTCCCCTTAAAGGTAACACAAATATACACAAATAAGATTTTCTTACCTTTGATCAATTCAAACTCGCTAACGTCTTCCAAAGATTTGACTGTAATGAAACGTTCGAGTAGGGAGTTTAGCTTTTTGTTTACTTCGCTAAACTTCAATCGACAAGCACATCTGAGCTTTGCAGAATCTGAAAAAAAATATTTGCTATAATTCGAACCTTCTTCTTCGTTACCCTTTTACAATATAAAAAAATTTCACTTTAAAGAAAGAAACGTTTTAATTTGTGAGGTACATACAGGGTTTGCATCCCAGAATGCTGGTAAATTTTGTTTTTGTTGTGAAGACAGCAATAGACATTCAAATAAAAATTGGGGTCGTTTTGGTAAAAGTCTGGGCTGATAAAATGTTTTCCTGCCCATTCATGATATTCATGATGTAATCTTTTATACTGAAGCACACAAAATTATGAATTCGTCTAAGGATCTTATTTCATGGTGCAAAACAAGAATGCAAATTCTGGTCTGGAAATATCTAGTTTAAATGGGTAAATTTGATTTTTTGCGCTCTAGAATGCAGAGGTCAAACGCAGTGCAATGTAACTAAAAAATTTCTACACTAAGTTGGAAGTAAGAAAAGTAATGATTATTTTCATATTCCATTTAAATATATTAAATAGAAAAAGTCCAATAACAAAATTGTTTGACAATTTCAAATGACATGTTTTTTAGAACAAAACTTTGCAAGAAAGCTCACAAAAGTCGAACTTTGAGTCAAAAAGTTGAAAGAAATGGCTTAGTTGGTGGTAAAGTTATCATACTATGTATCCATGAAGGATTGTTTCAAACTAATTTAAATAAAAAAACATACAAGGAATTCGGAGGGCCATAATTCTGGGGTGCACCTGCATTCTTGGGTGCATACCCTGTATAGAATTCATAAAATGAAAAAAACTCAAAACAACTAATATGAAAACAAGTACATAGTTTACGAACCTGCATATTTCTTTAATCGTATATTCCAATGTAACATTTCAAACCGGCAACTTTGAATTGCATTTTGAAAAGCAGGCACAAGGACAGCACTTCTCAGGAGGTCAAGTTCTCCTTGGATTTTGGTAGCTGAGATGTCATTATCCCAAACGTTATTTAATAGTAACTCTTTTTCCGCTTTGTTCTTCGCCAAAAGTGGTATATGAACGTCATTTAAGTCTGGAAGTACTATTTTCTGGAGGAGATCTTTGGACATTTCAGATGCATCAGAGGGAGTTTTATTAAGATCGTGATATAAAAGAATCATTTGCTGATGAGATGTTGGTTTACAAGGTGATAGAGAGCCTAAAAGATAATTCAAAAAAATGAATATAATAGAAGACTACGTCACAAGCAATTTCTCATAGGAAACAATTTTAATAAATCACAACTGGGACAAACCAACTGTTACCTATCTTTTCCTAAAAAAAAATTTATCAAAACCATACTGTAGATAAAGTGCCTTTGTATTTGTATATATTGGGCTCTTCCAGAAAATGTTCGTTCATGAGGGTGGATGATATATTGTCTAGGGTAGTGAAAAATCCACAACATTTGCCTTGTCCGGGGGTAAACTTGCTCTGATTGGGGGTAATTTTGAAAGTCCGGGGGATCAACTGATGCTTGTTCGGGGGGGGGGGGTTATACCTGCTGTCCGGGGGTCAAAAGTCGGGTTAAATTTCCAAAAAATGTTATATCATTCACCCCTCCATATTCAATCTTTTTCCGGAAGAGCCCATTATGGTAAAGTTGCTTACCTCCACTAGCATAAATCTTGAGTTTGTTGAGAAGGGACACGAAATCTACATCTTTGATGGTAATACCCATTTCGACACATTTCTTGCCCAATTTATCTTCGAATATAGACACCTCCTTAGTTATCTACAAAAGAAAATTAAATGAGGTTAGGAATTTATATAGCTCATAAAATGTATAGCAATGTACCCTCCCGGTATACCTCATAAAATGAATTTTATACTAACGCTGGTATTTGGTGTTTGTCATGAAAATACTATATTTTTTAATTATTTTAGCATCTTTAGTCAAATGACTCAAAGACTTTGTTTTACAAATTGGAAAACTTTTGACTAGTAAACTTTTTATACCCGTTTAAATTTTTTCAGCAAACTCTCAGCAAGAACCAATGTTTTTCTTCTATTCCAGAATAATATCATTTCAGTAAGAGTTTCCTCTCGATCTAAAAAAGAAAGTTTTCCATAGATTATGTTTTAAGTTAATACCCCTGCCAAGGACGAACCAAACAAAGCAATTTTTTTTACTTATGCTTTTAAAAAATACTTTCAATAATAATGATTATTATCCAAAGATTCGAATTTTAACCCTGTTTTTCATTACATTGCTAAAACTTTCCTGACATTTTTTAGCTGACTTTCCTGACATGTCGCCTACTTGTTACCGTTCCTATATGCCCCCGTAAATCTCAATATTTCCTGACTTTTTGCCCTTTTTTTAAATCTGCTGAAAATTTCTGCCAACTTCCTGACAAAGTGGACATCTTGATTTAGGACAAACTAATACAATTGAATCTTACTTTCAGGTGACTGATATTTAGTTGTGTTAGCACAGCGTGAAAGGAAAGAAAACAGTTGTTCACATTCTTCTCCGGTCGACTTGCCACTACCTTGAATCCATTCCCCATCCCAACTAACCTAAAAAGTAAAAAAACACTCAACTTAAATCCGACTTTGTTTATGCTGATATGAAAAAGTGACTGCATCAGTTTATACGGAGCTTCTGATAGAAAACTAAGAGACGAGCTTTCTTTCCCATAGAAAAACATGGAATAGTGCAATTATAACCGTACCTGACATCTAAGGTTGTGACCTTTGGCATGCATCACACTCAAAGCTCCTTTAATTTTAGATGGCAAATTTGAATCAACTTTACAAAGGTAGGGCCACAGTTTGCACATAACATCGGTAAATAAATATTCCACTTTGTTTGGCAAAATGAAGTTTGTCAACAAATATGCTGGATAGGCGTAAATTTCTCCTCGTTTCATGTTAATGGATTTCAATCCGTACTGATGACGACAGCTAGCAACGTAAAGACCAGTATCGTCCACTGATTTTCTCTTCCGTTCTGTATTCCTTGCAGCTGACCATTCACCCCCACAAGATGTATCAGATGAAGTCTTAAAAAAAAATCAGAAAAAGAATCAGTTTTTAGTGCTATTTCTGTAGATTTTGTTCTGCTCCATAATGTCGCGTTATTAATTGAAATCGACATTGAAATGTTCAGGAATCAGGGTCGGTTACCAAGTTGCTTAGTTTTTGATAATCATCAGGAATCAACCTTTAGTGGCTTAGTAAAGTACTAAAGTACTAAAAAAAAAGAAAGATTTTCGATGATTATATTTTGAAGATTTAACTTGAGTATATTTCTTTGCTAGAAAAATCATCACAAGTTTAGAACTTTGAGAAAAATGTAAATATTTACCTTAATTGTTTTTCCCATGTCCTGTCGCAGAGAAGATACAAAGGTTTCAACTTTTTTGTCGTCGGCGATAAATGCTTCGTTGTAATACGATTTCCTACGTCGCCTGAAGAATAAAAGTTGACATCTAAGGAAATACTAAAATTGAATGCCAGAAATTAAAAGAAAATACCTACTAGGATATACAACCCTTAGCCTCTCCTTCGAAATCCCAGCTTCCTCCAACATTTTTGACCCACTGAATAATAGTTGAGACTTTATTAAGAAAATGGTAGAAAAACTTACATTCCAGATCTTTGATATCTGTACAACTTTGCGTTTCCGTCTATATGGCAGGCATGTTGTTTGATAGAGCAACATGGGCATTTCATCCAATCCATTCCTTTCTTCATGTCTAGTTCATATCGGATAAAGTTCCATTGTTTGAAACCTTGATAAAATGACGAAGGCACGATTCTTCCTTGCTACATAATAAAAGTAATAAGTAAATGCGTTAATTTTCCAGGAAATTACAGTATCAATATTAACAGATCCTTATTCTTTAAGAAAAACATGTGTGCAAATTATTCTGGTGGAAATACAATTTAAAACTTTCGGAGATTGAAGACTTTATAGACCTAGATGCTACATCTCAATTCATAATAACAGAAAGTAAAATAGCGAGGTTGAATTCTAAAAAGAACACTGACAAAGAAGGAAAAATATTTACCCTTCCAAAGTAAAGTGTCAAATCATTTAGAGAATCCAAAAATGCAGTCGATGAGGAACCAGGCATATGTTTTTTAAATTGATCCCAAGTTAGAAAAACATCAACATCTATTAAACATCCGAAGTGCGTGGGTGAGGATGGCCAAAAACCAGATGAAAGGATATTTGAAAGAGTGAAAGGGTCAGTGATACGTTCGCACTTACAACATCTCAAAATAGATTGAAGCAATTCAAATTTCCCTAAATAGATAAGTCATAAGTTAGAAAAATCTAATTACTAAAATATTAAGTAGAGTATAGAAAACTTTCGCAAAAATCCCTAAAACAACGAACTGACTATAAAATGTCAACAGCAATTCATAATTACATAATATAGCAATGGGGATAGAAAAAATACCATTTATACCGAACTCAGGTGATTTATAAGAAAGGTAATTATGTAATAATCTAGTGCTAATTATCCTTATTTATACTTTCTTTTTTATAATTCTCTTTTTATTTATAACTCATCTCTATTGAACAAAATACGGCGTCAAGTTTTGCTTACCTTTCATCGTTATAACCACAACTTTTCTTTGATTTGTAGATTCGTGAAACTGAACAGAGCCACATACACATTTAGGATGTTTCAATGGAACTAGACGATCTAAAAATGCATGAAAAAAGTGTTTAGAAGAGGAATGGACACACATGATTTTTCTTTCAAGTTTCTAAAATTAAACGCTACCTTTCAATTCAAAATAATAAAAAAACATTTTTTAGCTTGAAAAAGCTTTTAAAAATGACACTGACCAACAACATATATTTGATCATTTTCATTTAACACTTCATTTGGTGGTATAGGTGTCGCCAAGCCATCTAGAAACAGAGTACGATTGTGCAAGGGTTTGTTCTTGTGAATTTCTATGTCACATTTATGACATAGCTCCAAGCAACATTCATGACAGCTCAAAACTGCATGCGTCTGGCACAAATCACAATCTTGCAAAGCAATAGATGACTTTAACGATTCCAGAACATTTTCTTTTTCATCTGCCCATGCTTGTTCTAAGTGTTCCATGCGTTTATTCCATGTGATCCTCTTTTTTTCATCTTCATTATCATCTTCAATATCTATAAACATAATAAAGTAGCCTCTACTATTATTCAAGAAGCAGATTCAAGCGATAAGGAAAGTTTTGATTATAAATGGAAAAATTATATTGAAAAAGAACAACTCAAAGTAAACACAAGTATTTATTCTCCCTGAAAATTATATTCTCAATTACAACACAGCAATATTACCTATTTCAGAAGGATTCCAATCGTCCCATACAAGATCAGATGGAGATGGAGCATTGTGTCTTGCAGAACCTGACAAGAGAATCAGAATATACCTTGACTAAATTTCACAAATTTCACTAACACTTTTATTTTCAAAGCAAAGAATGTAACACTTGGAAGAGTTCCTTAATGTAAATGGCATTGAGCATATTATAAGAGAATGTAAGATAGGAATATAGATAGGAATAGGAACAGTGAAGAAGGGAATATTATACCTGGATTTTTCTTCTTTACATATCGCTTCTTTCCACTATACTGATAGATTTTATTGCCAAATTCGTCCCGCTTGACACTAATGAATTTTTTTGCTTTGTTAATTTTCTTCTTTTTCGTCTTCTTCTTCTTCATCGGTCCATCTCCTAACCAATCTTTCATGTTTTGAAATGGGTCATTTTCTTGGTTATCAGAAAGATAACGTTTGAGCTCTTCATCTGGGTCTGATTCATTATAAGCTAGAGAGGAAATTATTAGAAATGGTTAACGTTACAATAGCACAGTGTATCATATAATTTCTTTATCCTCATGAAGTTTGAAATGTTTTAGTTACTAATTAATTATGTTAGTATTAATGTTTATTTGAAATAAAAAATAAATAAAAAAATCAAAAAAAATCATCACTACCTGACATGTTACAGATGATGGATGTTGTGATTGCAAAAACTGAGAGGTCAACCAAAAATGCTTATATAAATCATCTGGAAGGGAGAATAATATTTCAGTTAAAAAATCATACACTTGTCACTATTATAAGTTTTTGGTTTATTTTGCTGCCACATCTTTTAGTTTATCTAATTAAAAAATCATTATAATGACTGCCATCATTATTATACCCAAAATTTTCCTTCTTTTCAGTTTGTTTAAGTAGTTTAGACAATTTGAAACATATGCAATATTTTCAACAAGTGCAGATACATATGAAAAATACAAAACAATCTATCTTACACTTTTTGCATGTTTCTATTTCTATTTTTATAAATTAATCCAAAGGATACATGTACATTTTCCCGTATATTTTACTAAAAAAAAATAATTTAAGTAATTTATCAATTTAAAAGCACTAATAAAAGCAAATCAAAAAAGAAGAAAAAATATTTTCAGAAACTGTGCAAGCAGGTGCAAGAGAAATTTCAAAAATGAATTTTGCAAGAAGATTAAGACTAAAATTCCTATCACAAAAAATAGTTGAGATTTAGAGAATTATGAGGTAGTTGTGACCAGGAAAGGTGTGTAGTGCACAATGATAAGCTGGCTGATATTTTTATTAAAAGAAACAAATATGCAATTTGATGACTAAGGTTGAGCTAATTTATTTTTAATTATCGATGTACATCGTTTAAATTTCATGATCATTCCAGTTACCAGGTAGCAAAACCAACTTGTTAGTTTTATCTGTCGTTGTCTACAATCATAGACGAAGAGAAAGACAAAATCATATAACATTCGCTCTCATTGACACTAAGAAGAAAGTTTTTTTTATATTATTTTTAACTAGCTGTCCCAGGCTGTCGTCACAGACAACTTGTCACTAAATTATTAGCTTTATTGAAGAGAGTGGATAAAATTATATATTCAAAAGATTTTAGGTTAAAAAGATGACCTTGCAGTGCTAATTTTCACCACAAATTAATTGCTACAAGGAGCTTCATTAGAGAAAAAAGGATTCCTGAGCCATCGTACTGTGAAGTTGGGTAACTTGCATCAGTGGAGGGAAACTTGCATAGCCATCAAATGACTGACCAATCACAGTTAGGAACATTTGGCGAGTTCCTGTACGCGACCGCGATCTAAAAAATCATAACAACACTCATTAAAAAATGACGTTCGTGTCTTTTCGCACTTTTTTTAGCCTAGACGATGTAGCAAACATAGTAAATATAAGCACACTGTGCTTTTAATTGGCTGAAGTTTTTTTTTGCGTCGGAAAATTTTTTTCAAACTTTCAGCAATGATTGACCAAACTGTTACAATGGAAATTATCCAGCGCATTTTTTATCTTCTTATCTTCTTAATATTCAATGAAGCACTCAAAGTTTACTGAATTTAAGCACATAAGATATTCTTATAATTATTGATATTCACTAAAACACCGTTCGTTGTGCGCTGCGGTGGAGTGTATGACGTAACTCGCGCGGTAACTAACTCGCTTTTTGTTGGAAGATCATATTGGGCGTTTTGGCGTTACCACCCTCGAAGCTAGCGGGCGCCCCTGTCTTTCCGCAACTCTTTCCACCATTTTAGATGGCCATTACAATAGATCCAAAAGGGCGCCATAATCTTGGAAGATGACTTGTTTTGGTCTCCAGCTTTGGGAAGTAGCAATGTTTTTGGTTGTTATTGATGGAAAATAGTAAGAAACTTAAGTTTACAAGTGGCATTTAGTTTTTGCTGGCTTATAGAATGGCAGGATCCTGGATGGTTTCCCTAACTGAATCAAGTAGCAAAATTTCAAAATAAATGAACTATGCAGCTCTGCTCACAAATCTACTGTACCATTTTTGCTTTGATTTACCTTTGTATTTTAATGACCAGACAGGTAATTCATTTGAGGGCTTGATTTGTAAGCTACCCAATCAAACATTTAAGTGTGACTTTGAAAGTCTTTGAAAATGTTTTTATGAAAAAGAAAAGTGAATTTGAGTCTAATTTCAAAAGTAATCTTTCTCTCCATTTGAGTATCTGAAGAGTGTAGAGGCGTCTTTGAAAGTTTTCCTACCTGCTGACTGACCGACGACTGGAAGACCTACCTACGGAAGACCTACCGTGATATCGGGTAAATTGCATCAGTGGAAGCTAACATGCGTAGCCCTCAAATGAATTACCTGTCTGCTCATTAAATTACAAAGTTAAATCAAAACAAAAATGGTATAGTAGATCTACCTAGCTACCTATCCCGACCGACAGACTGACCCAGACGAGTATTATTGAAAGAAAAAAGACGTAAGCTTGAACATTTTGCTTTCCCCTGGAAAGGCCAGGCCCAATTGATTGTTTGGTTCGTGTCCTAGAAGCTTTGAAAAATGGGTCGGTCGGTCGGTCGGTAACTAAAATTGGAACCTTTTTTTCACCTTCCCACCAAAAACCTCAATTTTTGAAATTCCTCAAGCTATCGCGCAATCTTGGAATCCAACCGCAAATGTAAAGAAATAGCCTAAAGCCCGGATCCATAAAGGCACGCGCCGCAATCGCAAGATAACTTCTAGTTGGAGATTAAGGTTTTTGCGGCGTGTGCTTAAAGAAATACTGCTGTGACTCCTTGCTAGCCTAAAGCCCGGATCCACAAAGGCAGGCGCTGCGATCGCAAGATAACTTCTAGTTAGAGATTAAGGCGTTCGCGGCGTTTGCTTAAAGTAATACAGCTGTGACTCACTGCTTTTAGGTGCTTAATATTTGTTTTTAAGTACGGGTTACACTGGGACATCTTCTGTGTGCGAAGTGGATGTTGTTTATAGAAAAATCAAAGCAGTCAGTTAAAAAAGAACCGCAGAGGTAGTTGTTATCATGTGAAAATGAGGTAAAATTTTTCCGACTCAAAGTGAAATACTTTTTCTCAAAAATTTAGAGTCAGTCGGAGGACACGAACCAAACTATCAATTGGGCCTGGCCAAAGCACCAGTCTACATTCCAGTGTAAGAAGGTGGTACAGGAAGTTTCTGGTGCGCCGTGAGGGTCCTACCAACCGACCGTCGGCTGAAAGTTTAAGTGCATAGAAAAACCTTACTCTTATAAGGCTGGTCGTAAAAAAAAAAATTCCCATCTTCTCAACAATAATCTACTGTAGCTAAAAAAGTGGAGAGCCGTTCATTCTCATGGCAAAGAAACAATTTTTTTCTGTTTGCAAATTAAAAAACATGTGCGGCCAATTTTAATTTAAATAAAGATGCTTAGTGGCTGAATGGCTTTACAAAAATCAAGAGCTGAGTCAGTAGGGCGACAGAAGTAACTGAGCATTTTTCTAAAAACCGCGCTCAAACAAAACATCCACCCCCTACCTCCTGCTGCTCTCCTGGCTTGGACGCTGGAATGAGCCCTGGCTCTCATAAAAAAATGCAAACACCTCAAAGGGAATATGTTTTTAATAATCTCAAAGAATGTTCAAACTTCCTTTACACAGGAAGGCAGGCAGGGCCTATAAAGAATGTGAAATTTTCTGTATTTAAGAAAAAATAAACTTTTATATACCTGTTTATGCAGACACTGTCACGTTTTTTAACAATCAAACCAACATATGATCTATGTGAAACATGTTATTAAAATGCACAATTCTCTTTAGAGAGTCTAAAACTAATAAAAATGCAACAAAATTCAACATTCATGGACGCTTCCAAAGCAAAATTCAAGAACAACCTGCCGCCATTATTCAGCTTCTAGATCGTGCCTCGATTTCTATTAAGCGCGCCTCGATTAGTCAATCACATCTGATCGGGCCCGTGGAGATAAAATTATTTTTATGAAGACCATAAAGTACAAATTTAAACTTTTTAGCGTAACCATAAAAATAGACGGATTTCCACTTTTTATAGTGTACCTTAATTTTTCGGGCGATGTTAACCTGAGACCTTGCATCGATTAAAGCTAAGTTCTCATAAGTTGTATCCGTCAAGAAAAGATTCTCGCATATATCAAAAGTTGTATCGACAGAGAAGATGGCAGTTTCGTCGACACAATGACGCTTCATGTCAAGTAGCTGATATTCTGAATAGTTCAGCGCGCCATATTCATTCTGTGTTAGAAAGAAATGCTTCGTAAAACTCCCTGGTTTTTTTATATATTTCACCATAGCTTCACCTTGGGTCTTAGGAGTATCGTCTTCAGCTTTTTGCTTTTGCTTGGCAGCAGCGCGCCGGTTGTCAATTACTTTAGGGTTTTTGATAGTTTCTGATAAGCTGGAGGGCTCTTTACTTGCGAGCTGGCGATAAATCTTTGACATTGACTGTCCCTTTTCCAGCCCAGCGTCAATATCATTGTTGACTGATGGGTCATGCCTGTAGTACACTGCGGCTTCGGGATGCTTGGCATTCCCATGTCTTGGCATCATGAACGAGTTGGGTTCATCGGGGTTCTCAGTCTCCGAATCTGTCGTCAATCCTGTTGAATCTGTTAATCCGGCTTTGGTGATTTTGTACTTAACCAAGTAATATGGATGATAGTGGTTTTTGAAGGAGTTTTTTACTTGAGCAATCATGTGTGTCAAATTCGGGTTGGCCTTATTTTGTCGATAACTGCGCCTTATTTCGTAAACGTCAAGTCTTGAAACCTTTTCCTCTCCGTTCTCTTCTTTTAAATAAAAATAGTTTTTAGTTTTGTGGAGATGAGCTCGTTTAGCTTTCTTTGGTCCTGTAAGCACGTTATTTTCCCAAAAGTAGTACCTTTTTGGGTTTCCGTTGTTTTTATAAGCACCGTTATCGTCTGCTTTCGCGGATTTGATACTTATCTTTCGATTGTCGAGAACGAAGACCGCATTTGTGTGAATACTTTTTGGCTTTTCATTACGCTGGTGTTCCTCAGGGTTGTTGTAGAGAACATCCAATATTTTGGTTGGGGTCCATTCATCATTCGGTTCATCATCGTCATTTGCCTTGTCACGTTTTTCGTGTTTAATAAGCACGTCTGAGTAGTCTGGGTTTGTGTCGATTTTTGCTGTAGAGTCGGTATGTCCAGTGCTGATATTTACAGAATTGTTATTTACAGAGTTATTATTTACAGAGTTGTCATTTACAGAATTGTCATTTACAGAGTTGTTATTCTCATCCTTCATATTTACACAATATGTACAGGGGGTTCGCGTGTCGTCATCGTCGCTACTTTCCTGAATAAAAGTAAAATAGAAGTTTTGAGTATTTATTTATAAATTCCGATAAATTACTGTGCTGTAAATAACGCTCTTAAAATTAGTCTGATTCATTGCCGTACATACAGATCCCTCATAAATTTCAAATCACTAGGAAAGTCAACATACAGTAAGTATTTTTAGACCAAACTTAAGCCTCGTTTCGGGGTTTTCATCAAATCGGAATGTTTCATTTGTTTCATAAAGTCTATGTAGTATTTCACACCCCTGTCTCAATTCTACTATCAAAACTCCCTACGCTATACATCCTTATCATATTCACATTCATCAGCTCAGCCGATACACGTTTTTTTAAATTACCTTTAAGGGAACTTATTTTCGCGGGAACTAATTTTGACGAATTTGGCGAATTTAGCAAATATATTTTATTACATTAGAAAATTGTCAATAGATATCAAACAGAGGTCATTCATAGAGACGGCCTCGCTACCGCTCATCCATTCAACCAGAAGTCATTCACGACAGTGGTCAATCAACATCAATCAATCGAACACCAGTTCTATCTTCAATCGTCCTTATCAATCCCGGACATCAATCATCCAGTCAATGTCAAGACAACCAAGATTCCCTCGAATCGATTACAACAAACTTGCTAAAACGGGTGAACGCATTCCAGTCACTGAAAAGAATCTTTCATCCCAACTTCAAAACCTATCGATTAAGGATACTGCATCGGTTACAACAACAGAATCAATCGAGATGGCTGACCCAAGCAAAGATGCCATCGAGCTGTTCCTTATGGCTCAAACTGCCACAGAAATCACAACTGAAGAGACTCCAATCCAAACCATGGAACCACAACAGGTCAGTGCTGTTAAGTTAAAGATTGAAGGAATCCGTCATGAAATGAGTCGATTACAACTGAAAATCACTCTCAACTAAGAAGTACTATACCTGACTACTTCTTCAACAACACGATTATAAAGGCAGTAGATTCAATAAAACAATTCAACGCATCCATTTATGAAATTGAAACGAAACACTATAAAGCTGTCAACAACAAACCGCAACAGGCTGATACATCTGCACACGAGGAGACCGCCACACTCATCATTGAGTGTATCGATAATTCAGTCAAAGAGCTCGAGACTGTGTTCAATCGCAAAGTAAAAGAAGCTGACTCCAACACTCTAATCAACTGGTGCAACTGAAACTCCATAAATCAACACCACGTATGAAAAAATTCGAGATGACCTGCGAAATTGTCTCGAAACACCAACGTCAAATAAAACACTTCGTGCATCTATAACAAAGACCAAGACTAGTTACTCGAAGCTTGACAAAGTGAAACAAGATTACAACACAAGTCTCACCAAGGAGATCAAAGATCGTGAAATCGACAAGCTCACAGAATTTAACAAACGGTCTTATCAGAAGGACCTGTCAATCACACAGGTCCTTTTCTGCTCTGTTACTCAGCTACAATCCCCTGCCTCACACTACTCCCTCCCCGTCCACTCTTAATTGATTACACCCCGGTCTCACATACCCCACCCCTGCCTCATACATCCACTTCCCGCCCCAAACCCTGTCACCTTTAACTATTTCTACATACTCCACCACCCCCGCCACCCCTTCCTCTATCTTATCACACACCCCTGTTTCATACACCCCTGCCTCACACAAACCCTTCTCTTCCCCTTTCTTCCCGTCTCACATGTCCCTACCACCTACCCGTCTGTACACAAGATCTATCAACCCCTCCTTCACCCACACCTAACACAGAAAACCGATAGCACCATCAAAATTATAAACCTCGGCGGCAATATCAAAAAGGACCAAAAACTCATATTTATCTCCATCTCTATCAACAAACTACCCAATCGACCCTCTATCAACAAACTACCTAATCAACTCCCCTTCCACCTAGAAAAACACCCTCCATCTACACCCTAAGAACACCCTCCGCCATCTATATCTGAAACTTGTCAATCAAAAAACACCCTTTATCTATATCTAAAACTTGTCAATCAAAAAAACAGCCGCAAACCCATCCATCCAGCACGCTCGCAACTTGAAAATTTGAAAATTTAAATAATAAATTAAAAAAACGAATAACAATAAAAAATATCACCGTCCAATCACAAGACACCAAACAAACAACGGACTAATCAATCAAACGCAGTTTGAACCAATCATGTAACGAGGAATAACACCAAACAATACCTCTTTTATACACCAAAAAGTACAAAACTAAAAAACCAAATCCCATGAAACACGAGGCCCTCTTTCAACGAAAGCACGGCTGCAATACGTTCAGACGATTTTCACCAGTTCAATTTTCAACTTTCAACACTTTCCCGTCGGACTTTCAACGGTTTTTAAACGTTTCAACTTTCAACCAAAAAATGGCATCCAACAACGATAACCACAACGATACCTTCGTACTCGGTAAAGGCTTGTGTCCACTCCGGAAAGTTTGCAACGGATCGGTACGGTTTGGAAAGAAGTAGAAAAGCGATCTGAACCGTTTTTCAATTTCCACTCCGGATTTTTTAAAAGTAGATTCTTTCTGTTTACAACTTTCATACAAAAGAAATAATTATTTTAATCTCGTTACAGATGTTTCTATTATTTGAAAACAAAAGAACCGTTTCGATCCGGCCCGGATCGCAAAAAAAGTTGAAAAAATCCAACTTTTTTTTCGATCCGTTTTGATCCAAACACGTGAACAAGCGAACCGTTCACGTGAAAGAAACATGTTGCAAATGGGTCGAAGATAATCCTCAGAACAATAGAAAACGTTGCGATCCGTACCGAACCGTTGCAAACTTTCCGGAGTGGACACAAGCCTTAAGAATGAACTATATTTCCTAAATCACACCCACTCAATAAGCGATCGGTTCTAGTATACCACCACTCAATCCTGACTAAACAGTAGAGTAGAAAATGAGGGTGTAATATATAGACACAAAAAATAAAAGAGAAATATTCACTTACACGCCAACTCTATTATTTAAAATAAAAGACTATTTACTTTATGAGACTAAAGTTGTGTAACCATTCAAATCACGTTTTTTGCTCATTTTTTTGTATGCGAAAAAAACATTACATAACTTTCAGTTATGAAAGGAAATCCACGTGTTTCTTCTTCTACGAGAAAGATCTATCAACAAAATACAAAAAAAAGGAAAAAAAGACACAAAAGTTTATTTGCTCTCTCAACCGTAGAGAACATCCAAATCAAGTCCTGATGTAATTTGACAAAGAGACGCTTTTTTACAAAAAATATTGATATACTTTTGTATATAAGTGTGGTATCTTTAAGCTTTATTAAGCCAAATATTCTTATTGTACCGAATGAGATGCCTTCAGTAAAGCAAGATTAAAATTGTCATTAAGCAAACACTCCGCGAACACTGGGAAGGCCAGTTTTAGAAGTACAATGTTCTCATTATTCTATTTTCCTTATATTGACAAAATGACTTATTTTATTAGTTTGATATTGATGATATAAACGGATAGAAAGTGAAACCCTATTTAACTTTCAATAGCTTTAAAACACGTGGCTTTTATATTTTTACCCCTCAGTCCTCAGGGCCATTGTATTAACTAGCACCATTAATTCTATCATTGCATTCACCAGTAACGTTGATGCCATCATTGCATTCACCAGCACCTTTTATTCCACCATTACATTCACCAGCACCATTGATTCCATCATTGCATTCACCAGTAACATCGATTCCATCATTTCAGTCACCTGCACCATTGATTCCACCATTGCATTCACCAGCACCATTGATTCCATCATTGCATTCACCAGTAACACCATCATTGCATTCACCAGCAACATCGACTCCATCAGTTCAGTCACCTGCACCATTGATTCCAACATTGAATTCACCAGCACCATTGATTCCAGCATTACATTCACCAGCACCATTGATTCCATCACTGCATTCACCAGTAACACCATCATTGCATTCCCAGCAACATCGATTCCATCATTTCAGTCACCTGCACCATTGATTCCAACATTGAATTCGCCAGCACCATTGATTCCAGCATTACATTCACCAGCACCATTGATTCCATCATTGCATTCACCAGTAACACCATCATTGCATTCACCAGTAACACCATCATTGCATTCACCAGTAACATCGATTCCATCATTTCAGTCACCTGCACCATTGATTCCACCATTGCATTCACCAGCACCATTGATTCCATCATTGCATTCACCAGTAACACCATCATTGCATTCACCAGCAACATCGATTCCATCATTTCAGTCACCTGCACCATTGATTCCAACATTGAATTCACCAGTACCATTGATTCCAGCATTACATTCACCAGCACCATTGATTCCATCATTGCATTCACCAGTAACACCATCATTGCATTCACCAGCAACATCGATTCCATCATTTCAGTCACCTGCACCATTGGTTCCATCATTTAAGCCCTCTGCACCATTGATTCCACCATTGCATTCACCAGCACCATTGATTCCATCATTAAATTCACCAGTAACACCATCATTGTATTCACCAGCAACATCGATTCCATCATTTCAGTCACCCGCACCATTGATTCCACCATTGAATTCACCAGCACCATTGATTCCAGCATTAAATTCACCAGCACCATTGATTGCATCATTGCATTCACCAGTAACACCATCATTGCATTCACCAGCAACATCGATTCCATCATTTCAGTCACCTGCACCATTGATTCCATCATTTAAGCCCTCTGCACCATTGATTCCACCATTGCATTCACCAGCACCATTGATTCCATCATTAAATTCACCAGTAACACCATCATTGTATTCACCAGCAACATCAATTCCATCATTTCAGTCACCTGCACCATTGATTCCACCATTGAATTCACCAGCACATTGATTCCATCCAGCATTAAATTCACCAGCACCATTGATTGCATCATTGCATTCACCAGTAACACCATCATTGCATTCACCAGCAACATCGATTCCATCATTTCAGTCACCTGCACCATTGATTCCAACATTGAGTTCACCAGCACCATTGATTCCAGCATTACATTCACCAGCACCATTGATTCCATCATTGCATTCACCAGTAACACCATCATTGCATTCACCAGTAACATCGATTCCATCATTTCAGTCACCAGCAACATCGATTCCATCATTGCATTGACCAGCATCATTCATTCTATCATTGTATTCACCAACAACATTGGTTAAGTCAATTTTCAAATTTCCGACCCCTCAGAGCCACCATTTTCAAACTGTTACCATGTGTTACCCCTGTTACCCTAGTGTTACCCACGTGTTACCCCCTGTTACCCTAGTGTTACCCCCTGTTACACACTGGGCCCAGAGGACAAAAGTTTGGAAATAGGGAGTGGGAGAACAACAAGATAGTATTTCTTACATTTTTTGTATTATTAAGGCATTAGTAGAGCTCTAGGGTCACATTACATTAGTTAGAAAATAGTAAACTTCAAATTTTGACTTTCTTTTGAGATTTTTCATGAAAATTGAGATTTGTAGCTTGGAAAATGCAGGCAAAATTTGAACTTTTAAACCGCTAAGTGTCACATCGAAACTCCAGCATTTTTGGAAAGGTTAGTGTCTGTAGTTTTCAAAACATATATGGTTTGATATGTGACACTTAGCGGTTTTTAAGATATTTGGACATTTGCGGTTACCTTAAGCATTTTCGTGATGAGAATTTTGACTGAAAATTTGAATTTTTTCTCTTTCTTGGATATTTATACTTACTTTTAAGCAATTTCCCTTTAGAATATAATGTCTCTAAAGGTTATCACACAAAAGAACTGATTTACAAGCTGAATTTAGATCAGAATCTTCAAAAATATGCATTTTTCACTTTTTTTGGTTTTTCATCAAAATGTGGTTTTCAGTCAACTTTGGAGCCACATAACTTGAGTTACAGATCAGATACAGACTTGAAACTTTGGCATCTTATCAGAAATTTATTCAAGATTCCATAAATCATATTATTAAAGCAAAATTTTAACTTTCGTTTTTTCCCTATTTCCACCTCTGGGCCCACTGTGATGTTACCCTAGTGTTACCCCCTGTTACCATGTGTTACCACTTTTAGTAACAACGTCCTTTAACTATCCGAGGTAGTTTTCCTTTTTTAACTCGGCAATTTTTGCTTCCTCTAACTTTTTGTAAATAGATTTACGTTACACTGATTGGCCTAATAAAAAGGCTTTTTTCTGAGAGGTCTATGACCCCTCATTTTTCTTCTAATGAAAAGGACTTTCTAATCCCACTAGTTTCATACTGCTAATATCAATTTGAAATTTTCACTGTCCTCCCTACCGACAGTGACCTCCAAAGTGAGGGTCATGGAATCAATAAAACACGAGCACAATTTTTTTATATCCCTATTATCCAATCCTGTTGCAAAGTGTATCGCCCGTTAAAAGTGGCAAGATCTTCTTTAATGACAAAACGGGCAGCTCTTCGACTCCATTAGCCAGAGAACTTAACTTTAAATCAGCAGAGCTCACAAGCATCTCTATAGCTGAATTGTTGACACAAAAAGCAAATGTTACCTTCACAGTAAAAGGGCAATTAAGATGGACCGATGAATCGCGACATATTGGTTCTGTCAACAGACCAGTGCGTCACGCCAAATTTTTGGACGATGCCGGTGATTCGATAATCCTTTCAGTATGGGGAGATTTGATTACATCCATTCCGATCATGACAACTCTTGAAATATCAAAGTGCGCAATACACTCTTCTCGAGATGCATAAATTTATTGTTGTCCTCGTTTTCAAACAGATTTCATTGCTATAAAATTACGTATTCACAATGATAATTGTGTTGTTTACACCTCATGAGACATTTTGAATTTCAAGTACTTTTGTTTTAGAGTCAATGTTTGCCTTTTGGGAATTTAAATTGGTTTAAATGTAGCAATGAAATGTATGAAATCTGTTTGAAAACGAGGACAACAATGAATTTATGCATCTCGAGAAGAGTGTATTTCTTATTTTAAAGGATTGAACATTACAACGACAACCAATTCGGAGATCAATATTATAGAAGATGCAGAAAAATATCAATGGAAAAGATTCCACTGAACGATTTAAAGGTATGTGTTGTCCAGAGGTCCTAGCTACCAAAATTGAAAGATATCTTGTTTGTGTTTTGTGTAAAAAGAAGATGTCTTTACCAAATGACAAAAATGCTAAGAAAATATTCTGTGTTCCCTGCAAACGTTCGCTTCCGTTGAACAAGTGTAAGTTGACAACATTCTGCGAAATAACCTTTTAGTACTTACTCTTCAGCACAGCATACCCTCACTGTCTTCAATGATGTCACAGAAGCAGCCAACGAGCCCATTTCCCCGAAATATCTGTTTCCCTTTTCCAGGGGAGAGCTTTTTTTAAAAAATGGGGAAACAGATCCGATTTTCTAGGAGAGACCTTTTCCTTAAAACTATCTGTTTCCGCGCTCCAGCTGATGACGTCATCAGAGAGAAACAGATCAATATTTCTAGGAGATGACATAATAAATTGGGAAACAGATATCTGTTTCCAAAAAGATGATATTGCATCGGAAACAGATTGATTTTTCTGGGGGGAAACAGGATATCAATCACAAAAAGCAAGGGAAACAGATGAAAATTTCCAGGAGAGGGGAACAGATATCCTATTTAGGAAAACAGATCAAAATTTTAATTCTGAAAATTGTGGAAACAGATCAAATTTTCTAGGAAATCTAGGAAAGATACTTTGAGATTAAAAATTTAGGTTTTGCGGAGAAACAGATCTTCATTTCTAGGAATAAGATTTTTGAAACTTTCGGCCAACAGATCAAATTTTCCAGGAAGGCTATGTCTGGGAAACAGATGTTTAAAAAAAGGTCCTCGTTGAATGCTTTCGATGTCATTACAAGGTTCTTTGGTGAGATGAGAGTCGAGGAATTAGAAGACACCATCAGATGTCGATGTGTGGTATGAAAAGTCGTACAAAAACTTGATCACCATGATGATTCAAAAGACGTTTAAAACTTCCGTCAATACCATGTTACTTAACATTTTCTTTATGTATACTTACGATTTTGTTTATGTATCTTATATATGTTAGTTTAAGTTTTCTTTTCGAAAATTGTATTCTGTTCACTAGCTCCTTAGTTTCAATTGTTGTAGGTAACATGTGATTTAACCCTATTCGGCCTAGGGGGGGGGGGGCTCTTTCTGTTCAGAGGTCAAACTATTAGTAATACCTCCTGAAATAATAGAGCTTTTGCCGTGAAATTTTATGTAAATTACTGACTTTTATTTAGCTTCAAAATAAAAAAAAATTTGGCACCTAAAAATTTTCACACCTTGAGCATGATGACATTTCTGACAGTAAGGTGTCAAAAGAATTGACACTTTTCCAATACAAATTGATTTTTAATGTCAAATATATCGTTTAAACCGTAATTTATTGAATATTTAGGATAAAATAAGCATTTTAAACTCAGGCAAATTTTTTCTAAAGCTTTTGTTAGAATACAATAGCTATTTATAAGAACAAAGGAAATATTCGGTTTTTGCTCACTTTGGGCATGATGAGTGACGTCATCAAATATTTTTTTTTTCAAAAGCTACCTTATATGTCAAGGATCTTGTGTGTCAAATTTCATTCAAAAATACCCACTAGATCAAAAGTTAAGGGGTGGTACAGGAAAAGCCCCCCCCCCCCTAGTTCTGAACCGCCCCTAAAAGCCTAGGTTGAATAGGGTGAAAGGAACAGTTAAAAAGTCGGCATAGAACCACAGATATCTGTAAAGCCCGAAGGGCTACTAGATAAGCGGCCTTGTTCAAAAAGTGAAGCTCATCTTTGGAAGGATTTCCTACCAGAGTCACGTGACTAAAATCACCGTTTGAAGGATTGCGCGAGCGTTCACTGATATCAAATTTTCTCTAGGCCGTTGATGCGAAAATTTGGGTTTTATGGAGATCAGTTATGACGTCAAAGCGGTAAGATGAAACAAAAATGGTAGATCGAATTACGCAATATTGCGCAATCCTTTCAAACATGGTGACCACATGTGTGGTCCTCGGCTGCGACAAAAAATTCAAAGGTCAATGAAGATGCTAAAAATGACCATGAAATATCGTTCCACCGTTTCCCGAAAAACAAAGCCATCCGAGAAAAATGGACCGCAAATTTGAAATTCAAAAAATCTAATTTTATCCCAAAAGATCATTCACGTGTGTGCTCACTACATTTCGTTGAAGACAACTATCAAAAGACAGAAGATAGGCCGAAGCTGAAGGTGGACGCAGTACCCCTGGCAATTCAAGATGAAGTTGAACCCCCAGCTAAAAAACAACGAAAGCCTAAGGAGAACATCAAACCGCTCTTACCCCTTGACTCTAAAAAAAAATCGAATTGAACAAGACAATTAGGACCCTCAAACAGAAAGTGAGAAGAAAAAACAAACGTATTAAACTTTGTAAATCGCTCTTAAAAACATTGAATGACAAAAAATTAATTAACAAAAGTACAATAAACTAATAACTGAAAACTTTCAAGGCATAACCCAGGAGCTAATCAAATGCCAATTGGGTAATAAAGGTAGAAAAAACGTTGGTAGAAGGTACTCTGATGATGTCAAAAAGTTTTCGCTCACACTTCATTTCTATTCCCCAAGGGCATATGAATTCGTCAAACAATACTTAACTCTACCACATGAAAGATCTCTGGCCTACTGGACCTCATCAGTTGAATGTGAACCTGGGTTATTCAAAGATGTTTTCGAGTATCTACAGAAAAAAAGTGAAAATGATTCTAACTATAAAGATTGCTGTTTGATACTAGACGGCATTCACATAAAATCTGGCCTAATCTACAATCCAAGCTCCGGAGTGTTCGAAGGATATGTCAATTATGGAGAAGATATTGCGCTTGCTGACAATGATAAAGAGGCAACTGAAGCCTTGGTGTTCATGTTGGTCGGATTGAGAGGGCACTGGAAATGCCCAATTGGATATGTGCTAATCAATGGTATCACTGGCAACAATCTTTACATAATCACGTTGAGGTTCATGAAGTCAACGTTGGACCACAATATCCAAATCCATGCTGTAACTGCAGATGGTACAAGTGTTAATTTTGACTGCATGAAGAGGTTTGGCTGCAAGTTCGGAAATTCATTCGACTTAATCTCTGGTGAATTCACATTCATGGGCTACATAATTTTTTTACACCTGATGCATGCCATATGTTGAAGCTGGCAAGAAATGCATTGGCCGAAATAAAAACCATCAAGGATGTGAATGGTCAACTCATCAAGTGGGAACACATTCAACAGTTGCAGAATGTTCAGCAATAAGAGGGCTTGAAGTTTGCCAACAAACTGTCCAAGGGTCATGTTAATTATCATCGCCACAAAATGAATGTTAAAATTGCAGCCCAAACATTAAGCAGCTCTGTTGCCGACGCTATTGAATACCTGATGAATGCTGGGCATACAGCAATGCAAGATGCACATGGAACGATCAGATTTCTCCGTGTGATTGGCCGTATCTTTGATTTGCTAAATTCTCGAAGTGCTTTTGGAAAAGGTTTCAAACGGCCACTCTCCTTAGCAGATCGTGCACTTTGGACATCAACAATCACCAAAACTGTTACATACTTCAAAGGTTTGATAATGGGTCACTTCCAAAGTTTGGTTTTTTTTTGTAGTATTTTGTCGATTTGGAAAACAATAATTATCCTTCTTTATATACAATGTGCCATTAACAAATATGTACCAAACACTTCATTTTTAATGATAGACTGGCCTTTCTTATTATGTATGTTGTAGATATCATCTGATTAGCAATTTTACCAAAAAACAACCATCACACTTTATATAAACTAAATATATATTTCCAATTTTTTGCATTTTGAACTCTGTTGCATTTAAAAACAAGAAAATAAAAAAAAGATACTATTTTTTTCTCATTTTTTATTATCTCTCTTGATAATGGATTGAGAAATAATAAGACCAAGCATTACTACTGAAGTGTTGGATACAGATATTCTAAGGACACAAATTTCATAATGTATTTTTTCCAATGTTCAGGACTGACAACTACTGATGGAAGGAGCCTACTACAACATGGTAGAAAGACGTTTCTCATTGGTTTGACTGTTTGCGCTCGGAGTATCAAAAAGATTGCTGATCGATTGTTGACACGTGCTGTTGATCCATTTCGGTTCATTTTAACCTACAAAATGTCCCAAGACCATTTGGAATTGCTGTTTGGTTGTATTCGAGGGAAGAACGGTTTCAACAGTAACCCAGATGTCTGTATGTTCAAATCCAGTCTAAAGAGGATCCTCCTGAGAAATTCCATCGTTTCTTCTAACATTCAAATTGTGCTCGTTTTCAAGATGAGGGCTGTGGTTCGATCTTTTCACTGAAATGGAATAAAAGAAGTAGTCCCTTGGGTGAGCCAGCTCCTGTTGAAGATGAGGTAATATAAAAAAAGGTTTAGGTTGGTTTAAAATGGGAAATTTGAAAGGAACTAGAGAGGAAGCAGCTTGTCATAATAATAAAATTTTATAGTACATGTAGCTCTTCTAAAAAATATGGCAAAAATAACAATTTTGAATTATAACTCATGTGGGCTTAATCATCACAACATAAAAATATAGATCTTTTTTCAATGATGATTAAGTTGAATGACTTATTAGTTCAGTAGAAAATCAACGATACAGACATAATTACAGGATTAATTACTGCACCATGTATGCTTTAAAAATAATTATGCATGTCTATATCATTGTTTTTTCACTGAACTATTAAGTTATTCAACTTGTATCCTCATTGAAAAAAGGTCTATATTGAAAAAAATTTATTTAATATAATATATTTTATTTCTTAGCTGTTTGCAGATATTGATAACGATCTTGTCGCTTCAATCGAATTTTCTTCATACAAAGAGGCAATACTTGGTTACATTGCCGGTTGTATCGTACGCGAAATCAGCAAAAAGATTACCTGCAGTCCATGTTTCGATTCACTAAGATGTCAACATCGTCCAATCTTTCACGACCATAACTATTCAAATGCAACAGTCAGTATTTCCCTGATTTCTTCAAAGGATCGTGGTGGATTGATAACTCCCTCTCAATCTGTTATTGGAATCGTCAAAGTAGCTGAAAGATATGTAAGAGTTGCTCTTCTCAATCCAAGAAAAATCAACAAAAAGGCATTAGCCCACTCAATTTATGTAGAAGTCAGTGGTCAAAATTTTTTCAATGATCTCAACGAACATGTTAAACAAAATGAAGCTATTGCAGAAGAGCTCCATTCGACACAATTTATTAAGCAGATCATTGAATATCATTTGAAAATTAGACTTTTTGCTTACGTCCCTACACACAACAAAGATGGGCTCCATAAGGACAACATTGGTAAACGCCAGCAAGCAACAAAATTATTGACTTTTCAAGGCCTTTGAAAATGAATTTTGTTTCTCTATGTACAAATTGAAGTTTTCACAAATGTAACACAAATTATTGAATTTTTTAATACATATCCCAGATTACAGTTTTTTATACACAGTTTTGTTTTTAATCAATTTGAATTTGATTTATGCAGATATTTTTTTACTATTTTATATAAATCATACAGACTTATCTGACAAGCATGTCTTTTTCAGACCTTGCCTTCCTTGCCTTGGTATATCTTCGAAGTATTCCATTCTTCTCCAGTGTCTACTAAACACTCCAACTTTTCTTAAAAATTTTGAGGAGAATTTTCTTGCCAGGTTTTGCTCATGATAATATGCCTAGTGCCAATGAAATTCTTTTTTGTGTTTTGGCGTGTATACAAGAAATAAGCTTTTTTTTAAATGTTTCACCACATAATTTATACTTTCGTTGCTTTCAAACAACAATTTCTTAAGAGCAAATAAATGTGCTGGCTTATTTCCAGCAGCTATTTTCACCTTGTAAAGTATACTTATTACAGAATGTAGGATCTATAACTTTGTAAATTTGGTTTCTAAACAAAACAATGTTTGTGTGTTGTGTTGTGAAAATCCTTTCAAAAATCCTTTCACCGCCTCCTTCTTCGAAAAAGATTAACTTGTACTTTTCAATCCATCGTTCGGAGAAAATACTTTTGGCGCCAAAATCACAAAGTCGCAAAATTGTGCTTCACTTTTTTTGCTGGAGAAAGCTTAAAGCTGCCTATCTAGCCCTTCGGGCTTTACAGATCTGTGCCTAGAACTCGGTTTGGCCTCCCGTGCCCGAGCGGCCGCCTCAAAGAGAAGAGGGAGAAAAATTGACAAAAAAGACATAAACAAACAAAAAATAAATAAATAAAGTAAAATATATTATAAAAAATAAAATAAACGACATGTTCAATATCCTATCCTATCCTATCCTATTCCCACGCGCAACGCAACGTTTTTTTGAAAACGAAAACTTAACCCCCAATACGGTATCAAAGCTTTTAGCTTGAGAATGACAAGGTATTTCATATTTTTTTAAATGCTTCATCATTCAAAAACGTAGTATATATATAAATATTTAGGATCGAATGTTTAATCAACCTTAAGTGGTCATGTTTTGTGTCAATTCTCCCATTTAAACCAATAACGGTTAAGAATTGGAAGGAAGGTAGTGGGTATTAGTTCGAAAAGTTCCGATCCACTAGATTAAGATCCGTCACTGTGTTGACTTGATAAGTATTCAGAGCTTTTTAAATAAAAATTTTCTTTTACTTGCAGAGGCCACGACGTTACCATCCCCTTCCACTCGACTTCCTTCGACTGAAGAACATGAAAAAAATGATGTACCGTCACGAGGCCTTTCTGATCAGTTTGAGGGTAAGTGATGTTACTTTAAAATTGATTCTGTCAACAAATTTTCATTAGCGTTATTAAAACCCCTTTGTATGCACAATTTTAGTCTGAGCAGTCTCCATACTTTCCATTAACTTAATCCGATCTCTTAATTTCTAGTCTTTTAGAATAGTTTAAGCTAACTTTTGAACCGTTGATATTTCAAATCAATCTTTCATAGCATCTAAAATGTCCGAGGAGGACAAGAAAAGGTGTGCCTCTGCATTGAAAGAAACTACCATTGAAACCTTCGATCGACACTGACCCCAGATAAAAAGAGCTTTGGTCAAAATAATGGAGAACAAAACATTCTCATGGCGACATAATCTTTTCCATCGCAAATCAACACAAACATACGAGATTGACGGTAAAGCAATAACCAAAAAAGATCTTGGCTTTCACGTAAATTGTACGTTTCTTTATTGCTTTATTATGTCATTAATTTCAAACAAAGTTCCTGGGTTTCAAAATTGATTTCTATGATATTTTGGCTACATGTCTTTTTGTACCAGTACTTAAAAGTCTTTTGTTTACTTTCATTTACTTTACTAAGTAACTGTTTTTAAATTATCAAATTACAGCAGATCTAAGATTTGGAAATCCATTTTTCTTTTGTTTTCTTTCATTTTCTTTGCCTCAGAATGTGATCAGCCGTATGAATGAAACAGTAAAAGACCATTTTATCAAAATACATTTTACATATCAAATGGATGTGCTGGAGCCGTTGACGTACAAATTCTTCTTAAGCTTGAGTTGGTATGCATTTACTTTAGAGTGAGTCGCTTATAATACATGTTAACATTTTCTGTTTTAAGGTTTATAAATGTTATCGGAGACAAACGCTATTCAACAGAGGATGCAGACGAACCGTCGAGACGTAATTCAGCCAGATTATCGAGTCCACCACCACCAACAGAATCTCGGACAGTTTATCCAAATGTCTGCCAGCTGTGCAAAAAGTGTAAAATGCAACATAAAAACAAAATACATTACCCGCATAAAGTATTGACATACAACACTGCTGATGCAATTAAGGCATCTGCGAAGAACAAGGATAAACGGTTGTATTGAGACATTGCATTTGTGGATATTGTTGCCAAAGAATTCCATGTGGATGACCCATGCTATAAAAGCTTTACTCTTGAATACTACCGTTGAATCAACGAAAGCTCGAAAGCTTGCAGCAGTAGAACCACAGCTCAACAACAAGAAACACAACCGAGCTACTCGAAATCAAATTACGAAGAGGTAAAACAATACGTCAATGATTCCATCATTAAGGAAAAGAAACCCGCTTCAATCAAACTTTTACACGGCATCTACGGAATAGGAATTGGTTGCACAAGCTACAGACAAAAACTTAAAGAACGCTTAAAAATTGATTTCGGTGATAAGATATCTTTCCTTAGTCAAGAAAATAAGACATTGCCAGAAATCGTGATATCCAATGAATACTTCACTGCCGACAAAGTTTTATACTCTGAAGAGCAGACGGTAAAGTATGCTGCAAAGATTTTAAGAAACAATATTTTAACAAAATTCAAATCGTTTTCCAATGAACAATGACCACCAGACCTTGATCAATTCAATTCAACAGAGCTCCAGCCACCAGACATTGTTCAATTATTTGTGAAATCACTATTGCAGCCCTGTTGACTGTTTAGCACAAGACATAGTTTTCAATGTTTTGAAACGTCAAGTGCCTCTCAAAAAACAATTTCTCTTGGGCCTTGGGCTTCACAGCTTAACAGGATCTCGACAACCGATAGAAGTCCTGTTTAAATTTGGAAGCTGTGTTAGCTACGACTACATTTGCGATAATGAAACTGCGTATGCTGAAGCTGCTCAAGAGAAAGCCAAACTAGGTTTTACATTACCTATACAGCCAATCCTTCGTGAGCTGGCCATATTTTCACACTTCTGGGTCGAAAAACTTTGACGTTTTGATTGACAAGCAGTCAGGAGGAGGCTCCATCAACACAACTCACATGGTTGCATTTCAAAATCCTAGTGAAAACGGTACAGTGCAAACCCGAAGAATGTCACTTCCAAGGAAAAAAAGTCGACAACTTTTCATTGAAGATATCAACATTGAGACATTCCCCGTTGACAAGAAAAAGGAGCCACCCACAACATTCTCTCAGACAATTGAAATCACACCAAAATCAGTCGATTTCAATTGTGCATATCTCATTTGGATTTACCTCTGGAAGATATATTCGGTAGATCAATTGGTTCCTATCTTTCAAACTAGAACATAGAAAAACAGAAGCTCCGGTTTTGTGCATAACGAGCGAGACATACCGGACACCACTCAATTCTAAGCTAACAGACTATCAGACAATCCAACGGTACATGCAGTATCTCCAAAGTCTTGCAGAACAAGTCAATATGCCGTTTGTAAACATCACTCTAGATGTAGGAGCTGCCATCAATGCTTGGTTGTCTGGAATAATCTCATACTTTTCAAAAACATCATCATCCACCTTGGCAGTTTCCACTTTCTCAAAGAGAATTTTCAGGTAATTTTAGATTTCAATTTCTCATTTGGTTATATGCTTAAGTCCAAGTCTAAGTTCAGTCTTTGTAGGTTATCTGAGTGGTTCTGCGGAACTTTGGATAGAAATTCTAAGAGAAATACAAAATCACAAAAGTTCTTGAAGTTGAACATTATAGTATCAACTCCATTCAAAGCGAAGTTAACTTCTTTTCCGTTCAGGTTATTGGATCACTCGTTGCTGGCTCTGGCTTCGAAGACACAGTATACGAATCAACCCTTTGTACATCTGGTAGTTTGCATGGTGGACTCGCTGGAACCCATTACAACTGTGCATGGTATATGCAAAACACCTTTTCCGACGCATTAGAACGTCTTTTCTTGACAAGATTCTTGGCAACAGAAAAACCAAGAATCCCAGCAATTTTGGATGAAATCACCATGGAAAACCTACCGGAACAGTTAGCCGTCGACGATGCCTTTATCAAGAAGTTTGAGGTCTTCCGTGAGTCTGCAAGACAAGGATCACTGGGGAAAACAGCCCAATTTTGGCTTTTGTACTCTTAGGTTCCAAATAAACGGGGGGGTTCGAATAAACGGGGGGGTTGGAAAATTTTCTAGATTTTAATAAACGGGGGGAACCTAATTGCCGGGGTGGGTCGGAAATTGTACTTCTGAAACCCAAAAATAAGGTAAAAAAATAGGCTAAAATCAGGCTATTTAGAGCAAAATAAGGGGCCTTCTCTTTGACAGCTGAAAATATTCTTAGAGATTAATAAACGGGGGGGTCCTAATAATGTCCGGGGGGGTTGGAAAATTTTCGAAAAATTAACAAGCGGGGGGGGGGCCCGTTTATTTGGAACCTAAGAGTATATGGACTTGATGAGGTATCAGGTTATGGCACACACCGCAATCCAAGAGAACGATCTCGAAACCTTGATGTTTTGTTGGAAAGCGTTCATACCGATGTATTTTATTACGAACAAAAGAGTGCCATTTTATTTATTTGTTTACTTCCTTTCTCCTTATTAGATATGGTTCGTACTACGTATCGCAAATGGAACACCTTAAAGCGACCAAACCAGATGAATATGGTGAATTGGTGAAGAATGGACTATCGATTCAGGCACAGGATCAATACCCATTGGCTATTGCATGCGATCAACGCGGAGAACAAACAATTAACAGAGATGCCAAAACCGCAGGTGATTCATTACTTGGGGTTTTAGGGTCTTGCTTTTATGAAATAATCATAACATAATCGATCTTATAAGTATAATCTGTCCACTCTCATCTGAATACCTGGATCTGGTTCATATCTTTTATTTAGCAAGTTTACAAAGTCGCTAAAGCTGAGCAGTGATAAGATCTTCTTCTTTTGATTCGTTTATTCATTATTTTGGGACTATGAATTCTAACCAGTAATTGTAAAAAAACACTATCCAGATGAAAATGAACGGAATTTAAGATGTCGTTTGTTACTTTTGCAGGTGGAGTCAAAGGATACTCGAGCAACCATAACAATGTTACAAAATGGTGTTTGAATCGACCAAATCTTGCCTTAATCACGAGAGATCTATTAGATATGGCTGGATTGACACACAAGACAGAATACAAACCACTTCGAACAAAAAAAATCAAGTCAGAGATCTTGGTGACAAAAGTAATTGACGTGCTAGAAAATGAATACTGAAGCCCATTCAGCGTCTTTCTCCAAGATGAAGAAGTCTACCATCTAAGCTCGGGAAAAAAGTTCGAAGGAAATGTTAAAAAGTTGCTCGACATCAAAAAACAAGGACAACAGTTGATGGATACCTTTATGGGTGATAGAATTCAATCAAACAAAACACTGTTCCATGAACCTTTGACCAAACAAAAACTAACCTTGTTCAAGTAACAACAAATTAAGAAGAAGAATGAAGACCATGCAAAGGAAGTGATCAAAGTCAATCGGGATATCCTCAGAAAACTTTTAACGAAACTGCAGAGCCCAATCAATTTCAAAACCGTTTTATCCTATCCACTATGTCCAGTTCCACTTAGTTTGGCATTTCCAGACGGAACAAAACGAGGCAACAAGAAAAGCAAGCTGATTGAAATCATACTTCCTTCCGTTATTCCATCTTCTGGTGATCGCACCTGCAACACATTGATAGTTGATCTTATCGCTCATTACCGAATCACATCAAAGGGAAAGGCAAAAACTTTCGCACAATTCATCACACGACTTATTTCGTCATTACCCAAAGGCCACCGTCGAGTTGATCTAGTCGCAGACTGTTATCGCGAATACAGCATCAAAGCAGGTGAAAGAGACAAACGTGGAGCTTCCGATTCAGAAAAAGTCTTTATCAGATCTGTCGATACATTGGTACCTAGTGATCTTAACCGTTTCTATTCCAATTCCGAAAACAAAACGCAACTGATTCAGCTGAAATTCGGCTTCATCAAAGCAAATCCCAAAAAGTGCCTCGACATCCTTAAATGTGACAGCATAGTCATGTCTGGTGACCAATATTGTGAGAAGGTAACTCGTGACAATGTGTCGAATGTGGAAAGTCTCGTTTCAGATCAAGAAGAAGCTGATACCAAACTTATTTTACATGCTTTGGACGCCCTCAACAGTGACAGCAATGTATGCATTCGTTCTTCATCGGGAGATACCGACGTTTTGGTCATTGCTATTGGTTTGCTTGGTGGAAATTCCCGTGTTCTCGTTGACACAGGAAATGGCGACATTAGGAAGAAAGTCTGGCTTGATTCAATTTCGTTGACAAGTGAGCAGCAGAATGCACTTATTGGTTTCCATGCATTCACCGGAAACGACTATGTATCCTGCTTCTTTCGAAAAAGTAAACAGATATGTTGGGGCAAAATGAATGACCAAGATAAGGATGATTGGACAGCCCTTTTTGGAAATCTTGGAGATTTGTGGGAGATTTCAGAGGATCAAATATCGAACCTCGAAAAGTACATCTATCACCTATACTCATCAAAAAAGAAAGGATAATAATTGGAGTGCAAAGGAATTCATTGTAGGTTTACTGAATAGCAATACAACTTAAACAAACCCTAGCCGTTTTGATTAATTTTATCTTCAAAGTTTTACATTTATACTGTAAAAAAACTACGAAATATATCAAAATTCTATGTAAATGATCATTCTTCAACACTGTCCTCGTCATCACTTAAATCATCTTCTTCGTGTGATTCATCGAAAACATCGCCTTCGATATCGTCCTCGAAATCCTCGTCATCGTCCTCATCATCAGAAATGACAAAGTTATTCAAGCTGTCGGGAAATATTTCGTCCGTCCAAAAATGTCTCCATCATCAGTCCATCCGTGCTGCGAGGGAGGGGGTAGTTCTACCATAGCTGTCCCAGCTGACTTCCATTTTTTTGCTACGTAATTTGCTCTTTTTAGGTGTTGTACGAAAGTTCTACGGCAGGGTGGAAGGAGGGAAAGGTCAGCTACTTGTTTTCAAATGCTTTTTTTCGAAAATATTAAACGTTGCATTGTTTATGTTTGACTTTTTTTCCTAAAATAGCCTATTGACGTCACGAATTAAATTTTCTTGTACACAAAAGGTGTACGCTCTTGTACACTTTTGTGCTCTTTTCTACGCTGAAAATTTTCAACTTTTTTGAGCGTACAGGAGCGTACATCTCAATTGATAATTTTTCAACCAATCAAGAAAGAGAAAAACTGCTGAGTAAACAAAAAAATGTAAATATACAGATTGTGTATGTTTTTGATGGAAATCAAACATTGATCGCACGGAGTGTGCGGCCAAATCTATTTTAAGAATTTTGGCCTAGTGTGCACGCTCGTGCAATCCATGGAAACAGGCCTTTAGCCAAGTTTGGAGGCGTTCTGGTCTGTAAAATACCACTGGGTCAGTAAAATTTCATAAAAATTTATATGAATAATTTTTAATTATATATAAACATGTTTGCAAAGTTTCATTGATATTGCAAGAGTATTTCAAAAGATATTGTAATTTTTAGTAACCTACCCCAGGCTATAGATTTTTCTATAACTATGTCACCCTACCCCCAAACACCCCCTATAAAACCCGAATACCACCTATCTGGCCCGTAGAGCTTCTGGTTTCGTTAATACTATATGCTAAAGAGTAAAAAAACCATATGGGGGTTTTTCTATCGAAAGGTTGCGCGACCGTGAGTCATCGCCAGTAATGACAGGAAAATTATTTATACAATTTTATTCTAATGCACAAAAGCGTTCATCTTAAAGACTTCTTATGAAAGGCTCTAATTTATTTTCATTCACAGAGAAAAGCTTGAAAGATATTGACAGCAAATACGAAGGAAAGGACACTAAAGGAGACTGGCACGTAACAAACAATCCAAGAACGACTCTGAAGCTCCCCTACATCTGTCGAAACATGATTGAGAACGAAAACGCATTCACATCCGAGAAATGGGAGGATGCAGAGAGGTTCCATTCAGACGTGTATGTTGTTGACATGAATGCACAAGCAGTATACCAATATATACCACTATACGATATATGTTTACAAAATATAACCGTGAAGAGAACCCTGACGCCGGAAAAGACCCAAAACACAAAAAGTATAACAAAATGTTGATGGATGCGCGAAATTACTATCGTAAAATTCGTGACGCAAGAGCAAAAAAATAGACTTCGACTCGTAGACGTACTGACGTACTTGTACTATTACAAGCCCCTGTGACATTTTTATTGACATTGTTCCTCTTATGGATAGATTATTTTACTTACTCTTATGAATGTATATTGTGTCAGCTTTTGTTATTTTTCATTTTTATTATTTTTACATGGTAACTCAATTTGTTCCTATTTTGGAATAAATGTGATTTTTGGTTCTTTACAATTTTTTAGCATCCATTTCTCTTTGTCCGTCACCTGTAACGTTTAATACATTCAGGAGAAAATTTAAAATGTTGTCAACAATTATAATCCCTTAACCCTTCCTGTTACTTACTTCAATATTAGGTAATTATGAGGTTTTCTGTTGATTTTGAGCATTTCATATTTCATTAAGTTTGACTAAGCATTTGATCCTAAAGTAGTCATTAGTGCGATTTCGATGTTATCTGATATAAAAACAAAATATTAAAAATTCTCAAAACAATTTTTCAAGCAAAGCATTTCGAAGTTTATTTCATCATCAGGCTTCTAAATATGATCTAGTATGTACAAATTCAAATATTTGTCTATACATCATTAAAATATAATTAAGTCGTAAAAGTAAATATACCTATGGGAAACAAAAATGCTGTAAATGCCCGAGAGACTACGCTAAGAAAAAAAAAAAGAGAAAGAAAGAAAACGCTGAGAGCAAAGAGGAGGGAAAACAGACACTAACCTATACCATTTCTGAACAGGACCAAGGTTTTTTAAATATGCTATGAAACATGCTTCTAGATTTTTTCTGTCTTTGTCAATTTTTGGCGCTCTGCACAAGATCTTCCATTCAAATTTATGCGAAATTTATGGAATGATAGTTTCTTCATTGATTTTGGTGCGAAAGGATTTAATGAAGCTATTAACTAAGCTTAAAGGGTATCCTGCTTTTGTGTATTTGTCTCTAATAATATTGACTTCTTTTTCAAAATTCGTAGAAATTCTATAGGCGCGGTGAAGTGCTCCATTGATTGCGTTTCGTTTATAGCGTTTCGGTGTTTTCGACGACCAATGAGGTAGTAGCATTGCAATTTTATGGTGCATTTCGGTTTCGAATCTGGAATTGGTTACTAGACTTTGGTATCAAGAAATTTGCTAGGCTTTGATTCAATCGTGAAACGGATTTTATCTGGTTTGTATTCATTCATTTTTGTTAAAAAATCATCTGGAACATTCTTCATTCTTATGGTAAACGAGTCGTCTACAAAACGTCTATAAAATTTAGGTTCCCTCGGGATTACGACTTCTTCCTCAAGTTTACTCATAGAGATATCTGATAAAATCACAGAAAGAGGACCACCCATTGTGCAACCATCACATTGTTTGTAAAACTTCCCTTGGAATATAAAGGTGCTCTCAGTGGTTAGTTTCTCCAACAGACGTGTAAAAATCAGCAGAGTACAAATTATAGGTAGTTTACTTTCTACGTAAATTTTCTGCACAATGTTGTTTTGATAGAAGTTGTCGATGTTGTTGAGCAGACGAAAACGATGAGACAGATTTTAATCGTATTTCGTTTGTTGTAGCTGTCGTAAGATAGGAATGGTCCTGCCAAATCCACTTGACTGTTGTAGAAGGCAGCTGCGATGGTTAGTGATGCATTGGACATCTTGCCCATTTCAACTTGAACCTTCTTCTTCTGAATGTGACGATAAATCTGGCATGATCGACGTACCATTTTCACGATGTCTCAAATTTGTTATCTCCATGATGTTATCTCCACTTTAGGTTTTAAACCTGAAATAGTCTAAGCATAAAGACCATTGTTTTTGTAGACATTAGTGTAGACTAAGCTCTTTTACAACCTACCTCGAAATGACTACCTTAGGAACAGAATATTAGGGGGGATCGGGCTCAATAATCCGAAATGATAAGCCGTCGTCGAACATAGAGGTCGTCGTCGCCGCGCATAGAGGCCGTGGTCGGACATAGAGGTCGTCGCCGGACATAGAGGTCGTGGTCGGACATAGAAGTCGTCGTCGTTCATAGAGGTCTCAGCCCAATTTTTTTCGGTCTTTATTTTATAAGTTCTGGTCTGGAAATTTGACAACACAGTCTTCAAAATAACACCTTATCGTATTTGTGTATAGCAAAGTCACGGCAGAAAGTCGTCTTCTTCGATAACATAGAGGTCTTGGCCAGACATAGAGGTCGTCGTCGAACATAGAGGTCTTGGCCGGACATAGAGGTCGTCGTCGAACATAGAGGTCTTGGCCGGACATAGAGGTCGTCGTCGAACATAGAGGTCGTCGTCGAACATAGAGGTCTTGGCCGGACATAAAGGTCTTGGCCGGACATAGAGGTCTTGGCTGGACATAGAGGTCTTGGCCGGACATAGGGACATAGAGGTCGTCGTCGAACATAGAATTCGCCGGGGCGGTTCGCATCAACGATTCCATTGTCAAAAAGTAGGTAAAATGGGCAGAAAATGGTACATATCGATTTTATGGATTTTTAGTATTCTGGCCAACCTGGTTCATACCAGTACCAGACCTCAAAACCTTACAGAAGCTAGTCAAGTCCCCAAGGGTCATATTGGAACCGTTTTGATGCAATAAAACGATATTTTACCTTCAAATTCAGAATTGAAAACCATCTGAAGCGTCATACAAAATTGCTTATTTTGGGGGTATTCTTTCCAACTTGGTGCATAGGATAGGAGGCTTAATTTTCGTTTTCAACCAAATTTAGTATGATTTTCGGAATCAGCACCCAAAAAATGTCCAAAATCAACTAAAAAATCTCAAAAAAAGTCGATTACCCCCCCTCTAGTTTAGGTTTAAAAATTTCTGGTGTTGATATACATTGTTTTATTATACATTGTTTTCTCCTCCTTTTCGTAACTTGATTTGTCATAACGCCCCATAATAAGCAATGATTTCGACGAGTTTGGGTCTCGGAGGAGAACTTAACCATTCGTGCAACTTCGTGCATATTCGTGCATTTGGTACTTTGCAGACCGGTCTGTAATACACACTCCCCTTTTCCGGAACTCAGGAACTATTGTACCTTTTGACTTGAAATTTTCACCAGTGATAGGTCTTGACCATCTGAGACAATGTGCAAAAGTCGGCCACCTGCGTGTTTAGCATTTTACAGACCGGTCAGTATTTCACCTAAAATGCTTACCATCTCCATAACTACTGGTCCGATCTCGCTAAAATTTTGGGAGCAAGCTTCTATTAACAATACTTATCAAGTCAATAGCATTTTCCAATCTTGAGATATAAAAATTTAGTACAAAAAAGGCAAATTTGGACCGGTCTGTAAAATACACGCCTACAGCAGGTGAGCGAAATTGACCCTGTGCCCCTCATATATATAATGTCAAATGGAGCTCCCGTACAAAATTTGAGGTAAAAATATGGAATGACAAAATTTTTTTAGAAGGTGTCAATCCATGATTTAGCCACACTGCCCAAGTTTCATGAAAAAAATTAAGTCTATCAAAAGTTATTAAAAATTTTCGGACAGGGCGGGGCTATAGGTCCTCCGAAGATGCACGACGGGTTAAAGTGTCATTGGGCTCTTCTAGAAAAAAAACGTTCATGGGGGTTAGAGGATAAATTATCTTTTCAGTGGACATTGGAAAATTCGCAAAAGTAAATGTCGTAAATTTCCCGACTTTTCGACCTCACGAAAGTCTCTGCTCGCGTTTGTACACTTAGAGTAATAAGATTCGTTTTATGTTTCAGGAAGAAAACAAGCAACATGTTATGCAGAGCATAGTTTTGGATGGTGTTTTCGGCAAGCGTAAGATTTTGTACGACCAAATTAGAGAGGGTCTAAAGATCACAGGTGTGTTGGAGATTTTATCCAACAACCCTGAAATGATGGGATACTTTTTCCTGTATGGTCATCACATCACAATTGATAATTTCTCCTTCGATGACTCCAGTGTAGAGTTGATACCATTTTTCAAGAAATTCATCGATGTCGAGTCGGAGGACACGGTATTGAAAGTTTGTTATTATATTTCGGGAAGAAGAGGCGTTTCTGCCACATCGAAATTGCATGTCGAATGTGAACATTCCGATGCATACAACGCTTCCACATGTGATGAAGGAATAACGATTCCTTCCGGAGTTAAAGGCAATTACGAATTATTCTCCGTTTGTTTGAAAGGCGTTATGGAAGGGCGCACTTTTAATGTAATTTGAGTATATTTTCCAAACGGACTTCTAGCTGTCCAATGTATTTAGTTTGGTCTTGGTGTTCTTTTTGGTTTGCTGTCATTTGGAAAGCTTTGATTATGTCTATGGTAATCAGACATACTTTAATTTTGTTCATGAAAGTGGATTTTGAGTACATGTTTTGTAATTTTGCTTCTCTTGTCGTAGAATAATTATACATCCGACGGCATTATCATACTTAGTCCATATTTAGTATATTAGATTCTTATTTTTAACAAAACTGAAGCTTTTTATGTTAATAGTTGTTAATATTTGTTAATATATGGGGCCGTCCACATAGTACGTACCCCCTCGTAGTAGTACGTACTTTTTCATTCACCCCCCCCCCCCCCCCGACTGAAAAAAAATTCAATTTCCAATAGTATGGTTCGAAAATATATTTCTTGTAGGAAACTCAATGTTTGAGAAATTTTTTTCTTTCTCCTTGGAGAATGAGTATACGAAGGGTAAAAGTTGTCCCCTTTTTCTAAGACAGAGAATGTGTAGAATACGTGTAAGACAAGAAAAACTTTCGTACGCAATGAAGTTCTCCTTTATCAAAACTTTACAAACCCTCGTATGGTACTTGCTAGTCACAGTCAAAAATATTTACCGTACATATGTATATTATATAGTAGTTTGTTATATTGAAAAACGAACAATATTTTTTTTCCTTTAAGATTGCGTATATGCCTTAAGGGAGAAATTTCGACAGAAAGAATATAAATTTATAAGCAATCGCCAAAATTAATTCTCGCCAAATTTATTTTCTTTCACACTAGTCTCTATTTCTTTAAAAAATCCTATTTTCATTCATTTTTTCAGCTAAAATATTGAACAAATAATATGCAGCTCACCGAATTGATTTTCGCCAACTTCAGAAATCTTAATAATCGCCAAAATGATTCCGCCCAATGCAACTAAATTCATTCGCCAAAATTTCTCTCTTAAGGTATCTTTATTTAAGAACGTCAAAAAGTTTTGTTAAAGCCTTTAGATGTTCTCAACCTTTCAAAGTTTTTTACGTTTAAACTTTATTTTTTAGCAAGTGTAAACCTTTTCTTATGTTAGTTACTGTTATGTCACAAGAAGAAATTGTTTTACTGTTTTAGACATCAAATTTTTGTCCAATTCATCATCATTTGCATGTGTATTTTACAAACTGGTCCTAATTTGCTTAGCCTTAGATTTTACGTCTCAGGACTGAAAATTACTTTTGAAAAGGTACAATAGTTTCGGAAAATTTTACAAACTGGTCCGTTTAGTACTAAATATCACCTAGAACCGTTTTTCGGTATATTTTGCCTTAATTTAAATTTAAACTGAATTTCCAGGGTGCTTTCCTATTTCAACAAATAGGAAATAGGTGGCTGAACTAAAATTTTGTAAATCAACTTATTGGTAAGCCCAGGAAAAACAGCGGATTGATCTAGAAAATACTTGCGGTACACATTTTTTATAAGCAACCGGGTTGCTAAGGGCTCAGGCCTCAAAATGGCCCAAAAAAATTAAGCAATTTGCTTAGCAATCCTGACGCCTCAAACCAAATTAGCAACTTTTTTTCCTCAGCAATAAAAAAAACTCGGGCACAATTTTAGAAGAGAGCCTTGCAAACATTCGAAAGATGCCTTTACTGTCCATTTTTAAATTGAAAAATTGTCGAAAAATTCAAAATTGTGCTTTTCAACTATTTTAAGTTTGAAATCTTTTGCCCTCCTGGATTCAAAAATCCTTAGCGAAAAATGGAAATTGCTTTTTAAAAAATTTGTAGACTAGGAGCTATTGACGCAAACGCCATTTTGACCAAAGTTTCAAAATAACAAAAAAACTTTTTAGAGTTGAAAACGAAGTAGCCAAGCAAGCTCGACGCTCGCTTGCTTCTTACTTCGCGCTCGATGGCAATTTCAAGACATCGAGTAAGAAGCATTAGCGAGCGTCGAGCTTGCTTGGCTAAAAACGAAGCGAAGAACCAACAGAAATGCCTGCAATGACTTATATTGAAAAAAAAATCATTACCCCATTCATTGATCATTGATTAATTTCCAAAACATCTGAAATCTTCCAGACGACTTTAGAGTCTGGCTGGGCAGAATAAAAATCAGAATGGCCACTTATCTGCGTCATCCAGTCTATCAAAAAGCTCTAAGTGACCTCCAGGCTAATGATCCCGTTGTTCGACGGCGACTTCTATGTTCGACGACGACCTCTATGTCCGGCCAAGACCTCTATGTTCGACGACGACCTCTATGTCCGGCCAAGACCTCTATGTCCGGCCAAGACCTCTATGTTCGACGACGACCTCTATGTCCGGCCAAGACCTCTATGTTCGACGACGACCTCTATGTCCGGCCAAGACCTCTATGTTATCGAAGAAGACGACGTTCTGCCGTGACTTTGCTATATACAAATACGATAAGGTGTTATTTTGAAGACTGTGTTGTCAAATTTCCAGACCAGAACTTATAAAGTAAAGACCGAAAAAAATTGGGCTGAGACCTCTATGAACGACGACGACTTCTATGTCCGACCACGACCTCTATGTCCGGCGACGACCTCTATGTCCGACCACGGCCTCTATGTTCGACGACGGCTTATCATTTCGGATTATTGAACCCGATCCCCCCTGATAACAGAACAGGGTATAATTTTTGAGAAATTTACAAGTCCAAAATATTCTCGATGAACGATTTAATGACCACTTTAGGTTTGACTAATCCTGGATCCTAAAGTAGTCACTGATGCGATTTCGATCATATAGCCACTTTAGGATCTAAAACTAAACAGAACAGATGACATTGCATTGCCTCAAAAAGGGTTTGTTGTTGTTTGGAAGGAACCAATTTGCGCACGAGAAGTATTATAGTATAAGAATGTAATCTTGCTAGCAGCTACGTATAAATTCTTTAGCGTAAACTATTATGTCTGCTATTCATTTAGCTTTTTGAAATAGTAGAAAATAATGTAGAAGGTACAAAATATCAAAATGAGCTGATTTGACTTTGAGCTAGTGGGAATCAAAAATCGATTTGGATCTTCCTGAAATAGCGCACCACGCTGAATCTAATGTTTAGCAATAACGAGTGCTAGTTTTGATGAACATTCATTTGTTTTTATAAAAGGGTTGAGCACTGCAAGCCAAATAACATTAGGAGTAACTTGTTAATGCTAAACATAAAAAAGGATTAAGGGTGGGAGAACAGTAGTTTGAATGTTTTTGAATTGCGTTCTTATTTATACATTCTTCTGCTTTGATAGAGTTCGACAGAATGAAAAATTCGCTGAGAACTTTATCGCTTAATTTGAAAGAGTTCGAAGAGAACAATAGTTTGTCTCGTAATATCGAAAGAATTGATCTCAAAAGAAGCAGTCATACATGAGTTAATCATAATTTGTGATTCAATTTGTGTATGTAAAAGCAGTGTCTCGTTGTTCGTTAAATCACGCTTTGCTTTGTATATCTCAATATAATTATACAAACGTTTTGGTAGCCCAACAATTTAACTTGAGAACTGTTTTCATTTAAGCTATCTTGAATCTAAAATAGGCGACTTTGATATTAATATTACTTTTAATATTATAAACTTCAACTTAAGACCGTTTTCAAACATCGGAATAGATCAGGCATGAACAAAACAACAAGCTTGTCAAAATTCGTAAAGGCACAGTTGGTTTGCTTTACAACCCCAAAGCCCTACTTAGATGGTCAGTCAGCAACCCCATCATTGCTGAGATGTGCGGAAGTGACCGTATCGCGTTGGATGAAAATGAAACTGATTTGAAACATCATGAAGATACTCCAGCATTCGAGAAGCAGTTTCGTAAGGATGTCAATTCACTTGTAGTCGCCGTTGAAGAAATAGGTAATCTGTTCATAGAAAAGGAAACAAACCCGTTCAAATCTCATCCAAAACTGTTCTACCGTGAGAGGCTACACACCAAGTAAAGCAGGCCGAGAAGACTGGTAAAGATCAATTTCAAATCTTCATCCAAGATCGACTCCAAAGGAAGAAGAAGTCCATGTATGACGTGATTCCAAAGAACAAGCTCCTCATTTTCAAGCAGCCCAATCTGTTCATGATAGCCAAATCCAAAGAAAGAATTCAAAGCTTAACTGCAGACAGCAGACTTTTTTCTCGCCTCTTTATCGCTTGCCAGTCACGAAAAGGAGATCTTCAAAACTTCTTTTTGCACGAGAATTATGGGTACCCTCTATTGCCATCTCAGAAATATGGCAGACTGAGGAAAATGCACTGCCAAGTCTGATTTTGTAACTTGTCTCAAGAAAGATGTTGGCGAACCAGACACGGAGGCACCTCAAGTCTACATGAAAGTTATCGATGGGCCAGCATTTTTTGTGAATATATGAACAGCTAAGATATCGACCACTTTCAATCGCTACTCCAACCAGCTGAAGATATTTTATGATCGTGAAATAATTTCTAAAGTAAACCATTTTGTTACCTAATCTGAAATTATTTTCTATCTCTTTATTTTCCATTGCGTCAGAGGATCTTTAATACCGTGGTTAGAGTATATAGTGTTAGTGATTAGCCCATTAGTATTAGGTTTCCGTCCGTTGTTTCAGTTTTGAAGAAAGAATAATGGCGAAAAGGTAGGGTTTCTTAGCGTAAATATTTTAATTGGTACTGTAGAAAGATACTGACTACTTTTGAAATAATGTCACAAGCGTCCACTTTGACGTCTATTTTTTATTGAATAGTTTTCATAAGCAAAAATGTATTCAGCATGAATTATCCTTTCCAACTTTATATACTGTAATACATGAGAAATTTTTTTATTGACGTCACAAGTCTTCTTTAACTTTTATTGACACCATTTTCAAAAAAAACTGTAAGCAAAAAAGTTGTTCAGGACGAAATTTCCTTTCCAACAGTATATAACACTTGATGGTTTGGATACCTTCAAAAATTTTCATGACGTCAGCAAAAAAGTGCTTATGTCAGCAGTCACGTGGTTTTCAGACGTGTCACTGTCAATTTTTTTGTTCAGAATACAATAGCATACCGCAGTGAATCTAAAAATAGACATTGATTTTTCTGTTTGACCGAAATTCAATCCCATCACCCTTCGCGTTAACTACGCCTGCATGCAAATTACACTCAACTACAAAGAAAAAGTAATGACTTTCACGACTTTTTAATTAAGGATTGTGGGATTGATTTTCGGTCAAGTGTTAAAAGTAATAATAATTATGACGTTTGCATAACGGTGTGCTATTGTGCATGTCTGTGCCAAGTTTCATGCTTTTTTCACAAACTGAAGTATTGTTATGATATTTTGGTCTAACAGACTAAACTATAATATTTTTATAATTATACGTTTTTTCCATTTGTTTTAAATTTTTCTAATTGTATAAATCAGACCAATCAAACATTCTGTCAAGAAATGAGAATTTTATGCAAAAAAGAACCAACAAACCAATAGACATACCCAGCCGGCACACAACGTTTTCAAAACGTTTTTTTAGGTTTAGATTACGTTGTGAAAAAAACGCGTTGCCAAAGAAAACGCGTTTTTTCATAACGCTTATAAAACGTTGTTGAAACGTTACAATCTAAACGTTTTTCAAAGGTTTTGCTAACAACGTTTAAGAAACGTTTTTTCTAAACTTGATTTAAACGTGATTTTGATCAACGTTTTTTAAACGTTTATAAAACGTTTTTTTGAGACGAAAGTGTAGTGCCCAAGATTTCTATTTGAAATATATAAATATAACCTCATCGACTCTCAGCTTTTATCCCAAGAAAATTTCTGAGACTTTACCTACCTGCTCTGAGATATAGGAGAGATATTCGATATATCTTTTTCTCTTTTACTTTATTGACTTCTCTTTAAGTGTTAAATATATTTTAATAAAACGCCCACTCCCTGTTTGAATACCTCGTAAGATCGCCCACCCGTAGAATAGAAACTTGTGAAATTCTCTCCGTCACGCCCTTTCCAAATTACAAACCACGCACCCGCTCCCCGTCCCATCTACTCGCCGCCCCCCCCCCCCCCATCGTCCGCCGAATTAACAATGGAATGGCTTCTTTTCTGGACAGCTTTCGAACGTTCGAACGTTCAAACGTTTGAATTCGAAATCACTTGTAGTTCAAAACAAAAATCAAACAAAGTAAAGGTTCTGTAAAAGTTGGATGTTTCATGCACGAAGACTGGAAGAAACTGGTTCTCTTACAAAAATCAACTAGATAATGTAAGTAGTTTACATTAAACTGAAAATGCTTTTGATATTTAAGTTAATTCTTAGAGGCTTTATCGGTGTAGCTTATTTCAGGTTTCAATTTCTGATGATATTTATTTTTGAGAGCAAACCTTGGAAAAATTTCGAAAAATTACGTAATCTTCAGTAAACTTAATGTTAAAACTTTTTATTTTAACTTCTTTTCCCTCAGATTCAAGCTGGAGTGTATTATTGGTTTCCTTATTGCAACTATCCTCAGCTGACTTTGTGTGGTCGCCAGCAGAAAGTACCGAAAATATGCTAGTAAAGGTAGGTGAAATGTAACAAGACTTTAATGATATCTTTCCAAAACTATGTTAATTTCTTGTTGATACCCCTGCATCACTGAGTGAGCTTGGTACTTCAAACTTCTGAAATTTGACTTGGAAACACCCCTGTCTCAACGACAATAATTTAGCAAAGTCCTTGGTAGAATACATTTCGTGAAACATAAAGTTTGGCCATGAAATTTAAGAAGTTTTTTCTTTATCCTCCTGGAGCATTCTTTTTCCCGTGGAAAGAAAAGATAGTTTTCAACGTCTCAACCGCAGCTAAAAAATCTTTAAACATCAAATTTACTATTCGTCTTTTATTTTTTCAGGATCGCAAATGTGTGAAGGAGACCAAAGAAATCGCAATCAAGATATCGTTTTTTAACACTTCAAATAGCAATCATACTGGAAACGTTTGGAATGATTATCACAAAGATGCCAGAAAGGAAGGACGGAAGAGAAAGAACATCAAATTTTTGATTTCATTACGTTTAATTTATACTTATTGTAGATTTTCATACCCAGAAAATTATATAGAAAAGAGCATTCAAAGAAAATTCAAATGTGCGTACGGTCTTTCTCATAATAGTGCAATGAATAGGAATTATTTTGGCAAAGAACGTCTTAGAGACGTGTTAAAACTAATCTAAAATAACTTTTCAAGACGTTTTTAAGTCGTCTCAGAAACGTACCATACCGAAATTAATAAAATTAAGACGTCTCGGAAACGTCATAGAGACGTCCATAATTCGTTCCAAAAAGACGTCTTTCAAGTGGCTAAAAGAAAACGTAGAAACAACGTTTTTCAAACGCCTTGCAAAAACGTAATCTATAAACGTTTGAAAAACGTTTTTTTGACGTTGTGAAAAAACGTTGTAAAGTGCGACAAATACAACCTGAAAAAAACGTTTTCCAAACGTTGTGAAAAACGTTTTTTAAACGTTTTTTTGCCGGCTGGGTAAAGTTTAAAAAGCCAAGCAGAAAAACACAGACACCAAAAACCACTCAAAAACCCAACCAATGCAATCTGGAGTCCCCGACTTGCGAGAGATGCAGCGGCTTTAAACATGTGTTAAGGACGTGCAACACTCAGCCTCCCCCAGATTCCATAACCCTGAACCGACCCGCAGTCCAAACAAACTAACAAAGATAGAGAAATAAACAAAAACTCCCACACAAATACAAAGAAAAAAAAAGGGTAGACAACAGACAAGAACAAGACAAACGACAAAATACAAGTATCAAAAAACCCAAACTTTCAAAAAGTAGGCCCAGAACCCGGTTCGACACCTAAAGTCCGTGCAGCCGTCTGCACGGGAAAGAACGAAAAAGAAAGTGACTGAGAAAACTAACATACAATACATAATATAAAAAAAAATGTTTTCAATTTTCAAAAATGCAGTTGCGCTAAAAACCCATTTAAAGATTCTTCGAATTTCAAAAAAGTCTCTGGAAATCTATCAAAACACTTAACAATTTGTTTTCGCAAGAAAGATCTTTCAGCTCCCTGATTGAGCATGCACTTGAAAAGTTCTGAAATTCTGGGCAGAACATCTTCAAAAAGAAGAGTGCATCTAGCAATGCATAGCACCTCAGAATATATAGAACTGTAAAAGATGATTGGTGGTAAATTACTACTATCTTTATGTGGCATTCTCACGATGAAAAAGGGAAAGGCGTCTCTCTTGTCAAACAATTTATAGCGAAAGATGTTATTTTCAATGCTTATATCTAGATCCAAAAACGTTGCATGTGTTCCATGATGTTCAACTTTCAACTGTAGCTCTTCTGGATAGATAAATGTATATAGAGGGGAACGTTTCGTTACAAGAGTCATAACAGTATACAACTTCGTTGTTATTAGATCAAGAGTAATGATCTAAATTTAAATAAGGAAATATCAATTCTTGTATATGTTTTTTTTAATAAGCAAGTATCTATCCCTTGGTCAGCCTAGTGTATGCTAAAGCTTTTAAATATGGCTTAGGGTAAACTGTTAGAAGCAGAAATCTGAAAATATAAAACTAAAAATATAAAACTAAAAACTTTTTTTTTAAAACACAACATCCTTATGTGAAAGTACAAAGATAAAATAGTTCCTATCCCGCCAACATATTATATCCCGCCTCATACAAAAGTTTTAATGTCACACTGGAGGTTCAACCCAGTCTAAACACTAGCTGTCAGATTCTGTTCAAAAACTCATTAATGAAAACAAAATTTAAATAGAAGTGAAGAAAAACTGAAGACATACGTATCGAAAAATATGTTTGCAATTAAATACTAACAAAAATGTTGAAAAGGTTGAAAATAAAACAGTAGATTGTGTATCGCAATTCAGTACAATAAATAAAGTACACAAAAAGTGCTCAAAGTTTCTCAACATTTAGAACAGAAGAAAATTGAATTGACTTAACTTTTTTTATTTTTTTTATTCTATTTATTTGATAAAGCAGGTTAAAAAAAACGCAGACTAAGCTGATGTGGACCTGCAACTAAGGACTATATTACAAATGAAAAATAGTTAAAATGTATTAAAATTATGTATATGCTGTAAATAGAGATAAAAGAATTATTAGTGCAGAGATTTCTGAAGGATAGTTAACCAGAGAAAAAAGTAAAAGCTTGATAAGCTTATGTGGCTTAAGTGAGATTTAGTTTTGTTATAGGAGTTAATTAGAACTAGACTTGAGCTAACCTAATGTAACCTATGAGTCATAAAAACCTACGCATGTGCAATATAAAATTAAAAGCTATGTATCTGAAAAAATAAATAAAATTTTAAAATCTAGGTCGTCAAAGTGAGATAGGGAAATTAAGCAAACGAATTGTTTTGTTTACCAAGAATATAGCTAGGACTTCAAAGTTTATGTTTCATAATCAAAGAATTTAATGTAACGCAAAGTTCATGGGAAATGATGTGTAAGTTGTTTGATAAAGATTAACTAAATAAATACATAGTCATCTCTAATAATGTATGAATTATATGTAAAAGAAAATTTATTGATCTTATCTCTAAAATCTTTCAATCTATTCCTAAAGATGTCAAATTTTGATACATTGGTAAGTTCATTCGGCATTGCATTCCATATCTTGGAAGCTCTATCTAACAACAAAAGTATTTTGATTTGTTGTTTTGAATTGTTTAGCAATTTTTACTTGATTGTCCCTCCGTTGAGGAGTAGATTTTGAGTTCAAAATACAAAACATATTTGATAGTTCTGAATCAATATTTCTGTAAAATATTTTGTGCATAAGACATAACAGTCTTCGTTTATACAAATATTCAATACTCATCCACCCAGCTGCCTTTAGTACCTCACCGTCAGACAAATGGTCTGGTGGTTGGAATATTCGTCTAGCAGCTCGTACGTGCAGAATTTCTAGCTTTTTCAAGATAACATCATTATTGCCCCATACTGTTATATTATAAGTAACGGATGGGATAATCGTTGCAAAGTAAAATTTTGACATGACAACATTACCAAGAATAACCATACGTTTCACTATTTTGATTTTTGTGCGATAGTGCTTTGAGAATTCATACGCATAACTTATGTTATGCTAGGGAAATCTGAGCCTTCATGCTTATAGGCCTTTCATGCTTATAAAGAAAACATAAGTGAAAAAAAAAACACTACCTAAAAATTTCCTTAAAGAAGAGAAAATTGTTTTCAGCTCTGAAGTTTGTACAAATATTTCAAAATTTAGCCTGACTTTGCAAAATACAAATAAAAAAATGTAGTGTTTCCGGAATGCGGGTAAAGTAAAAAAGCTTTCAAAAAAATTCAATAGAGTTTTAGCATTTTAAAACTTTCAGTTAAGATAGCAAATGTACTCCTTGTTATCAAAAGAAGAGTACCTTATTTAATCAACCTCAAGTGATTTAACAAATATAACAAATAAAATAGAAATTTACAAGTTACCTAAAATTGAAACAAAAGTAAATTCAACATGCCGTAGAAATCATGGGCATTCTAATGAAAAAGAATCATCCTTAAAACAAAATAAAAATGTATGAATCAAAGTTCAGAGTTAACTCACGCATTAGTGAAGCGGAAGGTATTAGGGAAAAGTAAAATGTTAGTGAAATCTTCTGTTAGTTCACTCAAGTACGTATAGTCTCTTGATAGTATTAACACACAACTACACGTCTGGGATCGTGACATTCTGTGTTCTTGATTCTCTGGGAATTCAACAATAATTGACTCTGACAGCAAATCTCCTCCAGTGACAAAGCGTAAAAACATAGATAAGTTTTTTTTTATCCAATGTTTTGAGGAATTTTGTCAAGAACCCGTACACTCGAATCTCGTCCAGCAGTAGAGGGATTGGCTAGAAAACACGAAATCACCTTTTTTACAGTTGGCATCTTGTTGTTGTAAAAATCTAAAAGATTTTTCTTGCAATCAAAGGGTGGGATCGGACATCTCTTTAGAACATCACCCAAGCAATTAGAGATGTACTTTGGTTTTTGAAGAAGCTCAGCGTGAGCGATTTCAGCCAGCAGATCATGAATATTGTCTTTTGAAGGTAGGCTTTTGAAGTTGTAGTCACTCAACAAATCAACCAAGTCAGGTTCTAATTGCTCGAAATCTACCCTTCCAACTTTTTCAATGAGATCCTTTTCGTCAAGTGACACATAGTTCTTAAAAGATGACAACAAATCTTCTTTAGTGATTTCGTTTTCTCTAAACACAGTGGAAAGCAAAAACACCGAGGAAAATCCAATCAGGAAATAACCAATATCTCGTTTAAGAAGGTACACAAGTATTTTGCCAGTGGCAGTCCATTCTTCCCTTGCCATGTCGTGACGAATCGTAGGAATCTTCTCCTCTCTTCCAGTGGCACTGATCAGGAGCTCTTCAAAAAATAAACAGAGCATTCTCTAACAACACCTATTCCAGAACGCTGTTCAATTTGACCGTTGGGTGCCATTATTTGTATATCCAGTTCATGTGTCAAAATGTTTGGTTCTTTGAACAGTTCAATCAACTGATTTTTTGTGTTCAATCTATTAATGACCTCATCTTGATCAAACTGTTGTTTAAACCTAAAATGGCCAAAGATAAATAAATTGAGAATACTTATGGTCAAACTGAAACCTTAATTTAGAAAACATTCTAAAATCAAACAAAATTGAAAGTAAATTCCAGTCAGATATTGTGTTAGTCCTTGAAAAAGGGTTCTCAAAAATATCAGCTGCAAACAGCATTTAAAGCCTCAAATGTAGTTTATGACTAGATTTTCAGTTCCAAAACAACCAGTGACAAAATGTCCTATGTTATTTATCTTTGACATCAGTAAATTTTACCTAAAGCTGCAATTCTATGTTGTCGCAAGGAATCTGGTGATAATGGAGGACTTGATAGAGGTGAATTATGTGAATTTGGTGCTACTTTGCTTGGACTAGGCGGTGGACTGACTGAAATTGAATCCTTTGGAGGTTCCAATTGACGTGTGGAAACAGCAGATAAACCAGAGTCGTTGGTTTTCTGCTGATCATTTCTTAATGACTCATCGAAAGCATCATTTTGAGAACAAATCGAGCAATCTTTATCTGGTCTCTTTGTACAGTGACAATTGTCACAAACAACAAGATCAGCCTTCGAAAACCTGTATTTGAAAAAATTAATAAAGTAAACTTGAATATGTAGACAATAATAAGTTATTGTTGCTCATAAACAACAAAAAGGGTTGATTTTGGTAAAAAAACCTCATTTATTTTGAATTGAATTTCACAAACTCAATATTAGATTGGCTGGTATTACGCGATTTTCGCGAATTTTGGCCCTTTTCGCGAAAGTAAATGTCTTTAGAAATTCTAGGAAGGGCCATTCGCGAAAGTTTATGCTCGCAAAATATTCTCGATAAAATAGAAAATCTGTAAAACTTCAAACTTTGAATAAAATGTAACGTTTATGGCACTTTTAAGCCTGCTAAAAGACTAATAAGTCAAAGGACAAATATTTCAAGCCAGTCCAAGAAGTATTTGTCTCTCGAAGCCATTTTTTCATGTTTAAATTCTCAACTTTAAGTCTTGATTCACGAAAGTTTATGCTCGCGAAAAATATTTTTCCGTTAAAATCGCGAAAGTAAATGTCGTGAATTTCGCGATTTTTTGTCCTCGCGAAAGTTTCTGCTCGCGAAAGTTTGTACGCCTAAAGTAGCCTGGATATCCAGCCCATAAATTTTTTTCTTGACTTTGATATTTCTTATGTTTACGGTCTGGTTTACCTAGATCGTCTGCATTCTCATCTGAGGATGATTATGCGAATATTCTGATTGGTTGGTCCAAGCGAATCAGAAATCTGAATGGTGGCACGTGTATAAGAAATTATATTTGGATGGACCGCACGGGCGATCAGCAAGGCGTAGGCCACAATTTAAGAAGTGGGAACCACCTAGAAAGAATGCAAAAAATCCTGTGCTGAAGGAGGAAGAAAGAATTACAAACTTCTTGAACGATTTATTGGACAATAAGAAAATCACCGCGAAACTACATGAAAAGTTTAGACCTACAGGTAGTCAGCCACCCAGATTATATGGTTTAGCCAAGGTACATAAAGATGATATACCTCTACGCCCAGTATTGTCAATGCCAGGCTCAGCGTATTACAAAATCGCCAAAAAGACTGCAGATTGGTTAAAAGTCGTCCCTGAGTGCAACGTCAACACCTCATCTCAAAGGATTTCGTCGGGTCTGAGTGAAATTGAACTACCCGAAGGTCACGAAATCATAAGTTTTGATATTGTGTCTCTTTACACTAATGTACCGGTCAATGAAACTATCGATGATTGTACCGAATTATTATTCTCTGGTAGATACGAAAAACCTCCTGTTGATAAAGAAACATTTAGAGAGATGCTAAATATTTGTAGTTGCGATGTAATCATGCTCACACTCAACGGTTACTATCAACAAACAAATGGGTTGGCGATGGGGAGTCCTCCTGCACCGATGCTTGCTAATGGTTGGCTCAGCAAGTTCGATCCTATAACCAAAGGAGAGGCAATGATCTATGAACGTTATGCTGATGCTATCCTTATGGATATCTTGAGAACTAGTGCCACTACAAAGCTTGAAAGCATCAACTCGCTACATGTTTCATTAAGGTTCACAGAAGAAAGAGAACATAACGGTAACATTACTTTTCTTGACATGTTGATTCAACGCAACGCGCGAAAACTGTCTTCTACCTGGTACACAAAAAGAACTGATACAGGTTTAATGATGAATTTTCTAGTACTTGCTCCAGTTAGGTACAAAAAAGCTGTTATTTTAGGAATGATTCACGGTATTTACCAGGCATGTAGCTCTTGGAAATCTTTTCACGAGAGTTTAGAAAAAGCCAAAACAATCTTGATAAACAATCAATATCCTCGATCTTTTTATGATCCTATCATTGAGAAGACGCTCAATAAAATCATCGAAAAACCAGAAAAAGAAGAAGATGATAAGGATCTCACAAAGTTCTATATTCAATACCGTGGAAAAGTTTCTGATAAATTTGAAAAATCGCTAAGGCAATTAAATGAACCATGCAAAGTTGTTTTCACCACACGCAAGTTAAAAACGATCCTACCTTCTTTAAAACCTAAGGTCGAAAAGCATCTACGAAGCAGTGGCGGCCTGGCAGGGGGTGCAGGGTGTGCAGTGCACCACCCAGAAAGATCTGAGAGGGGCGCCAAAAGAGCTTTTCAAAGGGGCGCCAAAATTTAGTTGATGTTTGATTGGGCGATTTGGCACCTTTCGACAAGTTTATAGCGCCTTCTATAAGTGCAATGTTTATTTTTTTTGCCTGCGGCGCTTTGTTTTATTTTACGCTCTTGCATCCTTTCTCTTGAATTTTTTCAAAAATACTATCAACATTGAATCGCAAAAAGTCAAAGCAAGAGAAGTGTTGTGTATCAACCAGGGGTTAAAGAGGATGCTCACCCCCCCCCCCCAAAAAATTAGAGATTGCCAAAAAAGAAAAAGATCGAAACTTGTTGATGCTCGCTGTGGTGTTTTGTGGTCTTATGCTGACTAACTTTCTCCTTTTTAGAAGATCTTTTAAGCTTTTTGACCTTTTGTATACAAAAAAATTTTGCCTGCGGCGCAAAAATTACTAATAACTCTTACTCCTGCCAACCTTCCTCAATCTTCGACTTTTGGGGCCTCTTTCATCCATTTTATCTTTAATCGACAGTAAAAGTAACACTAGTGCCGCAAAATTTTAAGATTATCAGGTATGAATTTTTCGGAAAAAGTTTTAGAAAATAAAAATATTGAGCAAATCGACTAGGTATAAAACTTCCATTTCAAGTATCAACAGCTCATGTTTTTTATTTTAGGAGCTTTATTTTTGATGCTAAATCGGTATAAATTGGGGCATTTTTAGACATTTTAAAAGTTGAAAATTTAAAAATTTTTCTTGTTCGGAAAACTATATGAGTATGACATTTCAAATTATAACAAGGAAACAGATATCAAGTTATCATTACCACCACCACATATAAATAAAAGTTTTTTTAACTCAAAGCACTACTAGGTCTGAAAACATCAATTGTGGACACGGTTGATGTTTTTTATCCACAGTCGATCGTTTTTATGGACAGTTTTTTCTTTTTCTTGACAGTCGATGTCTGGAAATAGACAGTCAATACTTTTCATGAACTGCCGAGATTATTTAATTGACTGTCGATATCTGATATCCACTGTCGATTAGCTGATCTCGGCAGTCGATAGCTGATCTCGGCTGTCGATAGCTGATCTCGACGGTCGATAGCTGATCTTGACTGTCGATTAGCTGATCTCGGCAGTCGATTCTTACCTTGACCGTCGATTAGCTTTTATCTCGACTGTCGATGGCTGATCTTTTACTGGCCAAGAAATTCTAACTTTCAAAGGATCAGATTCTTTTTTAGGTTACGTCATATCTTCCTTCGTTTCGAGCGTAAAAACTCCTACACTTCGTAAGAAAGGTCTAAAAGCCTGGAGTTGTTTATTGTGTGGACTACACTTTTTTTTTAAGAAACTAGTTTTACCAAGCAGCCTCAATGTTTCTTAAGAAATCGGCCTTTTGAGCCTTAAATGTTTCTTACATGTTTCTAAACTTTTTGACATAATCAGCCTATTTTTCATGCAAAGAAAAAGCATTTGTTTTGATTGGAAGGTTCTTAAAAAACCGAATTAAAAAATGCTATTTTCTAACATGTTTCTCAGTTTTTAGGCATTCTGAGCCTCCTGTTTCTTAAAAGTGTGTTTCTTAAAAAAAGAAAAAACGTGTAATTCTTTTCCTCACGCTACGAAAATTATGTTTTGTTTTGACACGTGATTACCAATTAGCCAATCAACATTCGGAAGAAGGGAGCTGAAATGGTTAGGATAATGGATAATTTGTTTGGATTACTTTATTCAACGGGCTCGGATGGTGCTCAAATAGTTGGGACCAAAGTTCGTAAATATGGATTCAAACGGTTAGGATTGGAAATGATTATCAAGGGGTTCGGGACTGGTCAAACGATTAGGAGCAAAGTGAAGAGAAACGGTGCACATGAGGATGCTCGAGGTCACTACTCAAGAAAACACAAGATTGGTATTTTCATCAAAGGATGCAAGATTTTTTAGCCGTATATATCCAGGATGTTTGCTGTTTGAGTCTTCCAATTTGAGGAAAGGAAAAGAAAAGGCAAAGGTAAATATTTTTTGACACTTTTGCTTTAAAAGGATAAACAGTTAAATATGAAATTCAGTCCAGAGATTTCTTTTTTATGGTCCTTAGCAAAACCTCCAAGTTTTTCAAAATTGAGATATTTAGGTTTGAGATTTACTAATTCTGCTTGAAAAGAAATAATTTTAACGTGATGTGAGGTAAGATAACCTCATATCTTTTCAAAAGTCATATATATTATATTGACTTCAGGGTGTTAGTTCCTAAAGAATATTTGGAAGACTTTGAGTGGAATCTTTTAGCCAAGTTTCATTTTTTAATTGGTTATTCCTTTTAAAGCAAGGCTTTATTTTTATTACCACACTCCTTACACAATAATAACAATAGCCTGATTAAATTCTAATCATACATATTGGGCCATTCAAGAATTTGTCTGTATGTAACAACACGCAAGGGCGGGGGGGAAGACGACACAAGAATTTCAAAATTACCAAGGCAAGAGAACAAACTATTAATTTCCATTAAAAACATAAAAAAAGAGTGGAATTTTCAATGCATTTTGCGTCGTTCGACAGGTGGGTTACAAATATTTTCTGTAATGGCCCATTTCAAGTATATACACATTTTTTTATAAAAGAACAAACTATTTTATAAAAGAACAAACTATATAAGAACATATAAGACTTTGATAGCCAAAATCTTAAGAACAAGTTAAGAATATTTTTAAGGTTTTGTGGGCTTAAAACTGATCACTCAGAAAAATAAACAAAGATACTAAAAAAATGCTGAATAATATAACATAGTAATAGTAATAACATATTAAACATTTTTAGGCTTGAAATTGAAAAGTTAAGAACATCTGAAGCCTTCAAAAATTTTGGACATATTGTTATAAAATGTGTAGCTATCAGTGAACTATAAGACCAATGCAAATATCTAACATAACAAAACGAATACCTTAAAGGGACATAAAAGTAGTAAAATGTAAACAATTAAAATCACGTGTCCAAAACAAACTTGTAAAACAATTGAAACAATCATTTTTTTATTTTGATTTTGTATCCCGCTGCATACGGTTTGTTTACAAATATCGTCAGTACTTTTATGTCCCTTTAAGTGGGTAAATTTTTGTGTGTACTAATTTTTGCAAGACAAGATTAAATGAGTTAAATTTCCCGAAATGACCTTCTTTATTTAATTTTGCGACTATATAAATTGTAACTAGAAAAGAGATGTGTGTTTTTTAAAGGAACAAAGGCAGACAAAGTCACTCAAAAGCTTTCAAAAAAATTTTAGGAGGTTAATTGAGTTTACAATTGAAATGAAGGGTTGAACTCGTAATATAATAATTTGATTTCTTTCTTTCATTTCGCGAACTTCTATTTTCGTGATTGTAAAATTCCAAATAATTTCTTGTGGACTAATTTTCACAAATCAAAGGCCTTCAAATTTTTTGCGTGGACTAAATTTTGCAAAAATGGCCAAAATTCACGAAAACTGCGAAAATTTATCCATTTTAAGGTACGTAATAAATAATAAATTGATAATCTCTGAAATTTAAGGAAATCTTTGAAACAATCCAAGTCACTCGTTTTCAACAATTATAAAAAATATTAGTTTAATGATAGATATTCTGATATCGAAGTATAAAAACAAAACAAAACAACTAAAGCTTAATGTGTGCTTTTATCCAATGAAATTCTTCAGACTGCTCATGCCCAATAAACCAAATGTTATCGTTCTCAATGGCAACAATCATTGGTCTTGTAAGAGAACTAAGCAACACAGGATCTTCAATAGTGCCAACATTATTCCCATACCATAGGCCAGTTTCTTGATCTTTGAAAGCATTGAAGCTTGTTATCTCTGCATATACTTCATTTTCAATTTTGATCAACTTATTGATCTGAACAAACAGTTCTTTGGTTTTAAAATAACAAAATTCTCCAACTTTATAAAAAACATGATCCTCAATCTCATCACAATCTTGTCCAATTTTCTTGAAACTTTTAGCTGTCAAGCTGTTTGTTTTGAAAAATGTTTGTTGTTCTTTGGTTAATGAAAACTCTTTTCCTCGATCAACATGTTCAATCACCCCTTCACGTTGAAAAACAGCATTACTCAGTGCACACAGGGTATTATTCCGATCGTATAAATGGCTGAATTTTCCCATGAACTGTGAAAACAGAACCCAGTCAAGAATCTAAAAGTGGAAGAAACATTATTTATCAATACCCCTATTCTATCAGTCTAACCATTTTTTATAAACAACTCCATTTTTTGTCATGCCTGGATTTGCTAAAGATTTTTCGAAATAATTTTTGCAGAAATTACTTTTCACTTTTTTCATGGGTTTTCGGCAAAATCCTGAAAATTTGAACCCACGAAATATAATTTTTGCCAATTTAATTGAAAAAGGTTTTTAGATATCAAATACTTGGGTAATCTTACTTGTGTAGTTTCCATGATACATTCCTCCATTTTTGATCGATTCATGACTCGTCTTGTTATCCAGCTATTCATCCTCTCAAAGGCGTACATCCAAAAGGCGTAGAGTGGACCATTATCCCTGATCTTGTTGATGATATGATGTAGTAAATGGGTTGTTATGTTCGCAATTTGGATTGTACAATCCCTTTCAAGTAAAGTTAGTGCAACTTCCATATCTTCTTCTAGTGCTGTCAGTTCTTCTTCATCAAACTGCCTGGCATGACTTCTAGCCAGCACGTCAAAGAAGAATACCAGAGTGCGCCGTTGTTTCAACTCCAGCATATCCTTCAGGAGATACGTCCAAACACGATTTGCGGTGTACTAGAAGTAAAGGTTACGACATGTAATTGTAATTTCAAATCTTTGTTATTGGGAACTCTTTGTGGACATGTTGAGAATGAACAAACTCAAAATTATTCTACAGCTCATCTGGTAGTCTATTACACAATATTTAAAACATCCAAAAGTTTGCTCCACCATTAAAACATAAAAGTCATTAAATTAATTCATAAATATTGATCTTATTTGCTACATACCTCTGTACAACCATGTGTATTTTTCAACGCAACTTTTGGTGCAGTGAAAACATCCCCAGTGAACCCAGAGCAATGACTTGGAAACCTTAGCTCCTTTTTACACCTGTTAGAAAAAGATAATTCATTCAGTTCTAAGAAATTAAACATTAGGCGTACAAACTTTCTTCACGAGCAGAGATTTTCCAAATTTCAAAGTACACCCTAAATCTAGGCAAAAGAGTTTATGTAAAAAATTTGTCTTTACCTGCTAATTAAGAGGGAACGATTTTTGTTTCAATACTTGGTAGATAGCACTCACCTGTGATTTCCAATGTTAATATCATTTTCAGTCAATGTTTTGAATTTTTTTGGACGACAATTCTTCTTCGATATGGCAAGTTCATCCTCAGCATATTGCATTTTCTGTTCATCCACTTTACCTAAAGTCAAAAGGAAAATTGCATAGTGTGCCTAGCAGTGCATAGGGGTCTGAACTCCCTTTTTTTCATACCAGTCTGTACCAGTAGGGTATAAAAAAGAAATTCTGCCCAAAGATATGGAAGGAATCTGGAATTTCAAATCGTCATATCTTTAGTTCTTGAAAATATTTGGAGATGTTACTTCAGACCATGGAAGGCTATTTTATTCTGCCCATCCAATTTTGATAACAAGATGATGCAAATTTATGTGATAAATATTTTACCTATCAGCCAGTTAATTATTGTGTGAACAACATCAGTGATCGTGTGCATACCATCTGGTTGATAATGTTCATGGTAGCGATGGTAGCTCAATTTCATGAAGCAGTATGTTCCTGAAAAGAAAATCAATTTCAGATGTAGTCTTTCACAATTTACTTCTACAAGTGACAAAAAATTAAGAGCCTCTAGCTCCCTGATGAGAACGAAATGACTAAATTAGCATTTTTACATTATATTATTATCATTTACCTTTAGTGCCTTTGTCTTTGGCGTAATTCTTTTTTTGGTTTTTTGATTTCAGAGATTCAAATTTCTTCCTTGTATCAGCTTCTTCCTCTGGTGTAAACGAAACAGGTTTTTCTCTGTTCTCAATTTTGCCATATGATTTGCTTTTCCGGAGACAATGAGTTGCTTCTAGATATCTGGAAGACGAATGAAAAATAGGAAAAGTCAAATTGAAATTAATTGTTGGGGACCTTTTGCAATATTTGGGGAAAAATCGCCATATATCACTTTAGAAAGAGCACCTCTACTTTATGATATTTTTTTTTCTAAAAAAGTCAGGAAAAGTATGGCGCAAAAAATGCTAAGAATTAACATTCTGCGGTACTCAAATCTAATTTAATCGACTTAGGTTGACAAATTATTTTACATACCTCCTATTGTCTTGGTAAACAGTTTTGCTCAATGCATGGCAGTAGCAACCTTCGATTTTACACCATGGACAAGGCATCCGACCACCAGTACCTATAAAAGAATGAGATAAATTTTAAAAACAAACAATTTAACAAATATTTTTGCAAATTTTTCATTTCTCTCAAAGGTGTGAAAAAGGCTTAAAATTTCAGGGTAGCTCAGAAACTTTTATGCTTATATAAAAATAGTGTAGAGCAAGAGAGAACCAATTTAAAATATTTTTTTTCAGATCTCAAAATTACCAACCTGGCTGTTGCAGAACTTTACCAATAGCAGGGAAGTCCAGGATGTACTGTAAAAGGCGCACTTTGATCTCAATAGGAGCAGCCATATACTCTGGTTGGTACATTTGACAATGGGATAGAACCATCAACTCGTCAACTAAGATGTCTAGGTACGGGTCTACATGAAAAGCTTCTTTTCGGCCATTGCCTGGGATTATGCCAACAAGCATGATACCACCAACTGACTTTCTTAGTGCACTGGGGAAGTTCAGCAAGGAAATCATCAGGGGCCACATGGAGTAAACTGTGTGCATAGTTTTGAATGGGTTGACCCCATCACTGCAGAAACTCATTGCACATCCATTTGATCCGTCAAATTCCCCATCTTTACTGAACCATTTTCCCCATCTTGCAGTGTCCCAAATATCCTTTATGTACCCATCTTTTGGGCGAACAGTGTGTGCATTTAGAATTCTAACCAAGTTCTCGTCTCCATATAGGCGGGCAATCCTCGGTCCTATTGGAAAATACTTAAATGTCTTTTGCTTGCTTCTGTCTTTGCCACATGTTGGACAGTTTGTGAGCGTTGAAAATTCATCACGGAAAACAAAACAGTCTCCTTCACAAGATTTGAAGGTTTCAATCGGGATCAGAAAATCCTTGATCTTTGCTTTGGCTTCATCATATGATACACACGATTCATTAGGCTTTGGCAATTTGAAAAGTTTGTCACATCGGAAACTTTCAGAAACTGTAGCTTTTGCATAGCTTGGGTGTGAAACAAACTTTCTGAACTCTAAATAAATGTGGTCTAGGACTGAGATGTCAGACCCTTCAAATAAATGTGTGGTTGCAGCTGGATGGTCATTGAAGAGGGTAGGGTAATTAGGACATTCAATTGTTGGTAGTTGATTATATTGGTCGGATTTGGCTATATGTAGCAATGCGTCTTCACTTGCGTGTCGATAAACTGTCTTAGAGCAGCGGATACGACCATTACATCTATGGCTGCTGCAGAAACAAGCGACAGCTATAAAAGAATTGAAGTTGAATTCATCTTTTTTTACTTTCACAGCCATTCTACTTGAGAGGAAATCAAAGACACAAATATCAAGAGCTACTCTATGGCTTCTACCAGAACTGTAAGATTTATTGTTTAAAACCCTCACGTGCTTCACAGCTTTTTAAATTTATGCCTTCTCTCCCCGGACAATATACATCCTCCACCCGGGGTGTACGAACATTTCTAGAAGAACCCAATCGAGTCTAATGCTTAAATTTTCATAATATCTGAGTCTAGATATGCTTATAAGTCTAATGCTTATGAAAAATGTATTTATATGTTAAGAATATTTCACCCTAAATTTTAGTAATTTCTTAAATACTTGATGTATTGCTTATTGTTTTAGGTTTCAATACCCGTTGTCGAAATGCTTCACAATCAACCTGGCAATAAAACACCAAGTAAAACAAGCGATCAAAATTTCATACAAAATTAGTGATTATCGAGAAAACTGGGTAAGTGAAGGATATAATTGTAATCTTAGATTTACCTGGGTTAACCATAATCGTTTATCTCTATATTTTTATCTCCACTCTTCAAAGCTTGCATGTACTTAGCAAAATCAGGTCAATGGAACTTAATTATGCCACCCCTCCCTATTTTGTTAATTTCTATCTGGAGTATCCACCCTTAGGTAAGGATTGAAAATTATCGGTTAACCGGGAACTGGTCATAGTGTATAGTAGAGGCCACTATGTCTTCCCGTGTGCAGCAGCTTGTGCAAAGGGATTTTATGATTGAATATTGTTCCTTGAATGTAGAAGATTTTTGTTCACTGGAAGGTATTCTTTCCAAAAAACCAAAAAATTTTGAATTTTGGCAAATTTTTATTTTTCGATGACGTCTTAGTTTTATATATTCATTTTCAGATATAGGTTGTGACCTTTTTCTTTATCAGTATTTCATGCTCTTTCGAATGAAACAAGAATTTTTCAATTTTGACGACCTTTTATTTTGGTTGCCATAGTAACCAATGACGTCAGTTTCCATGGCAACCGGTGGTCACACCCGGCCCCACCTCTCAAATTTTGATCTTCTACATTCAAGGAACAATATTCAATCATAAAATCCCTTTGCACAAGCTGCTGCACACGGGAAGCTTTTTCGCGACATAGTGGCCCCTACTAGTATAAGACAGTATCACTGACTAGTGATAATAGAATATAAGGAGAACATTTATTTATCACTTATTTTCCTTTAGATAACAGTGTTGGAATAGACAGCTTTACGTACTAATGACGCTCTTTTTCGTTTTGATATGACGGCAAAATGCTTTATGATGCTTCAAATATTTTTATTGTATTATATTAGTAGATCACATATTTATTTTTATAAGCATAAAGTTTATAAGCATATAAAGGTAGAAATTTGAGTAAAAGATAAGCATACGACTTCACGAAAAGCACCAGTGCTTAGAAAATTTGTCCCCGTTAACCTACCCTATTATTTTTTAATCAGGGCACTCTATTTTAACACCCTCCTTGAGTTGTCGAAAGAACCTCAAATTTTGCAGGTATGTTCCCTATGAACGATTTTGGGCTTTTAAATTTTGTAATTTCTCGGTTTCCCTATTATTATTCAGGAAAAACGATTTTACCCCCGGTTAAAAAAAGGTTACCTTGCAACAAGAAAAATGCCTAAATTGAAAAAGTCTTTAAGTCCAAAAAAATTTTTTTACTTACTCTTAGGTGCCAAATAAACGCCACCCCCCCCCGCTTGTTAATTCTTCGAAAATTTTCGTACTCCCCCCCCCGGACCTTATTAGGACGCCCCCTCGTTTATTAATTTTTAAGAATATTTTCAACTATCAAGGAGAAGGCACCCTATTTTGCTCTAAATAGCCTTATTTTGGGTTTTCAGAAGTACAATTTCCAACCCCACGGCAATTAGCCCCCTCCCCCCGTTTATTAAACTCTCGAAAATTTTCAACCCCCCTGTTTATTTGGCACCTAAGAGTAGGCTATCCCCCCTCTAAGCATTTTCAAGCTGAAATGCCTAGATAATCGTTGACTTTTATAATGTACCTTAAGGGCTCTGACCATAGTAAAAAATCAGTATTTCAGTTTAATGTCGATATTTTGGCTGAAGGTTCCTTTTAGGAACTAGCAAAAAACTGCGTTTACAGAATTGTGGAATATTAATTCCTTCGTCAGATATTTAGTATCAAACTTTGTGTATCTAAAACCTCATCTTTTAAAATCAAAACTCTCTATAAAGTATGCATCAAGCTAATTACGGCAGAATAATTACAAGCCAAGCCAAGACGCAAAATGTTCTTGTAAATAGCTCATCGCTTACACATTGTATTTCGAAGTTAAACAGTGTTCACCATTAATAAAAGTAAATTCCCATAATAGCAATGAATCATTTATTACTTTCATGATCATAAAATTAATTAATTTATGCAATGATGTCATTAAGAATAATTATAATTTAAATCTACAATTGTTAAAACCTAAAACCGCCAAATTAAGTTCCCACCAAAATTTCTTTTTTCCGCCAAATTAAACTTTTTGAAAATATGATCTCTTTTAAGGTGTTTTTCAGCAAACGCCAAATTAAATTCCCGCAAAATTTAGTTTTTTTGGCCATCCGCCAAATTAAATTCCCGCCAAAATTTCTTCCTTTAAGGTATGGTCATGACAATAGATCTAAAAGGATTAGGATTAAAAGTGAATCCATTTTCGAACACTACTGTCACTTATCAAGAACTACTCTTAGTAGGTGCCAAATAAACGCCCCCCCCCCCCCCGCTTGTTCAATTTTTTCTTGTTATACGCATTAAGGCCGGGGAAAATATTCGTCATTTTTCCCCGATAAGGTATATAAGAAACCGATTTTTGTTATTTACTTTCTCGTGTAAGAGCTTTATAAAGATGATTCATAGTTGGCGGAGGAGCGGAATCGGCCCTATTTTTGGACGGAATGACGGAATTTTGCGAAAATTAGACGGAATTGCGGAAATTGGGTCCTCCGACGGAGACGGAAAATTAGACAATTTTATTGCAGAAAAACGGAATTCAGCAAGAAGTTTTACGGAATTTTAGAATTTGCAAAAAACAATCACAATTCGCACCCCCTGACAAATGATATTAATTGGTCCGATATTAAGGAGGGGGTAATACTAGGGTTGAGGGGATACGGGGTAGCCAGACCTCCAAACCCTGGACCCTTAGAGATACTGATTTTTACTGAAATGGTGACCCTTAGAGAGACTGAAAAATTCCCTACCCTTATTATTATAGAGAGCCTCTTGGTTGCGTTAAAATTGGCTTGACACGAAAATTGGAGTTGCTTATAAAAAAATGTTCAAGGTTTACTACTCAGGGAGGCATGTTTTTCAACTTCTGTTAAGGTAGAAGAATATAGTAGTGTTCATCTCTATCTGTCTACAAATTCTTTTATAAGAACATTTTATTGCATTTTTAACCTAATTTTTCTTTGGAAACTGCATGAAATTGTTCACAAATGTCGAACATTCAAGAAAATTGGAGTTGCTTATAAAAAAATGTCGAATGCTCTACGTTGGAGGGTTACTCTTTCGAATGTATTACGCAATCAAATAAAAACAAACGTTAAAAAACAAGAAAAAAAGGGTTTACGAATTTGAAAGCTGACTGTTCTGGACTGTTAGTAGAACCCTTAGAGAGACTTTATTGAAAAATTTCCTTCAATTTTGAAAAATTCCCTACCCTAATTATAGAAACTTAGTTGCAATTTTTACCTCAGTGGGCAACACCAGGCTTGACACGAAAATTGGAGTTGCTTATAAAAAAAATGTTAAAGGCTCTACGTTGGAGGGTCAGTCTTTCGAATGTATTACGCAATCAAATCAAAACAAGAACGTTAAAAAGAGAAAAAAGTAGATTTACGAATTTGAAAGCTGACTGTTCTGGACTGTTAGAAGAAAGATGAAAGAAGTTTGGCATATTCTTGGACATCATCAGTGAAGAAACCTCCATTTTTACTGCTAAAACAGAAGCATTTCAAAAAGTTAAGTATACCTCTTTTATTTGAATTCATTTTTCAGGAAACCATATTCTTTTGAAAAAATCTGAGACAGTTTGTCGAGATTGTCTTGATTGTGTAAAAATTTTTAAAGAAATGCATATTTCAGAATTTTTGAGCTGTTTTATAGCTCCAAAATCTAATTTTAGAACAATTTATCAACAGTCGTTGCCTTAAAGAATAAAATCGAACGATCCCTCGACTGTCGATAAGGTAAAATGGAACGTTAGAACACATTTATCGACAGTTGACACTACTAGGTCAAAAAACATTGATTAGGCTCATGTTCAATGTTTTTCGCTGACTGTCGGTAGCTTTTATTGACAATCAACAGTTTTATTGGACTGTCAATTACAGATTATTGACAGAAAATATTTTCTATTGACTGTCAATCCATTTTCTTGAAAAGTAAAAGAATATATTGACCGTCAATATTTCTTTATTTACAGTCAATTTTTTGGATTGACTGTCAAGTACTCTTATTGACAATCAATATTTACATGTTGACAGTCAATTATTTTGATGACAGCTGGTTTTTTACATTGACTGTCAGTATAATATCTTTTACTTGGATTATTAAACCTCTTTTGTTAGAAAATCAAACAAACAAAAAAACAAAAGAAAAACTACATACTTTAAATTTTTGATATTTTATATGATTGACATGTTGATTTTGCATCAGCGTAGGTGGGCATTTGTTTTGGTTTCGACGTCTGTATGAGCCTTGATTTCAAAATTATTGTAAGCCGAATTGACCCAAACTTTTGAAAAGATAGCAGTAAAGTTCAAAAATTAACCTTTTTGTACCCAGTTTAACATCGGAGTCTCTTTTTAACGAGCATAATACAAAACGTCCCTCCATCGTTATGACCTTTTCCTGGCCTGTTTTCTTGTCTACATAACTATTAATAGAATATGCTGTGGAAAGGGAAAGAAGGTGTTCACTCCTTTTCCTTTTATTCTCTTAAAGTGTGCGATATTGTGTGAGGCTGAGTTTGTTTATCATTTTCCACTTATACGGAACATGCTCTATCAACGTGACAAATAAATACAGCTCTTTTGATTGGTCGAAAGATCAAATTTCCAAATAAACAAGCCAATCAGATTTGACAAGCGCGGTGTTTGGAGCTCAATGGTTTAGGATCTTAAACAAGCGAGTGTTAACCATAGTATTTCCCAATCTCGCAGACACACAGAATTTTTAAAATGGCACCACTTTTCACCATGATGATGAACATTGGACATTTTTGCAGCAAAAGAGCATTCTGAAAAGGTGATATAAAGACAAGGTAAGGAATCATAATTTTTGAATTTATTATAGTACTTTTCCTTCATGTATATTTTGAAAGTAGCCTCAGGAACTTTTATAAAGTGTTATAATATATTAGCTATAATAACAAAATCAACAAGTCACATATATATAATAATATGGTAAAAAGGTTAGCTAGATGGAAAAAGCCAATAAATTTACATATTTTTATTGAGAAAAAAAATTGTATCTCTGAGTTTAGAACTATAATAAAACAAAAGCATCATGAACAATTTTTTCCACAGTTTAATGAGGAAAGAGATATTTTGTATAGGTATACATACGAAATGAGCTGAACCTTGACAAGCTCTCAAACAAACTTGGTAAAAACCTGCTTGCCTTTGTCGAAAGATCTTTCATATTATCAAAACAATAAAAATGTTTGCTAAATAGGCCAGAAAAATATCAGCTACGGTTTACCCAAGAACAACAAAAATAAGAAACTTTTTCCTTTGTTTGAAGTGTGTTGTTAGCTATATATATAACAACATCCAACGAGGCTAGAAATTCCAGCGTCGCATATATTCAGCGTGAGTTGGAGAATTTTTTTTTTATTGATATCTGAATACAGTTTATAATTAGGCGGCAATCACAAATATCTTCGTTTCGCGTCGCCCGACTGACTCTCGAAAATTGAGTCGGCGAGTCGGTAAATTTGTCGGACTTTTTCTGTCGGTGACGTTTCCTTCGTTCAAAAATTTTATTATTGCCGATTTTTTGTGAGCGATTTCTAGCGCATTCGTGGCATTTTGACTTTGTTTATCATTACATGCCCCATTTTGGGTCGGATGTCACAGTGTTCAAAGGTCATAATTTTAAACCACCCATAACACGCGGTTGTTTTGGCTGCTGGCTGGCTGGCAGTTTCCTTCAAGAATACACTCCAAAAATGAATGATGGAGGTAAGAAAACCCGAAAATTTTTATGACCGACCGACCGACCGACTCACTTTTTAGACCCAACGAGGACGCGAAATGAAGATATTTGTGATTGCCGCCTTAGGCATAAGCTTTTTGCATCATTTCCAGACTGGCAAATTTGAAAACTTCAAGTTAGCAGTTTTCGAGCTAAATGACGACGTCATGAAAGTGCAAATGACGACGTCATAAAAGTGCAAATTATGACGTCACTCAACTCTGAATCAATTTTTCATTTCCGTAAAAGCTTTTTTTGAGTTAAAGTTAACCGGATTTTTTTGGCATTACGTGGATTTTCTTGGTAGAAAAAAGTTTTGAATCAAGTAAATAGCTAATTAAAAATTCTTTTGTGCAGAAAAACCCAATTTACACGCTTTTTTTATAAGAATGGTGTTTTTTCATTTATAACTTTAATTGTAGAAATTTTAGCGAGACTAATTTCTCGCCCAATTGTGAGATCGCTAAAATTTATCCACGCGAAATTTTATCAATAGAAAGGGTTTCAGTGCAAAGAAATGCTAGAAAACGAATCCAATCAATAATGTAGTACGGGTATTCGCTAAAATTTATCCACGCGAAATTTTTTGAAATCGTGATTTGCTAAAATAAATCCAAAAGAAATCAAGATATTCCTGGCTCGCTAATATACGCTAAAATTAGTCTCGCTAAAATTTCTACGATTAAAGTAACTTTTGGGAGAAAATTCTTAGGGTTAGAAATGACGTCACAATTTGCACTTTCACGAAGTTATGATTTAGCTAAATTTCTAATTTGAAAAGTGCTTACTCAAATTTGTTTTTGATCAGGCATCTATATTAGGGCAGTGAAAAAGTTAAAAAAGAAGTTAGATATCACACCAGAAACACTAGTTTAAATAAATTATTACAAGCTAAAGTTTAACGTGACCTTTGAACCAGTCAAATTCTTCACTTTTTTCATGACCAACAAACCACACTCTTTCTTCTTCGATTGCAACTACCAGCGGTCTTGACAGGCTTTCCAATTCCACAACTTTTTGGCTGATTTGTTTGTTCTCACCATTCCAAAGGCCCGTCTCATAGTCCTTTGAAGCGGGAAATATCCCAACCTCAGCATAGTTATCATCATCAATTTTCACAATCTGCAAAATTTTTACAAAACAGTTTTCCTTTTCATTGAAACAAAATTCATTTACCCCATACATAATGAGATCCTCAACATAGTCAACTACCGGTTCAATCTTTTTGAATTTCTTAGCAGTGTCAGTGGTGGTGTCAAATTTTATCTTTTCTTGGTCAGAAAGTTCAAAAGAGATCCCATTGTCAAAATCTGCAATAACTCCGTCTCTCTCAAGAGCTTGATTGGCCATTTGGCATAGGGAATTGTCTTTGTCATATAGATGGTTGAACTGCCCAAGGAACTGTGAAAACAAGACCCAATCCAGAATCTGAAATAAAGTGATATGAAGAAGTTATTTTTAAGATGCTGACTACTGTACCCTTATACATTGTATTCTCTTGTTCAAAAGTAAATTATGCTTTATAAGGTTGTGATAATTATTAGGGTAATAATATAGAATACAATTTCTTCTATTTCTAGTTGAATTTTTAGACCTAAATGTTAGGATCTGTTTAAACTCACTTGTACTGTTTCCATAACACATTCCTCCATTTTTGAACGATTGAGTACCCTTCTTGTAATCCAAGAATTCATTCGCTCGTTAGAGTACATCCAAAAAGCGTACAACGGTCCGTTATCTCTTATCTTGGTGACTAGATGTTTCAAAATGTGGGTTGTGATGTTTGATAAATAAATGGTGCAGTCCCTCTCAAGGAGAACCAAAGCGATGTCTACATCTTTTTCAAGGGTATCCAATTCTTCTTCGTTGAATTTTCGTGCATGGGTTCGAGCCATAACGTCAAAGAAGAAAAACAAACTGCGGCGTTGTTTGACTTCAAGGCTGTCTTTCAAGAGGTAGATCCAGATTCGATTAGCTGTATACTAAAAAAATGGAAATATTTTTTACTGTGATACATTTTGAACTACCCAAATTTTACACCCCCCTGCATTCATCGTTGCTTCCTGAGTTTCAGGTCAAATATTAAAGAAAATCAAACTTTTTTGCTTTGACAAATTGGAGAAGAGAAGTAAAATAAACATGAGTGTTAAAAATGTTTTTAAATGACACGGAAATCTCATTTAAGTCACATTTTGGGGGTCTTTGCAATGGAGATTAGACAGAAAATGAAATGCCTCACCTCAGTCCAGCCATGAGTGTTCTTCAATGCAACTTTTGGAGTTGTAAAAATATCACCAGTAAACCCAGAGCAGGTAATTGGAAAGTGTAACGTCTTTTTGCATCTTAAAAGAAAAAATAGTTATGGAGAATTATGGAAAAATCTGAAGAAAGCAGACACATTTTTATATTGAGTAGAATCCTTACAATTTATACCGAATTTGGTAACTTGTATACTTACTGTAATGTTTCCCTTATAAAAACCTATTCAATAATCTTGGGAATTGAAGAATATAATATATTGATTCTAACGAGAAGTGTAATTTTATTTCAAGTTTAGATTATGAGTTATGAGGATTTAATTTTATATGAAGATTCTTTGGGACACACTGTATACTGTGAGGTCCATTTATTAAAATTAGCGTAAATTGTTATCGAAGAAAAACATGGAAAAACGAATATCAGAGAGACTAATTTGTTTTCTTAATTTCTTTACCTTTCATTGCCTTTTTCGATTTCGTCTTGAGACAGAGTTTTGATTTTACCACCATGGTAAGATTTCTTAACAACGCCCATTTCATTTTCTGCAAGAGATAGCTTTGATTCATCGACACCACCTTGGAATAAAGAAATATATTTGTCTAAAAATAGGACCTGAACGCAGTGCTCAGGGGTAATCACTCTTGAATTTTGTTTGAGATCTTCTTTTGCCTTTTTTTCAACTGTTTTGTAATATTCGGGGATACGTAATAAGATATTTTCGAAGTGAATCACCAAAAGTACTTTTCTAGATATTCCAAGTTTACTGAACTCTCCAAATACTCTTTTTCTGCTCTCTGTTTATTTCAATTTTGGTTTGTAATGAAAAAGCCTTTTCATTTTCTTGGATAAAAAATAGTCACGAAATAGGAGGACCTACCTATCAACCAATTGATAATGGTATGGACAACATCTGTAACAGTGTGCATCCCGTCAGGCTGGTAATGCTCGTGATATTTGTGGTACTTCAGCTTCATGAAACAATACGTACCTAAGAAAATATATATATGAAAACATTTTATTTTTTCATACTGTATATATGAAACCTATTCAACTATTTAATTTAATTGGAAGCAGAGAGAACAAAACCCACAAAACAAAAGAACAAGACATTTAGGGTCTGTTACAAAAATGTTAACATTTTCATGAAAATATTTTTACTTTTCTCAAGGTATAAACGGTTTAAAGAAAAGTATGTCTATTTTGTCTGCCTAAGAAGCTGCAATAAGTTAAATAGAGCTTACCTTTAGTGCCTACTTCTTTTGCATAGTTTTTTTGTTGGTTTTTTGATTTGAGGTTTTCATACTTTTTCCTACTCTCTTCTTCTTGCTCTGGTGTAAACGATTCAAAACTTGCGTTCTTCTCCATCTTTTTGAATGTCTTACTCTTTCGTAAACAGTGAGTTGTTTCAAGACTTCTAAAAAATGAAATTAAAGTAATCATATGGATTTCATATATTGGCTTTTTGGTCTAGATATGAAAAAAATTTGTTTTCATCTACAGCGCCACCTTAATACACGTTTTTTTTATTAGAACACCTAAAATTTGGATGTGCTTATTTTTTCAGCAATTTTCAGCCTAAAATGTTCTTAAATGCGTTCTTAATTTTTCAGACTACTCTATCTATAATATCATGCAAAATAAAGACTTAAAATTGGTAAAATTTGGACAATATTTGACTCTCGATTTTAGAAAATCCATCTCTAAGTTCGGTTAAAGCTGCTTGAAAAGAGAAAAAAATGTAGTTTCTTGTCATTTTTTTCCAAACTGAGGCTGGGCATGTTCTTACGATGTTCTTAATTTCAGCCTGAATGTTCTTATAAACTGGGTTCTAATAATAAAAAAACGTGTATCTTAAATACTTGAAAATGTCCGAAGGTTTCTTTATCAAAATCTCAAAGAATTTTGTTTATTATTTACCTTCTGCTATCCATGTAGACTGTCTTTTTCAGTGCATGACAATAACAACCTTGTACTTTACACCATGGACATGCCATCCGTCCTCCAGCACCTGAAAAAAATATTAGGACACCCTTTTCCGGTTAGCCGCTTCGTATAAAAAGTCACCGAAATTTCGAGTAAACAAACCACCCCAATGGCTAAAAGCAAAAACATAAACAAAAAAAATGTAGTATGAGTATGATAAAAGTGTGCTTTCTGTGCTCTTACTCTGGACATTTTTTTGTTTATGTTTTTACTTTTAGCCAATGAGATGAATTTGGGTAATTTTTTATACAAAGCAGCTAACTGTAAAACCTTTTTTGAGTATTTGAGTTTGTGGACTATACGCTCCAAAGTTCGCATATGGAGGCAAAATTTCTACCAAGAAATTCTTTAAAAAATCATTTTTGCTAACTTTCCCTCTAGCAATGCACTGATAAACAACCTTATTCATCACTCACCAAATTAAGTTTCCCGCTTATTAGAATTAAAAATTAAATGAGTTGAGAATTTATTACAAAGTTTTTCCTGAAGGTTCATAATTTTTGGCTTAATACTAACCTGGTTGTTGCAATACTTTTGCAATAGCCGGGAAGTCCAAAACATATTGTAAAAGTCGGATCTTCATCTTCACAGGTGCTTTCATGTACTTGGGGTAGTACGTTTGACATTCTGCCAAATTCATCAACTCGTCCACAAGGATTTCAATGTAGGGGTCCAGATGGTAAGCTTCTTTTCTTCCATTTCCAGGTACGATCCCAACCAGCATGATCCCACCAACAGATTTTCTCAATTTTATTGGGAAATTCATAACCGAAAGCATAAGGGGCCACATGCTGTAGATGCAATGCATGGCTTTAAAAGGATTCACCCCGTCACAATTGAAATTCAAAACCAAACCATCATCATCACCATCAAATTCACCAGATTCACTAAACCAATTGTCCCATCGTGACGTATCCCATATGTCCCTGATATATCCATCTTTTGGGCGAACTGTGTGGGCGTGCAGAATTTTAACCAAGTTTTCGTCTTGGTACAGTCTAGCAATTCGTGGACCTATCGGGAAGTATTTGAATGTTTTGCCACTAGATTTCTTTGATCCACACTTTGGACATTCATTTAAATTTGCGTGTTCTTTACGGAAAACGATGCAGTCTTTTTCGCAGGCTCTGAATGTTTGTATGGGAATCAAAAAGTCTTTAATGCAAGACTTGGCTTGGTCATAAGATCCAACAGCTTTATTGTTTTGAGGCAGCTTGAATTTCTGATCCGATCGAAAGCTTTCAGACACTGTGGTTTTAGCATACCCTGGATGCGAAACAAATTTTCTCAGCTCGATAAATATATGATCGAGAACTGAAATATCAGCGCCATCATATAACGGAGTTTTAGCAGCCCAATGAGTTTCGAACAGTTCAGGATAGTATGGAGTATTTACTGAATAAATAGTGTCCTTTTCTTGGGGTGTATTTCTCACATAATGTTTGGCGTCATCTCGGGCGTGTCTTTGAACTGTTCTCCAGTAACGGATTTGACCATTGCATCGATGACTTTTGCAGAAACACTGCTTACCTAAAATGAAAACAAAAAGAAAAACCTGAATATGTTACATAATAACTATTATTTATTTATTTTTTCAGGAATTATATCGAGCACAAGAGCGGTTATTCTATCGTCATTTCAAGCGAATCACAGAATGCGGTGAAACGAGGAACGAAAAATAAGGATGAATTAATGATCGCAAACGGAAAAATGATCGCAAATGAACGAGACAAAACAACGTGCGGAAGAGTAATGGTTGTACATCAGTGAAGGAAAGAAATTTGATTAAATGATTTCGATTTGGTGAACGGAAAAATGCAGGAAGGAGCGCACGTTGTCAAAAATCGAGACCGTAACAGCTGTTTAAGTCCTCTGGATTGATCCCATATCTATTTGAACATTCATAAAAGACTTCCGCAAAAGTTAGCTTCTTTAAATGAGGAATGTTTTGTGGTTTTGCAAATTTCGTTAGAGGGAAATTTGGAAAATCGCGCTAAAAGTATACAGTATAAAGTCTATCCAGATATAATTCACAGTGGAAACAAGAATGTCTGTAACTTTTGATAGTCAAATATAATTGCCAAAATTTTTTTGCTTGTTTTGGAGGATCAAAAGCGCTATATCTGAACATTTTAGGCAGAAAATTTCTAAAAAATAAGCACATCCAGGCTCAGCCAAATTTTAGGTGTTCTAATAAAAAAAAAACTTGTATAGCGCTTTTGATCATCAAATACAACCAATAAAAAATTTCCCAATTGTATTTGACTATCAAAAGTTCTTGTTTCCACTGCCAATTATATCTGGATACACTTTAATAATAATAATAATAAATATTTAAATAATAAGGCGATACCAATTTAATATCTTGTTCTACAGGCCCGACCGAACCTATTTTTGCTAAAATCAAAAAATAATAATATTGTATTTCCACTACAATATATTTTACACACTAGTTATTTTAAGAATTAAATTTGAATAAAGCTGAAAGTTAATTGAACAAGAAATTGAAAAATTTAGAAAATCAAGCATTTCATATACTAAAATTTTATTTTAATCTGGATCGAAGATAAAAAAAAGTGAATTTTTGATCCAGATATTTTTTGGAAAATATTTTCGGTACCTTACCAACCCTGATAAATGAAAAACTTATTCTTATTTTACCGACCGACCGACCGACCGACCGACCGACCGACCAACCGACCGACCCATATAGATCTGCCCGTAGAACAACAAATTAAATTGGTCTCGCCTAATATACATATTTGAAAATGCACATAAATAGAGAAGTCTTAAATTTAAATAGATGTTTCTAACAGACCGGAATAGAAAGTGTCCGAAAATTAAAAAATTACCAAATTTAAATAGTAAATTTTCAGCAAATTCACCTAATTTTTTATTTTGAAAAGTCAAAATTTTTTAAATTGTAGAAAACATTTGAAGTAGTTTACACATCTAGATGAAAAAATCGAACACAATCCCCTCTACTAATGTGTCGCACCCGTCGAGGAGTAGATAAGCTGAACGCATCAAAGTCCTGGAATTTTTATGCGTGCATTTTTCATTGTTAACACTCATTTTTTGTCCGATGTATTTTCAAACCATATAAGAGGAAAATTTCAGGTTTGCGATGACAAAATTTTGTTGCCATTTTATTTGGTCGGGATATTATTATTAAATACTTCCGCCTGTGATATTAAATTGCCTGAAATTTATTTAATTTATGTCGATATTTTGATGTGTAACTTATATTTTTGTCTGTATCCAAAGAAGATCGGAGTAGTTTTGTTACTTTAACCGCAGATATTTTTATTCTTACGTTTTACCTCCCTGATTCTGTGAAAAAGTAAAGATCACCTGAAAAAAAAAGAAATCGAAAAGATGTTCGTTCACCTAAACTTGGGTTATAGCCAAAAATTGTTAAGTTTTTTGACTAAAAAATGCCTGTTTTTTGGCCACTTATTAGATTGCTCTTGCAGTAAAAGTTCACAAAAGATCCCTGGTACCCGAGGATGAGGCACTGATAATTTTCGACAAACTTTTCCAAATTCTAAACTAATAAACGGACCCTCTGAATAGCGGACTTCACTGGTACTTCAAGTCCATACCCACCACCTCGATTTAACCTCTTGCCAGTCACTCGAGCTCTTTTATGGCCTAGTCTCTGCAAAAAATTACTTTAGACCCCAATTTTGTATTTTCGACACCCTGGGATGGCCTAATTTCAAAGTTGGAGCTCCGAGATCAAAAGTTTCTAAAAGGTGGACACTTCTAATTAGCGGACACTAACCCCTTTCCCCGACGGTGTCCGCTAATTAGAGGTTCCACTGTATATCTGAATCAAATATTACAATATCGTTTAACTACAAATAAAGGCCTTCTTGAATAAACGGGGAATGGGCTACAGTAATACATATCCACAAAACTCACTTAAAGTTAGATAGATCAAAGATATTTCACGTTTATTTTCAGTCATCTGTTTAAACGGTACTTTTAAAAGCAAGAGAAAGAACAGAAATGTTTTCGGACTTAAAATATTCACTCAATTTTACATGGACAGCCTATGCTTACGAAAGAAAAATTTCCAAGTTCAAAGTTAAAATTTTGAGATGATGTCATAGTTTGATTGCGCAATCAGTTCTAAATGCCACGCCCTTTTTGTGACGTGCAGGCCATTGCTCTCCTTTTGGGGGGTTTTCTCTCATCAGCTACGTTTATTCCTCATATAAATAGAGCCTTATTTTCGAATTTCGAATTTCGAACAAAATTTCGAATCAAACATTGTTTTCAAATGGTGCCATTGTTTTGAATTCAAAAAAAATGAGCCCACTTTTTGAAGAAATCCAGAGGAACAGACTAAAAAGGATGGAAACAATTTTCTTGCTTCGATAACACTTACAGAATAAAGTTAAGTATTTTTTTACCTTTTAGTTTTCCTGAATCCATTTTATTTTGCCATAACGTGGTCCTCAAAACTCAAAGTCTTTTTTAAAATGCTACGTGTTATGGTTTAATTTCAAGTTTTATAGGGGTGAGGGGATTATAGAATTAAATATTGACAATCAATTAACTTTCGAAAAAAATATCAGCAGTCAATTTATTTTTCGAACGATTTATTGACAATTGATATAGAAATAGAAGGTTTTATTGACGGTCAATAAAAAAATCGAATCTTTTATTGAACGATCGAATATTATATTGACCGTCAATGGATATCCGGACATTTTTTGGGAAGTGCGCAGGCTCTAAATTGTAATCTTCAATTTCGATAATCTTCGATTTTTTTATTTCACGTCGATCTTCACACGAACACCATGTCTTCTTTACCTGGCCAAGCACCAACACCAACACCAGTCTTCAACCCAGCAATGTTTGTCAGATCATCACCAACAACATCAACGGGTGGTCCGTCGCCAGAATTGCCAATGATCGAGCAGAATTTTCAAACATACAGCCATCTCATAAACTCACACAACCTTCTCAACTACATGCAACCACTTCACCAATTATTATTATTATTATTATAATGTAACAAAGTTCTAGGCGCACGAGGGCCTCTGGAACTGATCGTGATTATACAACGTATTTTACAATTGTCTTGTGTTGAATCTTTTCGGGTGTTTACTCCATGCAGTGTTGAGTCTTTCTTTGAAGACTTTGACTGTCTTTGCTTCAGCGACATCTTTTGGCAATTTATTCCAGGTTGGAATAGTTCGATAAAAGAAGGAATTCGTTTGTACACCACGGAGTCCATCGCTTCCAAAGTTTGGAATCATCTCAAAGTTGTGCCTTCTGTGTGGTCGCGTTCGACGGGCTATCTTGTTTGGGATGGTATCTTTTTCGTAATAGTTGATGTGCTTGTAAAGTTGGACCATGTCACAAAAGTGTCTTCTAAACTCGAGCGTAGGAAGATCTAATTCACGCAATCGTTCTTCATAAGACATATTACGACATTTTGAACAAGTTTTGTTGCCCGTCTTTGTACTCCTTCAATCAGATTTACGTGTTTACGTAGAAACGGAGACCATACTGACTGAGCGTACTCCAGATGCGGGCGAACAAACGTACAATACAATGTTTTAAATGTACTTGTACTCATGTTTACAAATCCTCGATTGATTATGCCAAGTATCGCGTTTGCTTTTTTGACTTGCTTTGCAATGTGTTCTTCAAATGTAAGTTCTGAGTCAATGAGGATTCCAAGATCTTTTTCTTCAAAGACGTGTTCCAATTGGCGTCCATCTAGGGAATATGGATGAGCATGTTTGATGTTTCCAAACTTTCCTAGCGTCAGAACGTGACACTTTTCAGGATGGAATTGTAATAGCCAGTCTTTCGACCATTCTACAAGTGTGTCTATATCATTCTGAAGGGAAACAGAGTCTTCGATGCAGTTGACTTCTTTGAAGATTTTGGTATCATCAGCAAACAGTAGGATCAATGAGATGACCTTCTCAGGAAGATCATTGATGTATAGCACGAACAGTATTGGTCCCAGTACACTACCCTGTGGAATACCACTCACTACAGGGTCTGTAGTCGAGAAGGACTGGTTCACTTTTACTGATTGTGTTCGACCTGTTAGAAATTAAACACTCAACAAACACCACCTTCCAACAACCGCCCAACTCCTAAAATTCAAATTGCACGACCATCAGAGCAAATAGAAGAAGAAACAATCAATCACAATCAGAGCTAACATTTGAATTCCTGTTGGAATTTTACAACAAGTACAAAGATATTGTCCCGTTTTGTCGGTGTGAAACTGACTTCACGTACACACTTGAAGAATTTAAGAACAAGAACCATCCCAACAATTATGCTGCTCATATAGTGTATTTGGTAAGTTCACATCCTTAAACTTTAAATTTTTTCATCGTCTTTTGATCGTGATCGATTGTAGGGTATTGGAAAATTTATTTCAGTTCACCTCGCCCCCTTACTACGACCTAGTGATAAAAAAAAAGTCATTCTTTCCTTTTCCTTTTCTGCCGAATTTGGTTTATTTATGAAAAACGTGAAAATTTGTCTTAAGGGAATTTTTGGGACTTCTGGTTTTACCCTTTTTCCTAAACGATGTCCTGTGTTTGTCCTTAACCCTTGTACTATCTTCAAGAGGTATAAAACACCCCTGTCTCAGTGCCCCGGTGGCATGATTTCAGTACATGATTTTTTTCAGTACATGGTTTCAGTACATGATTTTTTCCTACGTCACTGCAGTAATCAAATTTTTATTGCACTCATTTGTAATCATCCTAAATGGCTTGGGAATTCAAGATATGTTTTTTATTGTCGCTGTCTTTATTCAATTTATATCTCAATTCACAAATGGGTGCAATAAAAATTTGATTACTGCAGTGACGTAGGAAAAAATCATGTACTGAAACCATGTACTGAAAAAAATCATTTACTGAAATCATGCCACCGGGGCACTGAGACAGGGGTGTTATAAACGATTCATTTTTTTTTTTCAGAATGTTGCTAATAAAGCTATCAAGAGGTTTCAACTCAACGAAGGAGATGAAAACCATGGTAACGAGATAGAGAAGGCAAATGCTCTTTACTGGGTAAATGTTAACTTAAATTCTGTGTCTCTGATTATGTCGAATTCTTATACGTATCCTGCTCTTAAATTGTTGTTAGAAAGAGCTGTCACTTTAAGCGAGCATTTGCACTCAAAACATTTTTACTATCCATAGGCTAATAAATAATGCGCTTTTGCTTTCTTTTTTTCTATAGCTAATGAAGGCTTTAAAGATGGAAACCACGGACAAGCATGCGAGAAAGTTCTTCAGCAAACGATTTTCAGCTCTTCTGGCAACCAAAAAGCACCAAGAGAAGGAGAAGTAAGTATATTTTGATATATTCTATTTGTTGATCTATTGTTATTTCAAATTCTTAATAATCATGGTGTAATCTTTCCATATGAACAATACCTTAATCCATGATGAATTTGAATAGGTGTGTCAATCAAAGAAAAGATTACATCATGAAGAATATAAAAATTGCATGCAAATAGGGAAAACCCTAAGATCAATTAATATTTTTCCACTTTTTGTTTAACATTTCGTAATTTTTATAAGAATCAGGAAATTTAGACTTTTGCTGGGCTGCAGTTATTCTTTTGCTGAATTTTTTTTGAGTTATTTTGCTTTTCATACGTTGGTATAAACTACTTAAATCTGAGGCCAAGACTTAGATATCTATCGTAGGTATAGCCGAATTTCAGCTTTGTGTCTTGTATAACAATGTTCTTATAAAAATACGTGTAATTACCTCAGTGTTTTACGAAAAAAAATTTATGCTTTAAGGATGCAAGCCGAACAAGAAGGAATAAGCCTTTACCAATATCGCCAACGAAGAAAGCTGGTAAATCAGGTGAAGAAAAAGAGAAAGAGAAATACCGACCAACCTACCGACGATCTCGCCACCGACCAACCTACCGACGATCTCACCACCGACCAACCTACCAACGATCTCACCACCGACCAACCTACCGACGATCTCATCACCGACTATCTCGCCACAGACCAAGTTACCGACCATCTCGCCACCGACCAATCTACCGACCATCTCGCCACCGACCAACCTACCGACCATCTCGCCACCGACCAACCTATTGACCATCTCGCCACCGACCAACCTATTGACCATCTCGCCACCGACCAACCTATTGACCATCTCGCCACCGACCAACCTACCGACGAAAGCAGCATCTATCTAAAGAACGTCTATCCTCCAAAAATCAAAAAAGGTGATATCGCTGCTGTTGCTTGGGAAACGGAGCTAGGATTTTGTGAGGTGTGTGAAGAAATCGAAGAGGGGGAGATGAAAACGGTGGATCTCAAACAAATTAAAATGAAGGATGGGGTACTAATGCTTACGTGGAAACGCAAGGTTTGGAGTCTTTCTAGCAACTTTTTGTTAGGGACTGTTGAGTTAGACGCCGACAACAAAGTAGTGGATCTACAACATCATGAAGAACATTACCAGGCGTACTATGAGAAATATCTTGTTTTTCATCCTTCTTCTGAAGACGAAGACATCAGAGAATAGGTGTTTCCTTTGTCTTTTCGTCAGAGCTCTTAAGAGAATTTAACAACCACGGTCTGTAAGAATCAGCGTGTCTGAATGTGATTTGCTTTTTTGGATATTTTGTTATAATCAATAATGTAAGAAATTTCACAGTCTGACTTCAAACGGTTGTCGTTTTATGGCAATTCTTTGAATTCTGGTATTTTTCTGAGGGAAGCAAGAAAATGGGGGTTTAGTACCTTTTCAGTGTACTAAATTTTCAGATTAATCTTCACAGCCAATTTTGAAAAAATATCACTTTACACACTTTCCTGATACAGTACGACTCTTACAGACAGTGGCCCTTATAGTAGTTCTTGTGTGTGGTTCACTAAATTTGCAATGTTTATCAAAGTTTCTCTCTGTGTAATCTTTGTATCGGTCGGTACAATTTACATAAATCTCTTAGGGTCGTAGAAAAACAAATTGCACAAGTAACGTTCAATACAATATAGAAGGGTCGGAAATGTTAAAACCAACAAATTTTTGTAATGGTCGGTACAATTTACATAAATTTCTCAAAATCTCTTAGGGTCGTAGAAAAACAAATTGCACAAGTAACGTTCAGTACAATATAGAAGGGTCGGAAATGTTAAAACAAACAAATTTTTGTAATGGTCGGTACAATTTACATAAATTTCTCAAAATCTCTTAGGGTCGTAGAAAAACAAATTGCACAAGTAACGTTCAGTACAATATAGAAGGGTCGGAAATGTTAAAACAAACAAATTTTTGTAATGGTCGGTACAATTTACATAAATTTCTCAAAATCTCTTAGGGTCGTAGAAAAACAAATTGCACAAGTAACGTTCAGTACAATATGGAAGGGTCGGAAAGGTTAAAACCAACATTTTTGTAATGGTTGGTACAATTCATATAGATTTCTCAAAAGGTAGGAAAGGTCAAAAGCCCCGAAGTGTATTTTTTAATGACGTCAAAAATAATTTATTGAGGTGTTGCCAAACAAACTAGTTCTGAGGGTCTTAAAAAATATGTGCACATTTATATCCATAATAGTTTTAATTTACCTAGGGAGTTCATTTTCAAATATTTTTTAGCTTTAGTGAGAAGAAAAGTGATTTGATTTCAATGTGTTCCATTTTTTAACTAATATTTCATATACTAAGCTATATTTTTCTTTATCCTAATATATATAAATATCCAATATTTGGAACAAAAATATAATCTATAATAATATACAATTTTATAATTTTATTTGTACCATATACAATAGCATTTTATATACTAGCGCATAGTAGTTCCACTTTTAAGTACATTCAAGTTTTATTTATAAGTATTCAAATTAACTTATATTGATCAATATTCATGGTCAAAAAATTGCATTTTAGTTGTTCCAATTTTATTTGTAAATATTCGAATGATGACCAATAGATTCAAAATAAATGACTATTAACATTACGGTCACCCAGTGTCTTGTACAATCTTCTGTCTGAACTTCTTTTGAAGCTTTTACGTAGCTGTTTATCTTGAGTGCGTGCTAAATTAGAATAATAACGTTCAGGATTATCTTTTTTACGAAAAGAGGCCTAAAAAGATTTAACTTGATTCAAAACTGAAAAGTAGTTTTTTTTTTAACATCGAAACTATCTTACCCTCGTTAATTCTGTTGTTTTCGCTGTGTTTAGTCATCCTTGATCAAGAATCCTTTATCTAAACAACGATCTCTACCTTCTGGGAGTTTCACTTGGGCGATCTCCAAATACTATAATCGAGAAAAAAAAACATAAAAACTTAGTAAGAATATTTTCTTTCTTGGGATGGAGGTTGGTTCAAAATTTTAGTTCGAAACAACTGCGAAGGAGCGTACTTTTTTTTTTCTGAGAAACATTGAAACATTGTTGTTGTTTGATTGGCTCGCTCATTGTTTATGGAATTGATTCTACCAATCAGTACGTTTCGAATGTAATGCGTAGAGATAAAATTTGTAAACAAACTAAAATTGAAAAAAACTACTGCTGTGATGGTAGGCAACTGCTTTTAGCAAGATAAAGGGAAATAAGTAAGTAACTGTTTTGTTGATCAAAAAAAATAAAAGTCAGTAAATAAGGCTAAATTTATTTTTATTCTTTATGTAGTAGAAACTGTAAACAAACTTTTTACATATAATAGTTAACATCATTGTAAGGCAAGACATCAAGGCAAGAGAATTTTTTAAGAGGGATTTAAACTAAAGAAATCATTAAATCGTCCTCTGATGCTTTCAAGCTTGACAGTCAATGTAAAAAACCAGCTGTCATCAAAATAATTGACTGTCAACATGTAAATATTGATTGTCAATAAGAGTACTTGACAGTCAATCCAAAAAATTGACTGTAAATAAAGAAATATTGACGGTCAATATATTCTTTTACTTTTCAAGAAAATGGATTGACAGTCAATAGAAAATATTTTTTGTCAATAATCTGTAATTGACAGTCCAATAAAACTGTTGATTGTCAATAAAAGCTACCGACAGTCAGTGAAAAACATTGAACATGAGCCTAATCAATGTTTTTTGACCTAGTAGTGTGATATCCAATCGAACGGCAAATAGAACTTTTTCTTGGCAGTCGATAGTGAATCGAATTATCGAATTTTTTTCGGACAATTTTTGACGTGAATTCAAATCTTTGTTTCATTATTTTATTTCACGACTGGATTTCAACGCTTAAAGATGTCTGCCAACCAACAACAACAACAAATTTTAACATCACCACATTCGTCAGCCGGTATTTCACCAGAATTTTTACGCCAAGTATCCAGCTACAGAGCACTGCTGCAAGAACCAACCAACAACAACTGGATCATGCAAGCACTTCATTCCGCCACTCTACCTAACAACAATCAGCTTCAACAACAACAACAACAATTACACACCCCTCCAGCAGCTTCCCTCCAGCAAACTATCGATTTCAATTATTCGGACGATGAAGATCAAGAGACTGCCGACACGACCAAAGGCAAACCATCTTATGACGAACTTTTTGAATTTTATGCTAAGTGGAAAGATGTTGTACCTTTTTGCATGTGTAAAGAGGTAACCTACGATTACCGGGACTTCATTGACAAAAAGTCGCCAAAATACAGTGCTGCACACCCTGTTTACGTGGTAGGTTTCACCTTTCTCCCTTCAAAGCCCTTTGTGTTAAAATTAAAGTAAAGGATTCCTTTTTAAGAATTTCTGGGATTACATGTTTATTTTATAAGCATTACACTTGTAAGCATATCTAGGCTCAGATGGGGGAAAAATTAAGCATATGCTAAGCATTATCTCGAGCCTATGAAAAAGTATTTGCTACTTTGTAGTATGGGTGTAGCAGCATATAAGCAGTATTAAGTATTAGGATATAAGCATCCCTCAAGCATTTTTTCAGCCTAATAAACTTTCGACCTAAGCATCTCTGAGCCTGTTTTCGGATTTTTGTATGCTTATAAAAAACATGTATTTTGGTATTTTATTTCACGGTTTACACGCTTTTTTTTATAAGAACCAATAAATTTTGTGTCAGCCTGGACTGTTCATAAATTTTCGAATTTGTTTAGTGTCTTTTAGTAATATTTTATAAATTACTAGTAAGATTTTTTTCGCTTTGCTGGGAGGAATTTTTAGAATATTATTGAATGTTGTGACATTAGTTTCATGGTAATTTTCACTTGATTCTCTTAAATTAGCAAAATCATACGTGGAAATCACGAAAAAATGGCAAGTAAACAAAGGAATTTTCTGTCAAAAAGGTCTCCATTTAGTAAAGAATTTGATTAGCAGATAAAATAGTTGATCAACCTGACACCGAGGCTCTTGCGTCTACCAAAAATAACGAACAACCTTTTCTTTTTTCTAGAATATTGCTAATGTTGCTCTGGATCGATTCAAAATTGGTATTGGTATGGAGAATGTGAAGAACACATATTACAAAAAGAAAGCTGTCAATTGGGTATGTTTTAACACCCCTGTCTCAGTGCCCCAGTGGAACTTTTTCTCAGGAATTCCTATAATGCCAGTGGTGATGGTTTTGGATCTTTTCAATGCAATTTCAAATGGGGATTTATAATTATAGGGCAATTCCCCAGTAGAATTGAAATTCTGGTGCTTTCTATTTTACCAGGACGATTTTTTGACCATGTTTTCCAGAGGGTGTGGGGGTCCACCGGAACTATGATACAGGGATGTGTTTTAAGTAGAGTTTGTTTAGTAGCCTTTGATTGAGTATTCATTTGTATTTCATCTTGTATATTTATATATATATAACACTTTCTTTTCTCTATACAGATAATGCAAACCTTGAAAATATCGGCCAAGCAACACCCGGACGCTTCAACCGAACTGAGCAAGAAGCTTTCGTCAATATTAGCTGGGAAAAGATATTCTGAAAAAGAACAGTAAGTCTATTTCTACCACAGCATAATCACTTACTACTCAGGGAGGCTTGTTTTTTCAACTTCTGTCTACAAGTTCTTTTATAAGAACATTTTATTGCATTTTTAACCTAATTTTTCTTTGGAAACTGCATGAAATTGTTCACAAATGTCGAACATTCTAAGAACGGTTCTAGTCTTAAGATTAAAACTCAAGATTATTTTTCAGTTTCATTTTCCAAAATTTTCATTTTTGGAGTCTGGGAAAAGGCTTTTCATCGAAACTGTAATATTTCCTTTTTTTCGTTTCTTTTCAAGGAAAGAGGCTGATTCAGAGGGTGTGTCTGTGTACCAATACAGACAGAACAGAAAAAGGAGGAGGCAAGAGGAGGCAAATCAAAACCAAACATTTACGGACGAACAACGGGACATAATCGAGCAAGCTGTTCAAGAACTGGCCGAACAAGAACCAATTGAGCAAGAACTAATAGAGCAAGAACGATCGTCCCTCCTATTAAAGTCATATCCACCCAAAATTTCAAAAGGACAGTATGTTGCAGTGGCTTGGAACACGCGCCTTGGATTGGCTGAGGTAACGGAGGACGTTGAGGAAGGAGAGGATAGAAAGGTGGATTTAATCGAAATCAAGACAAAGGCGAATGAACTTATGTTTAATTGGAAAAGAAAGACTTACGGCGATGTGGAAAGTAAGTATATTTTGGGAGTTGTCCAGAAGGATAACAATAACCAAATTACTAATATTGCGGAACTTGAAAGTCATTATGAAGCCTATTTTGATAAGTATTTTGCAGAACCACCTAAGGATTCTTCTGAAGAGTAATTTTGCTCGAACAAAGTGCTCTTCAAGTTTAGTTTAGAAGGTTTGACACTGTGAACACGACTGTGAAAATTTTTCCTATGGTGCTGTCTCTGTTTCCACTTATCATAATGGGTCTGTAATGACTTTCAAGTTTTTTTTTAATATTAGTAATTTGGCTATTGTTATCCTTTCATGTTGTTTTACAGTAGTCTACTTTCCACAAAAAAAACTAATTAGTTCGCTTTCATTTTCGGTTGTCTTGATTTCAGAATAAAACTACTTTTTCATCCTCTCTTTCCTCATATCGTTGACAAAAAGACCCTCAACTTAGTGCTATACTTTCCATTAGAATAAGATCACTCTCACTTTTGTTCGGCCTTATTGATTTTGTTTTTGGTAAGAGCTAATAGTTGTTGTTTAGCTTGCTCAATCATGTTTAGTTGTTCGTTTGTAAATTTCAATTAGCCTTTTCGCGCCACTTTTTCTTTATCTTAAATAATACAACCCTGAAAAGGTCTCTTGTGAATTATGAAATGGTTAAAATCTTGTTCGTTTTTTACTACCGTACTTTTTATACAAAAGAACTTAACTGATACACATAATGGCAAAATGTGCTTTTATGTGACCGGAAGAAAAGAGAATGTCACTTTTTATACAGTAACAACTTATTTATACCACTTTGATTTGAAATTTATTTAAATCTATTAACATTCTATCATATATTATCTATAAATAGTAAGTACAGGAAGTGGTTCACTTGTGCGCGGATTTTCCGCTAAACAGAGTACTTTTTTTGCATTCAAGAGTCTCAAAAATGCCAACATTAAGAGAGACAAGTATCCCATAAGGTGTCTTTAAACAAAATAATTTTTGAACATTTTGAGAGAGTCTAACATTTCCGTCTTTTTTCGCAAATTTGAGTCTCACATAGGATCAATTTTAGGGATCATTTTAGAATACTCTGGGATTATATATATACTAATGCCATAATTTTTACAATTTTTATATATTATTTTATCAGTTCCAAATTTATTTTATATTTCATAACTTATTATATAAATTTGTAAATATATTTCATAACTTATGATATAAATTTGTAAATATATCAATCAAATCAAAATATTCAAATTAATTTATAATAATCATTATTATACTCTAGCAGTTCTACTTATCATAAATAAACGTTCATCATGATCAACGTTACCAATTTGTCTACGTTTTTTGTTCAAAGTCGTGAATTCCAATCGAATTAATATCATCCCATTAGCATGATCTGAAAACAGGTGATCATTCTAAAAAAAGAGTAACGTCGTCAGATTAAGATAAATTCTTTAAAAGTGAAAGTAAAGAGCAAGACGCAAAGTTTTGTTTATCTTGTCGAAATCTTTTTTTTGGCCTTAAATTACGTTAAGCTGTATCTTAAGTCTTTGTAACATCGTTTGAAATAAAAGATTTTACCGTTTCGTGTGGAGAAACTCTTCATCTACTTTGGATTTATTTATCGTTCGATTACAGGCTCTTTTCTCCAAGTATTTCGAATTCACTCATCTTTCGATTGCCGATTAGTGGTCTAAGAAAGTAAGAAAATCATTTTAAGATCAGACTCGTGGACAAGTATTAAAAACCCGTTATAAATTCTGATTTGGGATGTATGGACAATTCTTTTTGTAAACAAACATTTCGCTTTTCGCAAGGCGATAAAATTAAACGACGAGAGGGAGAAAAATGGTTTCAAATTAATTTCCCAATTCCGCTACACTCTATATGATAGAATTTCTTGGCATTCAAGATCAGCTATCGACAGTCGAGATCAGCTAATCGACAGTCGAGATCAGCTAATCGACAGTCGAGATCAGCTAATCGACAGTCGAGATCAGCTATCGACAGCCGAGATCAGCTATCGACTGCCGAGATCAGCTAATCGACAGTGGATATCAAATATCGACAGTGGATATCAGATATCGACAGTCAATTAAATAATCTCGGCAGTTCATGAAAAGTATTGACTGTCTATTTCCAGACATCGACTGTCAAGAAAAAGAAAAAACTGTCCATAAAAACGATCGACTGTGGATAAAAAACATCAACCGTGTCCACAATTGATGTTTTCAGACCTAGTAGTGAAGTTTCCGGGCGTTACTTTCAACCAGTCACTGCTCTTACAGTTTAATATTTTCACTTAATGATTAATGATGGAGGGCGCAAATAAGGACAAAAACACAGGGGCGCCAATTTCATGTTTTGCACCACCAAGAAAATTAAGCCAGGCCGCTACTGCTACGAAGCAGTGTAGTTTATCTCTTTAAATGTCCGCGATGTAACTCGCGCTATGTCGGACAAACCGTTCGTCATCTGATTACACGCTTTAAGGAGCACACAAGGAGTCAAGTGGGAAAACATTTCATTGATTGCGGTAGAGAGATATCCCTTGAGGATGTCTCCATAATTGGTATGTCATCAAAGAATGAACAACACTTAATGACATTGGAAGCTTTGTTTATTAAAGACTGAAAACCTGAATTGAACACAAAGGACGAATACAAAAACCGCACGTTAGTGCTAAAAATATAATTGTTCTTTTATTCATTTTTAATTTTTCGTTTCGCTTTATGTATTGGTTTCAAATTTTTTGATTTCTCGATTTTTTAAACATGTTTTTAGTATTTATGGGAAGGTTGTTGTATGAGGATGTTTTTTACGAAGTTGTATATGTTTTGAATTTTCTACTGTTTTTAGATATTAAATGTGATGATGGGAAGAATCTCCCGAAATATAATATGAAAATAAAAATAAAATTGTTGGTCACACCCTTTTCAATATCTTTATTTTGCTTCATTCTTCTTTTATGTTTGCCATTTTTGTAGTGCTTTTCTCCAAAATTCACTTTGCACTTTCTGTCTAACAGACTTTCCACCACACTGTCTATATTTTATTTTTATGGTCAAGGCTGCCATTCTAAATTGATTCATCACTTCTGGGGTAGCATCTTGAAATTATGCATGTCATTATTTGCATATATTTATTGCCGACCCAAAAAAATATCAGCGTTTTGATTGGTCGAGAGCATCGATGCTCGAGAGCATCGAGATATTTGCGATATTTCATATTTCTCTAGTATGGAAATATGACCGCGTTGACTTTTGGGGGACTGGGTAAGCGGCGGGAGAAAAATCAAAACAAAGCAGCCGAAAAGAACCGATTTTCGGAGAAACTAACTTCGGAGTCAAAGGGAAAAACGCAACAAAAATATTTTCAGATTAACTTTTACTAAAATCAAATCTGATGAACTAAGAAATTATAAAACTACTTGAGACCACCCAAATATTTTCAGCTTTTGGTATAAAATTCGTCCGTGTGATAACCAAACAGTTTTTTATCAATGCATACAAAAAAACTTGAGATTCTTGAATGTTTGCCAATAAGATTTCTCATAACATAGCAAGGGAAGTGAAATGTCTTGTATTAAACCAAATGACGAGTGATTTTTATAAAAGTTTTCTCCTAATTCTCGTTCTCGACGAGGTACGTCCTTGACTTTTCAACTCAACAATCATCCTTCTAAAATTCGAGACATTTAGAGCTTGACGATAATCAAGAAAATATCCAAATTGTTTTGCTCTTGAAAAAATGTTGTTCTTCAACCATTATTACAAGCATACATTTCCATCATGGAACTCCTTTCCTCTGCTATTCTTTTCCATGCATCGAAACAAAAACATAGAAAAAGACTGAACGTTATCAATAAGATCAATCTGATTAATCCAATAATGAAAGGTTTCTTCTCTATCGAAACAATACTGTACACCATCTGCATTTTGAATTATCAATCTAGAAACTTTCAAATACATCTCTGAAAAATCTTCAACTCTTCAAAACAAAACTTCTGGACCGAAAATGATCGAAAATGCTTCTCTGTTTTGTTTTTGTGTGAATATTTTCGGCGGGAACATATCGAATGTTTTATTGTTCGAATTTAACGTTCTAATTAGATTTTCGAATAAAAACATTCGAAAGTACACAGAAGAAAGAAGCAAGGCGGAAGTAAGTTTTAAAACAAAAACAAAAAGAAATTTATATCAGGACAATTTTTTTGAGTCGACAATAAATTAGTTATCACATGACTTCTCGTGCAATACTCGATATTTTACTCGTTCCGAAATTTTACCGATATTTTTCCTCGCCTAAAGGCTCGGAAAAATATTACGGAAAAATCTCGGAACTCGTAAAATATTTCTCGTATTACACTCGAAGTCATGCGATAACTAGTACTTATTGCAGCCATGGGATGCAGGAAAATCTGTCAACAGGGGTTCACCTGATTTCTAGGTGAACCAAGCTCTATAATTTTAGAACTTTGTCTGGCTGAGGTAAAACTTATTTTTTCTAAAATTTTGAGCTTGGATATCCAGGCTAGACTGGTATACGGACATAAGAAGTACTTAGAAAAATCCCTAATTAAAGAGTTGGGGAGGATTCAAGGATTGAACCTAAGATTGTTAAATTCAATTCTATAACTAGTGTATATGTATAAGAATTGCGAAGCGATCCAGGCAAGTCACTCGATTCGCAAGTTGCAAGCAAAATATTTATAGGGTCACACACTAGAAATTGCAAGTTAAAATAGATTCATATCATAATCAATTCGTAAATGTAAACCCCGCGAAACCCCGACATCTGCTGAGGACCCTTCAGGAAGACCGAGCCTCTTTAGAGATACACTCAAACACTTCAGATGTACAGACTTACGACGTTTACTTTTACGGATTTGAGGAAAATTATATGATTTTTTCATGAATCGTTGTGAAAAGTTCAATAATCATTTGTCCGCCCTGAGCCTTGAGTATTTTTATTTCTTAGTTTTTGTTTTAGACTCGTTTTACTTCCGGTTTCGAACTCTTTGCGTAAAAAGTTCTTCCTTTTATATACTTATTTCACAACTCAATCTTATATGTTCATTAATAATTTGGTGATGTGTGAACAAAGTTCAACCAGGTATAGCAGAATCAATAAGTTACTAATTTGAGTGATGTAATAAAAGTCAGCCAGAATTACTACTTACGTGTGAGGACCATTGGTTCCAATCAATCTAAACAATGAAATAATTCTTTAAATTATTTTCTCCGACAAATATGCCAGAATATACGAAATGCTAAAAAAACAAAAAACACAGAGGTTATGCTGGTGAACGGGTCTGTAATTTGAGGAATCTACTTTAACTAAAATAAACCATATTATCAATGGTAAACAACCTTTTACATCAATAAACATGTTCCTACATACATATTTTTTAGTTTGACTGAAAATCAGCAATTCTTTGAAAAAAAAAGTGGAATAATCGATAGGAATTAATAGCTGATATATTCAGGTTTTGCAGAATTTAAAAGACTTACTGTTTGCCTATATTTTTATCAGCTTTATCAATCTCACTGTCAGAGGAGTCTGAATGAAATTCATAGGGTATTAGATATATTCCTATGCATAGCCTACTAAAAATACGGCCATATATGTCACATTTTTTTTCAAAAAATTAAGAGGCCTAAAAGATTTTACTATCGAATCGCACTGTAGCCCACTGTAGACTTGAAAACTATTTATACTTTCTCCTTAATTATATTACCTATTCATTGACAGTTATAGATTTTCTATTGTTATAAAAGATTTATTAAAGAAATAGCTTCATTAAAAATTCATTACATACAAAGTAAATAAACAGACAGGTACTTTACAATAAAACAATATGAAAGAAAAACCGAATATTTTGTGCGAGTGTGTGCACAAGAGGTTATCGTAGTTTGTTGTGTGAGATGTGTGGAGTGTAGTGTGTAGGAAGAAATTAAATGGGATATTTTTTTCAAATGGATATTTCATGGATTATAGATATACTAACTGACTTTTTCATTTCAGAAGGTTATTTATATGATTATATGAACATAAAATTATGGTTACCAAATGCTCTACTACAACGAAATGCAAGACTGGGTATTCTTGTAGGCCACAGGCCACGAGTCTACTGGTAAAGGATATCTACATTTCATTTTTCTTTGAGCAAACGTAAAGAGGAACTGATGAATAACAAATGGATTCACCCAATCGTGCTCACTGGACTCCAATAAAACATACAGTTTTATGTGAACACACAGTATTCTGAGTATAAATGATTGACACGAAATCGCAAGAGGGCTTCACTTTCACTCAACTGGGATTTAGGTTATTTAGACCCTGTTGTTCCAACAAAACATTCTAAAGGGCTACATACACTACACAATATATTGTCAGGCAATATATTGATGATATATTGCTGAATGTCGGCAATATATTGAAAGGTGTCTGCAATATATTGTCAGCTCGATTTGCAATATTCCAACAATAAAGGGGGATTGTTTACAGAAAGAAAATTTCTTTTTATAATAGAGTACCAGTTGTTTACTTCGTACATTACGGTCCGCAAACCATATTGTTGAATATTGTTCGTCAATATATTGTGTAGTCTAAGCAGCCCTTAAGGAGCTTGACTGAGCTTGAAAATCGGTTTACCAACTACATACAATAACTTGTAAGCCCCTTGTAAGCATGCATCAAACAAAACTCACAAGAAGACTATTTAACAAGGAATTCAAATCCAGAATCATTATTATATGTTAACTCGATTGACTTTAAACAAATCAAATCTCCATCAGAATTTACTTTTCAGATTTGAAGACACTGTCGTTCTGTGGCTTTTATACGGATTTACTTATGTTTTGGTTAGATGGAGTCACTAAATTTGTAGTAGTGCCAGTGATCGAACGATATTGTACTAAGAACGACAAAAGCTAGGTACATTCCTGTTGCAGAGTAAATGGAATTTAAGTTTATGAATATTTCTACCTATTTCTGTCTATATCTAATCGTATTTTTGCTTTGTGGACTTATGAGAGATCAAAACCTCCTGTATGTACTTTGATGATTCACACCCTTGAACGCCACTAGCCCATCACGAGCTGCTATCGTAAATAATCAGCAGTTGTAATTGTTGGCTACAATTTGGCTTTTAAAGTACGTTTTCAAAAGTGACCCAATCGAACGTCGCTTTTCTCAGTATCGTCAAATGAACGGTGGTAAATTTTTGGTGCGTGAAATGATATTACTTTGGAGCATTTCAGCATAGCATTTCAAGCTTAAAAATCAAAGAGGGTGCTAACTTCTTGGAGGATGATATAAAGTGATTACACGTATGAAATTTATGCTGATGAGGCTGTGAAGCTATGAAGTAGTAACCGTAGTAGTTCTGGTTTGCTTTTGCAGAGAAAAAGTGTTTGAAATACTTTTGGAGTCTGCAGGATCTGTGCCAAAGAGTGATGATGTCTTCATTTTAATGTACAGTAGTATGGTTCAATGTGATGTTATAGTTCCACTTTTGATTTAAATTCAGGTTTGACTTTGGCTCCCAAAAGCCAGTTAAAAATAATCATGGAAGACTCATAATTCATCATTTTAAAGCTAAAAGAGTTCACAATAACTTGTCTTGCAGCCTCTCGAACACTCTCGTTTTTAAACATAATATTTTCATTCTCCGGTATTTATGTTAATTATTCTGTATTGTTTGTTGGATATTTTGTTTACTGTATTTTTCTTTGTGTATTATAACAGAAGAAAAAAAATCAAAATATTAAAGAAATATGGTCTACAAGCTTGTAAAAACAAGCCAAAACCCTGTGCCTTTCCAGCAAATACGACCAAGATTATAATAGTCATAGTAATAAAGCAACAAATATTAGGCCTCTTAATTTATATATGGCCGTATTTTTAGTAGTGTACTGTAATGTACTATGCCAGTATATCCTATTCAAAGATCCTCTTTATACTTTTTTATGGTGAAATCAATATCTGTACCAGGTATCTTTCTAATAACATCTCCATTTTTGTACACAAGTTTAAAGTCATTCTTACTCTTCCCTTCTAGAGCTTTCTATTATATCTTTGAAACTTTTCAAAAATAGCTGTTTTCAGCTGATATGCATCCCAGTCCACTTTGACAATGACTGGAAGTCTTGTCGATCTCACTTGCTTTACATTGTCATCATCATCCAGGCATGTACATTCATCAACTTCTCTTCCATCCAACTTATTCTTCTTTGGCATTGACATTTTCACTTTCTTTCAATACTTTCTTTCGTTTTTGGTTATCGTTAATCCAGGTCTCGTAAGGCATCGGGGTCTTTGGTGGTTCAGCAGATGCATTTTTTAGACCACACTCATGACAACATTTTCCAATGAGAGTAGTAGAACAATGGAAACAGGAATTTGGCATATTAATTTTATTCAATCTAAAAGATACCGTCAACTGCTCTAACTTGGGACTATCTGACAAAACACGGGACGGCAATTCGACCACCATTTTACCGAACCTCCAAAGTCATTTGATCTGAGTTAATGAACAGCATATAAAAAAATACACAATTTCTATTTCGCAGCGAGTAGGTTTTTAAATCGAAATGTAAAAAAATCCGTAGTGGATCCGCCATTCCTCCAAGAAGACCCCTCACACAGGTGCACCACTAGGAGGTGCACCGTCGTCTAGGTGCAGGTTAGGGATGAGCACCAGTCTGGCTTCGCCAGCCTGGTGCTTATCGCTTATCCCTAACAAAACGATGCACTCGCCTAAAATTTTCCCCACGCGGGCTCGTGAGAAAACCACGTCAAAAACCACGACTTTTGTCTTATTCAATGATTTTTACCGCAATTATTATTTTAAGGTATTGAATATTATCAAAAGTATCAAATCCTATCAGACGTCTCAAATTTTATCAAAAAGTTCCGGATTTTTTCAAAGTGTTCCATTTATGATAAGTATCGGAAGGATCGAATCTTTTCAAAAAGCATCGAATCTTATCAAAAGCGTGGAATCTTATCAAAAGCATTGAATCTTATCAAAAAGCGTTGAATCTTATCAAAAGGCGTTGCATCTCACTCATAAAAAATCGTAGAATCTTATCAAAAAGCGTCGAATCTTATCAAAAAGCGTCAAATTTTATCAAAAACCCTTGAATCTTATCAAAAAGTGTTGAATCTTATCAAAAGTATTGGTTTTTTTTTTATTAAAAATCTTCGATTTTATGAAAATGATCGATATCAAAAGTATTGGATTTTATCAAAAGCTTCGAATTTTATCAAAAGTACCAAATCTCATCAAAACTATCGAATTTTATCGAAAGTGTCAATTGTTATCAACATTATCACATCTTATCTACAGTATAGAGTTTTATGAACCCTGGTAAATTTTATCATAAAGTCAGAAAATCAGAAAAAACTGATGATGAAATCTCCAGAAAATGCCGAAAACTCAATGATGAAATCTCCAGAAAATGCCGAAAAACCAGTTTTTCGGTATATTTCCGGCATTTTCGGCCGGAATTGAATTATTTTCGAAAATCGGTCTCCTTCCCAATTTAGCTACTGACAAAATTTCATGAAAAAATATAAAGTACAGCTCAAGAAATTCAAGAAATACCGTTTTTCCGGCGAAAATCGGCTGTTCCGGCGATTTTTAGAAAGTTCCGGCTTCAAAAATCAATTTTATTGAAAATTGAAACATGCTTAAATGGTGGGCATTGCTATTGATAATGTTTTTGAATGAAAAAACAACCAATTATATGGAAAAAATCTTGAGAAAATGCCAAAAAAACGGTTTTTCCGGCATATTTCCGGGCTCCGTCACATTTTGGGCATTACCATTTTGCATCATTGTGCCAAAAATCAGAAAAACTAATGAGCCAATCTCGAAAAAAGCAGGTAACAGACGGACGGACGAACGGACGGACGGACAAAGGGTTAATTTATAGGACCTCCAGGTAGGTCCAAAAAACCTTGAACCTGTTGTCTTGGTGCCGAACCCCTTAAATTGGGCCCAAAATGTTCCAAAATTGACCAATAACTCCCAAAATGGGGTTCAGCCAGTTGTTTCCAATTTCAAAAGCCCCTTCCAGAACTTTAAAAAAAGATTTATGATTTTCTGTTTGTTATTTGAGAAAATCAGACGAAAATCAAATATAAAACGTAGAATATCAAACCAACTTCAACTTAATACCACCGTGAAGTTGGGTCACCGTAACTTTCATCAGTGACGGGAAACTTCCATAGCCATCAAATGACTGACCAATCAAAGCAGCAAATTTCAAAACAAATGAATTACGCAGCTCCGCTTAAAGGTCTTCTCTACCATTTTTGTTTTGATTTAACTTTGTCTTTTAATAACCAGTCAGGTCATTCATTTGAGGGCTATGCATGTCAGCCTCCACTGATGCAAGCTACCCGATCTCATGGTAGTCAACTGGGTTGTATAAATAAAGCGATTGATATTAGCGTGACAAGTTACAGAAAAACTAAAAAACTAAAAAAAAAAAAAAAACTTTTTGTTTTAGAGTTCCTATTTTTCGAAGAACAGTGTGTCCCTCTTTGTGGTTGGCAAACAATATCATCAACCAGGATGCGTCCTTTCTTATTTCCAAACCTTATTAACAAAGCTCCCAACCTACCAGTCAACTGGTGCCCCTACAAGTCAAGGGATCCCAGGAATCATAAGTTAAGTCTCAGGGTACAAATACCCCTAAAGAAGAAGGCCCTATATTGTGATTCCCAAGGTAAATCAAGGCAAGAATAATAAAAATGAACATCACAGGTACACCCCTGGATGAAAGTCACAGAAATATATATGCGGAAAAATTTGCCAAAAATAGGGAATTTTGATGCCCCAGACCCTTCTTGTGTTTGCCCCAGACCCTTCTTGTGTTTTCTCAGCTTTCAAAAGTAATTAAATGTAACATACCCAATTATGAAATTATAAACAAAGCAAGCAAGAGGTCTATTATTAAACTGCCATGACAAACTGACATGCAAGAGTGTATAAAATGACCACCATAATTAGGTATAAACAACTTCTAAGAAAATGGCAGTTGAGTGAAAACACGAGGCACAACAAAACGAAAGTGGCTAGCACGGGACTCGATAACCCTACAACAAATAACGGGATAAAAATAAAAACTTAAAAGTAAACGAGATAAAGTCTCTACAGTGAAGTTCGTGTGTGCCTATGGAGCCTCAACGGGGAAGTTCAGCGCGCAAATTCTGAACCAGATCCCAACGGTCGGCTAGAAGATTTTTTTGTGTACTTTTTTATTGTTTTGCGTAGTTTTTATTTTTTCTACATAGTTTTTTATTTTTTTTGCATACTTTTTATTTTTTTGCGTATTTTTTTAACCTGTGTATCGAAAAATAGTATTTGTGCAGTTCTCGGCCACCGTACTGGGTAGAAGAAAAATTATCCATTTTTGGCTATACCACCACGGTAATAAATAATATGATGTCCACGGGTTTCGAATTAGCATTTTGCTTAGATTCTATGTAAATTTTTTCGGGTGCGAGATTGAATTCGAAACCCGTGTATGGTGCGGGTGGTCACTATAAATAGATTTGGCGGACAACAGATTTTTAGGTTCAAAATCGGATTGAAAAAAATAGAAAGTACACCGCCCTCTAATACAGTGTGCCCGGAAAAAAGAAGACAAAAATTTATATAAAATAAAATCCTCAAAAACGTCTCCCTTAAGTATGGGATTTTACTACAGCACAGATTGTTTAAAAGATATCCAATTCCCGAGGCAATTCAATTATTTTTTGACAAGAAAAAGCAATGATATACCTCATTATAGTACGGTCTAATTCTTTAAAAATTGTGCACAAAAGCGTACAAGCATAAGACAATTGTAGTTCAGGGGTCAAAAATGGATTTAAAACTCAGACCCGAAAAATTGGCACCTGTTTGTTCAGGTCAAAATTTGTGAAAAGACGTTTTGCTACATTTGAGATTGTTGCTCAACTTTCAGTAGAAAATTTAAAAAGGATCTTGACTTTAAAAAATGTAAAAAACATTTAATTATTGATACAAAACTATACAGACATAAGGCAGAAATTTTTCATTCAAATAAATTCTGCAAGATGAGTTTGTGACAGAACACTGTAAAATGGAGTACCGACTTTGGTATATAATAATGACTTTAATTAGAGCCCTCTGGATATCCTCTTTTATAAAGATGCTTATCCCCTGAATATCGTACATTTTAATTTATTGTTAATTAATTTACCCCCTAGATATCTGCTCTCCTTTAGATAACTAACCCCCTGGATATCTACTTTTGGACAAATATCATTAACCACCTGGATGTCCGATATCCTCCACCGGGAAGGGGGCACGGACTATTTCTGGAAGAGCCCAATGCATAATGGACCAAATGATAAATATAGAATGGAAATAGAAAAGGAAATAAAATAAATTCCAAAGATTACAATTGACTTACTGAGATTTGATAATTAGATACCAATTTAGCCTTTTTACTACTGTTGGGATGATATACGTGTCGACTCTAAAAAGTCATTATCGTCATCATCATCAAAACCACATGCATCAGTGTTATCCTTATCACCAATGGTAATCACTTCATGTCTCTTGTCAAGTGGTGCTTTCTTTAAAAATTTGTTTTTCAGTATAATATAGATATTTTTACTGTCTTTTCCAAGGTAGCTTCTTAGTCCCATTGAGTCATATTTAAAAGAAGAGGTGGTGATATGTCTCTTGTACATACTATTCCTTCCCTCACGTTTGAGGAAAATGAAATCTCCAATCATCTTTGGTGACGATTTGGTACATTTGCAAACCAGATCAATAATGTTTTGCTTAACCTACTTTGAATCACAATCCTCATAAATCACTTTTGCACCACTAGCTACAACATCCATGTCCGTTTCAACCAGAACTATGTTTCTAATTCAACAACACCATCAAAACAGGTGACTTCATAGTCGTACCTTTTCCTAGTCCTTTTTTGTCATTTTTTTTACCTATTGTTATTCCGGGGGGGGTACTAGGGCAAGATGGGTTATGGGGATGCTCCGCTGGTCAGGGTACCTTTTTTAACCTCAACAAGTCCCAGGTAGGGTCGCAAAAATACCAAAATAGAAAAATCAGTCCCTCGTAGGGTGCCTATTTTTGGAAAATTTGGGGAAAAAGTAGAAAATTTGAGAACATTTTGGAATTTTAGTCCCATTCAGGGTCACTTTTTCGCAAATTTCGAGTCCCATGTAGGGTTCATTTTTCGAAGCTCAGCGGAGCACCCCCGTCGGTCGACAAGGGTAGTACCCCCCCCTGGGTTGTTATTATAAACATTGAATGGGTTGTAAGAATTTCCTTTTGTTGGCTGTTCAAATCCTATGGAACAACCAGGTTCATCATTTATCAAATTTCGAATCTTTTTACTTGTCATTTTTCTTTTTTATAGCTAAAAGTAGATTTAAGAAACTTTTTGTTAATTCATAAGTTATTTTTTTAACTAGAGGGTTTATGTAAATAAAGAAAAATTTAAATAAAATTACTTTTTTACAATAGGGATGATATAGGTGCTGGGAAGATAGTGTCTTGAAAAAAGTAAGGAACCAAATATTCATTGTCAATAGAGGTATTTTAAAACAAATTATTCAAAAGTCTATACACTCAGTGGCGTTGTGGGAAAATTTTTCTGGAGGGGCCAAAGTCAATTTTTTTTAAATGGCGTCCCTCCCCAATTTTCCAAAGTGGTGCCCCACCCACCATTTTCTAAACTTTTACTAAATTCATTTGCCTAGGCTTAATGAGGAAGGAAATATTTATTGGAGAGGAGTAGATTTATCTTTGATGAATGTAAAAGGGAAAAACAGGCCCCACCATGGTTGGCGCCGACTAGAAAATCTTTTTAATCAACTGCCAAGATACCCTAAATCACTAAATAAACATAGACAAATTTGACACTTGTGCTAGAGTGAAAATAAAGTTAAAGGAACAATGTGTTATGCGAGCGAAGCGAGCGAAAAAATTGATGTTTTATGATTCCAATATTGTTGTCAGCATATTGGGCTTAGGGCGCAGTTAGATTTTAATTTAATAATGCTATATTGTACACATAAAAACCAATTAACTGTATTGCGAGTGAAGCGAGCGAAAAAAATTGCAAGTATTTTAAAATTATCTCAGTAAAATTGGTCCTGGGCGCAATTTAAGGCGCATAAAGTATGATTTTTAAGATTGGGGCGTTTAAAAAATCTCTTTTGGCGCCCCTTGCTCTTCGGGGCCCCTTCAAAAAAGCTCCGCTGGGGGGGCCATGGCCCCCTGCCACAACGCCACTGTATACACTCCTGTGCTTTAATTGTAGGGGGGGTCAAATAAACATATACTCTTAGGTGCCAAACGAACGGGGGGAGGTTGGAAAAATTTTCAACTTTTAATGAACGGGGGGGGGTTGGAAATATTACTTCTGAAAACCCCAAAACATGGTAAATATAGGCAAAAATCAGGCTGTTTTGAGCAAAATAAGGGACCTTCCCTTTGACAGTTGAAAATATTTCAAAAATTGATAAACGAGGGGGGTCCTAATAAGGTCCGGGGGTTGGAAAAAAATCGAAAAATTAACAAGCGAGGGACCCGTTTATTTGGCACCTAAGAGTAGGTGGTACTCAAGGAAAATAACCATAAAATGGGGGGCTTTAAGGTATATCATAACCTTCATTGACACCTTTTCTTTTTTGGCTCATAACTTCAGAAGAACAAAAAATGATTAGATAAAAAAAGTAATTATAAGTTTTCTGAACTGAAGCCGGTGAAATTATCTATATTTTGTATTCTGTACATTTGTACAGGTTGGTACTATTTTCAATTTAATTAGAAATACTAAGCACAGAAGAGTACTCACAAGAAAATAAATGTGTAATGTTTGATATAAAGAATTCCGAAGAATCACAAAACTTTCTAAACTTCAAAGTTTGCAAACCCTAAGCAGTCTGAAAACCATGTCAGTAACAGGAAGTCCATCATATTCACTGGAAAAAAACTTTTGAACTCATTTGTTCAGAATAAGATTCAAAACTTTGGTTTTCAAGCAAGGGAAGATAAATGTCAATACCAAAGTTTCCATCATCCCATTCTAGATTAATCTCTGTAATTGCATCTTTCACAGAATCTGGCATTTCAACATCTTCGATCTCAACCAATTCATCATCCATGTACTCTAAAGATGATGCCATTAAATCAACACCATACATCTCAATATCCTCATCTTCTAGGTTATCTAAGTATGTGGCTACTCCTGCTTGATGATGATTGTTCTTATTCATCATAGCTTTTGTGAAGATCTGATAGGGTGATTTATTCCTTTCACTTGATTTATTCCATCTTTCAGAAAACCCGGTCCAGAGAGGATTGAATCATTGGTAAATAAACCTTATGAATACAATATATGTCTATGTTGTTACATCTGTCTAATAGTTCTTGTTCTTCCAGAAAATGGAACAAAGTAATATAATGGTTCAAAACACAATGTGTTGTGTCATAATGAAGTCTCTCTATTCTTTGATTGTGAACAGAGGGACCTTGAATATAGGCACTATGTTGGTTTCAAAATAGTCAAAATAGTCGATCAAGCTCTCCAGGAAACGTTAGATTTTCTCGATATTAGAGTTTTCGCAGTATATCAATGGTTCAGGTCCTGTTACCTAAGTAAGTAGTAAATTTTTACAACAATCTCACCTCAAAATTGGCTGTTTCATCATGTTTCGGGATGGGATCATTGGAAAGATAAAGATTTCATATTTGTTAAAAACGAACACACTTCGGTGATCAGAGTTGAAAAGTTTGATTTGAGTTGAGTTTGATGATGAGTGCGAGAGAGCAAAACCGTCCAGCCGACCGGACAGGAAGATATTAAATTAGCAAATGATGTTCTTCGGAAAATAATTGTTTATACATTGAATGCTTACATGTTGTTTTCAGACTTTGATAGACCCAGTTTCGAATTTAACTATGAAGTTTTATAAGTTTTATATATACTTATATTTATAAGAACATCTATGTCATCAACTGTCATCGTTTAATCTTTTTGTTTCGTGATAAGTTGTGGATGGTTTTAGTCATTGTTTTTAACATATTGGATATTCGTAATATCCCTCTTTATCATAGAGGTTGTGGCTAAAATTCAATGATCGATATTGAGTCACTTGAACTATGACTTTAGTCGGCCATAGTCATATTAATTTTTTCTTGTGATTATGGATATTACAACTATCAATTACAGTCGATGTACTTATAATTTGTTGTTAATTTCGAGGGAATTTTCATAATAGATCAAGGCTACTTTTAGTCAGCACCTCTTAAACCGAGTTTAATTAAATTAGGATTTTGGTTAGCCAAGTATACTTGAAAACTGACTGGTAAACGCTTGGACGTGACGAAAAACAAGACACGTGTGAGGTGGAGGTTGGCCGTACTTTTCCTTCACAGCAAGTCATTAACTTCACTTGCCCTCAGTTGGTTAAATTTTTACGGTCAACCTTCATGGAGCAGGTTGAAATTCAGCTGGGCTCCTTGTTCGTTGATGGCTGTCTTTACGGTTCCCGCCAGATCCTAATGCTGTTCATTATTCTTTGCAGTAATGACGTAATGCTTCGATGTCGCAAAAACACATTTCAATACAGGTTAACTGTATTTACCATATCAAAGAGCAATGTTATTTCAAAGTCTGACCCCAAATCAAAATTGCACTTAAACCATTTCACACCATTCGATTTGCTTAGTTTATTAATGAAGTTCGAGTGCCATCGAAAAAGCTAAATTCGTCCGTGCTTGAATGAATGATTTTGTCTATTGAATCGTATCACGGTTGGTCTTGTTTATTTTTTATTAATTTATAAATCATCTAAGGCGAGGTTAAATTGATTAGTTCTTTTCCAGGTAACGCTACAAAATAGAACATAAGAAGATAACTTCGTGCCTGAATAATGGTTCTGATTCTGTCTTGTTTTACATCCCGATTTTTAATATCCCAACCTATTAACATTCAAGATTACAAGCCTATTTTTTAGTCCTTTTTTAACCGATTTTTAAGTGCCAAAAACGACGTTTCAAAACCTTGTGATCTGCTTATTTGCTCATATGTGAAATGCAAGTTTACCAGCCTATTTTTTAGCTTGCGAAAACCAATTTTTTGGATTGAAAGGACTTAGTTCATAAGCTTATTTCTTCATTTTTCTTCATTGTACGTTTGTATATTTTTTCATTGTTTACCACGGTAAATTTATGCAACAAAAAAGAAATAAGTAAGCAATGGAACTACGAATAATTACGACCGTAAAATTATGAAAAAGACTAACTTACATATTGTTCATAATGAGAGTGAAAGTAAATCCTAACACCCTAACAGAGAGTGAAAGTAAAGAATACACAAGAAACATTTTTGCTCTCAGTTTTAACAATCATAATCGAATATAGGAATTTCTTTCTTAAAAGTAAACAAGAAGCCCAGAGGGCATGAAGGCCCAGCGAATAAGAATATGAACTGAACAAGACTTGAATAGCAGAGGGGATTTGAACCTGGAGTCCCTAATACAAGTTATAGACGCCTTAGACCATTCGGCTATCTCTTTTTTACAACAACGAGAAATAATTCATAATATTTAATCTTATATACAGATGTTAGTTTTTTTCCTAACACGTGAACAACTGAACTGTTCACATGATATAGACGATGTTATCGTCCGTTACAGTGATAGTAAAGGCGGGAAAAAATGGCGGTATGGCGTTATGGCGGTATACGGAAAAAAATCGGCGGGAGAGTTTCGAAGAAACGACTGGCAACTCTACCGACTGTTAACTCTTTTCGGCAAAAAGCCCGTTTGCGAATTCTCTTCGGCTTTGGGCTTTTTTCTTAGATAGTGATTCGTCTTAGACTATAACATAGTCTACACATGATAGAGAAATGTAAAAACAACTTTTTTTTTAAAAGAACATCTTCCTAAAGAGAAGAAGGTTTGTTACGGTTATTTCTGTGTAAATCACATTGTTTTTCTTAAAACGTTCTACGTCTGTTATATTCTTATAGTTTTAATAGTTAATTGTATTTTCTCCTTTTATGTTTTTAACCAATAAAGACGATTTCAATTGTTTTTTATTCTGTCAATCATGTTCTTAGCCTGGATATCCAGGCTGTAAATTATTTCACAGTCTAGTTTTAGATATTTTATGTTCTGATTTACAGCCTGGTCTCCCTAGAGCGATTTGCATTCTCATATGAGAATGCAGTCCGCTTGCTTGCGCTCACTTCGCTAAAACCGTAAGGGCCAATCTACATGGTGTTGAGCAATTCTAAAGCAAAAATAGGATAGTCCTCCAGCTGCTAGTGAAGATAGGGCTTTCTGTTACACGAAAACATGAAAAAGAAGAAAACAGAGGCAAGTTCATTTTCCAAGAAAACATGGTTGGTCATGATAATGCATGCAAACTTTTTTATGGACTTTGGGTGTAATCTTAATTGTTTTTAATAGTTTTAGATCTTGTAAGACTGCTTTTTATTAATTTCTGTTTTGCTGCCCTGGGTTGGCTAGGAAACATGGGTTTTCACTTTCATTCTCTAGGGAGACCAAGCTCTATAATTTAAGAACTTTGTATGTTGAGGTAAATTTTGTTTTTTCTTAAATTTTGAGCTTGGATATCCAGGCTATCATGTTCTAAGAGCCAATCAAATCCTTCACAATATGTACTAGCCTGTGCTGTGCTTGAAAACGCGTACCGCCTAGTAAATTGTTACACACTGACACCAGGCAGAATGCTAATGAAAGGCCCAGTACGCTAAAGCTAGCTGGGCCAATGAAAGAATGGCGAACAATATGTTTTGAGGACCGTAATGTACGAAGCAAAAAAACAGGTGCTCTATTATGAGAAAGAATTTTCTTTCGGTAAACAATTCCCCTTATATTTGTTGATTCAAGTTATGAAAAAGAGAGCAAGTACAGAAGGTGAATGCATGTGGCTTCTTTAAATATAATTTGTTTAACCTTGCATAAATGATATTTTCAAAGATAATTAAGTTTCAGCGAATGAAAGTTAGTAAATTACCTAAATATTTTATCATGATTAGCATAATTACACATGAATTAACATATTTTATGCACGGATCGCGAATCGTGCATCGTAAATCGTTAGATCGTGCATCTTAAATTACACCAACCCTTAACCTTGTGGTGGAATTTAACAAGCTTACTTTTGAAACTTGTGAAAACAATTTTTACATTGCAAATACTAAATTCACAAATTTGCCATAGCAAAGAATAAAACATACACAGGATTTGCAAAATCCCAAATCAGACCAGGACCCTGCCGACGCACCGGACTTAACGAACACCGGACACGCGAAAGTCCGGTGTAAAATGAGAATTTTTTTTACCACCGGACAATCTCTACACCGGATTAAGGAAGTCGGATGTCCGGTGTTGGAGAAGGATATTTTTTTCCACCGGACAATCAAAACACCGCACATGACCAGTCCGGTACGTCCGGTGTTTTTAATTTTTTGTTTCGTAAATGTCCGGCGTCCAAAATTCCCTGTATGCAACACCGGACTGACACCGTCAGTCATTGCGTCAGGTGTAGCGAAAGGATACTTTTGCCACCGGACAAATACACCGGACAGTCCGGTGCGTCGGCAGGGTCCTATCAGACCAAAGAAAATGTTTTTGGGGTCGGAAATAGACTTTCCCAAACTTGGTGTCAGAATGGTTATTACCAATACTATTTTACATTGTGATTGTCAATATCCCAAGTTATGATATATACAATTAACAAACTTGTGAAATTGAATTTTACAACCTATTTTTCTCAAGCGTGTGAAAATTCATTTTATCATTGTGAAAGTCAAATTTACGATGACTTTGTGAAAAGAAAGTCTCAATGTGAAATAATAAAACCCAATGTTCACAATATCCCAAACTTTATTTCACAAACTAAATTTTGAAAATCCGATTTTTAAGGCTCGGAAACGACGTTTCACAAACTTGTGATCTGCTATTTTTTTTCCTATGTATGTTATGTATTCTATCTTAGTTTTCTCAGTCATTTTCTTTTTCGTTCTTTCCCGTGCGGGTGGTTACACGTCATTTCGGACTTTAGATGTCGAACCGGGTTCTAGGCCTACTTTTTGAAAATTTGTGTTTTTTTTAACTTGTCGTTTGTCGTTTGTATTGTTCTTGTCTCTTTGAACTTGTTTGTTTTGTCTGTTTCTTAACCCCTTTTTTGTTTCTTTGTATTTCTGTGCGAGTTTTTGTTTATTTTTCTATGTTTGTTAGTTTGTTTGGACTGCGGGTCGGTTCAGGGTTATGGAATCTGGGGGAGGCTGAGTGTTGGACATCCTTAAAACATGTTTAAAGCCGCTGCATCTGTCACTAGTCGGGGACTCCAGATTGCATTTGTTGAGTTTTTGAGTGGTTTTTGGTGTTTGTGTTTATGTGATTGCTGTGTTTGTGTTTCTGCTTGGCTTTTGAAACTTTATGTCTATTGGTTTGTTGGTTCTTTTTCGCCTAAAATTCCCATTTCTTGACAGAATGTGTGATTGCCCTTACGGAACTTCCACGCGTTTTAAATGCATCAAATTTTTCATTGAAATTTGAGTTTAATTGCAATTTAAATGTAGTGAAACCTGGGCCTGGACAAAAATGTTAAACGAATTTAAATCGCATTGCTAGAGTAAAAACTTTTCAAATAAAATGCATTATGGAACAGCATACAGTATGCACTTTAATTGTATTGAAATAACATTTGAAAAAATAGGATATATACCGTGAGTGGTCCTAAATCCGACAGCCCTGCCTAAATCCGATGGGGTATTACAAAGATAGAAACTAAAATAACTTTTTGCTGTGACGCAATGAAGATACCAAAGTGTCAACTAAACTGAGAGATTTGATACACTGAACCAATTGAACCAAAACATTAATTGCTTCTTAAACAAAACAGAATTTTTTATTACAAAATTGTTAACGTTTTAAACACGAGCAACGGATTCAGAATAATAGAGGTAATTATTTTTACAAATCGCGCTTTTTTTATCACATTAATTGACATCTTGACATTTTATACTCATCTTGTTAGATGTTTTGTTTCGAGAGTTCTCCAATATAGTTTATTGAGAATTTTTCTTCATAGCAGTTATTCGGGGGGGGGGGTCGGATTTAGGCAGGGCTGTCGGATTAAGGACCACTCACGGTAATTCATTAGGATTTCATTTAAAATGCATTTACTTTTTTGAACAATTTTATAATTTTTAGATACTTCACAATTACAAATACATTTTTAACTTGAAAAAGAGAATTGAGGAAAATTATAAATACATTTTTAATGAACGGCGTCAAAATTAAAATGCACTTTAAATAGGGGACAAGATTTCAAATGAATTGAAAATCCAAATTTAAAATGCCTTTTCAATATCCGAAATATTTCTTACAGGAAAGATTTTTCATAAGAATTGAGAATTTGTAATGCATTATTTTTCTTTTCTTTGTAAGAATACCACTACCAGTATTCGGGTCCTTCCCAGTGGGCACGAGACGTTTTTGAGACGTCGATCTTATATCGTTTTTGCGTCATTGGTGCCGTCGTAGGAATAACTACGTCTCTAGAGACGTAGTTTTCCCCGACGCCGGTGTGCAGTTCGTATTTATGACGTTATTGAGATGTCGATAAACAATACGTCCCGAAGGGATCTTTATGCTGACGTATTTAAGACCGCCTCTGTTGAGACGTCGACGTAGGGGACGTTGTAAAGACGTATTAGAAACGTGGTATTACAAAATGAAAAGTTTAGAGAAACTTTAGCTTTTTCGATGAATTTGTTTTGCTTTTCGGCAAATATGTATAGTTTTGACTAGATGATATTCCATTTTTTACTTGTCTCTTTAACATTCTTATTAATAAGCAAAGGAAAATTAGTTCAAAGCCAAATATTTCATGTCAAAATAACGTCATGTTCTATTATCAAAGACATGAATCTGACCTCTGGTATGTTACTAAAATTAGGGGTCAACAAATTCCTTGTTTTTTGCGGATGTTTCCGTTATCTTGATTTACAAAAATTGCATGTCAAAAAGTTCAAAATTTCCTTAAGTCCGGAGAGGGATTTATTGACCAGGGATAGTTTTTTCTTGTCGGAAACCTCATACTGTTTGCAATTTGATGGCATTTGAAAATTGCTCATAAGAAGTTCAATTTCAATTATTTTTCTATTCTACAGTGCTATTATATTAATTCAAGAAAAGTAGTGTGTGAAATACAAAGGGAGGAAAGCTATTTTGAGAAGGAAAGTAAATGTTATTAGAATACATCAAAATACTTTCTATAAATCTATAAAAAACTACACATTTTTTTATAAGCAACCGAGTTGCTAAGGGCTTAGGGCTCAAAATCGCCCAAAAAATAGGCAACTTGCAACCCTGAGGCCTCAAATCCAAATTAGCAACTTTTTTCCTCAGCAATAAAAAATAATTTTGACACAATTTTGAACGAAAACCTTGAAAATTTTTGGAAATGCCTCTACTACCCATTCAAAATTGAAAAATTTTTAAGCAACTTTACAAGCAACTTTGGGCCTGAATTTCGAAAAACCCTTAGCAACTCAAGGCCTGACCCGAAAAATGAAGTTGCTTATAAAAAAATGTGTAAATAAATTAACATGTTCATGAAAAGGTTCTGCAAATAATATGAAATAATCTGTAGATGAATAAAATCCAATAATACATAAATCTATCTTTTTATTCAAGTAAGGTGAACCAGGTTGTCCACTTTTCGCGGACATCCCTTCAGCTAGTAACTGCACAATCGCGCAAAACTAGACAAGTGTACTGATACATAAAACGAGAAAACCATTAAATTATGTACTTTTCAGTCAAGTTAATGCCTGCGCTATGCTTGCTTGACATTGACATTAGAGGAAATAATTTTATGCCTGAAATTGAGTACTTATTTCTTTGATTTTTCACTAAAGGTGTCCAAGAAATGCGTTTAAGAGTCAAAACGAAATGAAGTGGAGAACGAACAAAACTATACTATATTGCAAAGTATTTGCCGGAAACTACTGATCCCTATTTAATAACAATATTTTTATAGATATATAGGAATAGGAGTATAAATGTCGGTCTATTATAAATTTGGTATTGACAATAATCAGTAGTATTTCGATCAAAAGAAAAAAGAGGGGATTGTGACCAATCGTAACCAGGCTGTCCACTTTTCGCGGACATCCCTTCAGCCGGTAACTGCACCATCGCGCAAAACTAGACAAGTGCTTTGATTTATCACACACTTTGATTAAAACTCAGCTGTGAGACACTACTTTCAAAAACGTAAAGGCAACTAAATAAACTGTCTTAAAACTAGAGGTTTTCTGCATCAAATTATTTCAATCATTTTTCACGTTAAAATATTCAGCAAACGTTCCCAATAAAACAAGAATTATTTAAGCCCAAAGATAAAAAAACACAAGTCATTGATTGAAGCCAATTTTATGCTTCAATAAGCAGATTCGTTTGATTGTTTCTGGTATACCGGGTCGCCCTTCAGGTGAAATGCTTTGTAAATCGTGAGCAATGAGAGATAACTTTTCATTTTTAGTTGAATTACTTATCAATCCAATATTGTATCCAAGAGAGTAAATATCACTCTTAATTGATTGGGTAGAATTCGGGACATTGCGAAGTTCATGGGCAAGATGAATATGCCTTTGGTTATATAATTTTTGCTTATCACTCCCAGATTTAATATCATACACTACTGGATCTTCATCAAACACGCCTTACCAAAATCAATGATTTTTAAGTACTTTCGATCACGAATAAGGATGTTGTTTGGGTGAAGGTCATTATGCAACACTCCTTTATTGTGAATGTATCGCATGGCCAAGCACAAGTCCAATACAAGATCAAGCCACTGAATATTCAAATCTTGACGGAGAAGCTCTCTGAGTGTAGGACTTGGGACTGTTTCGTTACCGATGAATTCCAATAAAATAATGTTAGGGCTAACCCATCCAAAGAGGAGGGGGAGATTTTTGTGTCCATTCAAGAGTGACAAAAGCTTTGCTTCTACAAACGTTTCAAGTCGAGTATCCCTTCCAATATTTCCTTCACTGCAACTGATTGCTGAAAGTTTGGAAGCTTTCCAATTTTAAGACTACCATATGCACCACTTCCAATAGTTCCAGGTAGAATTTGCAGTTCTCTTTTGTTGAACTCTGTGACAGAAACTCTTAACGTTTGATTGATGGCTGATGCCTTACTACGAGATCGATCCAAAACTGACTTCGGCAAACTATATCGTGGTGTGACTGGGATGGGTAGCTTACGAGTTGCTGATCTCAACGCTATGGTCAATAAAGCTTTTTCACTTTCAAGCTTTCTGATTTTCTTGTCTTTATCAAATTGTTCTTCCAGCTTTTGGTCATAAAGTCTGCGTTTCTTTGATTTGCTTTTGCAACTCTTCTTCTTATTCCTCCGCCGTTTTCCTTCATCTGACCGGGTGTGTGTAGACCTGGCAAGAGAATGAACAAAAAAATTATTAAATTGTGATTCCTGTATACAACGAGGCACAAGATCCTATATTTAAGGACAGTTTTTGATCAGTGGATCTTTGCGAGATCGAAAAAAACTGTTCTAGTGAGTGGAAGTATAGATATCTGTTGTGTTTTTAGTCCTTATAATATAGCGTAATCGCGTACCTCATTGGAACCGGCAATGTTTGAAAAAGTTGAATGTGCATTTCTCTTGGGTAAATTCACATTTTGTTAATTTTTCAGAAGCAGTTCAACCCCTCCTAGTATAATAACTGATACCTTTAAAAAAGCGCATTACCCCAGTGGACACGAGATGTCTTGTTGGACATCCGATCAGACGCCTGGCCAGGCGTCTTGAAGATGTCGGGAAATGAAAATCTTTTTAGACGTCTCATTGAAGCTATTTGTGAGAGGTAAGGTTGAAGGATGTCTCGTGAGATGTCCATGCAGATATCATTTATTGGAGTGGAATCAGTAAAATACAGCCTACACGACGTTGAAGAGATGTCTTACAGTTGAATGATTCGACGTGCTTTATTGGAAGAAATTTTGGCTGATGGCTCAAAACGATTTTTAAGAGGCAATTTAATTTGGCGGACGATGGGTTTTAAGGTGAAAATGTTAAGAAAACCTCCTTTTATGACCAAAATACATAGTGAAAAATCGAGCAACACTTGAGAAAAATTAATTTTTACGGGTATTCATTTTGGCGGATGGTGAAAAAAAAAGAAATTTTGGCGGTAACTTACTTATATGTAGGTTATAATTTTCAAGCACGAATTTTTTTCCTCGATAAATTGTTCTAATTTCTTAATAGTAGGTAGGTAGGATATGAAAAGAATGAATTTCATTTTCTTTTATACACTTTTATTTCATTATAATAAGCTAGGAACTCTTTCTCCTTTGTTTTTCCGTCCAACGAAGGCCTCCTTCACGATCGGGTGCATCTTTCAACACCAGTTGAAGTTTGGTCTTCACATTTTCTTGTGTCGTTTTGAATTTCTGGCTTGCACAAGCTAAGGTTAAGAACAATAACAGCTTCAAAGTATTAGGTATACATTTAACAAATTACCAGAAATCATTCATTATGCACAAATTTTGGTTACTTCAAGGGAAAAAATTGAAAAATTCATAAAAAATTAAAGAATTTCGGTCAAAAGTGGGTGTCGTGGACGAAGATTAGTCCGCGTATTATACTAGACCCTCGTAGCGCGAACGTAAATTAGTTCCCATAAGGCAACTGAAAAACTTCTTAGGAAGAATTTTTGTACGGAGTGGAGGATATATTTTATACAAGGCATACTGAAAAAATTGCGAACTTTTTCCGTTTTCCAGGAGGGTGTAAAGTTTTTATATCCGGAGGCAAGTCAAGTTAAATTTGTGGAAATAAATATATGAAGGAGCTTACCCACAAGAGCTTGGAAGATGTTCTTTAGCTTTTTGTTAAAGGAGATTTTGTCTCCGTTTCCATCCCAATTTATACAGGATAATACTTCATTCGTGGTGATCCTTTAATAAAAATAAAAATAAAATGTCAAAAATGCTTAACACTCTAACCCTTCCACTTCTAAGGCTCCAAATCACGGTAAGCTAGGTTAAGTTCATTCAATAAAAACAATCAAGAAATGTGAATAACAGGAAATCCTTGTTCCGGTATTTCCAAGAATCTGATGAAGTGTAAAAGGTGTAATGTTACTTACAACTGCAGCATCCTCCTGATAACAAGCCGAAGATCTTTCCCACCAACAGTCATAAACAAATCAATCTAAAAGACATGGGAAGTACCCAATTGGATAAGTTTGCCAAAAAAGATGGACTAATCCATTTAGTGAGAGCCACTTTGTTCCAAAAACATCCTTCGTGTGCACAGGCTTGTTAGAAGCAAACTAATTTTTTTAAATGATCATTTGGGTCCGTAAGGTCACAAAAAGTTATGGTGAACTGGGTTTTGAGAATTTGACTAGTCCCCATGTGATGACATCACTTTTGCTGGGGCTTGAAAATGAAAGTGAAAATTAAGAGCTCAAATAATATGGCTTAAAAGAAAGGTTTTAACATGAGGATTACAAAAAATATATCCGAAAATCAATATTTGAAGAGCTATAACACGAGACAGATCCAATTCAAAAAATCGTCAAAATCAAAAAAGTTTTGGTTCATTTGAAAGAGGACCTTCTAGTGAGCAAAAAATATTACTACGAAAGAGCAAGGCACTATGTCGGCTTTGCCCCGCCTCACGCTCTACGTTGATTTGGTGTTTTCACTACAAGAGCAAAGTGGAAGTTAATTTTCACGACATGTCGTGTTTGCTAACCCTTCTCCCTACAATTAGGCAAGAATTGTATGGTATTCCAATTTTTGTGGAGGCATCTCTGTCTAGAAACATAAAATTTGCAAAACTGATATTAAAGTACGTACCAACTTATTATATTCTTCTTGGTTGTCGAGTTTCTTTTCAAACTGGAGCAATTGTTCAATTGTGGTGCACTTGGCAGGGGCCCCTCTATTGTAAAGGTTTTCAGCATGCTGACGATTATTTTTTCTTATCTCAGACTTACTATCCAAAAGAAGTTTCACCATTTTACGTTGGAAGGCTGAAAAATTAATGAAGTAGAAGTAGATTGTCATTTTTTACATTCAGTTTCCCGTAAAAACAGGGGAAATAGGAGGAAAAGGAGAAAATAATTGATTAAAAAACAGACATATGTTAACAATACTTGAGACTCAAGTCCTCCCCTTCTGAGGCTCCCAATAAAAACAATCAAGAAATGTAGGTTGTTGCAAAATTCAACGTAGCAAGTCTAATGGTGGGAAAGGAGACTTAAATAAAGGAAAAATAAAGTAGCCAGGTTGTTTATAGACATACTTTAGATGACAACCTTAAGTATAACGTATAAAGTTCATAAACAAAGATTACCTGCTTCAGAAAGAGGGTATTGATCCTTATTTTTGGAGGAAGATGGTCTTTCCTGTGTCCCCTCTTTTTCTGAAGAAGTAAAACATAGATTAGTGAAGGGGTTTTGGGGGAAAATCGCTCAATATCAGTTTATAATGACCCTCCATTTTATTGATTTTTCTCCAAGTACCCACCCCCTATAATTAAGCACAAAAGAGTAAGTTGTTCTCTCTTAGTTGTCATAATATAGAATATATTTTTGCTTTTTAGGTATCTGACTAAAAGACAAAGGGTTTGGACAACACAGAATATCAAACACACCTCGAGTTGATTGGTGACGCGAGTCAAAGCCGAGTGATTTTCGAGCTCTTGATACATTTTGCTTCAATCTTGGAGATCTTCTAGGTGAACTCACGAAGTCAATAAAATTTGACATTGGGGAATGAGTACGTTTTTGGACTTTCTGGCAGGAAGATTTCGATTTTTTGTATCCAGCTGAAAATAATAAATACAATTTTTATACTACTAGCGATAAGTATGCGAATTGTTACTGTAATAGACTGAAATAATCAAACAGGATTGGATATGTAGAAACACTCTCGAACCTTCAAGTTAATTAACCTTGTAATACACCTCGTGAAGCAATTCATTATTCAAACAGTTCTATTGTCGAAGCAGTATTGTTTTAAAAAATAGCGTAAGTTTTAAGAATTTGTAAGGGCCAAATGTAAAACCAGGAGTGCACACATTGATTCAATTTAGTAATTAAACATATTTTATCTTGCATGGGGATAAGGATGAAAACAGGGGTTCACTGAAGAGATTGTTGGAAGTTTTGTTTTCTTGTTTTTTGGCAATTTATATATATAGACGGCAAAGAACAGAGCAAAAGTCATATGACTCACATAGATGGTCATCTAAAAGAGATTTGTTCGTTTCATCCGATTCACAACCATACGCTGAATGTTGTGGTACTGGGCGAGGTCGAGTTGTAGACAATTGTTTCTGATATATTTCCTTATTTAGAGTATTGTTGCCTGAAAACACAATTATATTACGGAATTTATTATCATGATTCCAAATGCACCTTAATGCAATAAAATAACCCTCTACAATTCTGCAATTTCACAATTTTTTCCATCATAACAGGGCTTGGCAAAATATACTGCAAAGATTTCAACAAAGATTGAACCAATGTTAAAGTTAAAACTTACATGATCTACTTTCAGAGTCAGGTTTCTTTCTGACTGGCGAATCATCAATATTGTTGTTAGGCATAATCCTTTTTCTTGTTGTTGATACTGATCGAGATCTTGCTGAAGAAAATGATAAAAAAGAAAATATGTAGCTTGTGATGTTTGGGTAAACAAAGTTATAATCATTGGTTTATTAAACACCTTTGTAAAAAAAAATTCCTTTATTTAAGGGAAAGAGGTTTCATTCCAAAAAGTGATATAATACTTACCAGATCTACTTTCAGAATCTGGCTTCTTTCGTACTGGCGAGTAATCAGAATCATCACTGTGGGTATTCCTCCTAGATTTTGACTGTGGACTGGGGTTTGCTGAAAAAGGGTTGATAGAAAATAGAAATAAGCTGACTTGTGATGTTTAGGTAGAAAAAGTTATATGTAAAAAAATTAGATGGTAGATGGTAGAAAAAGTTATAATCATTGGTTTATTTGACACTTTTAAGAGAAAAAAATGAAAAGGTTTCATTCCAAGTGATATAATACTTACCAGATCTACTTTTAGGACCTGGCTTCTTTCGGACTGGCGAGTAATCAGAATCGTCACTGTGGGTATTTCTTCTAGATTTTGACTGTGGACTGGGGTTTGCTGAAAAGAGGTTGATAAAAAATAGAATTAAGCTGACTTGTGATGTTTAGGTAGAAAAAGTTATAATCATTGGTTTATTTGACACTTTTACGAGAAAAATTCCTTAAAAAGTGATATAACACTTACCAGATCTACTTTCAGAATCTGGCTTCTTTCGGACTGGCGAGCAATCAGAATCGTCACTGTGGGTATTCCTCCTAGATGTTGACTGTGGACTGGGGTTTGCTGAAAAGAGGTTGATATAAAATAGAAATAAGCTGACTTGTGATGTTTAGGTAGAAAAAGTTATAATCATTGGTTTATTTGACACTTTTAAGAGAAAATTTCCTTTATTAAATGAAAAGTTTTCATTCCAAAAACTGATATAATACTTACCAGATCTACTTTTAGAATCTGGCTTCTTTCGGACTGGCGAGTAATCAGAATTGTCACTGTGGGTATTTCTCCTAGATGCTGACTGTGGACTGGGGTTTGCTGAAAAGAGGTTGATAGAAAATAGAAATAAGCTAACTTGTGACGATTTAGGCCCTAATGGAGTGTATTTTCAACATTGTCAACTTGACTTGGAAATTTTAAATCTATTGTCCACCGAATCAAATTTAATTTTGTTGCTGATCTGCCAAATTGATTTCTGAGGCCATCCATCAAATTCAATTACCACCAAAATGTCTTCTCATAAGATACTTACCAGATTTACTTTCAGACTCAGATTTATTCATTGCTGAATTATTAGCATTGTCGTTGCGAGTGTTTCTCCTTGGTGGTGGCTTGGGATACAATTTTGCTGGAAAAGAGAATGACTAAAATTACTTAAATAGCTTGTGATATCTTGACAGACCAATGTTAAGTTAATAGATCATTATCAGACCTGAAGGATTTTTTTTTCTGAAAATAACGACTGAAAACTTACTGGCTTCTTTTTCAGGAGATTTTTGCTTTTGCTGCTTTATTGGTGATTCTTCTGTGGTGCTGGTGCTATACTCCTCCCACACCTGTTTGCAAAGGCTATGTTCTAAAGGAATATCAAAAAATCTTATAGTACACAATTGGGCAACATTTGGCAGACTTCAAACTTGTTGCATTCTTCAATAATGTTAGAGAACTTCAACTAGAGAAACGCAAGCAAGGATTGAGCATCATTACTATTGATTTGTTTGATTACTACGTTATAGGAAAAAAAAGTTACTTACCCCCAATAAAAATAGTTTTTACAAGGTGATATGTTGGCCACTTGTTTGATGGATTGGCACAAGTTTCAAATTCTCTTCTTGCATTTAAAGAAGTTGACCAGTGTACTATTTTATTTTCTTCGTCAACCCAAGCTGATGGAACTACTATCTGAGACTCCTCTCCATTGTCCTCAATGCAAACAACACAAGCATATTTGCCAGAGTGATTATTGTTATCTGAATTCATGTTTTTTTTTTAAGAATATACTTATTTTCTGCTGAAAAAACTGCATATTTGTTAAAAACAGTCGTCTTTTAGACTTTGTATGAGTAGTATTATTATTTTATGGAAAGTCCTTTTTAAAATTAAAGAAAATAGGATAAATAAATCATCTATTTCGCATGACATAAAGTCCAATGTAAATAAATCCCCTTAACTTTCTCCCAAGAGTGTTTACACGCTACACGCTTTTTGTATTGTCCGGTGGGATGGTAAACTGAAAAATTGCCAAAATTTCTCTTGGTGTCCGGGAGTTGAGCGTTGCCCGGGCTCAAAAATGGCTACACGCTTTTTGTTTTATAGGAATAACTTCTATAAGAATATCAGGGTGAGATTTCGGGTTTAGAGCGATAGCCCTTTTGTTGAGAACAATAGAAAAATAAGAATAACGCTCACCCTCAGCCAAAGTACACTATTCTTACAAAAAAAAGCGTGTATGTCTGATAAAAGTTCTATTTCTGAAATAAAGTCTCGACAACATCTCAGCAGTGTCGTAAAACCAGCCGCCTTATTTAAATACGTTGTGACGGACGTCGATATATATCGCCAAAACAGATGTCTGCAATTAAGATGATAAAAAGACCATAATATGACGTCTTGTAAACATCCTGCTGAAGACGTCATAGTCATGATCTTATTACGATTAGAACCAGACGTCTCGAAAACAGCTCGTGCCCACTGGGACGATGTAGAACTTGAAAATCAGTTACTTAAATTTAGGTTTTGCCAATTTTGTGAAAACTGCAAAAACCAAAAAATGCTGACGTCAGCAAAATTTGTTTTTTAAATAACTCCAGTTTGGCTAATGGTATAAACATGAAATTTATATGCCGTGATCTTGGTTGACAACATTTGTCACAGACAACATTTGTCACAGAATAAACAAGAAAACCCTATTCGGAAAGTCGGTACAATCGTCAGGTTTTTTGGGCGCTGTTCGCAGGTTAGGATCTTTCCCATAATGGCATGTCTTTGAATCATTATTTTTTGTTCACTTAACCCACATTGAGTCCCGTTCAAGTTTTTTCATGTACCCTTATTGAAATTTTCATGTCAAATTCAGCAACGCGGTAGGGCCAATACCCTAGGGGCCAAGAATAAGGGCCGCTTTAAGGTTAACATATTCAGGCACACATTTAGTTTGGCAAATTAAAGATGGCAGCATAAGTTTCTGTTGATTGCCGACTTGATTCATCGGGATTTACTAGATCTTAAAAATTCGACAAAATTTTCTACCGGCCGACCAACCGACTGGATTTGAAGATGTTTTAGGACCCAAATTGAACATATTTTTGATTGCCCCTTTATTTTTTGAAACTTACCCCGGACTGAACACGCGGTCTGTGTGATGTACTTAAACATTTGGGCGATCGCATTGGCGTCCGTCAATTTTGCCATCATAGTGATGTCTAGGCGCTTTCATGCAATTATAGTCAACCGTAACTCGCAACCATGTGTTCACTCATCCGGACGTGCGGTTCACTTATTTGACAGCGCACTTCGTTTGTCTGGGGATGTAAATATTTTTTCGTTCCACAGACATTTGCCCCATATTGTCCGGGGAATCGGCAGGGTCATGAATTTAATTTTATAAGCTAAGTTAGTAGAGGGATGATTTGGGAAGATTGTAAAATTTTCTACGTGTGAATTATAAATTCCATTTAGGAATTTTCAGGAGCACGTTATCTACTAATCATACATCCCCCACCCCTTATATAGTATGAAAATAAAGTGTTTTCTCCTGTCAGATCTACAAACAACAAAGAATGGCCGAATTCTTTTTCCTCTTAGAGAGAAAAGGAAAGATGTACGGGATGATTCCGATTTGGAAGATAATTTTCTGCTTTATCGGGGAAATTCCCCGGTTTCGGGTAAAAAGCGGTATCACGGATTAGATAAGGGCCTAAGTACACTAGCAACTTTGCCGTGTGCTTGGGTCTTTTGTTGGAAAATGACGTAATGGAAAACCACAATGCAATCCGCGGTTTTAACTCATGGTTTTGTGCTTTTTGTGGTTGATGGTAAGGGCTGTGGATAGTTGACGACCATAAGCTCTCCACCTTATTATTTTCATCCCTACAACTGGCCATACTCTCATGAGCTTGTGCTGAAATACTAGATGCAATTACACTATTATATTATGTTGGTCGTCTTATCCTGCTTGGTCTTTGTTTGTCCATATGCTGGTGGTAAGATAGGTAACGATTTTAAATCCAGCACCTTTGATTTATGTTTCTGACCTGTTGTTTTGATTGATTGTCGTATAAATGATAAATGAGTTGAATAGTCAGAAAAGACTTTAAAATATATTTACCTCACTGATTAAGAGTGAAACATGAAAAAACTCTAACTAAGTGAGGTAAGATGAGAGTTAAAAATCTACCTACCTACAGTACAGTAAAGGGAACTTTATTTTTGCGGAAACTAATTTTGGTGGATCTGGCAAATTTAGACGAAATTTGCTAAAATTAATTCCCGCCAAAATTAAATTTTATTGTTTTCTTGCCTAAATAAACCTTGAAATTCATCAAAGTTGCTCAAAATAAGTCAAAATAGATTAGACTTACGCTGTCGTTTGCCGAAATTAGTTTCCGCCAAAATTAAAAATAAGTTCCCTTATGGTATTCCAGGTGGTGGAAGTAATCTTAAACTTTGTTTTGATTGGCAATCGTATACTTTAATCGTAGAAATTTTAGCAAGACAAATTTTAGAGTTTTAGCGAGTTTTCCCTATTTTGCTAAAATAAGTCTCGCTAAAACACGCTGAATCGCCAGATTGCTAAAATTTATCAGCGCGAAATTTCTGGTTATGTTCCCTTGATACATTTTTATCAATAGGAAGGGTTTCAGTGCAAAGAAATGCTAGAAAACGAATACAATCAATAATGTAATACGAGTATTCGTTAAAATTTATCCACGCAAAATTTTTTGAAATCGTGATTTGCTAAAATAAATCCTAAAAAAATCAAGATTTTCATGACTCGCTAATATACGCTAAAATTATTCTCGCTTAAATTTCTACGATTAAAGTAGTCTGTTTTATAAAAAAACTATTCGGTTCCCGTCACCTAACCTGAGATCAGATTGTGATTGTTTTCTTCTCATCACGCTGAAGCTCTAAAAGGATGGGTGAAAACAAACGATCTGAAGAATATCCATAATCTCATTTCCTAAAGTCTGTGCATCGTGCGCCACAAGTGGACTGGGAATGACAACAAAGTTGCGAGACAAAAGTGATATAGGGCACCGTACCGTGAGATTGGGTAACTTGCATCAATGGAGGGAAACTTGCATAGCCATTAAATGCCTAACTGACCAAAGTAGTAAAATTTCAAAAAAAAATGTAAGAACTGTACAGCGCCATAGCTTTAGGGTGGTTGGATAATAAAATTCGTGCAAGATCATAATTTCATGATTGCAGGAGTTTGCAAGATGTTTCTCAATGGCTGCTGTAAGTGTAAAAGACCTCTTTTTTGTTGTATTGAAAAATGTCAACCTGTTCTTAGCGTCAACTTTAAAAAAGGTCTCAACTTTCCAATCGCTTTTTTGATCGCTATTTTTAAAATCAACCAATCAGCATTCAGAATAGCAATTGGAAAGTTAAGCAAATTTTTTGAAAGTTGAGGCTAAGTACGGTACGTACCTTTCTACCCTGACCTCCACCTAGTACGCTTTTGGTGGTACCCTCCCCCTCCCCCTCAGAGTATATGTACTTCTTGAATGGACCCCGTAGGTAACCTGATAACAGATGATCATAATTCTCTGACGCGCACAGTAATCCTCTGAAGGGGCTTTAAAATTAACCATCTGAGGAAAATAGTCCTATAAAACAAAATTTACAACAAGAATCCTGTTGTGCGCTGGAATGTCACAAACTAAATTTTCCTGATATGGCGCCCTATATCAGCATGTCTCGCAACTTTGTTGTCATTGTTGCGATTCCCAGTCCACTCTTGGCCAGCTTTTATAACCCCGTTTCCGTCAGACATGAGATTCTCTGCTTTGATGGCTGAATATTACAGGACAGAAAAGTTTACTGTTTCAAGTTTTGGTCATTGAATAGACCTTTTTTCAAAGAGGACGTCCTGTTGAATAATTATGTAGTCCGGCCATAAAAACAATGATAGAGCCATGCATAATTACTGTATCATGCATATTGTAATAATTATGTATGGTTTTATCATTGTTTTTCTGCTGGACTACATAATTATTCAACAGGGTTGCCTCTTTGAAAAAATATGTCTATTTCATCTCTCTGTGATAAAATTGATTTCCAAACAAATTTTTTTACAGAATCTGTCATATTTTGATTGTATGTCTGCTGAATATAAGAGAAGGTGGCGTGAAAAAAGAAAAAGGGAGTTGGAATTTCTTCAAAATACTGACAGTGACACAGATAACGCACTGCATAAGCGAAATTGTAATGATATTAGAAACAACTTTGAAATTGAAGATGTAGATCAAGCTGGTATTCCTACTAGTGAGGGATCTAGCCGCTCAACCTCTCCAACTCCAAGTATTTCAAATTCCAATGAAACTGACAGTGAGTCAGATGATGACAGTGACGATGGTAGTGAAACATCTGGGGGTAATTATAGTAGCAGCTCAGATGATGATTTTGCAGATTTGAATTTGAATGAAGGTCCAACTTTAGCTGATGAATTAAGGCAATGGGCTGGTAAGAATGCTTATACACGCGCAGAACTTAAAGATATCTTATCGATTTTTCGTGCTTATGGTCATGCAGATGAACTTCCAAAAGACCCTAGAACCCTTATGCGCACACCAAGGGAGGTGGCCACAATTCGAAAGTGCGGAGGTGAATATATTTATTTAGGGATTAAAACAGGGATCATCAGGTGCCTAAAAGATTTTCCTGAGTTTGATTCTGAAATCATTAAGCTGATCATTAACGCTGATGGCATACCATTATTTAAGTCAAATGGCCTAGATCTTTGGCCAATTTTAGGAATGTTTGTGCATCCTCATCCTTTCGTTATTTCTCTCTATTGTGGTGAGGGGAAACCAAATAACTGTGAGGAATACTTAGAGGATCTTTTAAATGAATACAATGAGCTCCGAGATAATGGTTTTGTATTTGATAATAAGCAATATTATGTCAAAATATGGTGCATGCTTTGTGATGCTCCTGCCAGACAGTTCATTAAATGCATAAAAGGGCATGGGGGATTCTATTCATGCGAACGATGCATGATTAAAGGTGAAAGAATTGATGGTAGAACAGTTTTTCTTGCAACCAACATGGACTTGAGAACTGAAGAAGATTTTGAAAATTTTAAATATGAAGGTAAGCATCAGCATCAACTCAGTCCGTTGGTTGAAGCAAGATCAGGATTGAAGTGTATAGAAGGATTCCCCCTTGACTACATGCATCTTGTTTGTCTGGGTGTTATGAAACGAATTTTACAATTTTTAAAAGAAGGACCACGTCTTTGTAGACTATCTCAAAGGCAAATTAGACAAGTCTCTCAAATGCTTCAAAGTTTTCGAGGGAAAATGCCATCAGAATTTGCACGACAGCCCCGTGGGCTTAACCATTTTAAAAGATTTAAAGCAACAGAATTTAGATCTTTCTTACTATATTATGGATTTATTGTTTTATCTGATGTTTTAACACAAGCTGTATATGAACATTTTTTGAAATTGGTTGTTGCCCTTCGAATTTTGCTTGATGAAAATGACGAGTTCAGAAATGAAAACTTGGATTATGCTAAAAGACTACTTGCATATTTTTCAGATCAAGCAGCAACCCATTACAGTGCTTCATTCACTGTGTATAATGTTCACGGTTTGATCCATTTGGCTGATGATGCTTTAAAATATAATGTTAATTTAGATATTATATCCTGCTTTCCTTTTGAGAATCACCTTCAGATCTTGAAGAAACTTGTGCGCAATGCAACAAACCCGTTAGTATCTGTTGTGAAAAGGGTAACTGAGTTGGAAAGTGCTGGCATCAAATCATCCTACAAATGCATTCTAACTGAAGTTTCAAAATCGGAAAGGGATAGTTGGTTTTTGTTGAATAACAGTTGTGTTGGATGTGTCAAAGACGTCTTGTCTGAAACAACCTTTATGTGCGCTGATTTTTTTGATAAACCTTTGTCATTCCAGTCTGGTTGGAATCTATTTTTTGGCAAGTCGTGTAAAAGGAGAACGGAAAAGGGTTGAAAAAACTGCCATGAAGCGCAAGATAGCATGTCTTGAGATTGACGGTGGTAAGGTACTTGTAACTTTGCTAAATGATGTAAAGTTTGAAAAAGGACTGGGCGTTTATTTTTAAATCTATGTAGTAGTTTTTTTTATTCTTACAAACTGACTAATTTCCAGAGTTTTGAGCTGCTACAGTTTTTACAGTTTGGTTCAAAGAACAAAAAAACAATCTAGGCTCTGATTAATAATTAGTTTTGAAAATAACATAGGATGGACTATTTCTATTCATCTATCTTATTCAAAATTAGGATTGAGTTTCAAAACTTGAGCCAATATTAAGTTTTGCCACCATTTAATCTGGTAGCAAAAAAGCCCTGGAAATTTCTGTTTTTCATTTGAGTGAACGCTTTCCAAGTTTCCCATGATGCTTATAAATCTCAATTCGTGGTGTTTGGTTCTTTTTATAGATTTATTAGATTGAAAAACTGGCAGGCCGATCCATTTCATTTTATTTTTTTTGGCCCAACCTTGATAACAAAATATTTCTATTGCATCAATATCATTATGAATTCCCTCTTGTTCTGTGAATCTTTGAATTGTGCGATTTTTACGTAAATTGTTCAGGGTACTGCCAGACTGATCCTAACATCATATTTATTTCAAACAGATCAATTGTATAAAAGTATTAAGAATGTCTTACACTAAGGTATTTGTATGTGCCATTTTGGAAGATGGAAATGAAGAGTCAGTCTCTGTCTTGCCACGAAATTGGATAAAAGGCAGCACTGCATACTGGTCAGATGACAAAAATTTTAAATCCAAACACTACCACGATTGCTGTGACGTTGACCCCAACTGGCCCAGTTATCGTGTAAAAAAGGAATTGCTTACAGGAGGTGAGTACATTATCCTTTTGGTGAAGTTTTGATAGATAGTAAAATACTACTTTAAAGGAAGAAACTTTCGATTTTCACAAATTTTGGGCAAATTCGCGAAAGTAGTTTCCGCGAAAAAATGCTAATTTGCGAAAGTTTTTTCTCACGAAAAAAAAAATGACCGTGTACAGTACAAAGACTTCTTTTCCGTCTATTAGAAAAATTTAAAAACAGTAATTTTTACACTTAGACACCTCAAAAGCAAGCTCAGTAATATGCTAATACACTCGTTGTTAACAAAAGGGTAACAAATTCTTTGAGATGGTTTCTAGGGGGTGAGTGATTTTTCAAATAAAATGGTGGAATTCAGTTGATAGACAAGTGAAATACAATGGTTTGGTTTCACATTCCTCAGCACACCCTTTGTCTGATTATAATGTTCTTTTCCTTGTTGTGAAGTATTTGTTACATTTGTTAAACATAACATTTTTTCATAGATTTCAATACTTGTCGTATATACCAAAAGGGGTATCAAACCAGTTTGGAGTCCACTGGTGAAGAAGAAGTTGAAAAAAGTCCCAAGAAAAGATCTCCACGTAAGGATGATATCTTTAATCAAACTTACAATGTTTTAAAAGAATGGTTGCATTTAATTGTTCAAGTAGAAAAGCTTGGTCCAGTTTTTATCCAGTGTTCTTGCTTTAATAAGTATCAATGTGTGGCGTTCTTCAACCCTCAAATATTTTGATTTTATTATTTTTCATAATCTAATCTAATTTTTTTAGTTCGCGGGGACCCATCACCTCCTCAGAAAAAGAGTAAAGTTGGTAAGTGTTGTCATATGTTTTTAGTATACATTGTATGATTTCTTATTACTGAACTGAAAGGTTTGTAAATCTAATAGTAGGTCCATATCAGTGGTTTTTCACTGTCTGCTAGTTTGTTTTGACCTTCTTTACCAAATAAATTAATAATAATAATAATAATAATAGCTATTATATTTTCCTTGGCTCTGTTAAAAGCATGAGGAATTAATTTTGTTTTTAAGCTTCCAGATCACAATCACAAAGAAAGTTTTCAGATGATCAGGGGAAGAGAAAAAACTATGGTAAAGCCTTATCCTTGTAAGGTTGTAATTTTTGGTTGCATTCTAGTTGCACCATCATGCTCATTAAAAAGATATTTGCGATATTATCCTAACAATATTTGAAAAGAATTAATAGTGGAAATTGAAAATTAAAGAAAAAATGAACTTTTTGTAGAATTGAATTACAATGACCATTTCCACGATTTTTTACACAATTTCCATTTTCATTTTTCAATACTTTTTGGAATAACTTTTATAAGATATGATATTCCACCATTAAATGTCTTTTCAAGAGAACAAATCGACAATTCAATTCTGGCTCTCTAAAGTTACATCCAGTTATAGTCACTGTAGAGTGTTTTGAGATTAACTCATTTTTTAACATACTGACAATATTAAGCAGATATTCAATAGGTAAAAGTTGTAGAGTGTAGGAACTATTCAATGACTGTTTTTGCCTACGGGTATATAATAAAATAAGTTAACCCTTTCAGTCCCAGTTTTTTTTTACCTCAAAAAAGAATTATTTCAATAAACGTCATAGAATTATTTTATTGTAGCCTTTTGGAAGCTCTAAATTGACTACTTGTTATCCTCATAATTTTGACAACTTCAGTCTTTCATTTTAGAAGAATCACAGTTCATTTCTTTGTTTGATTTTATTTTAGGCGCCCACAAAGTTGATTCAGATGATGATTCATCAGACAGTGAAAGTTCTGAAAGTAAGTTACATGTTTTAACCTTTTTTTAAATCTATTACATCTTTTTTTTGATTAAGTTGCCCTAGGATTGAATTATAGACTAAACTGGATGCTGACTTTTTAAATTGTTAAATACACTAGATATTTTGACAAGATTACTGTCATTATTTTGCTTTACTTTTTTAAGGAGAAGATAATCGTACTATGAATTTGTCGACTTTGAAAAATAGTAAGTGCACTCTGATAGAAATGTTGGGGATGCTGGAAACAGGGGCTATACATACATACAATGCAGGCGTCTGGGTTTAAGATCTTACAAAATATTGTAAACAAAGGAACTAACTCTATAACTATCAGTTGCTGAAAAACACAACAGATTTTTCTATTTCCCCAAATAACTTTTGTAACCTATCTTATGACATGGGTTAAATGATTAATGATTCGCAAAATAAAAAGACAAAGAGCAAAAATAGACGTTATATAATGACATTGAAAAACTTTAGTCTATCTAATTGAAGTAATAGAACCTAATTATAGCTTTTCTTTTTCCTTTTATAGCACATCTTTCATCACAATCGTCTCCCCTAATTCATTTTGACGGCGGCCCATTTAATGAATCGCCACTGCCAAAAAAAACCGTCCGAGAAAACGAAAGTCCGAGACGGTCACCTCGTAAGCACGTAACACCAAATTCACATAAGTCAACATTTTCAACGAGTAGCAGTGGAAAAGAGAGAAAGAGTGAATCAAGGAGTGAATCAAAGAGTTCAAGAAAAAGTCTTGGTTTTGGCTCGGGAACCAAATCAAGCGAATCAGGTATGTATGACAGTTTTTACAAAGAATTAATGAGCACTGTCACTTAATTCTTGACAGTGCCATCTGTTTGATTATATTCAGCAAAAGTATTTATGGTACATTTCTTTTCCGTATGATTCTTTTGAATGAAATGGTTATACACAGAAATCTTTTTTTTAATCGGTGAAAAGATATTCCTTGTGTGCAGTATGTAGTAAACAAATGTATATTATATTATAGGAAAAGGAAAACATCGCAGCAAATCCGCAGCATGTAATATCCAAGACATGTACCCATTACCTGAAGCAGGTCAGTATGGATTTATGAATTTGATTTTAAAGTTGCCTTTCAATGAGCTAATATTTTAAGTGTACATATATATTCATCACCGTCTCTTAGCATGTATGATACTACTGAAATCATAATATCTATATAGCCGCCTGATGGAAGACTGAGATGAAACGAAAACTTTGTGTATGATAGCAACAGTTTATGAGAAAAGCTTTTCGGTTTTAGAAAACGGGACGGAATGAATAAATAAAAAAACTTTACAATCATACTCATCGATTTTTCAGAATTTCAGCGGAAGCAAATAAACCTTCTCTTGGAAATAAAAAAGTTGGTGGGCGGTCCTAATAAGGACAAAATTTATGACCGTACAGAGAAGAAAAAGTGTGAAACCGTGGAAGAATTGTGTGCATATGATAAGAAGCTGGACGATCAGAAGGAGTTTGAAAATTTGGTAAGCTGCACGTTTGTATTTTTGCTTTTACATGCATTTTTTATAATAATAATGTACTTTTATTGAAGTAGATGTTTGCCTAAATCCAAAAAAATTCACATTATTTCGGACACAGTTAGCCATCGAACCCTTATACTTTTTTGTGTGTTACCCAGTATTGATTTTTGTTTCTAATTTTCATTTTTATAGATTAATAATAAAAATTTAAAGTGTAAACTTCAATAGGTTTTGCAATAGTGTAATCTTTTCTACATTGCTGTTTTGCAAATATTGGAAAAACGACTAAAGTCTGTCAAAAAGGTGTGCAGTGTTTGTATTTTTCCATAATAATATATAAGCGCATTTAAATATTTTTCCAACGATACCAAACTTTTTATTATACGACAAATGGTTGGAAAGTTATCGGCAAAAATAGAAACACTGCACACCTTTTTGACACATCATACTTTAGTTTTAATACCTGTTACATTGCAGATCGATCTATGGCTCTCAGTTGGCGGGAAAGACACGCGTCAAAATGTTGGGCGAATGTTGAGGGTGTAAGTGTTTTTATTTTTTCATTTAGTCTAAAATTACCATTTATTCATTCGGATGAAAATGAGAATTTTCGAACGAAAATTGCTCTAAAAGTGAAAAATATTCCGTGAATCCGATAAAACGGTTGCTTCTCGACTTTATATTGGTATTGGCATTATCTTGAAAAAAATTTGGATTTCGAGGTTTTATATATGTGACCCTCCAAACGATTTGGAGTACATTAAAAACGAGACCGGTCTTGGTGCGGTCGTGCTCGTGCCGCTTTCCGACTGGTTAATTGTGCGTGTAAAAGTTTAAAAAAGCGGCCAGAAGACCGCACAGTACCGTATGGTCCGTGCGTACAAAACGCCAACTAAAGCGGACGATGGTGCGGTCCCCGCCGACTAAAGCGGACGATGGTGCGGTCCCCGCCGTTTGTTTATATTTCATTCAGTTGCCGTAAGAATTTCAGCCTCCAGTTCAAGCAAGCAAAACAACAATTTGTTTCTGGACACACAAAAAGAACTTGCGATGTTCGATGTTCGATGCTCACATGTGAATTCTTGAGTTCAATTTTGTTTATTATATTATCATTTTACCGCACGGTAAATCGTTTCGCCGCTTTTTTGCCGCACATTTTATCGATCTGTCCGCACCAAGACCGGTCTTATTTTTAATGTACTCCAAATCGCTTGGGGGGTCACATATTTCCAACTTTTTTTGAGAATTTTGCAAAGACATCAACTTTCGCGACAAAGGCCAAAATTCGCGTATCTTCTATCTAAAAGTTTGTGTATCTTCATGCAACGCAGGGTGTTTGGTATTATTATGCTCCTCTCAACCCGTGCGTATTACTGTATCAGTAGTTTAGTACAATCAAGAGGGTAAATCTTACATGTTACATTTCAGGACCACGACGAACGCTGTTTTGTCCGAATTGAATCACGATGGAAACGGAAATAAAATGTCTTTCAAAAGCCTTACTAATTTGAATCTAGCACTCGAGAGTAAGTGTATTTTAGTGTTGATTATTATTAGTATCTAATCCTAGTATTTACTGGATTTGTGTGAATTTGCCTTAAATGAGGAATCTTTTTACCTTGAAACTAGACCTCACATCACTGGACAACAACAGATCTACTGGTTTCCCTCATTCCCTGAAGTGGAGTTTTTCCTAATCAATTCTTACAGTCACTTTGTCTCAATACAAACCATTTAATGTTGATTTATCGATTTACTGTTTCTTTTGTATAGGATGTTGCAAGGCAAAGACCGGGGCCGACGATATGGTTGTGAAAACCGCCTTACAGGACGTATTAAAGGACGCCCCCGACCGAGAGGGTGGGAGCCGATGGGCCAAGAAGCAGCAGAAGAAACAAAACAAATAATTTTTTGTTGTATTTTTATCTTATGTATTTTTTGTCTTAGAAAAAAAGAAAACATGTATAAATTGATCAAAATGCTCGTATCATATCTATTTGAAAGTAACTTCGTGACATAAAAAGAGGAACCTCTTCCAGAGAATGGAAAGGTCCCTGATACTAGTGATGGGAGTTTTTGAACAAGAATCTTTTGATGATTTAGTGATTAATAGAGAAGAATCTGGCATAAAACAAACTCAAAATGATACTGTCTCAAATATAATGGAAAAGCAGGGGGCTTGGATTCTTAATTTGATTTTTGAGAAAATATTTTACGCGTCCAATATAATTATATCGTCTAAAACACGGGTTTCCGACGTCGTGTAGGAGACGTCGGTACAGTACGTCATAACAACGTCCCCATATCGACGTCTTTCACGATTCCCAAAATAGAACGGATATGAGACGTCTGCCCGACGTTCTCTGAGACGTCTTTGAGAACGTCTCGTGTCCACTGGGTTATAGGGATATTATTAGGGCATTTTCTGATTATTTTCCGAGGTTTATCGATGCTTTTTAAGGTGTATGCATTGTTGAGCTGTATTCCATGGGTTATTGGCTAATATTCACTCAGATTAACTGCGTTTTGAGATACAGGTCTAATCGTTTGAGTTGCAAACGGAATATTTTATTTAGTAGAATAAACAGAAGTTAAAGTTAAAATTTACAAAGAAAATTCTAATAAAAGATTAAAAATTAAAAAACTTAAAAATAAGATGGCGTCTTCGTCTTTTGTTTGGTATCGTGATTTTAATCATCCTTAAATTGTGTGTCAGTATTACGTCGGTATGTTATGGTTTTACCTGAAAGTTAGAAAGAAAATAAATATTAATAGATAAATTTTGGAAATAACATTGGAGTTGTTAAATCTAAGCCAAGAAGAGACTCTTCCTTAACATCATTTCTAAACATAGCTCATGGCCTGACGGACATGTGACTGACACAACTGACAACTTGGCTTGTAAAAATAAAACTTTTAAACATCAATTTTCTCAAATCTTTTGTGTTCTAATTGCTCGTAATTTAATCAAACTAAACCGCCAATACACAAAACATTTTAGCTAACTAATTTGCTACAATTATCAATGGAGCAGAGCAATTTACCCAAATTATTAGAACAAAATAAATGTATTTTAAACGTATCTAAGAATTTTGAACGTAAAAAAATTGTCACAAATTTTTACAATTTTGATTAAGTTTCTTCTGCATTGAAGAATAAATCAAACATCAAAAACGATATTTTCTTTGTGATAAAAACAAAATTTCTGTCCTTATTATTGTGAACTGACTCAACATACAAATCCATGGAAATACTGTGCTAGTCTCGTTTTTACAAGTAAGACAGAAAATTAAACCCTAGATTTTCATATTTTTTTTCAGACAAAAAAAGTTGCGCCATTATTGTGCAATACTATGATATGTGATAATAATAACATCAAAAACTTTTGTTCATAATTTGCAGAAGAATTCATCCTACTTCAGGATCATGCGCTTCTTGCAACTAAAAGCTAACATAATCTGTTATCTTGCGCGTAGAGCTTCTAAAATGGCTGCTACGCGCTCGCTTTTCCAAGTTTTTTCGAATATACAAAGTATTTGTTGTTAGACAAATATTCACTTTTTGTCCGATAAAAAACTTATCGAAAGTTTATCTAGTTCAGAGAAAAAAAGTTTCGTTATTAATTGTGAAGGCGGCTGGGTCACTAAAATTTCCCGACCCGCCCTGCATTGTGCACAAAAAGCTGTATTTGATTTTTTTTTAAACTCGTGCACTCTCGAGTGTGTCAATGAGGTGAATTTTCTGGTCTGTAAAATTTATCAAATTTTGCGATTTTCATAATGAAGAGTATTGAGCTCAAATTTAAACGTATAAACAATTTCAGAACATTGTGTATTTGATTTATTGTGAAAATATAACCTTTTGACTGAAGTTTAGGGCAAACTCTTTTGTTAAAACTGTCAAAAACCGCGAGTAAACGACCACTGAAGTAAGGTCCCAAAATTGCTGTTTATCAAAAAAAGCAAAGACTCGGCCGAGAGTTAAGGGTCAAAAACAACTGTTTAGAGTGGCCTGCACATAGGGGCACCTGATCTAGGGTCGGGGCTAATTTTATGGCTTAAATATTTTCTTCAGGAAGTTATTTTGTCAAAGGAAATTTCGAAGTCCAGACTTTGATCTCCTGTTATTCGAGATAGGGACCATGAAAAAATAGCCCCAACCCACGGTTCGGTCCGCAATTTATCTGGCTTTCAATAAAATCTAAAATGGGTTTTTGATAGCCAATACAATCGCTGCATTTGCAGGTTTAGTGGGCCCCATTACTCTGCTAAAGAAAATTCATTGGATTTGAGAAAACATCAAAATTACAGACCAGACAAAAAATTACGTAATGCCCTCTACAAGCCATTGTGATTGGCTGATCGGGAAAAAGACGTGAGATCTGATTGGCGTAGAAAAAAGTGAATTTTTTTTAAGAAGGAGGCGGGGAAGAAAAAGAGGCGAAATGTCTCAAAATGAACTTCAAAAATCAAGAAACTTGCAAAAATTGAAAGGAAAGAAATGAATTTTATTCTTCTTGTGAAATATTTTATAGCTCATTCATAGGACGGGGATGTATCTAAACTAGAAGGACTAGACAAGGTGACTTTTTGATACACAATGCACAATATATTTTAAACTTTCTGTTGCTCAGACATAAAAAATCCAGAAAAAAATGACTCCAAAACCATCTGAAATCCATTTTTTCTACATCCTGAAGAAAAAGAAAGAATATAAATAAATCTAATATAAATCAAGATTTGTGTCATCAATCCATAACCTTAGAGATAAAACTTTCAGTGAGACAGGGATGGTTAGCATAAAATACCCATCTTTTACTTCCATTCTCTTTGTTAAAGACCATAATAGCATAACATAGCATTTTAATCTACATTCTGCCAGAGAAGGGATATTAGAAAATAAAAGAGCCTTAGCTCTTATGTAGGGAAATTAAATATCTAAAGTGAGGAGAGTGAAGGGGGTTTAGCATTTGCCAGCAAATAATAATGAGCTGATTCAGGCTGGATTCTCCATGATTTTCGACCAATTTTGAGGTGGTACCACAACTCCTTCTTCAGTTGACAGTGAGAGAATTCTCTTGCTCTTGTCATCTGCGACTTGAATAATATCAAGAATCCACAATTAATAAAAGTTAACTAACCTTTGTTTTATTGCAGTTGAGCTTCCAGCACGCATTTCAAATTCAAAAACATCTCAAAACTGAAGAAAGCTCGGTTTTTTCTTCTTCCCATCTTCTTCGTTCTTAAATTGCACTAACATCATCATCATTGACAACACCAAAAAAATCTGAAGCTTTTTGGAGAATAAAATAAAGAATTGTAAACAACAAAGAAGTGAATAAAAATGAAAACTGAAGCTATAACTCTGGGCAAAAATAATGCCCTTCCAATAAACTTGTGCATCCAAAATACAGTTAAAATTACAAAGAAGTGTTTCCTGATTACAAATCACAATTCTTTGAAAGAAAATACATTTTGACTCTTAAATGAAAAGAATACCGGTATACAACATTTAGAAAAAGAAAATATCAGAGTCCTTCCCCTCTCAGAAAAAAAGATTTCAATGATTTTGAAAGATCAAGTGACAAATAACATTTTCCAGACTGTCCAGATTGAACGTACTTACTAAAATAAATTGTTTCAAAACATTCGAAAACATTTGCGCGCTCGTGTGAACACTCAAAAACATTCGATTTTCAAAGCGCTGTTTACATTTAAAAATTCGAATGTATTTTCGGCGTAAAGCTCTGTTTAGACTTAAACACGGAAAAAACTACAGACTCGCAAAATTCACCTCATTGATTTCCTCGAGCTGGTCGTGTCTCAAAAAGACAGAACTCCTGAAAAGTACTTATCTATTTTCTGACATCATTTAATTTTGAAACCTACCATAATGAACTGTAATTTTTAACTCATGAAAAATAACATTATATATTATTTTCAGATCCATTTCTTGACACCCCTGTCTCAGTGACCCTGTTAAAGTTATTTAGCCAGTGAAGATAAAATGAGCTATGCCAATGGGAGGGGAAAACCGCTTGTTTTGAAATGAAATTCTAATGTTTACAGCTCAAAAATCCAGTGAGGATGGCCTCAGTGTCTCAGTGTTTTTTTCCGAGCGGCAATGAGAGCTCTTGTAGCTTTTCAATGGGGATGAAATTTCAGAGTATTTTTATCACCGGGACCATTTTTTGGCGGCTTTTTCCAGTGAGGAGGGGTCCCACCGAGTCTGTTTCTAGGGTCTGTTTGCTCTAGCTTGTGAACAGCTGCGAGAGAGTTAATCAAGGAGGATTTAACAAAACATGATAAACATGGATTAAAGATTTAAAATTGATGGCGAAATACTGTACTGTCATCAGCGTGCCTTATTTTTGACGATTACGATCTTCATTGCGATTTCGCGATAGCCTAGACTGGAGTCGTTTATTATGCGTGTAATACTAATAATACCAATACTAATAATAACAATAATACGGGACTTAGTTTGTATAAACGACTGGAAGAATCCGGTGTTCCAGCCTTATAGATACAGGGGCTAGCTACGCAGAAACTTGCGTAGCGAGAAAATAATTTATCAAGCAACAACAAACTCTCAAAACGAAACCAACTCAAATGAAAAACTTTCAATACACAAATCCACACATATTTTTTTTCTCAAGAATTATTTTGAGCAGGAAAAAATTATAATTGCAATATTGACACTTTTCTTTTGTTTGGAATTAGTGCACAAAGGTTTCTAGACGACTAAAATTGTTCCATTCATTACTTTTTGCCTTATTTCTACTATGTATAAATTAGTCGTCTAGCTTGCTAGACTAGCGATAGCCGCATTCTTTTGTGGTAAATATGGTTTTAAGATTACAAAAACGCTGGGTCTTTCACTTCACCACGGAAAAAGGTTAGCTTGAAATAGAATGTTACACTGAAAGAAAGAACATGGGATTTCAAATTAAGTTTCAAGAATTTTGGTAACATTTTATTTGAAAGCTTGCGAAAAATCTCCATTCTGCAATGAATTCAAATAGCTCAAAATGGAAATTTTTGGTAATCCCTGTACCATTAATCATTCTATCTCTTTTCTGAATACCGAATAGAATGGCTATAGTTTTACTTAAAATATATTAGGTTGCATTTAGTCTCGTGACTATTTACTCTGGTATTAATCTTTACTAATTTATCTTTTTACTTATTTTTTGATTTTAAAAAATTAGAGAAAAATGAATTTCAGCAAAAAAAAATTAAAACAGCATGGAATGGAAAGTGCATTTTATTTGTAAAACTATTTGAACTACATTTTATTTTATCAAATTCGTGACCATATCGAAAAATTTAGTTTCAATACGTTTAAATATCGAATGGAAAGTGCATTTTATTTGTAAAACTATTTGAACTGCATTTTACTTTATCGAATTCATGACCATATCTAAAAATTTAGTTTCAATGCGTTTAAAAAATCGAATGGAAAGCGCATTTTATTTTTAAAAATATTTGAACTGCATTTTTTTTGTAAATTCATTAGCATATCGAAAAATTTAGTTTAAATGCGTTTAAAAAATCGAATAAAAAATGCATTTTATTTGTGAGAGCATCTGAATTGCATTTTATTTTAGTGAATCCGTGGTTCACATTAAAAAAATAATTTTACTACGTTTAAAAAAGTGGAAAATGAATTTAATTGAAACAACATTTGAATTGTATTTTCTTTGCTCAAGTTCAACGTAATCTTTTATTATACATTTATATATAATTTAAAGTCTAGAATTTAAATACATTTTGATACCCAATGAATTAGAAATTCATCAAAGTTTTGAACCTAGAATTTTATTCTATTTTAATGCATTCTATATTCGTTTTCAATGGAATACGAGCATTTAGTTTCCGTAAGGGTGGTTTCAGTTATATATTAAGAAAAATTAATTAAAAAAATGGAAAAAAGCGTATATGGTTAAAATTAGCTTTTACTGTTACAAGAGCAGTCCCAGTACGGGTCTTTTATGTAACAAAAGTTAATGTCTTTAAATAAATAAATAAAAATGAAATATTTGTTAAATATTATTTGATCTTTCAGTGCTACTTGGGCCGGCCGGGGTAATTGTGCAACTCGCACGTTCACCTCTCAGACAAGTAACAACTGGTTGGATGGATCCCAGCGATCACGACACTCTTCATGCAATTTTGCTTCGCAGAGATTTTCTCAGAAAGTATACTTAAAAATATCGAACATTCGCGGGAAGTTCTGCCAGTAGCACCAAAAATCAATGGTGTCAAAGTCCCTCTCTCGATTACCTGGAAGCTCTTTTCCTCTTCTTCTCAAAGCTTGCTCAAATGTTTCACGATAACTCTGAGCTAGAAGGTTTTGTGTTGTCTACAAAATCCTTAAAATCATCTGGCTATTCTACCACTTCACGAAATGATCCATCTCGGAGATTAAATCCTTCAACAATTGAACCATACAGCTTGTAGGCAACTGTGTAGAAAAGATAACTGCTCTCCTGTTACACCATAAACACCAAGATTTCTTCAAGCTAAGACACTTTTTTTTTCTCTTAGACCAAACTGTTCTTCTTCTGCGGTCACCAGGCAAATTTCAGGAGCGACTATAGAAAACCCACTTTTAAAACAAAGTTAAAACGGAGATAAGCCTCCGTAACCTACGTATTGAAAATTACCACGCGATTTCGAGTATTGAGATACTTGGAAAGATGCACTCCAACTTCAGGTAAGCAATGAAGACATAAGTGAGGTATAGAATTGTAGACGGTTTCGAAATATCAAAATGTCATTTTTTGAAGACATTTAATGCAAATTCTTTCTTGACTGCAATTCCAATTGCTTAGTTAATCTGTCCACAAAAACATTCATTTTTTAAACCAAAACATTCGTTCAGTTTTTATCCAATTTTTTAACCTCCGTAACCTTTTTTACCTACATTTGAAGCTGAATATTTCTAACCTCCGTAACCTTAATTACCTACGTTTGTTTGAAGCTGAATATTTTTAACCTCCGTAACCTTTTTTACCTACGTTTGTTTGAAGCTGAATATTTTTAACCTCCGTAACCTTTTTTACCTACGTTTGTTTGAAGCTGAATATTTTTAACCTTCGTAACCTTTTTTACCTACGTTTGAAGTTTAATTTTCTTAACCTACGCAACCTTTTTTTTGCCTACGTTTGTTTAACAGCTGAATATTTTTAACCTTCGCAACCTTTTTTACCTACGTTTGAAGTTTAATTTTCTTAACTTACGCAACCTTTTTTTACCTACGCTTGTTTAACAGCTGAATATTTTTAACCTCTGTACCCTTCTTTAATTAACCTACTTTTATCTATTACAATTTTTTCGATGTAATTAGAAGTAACCGAAAGTAAATTAAATTTTTCCAAAAAAAATCTTCATAACCATAAATTACAAAGGAATATTAAGTTTCTGAATTGATATCTTTGGTGTGACCACAAAAATAATTAAGTTCCATAATAAACGGTGCTGGCATCCTTGATGAATTGAAGAAAAAGATTTTCATCTTTATATTGATAGCGCCACATAAACTCTGCAAGATGTGAACTGAATAAATATTTCTTAGCCCCGAAAGCAGGTAGGTGAACTTTTGCATGTCGCCAGTGGCCTTCGATTTTGTTAGTGTGGTCTCCCGATTCATTAACAAACTCAATGCTATGATTTACGTAGAAACGCAAACATTTTAATAATGACAATAAAGAATTAGATTTTACAGTAATGTGACAATAAATTTGTTCCCGGGCAATACTGACACAAAGTTATAAAGTCAAATTAAAATAGGATGAAAAACTATCAAAAAAACTCACTTTTAGGTGTTTATAATCCTTCTGTGAAAGAATATCGTAAGCTTTCCAATAATCAGATATAATGGTAGTTCCGGGTTTTATAAATATTTGGATGATAGGAAGTAATGTATTTCTGTCTCGTTTCTCTACTGGTACCTGAAACAATGAATGAAAATTATAAACATTGTTTTTTAAAATTGACTAAAGAAAAAAAATTATAGCGATTTTTGTTTAAATTTACTTAATATTTTTCGGAATCATTTGAGTTGAAAACCATTTCATTTTTATGTTCCTTGAATACTTTGCTCTTAAATAGAGGTCATTGAGGTTAGCTTAAATGATGTATTTAATACACTATTACCATGAAGTTTTTCCTTGACCCTTCCTCTATGCCACCAAAAACCCATCGGCCCTCAACTCTGTGCCCACGGTGATACTTTCGTTTACCAAATTTACTCTCATCAGTCTGTACACGAATACCTTTCGAAAATAAAATTAACTATATTTAAATTTACCAAAAAGGTGAATAATCATCTTGATTATAAATTTGTTTTCAATCCTTAGAATCTTAGAATTGATCCTCATATATGTTTTCTGAACGATAAAGGTTAAAGTATCAAAAGTTTAAGGTATTCAAAATGTAAATAAAACTGACCCTCTCCTCCAATTGGTTCACTGTTCGTGAGTATTACGACTTCACACACCTCTCGACAAAACATGTCCCAGTCCACTGCCGTGTTTGGAGACAATCCCATTTGTTGAATTATAACTGATTGATCCACACCTTGTTATAATAAAATAAAATTAAAGAATCGTCGAATGTAATCTATTACTATTGTTTGAAGACCCGTGATTAAACATTTAAGATATCTAAAAATATCTAACTTTAGCAAATATTGCTCGAAAGTTAACTAACATTTTTAAAACATGATCAATATTTACCAGTACACCACCAATAAGTAAGCTCCAATATTTCTGTAATGGTTAGATTACTGTTATCAAACCATGAACCTGTCCTGATCGATTTCTCTACTGAATGTCCTTGTCTTTGACATCTCCAAACAAGCCCATCAGAACCCTTTGTTGTTTTTGTCAAATGCATAGGCAAATTACATTTATGACAGGTGCGATTTTTCTTAATCAAGTTATTATCCATCGACCATCGAATGGCTTGCTCGTTATTTGGAATAACATCACATAGTATCCAACGGTACGATCCAATAATTGGATGACTTTGTCTATGATAGCTAGACTGTTTCGGTGTTGTGCCGATTTGAGTAGACTTTTCAACATTTGAGACCTTTGCAATGGGTTGAGGCTTGAGTTGATCTATGTCTTTTCATTATAACTTTGTACTTATTAATCTGAAACGAAAGATGAAAACCATAACATCGTTTAAAACATGAAATTAGTCGAGATAAAATAAAATAATGAGCAGCAAACATACAATTTATTTAGATAAAAAGCAGAAAGTTAGTCTACAATTTTAATAAATAGTAAAAATAATGATATACTAGCTGGCCTTGATGTCGCTATAAAGACATCCAGCTCTTTTTAATCAGAAGACATTAGCTAGATTTGACGAAGTAGCTAAATTCAAATACAGTTGAGCTCGTGTAATTCCTTTAACTCGAATACTCATGTAAACAAATAAAGGTGGTAAATTTCGTATATAAATCCTCCTATCCTATAAATACGAATATGGATTTAGAATGTTGTGTTTTTTTTAATAAAGCGCAGCTAAAAATTGGGCAATATTTCCATTTTATGATAAATAAACTAATTATCACAATATTGAAGGGAGTTAATTACATCAAAATTTCATAATGATAAAATCTAATAATCCTGAATAATCAACACAATCAAATACTTAACACCTCAATATTTAAAAAAGGAAAAATAAATTCAAATTCCTTTTATAAATTGTGCATTTGGTTGGATACACAAATTACAAAATGTCAATAGAATTGGTCCAAAAGTATATTTAAAAGAAAGAACTCCCACATTACTCAGTATACGGCCATTGCTGCAATATTCCAATCAAATTATTATTAGAGTAAAGTAGAGCAATGTTCAATAATTACATTGTTGATACTGTCAATTATCTTTTGCTCGAATTTTCTCACATATAACTCTTGTTCAATCAATGAAAAGTTGTTGATCATTTCAGGCGACTTTTTGAGGAAAATGTACGAATATCGGTGGCCATTTCTTATACTGGAATACGTTCCATAACCCTCCGACATCAAATATTTTCAGCAATTAATGAATTCAGCCGTCATTATATGTTGGCGGATAGTTTTGGTGGTGCAGATTCGTACTGACCTTTGGGTAACGATTGGACCCGGAGAAGCCAGAATCACTCTGCAAAGATTTTCTGTCTCGATTTTCAAAACTATTGCCGATTTGTCGGATTGCAATTGAAGATTTCACGAACTGAAATTAATAAAAGAAAACAATCATTGGTAATAATATGAAAAAGAAGGTACAGTCTCTTCCAATAAAACAAATTTCTAAGCAACTCTCATCCGTGGTTTTATAATGCAATTGATTGATTGATTCTATTAATTATCAGTGTTTAATTCGCGCCAAACCAGGGCCAAAACAAATCATGTATGACATTAGCACTGGGAAAGTGACTAGGTATTTCGAACCTTTGATTTCAAGGTTAGAATTAATGCCATAATAAGTCAATATCAAAATTGTACCTCTTTGACAACTGATGTTTGATCAGCTATATGGTGGATTATATTCCTTGCATGGATGATTTTGTCAAGAGTTATTTCCTCTGTCAGTGTTTGATTGTTGTTATCCATGATAGAGAATAATGTATCGAATTGCTCATACATTTTGGGTTAATTATTTACATTGTTAATTATAGACAGGTATGCAACAATAGTGACACTTTCAATCATATTCAAACTTTTTATATTTCCAGGCCACACTAAGGGTCTCTTTAAATTCTTTCACTGAGGATGAGTTGACTACTTTTGAAGGCAAACTATTCCACTGCTTAATGCCGCGAACACCATCGTTCCCAAAGATTACTACTAATTGTGCGTTCTCATAGGTCTCCCTCGCTGGTTACATTTCTTAGGGATGCAAGATTTGTCATAGTAGTTTAGATGTTTAAAAATCTCAACCATGTCACTTACCTCGCGTCTGTATTTTAGACTAGTTATTCCGATTCTTTGCATTCGATTTTCATAGCTTAGCTGTCCACATGTCTCAACTGTTTCACAAGGCTCCCGTTCACAAGGTACGCTACCTACCTTCTTCCCAGGGCTTTTCGGCAAAGAAATTCTTGCAATCTTCTCTGGTTGGTTTTGCAAATCGGACCTTGGTGTTTTTCTTCCCCTTTTTAGTTGTGGAATAGAAATTGAGTTGTTTTTCAATATTCTGATTTGGTGGTGACTTGACAGTCAATGGAATTTGCTTAACACCTTCATACTTTAACATGGCGTCGTAAGTATGAGAGGAGGATAAGAGCCTTTTCGTCAAGTGTCCAAGCGCATTCTAATCTGATGGTGATGAATTTTGAACTTTTTCGAGGATGGAGTTTAAAATCTTGATTGATTTCGATTGAACCTTTTGGAAGTAGCTGGATGGTGCTCGGATGTGCTCCAATATATCGGCTACATCATTTTGCAAGTACTGTTCTTTGCTGGCGTCCTTGGAATCGATATTGCTTTGTGAATCAGCTGAAAGTGAAACAGAGCTTAAGTTACAAAAAACAAGGTTCTTTTAAAGTAAATTTAAGGATTTCTTTTTGGATTTGGCATTTTTCTCATGGTTTGCTAATAGTAATTCCATAGAAAATGATTATAACAATAATAAATAAATAATAGATTAAGGAGTCTATGATCAAGTCTTACCTCTTGAGAGAATTCATGACATTATGAAGAAGAAATTTCGTCTTTGACTTCAGCACCAAATTGATCTAAACCCGCCTTCAAATGCAACAATTAATAATTTCTTATATTATACTGTATGACCAAAGAGTTTCTTCTTACTATCAATGTATCGTTTGAGCAGGTGGATGTGCTTGCATCCAAGATAGTTAACCATGAAATCTTGGTAGTTGCAGTGAAAGGACGTCTGAGGTAAAGATTGCACCTATAAACCCTGAAGGATACAAAGTAATTGGATAAGTAAGATGTTTAGACATTTTTCCCAGGTAAACTCTAGCCACGTCTCCTCCAAGGGTTGATAGGTGTATTGAAGGTTTTACCTAGAAGCAGCCAGTACCTTTTAAGTATTTGTACTTGAAGTGACGGTGAAAAGATTCCAGGAACATATTAGTGTTAATGCACCAACACGAAAACAATATGCCCAACGTCTTGTACAGGAAACGTAATTCTGCACGAAGTAGTTTCTGAAACTCTGTGTATGTGGCGTTTCCAATCGATCTGTAAAGCTCTGGAGCTTCTCTGTAAACTCGGATTCGTTTTTGCATTCAAGAACGAAAATCGGAGTAACATAGATATTGCGTATGATAGTAGCGAGGTTAAGCACGGGTTTATTTTTACCGTAAAGTGCAATACTGTAGGCCTGTACATAACTTGCCAAAGCAAACCATGCAAGTGAAATCTTATGTACAGGCCTACGGTATCACATAGAACGATCTAAATAAACACTTGCTTAACCTCGCTAGTATGTAGATACGCATCTTCTTTTCTAATTTGAAAGTTTTGCCTTTAAATAAGAGTCATATCGTTTGCTTAGTCATCAATTTTAATTCACAAGCTGTTTAACATTGGAATGACACGGCGTGGAGCTAGATTTGCCAGAAAGGGGAAAACGACAACTATTGTTTGCTTATAAAATCAGCATAATATAAAAATAGGCACACACTTATTTAGAATAAAAGCTTTAATATTCGTAGATTTTATTATTTTAAATAAATTAAATTGGGAAGAAAATACTCTTCAAGCAATGATCAAAATTATGGTTGTCTGCAAGAACATTTTGTTCAAAAACGTAAAAACACTAGCATTAAAACCTGTATGACATGGGTTTCTTCTGCATCGGATTCTTTTATTTTTCTAATTTCCTCCTGCCATGCTTTATCAACATGCCAAAAACAGTAAAGCCATTTTGGTTTACAGCCATTGATAGCGCAAAATGCGTTATGGAATTGAGGTGCCAAATCACTCATGAACCATAGAGGGTCGATATTCTTTCCGGTGATCGACTTCACTACACCAAAAAATATCTAAAAGTGAAAATAATTTTTCATGCTCAATTAACATCCTCAACACAGAAAGATTCTAACTAAACTGTGTATTAACTCGTTATTCTTATTTGCAGTTTATGCTAAGACTAAAATATTAGTTGCAGGTTGTCATTAGCTAAACCAAGCTATGCTGTTTTTCCACTAAAAGCCTATACAAACCTTCGAAACGCTTATGTTTCATGATTTGATAAACTATGTGTGACAGGCTGACCTTTCCCAAACTCGTCAATAACCAGTATGGTACTGAGAAGGAAATCGTAGCCCTTGGTTTTATGAGTAGAGTCACAGCTTATTCCATTGTCACCAAATTTTGTAATCAGCTCCTTTTATGAACTTGTTTGAATTACAATCATGAAGTCATCTTTTCATGCTCACGACCTTATTTAAAAAATAAATTATATGTTAGAAAAGAATTAACAAAAAATACTTAGTGAAGACACATTTTCTATAAAAAGTTTTTTAAAGATAAGAGTTTTTACTTTTAAAAACATTCGTAATGCTCATTTGGAGCGATGAAAGGAAATGTATCGAACCTTGTATTTTGTAAAATAAGATTGGATCATCTATCGTCTGTCCAACAGACTGCATCCAGGAGAGGATGCTCATTTGTTCGTTATTATGGCGAATGATCTCATTTAAACCATAAGCTCGATTTTGAACGTCTTTTCTTTCCAAAAGACGAGTTCTTGTTAAGGTATAGCCATTATTATCTCTGTAAAGAAAGTATATGCTTGAATTGAACTTTCGTTATAGTGTCCAACTGAAAATCCTTCAAATTATTGTAATAAAATGGGGGCGACACCTTGTTTTAATTTTGCAGCAAAATCTTGTCTGGTTTTTTGGCTGATCCATGTATGTTTTAGATAATTTCTGTGTCCATAATGTGTCTTGCATATTTCAGCTTTTATTTAACCGTTTTCAGATTCAACAACCTTGAGCGTACACGTACAATTGCGCTCGATTTTGCAAGTTCCTGGTAGAGACAAAAAAGTAAATTCTTATAATTATTGAGGGGAGTGTTTATGGAATTTTAACCATTTTCCTATCTTTATAAACTTCAAAACATGTCCATGATATTGGTACTAAAAATAAAAATATATGTGGTTCCGCTTAGTTTTATAATACCCTGAACGGTTACATTGCCAGTAATGAATTCTTTGTCCATATAGTTTTTACGCCTCTTGAACGGATTAAGGTGCATGCCTCAGTGTCTTCAAATGATGATTTCCACTCATCATATTCTGAATGTCAACATCAGGAATAATAGGAATTTTGAGCAATTGGCAGTTTCCTTTTTTGTTCTTTTTGTTTAAAATAACAGTCCGTCAATGTTCATAAATTGTTCAGTCAATGTTGTTGGCATGTCTTGGTTGCCTGTGTGTTTTGGTGTGTCAGTCTCAAAAAAAAAAAAGATGTTAAAGTAATCAGGTAGCTAAATCATTTGAAGTGTCCTTTCCATTGTTGAGTGATTACATTGGTGGAATTGGTGGTATTTGTTTGGTTGTCATAGCGATTTAATAACTAATTGTTACATTAAATGTGACTCCCTAAGCGATTTGAAGTACACAAAAGTCCGATCAGCTAAAGCGGGTAAAATACCGGTCTCATAGCGGGCAAGGTGAAATTTGGAGCAACCTAACATTTTAGAAGATCAGCCATGAAGCCGCCAATGGAATTTTTCCAAGAACAGCCTCAAGGCCTCTATTGGAGGCTTTTTCTTGATTGAGAGACCGGCCAAGCGGCCAGCGGCCTATTTAGCGGCCTTGTTTAGTGATCTTCTCAAAAATATAATAGATTTTCCTTTATAAAGTTTGATTAATGATTCGACTATTTAATTGAATAGCTGCCGTCGTTTAGTCGAATACCTTCGATTATTTAATCTCCCATATTCGATTAATTAATCCTTTTTCGCTTATATCTTAGGGATCTTCTCAAAAATATAACCAAATTTCAGTAAAATGGTTTCGGTTAAATTCGGCTGTTTAACCGAATCGCTTCAGTAAAAAGTTTAACTAATTCGGTAAAAGTAATTATTGAATTTGGCTTAAGCTTGTGAAATTCGGTTAAAGTATTACCGAATTTCGGCTATAAAGAATTTTACATTGTCTAAAATAATAATAGTGAATTCCACTGACTGAGACAGGGATATAAACAAAAGGATCGTTCGTGGTGAGACAGGGTTATCTTTTAACTACTTTCTGAATTTGTTTATCAAGTATTTTTGAATAGCGAAATACTTTACTCTCTTACATTTCTTTTCAAATCATAATATAGAATTGGAAAGCAAGAAAAATGTCTCGAGAGACCAAATATCTTGAGGTTCAGCCAAGCCCAGCATGACCCACAACGAATGAAGCAGAGTTCAGACTTTTACTAAGTGTTTGTTTACATTGAGCGCTCTTTGCATGCTTTCCTTCGTGTTATCACGTGAACTTTTACCAAAAATAGTGATGAAATACACTCCTTCTGAGTGTGTTCTCTTTCTTTTCACGTAATTTTCGCTTTTCCTCTCTCTCGCATTCTAAAAGTTGCATCAAACATTCGAAACGTCACAGATCAGGAGCTTGTGACAAATCAGGAGCTTATAAGAAAGCCTGCGAGATGGGTTGGTGTAATTTAAGATGCACGATCTAACGATTTACGATTCACGATGCGCGATCCATGCATAAAGTATGCTGATTATTCCTAATAATTATCATGAAACTTAAATTATATAACATAATTCTAAAACAATGGCATAATCTTTTCTCGCTTTTGTTTACCACGGTAAATTAATGCAACAAAAAAGAAATGAGTAAGTAATGGAACTACGAATAATTACGACCGTAAAATTATGAAAAAACTAACTTACATAATCATAATGTTGATAATGGAAGCTATCTTGTGAACATAATCTTACAATAGACAGATAGTGTAAGTAATCAATGCACAAGAAATATTTTTGCTCTCTCATAATCAAATATAGGAATTTCTTTCTTAAAGCAAATAAAAGAATATATTGGCAAACAATATTTTTGCGGACCGTAATGTACGAAGCAAAAAACTGGTGCTCTATTATGAGAAAGAATTTTCTTTCGGTAAACAATTCCCCTATTGATTCAAGTTATGAAAAAGAGAGAGAGAGAGAGTACAGAAGGTGAATGCACGTGGTTTTCACTTTCTTTTATTTAAATATAATTTATTTAAATATAATTTGTATAAAATAATTTGTATAATCTTACATAAAATGATGTTTTCAAAAATCATTGAGTTTCAGCGAATGAAAGTTTGTAAATTGCCTAAATACTTAATCATAATTTGCATAATTACGCATAAATTAACATATTTTATGCACGGATCGCGAATCGTGCATCGTAAATCGTTAGATCGTGCATCTTAAATTACACCAACCCCTGCGAGATGCCCTTTTGGAAGCTTTCCCTCTCCTCTACTGGGGAAGCAATCGTTTAATTTTGTTTTACAACATTTGATGGCTTCTTAGGTCCTTCTTTATTTTGAGCGCCCTCCCCTTTATCTTTATCTTTTCTTTTTTTTTGCCCTTTTTGATTTCTGAAAAAATCTTTCTTTGTTCCAAATGTACTTGAAAATGTAAGTAAATTGAAAAACAAAGCTAAGGGCCGCTAATAACCGCTAAGGGCCGCTGTCAGCGGCTTAAAACTTGCTATGTGGCCGCTTCACTGTGGCCGCTTTTAAAAAGCGGCCTCACATCGGCCTTCTTCAATATGCGAGTGGCCCAAAAGGTAAAAAGACCGGTCGAGTAGAGGCCAAAGTAGAACGGTCTTTTTACTGATCGGACTATTATGTACTTCAAAACGCTTGGGGAGTCACAAATAAGTATAAACATTTGCCTTTATTTTTATTTTTAAATGCTTTTATAAAATGTAGTGATAATGAGCATCATGTTTAATGCTAATAGATTAGAATATACATTTTCAATCAGTATATAACTCCATCTTACCTGGTAGGTATTCCTAACAATGATGCATGAGGGAATTTGACATAAAGAATGAAACTATCTGAATATGTTATGACATGATGATGTATATAATGCATAATTTATGGAGTCTGTGAGTCATTTCTGTCATTTTTGTCATTTGTCTGATTCAGCTGTTGGTTATTAAAACCTTTCTGTAAAATTTGATGTGAGAGGAAAAAACAGATAAGACTGTGCCCTTGGTACACCGTAGTAAAACTCCTACAATACCCCAATACAACTTCTTGGAAACTCTCACACTTAATAAAATCAATAAAAATAACTTCGGTAAGTTGGTCTAATGTCCACCTGTCTTCTAATTTCGACATCCTTCTTTGTTTTGAAGATAGAGGAATGATGGAAAAGTCGGTAATCACTACCAGGCGATCTCAATCGAACGGAATCGACGATCAAACCACTCGAACCAAATTGAATGCAATCGATCGATTGAACGTCAAAACGCTGGGTAGTATTCGATTGGTTCGATTGTCGTTTGACTGCATTCGATTGTCCATACAACCGGTGTTTTGGTTTTGAATAGGTCCACAAATCAGACTAGAGCTTTAAAAAACGTGTATGTTTGGAAGAAAGTTTTTACATCGGTGGTTGCCAAATAAGGAAAAGTCCAATTAAACATACACGAACCCAATCAAATGCAGAAAAATCCTAATCGAACGCACAAATCCTAATTGAGCGCAATCGAACATCAATCGAACGCAATCGAATCTGAAAATTGCGGTAATATTCGATTGAGATTCAATTGCGTTCGACAATCGAATTTCACTCGGTCGATTGCGTTCGATTTAGTTTGACTGGTTCGATAGTCGATTCCGTTCGATTGAGATCGTCTGGTCACTGATAGACAAAAGTTTTTTTTTCTCTGATCGTCAATCAAAGAAAATTAGTTTAAATCTAAATCAGAGATTCTGACCTTGCTATTATTCCTACCTCTAATAAAGAAGGGTGCAAAAATTATCAGGATATATATGAGGCTGTCAGGATCAATCGATATTTTGTTAGTTAGATTCTATTTCTATATTGTATATTTGTTAGTTGAGTGAAAGAGTTAATTGTATAGATGATATCGTGTAAAACTAAAACAGTCAAAAGAAAAAAGAAGCAAAATAACATTTACATCCATCTTCTGCTATCCTTAAGGCCAGAAGTCAGAAGTGAAGGTCACCACTAAAAAAAATTAAAAAATTTCGCGCCTCTTTGGCTTCTACGAAATCGGGAAAATTGGAAAATCGGGGAAAAGATGAGTATCCACTAGGGCAGGATTTAGCTGCTGCTATGTTACTTTTCATCGTGTTACTCTCTCTTAATTTATTATACACTGTTCTTCTTAGGTTTTTAATTGAATCTCGAACTACATTTTTAAAAACTTTATCTTTTGTTGCTTGGCTTTGTTGTGTTTAAATAAATGAACCTCAAAGGTACGCATAACGTATTTTGTTTACGAAAGTTACGACGTGCCATCTTATTAGAAAACAAAAGAGCGCCTTGTAATTCAATGAAAAAACCTGCGCTTAAAAGCTAGTAATTTGCAGAACAAAACGGAAACGCTTTCTGATAAAGCAAATCTCGAATCGCCGTGCTAGTTGCAATGAGCACATCTGGGTGGGATGGTGAACTCTCACTAATTGATGAGAGATTTTTTGTCAAAATAAGTGGGAAAGTTTTATGAAAGCCTTGCCAATTTTAACAAGTTCTGATTTCACTTAATTTGTCTATAATTGTATTGGGTGCTAAAATGCGGTCCAAACAATTAAGTTGCTAATTGATTTACCATTTATCACTAATTGATGAGAGTTTTTTTTGATTTTTTATCTAAGATGAAATAACTCTTGAGATTTGTAGACAAGGTGTCGACGATTAATGATAATTAGCACAATAGGGTATAAATATGGATTTTAAGATCCACTCATCACAACTCAGTTGAGTTGTCAATGGGTTGTCAAGCTTTCTTCATCACAGCTCTCACTTTAGTTGTCAATAAGTCTCTAAATTTATTTAACGATGTTAATCACTTCAGTGTTGAAAATCGTACAATCGACGGGATAAAGGTGATTGTCTGTGAAATCACGTATTTTCTGTACATAAACATAGGGGTGACAAAAACATGTAATTATTTAAAGGCAACTTTGTAGACAAATTATGTCACACTCTCGTATCTACTTAGAATGACAAACATCAGTTAAATCGGTTGATATGTCTCTGATTTTTAAAATAAGATTCTCGTGAAAACTCTTTTGCCTTTCTATTTTTTGGTCTTGCAAGTTTTGCAAGATTTGTTAGAGTGTTTCAAAAATATCAAAATATATGGCAACATCAATTTATTACTAAAAAAGAGCCATTTTAGTTGTTTCCAAGAGCAGCAAGAAACTTAATTAAGAAATGAAATCAAAAGAAGTTGAAGTTTTTGATTTTCTTTTTTATATAATAACTAAAAATATACATAAACTAATCTTTTAATTTCCGAGTTTTTTTGGGTGGGTATATATCTTTATCAAGGATATCATCAAGCACCGTCCTTAAAGGTTAGCTGAAGATTTGTGTTGATGTTGAAATCGGAGGAGGAAGCATCCATCCTTGCGTTTTTACCATTGGATCGACCAGATCTTCTAATTCTTACTATCAGTCACCTCTGTCTGGAAACCAAGGGAAACTGTTATTGGTGGTTTCTTTATGCTCTTCAACAACTTTATTGTCTTAAGAATGATCGACTCCTACAAAAAAGAAAAGGTAATGATTACCAAAGTACATTTTTTTCAGTAGAGCCGGTGGATTTTGACTGAGATGTTCTTAGCTTTTAGTATTTCCTCAAAGATTTCACATCTCAAACTCGCAAAAAGTGTCTAAAATGCTTGCCTTGGTTCAAGATTTTATTAGAAAAATTCACATGATCAAATTACAGTATATGAAGAAGAGTGTATTCGTCAACATTTGTAATGAAGAACTTGCGAAAATCAGATGTTAATCACTTCAGTGTTGAAAATCGTACACCAATTTTGATAGTGAAGCAACCAAAGTATCACTTCTAATTCTTTTAAAAAGGTTAACTGTAATATCTTATGATTATGATTATGATTTGTGAATTTCCATTATGAAAGGAATATTCCAGTACGTAATACAATTGCGACCAACATTTTGAAACAAACATGTTTGTGGGTTTAATCTTTGTAATCGTTATTCCGACCCTAACATTCGTCTTTATACGTAAACTCTATGCCACTTCTAGTTTGTCTTATATGATACGGATCGAATCTCGTCTCTTAAATTTCTTCTATGAATTCATCAACCGGATAGTACAATTTTTGGGCTCTAACTTCGTACATTTCAACCTCATCTAATAGTTTTAAAATTGCCGGTAAAAGTTTCTCAATGCTGTCCAACCAAATCTTCATCTCGTGTATGCCAAAAACTTTTTTCTGAATTTAATGAAATCAAGCTGATGGCAGAGGAGAAACGAGAGAGTATCAAAAATTTGGGGAGAATATTGCGTGAAAAACAAGAACTAAATAAAGTTTGTTGATGCGATATTTCCCTCGAGTTCGATTTGCAAACGAAACAAAAGAAAAAGATTATTGTAATTCATGTGACTTATTTTTTTTGGAGAAGCTGTAAAACTTTTAAGATATCTCGACACTAAATTTGAATTTTCAGAATCAAATGTTTTAAAAGTTAAAAATAAGATTGATATATCTCAACGAGAGGATTTGACATGATGAATTATATAATAAGTGTAATAAGTAATTAAAGGAATATTTCAGACCTCATCTCCACTGAAAAAGAAATCACTTAAAGCACTATATGGGGCCATTCAAAAAGTACGTTCGTCCAAATTTCCCTATTTTCAGACCCCCCCCCCCCCTTGTTCGTCAGCGTTCGTTTTGAAGTACCCTCCCCCCTTTGTACTTTGGTTTTTATCTCAAAATTGTTAACCCCCCCCCCCCGAATTTTCGATTTCACCCTTATTCTTACAACAATCACAAATACATAAAAAAAATTCGTACCTTTATATTTGTTTTATGTGGCTTTTTTCAAAATTAATTAACAAAAGAAAAAAGTTAGTTAGAAATATTAATAATACTGTTATATCTATCGTACAATAACTTTAAATCTTGCTGTTTATTATGTAATGATTACGCAATAATTGACTTTAAATGCTATTGAATTTGCTTCGAAAACTTATGGTTTTATAATGAAGGGCTTCATTATTAATGGTGATAAAAACGCTGAAACGATTTTCTATAAAATCTAATTACACACAAAACATTAGTAGTAAAAGATATGGACTCTAAAAATAATAAACGATTCAGGCTTCTACTTCCACAAAAGGAGACTTAAGAATCTCAAAAATGTGTTGGAAGACTAGCATTCTGTCATCCTCAATGCGGGAAACCAGTTCCATGTCTGGATCAGGGGGGACATAGCTCTTCCCAATAGGTACTGCCTCGCAAGAAACGGCCTTTCTATCAATCACTGTCCTCGACCAGATGTCTGAGAGAATTTCAGCAGCTTTGTGGAAGTCACGTTTCTCCAAATCCTCGTCAATTGTTTTCCCAGAACTGTCTAGGTGATCTCCAAAAGTGTCATGTGGAAGAATAATACCTGCCAAATCGTGCGACAGTTTCTTGAACAGATCGACAGCAGTGCTTAACGTTTTGGGGAATCTAGGTGCTTCATCTGTTCCCATAATAAGCACTGGTTTACGTTCAAAAAGTTTTTCATCGAACAGTTCTCTTACGTCGTATGCATGTGTATACGCCGAAGAGCTACCGTGTTTTCCACTCCTCACACGAATGAAAGTTTCTCCAAAGTAAGCCAACTGACCAAATGTCACATACAACATACACTGATGGAATAAGCTTGTGTTTCTCGCCAACAACGAAACTATAATCGGGCAATCTGACACGATAGTCGAGGAGTAGATTAGAAGGGCCGGTTCCAGGACAGATTAAGTTTTTTAAAAACTAATTATATATATTAAAAAGCTAATTAAGTATTAAAGAACTTTTGAAACCTCTAGTTCGACATGTAATAGATGATCTAGTACCCAACCACTACCATTTCGGATAAATTTCTCAAGAGAGTCATTTATTTGATCTGTAGCAGTTCTCAATGCCTCCTCTACATCAGTAGCCTCAAGGATCGTAAAAGGTTCAGACTTTAAGCAGATTGGAGCGTTAGTTTTAACCTCCTTTCTGTCAGCTTTACAAAATACCACAAATAAAGAAACGATACCTTTTACTCCCTTTTGTTTCTTATTGTTAATTAGTTCACCAAAGGCGTTTTGTACGTGCTCAGAATTAAAGTCACTATCTTGAGGAAGTTCTTGTTTATAAACTACGGCATCCTTATTCATAGCTTTGGATACGATTGTAGGTTGACCGGCGCCGAGTTGATTAGTAGAAGTTGTAGCTGAGGATTCGATCGAGGATGAGGGAGCCTTGTCGTAAGTTCTCAGATGGAATTGAAGATTGACCTTACGGGTGGAGACTTTTTGACAGAATTCACACTGGAGAGATGACTCTGAATCAATGAAAAGAAAAAAGAAAAAAATGAATACCCAGCTATGAAAAAACTTATAGTGCGTTCACAGGGTTTAATAATTTTCTTTTACTTAAGTTGATTCATAAATTAAAAAGCGCAATAAAAAAGTGGAGAGAGACAAAAAACGAAAACGATAAGTAAATATAAATCAAAATGAAAATAAATTATAGTATACTATCAATAGTGAAGTCTATTTCTTGCTCTTGCGAAGCTTCTATTTTCGCAAACTGCTCCTCTACTGAATCTTGATCAGTCATTTTCGTAAAATACTCTTCTACCATGTCAACTTGGAGAAATTCCATTTCTATCTCAGGGAGTTTTAGTATATCTAGACAATTATCATTGTTTGTTGTAAGATGTATGGATGGTTGTTCGAATGGGCTTGGTTGTTGTTCGATTGGGTTTTGTTGTAGTTGTTGTGGTTCGTTTGGAAATTGTTGTTGTCGTGGTTCTATTGGAGAGTGTTGTTGTAGTGGTTCTATTGGAGAGTGTTGTTGGTGTTCGTTTGGAAATTGTTGTTGTCGTGGTTCGATTGGAAAGTGTTGTTGTAGTAGTTCGATTGGAAATTGTTGTTGGTGTTCGTTTGGAAATTGTTGTTGTCGTGGTTCGATCGGAAAGTGTTGTTGGTATTGTTGGTATTGGGGTTGTTGTTAATAAAAGTCATTGAGCGGAAAGTATTGTTGGTCGAAATTTAAACATTGTTGGTAGGTTTGTTGCGGTTGTCCATAGACTACAAACAAGAAAAAAAAATTATAGAACTCATGAATTGAGCTGAGATTAGGCTTGAATATGCTTTGAGAATTTCAAAAATCAGACGACAAAGTTGACATGTGTAAATCCACTTAAAAAGAATAACCAAAAAAACCCTCTTCAAAAATAAAAGAGCATCTCAAAAAAAAAAGATAACAATAAAACCATAGAATTAAAATATTCATTTCATATTCTCAAAACCATCTATTTAACAACAACCATTTTCCAAACGAACAAAACTAAATTCTTACAATCAGGTCGCATGCGACATTTTAAGTTTTCGTGAGTTCTCCTGTACGCATCCTGTGAGAAAAACTTTCCACAATGGCAACATCGAAAAGGTTTTTCTGCGTGCTTATACAGGTGCTTGTGTAATTGGTTTTTCGATGGAAAAACAGCATAGCAATAGTGACAACAGTTAGAATATTCCATTTAAAAAAAAGCGATACAAAAATCTCAAGAGAAGTTAAGTCGTTGACGAAACAAATAAAGTGACAAAATTTCTTAACAAAACTTTAAAATTTATACAGTTGAACTCATGTAATTCGAATTCTCAAGGGACCGAGAATTTTGTTCGAATTACATGATTTTCGAACTAGAAGAGTTTTCGGACTTAGCTTCAGTTAATCCCACCCCATTTAATTGATGTTTAATTGAGCAGAGACTCAAAGGCCGCGCGCGACTAGGCGCGCCGTAGGCGCGCCCTGGAACAACCCAAAAAAATTATAAAAAATACACCCCCCCTAACCACTATCACCAAAATTTCATATCCCTTTAAGATATATATTGTTAAACGAAATATGTAGGGTTCATTAGCAATCAGGTACTTTCAGAGGAAACATGGATAAGGTTTTAAAGCATCCATTCAGTATGCTTATATCCGGTGGCCGTGGAGTCGGAAAAACAGTTTTCACTAAAAAGTTACTGAAAAACACGAACATGATAATGGATGTTAAACCAGATAGAATTGTTTGGTGTTATGCGAAACATCAACCTACGTTATTTCAAGAGCTATTGGAAATCGACCCAAATCTCGAATATCATGAAGGTATTCCAGAGGATTTATCATCAATGTTTGATCGAAACGTGAACAACCTCATCATCCTGGATGATCTGATGGATGAGAGTGGAGATTGCAAAGCTGTTTCTCAACTGGTCACCCGTGGAAGGCATGATAACATGTCGGTTATTTTCCTTACACAAAACCTTTTTCATCCTAAGCAGAGAAGCATAAGTTTGAACTCAGATTACATGGTTGTCTTCAAAAATGTTAGAGATAAATCTCAGTTTACGAGTCTTGCAAAACAATTTATGCCGAGTAACGTAGATTTCCTGAAATGGGTGTTTTAGGATGCAACCAAAATTCCACATTCGTATTTGTTTTTGGATTTGAAACCTGACACCGATGAGGGATTGAGAATAAGGACAAACATTTTACCGCAAGAAGAACCAAAGTATGTTTATATACGATAGTTTTTTCAGACTTGCATCAGTCGCTAAGAGGAAACCAAGAAGAAAAGACATCAAAATGTCGAAACGCATGAAAAGAAATGCATCGATGATCAGGGCACTCCATACATGTTCACCTAAAGATAGAAAAAACATCTTCAAATCTGCAAAGCCGGATCTAGTGAATGCATTATGCGATTGCATTACAAATGTTATGTATGGTAAAATTCCGATTGGAGCACAGACCAAAACCCATCTTCGAAAGAAAAAGAAGGTACTTAAACAGTTGACCAATCCCAAAGTATCCACAGTTCGTCATTGTTGATACAACACGGAGGAAACATCTTTTCTAAGATAGCTGGTGCTCTGGCTAAATTCTTTCTAGGAGATTTCTGATGAAATGAGCAGCTCGTATGCCAACAAAAAATTCGTCCTTCTTTCTCCTCAAGTTTACGAACCCCTACTTCAAAGGGCTGGAGAAACGAACATTAGCAATGCCCTTGCACCGCCTGAAAAGAACGCTTTGAATAATGCCGAGGACAATATGAAAACAGTTTGGGATAGAGAAGATTTACATGAGGATGAAAAGGTAAAGTTTTCACTAAAGAACTTAACAACTTGAGAAGATATCGTGAGTCTCTGATGCATACAAGGGAACAAAAAGAACCTCGTTTAGGAAAGACAGATGATGAAGCTAAGCAAACGAATATGGAGGAGCCTGTCAGGGAGAAGAAAAATCGCAAGATGGTCCCAGAAAATAAAGAAAAGGAAAAAGCAGCGGATACTGTCATACCGAAAGAAACAAGAATAGAAGATGTTCTGAATACTATTCCAAAGTCGATGAGAAAAGAAGCAAACCAAGTCCTTAGATTCATAAAATCTAATCCTGAAAGGTTAAATTGGAATCATAACAAAGAAGTGATTTACGAGGGAAGCGTTTTACATGGGTCCAATATCGGTGATTTTCTACATGATATGCTAGGTAACAGAAAAAGAACCATCTCACCAGCTCAATTTAGAAATATTTTTTCAAAAGCGTTGGTTAACATTGACATGCCAAAGGAATGGATCAAGAATGTGAAGATGAGGGAGAGTGTTGAAATGCAAGACAAAGAGAACTATGCTTTTAAAAATGTAAATAGGAAGCGATCTAGGTCCGCCCCATATCCTATAAATTTTAATTCTGCTTCTAAACCCCAAATCAATTGGTTGTCTTCAACATCATTGAAAAACCGTTAGGGTTGTCTAGTTTCTTTCATTTGCAGTTTAACTCTTCAAGTGTAAGGATGGAGCCGTTATTAAAGCTGAGAGATCTTTTGAGAAGATTACGATGTTTGATAGCATGCTGTGGTTCAACTTTGATTATTGAAAACAGCCAAATTGATGGGATTGATGATGATGAGCAAATGACTTCATTGTAATATATATATTTTTTAAATCATAATGGTAAACGAAGAAAAGAAAAACAATATATTGAGTGAGTTGTATCACTCTTTAAAATCACCTGTGTCATATTCTACAATATTCTACAAACTATATAAAGCTGCTAGAGTTCGACTTCCTAACTTGAGATTAAAGGACGTTAAAGAATGGTTGATGAAAGATCTAACATACACCCTACATCATCCCATCAGAACTCATTATAATACAAGAAGAGTCTTGGTGCATGAAATAGATGAACAATGGCAAGCGGATTTATGTGATATGCAAAAACTATCAAAACAGAATAGAGGATATAAACACTTACTGGTTTGCATCGATATCCTATCAAAGTTTGCTTGGGTGTGACCATTAAAATCCGAAAGCGTTCAAGATATATTGAATGCGTTGAGTGATATTTTCTCGAAAGGAAGAAAACCGAAAATTCTACAAACGGATAGAGGAACAGAGTTTTTGAATGCTAAAGTCCAGAAACTACTTAAGGATGAGGGGGTAAAGTTTTTCACAAGTTTCAGTGAACGTAAAGCATCCGTTGTTGAAAGATTCAATAGAACACTGAAAGGTTTGATGTTCAAATATTTCACGAAACACGAGACGAGAACATACTATGATGTCTTGCAAGAGTAAGTTGATCGTTATAATAATGGATATCACAGATCTATAAAAACCACCCCTTCAAAAGTAAATCAAAACAATGAACTGAAAATTTGGATGACTCTCTACTCGAAGAAGAAGAAAAGGAAGCTCTCAACAAAGCTGTACAGTGTTGGAGATCATGTGAGAATAACTGAGCTTGAGAGGGGTACCTTTCATAAAAGCTATTTAGAGGGATGGAGTGAAGAAATTTTCATCATACCACACAGACTTCCAGGCAATCCAGTCGTTTACAAAGTGAAGGATCAAGCAAACGAACCTATCGAAGGGATTTTTTATCAACAAGAATTACAGAGAGTTTACGAGCCTGACTCGTATAAGATTGAGAAGATCATCAAGAAGCAACGACAACCGAACGGCAGTTGGAAGTATCTCGTCAAGTGGAAAGGATACCCTGAAAAGTTCAACAGCTTTGTGAATGAAACTGATTTGAAATCATTAAAGAAATGAGTATTGATAAATTCTTCGTTGTTTTACCAAGCGATAGTTCCATGAACATTTACCCGGATAATAAACTTTCAAGCTATACAACCCATTTTCCGAGTGAGATTAATGTTGATCCAACAAGATGGGAAGTAGCCTTGCAAGAGGTAAATTTTCCTCATAGTTGGTATAACATTCGTAAAGGACATAATGTAATATACAAACGTTACTATAATCTCCAAGAGAAAGAGAAAGATGAGTTGATAGAACAGTTTAGTGCTCAAGAAAAACTCGAATTTCATCATAACAAAAGAACAGTTACCAAACATATTGAAATACCATGTGGACACTATGAAAATATTGAAGATTTGATTAAGGTGTTGAGTGAAAATGAAATTGGTGATCCGAGGCCTCTACATTATAAATTCGATAGAGTTTCAAGAAAAACACAAATCAAAATGATGATTGATTGCGGAATTTTCATGAACAATTCTGATATCGCAAGAGTTTTGGGATTTAAATCAGACATGGAGGAATTCTCTACCAAAGGTAGTATGCTGAAGCTGGAGACGTCAGTTGCTGACATGAACCGCTCAATGGATAACATATATCTTTATTCAGATATCATTGAAAATCAACAAGTTGGTGATTTCAAGGTTCCTTTACTGAGAATCATCCCAATTAAGACGAAATTCGGCGAATTGAATTGGATTCATTATGATAAACCATATTATCTAAAGTTGAGTAGGGAAAACATTGGTAATATTACAATCAATATAAGGAATGCAATTGGAGATTATGTCTCATTTGAATTTGGGAAGGTGATCGTAACGTTGGTCTTTAGAAGAATCACTTCAAGATTTTATCAATAATGTCTCAGATCGGATATGGATTACCTGCATATAGAGGGGTTGTCATGCAACGTGGTTATGGGTTAGGTGGATTATTCAGAGGATTGATGAGAGCCGTGAAGCCGCATATCAAATCTGGTCTTAAACAAGTCGGTAAAAAAGCGATGAAAGCTGGAATGGAAGTTGTTTCAGATGTCAGTCAAGGTCAAAACTTTAAACAATCATTGAAAAGGAGAGCAAAGCAAAATGCTGAGGAATTACTTCTTCAACCCTTTAAAAAAAGAAAGACCAGCAAACCAAAGCCCATTCGCAAACCAGCAAGCAGAGGGAAAGGACGAAGAGGTAGACCAACAAAACCATTCGGAATCTTGTAAAGAAACATGGAATCTAAAGACAAAAGTCATATCGAATGTGCTCTCTCTGACACAGATCTATTTACTCCAGCTTTTGTTCAATCCGACATTCAAAGTGGTACATTTGAGGAGATTTACCCTATTACTAAGCTTGAAGATAATGGACCATTGGAATTTTCTATCAAGAATGCAACTGATATGTTTATTGACTTTGCAAACACCTATCTCAGGATAAAAGTGCGATTGTTGAAGGGAGATGGAACACTTCATGCTGTAACGGATAAAGCATCCTTTGTCAATTATCCTATCGCATCATTGTTTAGTCAATTAGATGTTTATTTAGGAGGTACCTTAGTCAGGTCATCAAACAATACCTACGCATATCGATCAATCATTGAAACTTTATTGAACTATGGACCAGATGCTAAGGAATCTCAATTTGAAATGGGATTGTTCAGCAAAGACACTGCAGGAGAATTAGATGAAACTGATCCAGCTAAAGATAATGAGGGGTTAAAGACAAGAGCTTCATACACAAATGAAAGTAAAACTATAGAGCTGATTGGGAGACTGCATACTGATTTATGTAACCAAGGGAGATTACTTTTGAATGGGTTACCACTTCGATTAGTGTTCCATAGAAACAATGATCAATTCAGCATAATGGCTACTGCAAACAATCCAAAAGTCAAGATAACCGATGCAGTACTTTGTATAAGGAAAGTTGAACTGACTCATCATAAGTTCGTTGAAATTCAAAAACATTTAGAAAAGAATGTTGCATCTTACCCTATAAACAGAGTGCTGGTGAAAACCCATAGTATTGCTGCTGGATTAACAAGTTTGAACTGGGATAATTTAATCCTTGGTCAATTATCAAACAGAATTTTTCTTGGAATGATTGATAACGACTCTTATACTGGAAATTATAAGAAGAACCCTTTTAATTTCAAACATTTTGATGTGAGAGATGTAGCTGTATATGTTAATGGAAAGACTCTATCGCATCCTATGAAACTGAATTTTACAGATGGGGAATACTTGGAAGGATACAGAAGCTTATTTACCGCAACTGGAAAGATTAATCGTGATGAGGGGATGGGTATAAGTAGAAGAGATTACCCTAACGGTTACAGTCTTTTCGGATTCGACCTATCAGCTGCTCTATGTAACGGACCACATCAAGAACCTACACAAGAAGGTAGTTTGAGAATTACCTTAGAATTCGCAAGGGCTTTACCAAATACCATTTCAGTTATAGTTTATGCTGAATTCGATAATTTGATTAAAGTCAATAAGGTCCGAAACGTTTTGAAAGACTTTTAATGGATACATCTCAATTGTTATGTGCTTTGAATAACGACCCTCAAATGGATGAATATGAGAAAAGAGTCCTTGCTAAAGACGAGTTTATGAGAGCAAGGCTTTCTAAGAAAGGAGTTTACATTTGCAACGAAGAACCTTCAACAAAAAGCGGTAGTCATTGGATGTTAATCGTAACAAAACCAAAGGAGACATATTTTATTGATTCTTTTGGAAAAACCCCAGGCTACTATGGATTACTCGCTAAACTGAAAAGATTAAAGAATAAAATTTTTTCATTGGAATATGCAATACAAGACTCGTTATCTACCCCATGTGGAGAATATTGTTTATTTTATGCTTATCATATATGTAGAGATTTCCCCTTAGACTTTGTAAATAGTTTTTTCACAAACGATTATGTTCGAAATGATCAAAATGTAAAAGAATTTATATGGAGAAAATTTCCAGGACATGAACGTATTAGCACTAATATTTTTTGGTTTGCTCAGAATAAAAGATTGTAACACAATAAAAAAGAAGTGTTGTTAATTAATTTCTCAGAAAAAATCATCTTTCGAATTATCTACATAACTATTTAAAAATGACTTATGTGTTGAAAATTGAAATTTAGTATTCAAATATTTAATAAGCTTATTGACTTCCAAAATAAATAAAAATATTCCAGTGCCTTTATCCATTGGAGTGTCTTGGAACAAACAAATCTGTGGGTATTCATACATTGTAATCCCCACTCTAATGTTTGTGTTCGGAATCTTTACATATGTGAAGTCTGTTCCGTTTGCCGTTGTCTTTTCGTAAGGTTCAAAGTTCATTACCTCAATACTATCTTTGAATTCGTCAACCAATTCGTATAGAGCGTAGATCTGCAGATTTGTCAGGAATTTACATTGAGCCATCACTTCATTCATATCTGTTTCATCCAATAGCTTAAGAATGGCTAAGAGTACCTTCTTGATATTATCGACGCCTTTGATACCAAATCTTCGTAGTCCCTCTGGTGAATCCGGGTAGAAAGACCTGATGACCAGGGTATCTGCTGGGTCTTCATCTCTTGCATGCACCACTTTGTGACTGCTGAGACTCATCGCATCTTTTTTCTCTGATATTTTTCGGTCTTTGTTAGGTGGGTGTGGAGGTGATCATCTTCTTTGTGTATCCGTAGTCTTGGATGTTAGCTTGCTTTCTCTTCATGATTAATGTTGGTTGGTTTCAGAATGTTTATGATGTTCCTTTTAAAATTTCAGGGTTTTTATAAGTAATACTCATGAAAAGCTTTTGTTTCTTTCAAATATTTTTTAAAACAGATCGATCTACGTTCTTTTTCCGTAGGCTATTTTCCGGTCTTAAAAGTTTAACTGGAACAGTTTGAACATGCCTTTTTCCTTCACGAGAATCGCCACTTCGGGGCAAAAGACGAAGATATACGGCGGATCTACTTAGATTAAATCCAAGTTTTGTCAACTCTTTGTGAATATCGTCTAAAGTTGTAACAGCACGTAGCGTTTCAGTCCTTCTACGATCATCGGTTGCCGAAGAAGCTTGCACGATATTGACGATGGCAGACAACAAATCGGGTTGATCAACCTCCTTTCGCGGTCTTCCTATCACTTGTCTGTTATGCTTCTTCAAAACGTTTGATGCCGATTCATTGTTTGTACAAACCTCATCGATAGCGTCACGAATGTCTCGCCTTTTCCCCCTCGTTCGTTGGGCTTCGCGTTTCAGCCTGTAAAAGGTTAACATAATACAAAGTGAGTAAAGCTAGGAAAAGGATTTATAATGAACTTGATGTCCCATGGTGGAAAACCTTTTCATAGAAGACCCTTGAATATTGTGCAGGTTAAAAACTTTAAGACAAAAGTCATTAAACTCTACTCTGAGGCAAAAAAAGATTTTGAAGAATTCAGAAACAAACATAAGACCATCAGCAAACACAGACAAAGTTTGGAAAACTAGGTTAATAGCGACTGATACCTTCTTAGGTTAGTTTCTGCATCATAGATCTTATCTTTGAGGTCGTTAACTTGCTTTTTATTGATAACTGACATTCCTGATTGTTGTAAAGAAAGCAAGCTGTTTGTTCATTTTTGATAGATCGCTAACCAGCTTGTCTTGGGCCAGTGTTTCGCGAGGCTTCTTGTCATCTGTAAGTTCTACTGGATCTGGATCTGGATCTGAAGAAAAGGAAAAAAGACAGGGGTATAGAAACCGAAGTGTCAAATAGTAAGCTAATGAGAAAATGAGACAGGGGTATATAGATAACCGAAGATGTCAGATAGGAAGCTAGTTAGAAAATGAGACCAAAAGAGACAGGAATAAAAAAATAATTCAAAAGAGCTAAAATCTATTTGGATTTTCATGAACTTATCTTCACAAATTCTAAATAATTTTTGATCATCCCAGCAATATAATTAACCAACTCCCATCATCGATCAACAAAAGGTTGACCAAAAACTCATCGAATGAAACCATTTTCAACCAAGCGAAACCACAATACGAACAGGCACTAAAAACTAGTGGTTACAAGAATACCCAATTGTTATATAATAACAATAGCAACAACACTGAACCTATCCACCGCAACAGGAAGCGCAATATAATTTGGTTCAATCCACCATTCAGTAAAAATGTTTCAACAAACATTGGTAAATTATTCCTAAAATTGATTTCGAAGCACTTCACCAAAGCAAACAACCTCTATAAAGTGTTCAACAAAAACAATGTTAAAATTAGTTATTCGTGTACTGAAAACGTCCGCACGATCATTGCAGCACACAACAAGAAGATATTATCGAAAAGCGAATCTACAACTGAGCGTTGTAATTGCCGAGATAAGAAGTCATGTCCGTTAGACAACAAGTGCCAAACCACATCTGTAATTTACAAATGCGAAGTAACTGCCCCAGATCACGAGAAAAAAGTTTACATTGGTCTCACTGAGAAGGAGTTCAAACAAAGATATAACGGGCATAAACTATCCATCACCAATGTCAAATACAAAAACAAAACTACCCTTTCAACGTACGTCTGGAGTTTAAAAGATAAAAATGTCTTGCCAAATCTTAAATGGTCTATCATGAAACGGGTAAAATCATATTCTAACACTTCGAAAGTTTGCCGTTTGTGCTTGCAAGAAAAGTTAGAAATTCTTCGCTACGAAAATAAGCCCGAACTTCTCAATAAACGCTCAGAAATTGTTTCTAAATGCCGACATATGAATAAATTCATGCTGGCTAATTACAAGTCAAAAGACTGACGGACACTTGAGAATTTCCTTTTGTTCTATTTATTACTTCAATTCATTTCACCGATTTTTACGACCTTTTACGACTTTACGATTTTTTCTCAAGATGTAATTTTTTCAACACATTAGATCATTTTGTATGTACTGTAGCTGATGATTGTACGCATGAAACTCAGAGTTCTACAAAAATAAAGTTTTGAATTTTTACTAAATAATTTTGATAAATTCAAAAACTGTATCATAAAAGGCAAGAAGAATGAACGAACGAAACGAGCCCTGTATCAAAATGAAGTCTAAAAAGCAGCTTAAAATATAATAATTAAAAAGATGGTTTAGTATTTTGAAAAAGTACCAGCACATTTTCGCTGGGAAAAGAGTTTATTTTAATGTATAGAAAAGTCGAGATAAATTAATCAAGTATTTACCTAAATCACTGTAACTATGCAGCCGTAACTTCAGTTAAAAGCATCAAAATGTCTTTAAACGGACTAAGAAATGATGGAATGGTAATTTAAAGTTTGTTAGAGATGGTTTCCATCCTAAAAATTTAGGTTTTTAAGGAAACTTCTCAAGAAAAACATCCAAACTCAGGCAACTGCGAACTAGAAATTGGCATATTTACCCCCTGATTTGACACCTGTATCCCTGATGCCAGATAATGAAAACCACAGATCGCTTTCCTCTATTATCTCTCAGAAAGTATCAATGTCTCCAGTATTTAGAAATCAAGTTTCGTACACCTTACTACTTTTTATGGTTGAAATGGGCCCAAAAATCAATAACAATTGATAAAAATCCACTAAAACGGACAATTTTACCCCCTTGTTTGTCCGGTTGCACTCTGAATGTGATAGTTTCAAGTCAGAATTGTAATTTTCCAGAGTATATTACACAAAGATCAAGTTAAAAACTATTTTCGAAGATATTTTAGGCGAGATAAGCAGTGAAAATTGCTCAAATTATGTAAAAATTCAATAAAATGGGCATTTTCAACCCCTGAAGCGTCAAAAATGAAACTAAATACAGTTGACAAGAAATTTTTCTGGTGTATCGCATCAAATTTTATCATAACACAAAGTTTGTGCCTCATTAAAAGTTGTTTTGGTAGGTCCCAGTCTTATAAAGTGTTAAAATTCAGTGAAAATACCCAAATTTTCCCTATTTTGCCCTAGGTAAACCCCCAAAAATAATTTTTCGCAAAAATCGTTTGCCAATGATGATCACCAATCTATCTTGAAACTTTTGGCAAAGTTTCAAAGTAATTGGTCAATTTATTCTTGAGATATAGCAAATTAAATCATACAAGGAAAGATATTTTCCTTAACAAGTCCTTACAAGGGGTAAAAAGTACCCCCTAAACTCGGGCCCAGTATGAAAAATTGACCAGGAGTTAGCTTTGGGGACCGACCATTTCCTAAAATGTATAGTTTATCCTGTAAAATCTTGGGTTAAGCAAAATGCCAATTTTCAGGCTTGGCTCCCGGACTAGTACTCTCTCTGTGAATTCCTTCTTCGTTTCCCTTGTAATGTTCTGCTCCAACGCTTGCTTTTGCAAAACTTGGTTCATTTGGTTGAAAAAATTTTCAATTGGGTTTAGGTCAGGTGAACAGGGTGGTATACAGAAGACCAAAGCCTTAACCCTTTTGTAGGCTTGCATTGCTTTCTTCGACTTCTAACGTGGTCAATTGTCCATCAGAAACCGGCGGGTGATGGGTTTGGAGCTCTTTTGAAAAGCGGTGTCAAAGTGCTCATCGACAATGTTTGCTATTTTCTCGGCGGTGATGCTCCCATAATACGGTTAGTAAAACACAACCCCTTTGCCTTGGCTTGTTGCTATCATAAAATTGACATTAACAACGCCTGCCCTACTGCATTTCCTCGTCAGACCATATTCAAGCCTTCATTCCTCTTCCTCCACTGGCATGCCCTCGGCGCACGTGCTTGGTCTTGGGGGTTAGATGTAAATTGAAAACCTTTTGCGTCCAAGTAGAAAGATATTCCACGCCGCCAAAAATCAAGGCCAAGCTTTTTCTTTCGGATTGTTTTGCAAAACCTCAATTTTCACTTCAATCCCTTAAGTGTTAACAAGCCCTTGCGATGGCCTTGAAAAAAGTAGTAGTAAATTTAACAAAACAAATCCTCTCACAAAAGCTGTGAAAAGTTTGAGAGTTAAGTTGTCTGGAAACCAGACGTCTTTTTTTTTATGACAATACACTGTTTAACAGTTTCGCCATCTCCACCGTAGAGGCGGTAGGTAAAAATGTTCACTTTAGTACTGTGGAAGGTTAGAGAAATGTAAACATTGCCATTTTTTTCTTTCCTTTAAAGAGAATTTTTTAGATGTTTGAACATGATATTAATGACAATTTTATGTATCTCTCCTGAAAATTTCACAAAAGTTCATCTAAAAGAAAAGAAGTTATAATTAAAAGGAGTTCTTTACCTAACATTTCTCTGCTGGGTTTTCTTATGAGAACTGGATGTTTACCTACCATTTTTTACGGGGGAGAGTGAAGTTTCCCGTGGTTGCCAAAATCAAAACAATGGAAAATTGTTCATACGCGTGCGCAGTTGACACTGTTAAACGGTGTATTGATTTGTCACCGTAAAAATAGAAGTTTTCTAGATATCAGAGCTCAAAACCATGGCTCCGATATTCGATTATAATTCTTACAACCCACGCCTTTAAAGGCTTTCTATATCTTTTAATCCAGCATAAAGATAACTATTGAATCATACCGACATCGAGTTGCAGTAATACGATCTAACATCCTTCAACAAATCACTCAATAACACACAAGAAAGAAGTCCAAGTTTATTACTCTCAAATACATAACGCCATCGTTATTTGGGATTGAATAACGAGTTTGAAAAAAGTCCTTCATCAAATCATACATAAGATCCCTTGCAACTACTCTCCTGTAGCTAACATTTCTAAGCAAAGTTTTCCAAAATATGACATCCTCGGTTTATCATCACGAATCACAACCTCGGAGATTATCGGTTGAGACTTTGGACATCACTGATCAAATTTTGATCAAAGTTCGCTTCTGTATCACACGCAGAAGTGATATCATTGGCGCCGCATTTAGGATAACGTATCAAAGTAGCCAGCACCCTGGAATGTCTATTCATCCGTAATGACACCAAAATTTAAATGAATTATGTTTATAATCTAATTTGATTGCCAAGCATGAGGAAATCGATTCTTAACACTTGTCCAATTAGTGTAATGACAAGGATTGAAGAACAATAGAGGGGTAATTATATTCTGCAGGGGGAGGACAATAGGGAGCAATTACATTCTGCAAGCAATGAAGAAATGCGTATACCTTCTGCAAACAATACAGACAATTAATAATTAGAACATTTTGTTATATTTATAAGTTCAGAGAATCAAATTTTACTTCCATAGAGTTAAAATTCTTAAAATTCAAATATATTGCATGAAAATAAATGTAAAGTTCTGATTTGGATTCCTCATGTCTTTCATAAAATATATCTTGCATCAAACACATAAAACCAATATCGTCCAATAAATCCTGTTTAGAGGAGAATTTGAATTCGTGAGTTTCCGACGAGAGTTGATTGAGTAGTTTAAAATCGATTCTGTAAAACAGTCTCCAAAACATCTCTTCTTCAGGTAAACCCTTTTATTAGTATGAATCGTAAACAGTTCGTGCTTGAAAGAGCGTATATAGGAACATCGCTTATAGTTAGTTTTCTTATTAATCAAAGTATCTTTAAAGCTCTGAAAGTTTAGTTCTTGCTTTTAGATCTTGATGTTACCCTTGACACCCTTGGCTTTTTTCCACTCGTCCATTATTGGTTGATTATGTTCATTTAGGCCCTCAACAAAACTTAAAGAGTACATTTTAGCCTGAAGACCAACAAATTCATCCAGATGTTTCCCTTCAAGCTTATCCTTAAACTTACCAATTACCTTCTTATTCTCATCTGATTGGTAGGGATGACCTGTCGGATATCCGCTGAAGTCGAAATGCTCCTTGTCACTCCAAAAATCTGCTTGGAGGTCCTCTGTTTGTATTCAATATGTCAAGGAGTCTGTTTCCGTAAATAATAGCTGTGATCGTTTACCAGGATACTTTCGTTTTATGTAGTTATAATGGAAGTTGTACATGTGTAGCCTACTTAGGTCGAGAACGCAGAACCCTGTATATACTGGACGGTTAAGAACCAACTTGCTGATGGTGTTTTCGACGCTGACTAGATTCTCATTGATGATGTTGAATCTCTTGAATGAGGGTTTAACAAAGTGGGTCCTCAGTGTTGCGGGGTTGTTAACGAGCTCGATGCTCCTGCGCTTACGAAGGTTCTCCATCCTTTTGCCAAAGCAGGAGTTTTTCATGAGTTTAAAAAACTCAACTTCGAATTTATCTCTTGCTTCAGCACGTCTTGCGGTATTGAAATCGATATAGGGCTTCAACCAGCGTTTCTGGTTGAAAGCCAGACAGCCTTTAAAACCATTCCTAGTGACAAATACAACTTGAGGTTTCTGTAATGGAGTGTATACCTTTTCTTGTCTGATAGGTTTGGTGTCAACTTCTTTACCGTAGAGAGTTTCACTTCGTCTAACGATTCAACTTTGAGAATCTTGGTTCGAATTTACTCGTGGAGGTGGTGGTGGAGGGTGCGTACCATAACAATGTAACAGGTATCGATAGACTTCAGGATAGGCAATGCTCTTGTCAGGATTCCTTAATCCAAGAAATTCAGCAAGCTTTTCGACGCTAAATGACATGAATTGTTGCGAATCGATGAAATGCACTCCTTGGATGCTGAATGAGATGAACTTCTCCTCGTTAGATGGTATTGCACGAATTTTGCCACGATGGGGTTTAATTGCAGATATAATTGCGAGTCGTAGCCTTTCAGGTTATGGAACATAACAGGAATTCGAACTTTTTCAGGATTGATTGTGAGAATTAAATTACATATCGAATGAGCGGCGCCTGAAGAGTAACGAATGAGAGAGAGAATAAAAGACTTCATATAATACTTTTGTTTACAGAGAAAGATGAGAACTTGCTCGCTCGGAACTTTTATTTTGAAAAGAAGAAAAAGATAGATAATAGATAGAAATAAAAATACCTCTGTGTGTTCCAACAAGATGACAGTGATCACAGGCTTTTTGCACAGATAACATACGGTGGCGTTTTCATATGCTATCTACTCCTGAGCCGTTTTTACCTCACGTTGTTTTCTAACCTGGGAATCCAAGCTCATAATCTTAGAAAAAACGAAAAATACCTTACTTCACAAAGTTCTAAAATTATAGAGCTTGGTGCAGGTAGATTAGTCTGACACAGGATGTTATAAGTCAGTCTGTGTGTGAACCCTTGTTGACAGACTTTCTAAACTTTGGAAACCCAGGCAAACACACATAATCAACTTACCATAAAAACTCTTCCACAAGCTCTAAATACTTTCAAAGCTACTAAAAACCACATCAAAATATCAGCCACATATATTTAGACTTACAGCCAACAGCCATTTTGTTTCGAAATGAATCTATGTTTTCATTTTCATTTGTTTCATTTGTTTTCCCAGGCTAGTTGTTTTCGAGTGTAAACGCCACGGATTTCCGCAGCCTCCGATAAAACATACTCGATGAACCGTTTGGCTGCGTTAGGACCTCTATAAACATATGGTGGCTTGTAAAAACGCTCGTCTGTGCACTTTACATACACGGCGAATCCATCGGTTTTTGCTTTCATGGACCGTCAATGGACTTTTTTTGGGCATTTCATCGTGTACTTCCTCGTGTTTTTCCAAAATGACTCAAAGTCTGCGTACATAATGAATGGCAACTTCAGCATGAATTCGGTGTTGTTGAAGGACAATGTGTCATTTTCACCGGCAACAGGCATCACAATCCTCTGTACTTCTTGTTTCTACATGAAAAATAAAACAGAAAAAAAGGAATGAATTAAGAAGGTGAATTAAAATGGAAAAAAGTGAAAGTAAATGAGCATAACAGTGAAAATTTAGAGAAAGGTTCAAATATATTCAAATCATACTAAAGAGATGAAAATCATCATGAAATAAAACAAAAAACCCTTACCATACAGTGTACAATATGTTCATTCAAGTGGCCTTCTTCAACGAAACCGTGAAGGCAATACGGACCGAAGTGATGTGCACGCTTGCATTTGCTCACTTGACTTCTGCAAAGTCTCGACATGTTCTCGATTAACACATAATGTGTGTTTAGATTACAACTATATAATAGAAGGTTGACATGGTGTTCTTTCGGCGTTGGAGTGACTCGAATGGGGAAGAGGTCTTTCCCCTCATAACCAATAACGTTTACAGATATGTTCGGATTTTGCTCCTCGAAGCGTTTGATATCGCTCACCTTCACAGGGTATGAGATTCCTGTCATGTCGATCTTATTCTCGTAAGGAGTGTAATTGGCCAAGCGATGTTTGTTGTGCTCAACGGAATGAATTGTTACAAGGATACACCACAGGAAACACTTTTCATCGATTTTATTTTGTATGTTGATGCATGCACGTCTACTTTAGATCTTCCTGGGGAGGTCAAGGTACGAAGGGGCTTTCAATGGGTTATAATCCACCTGTTGGAAATGATTAAATACATAGTCTGATCTGTTCCTTACGAATTCTTCTATTTTGGTGTTTATATGATCAATAGCTTTTTGAAGCTCCTCGTCAATGTCGATCGCGAGTAAGCAAAGGAACGCGTTGCTCCGATGAAGGAGAGGAGTGTCAGAAATGAATTTTCGCTTTATGATATATGACGTATGCTGTAATGATGGCCTTGGCACCTTTCACAGAACGTTTGCGTATGAGTTCTGCAAATCTCTCCCTCAATACCTTGAGTCGTAGCTCAGTATCTCCTGCCAACTCTTTACGATGAATCGCTGCATGCCTTTTAATCGCTGACTTGTAAAGGTATGCAGGACCAGCACCAGCACCGATTTGATTAACGTTCCCTAAAAAAATAGAGATGAGAAAAAAAAGAGTAGAAAGATAAAGATTGAAACAAGAGTGTGAATAATTTCTTTAATAGATAGATAATTGATAGTAAAAACCATGATTGATAATGATGAAAGTAATGATCGGGATTAAGAATTAAGAGAGACTTCAATCTAATCTAACAAAGGGTAATATTCTCGATAAGAAAAACAGAAATACAGTAATTACCATTATTCTTCACTATAATCCCTTGATTGATTAATTCATCCATCACTTCCGCGCTTGGAGCTAGCGTATCGAAAAGTTCATCGTAATCAAACTCGTTGTCATCTAAGTTAAGGTCTTGTTCATCGTCGTTAAGCGTAACAAATGGACTGAACTGAGATGCAGATGGTGGTGGTGGTGAAGGCGGCTGTATCGTGGGCGTAAGTGCTAACGGAGTGTTTAGAATTCGATAGAATTGAAATCCTCAAACGTGACGTTGAAAGGTAGTTCTTCTTGTCGAGAAAAGAAAGAAGTATCATTGAGATAGGTTTGAGGCTCTATGTTGCAAGAAGTGTTGCAAGAATCTTGAGGAAAGAAGGACGAATCCATAGACATTAGCTGTTCTGCGGTTTGGAAATCGCGATAGCTTACATTGAACGGTGAGGTAAACGTTGTTGTCGTTGCTGTAGTTGTTGGTGGGGATGAGCTCGATAGAAAGATTGATAAAGGCTCTACCTCCAAACTATCAGGTATCAAATCATCAACGTTAAACGAAACGTTTGGCGTGAAACGTGCGGGCGCTGCGGCATTTCTATCAACGTTGGAAACGTCAGACTGCGCAGAAGCTAGCCTGGGTATCCAGACTCAAAATTTTAGAAAAAAAAACTCTTACCTCATCATACAAAGTTTCTAAAATTTTAGAGTCTTGTTCAACTAAAAAAGTTGGTTACAGTTTGTTTGATACTGCCTGTGAGTGAAATCTTGTTGACAGAATCTCAAAATTTTGGAAACCCAGGCAGACACACATAATTACTTACCAAACAACCTCTCAAAAGACTTTCAAAACTACTTTAAACTACATCCAAAAGTCAGCCACATTCATAAAGGCTCCTTTCCATCAGCCATTTTGTTTAGAAATGAACCCGTGTTTTCATTTTCATTTGTTTATGTTTTTTTGCAATCTCAGCTTTTTCCATAAATTATGCGCACGCATCGAAAAATATCGAAAACCCCGCGAAAATTATGCTCAGTGACTCGACGCGTGCTGAACAATTAGAGACACTCGCATATGCAGAGACAGAAATCCCTGCAGACGAGTTAGTTAGACCAGACCGTAAACCAGAGACAAGATTATAAAAAACTAGATGGTGAAATAGTTTACGGTCTGGATATCCAGGCTACGCAGCAGCCTGATCCTTTCGAAATTTCTTGAATTGGATTTGATGTTCAAAACCACCGATTTCGACTATAAGAAAAGTTAGAATGCTTTCTTAGAGAAAAGATTCAGAGTACCCGAAATGCCCAAGAAAAAAGCAACTTCTATCATGGAAAAAGTAACAGAGTTTGAGGGAGAAAAAAAAATCAGTCAACTTACCACCTGGACATTGCGGGCACACCGTTATACCGCTTAGAGGAGAGAGTCTTGAAACAGTATCTGCAAACTCTACTCAGCCTACTCATTATGAGATTTGATTTTAAAAATTAACCATTTTCCATTAAGAAAAAATTCAAAAAAGTATATTTTATTAAAGCAATGAACTAAGAATTCTCCATAATAGTTTCATGGTGATTTCGAGGGTTTATATACACCTAGAGAAACAAAGAGCTCAATTAATCTACCACATAACGATTATCTGTTATGAAGGAACATAAATTGATTCGGGTGGTGGATTTCCCTAAAAACAGAGTGCAAAAACAAAATACTCCATAATCACACCTGAATGGGAACATCTCTCAACTCACTTTATAGGGTGGGATCTGATAACTGCTTTGAAACTCAATCTTTTTTAGGCTGAAAAAGGTTAATTGATCAGTCTTATCGAAATGGATGGAGCTCTAAATATTCATCTTGAAAAGTAAAAAAACATTTTTTTTTTGAAAAAATCATAACAATTTTTTTCTTGGTAAAAACAAAGTTTTTTAAACATTTATGTCTAGGATATCTCTCTCTATCCCCCTCTAATCTCTAAATATATGCACTCGTATATCGTGAATTTACATTAGTTCATATGAAGCCTCTAATCTATATGGATAGAGAAGGTATTAGTGCATCCCTTCAGTTGTCTCATCTCAGGGGTATGCGGTGTGGAGAAAACTGTTTTCACTACTTCATTGTTATGAAACAAGAAATCTCTGATCCAGAATCCAATACAGCGAATAGTATGGCTTTATGGGAAACATCAACCTGAACTATTCAAAGAGCTTATAAAAATCGATCCAAATGTGGAATACTTACCTGGACTCCCAGAAAATCTTTCAACTATGTTCGACAGCAAAATAAGATCTTTGGTCGTTCTGGATGATCTCATGGACGAAGGAGCGGAAAGCAAAGCTGTGTCCCAACTCTTCACACGTGAGAGACATGATAACATGTCAGTGATATATCTCACACAAAATCTTTTCCATTCAAAGCAACGCAGCATCAGTTTAAATTCAGGAACATAGAGACAAATCACAATTCATGAACCTAGCTAAACAGTTCATGCCTAAAGATGTGAATTTTTTGAAATGGGTTTTTTCATTTCATTATGAGAGAAGAAGAGAAAAATAGAATCTTGAGTGAGCTTTATCACTCCTTGAAATCAACTGTCTCGTTATCCTCTCCAATTCGCCTGTATCGAGCTGAAAAAGCTAGAATACCTGATCTATAATTGAGAGAAGTGAAACAATGGTTATCTAAGGATATCACATATTATACCCTTCATCATCCGATAAGGACCCGCTATAAAACAAGAAGAGTTTTGGTGCACTCAATCGATGAGTTATGGCAAGCAGATTTAGCAGATCTTCAAAACCTCTCTAAACATAATAAAGGTTATAGATATCTACTATTGTGCATTGACGTCTTATCGAAATTCGCTTGGGTGAGAGCATTGAAGACGAAGAGTGGTCAAGAGATTACTCAAGCTTTGAAAGGAATCTTCTCTGAAGGACGCAAACCAGAGATTATGCAAACAGACAGAGGGAGTGAATTCTTAATCATTGCTTTAAAATGAAGGGATAACATTTTTCACGAGTTTTAGTGAAAGAAAAGCATCCATAGTTGAAAGATTAAACAGAACTTTGAAAGGGTTGATGATTAAATAATTCTCATCCCAAGAAACGCGTAAATATATTGATATCCTGTTAGCAAGAGCTAACATCTCGTTATACCGATGGGTATCATAGATCAATAAAGAACACCCCAGCGAAGGTAAACAAGAGTAACGAACTCGAAACGTGGCTTACACTATACCCGACTGAAGAACCTAACAATGCGAAAAGAAAGAACAAAAATCAATTGTTAGTCAGAGATCTGGTCAGGGTAACGCTTGAGAGAGGGACTTTCCATAAGAGCTATTTAGAGGGATGGAGTGAAGAAACATTTATCATATCTCACAGACTTCAAGGGAATCCAGTCGTCTATAAAGTGAAGGATCAAGCTGAAGAACCTGTGAGAGGCATCTTTTATAGAGAAAAATTGCAAAAAGTCGAGGAACCGGACGCATACCAAATAGAAAAAGTTATCAAGCGAAAGAAAGACGCTAACGGTCGTTGGATTTATCTCGTTAAGTGGAAGGGATATCCAGATAGGTTTAACAGTTTCGTGAATGAGAAAGACTTTAAACAACTGAAAAAATGAATGGAGATAAATTATTCGTGGTTTTACCAAGTGATAGTTCTATGGATATTTACCCGAATAATAAAGTTTCCGAGTATACTACACATTTCCCTACTGAGATAAAAGTAGATGCAACAAAATGGGAGGTTGCACTTCAAGAGGTTTACTTTCCTCACAGTTGGTATGATATTCATAAAGGACATAATATAATCTACAAACGCTACTATAATCTTCAAGAGAAAGAGAAAGAGAAATTGATAAAACTTTACAGTGCTCAAGATAAACTGAAATTTCATCACAATAAAAGAACAGTCACCAAATATATTGAAGTTCCATGTGGTCATTATGAAAATATTGAAGATTGATTGCTGTACTGAATGAAAATGAAATTGGAGATCCGAGAGCGCTAGATTACAAATTCGATAAAGTTTCAACAAATCAAAATGTTTATTGACTGTAGAATTTTACAGAATTAGAATAATAAATAATAAATAGAATTTTTATTTTAGATTTTCAAATTAGATATAGAAGAATTTTCTACCAAAGGTAGTATGCTGAAGCTGGAGACGTCGGTTGCTGACATGAGCCGCTCAATGGATAACATATATCTTTATTCAGATATCATTGAAAATCAAGTTGGTGATTTCAAAGTTCCTTTACTGAGAATTATCCCAGTTAAGGCGAAATTTGGTGAATTAAATTGGATCCACTATGATAAACCACATTATTTGGGGTTGAACAGAGAAAGCTTTAACAGCATCTCAGTCAATATAAGGAATAACCTAGGCGATTTTGTACCATTTGAATTCGGGAAAGTGATCGTGACACTGGTATTTCGAAGAATTTCCACGCGGCTTTATCAATAGAGAAGAAATGAAAACTCAATTAGGCTACGGAATGCCTGCATACAGAGGTGTTGTCGTGCAGCGTGGATATGGGCTTGGAGGATGGTTCAATGGTTTAATGAGAGCAGTAACTCCATTCTTATAAGAAGGTTTAAAAAAGGTTGGAAAGAAAGCATTGGATACGGGCATTCAGGTCATTTCAGATGTTAGTCGAGGAGAAAATATAAAAAGCTCTATAAAGCGAAGAGCAAAGAAAACGTTACTGATTTAATCTCGCAGCCCTTTAAGAAGCAGAGAAAGACTACACAAAAGACCATTTGCAAAACAACTAGCAAGAGGAGAAGACGAAGAGGTAGACCAACTGAAAGACTTGACATCCTATAAACATGACGACATCAAAACCAAAGGATGAAAGTCACATTGATTGTGAGCTTTCAGACACTGATCTATTCACTCCTGCATTTGTTCAATCTGATATTAAAAGTGGTACATTTGTAGAAGTCTATCCTATTACTAAATTAGAAGATAATGGGCCTATTGAATTTACGATTAAAAATTCAACAGATCTCTTCATAGACTTTGTAAATACATATATCAAACTCAAGGTACGTTTACTCAAGGCAGGCGGAACCGTACATGGTGAAAATGATAAAGCTTCTCTCATCAATCCGATTACATCAATATTTAGTCAGCTGGATGTTTTCTTGGGTGGTACACTCATTAGCTCTCCAAACAACACATATGCATATCGATCTATAATAGAAACCCTGTTAAACTATGGAACCGAAGCTAAGAAAACTCAAGTCGAGATGGGACTTTATACGAAGGATAGTGCAGGTCATTTAGATGAAGTAGATCCTGCAAAGGAGAATGAAGGGTTGAAGACACGCGAGGAAAATACCCACAAGAGTAAACCCATTGAGTTAATGGGACGTCTACACACCGATATATATGTCACCATATTCGTCTCATAATGAACGGTTCGTTTTTGTAAAAAATTTTACAAAGCAGAAAAGGTTCAGGTTCACCAGAATACCTGTTGGAATCAATTAATTTAAAACATTTCTAACATGGAATTTTCATTTCATCATTCCATCAGCTGCTGAAAGTTTTAAAATTTACTGAACTGCTCGCTATCACAGGAAAAAATCCTAAAATCCCAGGCCTGGGTATCCCAAGTTTCGGGGTGTAAAATACGATATTCCAGGCTTGGCTTTTCAAAATTTCGGAATGTAAAAGCAATTTTTTTTTATTTTAGGTGTAAATGGTGAGCCTGTTAAAGGCCTGTGTTTTTTATTCCAGGTGTACAAAATAGTCACTTCTTAGCTCAGATTTTTCTAAAATTTTGAATGGTAAAAGGCAGTTTCGGAGGTTCTTTCTGACCTGAGTTTCGTATTTCAGGTTTTAAAACAAAGTTTCAACTAGTTATGATTGTTATACGTTTTATAAAATATATTTTTGTAATAAAAAGGTTATCTGAAAGATGAAATAAATAATGACTAAAATAATACAGTTTTTAAGTTTTCAAATAAAGTAACATAAAATATCCTTAAAATTTTAAAAATGTCAGATGATTAAGTAAAATAAAATAAGATTAAAAATTTTTACAATGAAGTTTAAATCTGTTAAAAATGAAAATAGTGATATTTCTATTAAAATAAGATAAGATAAAGTCGATCTCTAGTTAAATCTCTACAAACAATGGGCGGCTCTTCACTAAGTAAGCTTGTAGTTAATACTTTGAGACTTTCATTTTGAGAATTTCATCTTATAAAGCATGAAAAAGACGCAATAAAATATAAAAAATCGAGTTATTTAGCTACTACAACTAGTCATAGCTTGCACTAAATGCCACCGAAATTAATATCCATGACGAAAAATTTATGACTAATTCAATAAGCTATAAAAAGAAGCAAAACCCAAAAATAAACATTTCCTTCGATGTTGTAGGAATGTTTCGACGATCTTTATGTCATCATTTTCAACCATATACTAAAAACATTTCAAATGCTACAATTTATTCTAAAAATCAGTACAGCAGGTAATAAAAATCGTAATTAAAAAAATTAATGAGATTAAATAAAACTATGCACAAGGGAATGAAATAATAAAATTGATATAAAAGAATAACGGTTTAAAAGAAACAAAGAGAGTAATCAATTGTCAGGGGCCTATCCAAACAATTGAAGCTCTTTTGAAGCTTTTAAACCGTCATTGATTTTAGGCCGAAATTTCTTAATATAAAATGCCTCTAAAAAAGATAATTGTGACCAATTATCATTCATGTCTAAAATTGTACAGTTATTCAATACCGCATTAATCATATGTTCTTTATGGTCGATCCTGTCGGAATTATCAAACAACCGAGTGAGAGCAAAAAAGTTTGTAACGTCATGGAATTTATCACAAAGTTTTAAGTGTTGATGCATTGGTTGATCTGCCCTTCTCCCATGCTCAAGCATTCGGGTTCTAAAACATCTATCCGTTTTACCGATATACTTCTCTCCACAGCCTGGGCAATTAATTTCAATAAGCTAATGAAACTTTAACTGGTTATAAAAGGAAAAATAAGCAGGATATAACGTGCATAGAACGGCTCTTTGATTCACATTTTCGAACATCTTAAATTTTATACTTGTTTTTAATTTAGGCTACGGAAATCACTTGGATAAGACAGTGTTTTTTTTCAAAGCTTTATTTTATAAACCAAGGAAGAATGCTATATTACATTTGTGATATTCAAAACGTAGAAAAATCTAATATTTTTTGAATGATACCATTTAAAGTGTCTAGATTGAAATTAGTAATTCAAAACTCAAGCGTGAATTATTTGTTCAGAAATATTGTGATCGATGGAACAGTTTTTTTTTGAAATTAAAAGTCAAAGTAGACATTTTGAATGTTTTTTTTTACTAAATCAAAAACTCAAAAGATGAATTAGATAAACTATGTAATGTTAAAACTTTTTATGTTTTATAATAAATATTTTCTGTTTTTGTTTTTTAAAAACCTTTGTACAAGTCATAAAAGTAAAATATCAAGTTGAGAGTGTAAAATCTAAAACTATGTCAAAATTGTGTACAGTAATCTAATATTTTGTTTGTCATAATAGAATTTGTTACGAATAAAAATCAAAGATCCAGCCAAGAGGCGAAAAGTTGTTTCATATTTGAGGGTAGCAAGATAAAGAACATCTTTTCTTTTCCTCTTTTCTAATTTTCTTTTGGATTAAAATGTTCTTCTTTAGTACAATTTCCAATACAGTGTATTTAAAAAAAACCGAATAGAAATTGGGATGTACAATTTTCTATTAGCTTTTTTATGGACACAATGTACATCTTTGTCGAGTTAAATTAGCATATAATAGCATGAAACAGATTATACAACATGGCTAAAATTATTGAAAACAAAAGAATATAGAGTTCATAAAATCAAACTGTTTATGTTTTAATTAGTTCATTGATTTAATTCAATGTTTGTGACTTCTTTTTTAGCTTCGGAATACGTGATTTTTACTTTGCTTTTAGTTAGATCCATAACTTTGTCTTCTAAAGATTGTTTATTTTCTAAATACTGCTGTAAAAAATCCTTACCAAACATTGGTTCCAACACATTCGGATGGAAGGTCTACTCGACGTCGCCGTTTTCATTTTCGATTTCAATGGTACCATTAAACCCAACACTGAGATAAGCAGCGTCCAATCTTCGTCCACATGTGCATGAGAATCTTTCTTCACCTTGTGGAGGCGTGATTTTGCGACGGCATTTTCTATTGGTGCACTGAGGGTATATGTCAATGGTGCAACCAATAATAACAGCATTATTGATTGTAGGAAACGATTTTTTCTTCTCCTCGTCTTCAATTTTCTTCCAGTCAACTGATTCTATCGATTTCATATCAATTTGAAAATTATCTTTCGTAACAATGATGACGGTACCTTTGGTTGTTGTCAATTTCAGAATACCATAGTAGAATTTGACTTGGAGATGAGTAAATATATGTACTCTTCCGTCGTTAATGGAATCAATCGACTTCCCCCAGATCGCTATAGGAACGCTATTCCCACTTTCATCTACAATACTTCCTTCTCTAAGACGCCCATTCGAGCCATCTTTTTTCGTTTTCATTTCCTCATCGGACGACCACTTTATTTTTCCTTTCACGTCGTAAAACTGTTTTTCGTTGTTCTTTACCTCTTGCAAGGAAGAGACTTGATAATCTTCAATAGAAAAAGAGACGTTAAATTCTTCATAGAACGATCCCCGGTATTTGTTGAAAAAATAAGCATCCCCACTTTTAGAGACATTTCCAAAATGAATAGGTTTATTGATGCGGGTGCTGAAAAAGCTGCTTTTTACTGAGGGGTTTGCTTTCTTCATGATTCGAACTGTTTGTTGATCAGATGGCGAGGTCTTTACGGTGATATTAAAATAGGCGTTTCCGCTTGCGCCAACAATTTCTTCCGAAACATTAATAACGTAACCATAAAGATCTAAAAATGAAAAACAAATAAAGACATTAAAATTCAAGTATACGAGAAAAATTGAATGGTATAATGCAGAGGTGCAATTGGATGTTTGTTTATGTATATTATGGCACTAGTGGTTACAACGTCATGGGACCAACAAAATCATTCTATTTTCAAATTGTGATTGATAAACATGCTCTCTTAAAAATCAAAATAAAAATACCAGTGGCTCACCAAGGTCATGGTTTGAATACTTCGTTGGTGTGTTGTAGGTTGGTGATTGTGTTGTTGGCGAAGAAAAATATTTTCTTTTCGGTGTTGTTGTGGTTGGACTTTCTGAAAAAATATTTTGCAAAGTTTAGATTTCCAAAAGTTTCGATTGAAAAATTGAAAAGTATAAATTTTTGGGGAAAGGAAAATTAGGGATAAGCACTTTACTTTAAAGGTGCTAATTTTTCCGTAATTTCGCGGCCCAAAATGCGCAAATTTAAGGATTAAAATTGAAATGGCCAAAAATTAATAGATTTTGAAAATTCTTGATTAATTTATATTTTTAAAAGTGGCATTTCCTTTGTGTGCGAAAAATATTTCTCATTGTGCGTGAAAAATATTTTTCATGGTGCAAAAATTAGAAAGTATCAGAAAAAAAGTTAACAGCTTACCTTGGGTTGTCTCAGAAGCTATTCGCTTGGTGGTTATACCTTTTCTGGGTGGTTATATCTTCTCTGGGTGGTCGTACCTTTTTCTTGGCTGGTTGTTTTTTTTCTGGGTAGATGTGGGTGGTTGTACCTTTTCTGGCTGGTTGTACCTTTTTCTAGGTGGAAGTGGGTAATTGTAGTTTCAGTTCTATCGACGAGTCGGTTGTCGGTATCAACGATTTTCGGCCACAATTATTCAAAGAATTTCTTAGCAACGCATGCTGACACGGGGGCTTGTCACACCCTTCTCTTTGCAGATGTTCCATTCAATCGGTGCCAATAGTCGCCGTCATATAGTTTGCAAAGTCGATCCATTGGAATGCTTTCTCTCTTGCCAATAAAACTTCATTCAAAAACATATATAAGTAAAATGCTGCCCTCTCCAGTAAATGAAAAAAGGTTATATAACTGATCATTCTATTTAAAATTCCTTTGAAAGCACACCATATAAGGCTAGAATTAATACGGTTAAGTCAAATAATTTTCTCGCTTTTGGTTGTCTACTTTGGCCGACATAAAATTTCCTTAAAGTCATTAGGAAAATTTCAACTAATCACTGCATAAATATGACATTTATACTTAACTGGGAAAATTGGTTCAAAGAATTTAGATAAATCATATCTAAATAATATAATGAAAAGTCTTAATAAAGTAAAGTGATTCAATCTGGCTAGAGTAAATGCAAGTGTAAACTAAACATTCTATTTGTAAACACCGTAACCATTTTCAGCATCCTTCAATATCCTGGGGTGAGGTGAGAGTGTGACTTTGAGAAGTCTCTGTTTTAGGGTTGTAAGGTACATTCTTTAAAATGAGTGTTTACCTAAGGTTACGATCAGTTTGTGGCCTATCACTATTGTTCTTATTCCTGCTCAGAAAGATCTGGAACTAAAGTAGAAAAATTTCGATGCTTAATGTAATGCTTTCACAAGAGCTTCCATGACCACGTCATCGACCCATTCTCTGTTTGTTTCAAAGGTATGTACATATTCTTCGACAGTCTAGTTGTCTACAAAACCCTTAAAATCATCTGGCCATTCTAACACTTCACGAATAGCTCCATCTCGGAGATTAAATTCTTCAACAATCGAACCATACAGCTCGTAGGCAACCGTATAGAAAAGATAACTCCTCTCCTGTTACATCATAAACACCAAGATTTCATCGCGCTAAGACACCTTTTATTTCTCTTAGCTGGAACTGTTCTTCTTTTGCGGCCACTAGGCTCTCGACAATTGCTCATTTCAAGTTCTGTTCATACACAGCGATCTGCTATCGGATTCAAAATATCGATTCATTTTAATTTTTGTAGAAAAATTTACCAATCAGCAAACATTTTTTGTTTATCTTTATTGTATTTATGATCTGATCCTACAGTCAAAATTTTAGATCTGTAGGACCACTACAGTCGGAATTATGGGAATTCCGATTTGCGGGATCTGAGAGGGGATTTCTAGGGATTTTGAGGGATCTGAGAAAACGAAAGTGCTCTGTTTCAAGAAACCTTATTAAAGTTTTCGAAAATTTTAGATTTCAGTCTATTGTGTACATCAATTGCACTGTATACACAAATTTCCATCTTCATTCGACTATTAAAACTTCAACACCAGATCACCGTGATAAGAGGAACTGACAAAATTTACCTTTTTTTCTCGAATCTGGTAAGGGCTCCCTGTCTTCGGCTTCTTGGATAATGGATCAATTCCTGGTTTTCCTATTTCATATTCATTTCTGAATACCGATTAAATTGATGCAAGTTTTTTAAAGTTCTTTAGCGATCTGGAATTAAGGAAGAGGTACCATCCGAGTTGACAATTTCGATTTTCATGTTTAGTGAGTGGGTGCACTGCCACTTGGTTCATTCTTTGCTAGTTTTAACGATATAATCTTCATTTGTTATTATATATCAATAAAATTTTTGCAATCATAGAACCTATTCACCGTTCACCAAAGAAGTGATGGAAAGAAGTAGTACGAATGCTTTTTCCAATATCATTGATATAAAGCAGAAGTAGTAGGGATCTAAGGCGGTGGTTACACGTAGCCGGGGTGAAATTCACCCCGGGGTGAAATGGAAAAATAATTCACCCCGGGGTGAAAATCATTTTGGGATACACGTCGGCGAAAGGCGGGGTGAAAACCCTTTTTTTCAGTCCGGGGTGAAAATTCTAACTTATTTTCACCCCGGCGTGAAAACGTAAAGTCTCTTCACGATAAGTGTGCACTCTTTTTTCTTTTACCTATAACTTTTGAAGAAATTCTTCAATCTTTATAAGTTTGGTATCGTTAGAGAAATATTTGTAAGTGGAACAATTTGAAATAAAAAAATCTTTGAAATAATTCTAAAAATGAAGATGAAAATAATGAAGAAAAAAATGAAGATCTTGTAGAAAATTGCTATAACTTTCATATTCACTGGAGAGATTCTTTGATCTTAGGAGGTTATCACTGTGAAGAAATTTCACTAAAATATTTATTCAATATAAAGTTATGATGCAAAGTTAATAAGTGATTGACCTCAAAAAACAGCAGAAGACAGCAGAAAACAACGTTTTTAGACGTCAATCAGCTTATAACTTTGTTTGATATCTTTTGACTGAATGATTATTTTTGAGAAGATTTTTGCCAGTGATGACGTTCGATGATCAAGGATTCACTTCAGTGAAAATGATAGTTATAGCATTTTTCTACAAGATCTTCATTTTTTTCTTCTTCATTTTCATCTTCATTTTTAGAATTTTTTTAAAGATTTTTTAATTCAAATTTTTCCACTCACTAATATCTTTCCAATGATACCAAATTTGTAAAGATTAAATTCCTTCAAAAACTATATAGGTAAAAGAAAAAAGAGTGCACACTTATCGTGAACAGACTTTAATCATGCATAACTTTTAGATTCAACCCGGGGTGAAAAAGAAATTGTGTATACATGTAAAAATCTGCCAAAATTTGCAAAAAAAATCCTCAAAAAATTTTTCACTCCGGTCCTCAGGACCGGGGTGAAATGAACCCCGGGGTGAGTTCAACCCGCCTAAATACGTGTATACAGAAACAGTGTTTTCTTTATAGACCGGAGTGAATTTCACCCCGGGGTGAAATATTTTTTTATTTCACCCCGGGGTGAATTTCACCCCGGCTACGTGTAACCACCGCCTAAAACGGAATGGTTCCACAGCATATTATCCTTCTGCTGTCTTATCTGAGCAGGCATCTCCGAGGAGAGTGCACATGACTCTGAGTTTCAATGTTGAATTTTAATTTTTTTTTATAAAAATAGAATTTATGATCGTGTTTATTTCGCCTTGTTTAAAAGGAATATATTGGTTGAAGTCAATGCTCGTGCGAGGGGCAGTCAGGTAAATTGACTGACGGGTATGTGCGGCGGTTAAGGGTATTTTTTTCGAGAATTGTACAGTAAGTGTGGACTTTTGATAAATGAACTGTAAGGGTGGAAATTTCACCAAATCTAAGAGAAATTTCCCATTTTTTGCTCCATCCAAAAGAGTTGAAAATCCGAGAAAAATGCACTGTAAAAATATAAATTTCACCGATTTTTCTATTCTGTTTCTTGATTTCTTCGGAGCCAGCGATCACATACCTTGGACGTGGAATCAATTGATTTGAAGATGCCAGTAATGAAGTTTTTGGGATAATTGTTCTGCGACCAATGGAACCACAACCATAACTGTTATGAGCTTGATTGAGTACCTTGCCAACCATTTGAGTGCTGATGTCAAGTTCATTTAATATTATAACCATATATTCGATAAGGCCAAAATCTGCAATTGTATGCTCCTGAAATAAAAACATCATCATTTCAGTAAATAGGAAATCAGGTGATTTATTAATCTTAAATTTCAGGGTCAGCACTAAAGTGCAGAAGATCAGAATACCTGATGTGCTAGAATCAATTAATTTAAAAGATTTCTAGCAATGGAATCTTCATTTCATCATTCCATCAGCCTCTGAAGGTTTCCAAATTTACTGAACTGCACGCTATTACAAGAAAAAATCTTAAAATCCCAGGCCTGGGAAATGGCCATTTTCGGGGTGGGAAATGGCCATTCTCTGGGTTGGAGTTTTCCTTGGAAAAGTGAAACAACTACAGTCCTGAAAAATGGCCATTTGTAGGTGTAAAATGAACATTTTAGCAGTTTTTTTTTTATTTGAGGTGTAAATGGTCCACCTGGTACAGGCCTGTGACTTTTTATTCGGTGTGTATAAAATAGTCACTTCTTGGTTTGGATTACTCTAAATTTCGGAGTGGTAAATGACAGTTTTGGAGGTTCTTTCTGGTCTGAGTTTCATATTTTAGGTCTTGAATCAAAGTTTCAAGTAGTTTTGGCTGATAAGGTAATGAAATATTTTGACAATGAAGCTTATACCTGTTAAAAATGAAAATAATATACATCAAATGAAGTTTTAAGTTTTAAAATAAAATATGCCAACAAAATATGGCTCAGTTTTAGAATGTCAAATAATAAAACAAGATAAAATAAAATACTTCTACAATGAAGTTTAAACCTGTTTAAAATGAGAATAATAATATTTCTATTAAAATTTTACCTAAAATGTGACATGAAAACCAAAGAGATCGATCTTGGGCGGCTTTTCACTAAGTTATCCTGTTAATACTTTGAGACTTTCATCTTGAGAATTTCATCTTATAAAGCATGAGAAAGACGCAATAAGATATAAAAAATCGAGTTATTTAGCTACTACAATAACATCATCATAGTATTCGATGGGTATTTTGGTGACGACCACCTTCTTATTCTCAACCAGTTGGTGACCAACATGTTCTGCCTTTTGTTTAACGGTTAATGAACGCCTTCGATCAATGGAGAGCTGTCGAAACCCCCTGACCTCCCTAAAGATAGCTCTTCTATCTAATGTATTTTTGTCTGTGAAAATACGTGTTTTTGGTAGTCAATCGGGGATAGTTCTAGGAAAAGAAAAGAATACTTATTATATATAGCAAATGTTGAGTATTTCAGGAATTGGGCGTTTGCGTCCACGCCACCCATGTATTCATTGTATTTTGTCATTACAAGGGCTTTTTGGATTGGTTCTCTTGTTGTTTCATGATAGATTCTGGGTGTGTCAACTACATCAGCATTAAAGACAGTTGATAGAAATGTTACAACTTTACAATCGTGTACTTTATTCAGTGTCATTTCTTCTTTGTTTTGCAAATGCATGTCTTTTTGTTGCCGCAAATATAATGTCTAATCTTCAAACAAACTTTCTGGTGCGATCATCCAGTAAGGTCTCAAATCTCAACGACTTATCGTTGGTCCTAAAAATCATTTTTTTTCATATTGCAAAAAAAAATAAAATCGGCCGTATTCCGTTTACCTTCCAGAATATTTTCTTTCCCAAAACAAAACAACTAGTCTTTAAGTGCAGAAATGAGCGTGTCAATATTTACTTGCATTGATGCAAGCCTTGTATTTGTGATTCTTTCATCTCTTCGTCTCTTTGTTCTTTAATGTCCAAGGATATCTTGAAGGAGGATATCTTTCTCGTTGTAGTCAACCTCAATCCAAGATCCCTTGAGCTCTGCATTATTTTTCTTTTTGGACCTACCCCGGAGGTCCTTTAAATTAACTGATGTTCGTCCGTTCGTTCGTCTGTTACCAGCTTTTTGCTTATTAGTTTTTATCTAATTTTTTTGCACAGTAATTTAAAATGGTAATTTTTATAATTTGATGGAGCCTGCTTTTCCAAAAGTAGTTTTTTGGGCAAATTTGGCCCAAAAAGTGGCCTAACATTGTGTTTTTTTTTGGCCTAACGCTAAAATATTTGTTTTCTTGCTTCAATGAAAAAAAAACAAAGAAAAATAGAGAAAGAGCATAAGTTGTTGTATATTTTTTGCTCCCATCTTCGTTTTGACGGTTAAAACAAAGCAGTATGGTCCGATCAACAATGCGCTTCCGAAACCGGCGACGTTTCCCGATCGGCCAGGAGAATAGAGTGCCGTAGCCATATTTTCCACAGACGTTTCTCGAAAAAATAAGGTCTTCCGCCTCGAAAAAAGAACATTCTAATGTTTTTACCACCGGACCTTGATTTAAAAAGAGACTCATGTACAAACTCACGAAATTGACCAAAACCAGCGTTAGACTTGGAGGAGAAGGAGAAGAAAAATTACCGTTTTAACAGATATTCCCCTATCTTTTTTCGATCTATCGTCAATTAAGAATGAATATGGACTTGTTTTTTTTAGCCCACCCGGTATAATAGGGAAATATTTAATAAAAGCCTTGCCAATTTTAACAAGTTCTGATTTCACTTGATTTGTCTATAATTGTATTGGGTCCAAACAATTAAGTTAGTTGCTGATTGGTTTACCATTTATCACTAATTGATGAGAGTCATTTTGATTTCATCTCTAAGAGAAAATAACTCATGAGATTTGTAGACAAGGTGCCGACGATTAATGATCATTATCACAAGAGGGTATAAATATGGACTTCAAGCTCCGTTTATCACAACTCAGTAAAGTTGTCAATGAGTTGTTAAGCCTTCTTCATCGCAGCTCTCACTTTAGTTATCAATAAGTCTGTAAATGTAGTTAACGATGTTAATCACTTTAGTGTTGAAAATCGTACAATCGACGGGATGAAGGTATGATTGTCTGTGAAATCGCGTATTAAGTTTTTATGTAACAGAAGCTTCTTGTCTCCTACCTGGAGATTGTTAAAAACAGACACGAGAGGGACTTCATTCAATGAGTACTATTTTAGTAATATAGCTAAAGGATAAATATTACACACTCCTAAGCAATGATGGTAATTACATAAGGTGTGAAGCAGCTGATATGAATACCCTAAGGGAGGTCTTTTTCTGCAATTGTGTCATCAAAATGTTCACCCAAAGTCTTTATGTAGTTAATGTGATCGGTTATGTTATCTTCATTCGAGTATAATTTTCGACGGTAAAAAATCTTTAGAAAGTAGCCTTTTTCATGATGGGTTGTGGTTGTATGGTGGCGGGTCTTTTTTGGCAAGTATCCAAGACAGGGTGAGAGGTCTTTTGGCTTCAGTGACATTTTGGTTTTTTTTGTTGACACTTAAAAGGAAGATCAAAACCAGTCAGACGTCAAGTTTATGTAAAAATTATGTGTCTTTCGATGTCTTTGATATATGAAAAAAATTATACCTAATCGGCCCTTTTTACACCAACCCTAATTTAACGCCGGCCCCTTTTTATAACATAATTTCGGTTTGTGATACTCTTTCATGTTTTTACGAATCAAAACAAACTTTTCATTGAAATATTGTTTACGATTCTCCATCGAACCTGACATATCTTCATACCATAATTTGTAATTTTCACCGATAAAACTGAAAAAAGAAGGACTGTTTCTTTCACAAAGCAATGAGCTCTTAAAAAAGTAATATATATATATTTTATTTCTTACTTTTTACTTTCTATGAGGTAACATACAACCTAATAGGACCAAATCTCAGTATTAAAGAAGAAACGAAGAGAGATCTTACTTCGGGAATTTCACAATATTTAAGGCTGTCCCAGCAGTCAAGAATCTTGTTTTGTACTTGGATGGGAACATCAGTAATATTGATTCCAGTATTAATGAAGTTACTGCATCGTTCATGAAAAATGTTGCCGCTGTCTTTCTGGTTGTTAAATTCAACAACCATATTGCGGCACCTAAGGCCCATATTGGAGGCCTGAAGCTTTATTAGTGCTTCATCTTGAAAATTGTCAACTATGTACAGGTCTTGAAACCGTCCCAAAACTTTCTTTGAAACATACTTCATCAGTGGTCCAAGCGGTTGAAAGCGGTTGAAATTTCAGCTAAAATATGATAATCTCTATTAGAAAATCATCACACAAGTAGAGATTGTCAAAAGAATTTTGGGTGTTTGAAAACCCCCTGAAATCGACGGTTTGTGTAATTTACGATGCGCGATCCAACGATGCACGATGCACGATGCACGATCCATGCATAATTCAGTGGCGTCACTAGGGTGTCGCTCCTGAAGACTCAGCGACACCCTTTTTTGACAAGCAAAAGTTTTTGAAAGACAAGAAATAAAAAGCGCTGGTAAGAGGACGACGCGCGGTGACTAGCGCTCGTACGGACACGCGCGGCGTGCGGCTTTTTTAGAAAATCACGTCGCCTTCAATGGGTGGTTTTCAATTGGCGGCGATGTTTTAAATTGGCGGAGATATTTAGATTTTAATAAATTTACGGCACCGAATCAAAATTCAGTATTGCGATTCCTTAGCTTAGTAGAGCTCGGTAGAAATGAAGACAATTCCGGGACCGTAAAATAAGAAATTTTTCTTCACTTTGGCCTTCATCGTCTGCACAAAAACAATGACACGGCTACCGACTTTAATATTTATTGTTATCCTCTTTGTTAAATTGTTAGCAGAACAAAAGAGGTCTCGTCGGTGACCGTAAATTATAATTATTTTATCAGAAAACGAGTAGAAGAGGAGGGGACTCATTGAATGCAAGATCTTTCTTCGATTATATTATGATGTGAGACTATTACCATGAGAGAGCCGAGAGATATATTTGGAATACTGTATCAGAAAAAGTTTTCAAGACCTGATCCCGACCTGATAGTGCTTCTCTTGTTTTTGGGAAGAATTGTACTGATGAAGAAAAAAGAATGCTATTCGTCGTAAAGACAGCAAAAGTTGCTTGTTTCCAGAATGGCAAATAATAAAGTAAAGATTTGTGATTGAACATTGACTATCGTATGTGGCAATATATAAGAGAGAGTACTTGTACAGATCCTATGCTGTAGTTCTGTATTCTGATTGGATTGCATGACATGATATTGTATTATACTGTAATAGATAGATGATAGACAGTTCTTGGTTTTTGACTGGTTGTGGTTTCTTGTTGTTTTATGAATTTGAGACTTAATGCTCGATTTTACAGACAATGACATCTTTCGTTTTCGAAGAACATAAAATTGTCGGTGCTTATTTTCAGTGACAGCTATACGAGATCAAGACTCAAGAAAATTTTTTTTTTGGGGGGTATTGATTACATTGTTTTGTATACGGTATTTTAGCCTGCTAGTCTAAAGTAATTTTTATTTATTTTGTTGAAGGTTATTTTTATGATGAGCTTTGTAAAAATCATACAAAATACTTTTATGTCAAATCACAAAATTATCACTCAAGAAACGAATTTTTCTCTTGTTGACTTTTCTATATAACACGAACATAACATAACTTTTTGAAAAAAATGAACAAATTTTTCCTTCACTCTCCATCGGCACACTTTACAATAGAATTTCATTTTATATTTTACAAAAGGAGCGCATAAACTGTAAGACGGAGAGTTTGTTTATCCGGGAATTTCCCTAGGACAAAAGGAATTTCCCAAAGGGCAATATCATTCTTTTAGAAACCACAAGCTATTATTAAGAACGACACACTCACTCTTTGAATATTTTCGATCCAATGTGTGGCTCTGCCACCCATTCAACAAATGGTAAACTCGTCTAATGGTGAGTTGCCGGTTAACCACGTGCAACGTGGCCTGTGTTTGGGGTTCACAGGTATTGGGATCTGCAGCCCATAACGTCCCCGGTTGTTTGGAAGTATTTGGGCGTTATACTTTAACTCCGCCCTAATGAAATTAGCAACCGCCCTCTACCCGCCCATTTGAAAATTGAAATTTGCGACACCCCTTGAAAATCCTGGCTACGCTATATTATGTTAATCATTCTAATTATGCATTTACAGGTTTTAGTAATCACATATTTTAATTCCTTCTTTTGTATTCCTGGAGAATCAATGTAAAGTATGCGTGTATATATTTTAACCTCAACAATCAAATCAAATCAAAACATAAACTTTTTTGCCCATGCTTTGAATTGAATATCTTGTAACCTTTTTATTAAAAAAAAAACGTTTCTCCGATTAAACCAACCAAATGCATCGGATTGAGACAGGGTTATAAACAAAAATTTACAATTGTGTGGTAAAGTAGGGAAGGCGTTTTTAATGGAGATCGCGTGTATAAACTCACCTTTTTTGAGAAAGATCAAATGAATTAACTTGATCATCAAACAAAGAAAAAGATCAAATAAATAAAAGCACCAGTTGCAATTCAGTTGGTGAAAGGCTTTTATAAGAACATGCCAAAAGTAATAATGTAGCCAATGATTCCTTATTTACCTTATTCACTGTTCTTAAAAAAATAATGAACGTACAAAAATGAGCTTTTTCTGAGGCATGCGGCGAACATTTTCTTTCTCTCGCTATCAATTTTTTTTTCTACACAGAAGATATAAGTTATTTCAATCATTATGATTATGATAATTTATTTCCACTTCTTTTTTAAATTTTTTTTTCGTTGTTGTTATATGATGTTTGTAGGTAGCATTATGAAAACTTATTCGTGCATAATTAGAATAATTAACATAATATATGCATGGATCGTGCATCGCGCATCGTGAATCGTTGGATCGCGCATCGTAAATTACACAAACCGTGAAATCGAACAAGGAGGTGATATCCTCAGATTTTAATATAGATAATTTCTTATTGTAATAAACTAACAACGTCAAAGAAGACTTGTGTTTCAAGCAATTTCCATGTTTTATGGAAATTTTTAATTCCTTAGTAAAGTTTGAGCATTAGCAATCTTAAATCAATAATTTTAGAGATTGCCAATTTAAATGGAAATTTATTTTAACTGTTTAAATAAAAATTTAGAATTTTTGGGTAGGTTAAATTTTTCAAATGTTTTATCATAACTTTTGATTAGCTGAAACAATTCTAAAAATGCTTTGTATACCAAAATTTAAATACAATGAAAATGAATCGATTAAAAATTCCCATTCTATATAGCCCATAAATATCTGGAAAGATTTGTATTTATTTTAGCGCACCAGTACATTGTATGGTTATGGATGCTTGGGTTAAAATTGAAAATGACTGACATTTTAAAACGTTGGCCATAAAATAACTCCATTAAACCCCCTGCTCTCTGGAATGTTAATAAAAATCAATTCAATTCAGGGGGCATGCAGTTACTATACAACACTATGACACATACTCCGGGGGTGGTCTAAATTTTTACATTTTAATAAACAGTTACTACAGATACGTAATAACTGCAGAAAAGGGGTGACGTCTGTTGAATTTTTGTGTAGTAACTGCAATATAGTGTAGTAACTGCCAAAAAATATTAATTTGGGAAAGAAATTTGAACCAAAATTATATACTAACCTTTCTTCTGTCTAATAGTTTTAAGATTTCCTCCATTGGGATATTAGTAAGCGAAATTTATAAAAAGAAATTAAATTTATAAGTGAAAGTTTTCCACATTTTAAACGCACGTGGAAGAAAATGTCCAAATTCACAGCAAATATTTCCACGTTTTAAACGCACGTGGAAGAAAATGTCCAAATTCACAGCAAAAATTTCCACGTTTTAAACGCACGTGGAAGAAAATGTCCAAATTCACAGCAAAAATTTCCACGTTTTAAACGCACGTGGAAGAAAATGTCCAAATTCACAGCAAAACTTTCCACGTTCTAAACGCACGTGGAAGAAAATGTCCCAATTCACAACCAAAGGTTTTTCACGTGATAAACTTGTTCGTCGTATTTAACGTCTTTTGCCTTTGATAAAAAAGAAAATGTTTGTGATACTCTTTCATGTTTTTACGAATCAAAACAAACTTTTCATTGAAATATTGTTTACGATTCTCCATCGAACCTGACATATCTTCATACCACAATTTGTAATTTTCACCGATAAAACTGAAAAAAGAAGGACTGTTTCTTTCACAAAGCAATGAGCTCTTAAAAAGGTAATAGATATATATTTTATTTCTTACTTTTTACTTTCTATGAGGTAACATACAACCTAGTAGGAGCAAATCTCAATATTACAGAAGAAACGAAGAGAGATCTTACTTCGGGAATTTCACAATATTCAAGGCTGTCCCAGCAGTCAAGAATCTTATTTTGTACTTGGATGGGAACATCAGTAATATTGATTCCAGAATTAATGAAGTTACTGCATCGTTCATGAAAAATGTTGCTGCTGTCTTTCTGGTTGTTAAATTCAATAACCATCAAATCAATTGTTTCGTTCGTTCGTTCGTTCGGTACTTTTGATTTTGAAAATTAATGTACATAAGTAAAAATTTATTTTTATTTTTATTTTTGTTTCTCTTGTCTCGGCAATGTTGGTTTATTGAATGTCCGGACATTTTCCATATTTGCTCGTTTTTCGGTTTTTCACCATAATGTGGAGAATTAGCCCTATAAAGTAAAAATATAACCTAAATTATACATGTATAATTTACCTGAATAATTTAATAGTCTCTCCGAGCAATAAAGTAGCAGGGCTTTCACAAAATGTAAAATTTGAAAAGAATATTTGATCCAAACTACACAGAGCGAAGTAAGTGAACGATTATTACAAAAAGAAGTGGATACATACGTTTTAATAATTCTAGTCGTTCGGCCTCCAACTCCACCAGACCTTTCTTCCTCGTCATTAGCCAGTAGCTGTCCGCAGAATCGATCAGACCTTTTTTTTCTTTCCTCTAGACTCCATAGGTCCCGAGGAACGCTGTTTGCATATAACGTATAACGGGTCCATGCCCCACTTTTTGGTAGACCATGTCATACGTTTTTAAGAGTTACTATTTTAAGCTGGTTTGAGACCAAATCAAACCACAAAAAGACTACTATTCTCTCCAATTAGATATCGTTTTAAGGTGTTTTGAGGGTGTGAAAAGTGAAAAATTTTCTTTATCACTCAACCATGGTGGGCGACAATTTTTCCAAAATGTTGGCCCCCTCACTCAAAATGCCTCGCCGGGGCGCATGAGGTCACCTGTGCCTAGCCTGTTTTTTCAAATAGTTACCTCCATTGTATGTCTAAAATTAAGTCCAAAACCCTTACATAGTCATCTTCATTTATGTCTTCTTCAGGAGGGTCGACTCGATCATAATTTTTCTGGTTAGATAACCGATCCTAAAATAAAGGAAGAAAAGTCATATAAAAAATTAATTTTTCTATTCATTCGAATTGACTGTGACATAATACTAAATCATATGATTATGGTTAACATGACATCTTTGTCCCTTGTCTTGAAAGTACGAAATATCCAAGAGCTGATAGATTTCACTTCGTTGATTTGGTTTTTGATATGTTGATTGTAGCTCATATCTGCATCTAGAGTAACTACAAGGTCTTTGATATGTTGATTATAGCTTATATCTGCATCTAGAGTAACTACAAGGTCTTTGACTTAGCTTTTTGTTTCAATTTCGAGTATCAGAATAATAAACTGAATAGGGTTTCAGCTCTTCATTTTTTCCATATTGCATATGTTCGAGTTTGAGAGTAAAGAATTGTATAGAATTCCAATGATAATGTTAAGATCTTCAGAGTAAAGTAGAAGTCCTTCATTTACACCATTTGAGAATTCGAGTAGGGGTTTGAACAATGTAGAGATGTCATCCCTCAGATAGAAGGCAACACCACCACTGTATCTTCCTTGTTTGGGTAATCACGATCACGGTCCTTTCTATGTAAGGTGTAGCCTTCGATTTCTAGTTCTCCAGCTTTGTGGTTGGGTGATAGCCAAGTTTCTGTTAATCCAATAAAAATATGATTTTCAGTTGTCAAGATATCTCTGATATAGGGAACAAAAGATGGTGCGGTTTGTGGACATAAACCTTGTATGTTCAAGAAAGCAAAGGTTGTTAGTGCAGGGTTCTTGTTGATTGGTGGCTTGGAAGAAAATTGTCCTGTAGATGGCGTGGTTGGTGTGTTTGTTGGAGATTTTGAGAGAGATGGGTCTGTGGTGGTGGTTTGAGACTTTCGTTGATGAACGAAATCATTTGCAGACGGAAGTTGTCCAAGAAAAGTTGTTAAGAAAATCCAAGGAATCATTTGTGTCAGCATGATTCTTTGTTGGAGTTTCTGGTCTCTTTTGAGTGCCTTTGACATGGGCAAAAGTGCAATGGGTGTTGAAACATGCACCTCTCTTGATTGAAGAAGAGCACATTCTTGGATGGAATTGGTTACATTTAGTTCCAGCATTACATCCCTTTGGACCCTTGTTTCCATGTTTCATGAGTTTGGTGCAGGCTTTTGGATGGTTGTACTGGCAGTTCTTGCCTCGAATACCGTGCTTGCATTTACCTTTGACATAAAATCGGCAGGTTGGTGGTGTGTTGTGTATTTCGGTTTCATCTTTTGATTTGTAAGATGATTGAGGGACTTTAGAGTCTGATGTAAGCTTAGTATTGTTTTCAAGTTGTCTTTGAAATCTTTTCTTCAAGAAGTCAGTTCTTCCTAGATAAACACCATCAAGGGTTCTGTCTGTATTTACATTGTCGTTGTCTCTAATAACACTAGGTGTTAGTGGTAGTGATCGGTTCCTTGGCGTTGGAGGAAGAGATCTTGATCGAGGTCGAGTGGAGGATATTGAGGTGTCTGATGAGAGGTCAGTAATACTTTTGGTAGGTGAAGATACAGGTGTATGTTGTGGGGAGTTTGCGACAAATGTGGTGTTGGTAGTTTTGATTGTTTGATTGAGTTGATGTTGACATGATTCACACTGGAATTGGCAGTGTTGGTTAAACTTGTTTTGTGTGGAAAATTTATTGTATTTTCCTGACAATATTGACAAAGGTAAAACATACCAGGTATTTGGTAGATTAAGTTTCTCAATTCCTCGTCTTGGAATGTATACCTTTAACATCCGCAAGTAAATGGTTTGTGGTTTTTTGTTGAGTTATAAGTTCCCTGAGAAGAGTCTCCGCCATACGAGTGAAAAATCTTGTATTTCATTTCAAACGCAGTATAAACAATAGTTTCATATATAGCACTAAAACCCACATGGTGATAATTGGAAAAATTAACTTAGCAAAAATATTAAAATTCCAAAATGCAATCAAGTAACTTACATTTGAAGTACGATTGAGCTTCTCTGTGGATGAATTTCCATGGATTGGTGTTGAATCTACGTTTATGGATGCAGTGTTATGGTATGGCACATGTGGTATCTGCTGAATTTGTATATCTGAAAAATTGAGATAACCATAATTAGACCTTTTGATAAATTAGAAATGAGTTGTATAAAACATATCGCCTGAGAAAAGAGGAATAAACAAGTAAAACTACTCTTCAAAACCAAAAGCTGAATTATAGAAGAGCAAATTAGTAGAAAGATTATGATTATACTTTTACAATCACTGCAATGTGATAACTCACCAGGATTGTAAACACGCTCTTGGCCCACAACTTTTGATGGTCTTCCTGTTTTTCTTAAAAAAAATGAATGAAATATTTCATTTATTTCATAATCATCATAATTTTGATAAATTTGTTAAATTGTTGAGGCAATTGGTAGGGGTACATCTCACTAGTCCAACAGCAAAGCAGTCTTGTTCTTTCTTGTAAACTTGGATTTATGGTACCGTGACTTTTGTATCTGGAATACATATGCCCCTGTTGCTTGTAGTCCCTTGGGGTCTGACACTTGAACTATGTGCCATCAACACTGGCACGTATGTTGTTGAAAGGGTGAAAAGCCTTTGGAAGAAATTTTCTGAAAGCGTATCTCTCAGGAAAAAATTGATGGGCGATGTATTCAAAATGATGAAAAATAAACATGATCCAAGTGGTGAATATGGTTCGTATTGTACTTTCACTTACATTGTAAAAATGGGCTACCACCATTATGTTAAAACTACGACGTAATCTCAATCGTGTAATGAAAAGCTGCTGGGGGAGGGTAAGACAACAGACCATGGTACTTCTAGCATTTTCATTAGTTGATTCTTTCTTGCTGCTATTCCAGTATTTCTTTTAAAAAGTTATCTTTAATATCTTATTATGCTCTGTATACTGAAATTAAGTAATTCAACACAATAAATCGGATTTCGAAATTATTCAGTCTCAATATTCAACTCTTTTCAAATATGATCAAAGCTTGAATGAAAATAGTGTCCCATTTTGATCTTTTTTGCGCTATTAATGCTTATGAAAATTCTGAAAAGGGCAATTTGCAAGCTTTATGCTTAGGAAAAATGTTTGAAAACTTGAAAAATGAGCAAATTCATTTTACTTTTAACAGCGAGAAGTCTCTTTAAGACTACCGGGTGCGCCACAAAAAAGTTTCTCTCTTTGAAACTGACTTTCTCGAAATCTAAAAATTTTAAAAGAATCATTCCTATTCCATTAAAAAGAAAAAAGATAAACTTAAATTTTGATAGGTCATTTATTAAATTCGGTTCATTAGATCGAAAGTTATGCTCAATTGAATAAAAAAGTTACTTTCAGAAAGTGCCCGAAAACGTTTAAAATCGACTTCAATTTTTATTTTCAAAATTGGCAATCATAATAGGCTTTACTTGATTAAGAGCATTTTTCAGTAATTAAACATATAAATTTTGAAACTGATGGTTCGAATGAGTTTAAAATCTTCATCAAAATCATTTTAATTTACTTTTACCGAAACTTTCCTCAGATTTTTGGTTCTAGACTGGATAAAGTCTATGAAAGCCTGGATACACCTCGAAACCCATGTTTGGTGTATTTTTTTGAATTTTTATGAATCTTACCAGATTTCTTTGGCTTTTTTCGACGAAGTTCTTGCTTTCATTGAAACTCAACCTTACTCTATATAACAAAAGGTCATTTAGACAGCTAATTATCATTTTTAATGACTGAAACGAAAATACTGATGCATCATGTAATTATGCTTCTGTTTAATTTGATAGGTCGATTTTTAACGTTTTTGGGCCTTTTCTGAAAGTAACTTTTTTATTCAATTGAGCATAACTTTCGATCTAATGAACCGAATTTAATAAATGACCCATCAAAATTTAAGTTTATCTTTCTTCTTTCCAATGAAATAGGAATGGTTCTTTTAAAATTTTCAGATTTCGAGAAAATTAGTTTTAAAGAGAGAAACTTTTTTGTGGCGCACCCGGTAGTTTATTAAATATGTTTATCAAATTTGAAAGGAATTTGTCAGTTTCAAGCCATTTTCAGCTGATTTCAACTGAAAGCATTGTTAAAATATCGAAAAATGCGTCAGAAAGTTTTCTGAAGTTCTTTCGCCGAAAAGTTAGCGTCTGAAGTGTTTAGGGATTAATGTAATATAAAAATTCAATTTTTCATAGTTTCAATTTCTATATCAGGCAGTTGAACGTAGCCATACTTGCTTTTCGCTGCCGTTGTTGGTTTTGCTAGTCGGTCCATACTATAAAATCACTTCAGCAGGAAGGCCAATGTTGCCCCTCCATTCGACATTCTTTAGGCATTGGCCAGAGTGTCTGCGTTGTATTTGACCATTGAATTTGAGCTAGGCAGCAGTGGAAAGAGTTGCTGGTCCTAAGACAGAAATTTATATATTAGTTAAAATTAGGTAATTTTCTATATCTAGCTGCATAAATTCCTAAGGAAACTTGCTCACACGGAGATTAAATTCTTCAACAATTGAACCATACAGCTTGGAGGCAACTCCGTAGAAAAAGCTACTCATCTCCTGGTACATCATATACACCAAAATTTCTTTGCGAACTGTTTTTCTTCTGCGGTCACTAGGCTTTTGACAATTGTTTTTTAAAAGTCCTGTTTTACAAAAGTCTTCGGTTTCTTGGTTAATGGTTCTGATCCGCATCTGTTACTTGTGGTGTGGTTACGGGTTTATTGTTTGCTTGTGTTGATTTTTCATCTTCCACATGGCTTGGTGACGAAGTCCGTTGATGCTTATGACTGGTTGGCTTTCTTCTAATGGTTGCATGTGCTTTGACTTGCCGTTTATTTTCTTCTGCCTTAGTGGTTGATGTTTTTTCGCTAACTTAAAAAAGATCATGCACAACGATCAGCAGTCTTTCTCATACGACATCTGATACCCAATAAAAGAAATTCATTTCCAAATTCAAATTCATTTCTGAATACCGATTAATTTCATGCAAATTTTACAATGCACCTCTAGCGATCTGAAATTAAGGAAGAAATGCCCTCAGAGTTGAAAATTTCGATGTTGATATTAAATGATCTTGTCAGAGGTCGCACTGCCACTTATTCATTCTCGGCTAGTTTTCAAGATGTAATCGTCATTCGTTATGTTGTCACTTGCACTTCGGTGTTCAAAATGATTTATTCCAATGAAATTGGCACACGAAGGTCTCACATAAAATCAGAACCTGCGTACCTGCGTAAGGTAAATTGTTACCAAAGCCATCAACCATTCTTCTTTACGGATCTCGTTGCAAACTTTCTTTGGGTTCTCTCTCAGTTTGAATGATTTCTTTCTCTCCCCCTCGTCTCCTTTTGTTGTTATTTCTTTTAAAAAAATTATGAAATTGTTTGGATATTTTTACCCGATTTTCACCAAAATTTCAATTTTGCGAATTTTTGTTTGTACTGTAGGTGCAGTTGTCAAAACATATTCCTTCTAATTCAGAAAAATTGAAATTGCCTTAAAATTACCAGAGATTTAATGTTTAAAGTAGCCTGATAGCCAAAACTTCAAAAATAGGCATTTTTGGTTTTTAAACCGCATTTCTCGGCTCCAAGTGGACGAAATAATTCAACTTACGTTTTTTCGTTACTTGGTTAGTGTCCAACACAGCTCTCGATTTTCGATTGCCTGTTTTAAGCCAATTCATACCATTTTGTATCCTTTCGGTTGTAAATATTGCTTTGGACAGGGCGATGTCTTGTATTGTTGGCGTTTTATGCCTTGGTACGTCTAGATGCAATTAGGACAAGGAAACAAGACACAAGATTTCATATAAGACGACAGCTGGAAAAACGTGCTTACATGATATCTGCAAAAAAATCTGGATATGGCGTTCTCTTTCAATTTCGTTTTTTTTTTCTCCAACATTATCTGCGTCAGTAGGTTGTGGTGAAGGAGACCATTTAGTTTCTACGTCCAAATGATGCTGGCGAAGTTCATTAAGATAAAAAGAATTGAAAGAATTTCAGGTTTGTCCTAATGTTTATCTGGAGTCGACGGTTTTTTACGTGATCTGACAGGATACACTTTCCTTGTCTCAGAATTAACTACACACCTTTGTAGAGAAAGATATACATACATCTCTTTATGAAGGGGGGGGGTTCAGGGGGTACCTGATTCCGCAATTCCGCCAATTTCCGTCAAACCGTCTTAAATTGAACCAACATTCCGTCACCGAAAATTCCTTTTAAATTCAATATTTTTGTCAAAAATACCGCAAATTTGGAATATCTTTTACCAATTCCGAAATTCCGCAATTTTTTTTGCTAAATTCCGTTTTTCCGCACTAAATATGTCTAATTTTCCGTCTCCGTCAGAGAACCCAATTTCCGTAATTGCGTCTAAATTTTCGCCAAATTCCGCCACTCCGTCCGAAAAAAGGGCCGATTCCGCTCCTCCGCCAAATGTGAACACCCCCCCCCCTATGAAAGGGTGTAAAAACTGGTTTGACAAAAGTTACTTACAACAAATAGCTTCAGTAATCTTTACAGGAAGTGGTCCTGAATCATCGGTTGGTATTCCTCTCAGCGAAGCCTTTGCTGAGCGCTCCCTTGTGAAAAACCTAAGATTGAAATAATTGAATAATCAATTTACTTTGGTTTAAAGTTTTAATTTGACTAAAGGGAAATTTTCAGAGATAAAGATGTTGAAAGTATCCTCTTAAGAGGTATGGAACACAGTTATTCGCCCAGGGTCTCAGATACTGGGTCTGTGTACAGACAACTGGTAAGATATCATCAGTGACTGTTAACTGGTTGACTGTCGAAAAAGAATTTAACGAGACGATCTTCCAACAGCAAAATTGGGAAGCACAAAAATCGATTTAGATTTCAACATGGATGAGATAATTGTTTCATACATATATAACAATGTAACTTACGCCGTCTTGCGCACTTCTTGAGTTTAGTGAAAACAGTCCGTAATGATTGTGATATTCACAAATCGTCTCCGTGAATAAAAGGAAATTAAACATTATTTGAGCTTGAACTTTAATAATAATAAATTATTATCCAACGCGCGTAAATAGCGACATTTGATTGGCTTCTTTGCTGTCCAATATTTCGAATATATAGCTTCCATGGGGGCTACATATTTAAAAAATTGACGTCACGTCACTCAGCGAAGCCTCGTCCAATATATTTTCTCGCACGCCCAATATTTTTTCATATTGGATGAGACTTTGTTCAATAACTGCTTAATAATAGCAAAGAACTAGCTCCAAGATATTGGCAAAGAGTTGTTCAACACTGGCTGAGCGAGTGGAATAAAACCCGATTGGGAAGTTAAAGTTCTTGAAAAATCTTCTGACCATAATTGCCAGAACATTAGTTCCGAGTTGCCTGACCTTCTTTTTTTCCTTTTCTAACGACATTTCCAATCTGCCAATTTCATCAGAAATTTAGCCAAGCTCAGTAAACCCAATTATGGTCCCAGTTTATCTACTGAAGACAAAACCGGATTTTTCATTTCGTCGAACATTATGGAACGTTTGCGTTCATATGTTGGCAGACTTGTTGAAGTGTTGAGCGTGTTGCTCTAAACTATGAGGCTTCTTTGCCTTAGGCTGATTATCTTCAATGATTTCACGCTTCTTTATGGTTTTGTACTCTGTACTTAATAAAAATCACAATTTGTATGCTGACTTGATGATAACTTGATGTGGAAAATCCTTTCAACTGCATATTTTCTAGCACTTTACTGTCTTGCTTGTTAGTTTTCTCCCAAATTCTATCTTCGTCAAATGGTTGTCGGGCCAATCCTTTCGCTATATATATCTTTCATTAATTGGCTTTTGGCTGACGCTTTCTCTTTTTGTGATTTTGTTGTTTTTCCAAAAGTTTTGAAAATTGTGGACCGTCCCTTTGTTTAAGATGCAGAACACACAGTAAACGCTTTAGTTCTTCGTTAAAAGATAGAAAAACATTTAAAAAGTCTCGATATCGACACCTAGCACCCGGGGGGGGTACTAGGGTTGGTGAATGAGGGGTATGTGCGGACGGGACCTCCGAAAACCGACCCTTAGAGAGACCAAATTTTAGTGAAAAAGTGACCCTTAGAGAGACTTTTTCGAAAAATTTTCTTTGATTCTCAAAAATTTCCTACCCTTAGTGAGACTTTTTTGTAATTTTTTCTCTCAAAATCAAAATTTTTTTCTAAAAATCGTGATTTTTCCCACCCTTAGAGAGACTACTTTGAAATTTCCTAATTTTTGTAACCCTTAGAGAGACTTTGAAAAGGTGAAAACCCCGACCCTTACCGTCCGCACATACCCAGCACCTATTTTTGCCTAAGTACCCCCCCCCCGGGCTAGCACCTATAGGTCCTTTAAGTGAGAAATAAATATTTTCACGAGATGAGCAATTTCCTTGATTGTTGTACTTTTTTCTAGGAGATTATACCTTTTTTGGGTGGTCACACCTTTTTTCCCGGGTGGTTGTGGGGGATTGTACCTTTTTTCCCGGGTGGTTGTGGGGGGTTGTACCTTTTTGCGTGGTTGGTTGTACCTTTTTCCTGGCTGGTTGTACCTTTCTCTAGGTGGTTGTGGGTGATTGTAGTTGCAGTTCTATCGACGAGTCAGTTGTCGGTATCGACGATTTTCGGCCACAATTGTGGGATTGTTCTAAGAATTTCTTGGGTGTTAGAAGGCAGCACATACTGACAAAGGCACTTGCCACACCTTCCCATGACCCCCAAAACGGAGATTTGCGATTTTAGCGATTTCTCGAGATATCTTTTAGATATGAATACAAAACTTTGACCATAGTTTGGAAATGGGTTTTGGGCATAAATTTGTTTGATAAAATTTTTGCAGTATACCCCTGGTTGTCAAAACGCAGATTTGGGGCCCCTAAAACGTAGGTATAGTTAAAATCAAATTATTAAGTCCAGTGGTAATAGGGGGGAAACTATGAACATATTTGTGTTTCCCTTGACTTTAAGACCCTTTGGATGTAAAATTTATAATTTTTATGAAATATTTCAAGATTTTTGATATTGCAAAGTCCAAACTGAAAATTTAGCAATTTTCAAAATGACAATTTCAATTTAACAACGTCTTAATGAAGTTTCTGAAAACCAATCTCTTTTTGAAATAGTTCCATTTATGTATGAAATAAGCTGTGAAAAAAAGCTTAACTGAAACTGAAAATATCACTGGTCAAAAAACTTGTCAAGATCTTATAAGAGTTTACAAGATCCCGTAAGTTCTTATTTGAAGTTTCTTGTAAGAACTTGGTAAGATACAAGATAGAACCTGCAAAACCTTGCACGTTTACAACTCGCAAGAACTCACAAGTTCGAATAAAAACGCACAAGATCTTAACATAATCTTATACAGTCATTATAGCTTCAATTATTGAAAATTACGGTAAGAAAGCTAGCAAGATTGGCCAGGTTTAACATGATTCAAGAAAGAAAAAGTTGATAAGATTTTGATAAGATCCTACAAGTTCGAATAAGAACTTGCAAGTTCTTACAAGTTCGAATAAGAACGGGCAAGATCTTTTCGATTCTAGTTGTGGAAAGAAGGCTAGCAAGAAAGAAAAAGTTGATAGGATTTTGATATGATCTTACAAGTTCGAATAAGAACTCGCAAGACCTTATAAGTTCGAATAAGAACTCGCAAGATCTACAAGTTCGAATAAGAACTCGCAAGATCTTTTCGATTCCAGTTGTGGAAAGAAAGCTAGCAAGATTGACAGAGTTTAACATCAATTTTAACTTTTCTCCTTTAAAAACTTTTTACAAGACAAAACCGGATTTTTCATTTCGTCGTTTGCGTTCATATGTTGGCAGAAATTACAAGGTTGGATCTTGTAAGTTCTTACAAGTTCTTGAATCAAAAAACATGTAAGATTTTGTAAGAACTTGTAAGTTAAAGCTTTGTATACTTAATTGAGGTGAAAATTTGTAAATTTTTCTTTTGGAAATTCAGGAGTGACTTGTAAGTTCTTACAAGGTTTTCATTTCTTGCAAACCTTAAGATCTTACAAGATCTTTGCAAGAAATTACATAAGATCTCGTAAGAATTTAAATGCCTTCAAAATCTTGTAAGATCTTGCGCATTTCTTGTAAGATCTTAGTAAGATCTCGTAAGATCTTGCCACCTAGTAAGAACTTGTAGGATCTTACAATATCTTGTAAGATCTTGATAAGTTTTTTGACCAGGGATTTAGCTTTAAAGGTATTTTTCTACTACATTTTGTAAAAAAATGATAGAATTTGCCGTTTTTGCTGATTCAGCGAAAAATTTTATACATGATTTTAATTTTTTGTTATAAACTATTTACTCGAGCTGATAGGAATGGAATTCCACGATTTTTTGCTATTTTTTATATTTAGAATTTTCGTTTTTATCAATGCTGATTCTAGGGTCCCATGATTTCAGCACCCCCCCCCCAGAAATCTAAAGGGCACCTAGGCCAGGTTGAGGGTTGGGGGCTAATATTTTGCAATTCTTTGGGGTTACCTATTCATTTGGGGTACCTACAATCGTCCACTAAATATTTGAGACAAAGGGGAGTTCCCGGGGTAATTTTGAACACCACAATTGATTTTTAAGCGCCTTAAACTACAGTTGGAAAGTAGAGTTTTAACATGAGACTTAAGACTTAGGACCTTAGGATCTCAGGATTTAAAAGCTCAAATTTGCTCCAATGAGGCTTGGAATATAGCCTAGAAGCCACCAAACCCCTCTAAAATCGAAATATTCAATGGAAGAAAGTGGAAGTGCAAAGATAGCAATTCTCGCCCAAACTTTAAATTCTGAAAAACGTTAAAGTACACTAAAATCTCAATATATTTCGAGGGAGATTGTAGCTGTTTTGATGGAGGCTCTTCGGGCTGTGTATATTTTCAAAATTGAATATATTTTTCAAATGTGATTGTTTTTATTTATAGCCGCCATCTTTATAACATAAAAACAAAGCTTTTCTCATGCGAGTGTGCTTCTCGTGCTAGCATAGAGAAGCTAAAACTTCAGGATAAGAGTAAGCAAACTTGATAGCTAGTTGTGTTTTTGGCTCTGTTTAACCGTTTAACACTCACACTCATAACTGATTACAACTTCTGGTATACAAAAGAACAAAAAGTGTCAATTCAAAAGAATTATCGGCTGAATGGGGGTACCTAACTCAAAGCAATTTCTCAAGGGGACCTAAGTCGTTGAGGGCACCATGCGTGCCCATTTCATAAATATGAATGGTGTATCATTTTCCGAGTTTTCGTTTCGAATGCGTTTGACATTTTCGTTTGGTGTGTCAGGACTAAAAAGAATTCTTTTTTATGTTGATTTTTATTTTTGATGTTTTTGGGAAAAGTTTATGAAAGCCTAGCCAATTTTAAGTTCCGATTTCACTTGATTTGTCTATAATTGCATTGGGTGCTAAAATGCGGTCCAAACAATTAAGTTAGTTGCCAATTGATTTACCATTTATCACTAATTAATGAGAGTTATTTTGATTTCATCTCTAAGAGAAAATAACTCTTGAGATTTATAGACAAGGTGCCGACGATTAATGATGATTATCACAAGAGGTGTATAGTATTTAGTATTTCTTAGTATTTAAGGGTGCGATTTCTGAGTATTTTAGGTTCATGGCTTGATTTGGCTATTTTTTGAATTTTTTGGTTTTCTTTTCTTTTTTTGACGGTTTTCGTGTGCTTCTTTTAAGGGCTCTGACCATAGTCCAAAAATTGATTTTGGTATTTGAACATAGAAGTTATATTTCAGGTTTCTTAACACTTTTAACAAAAAATTGCCTTTATAAATTGCTTTTTAATCGTATCCCTTAACAGTAACTAAGAATTTAATTGCAAAAATGTTATGTTAAAAACGTTATGAACTTTAAAAAGATGTTAATAATATGTTGCATCACCCTCTTTTACAAAAAGTGCTTAGTTTTAATGGGTAATTAACTTTTTTGTTTCAAAATTTCTTTACACTGTCCGCAAAGAGTTGAACTATTTTAAATTTTGCGGAAAATTTTTCGAAAACGATGTATCAAAAGTTATGACTGTTTTTTTAAGCAAAATCCAGATGAAAAATTGATGAAAAACCACTATTTTGAAAATTTGGAGACAAAGAAGCATTTACAAAAATTTTCCGCAAAAAATTTTATTGTTCGGTAAAAGATACACCATCTACTGCGAAAATTTTTTCAAAATGTTTTTTCTTCGCCGAAACTAAGCTCTTCAAAGTTGAAATACTCTTCCTCGCAAAAGTCTTCCTTTTCTTCTTCTTCAAAATTTTTCAATGCAATTTTTGAATTTTCAGATTCAGGATAAGTTTGTCTAACAGAAAATGTATAACATGCCATAGTTTGATTACATCAGTCAGAAAACACATTTTAAACGCAGCAATTATGAAAAATTCACTATGGTCAGAGCCCTTAAGATTGTGAGGTATGCTTTACATTTTTTGTAATAAGGGTGTGTTCTCTTCTTATAAGAATTCCTTCCCTCGATTTTCGATGTCTGTTTTAAGACAAACTATACCATTTTGTATCTGTTCGGTTGTAAATATTGCCTTTGGCACAAGATTTCATATAAGAAGAGAGCTGGAAACGTGCTCACACGGAGATTGAATTCTTCAACAATTGAACCATACAGCTTGTAGGCAACCGTATAGAAAAGATAACTACTCTCGTGTTACATCATAAACAGCAAGATTTCATTGTGCTAAGACACCTTTTATTTCTCTTAGCCCGAACTGTTCCGAACTGTTAGGCCGAACTTCTGCGGTAACTAGACTAATTTCATCACCAGGAAAAAGCTCATTCATTTCTGGAGAGACTTTTAGCCATTTAGTTCTTCGCTCTGTGTCTGTTCTTCAAAGTCAGCTTTCAGTTGGTTGTACTTTTCTGATAATTATCGGTTTGAATTTTGATGATTAATGCAATTTTGACACTCCAAATTGTCATTTTGGACGGCTTCAACATAGGATAAACTTTTACAAAGAGAAGTCCCCTCTTGGGATGTGAGAGGAGGCATTTGATTTGGTTCAATGTTTTTCATGTATGTTAGAGGTGTTGACCCTTTTCGCTGATAGGTTAGAAGATAAATCGTCTGATGAAGCAGGGAGGGGTCAACCCTTAAGATCCCAATGTTTACGATGTTGATATGTGTAGATCAGTAGTATGTGATGACCCTTGTGGTTGATAGCTTGGCAAAGTTATTCCAATGTTATACATATACATCTGACTATAATTGCCAGAACATGTGTTCCCAGTGGCCTGGCTTTCTTTCTTTCCTTTTCTAAATACCTTTCCAAACTTTCAATTTCATCAGAAATTCAGCCAAGCTCAGTAAACCCAATTATTGTCCCGCTTGATCTACTGAAGACAAGACTGGATTTAATCTTCATTTTGCCAAACAATATGGAACATATGCGTTCATATGTTCGCAGATTAGGAATTTTGAGTTCATTACAGTACTTCTCTATTACATCAGAGTTGAAAGAAGCACCAATCGATGTAAAATTTGTGTATTGTTAAAGTGTTAAGCGATGTGGTAGTAGGAGAAAGCCTGTTGCTCTGAATTGCTCGTAAAAAGATGAGGCATAAAACAATCATAGATTGATTAAGTTTACACTCATCAACCACTTGTTGCGTTCCCTTGTCATTGACGTTCACCCCCTCTGATTTGACAAGTTTCTGTGCTAACAGACCTCACTACAGATAACTAATACTTTCGAGCGTCCGGTCATCGGACGATGCTCTCTTGACATCATAGAATGTAAATAACAGCAGTTTTAAGGAAACAAAAAACTGAGACTTTTAGTCTCTGCTGTCATTTTCTTTGTAGAATATGTCCTAGTAAATCAGCCTAGGGAAAGGTTTCCTTTCGATTTCATCTCTTTTGATAATAAACTTTAAAGCTATAATCAGAAATGTCCCAGAGAAAAATTTGAGCTGCAAACCTTGTTTCGGTTAGTTTCTTCATACAACTTACCCAGGTCTTCCTGGCAGTACACTGGGCGAAATCATAGATTTCCTAACTTGTAAATATAGTGTAAACTCGAACTTTACACTATATTTCGAATGGATTTGGAAAGTCCAATTTTCAATTTGGGAAATATGTTGGAAATTTTATGTTTCAACATTTTTCGACGAACTTGAAATATGATATTTACTATATTTTCAAAATTTGTAAATTTGAACTTTACATTTAATGAAAATGTATCGAAATATAATATTTCGACATATTTCGAGAGAGCTCGAAATATGGTGTTTACTATATTTTCTAAATTTGTAAATACGAACTTTACGTTTAATGAAAATGTGATATTTATGATATCATAAATATGATATTTCGACATTTTTCGAACAACTTGAGATACTGTATGTTTACTATATTTTCAAAGTCTGTAAAATACGAACTTTACAGCCTTTACATTGAATGAAAATGTCTCGAAATATGATATTTCAACATTTTTCGAACAACTTGAAGTACGATGTTTGGTATGTTTTCTAAATTTGTAAATACGTTTTTGTATTTTGTTTAAAGTTTGTAATCAAGTGACTAATAAAAAGTAAGCTCATAAGAAAATATATGCATAATAGTCAAGAACTATTGCAAACTAGGATAAATGCGAGCCTTTACACGCTTTTTTATCCAATTTAGCCTAAATAGGATAAATTATCCTAACTAAGATAAATATTCTAGCCTATTTAGGATAAAAGCCTATAGTTGGCAATAGTCCTTGACTGCTTAAGAATTTAAAGGGGCAGTCCCTGACCATTGAGTTTCAAGCCCGAAGGGCTAGAGGTCAATCTCTAACCTTTTCTCAGGCAAGAAAAATTGAAGCCTTAAAATATGCGCCGTATTTTTGATGACGGATTGAATCTAGCAATTCCTTTGTTTTCGAGTGATATATTTTTCGAAATTAAGCGGTAAATTTTAGTTTCAATCTGTCATTTGTGTAAAAACCAGGCGGGTCGCTCAAGGCCGCGCAACTTTGGTAGGATTTGTTGGCTTCAAATCCTACCAAAGAGATTGACCTCTAGCCCTTCGGGCTTGAAACTCAATGTCCCTGACCACAGTGCATGTCTTTTTTTGCTTCGATAACCCAAGATGAGATTTTCGCACTCGGTTAGCAAGGCGCGGGATATCGAGTCAAAAATCTCAGAATCAAATCATTGCAAATGGCGGACAAAATCCTCCTAGAGTGTCTTCAAAAAGAGTACATTTCTTTTAGAAATAACATATCATTACCTTTCGATATGGGATTGGATATTTATGTGAATCGAATCAGCAATATATATTGGACTTTTTTACCAAGTTTGAGAATATATTTCGATGGGATTGTCAAGATATTGCTGGATATACATTAGAGAGTCAAATTTGATGTAATGAGCTAGAATGATGCAAAGTTGGAAATTTCAATTTTTGTGTCTTATCTTTATTTCCTTTTATGAATCGATCTACCACTTATTATTTACAGTTAGCAATATTGAGAAAAAGCAAATCTAAAATGAAAGATAAAAATATTTGGATGACTCAGACAACCTTTCGACAGTGGTTGAAGCTAAAAACCCAACATGGGGTACGAAACGAGAGAAGGACAAACAATCACTTTGCCCTCTACCTGTTGAACGTATACGTATACCAAACCAACCAACTTAAAGATTTTAGAGACATTTGCTTGACATGAAGAAAACGCTACATCCCCACAACTTTGGACATTAAATGATTGGCAAAATGGTATTAACATTCTATTGAGATGTGAAACTGGTCCAAGTTGAAGAATTGATGAGAAGAATGGGCAGTACAAGAAATATTTGCTTTGGAATACAAACTCTTTTACATGGACAATACCTCAAGTTAATGCTTGGTTCTTACATTCATGAGGTCAGAGCAGAGGTTTTGTTGATTTTATAAACTTTTGAAACTTGTGTGATTGTTTTGGTTGTTTTCCTGACGAGATACTGTGAACTTGTCATGGTATGACAACCCCCCCAGAGATTAGGGGGGACCTAATTTTTTTTTTTACCATATTCTGGCTGGGGGCTGGCAAAATTTAATTTTTTAGGGGGTACCTATATTGCTGGGGAGACCTACAACTGCATGTGAAAGATCTGGGGGCTGGCTTTGTTTAAAATTGGGAGTAATCTTTTTCTGCTTTCAATCCACAGATTCATTGTTTTAGTCCAACTTTATTTTATCTGTTGATCCTTTTTACCTTAGGTTATTCTACTGGGGGCTGAGAGGTTTTATGTCAGGGGGTACCTAATTTTTAGGGGGGGGCTAAATTTTCTGGGGGACCTAGAACCCCTCTGCATACAATGCTTGTATTTGATAAACATTGCATTTTGGCTTGGAGTATGTTTTTTGATGTTTTAACGGCGACATCATTTCTTGTTTGGATTGTTGTATTGTTATCTTTTAGTGCTCCAATGTAGATAGGTTATTTCAATTTTATTTTTTATCAATTAATTCGTGTTTATGTGATAGGTTGTCCAAAAAAGCATTTTTTTGAGGTTTCCATATGTTTCGTCAAAATGTGTCAAAACCTACGTCAAAGACATCTATAGACAGTTACATCAATATGCCAAAAACATTTTGTTCAACCACCTTCACTTCAAGATAGGCCACCATACCATAGAATGAACTTCGATGGAGTGCAAGGCTGAAAGCCGCATGAATAGGTTCATCCTATAAAAGGAAGTTCATTTTATGGTGGCCTATCTTGAAGTGAAGGTGGTTGAACAAAATGTTTTTGGCATATTGATGTAACTGATAGACATTTTATACCGTGAGATCAGGTAACTTGCATCAGTGGAGGCAAACATGCTCGCAGCTCTACTCTACCAATTTTGTTTTGAATTAACTCTGTATTTTAATGACCAGCCAAGTCTTTCATTTGAGGGCTATGCATGTATGTTATAGCCTCCACTGATGCAAGTTACCCGATCTCACGGTAAGTATTTTCTTTTCTTAACTTTATATAATTTTAAAGAGAAGACAAGAGCCTTTATTGTTGGTGTTATTATTACAAAGCCCCTACTATATATTTTAACTCTGTCGAAGTCATAAAAATTTGAAACCCTAGTGAGAGCTTTTTAAATTAATTTTTATGATTTTCTTGAAATTTTGATCATAAGAATTCTTTATTCTATAACAAAATCTTTCGTATTAAAAAGTGTTTCTTTTATGTATACATCTTTTTGTTCAGATTTTGTTATTTTTTTCACGTTTATTTACTTTACTTTCATTTTCTTTGTATGTTATTTATTTACACAGCAGAAAACCGAAAATTCACATAATGTTCATATGGACTACTTGAACAGTCCTTTACATTATCGGAACTAATTTTTGCGGTCCAAGTAACATTGCATTTACAAGCAATTAATATCAGCTGGGCTTAGCAGGTATGAAAATTTAGCAAGACTAAAACTTAATTTCTATGAGGTTATTACATTTTAGCTATTTGATTTATTTCAAGGTGCCATTTTGAAACGTTTTGGTGTGATTGGTCAAAGACAAGTTTATGTTTTATATGTTTTCATTTTATTTTATCTTTTTAAAGAGAGTAGATATATATACTGTAATATGTTTTAAAATTGTTATTGCCTTAAAAAAGAAAAGTGTATTTTCATAAAATAGAATACTTTTTATTATTAGACCTTCTCTGTTTTCTAAACTCCATTGTATTTGTTTGCCATTTTTGGGGAGTCTTTTAAAATTGATTATAAATTAAAATTCCTTTCTGTGTAGTTTTTGTAATGTGGACTTTTTACAAGATTGTCATCTTACCAGATCTTAACACCTTTACAATTTCACGGGAAATATGATATTTCCATTCCCTGTAAATTTAATAGATGTGATATTTTAAATCTCTGTAAATTTGGTAGATATGATATTTCCATTCTATGTAAATATCCGGAATGTCATCTTACCACATTTACAATTTCATAGGAAATATGATATTTACATTCCCTGTAAATTTGGTAAATATGGACTTTTACCAAGATTGTAAATATGTGGAATGTCATCTTACCACATTTACAATTTCATAGGAAATATGATATTTACATTCTCTGTAAATTTGGTAAATATGATATTTCAATTCCCTGTAAATTTGGTAAATATGATATTTCAATTCCATGTAAATTTGGTAAATATGGACTTTTATCAAGATTGTAAATATGTGGAATGTCATCTTACCACATTAACAATTTCATAGGAAATATGATCTTTCGAATCGCTCGAAAACCCTTGAAATATAATATTTCCTATATATTTCCGACTTAGGAAATTTATAATTTCGCCCAGTGGTAGCTTCCATGACCAAAATCCAAAGATAGAACCTGACTCAATAACCTAAATGTTAAATTGATAATAAAATCCCTGAGCAGTCAGAATACTCTAGACCACCAGTTTTTGAGGCTTGAAAGAAGCGTTCATTAAGGTGAATCAACATTTCCGATTGTGAATCGCCATTTTTGGCATTTTGTATGATCTATCAATCATTTCGTCATTCCCTCAATACTCCACAATTCTCATGTGATGCTGTTGGCGTACAATGTTGGTCTACTGTGACGAGCCCATTTTTCAAATAGTTCTCTCCATTGTAAGTATAATGCCTTATAAGATGTTTTATATCCCAGCCAAAATTTTGGGAAAATTTCGAATTTTCCAGCCAAAATCGGAAAAGGAAGGCTCAAGGTAAATACATTGAATATGCCTTAATTTTTGCCATGTCTAAGCCTAGATATGCTGCTTATAAAAGGAAAAAAATGTAGATGTTCTTGCATCGCACTAAAATTGACTATAACAAATGGCAATACTTTACTGTATACTTTCCGTGGTAGATATATTTATGCCACGTTTTGGCATAATCAAAATGTCATCTTTAGACTTTATCGGGATGCTGTAAATTACAACACGTCCAGATTCAACCAGCTTTCTCCCAAAAATGTTGGAAGACTTCGTCATCACCCCATCTTTCCATCTAACGTAAGTCCAGATGTCATGCTCTTTATATTGAAATTTAGTGTCCATATATTTGATCAGTTTGAGAATTTCCACCATGAAAAAGAATATTCCAGTACTTATTACAATCAGCACCGACATCTTCAAACAAACATATTTGCGGTTTCTTCTTTGCAATCGTTGTTGTCACATACGTAAACTCGGTGCCACTTCTAGTTTGTCATATGATACGGATCGAATCCCATCTCTTCAATTTCTTCTTTGAATTCATCAACCAATTCGTACAACAAAAAAACTTGAATTGCCGTGAGAAATATTGAATGCGCTATACTTCAGGAAAAATCAATATTCGTTTGGGCTTACCTCATCATTTTCAGATTTTGTAAATCCTAACGAGAGCAGAGGACATACGAATCTTAAAATACTAATACAATCATGAAAACCAAGGAAAGGCAAGAAAAAGTTAGTTGTAGTAAGGGTTAATAATTAAATATTAAATGGAACTATATTTCAGCTTGTGAGTAAGCCAAAAAGTCAAATACCAAATGTCATTTCATATCTTAGTTACGTTATTAAAGCCAGATTGACATTATTTTAATCGTTGCCTCTATAACGCTGAATTTAAATAAACATTGCAGTTGTTCAAGCAACCATCAAAATAAATAACGCCGTGACACAAGTCTCAAAGATATATGGGTGTGGCACTTTTTATAGCAAGATTTCGAAATATTCTACCGATTATACCGCCAGGAGAGAGGAACCTTATAAAAAGAAAAACGAGAAAGAAAAAAAAACAATAGAAAACTTAGGCAAAATTAAACAAAAAACAAACTAAATGAGCATTGTGAACAATTAAAACAACGGACCCTCAAATCGACCGGTATCTTGGATAAATTTTACGGTTATACTTATTATAGCATGATTTAGGTTGTTACTAAAATCCGAATCCCCAAAGAGAAGTATTCTGGAAAGTATTCTTGGGTTTAATGGTAGCAAGCATATGTCAAGTTGAAGAAGGCTGTCAAACATTACATGTCTATCATCGGAGAAATCAGAGCAATGCATCAGAAAATGCTGTGTAGTTTCGATAGAGTTATTTCGACAGTTGCAAAAAGGATCAACTGTGTCTGCAAAATTGTCTTTGAATTTATGTTCCCGAAGATGACTGAAGTCGAACCTTGAACGGTTAAGTAGAACCACACCTCTATTGTTATCAATTCTGAAAACCGAATTGGCATTGGGTTTTAAGAATCTGAGTATCGCGGTTTTGAAAAGAGAGATTGAAGGAAGATTTCGTATGTTCTCGTCCAGGTTATTCCACTCACTGATACAAAAAGGAAAAAAGGAAGCACGATATCGTTCGGTTCGACAAAAGGGTGGCACAAAAGGAGGTCTAATCCTACGTCTTCCATCAGCATCCTCATCTTCATCTATATCAACCTCCTCCCCCCTCTGGGGAGGAAGGATATTAGAAAGATAAGTTGGCGCAAAGCCATTAATGATCTTACAGAAGAGAATAAGTCTGCGGCTAAGTCGCCTGTCCGCTAGACTTTCAAGACCTAGCTCAAGATAAATTTTTTCTATAGATGTTCCTCTGAAACATCCTGTTATCGCAAGACAGGCATTGTATTGAATTGATTCGATTTTTTCAGAGAAAGTGGAATTACCTGGACGATCGTATACTACATCTCCATAATCAAGATGTGGTCTTACATGGGTTTTGTAAATAGTGAGAAGTGAGTCCCGTGGGAGGAATTCGCGAAGCCGGTTGATGAGACCAAAACTTCGATTGGCTTTTTTAATTTTTTCATCAAGATGACGATCAAAGGCTAACTTTAGATCAAGTATGAGACCAAGATGTTTTTGATGATCTTGAACCGCAATGGGTAAATTGTTGAATGTAATTACTGGAGGATCTAGGTTTACCCTCCTTGTAAAGTCGACTTCAACGGCCTGTTTAGAAGGATCAGGGTTGAAGGACATCTTCCATTGATGAGCCCACTCATTTATCTTCTGCAAGTCACTGTTCAGTTCTTGAGAACAGCGAATCTGATCAAGAATCAAGGAAAACAAAGAAGAGTCATCAGCAAATATTTTTATCAAGGAAATTATATCTTCGGGGAGATCGTTAATATATACCAGGAAAAGGAGGGTTCCCAGAATGGAACCCTGAGGAACACCTGCTGAAATTGGGGTCCATTCAGAGGATTGACCATCAAGAACTACCCTCTGTGACCTTCCAAATAGAAAATTTTGGATCAAAAGAAGGAGAGAGCCAGAAACCCCATATGACTTAAGGTCTTGTTAGACGATAACATTCGGTAACATTTTTGTGTAACATTTTCTAAAAATAGCAAATGTTGTACAAAATAATACCGTGTAACATCGATTAACATTCAGAAACATTCAAATGTTAACGAATGTTACGCGCAGATAGCAAATCAGAAAAAAATGATTTGCTCTCATGGTTAACATTTTGAATCAAAGGATGCCGCCATTTAAAGGGAATTTAAAAGGATACTTCAAGTGCGCACGTGTTTTTTCGCCGATTTTTCTCTCTTTTTTAATAAAAAAAATCAAATGTTACGCACAAAATGTTTGCGTGTAACATATGTTAACATTTCTTGAGCACATTTTTGAAATCTTCTATTTTTAGAAATGTTAGCAAATGTTACACAAAAATGTTACCGTCTATCACGACCTTTAAGCTTGAAAAGAAGGCCTTCGTGCCAAACTCGGTCAAAGGCCTTGGAAATGTCTAAAAAGACACTAAGGGTGTGTTTACATCAAAATTTTTGAGGATATTATGCGTTATGGATAACAGCTGAGATACACAAGAGTTCCTTTACGAAAACCTGACTGGGAATTTGTGAAAAGTTGATTTTCTTCGAAATAGCTGTAGACGGAGTCAAAGATGCATTTTTCATAAATTTTACCAAGAATAGGCAAAAGAGACACTGGTCTATAATTTTTAACTACGCTCTTGTCCCCCTTGTTTTTGTATACTGGGACAACGTTTGCTTTCTTCCATTTATCAGGAAAAATACAAGACTCAAGAGAAAATTGATAGATCTTCATAAGAGGCTTAATCAAGGATTCATCGCAAATTTTTATCATCTGGATGGATATGTCATCCCAACCATGAGCTTTGTTTATATCGAGCGCACGGATCAAGGCTAATATTTTAGATTCATCTAGAGGAATTGTTAATGCCGTTTTGGCATTGATTTTATGTTTGTTCTTTTGTGTAACTGTTTGATGTTCTTACAAATATTACTTTGTATTTAATTGGTCTTTTGTAGTTAGATTTCTTATAATTGTTTCCTTTATGTCATTTATTATGTCTCATGTGTATTAGGTTTACTTTTTATAGTGTAATGTTTATATATTATTGTATTGTACTATGATCCCTACGGGAATTTCTGTGTATTCTGTAAATGTTATAAATGTTCAGTCTTGTGGTGTGTTGTCAATGTTTTGTAAACTGTTCAGTGTGTGTGAAGTGACGTTCAACCACAGTGTTTCTAGTGAGTAGAACTTTGTTTATTTATTTATTTCTGTATCTTGTCCTTGTATGATTTTGTCAATGATTAGTTGTTTTTTATTCTTTCTAATATTCTTCTAGTATTCTTGTAATAATTCTGTATTTTTGTATTCATTTTGTAGCCGTGTTCTATGTTGGACACGCGTCAAAGAAACCAAGTGGTAAAGTACAAATGTCTACGTTTGTTTCCTAAGTTGGATTGTTGGCATTTACAGTAGAAACACTCGCTGGGCATCGCTACCGTCTGAGCAGTCGAGAGTAAAGAAGTATGCGTGATGATGTTATATCAAAAGGACATTCAAAAAGTCAAAACGGAATGTGCGATTCTGATGCTTCAAAGGCTCGACGAGTTTTTAACCGAACAAAACCGTTATGTTGGTTGGATTGAAGAGTCAATCGAATTCTTAAAGCTTGTCTATCGAAAAAGGCAATTTACAAAAATCGATCAGTTGACGTACAAAGTTGAACGCGAGTTACTTTTAAATATTTTTGGTAGAATCGAACAGCTGTACACAGATTACAAGGATGTGCTACTAAAATATCCAGATGAATTAGGTCATGATGTGATTCAAGAAGCATGGGAAGTTTTGGAATCTGCACCAAGTATCTTAAAGGTCTGTTATGTTGTTCCCGTTTTGAATACTGTTGATAAAGTGGAACGTGTCGTTGAAGTTAAAGCTCATGATGTCAAAATTGCTCATTCTCAAACTATCGAAAAACATTCGAACGTCGTTGTTAAAAAACCTTTGAAATTATTCGTTATTCTGAAATCAAATTTGTTGAAAGCTCCAAAAGTCGAAAATTTCTCACCGAAAGAAACTCAAAGTGTCGAATGTAAAATCGAAAAGTTATGTCGTGCTTTCACAGTTTTTAGCAAAGAAAAACCTAAAACTTTTATAAAAATTTGTCGTGGAAATGTTTTAAGTGTTTTCAATAAAATTACCAAAGCTTCGAGCAAACCCGTTTGCATAATGGAAACTGTTAAAAGTGAAACAGAAAATTGTTCTTGTGAACTTTCAAGTGTTGCTGATGGCTATAAATCTTGTCCCAAAGTTATGAACACTGCGATCATATTTGGTTTCATTAAAATTTCCAAAATGAACATTTCATTTTTGTGTTTGAAATTCTATGATCGAGTGACATTGAGAATGTTTTGGTTATATTTTTCCTTTGCAGATTTTAGTTTGTTCGATTTTTCTGTTTCGATGTTGACTAGTTTTCTTTTCTTTGTTTTGTTTCTGTATGTTGGCAAAGTCAGCTTGTTTGTAGTCAAGATTGGCATCTTGACGGTGGGGAGTGTTAATGCCGTTTTGGCATTGATTTTATGTTTGTTCTTTTGTGTAACTGTTTGATGTTCTTACAATTATTACTTTGTATTTATTTGGCATTAGTATATTAGATTTCAGTTTAGTTCATTTGTTTCTTTGAGTGCCTTTTTTCTGTTCTACAGTACCTGGGATTAGAGATTTTCTATAGTTTTGTACATTTTTCTAAAGTAGTTTTGTATTTTTTTGTTCTAGCCTATCGTTTCAATATACCGTTTATCGGAGCGATTGAGTATCAATTTCCTGTCCTGAGATAAGTTTCTTCGGCACCAACAGTAAATTAACAATAACGGGGAAGGCCAGTACAATGTCAGAAAGTCGTGTCCGAAAATATACCACAAGAATGAAGGAGTTTAAAGAGAATGAACTCAAGAGCAACGAGCTCAAATCAAGGCGAGATAATACCATCAGGAAAATGTATAAAGTTATGCACAGTATCGATGAGTTAATATCTCAAGGTGGAAATGTGTCTGAGGGATTGGACCAAGGTCGTGAACTCGACAAAGTATACAGTGAACTCCTCAGTATCCATGAAGAAAGTGAAAATCTTCTCGAATTCGATGATTCCAAAGTAAGCGAAAGCAAGTTGGAAAGAGTCGAAAAGGATCTTGGCAAGCATAAGGCCAAATTCGAACATTGGGTAAAAGGAGTTGATGCGCATCACATAGTCATCCAATCCACTGAAGGCGAGAAATCCACAAACAAATTACCATCTACAAATGAAGGCAAGCCTGCGAATCCAACACCATCTATATGTAATTCAGCAGGCAGAAAATCAACCAAATCATCAAGATCCAGCAAGTCATCAAAAACCAAGTCATCTAAGAGTTCCCATTCGAGCAAAGCTTCTAGTCTAATGTTGAAAGAAATGGCTAGAATTGCTGAACTTAAAGTTGAAGAAGAATTTTTATTACAAAAGTAAGAAAAGGATCGTGAACTTAGAGAAATTGAAGAAGCTCGCAACAAAATGAAACTTCAATTGGAAATTAAGAAATCTGAGGCAAGAATGTCAGTTTACCAACAAAACCAAGATGAAGAAGGCAAGCTTAGCGAGTTCGACGAAATTACCAATAAGCTGCCAGTCGACGAATCGTACACTGTGAACTACATAGAAAGGTTGCAATCATCCATACACGGCGAAAAGTGTAGCGTCAACAAGGCAACTAAAAACATTAGTGATAATGATCAAGTTAATTTACAATCCAGCGATCAAAGCAAAAATCATCATCACATATTCAAATCAGTTGACAAGCCTTTCAAAAACAAAGTCAAGGAAGCGGGACAATCAGTCAAATTCCAAGTTGTAGAGGCAAGTCATACAGAGGAAATGACAAAGTTGGTAAAACTAGCCAGAGCACCTGCGGTTAAAATTGACTCTTTTAATGGAAATCCAGTCGATTTTCCATACTTCATAGCGAATTTTACTCAAGCAGTTGACGAAAACGTTCCAGACGAACGAGGCAAGTTAACCAGGCTGATTGATTGTACCAGAGGGGAACCTCATGAGTTGGTCAAGTCGTGTGTTTACCTAGACGACAAAGATTGTTATCAACAAGCAAAGGAGCTATTGAAGAAGAAGTATGGCAGTCCACATACGATAGCAAGTGAATACAGAAAACAGTTAGTGTTATGGCCAAAGCTAAAGGCTAATGACACACAAGCATTCGACAGATTCGAAAACTATTTGATCAAGTATCAAGCTTCGATGCGAGCAATTGGCAAGAAGAGTCAGTGCAACTTAGAACTGATTCAACTACTTCAAAGCAAGATGCCACCATTCCTACAAGAGAGATGGAACAGAAAAGTCTATCAGTCGAGAAGGCAAGATAAAGAGGCAGAGCTGGAAGATTTTATCAGCTTTGTATCAGAAGAAACGGTAGTCATGAGTGATCCTTTCTTCTCGAGAGGAGCAATCAATGAGATGTTGAACAGAGCACCGTCAGATTCGAACAAACCGAGACCTCCAAAGTCATTTCGAACCGGTGTTGACGAGAAATTGTGCTTATGCTGCAAGAAGTCATCACACGATCTGGAGAAGTGTCAACTGTACCTTGCACTAGACCTGCCGTCTAGAAGAAAGTTCATCTACAAGTGGAGATTGTGCTTCTGCTGTCTTAATCGAACATCAGATTCTCATCGAGCCAAGACCTGCCCAAAGAAACGCAAATGTCAGGTCTGCAAACGAAACCATCCAACCACTCTTCATGATCCAAGCTACCAACCAAGGACAACAACTCCTCCACCAGCAACTACGAATCCATCATCAACTTCAGAAACTACGACCACGACACTGACCACTTGTTCGACAGGTGTCAACGAATTAGCTACCCTTTGCATCGTTGCAGTGAAGGTCCATCATACCAGCAATCCAAACATCTACGTCGAAACACTTGCTTTACTTGACAACGGCTCACAAGCTACCTTCGTAACCGACGACGTCCTTTCCAACCTAGATGCGCCACCCACCGATACTAACCTTGAAATCAACACTGTATCTGGAACCACAACAGAGAGAAGCTCTATAATCAATGGTCTCTGCGTTTGTGCCATTGATCAACCTATACCCTTGTCAATCAAGCTTCCGAAAGTGTACAGCCGATCAACACTACCTTCAGACGAGGCTGATATTCCTACACCCGCTCAGCTACAACCATGGCCTTACCTCAACCAAATCGCCAATCACTTACCTAAAATCAGAGGAAAAGTTGGCTTACTCATTGGGTCAAACTGTCCCAAAGCTCTTGAACCAATGGAAATCGTTCATAGTCGAGACAATGGTCCATTTGCTTTCAGATCACGACTTGGTTGGTGCATCACTGGTCAAGTCAAGTCAAATTCATCAAGCACGTCTTGTCATCGAATTCAAGTTCAAGATCGAACCGATCAATACTTTCAAGTCAGAGAGTCATTCAAAGATTTGTCGTTAAAGGAAATGATCATCAAGGCATCCACCTTAGACTTCCACGAATCCAGCCAGCTTATATCCCTGTCTCAAGACGACAAACGCTTTCTCGAAATCATGAAAGACATCAAATACAAGGATGGACACTACTACTTACCACTTCCACTGAGAGATCCACACAAGATAATACCCAACAATCGATCGCAATGTCTTCAACGAGCAGCATGGTTAAAACAGCGACTTCTAAAGAACGATCGAATGTTCAACGATTACAAAGCCTTTATGCAAACAAACATCGAAAAAGGCTACGTCAAACTTGCTTCAAATTCACCAACACCAAACAAGACATGGTACATCCCTCACCATGGTGTATACCACCCGCGCAAACCAGACAAAATCCGCGTCGTATTCGATTGCACAAAATATCAAGGATATTGTCTCAACCAAGAACTGATCCAAGGACCAGACCTCACCAATCAACTCATCGGAGTGCTGTTAAGATTTCGACAATATCCAGTGGCAGTCATGGCAGACATCGAATCAATGTTCTACCAAGTACGTGTACCAGAAGAATTTCACGACAACCTTAGATTCATTTGGTGGCCAGATGGCGATCTATCGAAGGAGCCCGTCGACTACCAAATGTGTGTTCATCTATTTGGCGCCACATCGTCACCTAGCTGTGCCAACTACGCGTTACGACAGACAGCTGACGCCAACAAAGAAACGTACGGTGACGAAGCATCCAAGTCGTTATATCGAAACTTCTATGTCGACGATCTTCTTAAGTCGTATTCAAATGTATCAACCGCCATCCAAACGACTTCTGACATAACGAAAATGTGTCATTCGGGAGGCTTCAGACTAACCAAATTCATGTCAAACGAACGAGAATTCCTTGCAACCATTCCAGACCAAGAAAGAGCCAAGTCCCTGAAAGACCTCGATATGTCTCGTACACAACTTCCATCCGATCGTGCGTTAGGAATGAAATGGTGTCCAGAGAACGATATCTTTACCTACCAGCTTTCAACCAAAGAGAAACCACTGACACGAAGAGGGTTGTTATCGTCCATCAGCTCTGTTTACGATCCATTAGGACTTGCATCACCATATCTTCTCGAAGGCAAAAAGCTTCTCCAACTCATCTGTTCCGAACGATGTGGATGGGATGAACTGTTAAGCTCCGATCAATCATCAAGATGGATCAAATGGAGGAAGGAACTCGTAATGCTTGAACAACTTCAAATCGACCGATGCTTTCGTCCCAAGGAATTCAAAGACGTTGTATCAACTTCGCTTCATCACTTCTCTGATGCATCTGCAGACGCTTACGGTCAAGTATCCTACCTTCGTTTTAAAAGCAGCCAAGACGAAATCATCTGCAAGCTCGTCATTGCAAAATCAAGAGTAGCACCAAGAAAGCGACCAACTATCCCACGTCTCGAATTGACAGCCGGAGTTATATCAGTCAAGGTATCCTTGTCACTCAACAACGAGCTTGATTTGGAAATCGACAAGAACCACTATTGGACAGATTCTCAAGTCGTTTTGAGTTATTTACTGAACGAAGTCAAACGATTCCATCTATACGTAAGCAATCGTGTTCAATTCATTCGTGAACACACCACAATCGATCAATGGAAGTACGTACCATCGAAAGAAAATCCAGCTGATGATACATCGCGTGGTCTCAACCTATCGACCACTAACAAGAATCAACGTTGGCTAAAGAGACCAGTATTCCTTTATCGTGACGAATCGAAATGGCCAAATCAACCCAAGAAGTTGTCAATCGGTGAAGACGATCGAGAAGTAAAACACGTTAAAGTCAACACAATCAAGGTAAATTACGACGCAATCGCCATCTTGGAAATCCGAATCAGTAGTTGGACCAAGATGAAAAGAGTCATCGCTCGAATGCTTCAATGGTTGGTTAGGTATCGCCGAAAACTCGACGTTTCGATCGTTCAAAGTGCAGAAACGGTCATCTTCCAATCGATTCAAAGGAGAGCTTTCGCCAATGACATCAACAACCTAACGACAAAGAAACCAGTCAAACGACATGGATCACTATGGCGACTTTCACCCTTTCTCGACTCAAACAGCTTGATTCGTGTCGGGGGAAGGATATCTCACTCGAACGTACCAGAGGAACTCAAACACCCAATCATCCTACCAAAGGAATCAAACGTCACCAAGATGATCGTTCGAGCAGCCCATCAACAGATGCAACACGGAGGAAGAAATGCAACATTAAGTCGATTGAGAGATCAAGGTTTTTGGGTTATCAACGGCAACTCGTTAGTGCGACACATAATTTCGAAGTGTGTCTCGTGTCGTCGTCTCCGTGGAGCTCCGTCAACTCAGAAAATGGCCGATCTTCCAGAGGATCGAACGGCTGAAACAGCACCTTTCACCTACGTTGGAACGGACTTATTCGGTCCGTTTATGATCAAAGAACGACGAAGTCTTCTCAAACGATACGGTATCATCTTCACGTGCATGAGCAGTCGTGCAGTTCATCTTGAGTGTGTATCCACGATGGATACAGACTCGTTCATCCAATGCTTGAGACGATTCATCGGCAGAAGAGGCAACATCCGTCTACTACGATGCGACAACGGCACCAATTTCGTTGGTGCAAGGAATGAGCTTGCCAAGGCTCTTCAAGAGATGGATGAACAAGCCATTACTAATTTTCTTTTGAGTTTAGGTGCTGACTTCATCTCTTGGAAGCACAACACACCTACAGCAAGCAATCACGGTGGTGTGTGGGAGAGGATGATCAGAACAACACGAGCAATTCTATCCTCACTGATGATGACACATGGTGAATCACTCAATGACGAATCATTCCGTACACTGTTGGTAGAAGTCGAAGCTACAATCAATTCACGCCCGCTGACAGTCGAATGTATCAACGATCCAACTAGTCTAACGCCGATATCACCATCCAACATCTTGACGATGAAATCCAGCGTGGTAATGCCTCCTCCTGGTCACTTTGTCAAAGAAGATGTGTTCTGCAGACGACGATGGAGACGCGTACAACACATCGCAAACGAATTTTGGTCCAGGTGGCGTAAAGAGTATTTAGCAAATTTACAAGCTCGATCAAAATGGTGCAATACCAGACGAGATCTAGCGATTGGTGATGTAGTTCTTATGAAAGAGGACACCAACAGAAACTGTTGGAAACTCGCTCTTGTTCAAAAATTACACGGGAGTCAAGATGGTCACGTTAGATCTGTTCAAATCAAACAAGGGGCAAATACATATGATAGACCCACAAATAAACTTGTTCTTCTTGTTGAAAATGATGTCAAAATTTTGAAATCAAGTGAATGTACTGAATAAACTTGATACTGAAATTTGGTTTGATGAAAGTTAAATGAATGGTCAATAGTTATGGAATTCCCCGACGAGGAGCCTAACTTTATTTTGGTATTTATTATAAAAAAAAAAAAAAAAATTTTTGAGTGCATTTTTGTCAAGATGTGTAAACCATCTTGAGGGGAGCCAGATGTAACTGCCGAGGCACGGCAGCGAAACCTGGCTGCTCTCGTGCTTGGTTTACGTCATCTTTTGGTCTTTTTGTTTCGTGTCTCTTTTGTCTCGTTTTCTGTTGCTCTTGGTTTCCTTTGTTTTTTGTGTCATTCATTTTGTCTTGAGAATTACGTTCCGTTTATTTTACGCATTTTCTTTTATTAAAGTAATTAATTTGTACATACGGTAATTATCTAGTAATTAATATAAAAACTAGAAGTTGTCAGTAGAAATCATTCATTCACATCTGAATACTGTAAGAGAGATGTTGAATGATGAAGTGATATAGTTCACAAACGTTTTTGGTATTTTTGACACTTGATTGAATGTGACTGCTGACGGCTTCTAGCCCCAAAACATTGTTAATTTAGTAAGTATATTTTATTTATTTGGCATTAGTATATTAGGTTTCAGTTTAGTTCATTTGTTTCTTTGAGTGCCTTTTTTCTGTTCTACAGTACCTGGGATTAGAGATTTTCTATAGTTTTGTACATTTTTCTAAAGTAGTTTTGTATTTTTTTTGTTCTAGCCTATCGTTTCAATATACCGTTTATCGGAGCGATTGAGTATCAATTTCCTGTCCTGAGATAAGTTTCTTCGGCACCAACAGTAAATTAACAATAACGGGGAAGGCCAGTACAATGTCAGAAAGTCGTGTCCGAAAATATACCACAAGAATGAAGGAGTTTAAAGAGAATGAACTCAAGAGCAACAAGCTCTTCTTTTCTTTGTTTTGTTTCTGTATGTTGGCAAAGTCAGCTTGTTTGTAGTCAAGATCGGCATCTTGACGGTGGGGAGTGTTAATGCCGTTTTGGCATTGATTTTATGTTTGTTCTTTTGTGTACCTGTTTGATGTTCTTACAATTATTACTTTGTATTTAATTGGTCTTTTGTAGTTAGATTTCTTATAATTGTTTCCTTTATGTCATTTATTATGTCTCATGTGTATTAGGTTTACTTTTTATAGTGTAATGTTTATATATTATTGTATTGTACTATGATCCCTACGGGAATTTCTGTGTATTCTGTAAATGTTATAAATGTTCAGTCTTGTGGTGTGTTGTCAATGTTTTGTAAACTGTTCAGTGTGTGTGAAGTGACGTTCAACCACAGTGTTTCTAGTGAGTAGAACTTTGTTTATTTATTTATTTCTGTATCTTGTCCTTGTATGATTTTGTCAATGATTAGTTGTTTTTTATTCTTTCTAATATTCTTCTAGTATTCTTGTAATAATTCTGTATTTTTGTATTCATTTTGTAGCCGTGTTCTATGTTGGACACGCGTCAAAGAAACCAAGTGGTAAAGTACAAATGTCTACGTTTGTTTCCTAAGTTGGATCGTTGGCATTTACAGGAATATTGTCTAATCTGTGGTTAGTTTTAAAGTTTTCTTGTGGTAGCACACTATCAGTGTTTATCAAGGAACACTGATTGGCAAAAAATGTATTAAATATATTTGCTTTCTTCGGGACATCAGCAACAAGATTGTTGCTGGTATCTCGAATAGGTGGAATTCTTGGTTTCTTCCTCTTATGAAGAAATTGATTTAGAATAGACCAATATTTCTTTGATCCTATCTTAGGATCATTAAGGTTTGTAGCTAGACGGGAATAATAATTTCTCTTTGCATCCCTGACAACCCTTCTACATCTAGATTGACTTTGGGAAAGGAGTTCAAGATCTTGACGTCTCCTCCCATTTTTGACATAACGTTCGTAGATTTTAGATTTATCAAGAAGAACTCTCTTTACCGCAGCCGTCATCCACGCCGCATCTTTGTTCCTGACTGATATAATTTTGTTCGGCACAAAGTTCGAGAGGATATTTGTTATAGTATCAGAGAGAAGGGAAACCTGCTGATCGACATCAAGCCCCTCAAAACTCACATCCCAGTCAACCAGGTCCACTGCCCTTCGAATAAGACCCGAATATGCTCTAGAAAAATCCCATATTTTGCGCTCGTAAGTAGGTGCCAAGGGGATCTTGAAATTGATCTTACAGAAGATTATTTGATGGTGGCATTTAGGGTGCAAGGAGGGGAGTATGCCAGAATCCATGACCAAATGATCTGCTGATGAAAAGATTAGGTCGATGCAAGAAGATGAGTTATCAGGTAAATGAGTGGGACCATCAATGGTTTGTTTCAGGCCATGTTGGGTTGCTAGATCTTGAATATCCCTGCCTGCAGCATCAGTGACGTCACCATCCCACCAGTCAGAATTCTTAACATTGAAATCCCAAAGAAATATCGAAGCAGAAGGAGAGCAGTTATTAATATTTACTATGGTTGTCTCCCATTTATGAGTGAAAACCTCAAACTCGTCAGAATTCTGACTAGGAGAACGGTAACATACACAAAGGAAAAACCGGTCTACACCGGTTTTCATCTCGATAACTAGGCATTCGTCTAAATTAATAAGGTTAGGTTATATTCTTTATCAACACGCCAAAGGAGTATTAGAAATCTAGCTCAGATAATGATATCTAGACAGTACCTATTTGCTTCCTTGAAATTAGACGACAATACAATCCCTGAGCAGTCAGAATACTTTAAACCACCAGTTTTTGAGCCTTGGAAGAAGCGTTCATGAAGGTGAATCAACATTTCCGATTGTGAATCGCCATTTTTGGCATTTTGTATGATCTATCAATCATTTCGTCATTCCCTCAATACACCATAATTCTCTTGTGATGCTGTTGGCGTTCAATGTTGGTCTTCTGTGACGAGCCCATTTTTCAAATAGTTCTCTCCATTGTAAGTATAATGCCTTATAAGATGCTTTATATCCCAGCCAAAATTTTGGGGAAATTTCGATTTTCCAGCAAAAATCGGAAAATGAAGGCTCAAGGTAAATACTTTGAATATGCCTTAATTTTTGCCATGTCTAAGCCTAGGTATGCTGGTTATATAAAAAAAAAATGTAGATGTTTTTGCATTGCACTAAAATTGACTATAACAAATGGCAACACTTTACTGTTTACTTTCGTGGTAGAAATATTTATGCCATCTTTAATCTTTATCGGGATGCTTTAAATTACAACACGTCCAGATTCAACCAGCTTTCTTCCAAAAATGTTGCAAGACTTCTTCATCACCCCATCTTTCCATCTAGCGTCAGTCCGGATGTCATGCTCTGTATATTGAAATTTAGTGTTCAAATACTTGATCAGTTTGAGAATTTCCATCATGAAAAGGAATATTCCAGTACGTATTACAATCAGCACCGACATCTTCAAACAAACATATTTGCGGTTTCTTCTTTGCAATCGTTGTTGTCACATACGTAAACTCGGTGTCGCTTCTAGTTTGTCTTTGATACGGATCGAATCCCATCTCTTCAATTTCTTCTTTGAATTCATCAACCAATTCGTACAACAAAAAAACTTGAATTGCCGTGAGAAATATTGAATGCGCTATACTTCAGGAAAAAGCAATATTCGTTTGGGCTTACCTCATCATTTTCAGATTTTGTAAATCCTAACGAGAGAAGAGGACATACGAATCTTAAAATACTAATACAATCATGAAAACCAAGGAAAGGCAAGAAAAAGTTAGTTGTAGTAAGGGTTAATAATTAAATATTAAATGGAACTATGTTTCAGCTTGTTAGTAAGCCAAAAAGTCAAATACCAAATGTCATTTCGTATCTTAATTACGTTATTAAAACCAGATTGACATTATTTTAATCGTTGCCTCTATAACGCTGAATTTAAATAAACATTGCAGTTGTTCAAGCAACCATCAAAATAAAAAACGACGTGACACAAGTCTCAAAGATATATGGGTGTGGCACTTTTTATAGCAAGATTTCGAAATATTCTTTATCAACACGCCAAAGGAGTATTAGAAATCTAGCTAAGATAACGATATCTAGACAGTATCTATTTGCTTCCTTGAAATTAGACGATAATACAATCCCTGAGCAGTCAGAATATACTAAACCACCAGTTTTTGAGCCTTGGAAGAAGCGTTCATGAAGGTGAATCAACATTTCCGATTGTGAATCGCCATTTTTGGCATTTTGTATGATCTATCAATCATTTTGTCATTCCCTCAATACGCCATAATTCTCTTGTGATGCTGTTGGCGTACAATGTTGGTCTTCTGTGACGAGCCCATTTTTCAAATAGTTCTCTCCATTGTAAGTATAATAAGATGCTTTATATCCCAGCCAAAATTTTGGGGAAATTTCGATTTTCCAGCAAAAATCGGAAAATGAAGGCTCAAGGTAAATACTTTGAATATGCCTTAATTTTTGCCATGTCTAAGCCTAGATATGCTGCTTATAAAAGAAAAAAAATGTAGATGTTTTTGCATCGCACTAAAATTGACAATAACAAATGGCAATACTTTACTGTTTACTTTCCGTGGTAGAAATATTTATGCCATCTTTAATCTTTATCGGGATGCTTTAAATTACAACACGTCCAGATTCAACCAGCTTTCTTCCAAAAATGTTGCAAGACTTCGTCATCACCCATCTTTCCATCTAACGTCAGTCCGGATGTCATATATATTGAAATTTAGTGTTCAAATACTTGATCAGTTTGAGAATTTCCATCATGAAAAGGAATATTCCAGTACGTATTACAATCAGCACTGACATCTTCAAACAAACATATTTGGGGTTTCTTCTTTGCAATCGTTGTTGTCACATACGTAAACTCGGTGTCGCTTCTAGTTTGTCTTTGATACGGATCGAATCCCATCTCTTCAATTTCTTCTTTGAATTCATCAACCAATTCGTACAACAAAAAAACTTGAATTGCCGTGAGAAATATTGAATGCGCTATACTTCAGGAAAAAGCAATATTCGTTTGGGCTTACCTCATCATTTTCAGATTTTGTAAATCATAAAGAGAGCAGAGGACATACGAATCTTAAAATACTAATACAATCATGAAAATGAAGGAAAGGCAAGAAAAAGTTAGTTGTAGTAAGGGTTAATAATTGATTTATTATTTCAATATACATACGAGGTTTCTTTGCCTTAGGCTGATTATCCTCAATGGATTTACGCCTTTCCATGGTTTAGAGGGACTTTCTGTTGATCTGGTAGTTATCACATCGACCAGCCTCTGTGCTTAATAAAATGTCACAATTTGTATGCCTGATGGTATCTTCAATATTGGAAAATCTTTTCAACTGCACATTTTCTCAGATTTTTGTCAAATGTTTCTGCCACCCCATGGCATAAGAAAAAAGATGACGTGAGATCGTCGCACGCCTAGATTAAAATTTTGAGCCATTTAGGCGTGCGACTCATCGCACGCCCCAATCCTTTTAGACATGCGATGGCGTGTGAACGTTTTAAAGTAAAATTAGTTATTTCATCTCTCATTAGAAGGTGAGACAGGGTGTAAAAGATACATTTTATATAATTTTAAGAGTTAACAGGAAAAAGCGTTTAAATCAAAAATCAGATTAAAAATTTGTTTCTATTTGCGATATAAAGTAAAAGTGAAAACCTAGACAATTCCAGCTGAAACAGCAAAATGTTACAAACATTGAATACAAAGTTTAAATAAGAATGTATTAGTCAGATTCGTTGTCCGATTCACTTCTCACTTCGTAGTCACTTCATCTGACCACTCGACAACCTCGATTTCTGCTGCTGCTTCTTCTGGTGCTGGTGGTACTGGTACTTGACTTTGCGATTCCTCGGTGGGCTCATTTATCTTTCGTTTTCGTCGTATCGTGTTTGACATATAAATCTCAAGAGCTCTCTTTAGAATTTGAGCCTTCTCTCCACCACTCCATTGCTTATTGTCATTTCCCTTGATGATGAGTCTGTAATTTAGGAGGTTATTCGATGTCTTTAGACGCTTGTCACTCAGCAATGTATCTATAGAAAATGCACTTTCGACAGATGAATTAGATCCTGAAAGGCAGAACATGAGTTCTACAAGCAGGGATATGTTTGGAAAGTCTTTCCTTTTATAGCGTTTCTAGGTGCAATTTTAGGAAAGTTAGACTTGACATGTCGACGAAAATCCCTCCTCTCTTTTTGAATTTTGGCTGGGTTGTAATTTGTACCAGAAAGTGGAACTGAGAAATGCTTGCCAAATGACTGAATCTGATCCAAGCCATGATCTTTTTCATCCAACCAAGTGGAAGGGTTGCACCAGTCTAGGTTCGTGAAAACCTCCTCTTCTTCAAAACTCCTAAACCTATCCTTCAAAGTTTCGATAAATCGATCTGCTGCTCTCTTCTGACACATTCGGCCGTTTCGATTGTGTTCTCGAAAAGTTCGGTTTTTAGGGCAAGCGCAATTGATACAGGTTTTCGATTAGCCTGTTTTTTTTGTTCTTGTCATCCTTATTCTGGAATGTAGACTCAACTTTCCCATTTGGCCCAATGATAAATCTCTGTAAATGACTATCAATATCAAATTTGATGCAATTAAAAAAAACAACTGAAAAAGGGTTTCTTACGGGCAACAAATGCTTCTTGTTTTTCTGGGCTGATCTATCCTTCCATTGCCTGTCTTTTCAATTCTTTCCCGACAAGCTAAAAAAAGTTCTCTTCTGAGCTGATATAAAGGGACCTGACAGGGATACAAAATAATGTCAACACAAACGCTCGATTGCCCTTTTGCCGCGACTGGAATTCTGGACGGAACTTTGGCTTTGGAGCTTGTTACATAAATTAAATGCAAAAGCAAAAACACATCTTACCAACCTTGCAAACTTGTACCCATTGAGATGAAACTCAAATTGCTTGCACATCAACACCCCAGCTGTACCATATTGTTCCCATGAAGCACTCCTGAGCAGGGGGGTTCAAGCAGTTGACACAGGAAAAAAATCAAAATCCAAGGCGGTAAAATGGCATTTTTCTATAGGAATTTCTTTTTTTACAAGATAGGAGTTGGCCGAGGAAAAGTGTCACAAGGTTCTAGATAGGAAATAAGCAAATTTTCTAAGTGAAAATTCCATGTCAAATTTGATTTTTTGGGAGGTAGGAATAAATTTCTCCATGTGAATTCAGCGTTTTTACTAGGTAGGAATAATTGTTTTTTTTTCGTTTATTTCATTCCTTCAAGAATTTTTGACATTTTACTATATGGTTATTTTTTTTCGATACAAAATCTGGGCTTTTACAATATAGTAATAATTTTTTCAGTGTAGAATCTAGGCTTTTACCATATAGTAATGAATTTTTGGACCTACCTGGAGGTCCTATGAATTATGACCTGTGTTCGTCCGTCCGTCTGTTGCCAACTTTTCTCGGTATTGAATCATAGGAATTTTGTGATTTTTGGTACAAAGATGTAAAGAGCTGGAGTTGCCTTCAAAGACACGTGCTCACGATTGAAGTTTTTTTTTTTTTTGAAGCAAGAAATGCTGTTTTTACAAGTTGACATCTATTTACATGACAAAATTTTTTACCATTCATGGAAAATAAAAACTCTAGATCATGGCTTCTGATTCTCTGTTTCTAGTGTACTAATAGTGTGTATAGTAGTGTGTATTTCGGGCAAATTTGTTTCAAGTATGATAATGTGTGTTCCAGGTGTTGTACTGGAAGTACTGTGTGCTTCAATAAGTATGATCATATAACGATTCCTATCTATCAATCATTTTATAATGACACCAAAATTGACAGAATTACACAAAATGACCTCAAAACTTATGGCATGTCCCAAAATTCCAAAGGTTGGGCGTAAAAAACCTACATTTGGAGTTTATACCAGACCTCCTTTTTCGGTCGTTCAAAAGTTTTTTCGCTTTTTTTCACATTCTTATGCAGTAGATGAACTCAAAATTAGCATAGAAAACTGTTTAAAGTATTTCCGAGTATTTCTTCTATCGTGTTTTGATTTTAACTAAAGTTTCAAGGTTTTCTACTGGAGATTATTTTAAAAAGATAGTCGGGGATTTTTTGACTCATTTAATTTTTGGTAAAATATATGGCAATTTTAACGAGTTCTGTTTCCACGTGATTTGTCTGTAATTGTATTGGGTGCTAAAATGCGGTCCAAACAATTAATTAAGTTGCCAATTGGTTTACCATTTATCACTAATTGATGAGAGTTATTTTGATTTCATCTCTAAGAGAAAATAACTCTTGAGATTTGTAGACAAAGTGCCGACAATTAATGATAATTATCACAAGAAGGTATAAATATGGACTTCAAGGTTCAATCGATCGAAGATTTCAACATCAAAATAAAACGTTTCACGAGGTAGCAGTGAAGAGGTCCCACTCGTCACAACTCAGTTGAGTTGTCAAGCCTTCTTCATCACAGCTCTCACTTAAGTTGTCAATAAGTTTCTAGATTTATTTAACGATGTTAATCACTTTAGTGTTGAAAATCGTGTACTCGACTGGATAAAGGTGATTGTCTGTGAAATCGAGTATTTAGTTTTTATGCAAGCTTCTTGTCTCCTACGTCAGCTTCTCAACTTTGAAAGAAAAATCTTCATTTGCCATCCTGTAAACCAGATTAGAAAATATTCAGTAACTCAAAAACAAAACAACGTAGCGCCTGAGCCATTTTCGGCTGATTTCAACTGAAAATATTGTTAAAATATAGAAAAATGCGTCCGAAAGTTTTCTGAAGTTTTTTCGCCGAAAAGTTAGCGTCTAAAGTTTTTGGGGGATTAATGTAATATAAAAATTCAATTTGTTGAACTTACATTTCATAGTTTCAATTTCTATATCAGGCAGTTGGACGTAGCCATACTTGCTTTTCGCTGCCGTTGTTGATTTTGCTAGTCGGTCCATACTATAAAATCGCTTCAGGAGTGAGACCAATGATGCCCCTCCACTCGACATGCTGCGGGCATTGGCCAGAGTGTCTGTGTTGCATTTGACCATTGGATTTGAACTAAGCAGCACTGGAAAGAGTTGCTGGTCCTAAGACAGAAATTTATATATTAGTTAAAATTAGGTAAATTTCTATATCTATTCGCATAATTTCCTGAGAATTACTTTTGGAAATAAAATCTATCAAAACCTTTTCCCACAATTTGGTTGATTTCTTTGTCTCGGGTTTTCGTTCAGCAAGGACTATTAAGCGTAGGAAGAGGGTCAAAGGGTCGACCGTAACTTTTTCTTCGTCATTATGAGCTTGGATTCCCAGGGTGATAAGAAGAGAGCTAGAAACGTGCTCACTCAGAGATTAAATTCTTCAACAATTAAACCATACGGCTTGTAGGAAACTCCGTAGAAAAAATTAACTCATCTCCTGGTACATCATATTACCGTCCCTTAGGTTAGGGTCCAACGGTCCAATCACTGCATAAAAATATCACTTTTATAATTAGAAAATCGTTTCAAAGAATTTCAATAAATTTTACCTTTATAATATAATGAAAAGTTTTCATAAGGTTATTCAGTCTGGATAGAGTAAATGCAAATGTAAACTTAGCATTCTATTTGTTAACACCGTAACCATTTTCAACATCCTCTGATATCCTGGTGTGAGGTGAGGGTGTGACTTGGAGAAGTCTTCTTCTTTAGGGTCGTATGGTACATTCTTTAAAATGAGTGTTTACCTAAGGTTACGATCAGTTTGTGGCCTATCACTATTGTTCTTAGTCCTGCTCAGAAGATATGGAACTAGCGTAATAGACTTTCGATGTTTAATGTAATGCTTTTGCTAGAGCTTTAACGGCCACGTTATTCACCTGCCATTCCCTGCTAGTTTCCAAGGAATGCACATACTCTTCGATAGTCGTGTTGTCTACAAAATACATGAATCTTAAACGAAAAAGGTACCTGTTTAGTTTTACCAACTTTCTTACGACAAGCATTCACTATACAATTCAGCCTGGGGTTTTGAAGTTGTCCTGTTGATGACTTGTCAAAAGTCAGCTTGACATGGGCATAATTCAAAGGTGTACCATTTGAATTAAATGCTGTGACAGCATACACTTCAGCCACTTTTACAACAATTGGATGACCCAATTCATGGTTATCAAGATCAATTATTAAAATCTTCTGTTTAAAATGTTTTTAACTTGTTCTTAACATTTTGTCCATCGAAGCCTTATGTTCTTTTATACATTGACTCAAGGTGGAAAAGAATCTACAATTTAAGAGCTTACCTCTGTTTCTTCGGGATTATCGATGCCAGATGTTTTCTCTTGTCTACTTCTCTTTGCTTTATACTGTTTCTCCAAATGATTATAACGGTCTCTCAAGGATCGATCGCTAACTTTTTGAAATGTATACTCTCCATTTGGTTTAAGCTTTCCGCCATTGCCTTCCAAACGTTTCCTCTTTCTGGACTACCCTTTTTGTATTTCCAAGTTTCGAAGAGAAGCACTTCTCTGATGTAAGCTGTATCGTGTTCAGATGACCAGTGCATGCAAAAAAAGAATGGAAAACTTATTCAAAAATATATTTTCTTACTATGGAAAAAACCTCTAAGGCTAAAAAACAAGACAGCAAGATAAAGTTCAATCCAGTAGAAAAATTATTTTTCAGCAAAATAATGTTTTAAAAAGTCATGAAACGCAAAAATCTAGCTCAGATAATGATATCTAGACAGTACCTATTTGCTTCCTTGAAATTAGACGATAATACAATCCCTGAGCAGTCAGAATACTCTAAACCACCAGTTTTTGAGGCCTTGAAGAAGCGTTCATGAAGGTGAATCAACATTTCCGATTGTGAATCGCCATTTTTGGCATTTTGTATGATCTATCAATAATTTCGTTATTCCCTCAATACTCCATAATTCTCTCGTGATGCTGTTGGCGTACAATGTTGGTCTTCTGTGATGAGCCCATTATTCAAATAGTTCTCTCCATTGTAAGTATAACGCCTTATAAGATGCTTTATATCCCAGCCCAAATCTTTGGGAAAAGTTTCGAATTTTCCAGCCAAAATCGGAAAATGAAGGCTCAAGGTAAATACTTTGAAAATGCCTTAGATTTTGCCATGTCTAAGCCTAGATATGCTGTTTATAAAAGAAAAAAAAATGTTCTTGCATCGCACTAAAATTGACTATAACAAATGGCAATACTTTACTGTTTACTTTCCGTAGTAGAAATATTTATGCCACGTTTTGGCATAATCAAAATGTCATCTTTAATCTTTATCGGGATGCTTTAAATTACAACACGTCCAGATTCAACCAGCTTTCTTCCAAAAATGTTGCAAGACTTCGTCATCACCCATCTTTCCATCTAACGTCAGTCCGGATGTCATGCTCTGTATATTGAAATTTAGTGTTCAAATACTTGATCAGTTTGAGAATTTCCATCATGAAAAGGAATATTCCAGTACGTATTACAATCAGCACCGACATCTTCAAACAAACATATTTGCGGGCTCTTCTTTGCAATCGTTGTTGTCACATACGTAAACTTGGTGCCACTTCTAGTTTGTCTTATGATACGGATCTAATCCCATCTCTTCAATTTCTTCTTTGAATTCATCAACTAATTCGTACAACAAAAAAGCTTGAATTGCCGTGAGAAATATTGAATGCACTATACTTCAGGAAAAAGCAATATTCGTTTGGGCTTACCTCATCATTTTCAGATTTGTAAATCCCAAAGAGAGCAGAGGACATACGAATCTTAAAATACTAATGCAATCATGAAAACCAAGGAAAGGCAAGAAAAAGTTAGTTGTAGTAAGGGTTAATAATTGATTTATTAATTCAATATACATACGTTTCAACAAGGCAAGTCTTTTTCATGTGAAATGGTTCTGTGATGTTTCCACCAACCGTCCGTCCAGGTTCTATTATACCATTTTGCAACTCATCCCCAATAGTTTCTTGGCAATGACCAAAGCATATTTAGTCGGTTTCCTTCCCTTTTCAATTTCCAAGTAATTTCTGTCACCATACGACTAAAAAGTAAAACAATGTATTTAATATAAAAAATAGATCTAATCAAATTTACACCGATCCGATTCCTCGATAATGCGACGAAGACAGAGAATTTGACTGCAGGAATTTATTTGTCTTGTAGCAAACTGAGCACAGATGAAAGAAGAGGTATCGCATGTTCAGAAGTTCAGAGATTTTCACGCGAGGTAAAGTAATGTCTTGGGGAGCTTTGGCTCTTTTCCCAAGAAGATTAGGGTAAAAACTTTCTCGGGCATAAATATTGCGTGTCAATAGTTACTTGCATTGATGCAAGCCTTGTTGTTATGATTCTTTCTTCCTTTCGTCTCTTCGTCTAACTTTATTGTCTTTGACAGGAACAAGAGAGATAATTCTTTCTAATCTCCAACGATGACGTGGCAAGTGTATGGTAACATTATCTCCAATAGTAGGTTGTGGTGAAGGAGACCATTTAGTTTTTACGTTCAAATGATGCTGGCAAAGTTCGTTAAGATAAAAAGAATTGAAAAGATTCCAGGTTCGCCCTTGTGTTGTTGTCGTGATCAGAAAGGGTATACTTTCCTTGGCTCAGAATTAACTGTTTGACCGTCGAAAAAGAATTTAACGAGACGATCTTTCAACAGCGAAATTGGGAAGCACAAAAATCGATTTAGATTTCAACAAGGATGAGATAATTGCTGTATGCATATAACAATGTAATTTACGCTTTCTTGCACACTTCTTGAGTTTAGGGAGAGCAGTCCGTATTGGATTGTAATATTGACAAATCCTCTCTGCATCGTTTGATCCATTTCTCCTGATGAAAAAGAAAGTAAAAACCTTATTTGAACTTGAACTTTAATAATAATAATAAAATGATAATAAAGAACTAGCGACGAGATGATGGCAAAGAGTTAAAGGGAAGTTAAAGTGCTTGAAAAATCCTCCGACCAAAATTGCCAGAACATGTGTTCCCAGTGGCCTGACCTTCTTTTTTTCCTTTTCTAACGACCTTTCCAAACTGTCAATTTCATTAGAAATTCGGCCAAGGTCAGTAAAGCCAATTATTATCCCGGTTGATCTACTGAAGACAAGACCGGATTTAATCTTCATTTCGTCAAACCAACGATGTAAAAATAATAGATAACCAACTACCTCTAGAAGGCACTTCTCCCAAGAGAACAATAATTGTTTTCCTATTGAAAAAAGCTCTGTGTGCAGTGCGTGTTATGCTTTTAGCTAGATTTTGACACACTTTTTGACATCCACTGAATTGATAGAAAATTTGAATTGTTATTTACTGCAAATTTTGGATTTTTTTTCAAAAGATAAAGGGATCGGCCTGATACCACTTAATCTTCATCTGGATAAATAAACGCTCATAAAATGCTGTTATCTGAAAAATATATGTGTGATTTGAAATGCGATATCTCACGCATGAAAAGTGCATGAAGGTTGCATGATACAACATAAACAGATGGATGTTTATAGAACAATAATATCTAATTAAAAAATTCCTTCTGTGAGGCTGCCTTTAGGAAAATACACTTTTTCTAACCCAAATTTTGGAAAAATATACATCACGTGATCGATTTTGTCCAATAGAAGGTTTTTATTTAATTGCACTTTTTACGATGCAAAATGTCATTAATATTTTTACAACCGTAACACGGATGTTTTTTGAGAATAAAGGCAAGTTGGTTATCTATTATTTTTACATCGTTGGTCAAACAATATGGAACATATGCGTTCATATGTTGGCAGACTTGGAATTTTGAGTTCCTTACAGTACTTCTCTATTATACATCTGGGTTGAAAGAAGTATCAAGTGATGTAGAACTTATTTATTGTTGAGGTGTTAAGCGATGGAGTAGTTGGAAAAAGCATGTTGCTCTGAGTTGCTCGTAAGTGCATAGTAAAAGGATGAGGCATAAAACAATCACAATCCTAGATTGATTAAGTTTGCCCTTCAAGACATCATCGACCACTTGTTGCGTTCCCTTGTCCTTGGTTTTCACCCACTCTGCTTTGACAAGTTCTCAATCTTCTTCTCCAATCTCTTTTGCTTTCGTTTAAGCTCCCTATTTTCTTTAGCAACAGTTTTCAGCCTACTTTTTAATTGTTCTTTAGTCATCGAACTATGAGTTATCTTTGCTCTATGCTGATTATCCTCAATGAATTTACGCCTCTCCATGGTTTGGAGGGACTTTCTGTTGATCTGGCACTTATCACATCGACCAGCCTCTGTGCTTAATAAAATATCACAATTTGTATGCATGATGGTAGCTTCAAAATGCTTTCAACTGCACATTTTCTAGCACTGTACTGTCTTGCTTGTTAGTTTTCTCCCAAATTCTATCTTCGTCAAATGATTCTGCCAGTCCATACTCCCATGTCGGGCCAATCATCTCGCCATATTTATCTTTCATTAATTGGCTTTTGTCTGACGCTTTCTCTTTTTACGATTTCGTTGATTTTTCCAAAAGTTTTGAAAGTTGTGGATTTTGTTTAAGATGCAGTAAACAATTTAGTTCTTCGTTAAAGGATTGAAAACCATTAAAAACAGCAGTCTCCATGTCGACACCTAGCACCTTTAGGTGAAAAATAAATATTTTTGTGAGATGAGCAATTTCTGGGTTGTTGTACTTTTTTCTGGGTGATTATACCTTTTTTGGGTGGTCACACCTTTTTCCCAGGTGGTTGTGAGTGATTGTACCTTATTTTCTGGTTTTAGTGTCAACAATTCAGCAATAGAGATGCTTGTAAGCTCTGCTGTTTTAAAGTTAAGTTCTCTGGCCAATGGAGTCGAAGAGCTGCCCGTTTTGTCATTAAAGAGATGGAATAATAAGATCTATAAATTGTGAAGATGTAAGATTGTTTCATGGAGATCAATAGACCTGAGGAATACACTTCTACAGTGCCGTAGGAAGCATTTTCATATTGGGGGGGGCTGAAGTTTAGTGACACCGCGAGGGCCAACTGGTTTGGGCCGAGGGGGAAAATTTTGAAAATTGAGCTCTAGATTGCTTAAAAATACACTCAGAACATCCACATAAAAGACAATTATGACAAATTAAAAAAGAAAAACTTTGCATTTTGCAAAATAAACATTTTTGAAAAAATTATTGGGGGGCATAGCCCCCCCCCTTGCCCCCCAGTTGCTACGGGACTGACTTCTATAAATAAAAAAAGAAGATCTTGCCACTTTTAACGGGTGATACACTTTGCAACAGGATTGGTTGTTCTTTGGATAACAGGGATTTAAAAAGATTTTGGTCGTGTTTCATTGATTCCATGACCCTCACTTTGGAGGTCAATGTCGGGGATGTTTGCAATAAATTTTTTCTGTTTCTTGTCGCTCTTTTTGTCAGCGATGTTGTCCTTGAATTCTTGGAATTGCTGATACAAGTCTTCCTTAAAAAACATTATCCAACGTATCTCCTACCAATTGCTTACACAGCATGAAAAAACAAAAACAAATCTTCTTCAGCAGGCACACTTTACACATTAACGCCCCCCAGCGGTTTGCGTGAATGCGTGAATGGGCTTTTTCGGTTGCGTGAATGAGTGAATTGAAAAAACTTGCTTGCGTGAACGTTAAAATCCACTTTTTGATTGCGTGAATGTGTGAATCTGTGCTATTTTGTGCGTGAATAAGTGAATTTTCCCGATTTTCCACCGATTATCTGCAGTTTTCTCGATTTTCCAATGTTTCCCCGATTTTTTCCGAAAATTTTTTCGATTTCTGAAAAATCATTAACGGTTCAGTCGCTAAAAATTCTGTTTTAAAAATGTTTTTTTTTTGTTTTTTTTTGTTTTGTTGATTTCACCATAAATGGTATATAGAAAAAAAGAAAACATCTTTAATACAATATTTACAGTTGTCGTTTTTGTTGAGGAAAATTTGATGAGAAATACTAGTTTGTAATTATGAGGTTAATGCTAATGCGAGCAATGAGGTGGGAACGTAAGACAGAGGGGGGACAACCGAATTATCCCGCCCCTGTGAGGAACTCACGAGGGAGAGCTGGGAATAAAACAAACAGGGGAAGGGAGGAAAACCGCAAGATGGTAGACTAAATTCAAAACAAACTCGAAAGAAGTAAAGGTACAAAAGAGTACTGTGCTGAAATGAATTGGCTGGATGATTGTGAGAAAAAATTAGTATAATGACTAGAAATACTGCTAATTAAATTATATAGATTCAAATATATCTACTGCTAGGAATTGATTGCTCTAGTATAAATTTCATTTCAATACGGTTTTCATAGATATGCCAGTTATCAATTAGCTCTCGTAATCTGTCAATGTCAGCTTCATGATCAGTAGAAGTTGGGAGAACCACAGACGTCAGCTTTATGCTTCGGCAAAATAAGCTCTCTGGGGTATTTATGTTGTGATTTTCAGCAGTTAATAGAGCTTTCGATATAAGCGAATAGTTCTGTTGGTTGTTTGAGGATGCAATGTGGTAGGTGTATTGTGAAGTCGATGGGTTTGTAAAGAGCTGCTTGACAAGGGTTAGCTTACGTTTCTCCAGAATATGAGATATGTCTGGGATGTTGTAGACACGGTGAATGTAGTTCCTACTGTTTTTCGAAACATTAAATAACGATTTTAAACACGATCTAACAGTGGTGTTAAGTTGGAGTAAATCAGATCTTGAAAGATCACATAGCTCTAAGCCATATAGCAGTTTCGGAATAATGATTGAATAGAATATCGTGACAATTGCGTTGGGGTGGCAGTATCGTATACCAGAGTTCAGATAGGCGTTGATCCTTGTGAGCATTGAGGCTGAGTTTGTCTCGTTTCAGGTTCCAGCAGAAACCAAGGTGAGTAAGCTCTCGCTGGGGGAGAACTGGTAGGTTGTTCAAGGTAAGCGATGGGTTTGGGAGGTTCGATGTACCCGAGATGATAAACTGAGTTTTCGTTTTCGACTTAGAGTGGCAGAACTTGATACCGTTTTTCTGACCAAATGTTTCACAGTGGGAGAGCATCATCTGAAGTTGACTAAGACACGGACTGAGCAGGATGATGTCATCAGCATATACAATAATTGCTGAGTGGAAATCGTTTGGAAGAAACGTGCCAACTTTCAATCGCTTAATTGATTCAAGAAGTCCCTCGGTGTAGACGTTATATAGATACGGTGAGAGTATACTGCCTTGTCTAACGCCTTGTGATAGGTGGAATGTTTCAGAGTTGTGTGTTGCATAGTGAATCAAGGCTGAGCCGTTGAGATAGAGTTTGATAAGAAAAGCCAAAACGATGCGTGGTATGTTTTTTAGAGAAAGTTTCTGAAATAATGAAAGCCAACTGCAGCAGTCAAAGGCTTTCTCCGCGTCGAGACTGCATATGTAAACGGGGGAGTCCTGGTTGTTGTAGAATTGAACAGTGTCGAGAAGGATGGCCTCTGCATGGAGAGTGGACGAGTTGGCTGTGAAACCGAATTGCGAGGCGTTGTTGCTCTTTAAGCTGGGACACTTTTCAATTATAATCAGTTCAAGAATTTTGGTGATAATGGGAATCAGGCTGATGCCCCGATAGTTGTTAGAATCTTTCAACGATTTTTTATAAGATTTCGCTAAGGGTATGATGATGGATGAGCTCAGGCATGGTGGTGCCTCATCTGATTGAAAGATGTTGTTTGCAAGACGTGTGAGGTGAGTGATAAAGGTGGGAGAAATCGCAGAAATGAAGTGCTCGGATCTCAAGCTGAACGGGTCTCTGGCTTTACCACTTTTTAATTTATTCAAAGCAGTCAGTGTTTCAGATTCTGTAACGTAAAAGTCTGAGCTGTTGGTGTCTAACGAGTCTAAGAGACGGCGGAGTTCCTGGTTTGAGAGAGTGTTATCAAATCCGTCAACCCTAGGAGTATTAAGAACGTGATCGAAGTGGTCTTTGAATTCTTGGGAGATGTCAATGCTGTCAGTTTTTCCGTTTATTGTGTACTGTTTTTGAGAGCTACCTTTCAGTTTCTGAATTTGTGTCCAATAAAATTTAGGTTTTATGTTTTTTATCTTCTCAACATTAATGATTTTGACCTTCCAAGGTAATTAGCAGAAGTTTAAAACGTTGACAAAAGCTGTTCCTTAGATACGGATTGTAAGAAAGACGATTGGAAGTTGAACCGTTGAAAGTAGAATTCTCTTAGAGCCTCGTCACTGTCGTTCTCTTGAGTATCGAATTAGTTAATAATAATTGATTTAATTATTTTGATGAAGTTAAGGCACAGTTAGAACACTATTTTGTAACTCGATATTATTAACATTAATTTAATGACCACTTTCTGTCCTTTATGCTTAATTGAGCCATATCAAAAAAGAATTGTCCACATAATTTGTTAGCCTGTCCTGGGAATCTTTTATTATCTGTTTACCTGTTTAGGTTTTTCCCGCTTACCTTTGCTTCAATTTATCTTTTGAATGAACGAGCGTAGAAGATGTTATTTTCATGAATTTTCAAGCTAATTATATATTTTCTAACTTCAATTGATTGATTGATTGATTGATTGATTGATTTTATGATTGATTTTATGATTGATTGCTTTTATGATTGATTTTATGACTGATTGATTTTATGATTGATTTTATGACTGATTGATTTTATGACTGATTTTATGACTGATTTTATGACTGATTTTATGACTGATTTTATGACTGATTATTGATTTTTACTGAATCAATTTAATTTAGCGTTTTTCTTATATTGTATTTTGATGACATTAAAAGAATAGTTTTCATTATATTATTGAAATTTTAACAACATTCCAAATGAATTTGTTTTCTTTTTAAACCCATAGACGACCAGTAATAAAATATCACTGCCCTAATTCTTCTTGAGTTCTTCTTGAGACTCGGGACACTTTTGTTACAATCTCACTAATAGTTTGAGATTTTTCTTCTTCCGTTCGTTATGAGCCTTTCTTGAGATTGGCTCATTAGTTGTTTCTGATTTTTTGCACAATGACGCAAAATGGCAATGCCCAAAAAGTGACGGGCCTAATTTTCGAAAAAAAAATTTTGGGCACGGGGGACAATCAATGATGAAAACAAACGACGAATTTTAATAAATTGTCACTATTTGTGATCCGGAAGATTGTTTCAACGGTCACGCTCAAGTAGATATCAATTATATATGTGTTAAATGCATAACCAGGTAGGTCCATAAAATCACTTGTTTTTTTGAAAAACCACCCTGCATTCTACAATTCCCGTATCTATTCGGAACTCGAAAGAAAACGTCAAATGACTAATGGCTAAGGTTGAATCGTTTCAACCTTTTATTGGGTCTGAAATGAAACACTTAATGGATTGATTTTACTAAAATTCCACGCTTCTTACGGTCACTAACCCGTGAGCAATCAAATTTTACCCAAATCTCTGGTGAAACTTATTTGAATAAATAAGAATTTGACATTTTTAGCTAAATTTTGACGCAGATTTTGAAATCTAAGTAAAAAATTGGAATTTTATTCGTTCCAGCCTATAATAGGGGGAAATTATTTGTAAAATGGCTGGATTTCTTTAGTCAAAGCACTTGTTATACATGTTTGGAAAGCTAAGGGGTAGGGGAATTCAAAAAAACTCTGTGCCAATTTTTTTTCGAACACTTTGATGTGATTTTCGGACAAATATGATGGTCTCAGGCAAAAATTATTATAGGTTCAAAAATTAATGTAAATTTTAACTTGAGAAAATAGAGACCTGTTGTATAATTTTGGAAAGCTCTCAAAAAATTAAGATTAGAGATATAATATTGCTAGTATATATAGTGATTTCAGTACCTAACTCGAGATATTCAGCTTTAAAAAGGGCAAAAACTGGACAAAACAGCTGCTTCTGTTAATTTTGGCACCTTATTTTGATTCCCCTACCCTTTATTTTAGCCCGGGGGGGATACTTAGGCAAAATGGGTGCCAGGTATGTGCGAGCCATAAGGGTACCTTTTCTCATTCCTCAAAAGTCTCTCAAAGGGGTTCAAATTCAAAAGTTAGTCTCTGAAAGGGTCCCAAAATCACGAAAATCTAAAATTTCTCTCTCAACTCTCAAAAGGTCACGATCTCCAAAAATTTTGACCAGAATTTGGTGAAAATCAAACCAAAATTTGGAAAAATGGATAAAATTTAGGAAAAAGTCTCTTAAAGGGTCCCAAACCACCAAAATTTTGTCTCTCAAAGGGTCGATTTTCGATTTTCGGCTCGGACATACCCGTCACCTCGCAAACCTAGTACCCCCCCCCCCCGGGATTTTAGCTTTCCGGCTGGCTTTCAGGCTCATTCGCGAAATTAAATCCAGAAAATTTCGCAAAGTAAAATTTGCGGCAAGATCAAAGACATGCTACCTTCAAATTAGCTGATTCAGCAAAAATTCCAAAATGGCAGACCGAACGAGAGTAAGTTCAGTCGTGTTCGTCTATATGAAGAGATGATCGCAGCTCACCAGTACATAGCCTTCAAAGTTCGATTCGTAGTATTCTGCAACTGAACCCGAATGTACTTTCTGCAGTTTGAAGGTGGAAAGTAATTTTCTTGTAAGAGTTTTTGCCGCGACATTTTTCGCCTTTTTCTTATGATTGGCAAATTTTGGTAAGTGTTTTATCTGAATTTTTAGTTGTAGTCTTTCACCACATGTTCACCTAAAAAAAATTGACAGTCTGCACATTTTGATACATTGCTCTTGATTGTTTGACAATGCAATGGGAGGGTTAATGCTGATCTCAGAGTTTTCGTCAGCTGGCTTAATGCCAACAAAATTTCTTTGAATGCTAGCAAAACTGAGTTTGTTATTTTTCGTTCCCCTTGGAGACAGATGGACTGTATTCCAAGAATTAAGCTTTGCAGGAAAATTATATCACCAAGTAAGAGTGTGAAGTATTTGGGTGTTCACCTTGCTTGACAATCATCTAAACTGGAAGATTCCTACTTCTTTCGTTGCTGCTACATTGAGAAGGGCAAAGGGGGCAATATCCAAACTTCGTCACTATCTTCCAATTCACATCCTTCTAAACATTTATCATGCAATTTTTGCTTCTCATAATGTTCGCTATGCTAGTCAACTCTGGGGACTGTGTGACAATATACTGTCACACATAGAATTCTTACTCTTCAAAACACTGCACTAAGACTCATGACCTTTAGTGAGATAAGAACTTCTGTCACTCCCCTGTTTGCTGAGCTTAAATTACTCAAAATCTTTGATCAGGTGAAAGTAATGAATATCTTATTTATTCAAAAATACCTCCAGGGTAATCTTCCATCTGATGTCCTATCAACACTTAATTTTGATGAAATTGATCACAAAACTGGCATCAGCGTAGCGACTCCAGAAGTCATGCAACTTTCGTTGACGTCAAACCAAATGTTTCATTTTTCCGTGAACTTTGATTTTGAACCCTTTGCACTTTTTTCTATGTATGCTAAAGCGTTCCGGTTTTTACTAAATGAAATCCCGTGATCTTAGCTTTCCAGCGGTATAAAACACTGTGGACACGGGCTAGGCGGCAAATTGGTAAAATGCCGAACGTTTTGCAACATTTTGAAAATTGTTTGCCGACGGGAGAAAAAAAATTTGCAACTATCGAAGAACAAATGTGTCTGGAAACGGAGGAAAATGTATTTGGAGGCTGAAACTTTGTATGTTTATCAGAAAAAGGGTGAGGAATTCAAAAATCACAATTGCTAATTCTAGTTCTTTCATTTTCATGTAGTTTTTTTAACTTTTTTGCTTCTTATAGCATGGGAATGTCCCAAAAAAAGTTTTTATTTCTGCTGAAATGGATTTTCTTTTCATTTGGGGTTTCTCCTTTCAGAAAAACTTATTCTATACTCATAAGTTTTTGTTCCTCCATTTCCAGAGGCCCCTTGAAAATGGGTCCTACCACCTTTTTTGACTCATTTCAACCTTTTCCAAGCTATTTTCTTCAAAAACAAAAATAAAACAATGCAATGTCTTCTTTTTTCAAAAAAGATATATCTTTCGTTATTTTGATAAATATACTAAATATTTTACAAATATTTTTATATAATAATATTTTAACACCATCAAAGAATTCTCCCTCCAAATTTGAGGTCTCTAGCTACACTAGAAAAAGAGATATGCAAAATTTAAGAAGCATGACTGGAAAATTTCTTTTTTTTCTTTTTTGACACATTTTTCAAATTTTTCCAAGCTATTTTCCTAACCTTTTTTTTGACATTTTTAGCCAAATTTTTGACACTAAAATTTGAATATCTTTGCAACCACTAATCCTCTGGAGGCCTATGACCCCTCATTTTCTTTCTTTTTCAAAGCTCTACAAGATAGGATAGATTTTGAAAAAAAAATTAAAACTTGAAAAATCTTCTGGAGTTGCTACACCAGGGGCAAAGCTATTAAACTACTAAAACTTTCAACGGTCAAAACCACAAATTTTGGACTTAACTCTTTCTCTCGTCTTTCGTCTTTCGTCAAAACAATGGAATGAGTTACTAATAAATCATCCTGACACTGATTTTCACAACCTTGATGCTGATGAACTAAAATCTTTAGCTACAAAATTCTATTTAGACAAATACAAAGCTGAAGACGAATAATCTTTTCTTTTTGTGTATGTGTGTGTGTGCGTGTATTGTGTGTGCGTGAACCTAGTGTGTTTTCCCAGGGTGGGAGGGGTTGGGTGGTGTAACAGGAAGAATTTTATAGATAAAACTACTCAAAGAAATTGTCATAAAATGAAAGTAAAAATATTTCTTATATTCATTATTTTGTGTCGCTATTGATATTATGATAATCGTTTATTCATTTTTTCTTTAGTTCTGTAATAATTTTTCAGTTTCTTCTAGGTTCCCCATTGTAATGTATTAGAGAAATCTATTTTTTTATGTAAGGGGTTATCCTGCTGTATTGCAGCGAAAATATATTCAATTCAATTCAATTCAATGGGAACAAATCTTGAGAAAAATGAACGGCACACTGTTGTTTGTTGTGGATGGGACAAAAAATTTTCACTCATAATCGTCTAAGCTTAAACTCCTACCGTGAGATCAGGTAACTTGCATCAGTGGAGGCTAACATGCATAGCCCTCAAATGGATGACATGGCTGGTCCTTAGGCGGGCATCGAAAAAATGCTCTGTTTGCGTCGTAAGGGGTGTAAAAAATGCATGTGGGTGGACCGGCGGTCGGAAAAATTCCCGGGGATTTTTAAATTATGCCAGTAATTCGGGGGCCAGTGGTGACGCGAACAAAACAATTTTTCGATGGCCGTCAGAGCGATTAAGAAAAAAGCTATACTTTAAATGAACAAATTGCTTTTCCTGGATTTTTTTCCGCTTCTCCGCACCGGAAAATCCGCAAAAAATATGATGCGGGCGGGTGACGCAAATAGAACAATTTTTCGATGGCCGCCTTAAGGGGACCCATCCATATTCATTTGACAACGCATAACGTCAAATTGACGTTATCTTCATAAATAATGACGTCATAATCACGTTTTCTTAAAAAAACTCAATTCTGCTGCTAGAAAAAAATTAAGTTAATTTCGCCTTTCCATCCGGAATTTCTTAATCCAAAAAGAAATATTTACAGAACAACAAAAGCCTTTTAGAAATTTGTTCTTAAAGGCATTGCATATTCTGTTTTCATGCCATTAAAAAATTCCACCAAGACGGAGTACACACACAAACTTTCAAACACGCAAACTGAAAGCAGTAATTATGACGTCACACGTTCAGCGGCTTCAGATCAATGTTTTGATTTGATCGTGTGACGGTTCTTTTCCCACGAGAATAATTTACCGTCAGCCGAATAAGGATTATTTTTGTACCTTCGCGGGTGACCTTTCAGCTCGAGTTTATATATGTCTTATGTTATGGTTTTTTGAAGTGCTTGTTCTAAGAGATGAGCGAATTTGATTATTTCTAGTTTTCAAAAGAAGCAAATTTAATCTTTCTTCTACAAGATTACACTTTAATATAATGCCAATTATGCACTTTCTTTTTGCATATGTTTTGCATATATACTTTCTAAGGGAATTTCACCACAGCAATTCAGCCACCATAATCTTTGCATACAATTCAATTTGGCGGATAGAAAGGCGAAAAGGTCTATACGGTATTCTACATCCAAATATGCTTCCAAAAATATATAGTTTGTCATGGTTTAGGGACTGAAACTGGGTGGGGCTGAAAAATTAATTCAATTCTGGGACATGCATTAAGTTACCCGAGAGTGCTAGGTCCGTGGTTTTTCAAAATTCGGGTTCCTTGATCTTGTTCACAAAAGTCAGGTCTACCCTAGCTTTGAAAATCGAAGATTGCAAATGAACAAAGATCGTTAATAGCTTCTGGTTTTTTGCAATGCAAAGGTGAATAGATTATTTTCTACTAAGAAGAAACAAACATGTAGATATGTTACTTTATCATTTTAGATATTAAATTTTGAATTTCATTTTTATACATTTTTCCTTGCCGCGTCTTTTGTACCACGGGAAAATACGCGACTTCCAACCAAGCTACCTTAGCCTGGGTATCCAGACTCAAAATTTTATAAAAAATACTTTTACCTCATTATACAAAGTTTCTAAAATTTTAGAGTCTGGTGCCAACTAAAAAAGTTGGGTACTTACAGTTTATTTGATTCTGCCTGTGAGTGAACCCTTGTTGACAGACTATCAAAACTTTGTAAACCCCGGCAGGCACATGATTAACTTACTATAAAAAATCTTTTACAAACTCAAAAAACTTTCAAAACTACTTTTTCAAAACATCAGCCACATTTATAAAAAGGCTCCTTTCCAGCGGCCATTTTGTTTAGAAATGAACCTGTATTTTCATTTTCTTTTGCTTCTCTTTTTTTGCATGGTCAGCTTTTTCCATAAATTATGCACGCGCATAGAAAAATATACAAAATCCCGCAGAAATTTGGATCAGTGACTGGTCGCATATTGGCCAGTCAGATGCACTTGATATGCAGGGACAAATATCCCTGCAGACAAGTTAGTTGGACCAGACAGTAAACCAGAGATTATAAGAAGATTATAAAAAACTAGACGGTGAAATAGTTTACTGTCTGGATATCCAGGCTACTGTGAGAGAAGTTTATATCGAAATCTGCAACAAAAACGAAAGTGGTCTCTTCTACTGATTGCTTCCCGATGCTCCTTCGCAACTGTTTATCAAATTTCCACCAATGAAATTGCTGCATTTCACACAGCCCTTCTTTTGGACAAGCTTTTTGGCACCCGTGGCCTCTCAGTGCCTTCAACACGGGCAGCTGTAAAATCCCACCCTTTATATTTGTTTCAATCCGTGATCCTAAAGGCTTAGGTTCTTTTCTCATCTTCAATCACAGATCAGAAAGCAGGAATTTTGATGCAAGAGTTAGATTGTCAACAAAGTGCCATAAAAAATCATTGAATAAAAGAAAAACTTTGAATCTTAAAAACATTTTCATTTTGAAGAATTGGTGCAAAAAAGTGAAACATGGAAAAGTTTCACTTTTTATTGGTTCAATAGAAATAAGGGATTTGGAAAACTTTCTATGTTTGGTTTTTTGCACAAACTCCTGTAACTATGGGCAAGCACCCTGTTGCTAAGATGTTTGTTGAAATTGGAAGCATTTGGGGATCCCTCTTCTGACTAGCAAAGAATTGAAATACAACCACACTTATGTGACCGCCATTAAGAAACATTGCCATGACAATGGACATAATTGCTCAATTAATGACTTTAAAATTGGTGGACATGCATCAAATAAATTTCATAAGAGTCATTATTAATTTCTAAAGACAGACCTGACATTATTAATGTGCAGAAAAAATCTGTACCTTTGTGCTTGTTTTAAGTGATGTTTTTGTGGAAGAGGGCATGGTGAATTTCTAGTTTGTTATTTTTTGATTTTCTTGATTTATTTAACTAATCTGTTAATTTTTCTACTTTTAGACTAGATAATGCTCAAAGAAATGAGCGAAAGATCTCGTAAATGTATGGTGTTTCTCCCTGTCTAAAAGAAAGTGAAACCACTGAAAATGAAAGGAAAATCGGCCAGCACTCCAATTCCCGTAATCTTGATATAGGAGTTTAAACATAGACTGATAGTAAGTACATGTAAAGTCAAGAAAAAGAAAACTGCTGCAAAAAGCATGTAGTTCCCTATAGTTTATTGGCTTGATACAGTTAGAACATTAAAGTTGTCTCAAAAAGCAATAAATTAAGTCTTTTGTGCCGATGCGGACAGGACATATTTTTGGACCGTATTAGTTTTTACCAGTTAAAAAATTCAGAATAGATTATTTAAAGACAATAAGTGTCTTTAACGAAATTTACCCTTTAGCATGTCAGAACAAAACAAAAATGGGGGTTCTCTAATAGGAGAAGGTCAGTCAAAATTTCAAACTCATTTTCAAAATGTCAAATCCAGTTTATGAAAAGCCCACATACAGTATGCTCAGAAAAATATGGGGATCACTTATCTTTCATCCTTTAGTTTTTCAGATATTCTACCGGGTGCACCACAAAAAAGTTTCTCTCCTTAAAAGTAATTTTCTCGAAATCTAAAAATTTTAAAAGAACCATTCCTATTTTATTGGAAAGAAGAAAGAAAAACTTAAATTATGATGGGTCATTTATTGAATTCGATTCATTAGATCAAAATTTATGCTCAATTGAATAAAAAAGTTACTTTTGGAAAGTGCTCAAAAACGTTAAAAATCGACCTATCAAATTATTCAGTAGCATAATTATATGATATATCAGAATTTTTGTCTCGTATTTTCGTAATTAGCTGTCTAAATGACCTTTTGTTATTTAAAGGACGGTTGAATTTCAATGAAAGGAAGAAAATTCGTCAAAAAAGGCCAAAAAATCTGGTAGAATTCATAAAAATACATCAAATATGGGGTTCGAGGTAGATCCAGCCTTACATAGACTTTATCCAGTCTAGAACCAAAGATCTGAGGAAAATTTCGGTAAAACTGAATTAAATTAATTTTGATGAGGATTTTAAACCCTTTCCACCCTTCAGTTTCAAAATTTATGTGTTTAGTTAATGAAAAATGCTCTTAATCATGTAAAGGCTATTGCCATTGCCAAACAAGTAAAAATTTGATAGGTCGATTTTTAACGTTTTCAAGGACTTTCTGAAAGTAATATTTTTATTCACAGGAGAAAGTTTTGGGGAAAAAAATTACCACTTTTCCAATCTTTCACACTTTTACAACTTTCCTAACCAAAAATTTGTAAATAATGTTTGTAAAAATGGGGGATTTTCCATGGTTGCAACACGAAAGCACGAAATAGAAAATATTTGCATAAATTTTTTCAAGTAAAAGTGACCTTGGAAAATCGTAATTCATGCCCTCTATAATTTATTATTTTATGAAATCGAAAGTGAAAGTTGGAGGATGATATGCATAATTTTCAGCCGAGGCTGGAATAATTATGACATCATAGATCCAATTTTCCCACCAAAATACCAAAACTTTGCAAATCCAAATGATTGCTGTTGTTGGCTGAGAAAGTTTGGAAAAGTCCTATTTTTCACATCTTCACAACTTTCAAGGAACCTCTTTTGAGGTGGGAAAAATAGTAAGATATTTTACAACTTTTATGGTTTTTACAACGTTTTTAGAACAAAACTTTGACTTTTTGATGGGAAAAGTGGGAGAATTAGCAAATTTATGTACCAAAACTTTCTCCTGTCAATTGAGTATAACTTTTGATCTGATTAATCGAATTTAATTAATGACCCATCAAAGTTTAAGTCTATCTTTCTTCTTTCCAACGAAATAGGAATGGTTCTTTAAAAATTTTTAGATTTCAAGAAAATTAGTTTCGAAGAGAGAAACTTTTTTGTGGCGTACCCGGTATTTTGAAGTTCCATTTATTTGAAGATTTCTGTACAAAAACCTCCTGCCATCTAACGTCTCCACGGCACTGAAATCAAAAGTGTTTCAAAAAAAAATCTGCGCGGGAAGTTTGGGGTAAGAGTTTTTCTCCATAGCGCAAGCCGTAGATCTGAGGGTCACTATATCATTAACTTTCCCTTACAATGGAGCAACCATAAATATACGAAAGATAATTGCACAGTATGAAAGATGAAGGTCTAAGCTCTTAAAGATCGTAAAAGTACTTGTTAAAAAGATAATCTTAACTGGATGATTTCAAAACCTTTCAAAAATTTTGGAAATTTTTAAGATGAAAAAAAAAGGAGATTTTTTCTACTTGACTAAAAATTTTGAAATTATACTTTTTGAAACTTTGAACTTCGTTGATTTCAAATATGTATGTCATGTAGCAAAATGGACTCACTTTGGAGGGAGAAGACATAACCTGGACCCCCCCCTATATGGACCCTAATATGGACCCCAATATGGACCCCCTCAAAAATGGTGGGAAAACATGTTGGTTAGCATTCGGTGCATCACATTAGAACAGAGTGGTTAGAAATCATGTCAAATAAGGTTGTAAGATTATCAATTATCAGCCAATGTAAAGCACTGAAAATCAAAGATTTTCTCCGTCGGGCCCAACTATAGTTGGGCTCTCCTTTACCACAACTATAAAGAAGAATGTTATTGAGGTTCTGTTCAAAATCAAGGAGATTAAAAAGACTGATTGTCCGAAAGATTTCAAGGTTTTTATGATTTTGTTAAAGAAAACGTATTTTATGCATTTTAAGGAGTTGAGGATTTAACCTTGAGAGTTGAAAATATAACCATGAGAGTTGAAAATTGAACTTTTCTCCTATTGTCGACAGATTTCCTTGAAATCCTTCAAAGCTAGCAAAGATCAACTAAAACTCTAGAAAGTTTGTGGTAAAAAGATGTTCACCATGGAAGTATTTTCCCAGGAATGACAAAAGAGCGCAAAACCCTTTATTGTATTTTTGGGTGTACCTGAACCCTGGAGGACCCTATGTCTGCACCAAAGCCGTTTTATGTGATGTTTGAATGAACTTTAGCTCAAATTTTATAATGATAGCGTCATTTACTAGTTTGAGTAAAGAAAACGAGTTTCAAGTTAATTTCAAACTCAAGGTTTGGTGCCATCATCATAGCTTCAGCCAGGTTTCTAGCTCCCCCCAACAAAGTAAGGTCCCCCAACAATTTAGCTCCCCAAAAATTGCCTTGTGCTAGGTCCCATAACACTTCAGGTCCCAAGATAAACAAAAACAAAAAATTGTTCTCCCGCCCCCGTGGAGAGAAGTCAATAAAAAGTTAATGCGAGTACAGTACTGATAAATGAAAACTAAATTTTACTTGTATCAATATTTATGTTTATTAATCTTTTGCTTTTTATATTTGATTTAATATAAGAGATCTTTTGAAATTAGCGGAACAGCCCCCAGAGTCTCAGTCAGATCATCTAGGCCACCTCCAACAATCTAGGTCCCCTCAAATAATTTGGTAATTTTAGCCCCCAGGCTCTTTAAAGGCCAAAATATTTCTTAGCTCCCCCCCAAAAAAATAAGGTAAGGGGGGGGGCTGAAGCTATGCCATCTAGGATATAATATAAGCAATCTTCAGAGAAATAAACGTTCTCTATCAGGCTCAGGGGAAGTAATGTATGCTGTAGTAATTTGAAACATCCTGAAACATATCATTTACTTGATTTGCCTAAAAGATCATGTTCAAAAATAGTGTGACATTTAGGGAACTCAAAAATTGAGTATTTCTTGAATAACTTGGGAAATATTTCAAATAAAACGTTGAAATTTTATATGATGATCGGTATTTACACAAAGAACATATTTTGATGAAAAAAATGGTAAAATGAGTAAAATGTGTGGCTCCAGGTCCAAATATGTCCAAATATGTGTTTTGTCAGCCACCTCAAAGGAGGAAATGGTTTGTTTGAAAATGACACTTGAATCGGTAACTAGAGGTATCATTCATATCAATCAAAACAGATAAAGGAGCAACATTTTGAAACTGGTTGGTTTCAAAAAGCCACCAGTGTTGTCAGCCACATAAACGACTCATAGCTTATCTTGAAATATCTTGTAACCAATTGAGCCACTTAATTTCGCTCCAAAACAATTGGAAAGGTTAATCGTTCTACTTATGCTTGGTGAAAAAATAAACTGTTAGCCACCAAAAATACTCATTTTATTAACAAAATTGTCAGCCACTTTGAAAATGTCACAAAACAGGCCTTTATTTTTGAACACGATCAAAACTGTTTGGAGTCTCTGTTGTAAGCTTGCTCAATGCCAATTAAATATCCCTAATACTCAGAACAGAACACATAAAACTGAGTTTGCCATCTTCCTTTCCCAGTGGCTTCAGATGTACTGCATTCAAGGTATTAAACTTTTTGGGAAATTTTAACACATTAGTATAAGAGTGGTGAAGCATCTTGGTGTCCTCCTAGGTTAATCTAAACACCCCACAGACCCGGTAGGATTTTTTCAGCCAGCGGGATATAAATAACGAACTGAAACTGGATGGGGATTGATATTCTCATATTTTTTATGAATTGGGATTTCAATTCTTTTGTTTTCAAGTCAATTAAATCCAGTGGGGATGGGAAAAATGATAAATATTCCGAAGTGAGGATTGTTTTATTTGATTTCTTTCAGTGGGGACAAAAATTGGAGGATAATTTTCCAACGGAGGCAATATTTTGGCGAGTTTTTCCAGTAGGAAGGGTTCCCACCGGGTCTGTGAGAAGGGGGTGTATCTAAATTTGAAGGTTTTGTTGCTTCAGTAAAATTAAGAAGGACAATAATTGTGCTTTTATTTGCAAAAAAACCATTTTTCCAACTGATTTCCTTCTTCGATAAATTAAAAACAATATTTTTTAATTTTTAATTTTCTAGAAAAAAGAATAAAATAATGGAAGAAGGGACTGAAAATGAGAATAATGAGGTTGAACCACCTGCTGGTCTTGTGTTTACAAATATAATTCCATCGACATTCACCATCATTGATAAAAGTGAAAGTAGTGGGTACCAAGTTCTTGAGACCGCACCCGCCCAAGAACAATACACAAGAGTTGAAAAGCGAAAACGTTGTGGTTATGCCAAACGAAGGACTTATTTCTCGACAGAGTTAACAGCAAAGAAACTTAGAGTACTATCAAATAATGGAATAGCTGATGAACTACAAAAATTTTTTGATAAATATCCAAGAGCAAAGGATTATGTGAATTTGTCTGATGATAAGAAACGATCTGCTTTGCATTTTGCAGCATCTAGAGGTGCGGATGAATTGGTTCACTTGCTGCTACAGCAAGGAGCTGACCCAAACGCACAAGACTGTAATGGAAATACACCCTTACATTTAGCAGCTTGTACTCACCATATTCGAGTTATAACATTATTATTGAGGTTTGGAGGAGATGTTAAAATGACAGATTTATCTGGAAAAACACCATTACATTTATCTCATTCGCGTTTAAAGATGCTTTCTAGAGAGCGCAATGTAGATAGTAAAAAGTTTTCAGCCTACACAATGGAAAAAAGGAAAGCGGAGGTTTTGGAAATAATTTCAATGTTGACGGAATATTTTGATAAGTGTGGACAGAAAGAAGATTATTTTAAAATGTGTGAAATGAAAACGCAATTGCTAGCTGTTCAAACAGAACAAGGGGTAAGTTTTAATTAGATTTGATGCTATTTTTTGGAATAAACTAAAAGTTTTCTCATTACAAAAACTGATCTTATCAATCTACTTTACCAATTGGTATACTATAATCCTTTATATCGTCGATTGCAATAATTAAATTTGTCATTATCATTTTTTGACTAGTCGATTTATGCTCTTTTAGGTTGATGAAGTCAACAATTTGCTTTCCAGTTTTACTCAAATGAACATTGACGCATCATCAAACAAACCGTGATAGTCATTTGGTTAACTCTTAAAATCAATTGCATAGGTTTCTAGATATTTGTTAAGCTACAGAATATATATAAATCCTTAACCCTAATCGTAATAGGGGGCTGTTTCTGTTCGGAGATGAAACTATTGTTAATAGCTCCTGAAATAATCGAGCTTTTGGAATGAAATTTTCTGTAAATTACTAACTTTTTTATTTAGCTTCAAGATTAAGAGATGATACAGGATCAGCCCCCCTTATTATGAACCGCCCCTAAAAGCCTAGTATGAATAAAATAGGGTTAAATTCTGGAGGTTTTAAGTTACTTACTTACGTTTTTATACACATCTATATTTTGTATCAGTCTATTTTGTAAGCTATTTAATTAATGACAACTTATGTAGTACGTCCTTTATTGTTTCCTCTTTACTTGTTTTCTAATTTTCTAATACAGAACTTGGTATGGAGAAAGTTTATCACTGAGGCATCTTTTTTAACTTAAAGTAGGAAAAAAGAAACAAAATATACTAAAAATACTATTTCATTTTCATTTTAGAAAAACACAGAATAAACAATATTCTAAAATATTTAAACAAAAATTGAAAAGGAAATAAAGCCAAGTATGTCATATCACCCACCAAATCTCGGCTCTGATCTGCGGAACCGACAAAACATTTTACAAGATCTTCAGCAACAAAAACAACAATTACTTCAAGGTGGTTCCTCATCAACCACCATGCTACCGCCCTCCTCATCGGGCGCCACAATGACACACCAAATGCTTGGTCGTCCACCTGTTAAGCATGACATGACAACAATGCCATTGAATAGACGTGGTGCTTTAGAATATGCTTCTGGTAAGTTTATAAGTCATTTGTATGTTAACTCTTGATACAAAGATAGTTTGAAATTTTAAGCTCTAATATTAAGATTATGTTGAAATCGGTGGTGAATCCTTGTAATCGTTTAAATTTATGTTTTTATTTGAAAACCTTACTTTTTGAAAATTTTAAGTGCATGCCGAATTTTCGGCAAGACATTTAACAGAAGAAACTTTTCTACGAAGATATCGCAAGAAACATATAAAAGACTTTTATTATTATTCTACTTTATTGTCAATATGAAAAAATATTTTCTTCGTTTCCAGCACATTCTTCAGGCTATTTCATTGCATCAGATTCGACAGTTGGAAATCCTATACTTCCTGTCATCCCAAGAGTTGATGACAAAGTTGCATGAGAGGTATCGAAACACCGAAAATGAAGAACTGCAAAAATTAAAAGCATCTCTTTGAGCCCCATATTGCTTTGACTTCACATTCGGTCCCAAATTTGAACAATGAACGAAATGATACAAAGCAAAGGACTTCACAGATTTAAAGAACTTAACAAATAATTTCGATATTATTGGAGACCCTTGGAAATCACTTGATAGATAGATCGGTATTTGCAACACTGAAAGTTAACGATGGAACAAAGGAGATGAACGAATTTTCCAACCGTATTGCGTGAAAAGAAATTTGTTAAAGATTTGTTTTATTTTTGATGTCTAGGAATTAGAAAAGCATTTAAGTATGTTGTCATTATGTTATATGTTGTTAACTCTTGATAGAAAGACCTAAAATGAAACATAGCTGATAAGCTTGGGTTTAGGTCCCAGACAAAAATTCGGTCCCCCCTGAGTTTTAAGTCCCCCCAAAGACACTTTTAAAAGTTTGTTCCACAAAAAGGGGTTTTTCAATGTAAATTATAGGTTCCACTTCGAAAGTTAAGATAAAATATTTTGCCCATTTTATATAAAAATATTGCGATTTTTCAGCTTCACGAGCTTCAAGTTTTTGTAATTCAAGCCAATCATTAAGACATTATAGGTACATTATAGGTCGCCCCAAATATTTGAAACTTCATTAGCCCCCACCTTCTTTTAGGCTTTTTTGGAGGGTGTACCCCCCCCCCCCCAACTGGAAGGGGTCTGAGACTCAGATGAATATAACAAAATTTACATAATTGAAATTTGAACTTTTTGCATCAGACATAAAACAAAAACTTTGTACTTCTGATATATTTTGATGTTTTCTTTTCCAGCATACATAAACATAAAAAATATGAGACTTTCTTTAATAAAGTTACACATTGTTGTACCTTGACACCAACATCACGAATTCTCTGTGTTGCAATTTTGGTCATCACAACGGCTTGTTTGCGATGGGTGAATGAGATTTCTTGGGTTCTGCTTTGACATGTAAGCTGTTCAATTTTCTTTTTCTTTAAAATTCTCATTTCTCTGAGACTCTCCTTGGTCAATCTGAGTCAATAAAGATATTGGGCCATTCTATTTAATAGCCATACAGGGGTGAACATTTCCAGGGGTTATTAAAGCAGAATTTCAGGGGGTCTAAAAACTGATTTTAGTTCGTCCACCAAGGTATGAAAAGAAATTTTCCATGGGGTATCCACACATTTCCAGGAAATGGTTTTTGACCTCCTCCCTCTGTATGAAAATTTAATGGATTGGCTTATTGTTATCAGTCTCGTGTCACAAATAAAAATAAACACAAGTGATATCAAGAAGATACACACTAGATAGAAGATCTGAGCCCATTTCATTTTCAAATATTTTTTCTTAAACCTTTGTGCCCGCTTTTTTTTTGAAAAAATTCAAATTTTTTTTTTGAAACTCAAAACTTTAAAGTACCTTTGAATTAGAAGATGGTTTTGGTGGTACCATTAAAAAGCTATTTTTATACTCTTTCTAAAAGCATTTTATGTCCCTTTAAATCAAGTGGTCAGGAGCTATGTCCTCAAGTCTGACACTCAGTATTTTGGCTTGTTTTGGACGCATTTACGCGTCCCTCGTGGTCTAAGGGTTAATTTGCTTCAAAAGAGTATCTTTAAAAAACGTTCTCTTCTTTTCATACCAGGGGTGATCCTCCATCAACCTTCATCTCTGGTTATCGAGATGAGTCAATGTGTACAAAAATGAAATATAATGATCTTGGCAAAACTGGTATGAAAGTATCTAAGCTAGGTTTAGGTAGGAAAATAATCTTCGTTTTTATATGTTAGTTGTAGGAGATTATGCTTTCGGACTTTTTTTATTTGTCTACGCATGCATGAAAGCTTCTCTTTCTTTATAACCAGATTTTGACCGTTGCAGTTGTCTGATGGTGGACGGTATTAAACACAACAAGTATCAAATTTCTCCAATTGAATTCCAGAAACATCTGTATTATCTGTATTATAAAATCGCTTAGGTTTTATCTCGTCTTTGCAGGTTGTTCAGCATTTGGTGGTGTTTATGGTACAGTGGATGAACAAGAATGTTATGATATCATTGAATATTGTTTGAAAAATGGAATTAATTATATAGATACTGCACCATGGTATGGTAATTCAGAGCAAGTCATTGGCCGTGGATTAACCGCTAAGAAAATACCAAGAAATACTTATTATATCGCCACGAAGGTATGTATATTTCTTTAGTATGAAAATAAATTTTTACAAAATTAAAAATCTCAAAAACCCATGCGGAAATGACCATTTTATAGGCATGATTTTTTTGGGGAGGAAAAAAGGCCATTTCACGTGCATGGATATTTCGAGTGGTGTCAAAGGCCATTTCACGTATGAGATCTTTATGCGCGTGCGAAAGATAGAAATAAGAAGTACATTTTCAACGTATGATAAGACAAGATTCAAAGGCTCATGCAGAATTATAGTTTTACATTCAAAATAAAAAAGAAAACCCGCGCATATAAGATCTTAAAATATAAATTTTCTTATCAGAATGTGATTCTTTTCATGGCATTTGATCACCAAAAACGTATTATTTGATCACCTAAAACGTATTCTTTTCATGGTGTTTGATCGCCAAAAAGCAATTGTTTTCATGGCATTTGATCACCAAAAAGCAATTGTTTTCATGGCATTTGATCACCAAAAAGCAAATGTTTTCATGGCATTTGATCACCAAAAATGTATTATTTGATCACCAAAAACGTACTATTATTTGATCAACAAAAAGTTAATTACTTTCATTGTATTTGATCACCAAAAACGTATTATTTCTCACCATAAATGTATTATTGATCACCAAAAAGCAATGTTTTCATGGCATTTGATCACCAAAAACGTATTATTTTCATGGCATTTGATCACCAAAAACGTATTATTTGATCACCCGAAAGTAATTATTTTCATGGCATTTGATTATTAAAAACGTATTATTTGATCAACAAATAGTAATTATTTTAATGGCCTTTGATTATTAAAAACGTATTATTTGATCACCAAAAAGTAATTATTTTCATCGCATTTGATCGCCAAAAACGTATTTTTTGATCACCCGAAAGTAATTATTTTCATGGTATTTGATCATCAAAAAAAAGTATTATTTGATCACCCGAAAGTAATTATTTTCATGGCATTTGATTATTAAAAACGTATTATTTAATCAACAAAAAGTAATTATTTTCATCGCATCTGATCGCCAAAAACGTATTTTTTGATCACCCGAAAGTAATTATTTTCATGGCATTTGATCATCAAAAAATTATTATTTGATCACCAAAAAGTAATTATTTTGACATTCGATCGCCAAAAAACGGTATTATTTGATCACCCGAAAGTAATTATTTTCATGGCATTTGATCATTAAAAAATTATTATTTGATCACCAAATAGTAATTATTTTCATGACATTCGATCGCCAAAAACGTATTATTTGATCACCCGAAAGTAATTGTTTTCATGGCATTTGATCACCGAAAAGTAATTATTTTCATGGCATTTGATCATTAAAAAAATTATTATTTGATCACCAAAAAGTAGTTATTTTCATGACATTCGATCGCCAAAAACGTATTATTTGATCACCAAAAAGTAATTGTTTTCATGGCATTTGATCACCAAAAAGTAATTATTTTCATGACATTCGATCACTAAAAACGTATTATTTGATCACCCGAAAGTAATTATTTTCATGGCATTTGATCATCAAAAAAAGTATTATTTGATCACCCGAAAATAATTGTTTTCATGGCATTTGATTATTAAAAACGTATTATTTGATCAACAAATAGTAATTATTTTAATGGCCTTTCATCACTAAAAACGTATTATTTGATCACCCGAAAGTAATTATTTTCATCGCATTTGATCATCAAAAACGTATTATTTGATCACCCGAAAGTAATTATTTTCATGGCATTTGATCATCAAAAAAAAGTATTATTTGATCACCCGAAAGTAATTATTTTCATGGCATTTGATTATTAAAAACGTATTATTTATCATCAACAAAGTAATTATTTCATCGCATCTGATCGCCAAAAACGTATTTTTTGATCACCCGAAAGTAATTATTTTCATGGCATTTGATCATCAAAAAATTATTATTTGATCACCAAAAAGTAATTATTTTCATGACATTCGATCGCCAAAAACGTATTATTTGATCACCCGAAAGTAATTATTTTCATGGCATTTGATCATTAAAAAAATTATTATTTGATCACCAAATAGTAATTATTTTCATGACATTCGATCGCCAAAAACGTATTATTTGATCACCCGAAAGTAATTGTTTTCATGGCATTTGATCACCGAAAAGTAATTATTTTCATGGCATTTGATCATTAAAAAAATTATTATTTGATCACCAAAAAGTAGTTATTTTCATGACATTCGATCGCCAAAAACGTATTATTTGATCACCAAAAAGTAATTGTTTTCATGGCATTTGATCACCAAAAAGTAATTAATTTCATGGCATTTCATCACTAAAAACGTATTATTTGATCACCCGAAAGTAATTATTTTCATGGCATTTGATCATCAAAAACGTATTATTTGATCACCCGAAAGTAATTATTTTCATGGCATTTGATTATTAAAAACGTATTATTTGATCAACAAATAGTAATTATTTTCATGGCATTTGATCGCCAAAAACATATTATTTGATCAACAAATAGTAATTATTTTAATGGCCTTTGATTACTAAAAACGTATTATTTGATCACCAAAAAGTAATTATTTTCATGGCATTTGATCGCCAAAAACGTATTATTTGATCACAAAAAAGTAATTGTTTTCATTGAATTTGATCACCAAAAACGTATTATTTGATCACCCGAAAGTAATTATCTTTATGGCCTTTGATTATTAAAAACGTATTATTTGATCACCAAAAGAAATTATATTCATGGCATTTGATCGTCAAAAACGTATTATTTGATCCCCAGAAAGTAATTATTTTCATGGCATTTGATCATTAAAAAAATTATTATTTGATCACCAAAAAGTAATTATTTTCATGACATTCGATCGCCAAAAACGTATTATTTGATCACCCGAAAGTAATTATTTTCATGGCATTTGATCGCCAAAAACATATTATTTGATCAACAAATAGTAATTATTTTAATGGCCTTTGATTATTAAAAACGTATTATTTGATCACCAAAAAGTAATTATTTTCATGGCATTTGATCGCCAAAAACGTATTATTTGATTACCAAAAAGTAATTGTTTTCATGGAATTTGATCACCAAAAACGTATTATTTGATCACCCGAAAGTAATTATCTTTATGGCCTTTGATTATTAAAAACGTATTATTTGATCACCAAAAGAAATTATATTCATGGCATTTGATCGCAAAAAACATATTATTTGATCACCCGAAAGTAATTATCTTTATGGCATTCGATTATTAAAAACGTATTATTTGATCACCAAAAAGTAATTGTTTTTACGGTATTTTTGATCGACCAAAAACCTATTATTTGATCAACAGAAAGTTATTATTTTTATGGCATTTGATTATTAAAAACGTATTATTTGATCAAGAAAAAGTAATTGTTTTTACGGTATTTGATAGACCAAAAACCTATTATTTGATCAACAAAAAGTTATTGTTTTCGATCACTAAAAACTTATAATTTGATCAACAAAAAGTAATTATTTTCTTGGAATTTGATCAGTACGTTGGCCCACAACTGTCACGCCTAAATTTTCTTTCACGCCAAAATTTGATTAGTCTCACGCCAATTTGAATTTTTCCACGCTAAATTTGAATAGTCTGACGCCAAAATTCAGATAGACATTTTGAGACATAATTCGTGTTATAGCTCTTCAAATGTTGATTTTCAGACCCGTGTTGTGATATCTTTTGGAATCCTGAGATGAAGATCTTTCATTTAAGCTATATTTGAGCTTCTAGCTAATTTTTACTTTCATTTTAAAGCCCCAGCTAAAGTGATGACGTCACATGGGGACCTGTAAAATTTTCGAAATCGAGTTCACCATCACTTTTTGTGAAGTTTAGGGCATAAATGGTTAGTTAGTTAGTTTACTTGCACACGAAGGACATAGTGGCTCGGACTTGCTTCATACACACCCTTCTCACAGCCCCGGTGGGATTTTATCAGGGGCCCAAAACTCGATGAGGATTACTTCCCGTAGCCTATGCGCCTGCACTGGATTTTTTTTTTTGCTGATAAGGAAAGTGCTTCGAAATTAAGCAAGGCAAGTGGCAAATTGAATTTATTTTATCCTCAAGATAGTAAGATTTTCAGCCTGACATTTTTTGTAATCATTTTTTGATTTAGTTTTGTGATTTTTCTATCTTTTTAATCAAATAAGCACCCTTAATTCAGGGCTGGTTCAGCAGAATATCCCTTCCTATTTGACGGCCTCTTTGGAAGAAGAAAAGATGTAGAAGGTTAATTGAAATATTTGAGTTGATAAAACAGCACATTATATATTCAAAATGGTACTTAAAATTACATTTCATCAAATAAATGTTTTACATAACATCTAACAAAAGCGATATGAATTTAATGCAGAAAGTCAATCTTCTGGATTTCTAACCGGTTTATCTCCATAATATGATCAAAATATTCCAAGTATTCGTTTCGATAGTCTCTCACTACCACGTTTTCGGAAACTTTCTAAAAGGTTTTGGAACTACTTGTTTCCGATCTTCTGACCCGGCCAATTTAGGCAAGTAGTAAAGCGAATCAGGACGCCAAGCAGTCATTTGCAATTCACTTTTTCGAATACGAGTGTTAAATAAAGTGAAATCAAACTTCATTCAAATCACGTTAGAGTACCTCTGCTCCGTCATTCTAGATCTGTAAAAAAGCTTCTCCACGAACAAGTTCTCAAACAACTTACAATACTGCGATCAAAAATTTCAAAATTTCACTTTCAAGTTTACGTGCTACTCTAACTCCACTAATTTGAAGGGAACGCCAGATCGTTCTATAACCACCAGCTGATCCTGGGGTATTTATCAGATGACGAACCCGATGTCTGATTTGATCAAGAGTTAGATTGTTATGTTTCACTATATTTCTTCTCTTCAAACCATAGCCATGTAATTTCCTCAAAAGTGTACTATAGCTTATTATGATTCCATGGTACTTAGATAAGAACCTAAGAATTTCATTATACTTTAAGGGCAGAAACTTTCGCGTTTTTTGCGTTTTCGGCATTTTTTCAAGAAATTTTCTTCAAAAAGTAAAAGTCGCGACACTTGAATCCGCGAAATTTCGCGACTTTTCGGTCTCGCAAAAGTTTCTGCCCGCAAAAGTTTCTGTCCTTAAAGTATTCAAAGCCTTGGTTGAAATAAGATCTCAAAATTCCTTCTTTATCCATGTTATTTTAGGTTTTCCTCCTTGTCGTGCAACAGCATTCTATTATTCTCTTTGTATCTAAGACTAAGATATAGCTTTTTTGTTACTTTGCTATTTTTGGTGAAAATTTCAGACTACTATTCAAATTTTTGGCGTGAAACTACTCAAATCGGAAAAATTCAAATCGATGTGAAATAATTCAAATTGGCGTGAGACTATTCAAGTTTTGGCGTAGAAAATTTCAAATTGGCGTGAGAAAAAGTAGATCAACAAAATCGTATTTTTATCGTTTCTGGCCTGACATTTTTTTTTTTCACCAGAAACTATTTATTTTCATGGTTTTTGCATTATTTTCATGGTTTTCATATTCGCTTTGAAAATTTTTATTAGGTCGGTCGTTATCCAGATGGTGGCGTGAAAGATATGTTCAATTTCACCAAAGAACGTGTTGAAAAGAGCATTGAAGAAAGTTTGAAGAGACTTTGTGTAGATTATATTGATCTGGTTCAAGTTCATGACATGGAGTTTGCACCTTCGTTAGATATCATTATTAACGAGACGCTGCCTGCACTGAACGAGGTATCCTTTTCTGACGTTTTCCAGATAATATCTGTGAATAATCTCCCCGGGGAAGGGGGTTCTAGGGTTGGACCGGACCTTTGAGCGAATAAATCTTTGCAAAAAAGTAACCCTTTAAGAGACAATTTCCTAAAATTCTCTACTCTTAGAGAGACTTTTTCGACTTTTTGTTGTTTTGTAACGCGTAACAGGTACTTGGAAAAGTTGAAAATTTGACCCTGACTGACCGCCTGACTGACCGCCTAAGTGGCCCTGGGAAAATCTCTAGTGTCCACATGGCATTGGTGTGCCCAAACAGACAAGTTACCTTCTTGGTGAGAGAGGAAAGATGCTATTAATATTAAATTGTAATAGAATTAGCTCACTCGTCATTCCCCCGTTTAATAGATTTTAACCAACGTTGCCTTTGAAACACTTGCGGTTTAAATATCAAGCTAATCTTTCTGTATCCTATTTGCTTTCAGGCTAAAAAGAAAGGTCTGATCAGACACATTGGTATCACAGGATATCCACTTGACGTATTGGAAAGTGTGTTGAAACGAAGTACAGTTGAAATCGATACAATTCTTTCATATTGTCGTTATTCCATGAACGATACATCTTTACTTGATTACTTACCCTTCTTTAAGGTAAGTCACTTTGCTGGATTTCTGTTCATGTAGAATAAAAGGCTGGTCATACAGAGGTGGTGAGCCGACTCAAAGCTTGTTGGAACTGGTTAGAATGGCTCACAATTGCAGAAGCTATACTTAATTGTACCCCCTGTTTTTGAATAGTGAAATAGTTGAAATAAGTTACTTAGAGCTTCTGAAATTCATCTAATTTCACCGAAACAAGTCAGCCTGAATCCATATGACCAACCTCCAAACATTTGACCTATTTAACCACAGGCCACTCAACAGCATTGATTCGTAATGGATCTGGCTTTTAACTAAAATGGCTTTCTGTTTTTCGATACGAATTAATTTTAACGATTTTGTATTCAAATCCACAAAAAATCTCTGCTTTGTTACGTCATTTGACGTATCTCCTACCATTTGCTTACACATCACTTTTTAAAAAGAGAAAGAAAAAGTTCGTTCCATCTCGGCTCTTCGCGCAAATTGTGAGAAATCCAACTGTTTATTCTGCATTGTCAGCATGAAGAGACGCGCCCCCTTTTCTATATCATAAAAAATATTATTTTAAAGCACCGTTTCGCAATGTTTCTTTTTAGTCACAAGGAGTTGGTATTATTAACGCCTCACCCAACAGTATGGGTTTGCTATCAAGTGATGGCCCTCCAGATTGGCATCCTGCTGATGACACCATCAAAAATATGTGCGGCCAAGCTTTACAGTATGCCAAGGTAAGGTTTTCAGTCATATAATCTCCATTAGAATCATTGTCAAAATACGGTCGAAACAAACAATGGCAGTCCCATCTATGTTAACCCGGAAAGATATTTGAACTTTGAATGAGCAGTACAGTACTCCCAGTCTAGGAGCTGAGCTTGGTCGTCTATGACAGACGTGACAGCTGTCTTTATACAGGTACTATGAATATATTTTTGGAAAACTATTGAATTTTTCTTGTAGGTGTGTTTGCACTGACCAAATATTTGTCGTTCTCTTTTTAAAATGAAGATGCTACGCGGTTTTTATAAAAACAAACATATAAGTCTTTGATGGCCAAAATATTTAGAAAACGCCCGATTTCTTAGGAAAAGATACAAAAATACTTACGAAATGGTGAAAATAAGAACATTTTGAGTCTTAAAAGCCAAAAAGCTAAGAACATTGGAAGGCTTCAAAAGTTTTGAATGTTCTTATATTAAAAGATGTGTAATTCCTCGTTATTATTATTTAGAGCAATTCAGTACCAGCAGCTAAGTTAGCATTGGACTTCAGTTGTAGTCATCCGGACGTCCATACAACGTTAGTATCCGCCAGTCGGATGGATTACATGAAAAGCAACCTGCATGTTATACTGAACGGTGTAACAGATCACGAAAAGAAAGTCCAGCAAGAAATGAGAACGAAGTGAGTTTTTCTTTCTCATTGGTCAAAGCAAAGTGTTTTATCTCAGACGTAAGAATGGAACTTAAAGCTGCCAATTAGTTAGCCTTTACTAGACGTCACCCGCGTTTTTCTTAACTTCTATTCCATTTTGCGACTTTTTCGAATGTTTTGAGTCCGGGTTTTCGGGCTCTAAACATTCGATTTATTGACGTCACTTTTAACTTTCGAAGCTCCTGCAGCAGCAAAAAAATCGAATTTGCGTCAAAACACTTGAAAGGCTTCTATTTTTCGAAAATCGTCAGAGTGGAACTCACTAAGAAACGAGATGAAAAATCCCGGTTTTTAGTGAGGTGCTCGCTACCAATTAGTCAATTCAAATTGAAATTTTGATACTGAAAAGCCTCTTTTTGTATCTTGCTGAGACGAAAGAACTTTGTACACTAAGAAACGAGATGAAAAATCCCGGTTTTTAGTGAGGTGCTCGCTACCAATTAGTCAATTCAAATTGAAATTTTGATACTGAAAAGCCTCTTTTTGTATCTTGCTGAGACGAAAGAACTTTGTACACTGCTTTCCCAAACAAATGCCTTCCTGTTTGTCTGGTTTAAGATACTGTATCTGCCGGTTGACATTGTATTTTTCTTCAATAGAGCCATTATTCTAGTAATTTGAGTATTTTTATGCTTATGGAAGTCATTGCAAGAATTACACAGCCAGTATTTCGGGGGAAATCGTCGGAGGAACATTGACCAAAGATAATGACTAAGAGTTTCTTTTTATGATAGAGTACCTGTTGTTTTTATTTCGTACATCACGGTCAGCAAACCATATTGTTCGCTAATATATTTTTTAGCACTAAACCCTTCACACTTAACTACTTTTTATTTTGTTTACAGATATTTCATTCCCTTAAAAAACCACAACTGGGAAGGAGTAGAGGTCGCAAAATATCGTGCTGAAATCGGATGAGGTCTTTCTGGTTGAGATGAAAGCGATTGATTGTAAGTTGTTATTATACTTTTCTTTGAGAAAAGTCTTGAAACCATGCATAATTAATTATGAAGAAGATTTTGGGCTAAGTGTGTTTAAAGCCCATTTGGTTTTAGTGGAAAAAAGCTTAGTTTTGAAACTTTTTGAAAATCGGACAATTTCGCCGAAACTTTACCAAGGTGATTTTTCGCCTTTTTTCGACTTTTTTGAAAAGTAATGTTTTAACATTTAGACTTTAACTTTTGATCTAGTTGACCAATTTTGACAAACGACCCCCCAAAGTTTAAGTTTATCCTTCCTCTTTCCGATGCAAAAGGATTGATTCTTCAAAAGTTCATAGAACTCGAGAAAATTCACTTCAAAGAGGGGGACTTTTTTCTGAGACATCCGGTATGACGAGAGACAACATCTCTCTCACTTTCAACTCTCTCACTTTCAACTCTCTGAATCTTTAGAGGGAATAATCAATAAAAATTATATAGTAGAGATTTGCTTTATTTGTCTCGTGATGTCTATTATTTTTGTAACTATTTGGATTCTTTTTCACTCGCGAGACTCTGTTGAATTCTTGTGAATGAAAAGTCTCTTCTCTATAAAACCCACACACAGTGAGTAGAAAGTTTTGGGGTTTTTTGTTCATTTGAAAGTTTTGAATCAATGTTTACGTCAAAGGGTAACATTTTGATAGCACTTTATGAATAATTTAAGACTTTTGCTTCAATTAATAAATGCTTCATTTAAATATCTGAAATAGCTCCCACACAGTTAAGACCACGCCCATTATCTTATTTTGTAACATTATATCAATAAATGACCATTTTTGGTGGGTTTACTGACGTAAAACTGAAAATTAAAAACAGTAATTTGAAGTATATTTTAAAGGTTTATGTATTTATTAGAGAAAGATGCCTCACGACTACGTTAAGCACGATTGTAGATGGCCTTTATACACCCCTGTCTCACAGCCCACCTTTCCCCACAGTGAAGACGTAATGGGGAATTGCTAAATGGGGATAGAAAATCTATTGTTCTCAGGTCAAAAGATCTAGGAGAATTGTTTAGGGGTGTTTTTTTTCCATAGAATTTTAAATAGACTTTAAAAAAATCAAATTTCCAGCGTGACTGAAATTTTATGGTATTTTTCCCACATGGGACGGATTTTCTGCCGAATTTTCTAGTCTGGGATGGGGGTCTTCACTGGTACAGGTATGTCAATAGCACACTGTAGTGATTCTAAAAATAGACATCAAATTTACTGTTTTAATCCCATCGTCCTTTGCATCAATTGCTTTTGGAAGTCAATTACACTTATTGGCAATTCAAAAGTAATAACTTGCATGCATTACGAATCTAGACGAAAAGGATTGTGGGATTGAATTTCGGTCAAATGTTAAAAGTAATAATTACGAGGTTTGAATAGCGGTGTGCTATTCCAGTCTCATGCAAAATTTGTTTTATTTTTGGATCAAGTAAAATCTAAATAAGTTCACACCCTCGATTGACTGTTTCTATTGAATTCTAAATGTGTGGTTGAATTTTGCAAAACCATAGACTGAATGACTTGTTGGACTGTTACTTTGACAATTGATGAGATTTCTAGGGTTTCCTCCTCTTCTTAAGATTCATGAAAGAAGTTACTGGTATTTTCCATATCTTTTCATGTTTATAATAAATTTTGGAATTTACAAAAAAGTTTATATTGAGTAAAATCTTTCAATAATTTAAAAAATAATTTTGTATGAATAATAAATAATAACGCGAACGGATGTTTTTTAGTTTTCATGTCATATATATCTCAAAGCCCATAAATTTTCAGTATTCAAAATGGTGTCCAAAAGGTGAATAAACACTTATGGAAGCAATCATAGTTGAGAAAAAATGCTTTCGTTTGCCCGTCTGTTTTGCCTTTGATAGGTCATGAATTAATGAACAAAGAAAGTCTAGGATGCTTTTAGAATTTCCTCAGGAAACTGATTGCTCGCCATGATACTTAATCTTCTCTAGTTCCTTTAAGATAAATTTTAAAAGCTTTCCTTTCTCTAAAGACGGATGGTTATCTCTCGAAGATTATCTTTTTAAACCTTTATGTCAAACAATTCTTATCTCAACTTCAATTTATTGTTTCAACCTTTATTTCGATGTTTTTGGTCTTTTTCCAGTTTCATAAGTTTTTTTCTTAAATGATGACTTTTAGATTGCTGTGATAACACTGAATAATAAAACAAAAAATTTAAAACTCATCCCATTCTTCAAAATAAACCAGACGAAAATACGGGTGTATAAACATCAACTATTCCAATTCCAATGTTGCCCAAACTCTCTTGCTTACATCATCAAAAAGTTAAGCACAATCCGTGGCATTGCCATAGGTTCAAACTTTTGACAGTTTAAGAAAAGAAAAACACTTCACTTACACGTTTTTTTTTTTATTAGAACCTAGTTTATAAGAACATATAGGCTGAAATTCGTCGAAAAATTAAGAACATCTTAAGAACATGCCCAGCCTCAGTTTGGAAAAATGACAAGAAACTACAATTTTTTCCTCTTTTTAAGCAGTTTTAACCGAATTTAGGGGTAGATCTTCAAAATTCGAGAGTCAAATATTATCCAAATTTTGCCAATTTAAGTGCTCTTTATTTTGTATCATATTATCGATTTAGAGTAGTCTGAAAAAAAGAACGCATTTAAGAACATTTAAGGCTGAAAATTGCTAAAAAAAAAAGCACACCCAGGCTCAGCCAAATTTTAGGTGTTTCTAATAAAAAAAAAACGTGTATTTTGATTTATTTTCACCCGTGAGACGTGAGAGTTTAAATTCTCATGAATGGACTCTGAAAAAGTTTTTTCTCCATAAAACCCACACAGTGAGTAGAAGGTTTAGGGTTTTTTGTTCATTTGAGTGTTTAATCAACTGTCCACGTTTTTATCTGGTTGTTCACAAATGTACTGGAGTCGTCATCGTTGTCGTCTCGCTGTCCCGGCGTACCATAACACTTCCTCTCCGCGTGAACATCTTGCGTAGATATCTCTTAGGTAAGCAGCATGAATCTTCGGAACGTTTCATGCATGCGTGAGTATATGAAGACGTTGTACACGACATTGCTTGTCTGAAGAAGCTTTAAGAGTTGGTTGATATACTTCATGGTTGGCCTGTCATGATAAAATAGAGAACGGTTGATATTATACAGATGTTTAAAAATTAAACCAATTGAAAAATTCAAATGGAAACTTTTCATGAGAGATATTTTCAAATAAGCAGGCTTCCCTTGTGTACAAAAGATCAGACAATTATCCTACGGGAAAATGGTCCGTACAAAGTTTTTCCTCTGATCCGGACTGTTGATAGGAAGTTCATAACAATCTCTCCAAAATAGCCGAGTGAGGTTATGGGTCAAAAGTACGAATAGAAATCATTATATGTTGTAGGTTAAGCGATGCTTGAGTGCCAAATTTGGTGAAATGAAATTATTAAAAACTTACGATAATATGATTCCATTACCAGAGCCCAGTCCCCAACTGGCGTTATAGATCAAGTGAAAGAAATCACGTGGTAGAACGGTTATACTGAACACGCTTGACATGACCACTAACATGAGCGTCACTTTGCGACCTCTTCGAGTCATACCATGAGGATTTGCACAACTTCTTTGTAAAAAGCGCCGATGTTGAGATCTATTCAGTTTGATATGTGCTAACAAGGTGGTTGAGATGAAAACAAATATAATGATCAATATACGGCCGCTTATGGAGATGAGTGACGGGTAGAGATAGGTCGGAGTCCGTACTAGAACAATTGAGCATAAGCCGTTATCATTAATGTATGACCCAACTATATGATGAACTTCACTGAGAAAACCAAGCAGTATAGCACCAGCGGCTAACAAATGTACCTGTCCTCTACTTAGCCTTTTCCGGAAAGGGAACACGATCGCGCGCGACACCGATCGATCGCGCCATGATGAGAATTATACCGATTGAGATATTGGTGAAAATACGACATAGTGGTGATACAAACTTGCAGCCATACCATCCCAAATGCCATGATTTATAACACGTGACTAGCCAGTAGCCGAACATCATTGGGTCCAACATGGATGATAAGAAATTGAAAAATGCCAGATACAGGATAAGTAATTCGATAACAGGTCCACGTCTCCAGAAACTGCGGAATGAGAACAAAACAAGACCGTTACCCGTGACTCCGATGAAGAAGATGAGCACATAGCCTAGAAGCACAACATATGTTTTCGTTTCTAGTTCACAAGTTCCATGGCTATGTGATGAAGATTGTGTTGTTGTAGCGTTATTTGATGTTTGGTTGAAGATTGCAGTTGACAGCGTTGTCAGTGAAGTGATTGTCGACACCATTTTGATTATGTCGTTGTTGGTGCTGTTGTTTCTTTTAATTTTACTTTGATATTTCTTACCTGAAAAAAAAAATTCAAAAATCTAAATTTGAGTTGACAATAGCTAATGGGGGAGGAATTGAACCATAAATCTCACTTTTTCTGGTTCTAGCATAAAACCGAACAATGTCAAAAATCATCTACTTTGGTTGAGCACCAACCCATTTGAAATGAAATCCTCCTTGATTATTTGTCCAACTTGAGCAAAAAAAAAAAAATCTCCAAACATAAAGAACACATTCGTCTCGATTAATACGCCTCAGAATCCTCTTCATTTCTACAAGCACAGTTGACTGACTGAACCAAAAAGAAATCTCAATAGGAAAATAGAAGTTCATGAAAAAATCTTCTCATGAAAGAGAAACCCTTTTACTTGTTGGAAGCCGATTGAAAAATAAACAGTGCTTTCTCTCCAAACAGAACTATAATAAAATTTCATAATGTTCATCATCAAACCGCAGAAACAAAAAGGGTTGCCACAGTGGGTTACTAGCATAGAACCTTTTGAATAAATCATATTCAAACACTTCTTTTTCACTTCATGATAAAAATGAATGGTGTATTTTTATACAACGATGTAGGTATATCATTGATCAATTCTTATCAAGAAAACTTCCGATAAAAGGTCGAAACTTTGATAGCTCCTTTCGGACGCCCACGTCAAATATTGGGCGTCATAGGCGTGTTTGTCCCGTTTACTCGAGTCGGCCCCTGACCTCTTGGAAGATTTTCTTTATCTATTTTCTTCCCCTTTCTGAACTGATTTTGTAATACTATCTTCTATCCTTCTTTAGAAACTCTTAAAATTCAATCAGCGCTATTGCTTCCAACAACCTTGGAAGTCTCTTAAATCGTAAAACGACACAGCGACACAATTGCTACATACCTATTTTACTGCAACCATTTTTATTCAATAAACAATATAGCATGATTATAAAACTTAGACAAACAACGCATTAAAAAACGATACGAATCCTGCCAAGTAGCTATTTACTATGTGCACAACACAGTCAAATCTATGATAATCCGTTGTAAATATATGAAGTCAGATACTTTTTATTTTTATTCACCACTGACACATATCAAACTGTGATTGATGGAGGACCTAACCATTGACCCTCTTTCTTAGGCTCTAGAAGACATTCATCATTTTCACAGAAAAGACATAAATGACGTGAGCGGAACCAAAGAAAAACATTTAAGTATAATATAAAAACACCTATAAGCTATAAAAAACAGCCGAATCTGTGATAATCTGTTGTAAGCGATATTTCCGATCAAATCCTTTCATTTCTTTACTCACACTATCACCAATAATCAAACTGTGCATCGTCAACCATTACCTGACTCCAGGATATTTAGAATAAAACTAAATAGGTTCAAAGGCGGCGGACGGCAATCTTACGGCCGGATTATCAAAAAACTGAGGCGTTATAAAGAAATAGACAATCAAGATTATGAAACGCGCTAATGACAACGAGTTTACCGTTATGTACACGTTTTTTTTATAAGAACATACAAAATTTTTGAAGCCTTCGGATGCTCTTAAGTTTTTGAGTTTTGGACTTTATTTTCGCCATTTCTTGAGCATTTTCGTCTATTTTCCTATGAAATCGGGTGTTTTAGAGTCCGATAAGCCTTACAGTTTGTTCTTATAAAAAACGTATACAGAATCACAACATGCAACTTACTTATCACAGTTCACTCGACAGATATGCTGCCAATTTACTGAGGTAAATGATTTGACTATATATACTCGTGCACCAAAGGCCACTTTAATAAATTGTAAACGTAATGGCTCTAACGGTCAGTACGATCCTTCTCACTCTCCCCATTCCTAATACACCTTTTCGACCGTATTCAGCCGCCCGCGGGCATTTTTTGTCCGTTTTACCACCCTAAAACCGTCCCAGTCTTTTTTCGCACCTATAGATAATATAAAAATAAAAAAAGGTGTAAAAAAAGGATTGGATCGAGTTTAGGGGGCTAATTAAATAATTACGTGACATGCGCCTGACCGCGCGACTGTGGCGGAAAAGGAAAAGGTGTACAGGCATTGTCAATAAGACAATACCCTCAGACAATACTCTCAGGCGAGACTCAACTCACGAGACTCTTTCGCGATACAGAGCACTTCTTAACGAAGACCTGACTGTTTTAAAGAAGGTTTGTGTTGAACTTACTTTCAACCTCCTTGATCAAATATTCAAATCCGTATTAGTAGACCTCATTGAAAGAGCTTCATTTTCTCAACACACGACTTTCAAGAATAATTTATCCCATCGTTCAAAATGATTGATTTTTTTCCTATGTTTGTTTCCTTGACTATTCTTGCCGCTTCATGATAATCTACTCTTTATATATCATATCTTCTCTATCGTGACTTTCTAAACCCACTTCTTCTTCAATTTCTTCCTACACATTCTATATTATACCCCCTTACTTGAAATCAGATAAATATTCATTTATTTATTATTTGCCCTTTCTTTTTGGACTTTTTGTATATTATCTGATAACATTTAAAACAGGTTAAAAACAAGAAAAAGTTCTCTTCAAAATTTCTTGAAATATAAATAAAATGAAAATGGGTTGGACTAGATTTTTAAAAATTGACTCAAAATTAGGATCATATTAATTTTTCAGATTTTAGTCTCTGGAACATGTAAGTTCCAGTTTGATTTTACGTAACCGTTTTTTCTTTCGTTCTCGCTATATATAGAAAATTCCGTCTCCTCTTACATAACCTAAAAGGTTCATAAACTGCCTCATAATAGATCTGCCTTAAATTATCAAACAGGTTTCTTGGAAAATTTACTGGTGATCCGAATTCCATTAAGATTTTATAGTTGTGACTCTAAATATAGTACGATTTAGAAAGGGTGACTTGTAGGCTTGACATTACTTTTAATTTTTGGAAGAAAAACCTCAGAATTTCAGAATTCACTTTTTGGACATCTGCCGGAAAACAATGATTGCCACAAAACTATTCCATTCACAAACTTTCGATTTGAACACACCCTTCTCACAGACCCGGTAGGATTTTTTCAGCCAGGGGGGAGGGGTAAAAATAAACGACCAAAACTTGATGGAGATGGGTAGGAAAGGGAAATCAAAGCAGTCAGGTCCGCTGCGGACCTGCTTGAATGATAAAAAAGTGCCCCGTGGTAAAACTTCAAATCAATTCGCTGGAAAACAGAATCAAGTAAAGCAGGGCCAAATTTGGAGGTTCTTGGATCACTCATTGAGCACTTTGATTGTTTTTTTTTGCTTGACCATAAAGCCCAATCCAATTCCTACGACTTAGACCAAAAATGACAATTTTTAACTCAAACTGGGCAACCTTGGTAATAAACCACTACTTAAAGAATATAGAATCAATTCAGATTCAAAGAAACCATTAGAATCGAGTTGCTTGTAGCTGAAGCTTTTTGATAAATATCAAACGCTTAATTTAGCAACTTTTAAACAAGCTTTCTAAAATAGGTTTCCCAGAATATATTTAGAAACATCTGATTCATTCTTCCTTTTTCAACTACTAAACTTACAATTATTGTAGACTTTGTTGGAATTCCTTAGCTTTGTAAATGTGAACTTAGAATTTCCTTTGTTCCCTTTTCATAATATTCTGCAACCAGCCAAAACCAGTCGAAACGAAAACTTCTTGACAAAATTTGCATTCATCGTTTATCTTAACTCATTTTCTTCGATGTCATATGACATTATATATCAGTGCATGTCTTGCCTATCTCACAACCACTGTGACCAAGCAATAAACAAAAGTTACTCGCAAATTATAGATTTTAATCAATAGTCAATATCTTGTCAAAGGACAATGAGATTAGCTAATAAGGAAGATTGTTGACGCAATTTAATGAGAAAGTAGATGATGGCACATGATAATTAGAAAGTTTGTCTGCCCGCATTCTTGTAATTGATTCACAAACCACCGATAATTTCGACCGTCATTCGACTATCAGTTGATTAGCAGATGTCTATTTTCACATCTTTGCTTACAAGACTAACAGAAAGGAAATGTTATTTTATACTTTATGGAATTCTTATCCAAGCAAATTCCGTTTATAAGGCAAAAATTCCGATCATACTTGCCCAAACAAAAGTCAAAAATTATTTTAAGCAAAGCTGATACTAGGTATTTTTATCAAGGCTCCCTTTTTCGGACCTTTAAAAGCCTTAAGCCTCTTCGAAAGACACTTAAAGGGCTGTGAATTATGAAAGTTTAATTGTGGCAAAAGAACACTAGCGTAGACAGGAGGAGCGCAAAATTTGTGTAGGAGAGCAGATTTTTATGACACAGTAATTATGGGGTAAGGCTTTTTGATAGGCTGGATGACGCGATTGAGCACTCAGGTTATTAGTACTCAATTTTGAGCTTTGCTTTAAGGCGAACTGTCGATTCTAGTTGTTCTAAGATGAAGCAATGTTTTTACTTAAAATACACAAGCAAAAAATGATCAAAAAGCAAAGTAAAACTAGAAGTAGACTCTAGTCTAAGCACGAGGAGCAAACCAAGCATCTTGTTTTAGAGTGAATTGTAAGGGAAAGTTAGTCTTGATATCTAGTGACGGAGTTTAATGAGATTGAATCTTTGATCGTCATATGCTGAAGGAATTGCGAAACCTCTTTTGTTCGCTTAGATTCAGCCTAAAACGCACAGCTACGTAATTATTGATATATCATGTCCTGACGAACAAGACGGCTAACTTTTTTCGTATAATTAAAGAGTTCGTTACTTTTTTTCCCTTAAATTTGTAAAGCATATGTGCGCAGAAATTTGGTTCAACCTAATATGCGCACCATAGAATCTTAGCATTTCAACTGATCAGTATGATCAGATTTCAGCTGAAATATTCTTTTAAAAAAAGTTTACCTAAGGCAAGATATATTTAAGATAACAGAAATTCTATATGTAGGTTCAGTTACTTAGCGAAATGCAAACATAGTTTGTGATCAAATATCCGTCGAATATTTTCAAAGTTTTTGTTGCCGTGGACGTGAACACTTCAAAAGCAGAAAAACTAACAAAATATATTAAAAATGGATATCGGGGAGCAATGTCAAAAATACCCTAGTACTAGTTATTTCTCGGGCATATAAGTACTCCTTATCACATTTTTCCTGGGACGAAAAAATTCTAAGAAGTAGACATTTTTTCGGGGGTTATTTGTCGGCTTCATATCGATTGAGCGTGCGAATTACATAATGAAATTTCTTCGTTAAGATACTTTGACCAAGTAAACTAAGATTTCAGATAAAATTTTTGTTATTCAAAGTTAGTTCCTATTTAGGTCGTCAAGTTTAGAGAAGAGTCGGTCGGCTGACGGAAAACCAACATTGTTTAAGTCCAGCCTCATGAGTGTCATTATTGCAATCCATAAAAATCCAAAATGATATTTTACTAATGATCTGTATAACTCAACAAAACTCAAATAAATTTCTTCCTCACTATATACTTAAAAGCTAAAGTGGCATACTCGAAATGTCTGGGAGTTTCTTGAATATAGACTTTTATTTAATCCGAACAACCAAAATGCTCGCAGTCGCATCCTGTCTTAAACTGGTAGCGACTTGAACTATAAGCATTTAAAAAAACGGATCCATCACTAATACAGATTTTTCTTAGGAACAAGATTTATCCCATTAAACTCGATCCAATCCTTTTTTGATACATTTTTATATTGTCTATAGGTGCGAAAAAGGACTGGGACGGTTTTAGTGGGATAAAGCGGACAAAAAGATACTCGCGCGTCAATTGGTGGGTACGGTCGAAAAGGTGTATTCCACGCTCTCTTATTTGATGAAAATTCATTCCCCTTGAAAATCGAATTAGGCTGCATGAACTGTAAAGTTGTACCTGCAATTCGGTAAAAACTCCAAGGGATAATCAGTTGGTCCGTGATTTTTGTCTTAAAGGAACCCTCTATATTCTTGTGTAGGTCCAAATATTTTGAATGAACTTTTTCCTAAAGATGAGATATGAAAATTTGAAATCCCTAATGATGAATTCGCAAACCGCTAAAATTTTAGGTTTTCCTTGCTAAAAGTCAAAAATTGTAACTTCAATATTTCAACTTTTGCATGCCAAAGATCTCAAACCATTATCCCGTTAACAAGACAAATTACTGAAAAGTTTGAGTTTGATTTAGCTCAGGGAATTACCCAGAAAATACTCTTTTTAAGGCCCTTCTCAGAAAATATTTGTAGACGAACATCTTAAAAAATAATCTAGCCCTTCGGGCTTTTTAAATCTATGGACTTGACCCTCATAGTACTGATCTGTGTTTAGCAATCAGTGGATTTAATTCTGCTATAATTTTTAAGGTTATTACAACTGTTTTGAACTTTCAATAATCTATCTTTTCGCGCAAAATATAGCCTCGAGTTCTTATCATCATACCACAGTGTAACCCATTCCAAGCAAAAATCTTTTGAAATTCTCGTCATTAAATATTCGGGGCTCAATTCACATAGTACGTACGCAAAAGATTTTCACAGATTTCCGCCACCTCCCCCCCCCCTTGTACGTAGAGAATAATAGGATTGACATCAGTTAAACAATTACGCTTTTTTAAATCCCCTCTCCCCCATTCTCCCACCTTATATCGTTTTTTGCTGTCCCAATAGCGTCGTTTCAACATCCATCAGCATCCATATGACGTTAGATAAATTTTGAAATAAACGTAGTTTGACAGGAAAAAGCCTTCAAAAAATACTCTTAGATTTTCTCAACAGGTACTCATTATCTGATTATCAACACTCATTAAGAAATATAACGGTTTAGAGTATGATCCGGATGCGCCAAAGAATAATATACAGATTTGTTTTAAACTCGATGCCTATAAATTCTTAAAAACGTTAGGTTTAGGAGTCTACCTAGGATGATGGAAGTAAAATGGTGTACTCACTGACATTGACACAGGATCTGACGTCACTCATCCGTGGTAGACATTGATTTTGTTAGGTTTTACAGAGTGAGGAAGTCCAAAAGAGATTTCTCAACCCGACTTTAGAATATCTTAAAAATTCTTCAATTCAACTCTCAATGTTGTTTCCAGTGTTACTTTTCCTTTCCTCTCTTCTTCTCCATTTTTCGTTCATACAGTTGCATAATTTTGTCTGTACACTTTTTCTCCATATTTTGTTCGGTCCAAATCAAGAAAAATGAACCACAAAATGACCAAAAAGTATTTCAATAAAAATTTTGGCCCCTATGACACTTTTCTAAAGATCTGTCAAGGCTTTTCTACTTATTTTGATTATGAGTAGCAATAAAATAATCCTTAAGGGGGTAGTCATATGAGATTTTGAAATTTGGTGAAAAATTTATCAATTTCGGGATTTAGAGCTTTTTAGGATCCTTTATCCTTCCTGAACATACCCTGAAAATTTCAAGACAGTAGCATAAATATCTGCCGAGATATTGGGTTTCTTATGAGCCCTGGTATACAATTTTCTCCTTAGCAACGGGAAATCGCATCCGTTGCTAGGGCCTCATTTCCGTATGGCTGCTCTAAACATAGCATCATGACATATCAAATGAAAGCTCTTTTTACGCCCTTTTCGGGCGTCTAAGTCAATACCGCCTTTTTTCCCCGGGATTTCTAAATATGACGTAATTAAAGATGGTAACCAAAGAATTGATATTTTCAAAACATTCACATTTTGGAGGCAATCAGCTGTGTTTTTGACATGGAAACTGAGCTTATGTTTTATTAATTTCGCCTTAGCGAAAGTATTACAATAGGCATGGTGCGGCGATATCGGAAGAAAATTTTGAAAACGAAAGTACTTGATACGGTGGACGAACTCACTAAAATCAATTTACAAATTACACGCTCGTATAACCACGGAAGGTTTTCTTTGGATTACGTCATTATATCTTTGTGTCTTTAGCTTCACAGTTTTGATTTTTCTTTATTTTCTTATAAGCATATACTTTATAAGAATCAAATCAATAACTCTTGATAGACGGTGATATACCTTCCGATATTTAGTTCTTACAAAGTAAACAAGGGACGGCGCACAATATGAGCATATTTATTTTTCTTATAAGCATTTACTTTATAAGAATCAAATCAATAACTCTTGATAGATGGTGATTACCTTCTGGTAATTAGTTCTTACAAAGTAAACAAGGGACGGCACACAATATGAGCATATTTATTTTTCTTATAAGCATATACTTTATAAGAATCAAATCAATAACTCTTGATAGACGGTGATATACATTTCGGTAATTAGTTCTTACAAAGGAAACAAGGGACGGCGCACAATATGACCATATTTATTTTTGTTATAAGCATTTACTTTATAAGAATCAAATTAATAACTCTTGATAGACGGTGATATACCTTTCGGTAATTAGTTCTTACAAGGTAAACAAGGATTGGGGTACAATATGAGCATATCTATTTTGTTATAGCAGTTACTTTATAAGAATCATATACTCTTGATAACGGTGATATACCTTCGGTAATTAGTTCTACAAAGTAAACAACAAAAAAGAGCATATTTCTTTTCTTATAAGCTTTACTTTATAAGAATCAAATCAATAGCTCTTGATAGACGGTGATATACCTTTCGGTAATTAGTTCTTACAAATAACAGGATGGGGCACAATAGAGATATTTATTTTTTCTTATAAGCATTTACTTTAATAAGAATCAAATCAATAACTCTTGATAGACGGTGATATACCTTCCGGTAATTAGTTCTTACAAAGTAAACAAGGGATGGTGCAAAATAAGAGCATATTTATTTTTCTTATAAGCATATACTTTAAAGAATCAAATCAATAACTCTTGATAGACGGTAATATACCTTTCGGTAATTAGTTTTACAATTAAACAGGGACGGCGCACAATATGAGCATATTATTTTTCTTATAAGCATTTACTTTATAAGAATCAAATCAATAACTCTTGATAGATGGTGATTACCTTCTGGTAATTAGTTCTTACAAAGTAAACAAGGGACGGCACACAATATGAGCATATTTATTTTCTTAAAGCATATACTTTTATAGAATCAAATCAATAACTCTTGATAGACGGGGGATAACATTTCGGTAATTAGTTTTTACAAAGTAAACAAGGGATGGCGCAAAATAAGAGCATATTTATTTTTCTTATAAGCATTTACTTTATAAGAATCAAATCAATAGCTCTTGATAGACGGTGATATACATTTTGGTAATTAGTTCTTACAAAGGAAACAAGGGACGGCGCACAATATGAGCATATTGATTTTTCTTATAAGCATTTACTTTATAAGAATCAAATCAATAACTCTTGATAGATGGTGATATACCTTTCGGTACTTAGTTCTTACAAAGTAAACAAGGGATGGCGTGCAATAAGAGCATATCAATTTTTTATAAGCATATACTTTATGAGATTTTTTAAAAATTAAACAGCAATTGTTCTTAAATTGGTCTTATTTTTTTAGCGATTTTAAGCCTCGTTGTTCTTGTTGTAAAATTGTTTCATCAAGGCTCGATGTAAAGTAGATTTCAGATTAGCTTCATCTACTTCTTGTTTTTCCCATGTAGTTCAAACTCTAGGCGAAATTTTCGACTTCAGTCGTCTTGTTTTGGATTGAATTATGATATTATTGAATGTTTCATTTAATTTCTCACATCTTGGAAAGCTTTGGAAGCCTATAATTTGAGTGAAAGCAACAATTTGATTCTGCGAACTGATGTTTTCGAGCAGTAAAACTTGTACACCGAAAAAAACTTTTCAAAGTGATGGACTATAGACTATGAATAAAAGGAACCAAACGTATTCAATGATGTATCCATTGTGAGTCTTAAATCCAGTGGAAATCTAGTCTTTGATGAATCATGGCGCCAGAGGCGATCCTGGAAAATTGAGTAAAACTATGCATTGCATCATGATTGACGTTCAACCCGAAGACACGTTTCCCTAAGATCAACACTGAAATTCACATGTAAATGATATAAACAGATTCGAGAGAGACAGGATGATATATTTTGTGGCAATATGTTTTTGATGAAAAATGCACTTTATTGACTTTAAAGCCATTTTTACGCGTCGTAATACGCAGAGTTGACGCAAAATACTTGGAGATTCCCGGAGGCACGGGGAAGGCCATTTTTTCAAAAAATTTGGACTTTTTTAGTATTTTCCAGTACCTTTCAACATTAAAGTATGTGTCAATCCTTTTAGTCAAACCACAGCAAAAATTTTGTAAAACGGTCTATGTATCGCAGAAAAATTGAGAAAAACCACTATTTTCAACTTTCTGCGCCGTTTTCTCAAACACGTTTTGGGGGTTTTCGCGCACCTTGTCAGCCTTTTCTCAGGATTGAGAAAGCTATCGACTTGAATTTTCAGGGTAGTTTTCCATTATGGGAGCCTCAGGATGAATGAAGCAGTTTTTTAAAATAATCATTTTTTGACTTTTAACTGAAAAAGTAACAAATTTTAGGTTCCAGACCCCCTGGCTTGAAATTTTGAAAAAATTTTCCACTCATTCTGGAGACTTTCATAATACTAACCTTCAACCAGAAGAAATTTTGAATAGCTTTCTAGCTTTTCTTAAAAGGTTGACACATATTTTTATAGCTTTTCCCCTGGACGATATTACCCCCGTCTTTGCTATTTTTAGAATTTTTTTTTAATTTTTCAAATCCTTTATAGTTGTGCTACAATTGTGGAAAGTTTCATTGAAAAATATTTACTACTTCAGAAGATATAACAAAAAGTTTAAAAAATGACATTTCAAATTTCTCATATGACTACCCCCTTAAAGGCCCTTTCTTGATATCTAAGTAACCTCTGGTTTACAGTTTTTTCATCAACCCTAATTAGACTTTTGATTGATATTTTTACCACAGAGTTTCTTCATTTTTATCAATTAAAGTCCAATTGATTAGACCTTTCCCTTCTCCTTGAACCATTGGTTTCTCCAGTTCATTTGAGACTTTAACTCTCAGATAAATATCAAAAGAAATCGTCAAAAATCTGTACCCCTTCCCTATTAAAGGAATCTGAATCACTTTGATTTTACTTTTCCAATAAAATCATGTCTTGTTCTTGAAGATTTCTTATCGACAGCTATCGCATAAGCTGCTCGTGGGAAAGCAAAACAGTTGTTTAACTTTTTCCGTAAATTTCAACATTGACATTTAACTTACAACCGTACAACCGTACAACTGTACAACCGAAAAGAGGTATTCGATAACTCTGTCTTATCCCACATAACACCACATATGGTGAATAACTCTCTCAGTCATACCCCAACTGTTGATGAAATTAAAAACTCAGTCTTACGTCTAAAAAATAAAGCACCAGGAGCCTCTGGTCTAACCGCAGCCATGTTTAAATCACTTGTTGAAGATGAACTCTGTTTCGAATATCTCGCTATGATTATCGTCGATATATGGGAAAAGAACATTTATCCCTCTCAATGGGACCTGGGTAAACTTGTGATCCTACCCAAAAAAGGAGACCTCTCAAAACCAGGAAATTATAGGGGTATAATGCTCCTTGAAACCGCGTATAAAGTCTTAGCAATATTGATACACAGCAGATTACAACCATTTATAGAAAGTCTTGACCACGAATCCAATGTGGTTTTCGACAAGGTAGAGGATGCATGGATGCCGCTTTCTCTGTCAAACTTGCCCTTAAAAAACGTAGAGAACATAACCTTGAAACTTGGGTACTTTTTCTCGACCTCGTTAAAGCGTTCGACAGAGTACCAAGGTCGTTATTATGGGAAGTATTGTCAAAATTTGGACTACCAGAGAAATTGATCTCAATCTTGAAACTTTTACTTTGTAGTAAACTTTGTCGTTGAAACTGTTGATAACACTATGCCGTGTACCATTGGTGTAAAGCAAGGCGACATTCTTGGGCCTGCCTTGTTTGTTATTTACATTGCCGCAATAATGCAAACCTGGAGGAAAATACATAGCCGGCCATTGTGTGTTTACCGCACCAAAGATGATTCTGTGTTAACAGGAAGGAGGTATAATACCAAGGGATCTGAGTTCCCTGTTGACGACTCTGAATACGCAGACGATACTGCCGTGCTCTTTGATAGTAGATCCGATGTTGAAACATACTCCCCGCTACTCATCACCCACTTCTTCAAATTTGGAATGGAAATCCATGTTGGTGATATCCGTTGCCCTGATAAAGCTTCAAAATCTGAAGTCCTGTTCGTCTCGAAACCTCCTAAATCATATAATGATCCCACAAGTTATGACAACACTGATCTTTCTCCAATTAAGTTGTCCACGTATACGTACTTCCCCATTTGTGACAAGTTTTGCTACCTTGGCTGTTACATATCCAGGGACTGTAAAGATATAACCGATGTCACCAATCGCATCAAAAAGGCTGGCAACGCTTTTGGCGCTCTAAAAAAGTCAATCTTTTCTTCTCGCTCTATTACCGAAGAAGCTAAAAGCACTGTTTACAAGTCACTGATTCTTCCTATTCTAATCTATGGGGCAGAAACATGGTGCTTAACTGAATACCTGTTACGTCTACTACGCAACTTTCACCATTCTTGTTTACGTTCGATGTGTCGCATCAATCGCTCACATGTATTTTTGTACAGAATAACAACCGATTCACTGTTTGAGAAGCTAAATATTGAGCCAATTGAGTATTATGTTTTCAATCGTCAATTGTCCTGGTTGGGCCATGTGGCACGTATGTCTTTCGATAGAACACCTCGGAAATTGTTGTCTTGTTGGGTGCACAATCGTCGTTTGAAAGGCTCCCCTGAGTTTACATATGGAAGAGGGGTGTATAAATCTCTTAAATGGTTCGATATTAATAGAGCATCTTGGTATAATCTGGTTTTTGATCGTGGTGTATGGAAAATGTTGATAAATGTTTAATGTTGAAATGCTAGATTTTCTTATAGCTTTTACATCTTTGATAATAGTGTTTTTTTTTTATTTGTCCCTAGCGTAGTGATTTCCTAAAATTTATATTTAACATATTTTTTTTTAGGCCAGTTCCTCTGATAGGATGGACCACTCTCTCTCTCTCATTTAACTTTTTCACCAATGCCAATTTTAAGAGTTAGCGGGCAAGTGACTGCTTATTTTCTTTAAGCTCAATCGAATGAGCAGTCACTTGCCCGCTAACTCTTAAAAACAGTTATATGTCAATGATACCGAATATTAAAATTTACGGAAAAAAGTTAAAAAATTGTTTTGTGCGCATCTTATCTGATATGCGTGTCGTGTACAAATTTACCATCCGTCAAAATTCTGCTGGAAGTATCTTTCCAACGATATTTTCAAGAAAATGTATGCGTCGATTTTTTGCCCAAATTTACTCGAATTTGGCTAAATCTTTTCTGCACTTTTTGGGACGGTCTTTTTTTAAATCGACCCCTCCCCCGGGTCATGATTTCAACCTATCATTATTTTCAAAAAATAACTAGAAATATAAGCAGACGACGTTGCTTTCTAATGTGAAATATTTATAAAACATCAAACTAAAAAATACACAGAAAAATATTTAAATTCATACAAAATAAAAAAAGATAGTAAAATATAAATAAGGACGAAGTTTTTGATTTCAAAATAAATTTAAAATTCTCAGAGTGAACAAGCAATGATCTAAGTTTTGTGCTTAATAGAATTTTAAGATTTTATTTTCGTCAAGTGAAAAAAGTTAATTTGCATAAACAAAATATTGTGCAGTTTTTATATTACAACTGGAATAAAATTCTATACATGTTTTTTTGCGCTAAAATTTACAAAAATATTCTATCAAAGTAATATCGTAATACATACTCTCGGGTACCTAATAGCCGTCCCCCCCCCCGCTAATTAATTTTTCGAAAATTTTCCACCCAGGACATTCTTATTCCAACCCCCTCGCTTATTAATTTTTGGGAAAATGTTTTTGAAAGTTCCCTCTTTTGTCCTAATTCTGCTGTATTAGCCTCCTTTTCAAAAATTTTCCACCCAGGACATTTTTATTCCAACCCCCCGCTTATTAAGTTTTGAGATTTTTTCCAACCCCCCCGCTTATTCCAAACCCCCCGGCTATTAGGTACCCGAGAGTAAGTAACAAGATTTGCCGAAGTAAATAAATCCATATCGAAATAAAGTTGTGATTTGCAAATTTAACAATAGAAGAATTAAAAAATAATTCAAAACGATTTTCTTCAACATGTTTTTTGCCTATTATTGAAAAACCTACCTTAAAGGAAGAAATTTTGGCGGGAATTTAATTTGGCGGATGGACGAAAAAGTTTTTTCAGAGGGAATTCAATTTGGCGGATGGACGAAAAAACTAAATTTGGCGGGAATTTAATTTGGCGGTCGCTTAAAAATTTAACCTTAGGATGGCGTCAAAACAGCGAAAAAATAGCAAAAACACCTTAAGGGCTCTGACCATAGTGAATTTTTCATAATTGCCGTGTTTAAAATGTGTTTTCTGACTGATGTAACCAACAAAACTATGGCATGTTATACATTTTCTGTTAGACAAACTATTCCTGAATCTGAAAATTAAAAAATTGCAATGAAAAAAATTGACGAAGAAGAAAATGAAGACTTTTGCGAGGAAGAGTATTTCAACTTTGAAGAGCTTAGTTTCGGTGAAGAAAAAACATTTTGAAAAAATGTTCGCAGTAGATGGTGTATCTTTTACCGAACAATAAAAATTTTTGCGGAAAATTTTTGTAAATGCTTCTTTGTCTCGAAATTTTCAAAATAGTGGTTTTTAATCAATTTTTCATCTGGATTTTGCTTAAAAAAACAGTCATAACTTTTGACACATCTTTTTAGAAAAATTTTCCGCAAAAGATAAAATAGTTCAATTCTTTGCGGACAGTGTAAAGAAATTTTGAAACAAAAAGGTTAATTACCTATTAAAACTTAGCACTTTTTATAAAAGAAGGTGATGCAACACATTATTAACGTCTTTTTAAAGTTCATAACGTCATTTTTGTAATTAAATTCTTAATTACTCTTAAGGGATTCGATTAAAAAGCAATTTATAAAGGCAATTCTTTGTTAAAAGTGTTAAGGAACCTAAAATATAACTTTTATGTTCAAATACTAAAATCAATTTTCCGACTATGGTCAGAGCCCTTAAAAGAGATCATATTTTCAAAATGTTTAATTTGGCGGGAATTTAATTTGGCGAATGGCGGAAAAAATAAATTTTGGCGGGAACTTAATTTGGTGGATTTCAGTCAAATCCACCAAATCTGCCAAATTTTCTTTCCGCCAAATTTTCTTTCCGCCAAAATTTCTTCCTTCAAGGTATTTTCTCTGACCTATCTGTTCTGACAGTATTTGGAATTCGGATACAAAATACGATGTATTTTTTCACATAATATTTCATTTGATTATGTACAGTTATGGTTGAATTTTCAACGATGAAATCTCACTCCTCTTTGCATATTATTCTGAAAATGAAAAAAAAATATATTTATTATTAATTTTAATAGTATGTTCATGTTTCACGGTAAAAATACTTAAAAAAGAATTTTGCTGGGAGTGTGGAGCAAAAAATACAAACTTGTTTTTAAAAACGCAAATACAAACCCTTACGCTTATACTCTGCCCCTATTTTTGCAAGAGTACCCCCCCCCCGGTTTAAAAATAGGTATTGGTATTAATTAATTCAATTTTTAATTTTGTAGGTTGAATTTGATGTGATATTTCGCGTCCGCTCAAAAACTTACATGATTGACATCGTCAATTTCTTGGTAGTCTGGTGACGAGTGTGTCGGATTACGTTGTCGATTTTGATTGGACGATGGTTTTCGTGACGTAGCAACTTCACTTTGCATCTTTGCTAACCTAAATTTAGAATTTTATACAGAATTAGAATTTATATTACACCGAGTTATCTTGTAATAAATGTTACACAACATTAGAAATATCTTTACAATTGTAATTCACAAATTGGAGACAAAGGGTACATGAGAAATTATAAACCAGAGAAGAATTTGTCTGTCACTGTCACATTATAAAAAGGTTAGCAAGGCCTACAAATCTTACTTTTGAAGTGTTTGCAGAGTTCCTGATAGTGTTTTACATCGTTCGATTAATGTATCCAACTTTTCAGGTTCTTCCTTCAAAAACCTGTAAAATAAGGCAGTTAAGCAATAAATATATTAATTTAACAGATTTTTTTCAAATTTTGAATTTAAGTTCAACTTTTGCAGGCTTTTCTAATGATGTTATGAGGAAAGACAAAACAAATATTCTAACTGAGAATCACGCAACAACACGGCCTGCTTTTGTTTCCGATGCACATAACTCCCGAAAAAGGTTTACAGTAGCGTAGCCAAGAGGAACACAAAATTTGAATAAGAAAACAGATTTTTATGTCATTTTATAATGATCTTTTAATACCATGAATATATAATTACAAGTGGCATAAAAATCTGCTGGTCGTTAAGGCCTAAAATAAAGTCATCTTTGTTCAGTAAAAGACTTACGTTTCCTCTTTGAGGATGATTTCAGTTTCGAGATGCATGACTCGTTTCATTGTGTCACTGATGCCAAGATATTTATCTGACAAGATGAAAAAAATATTTGTATAACCATGTGTCACAGAAAAATCACCGTTTCCAATGAAAAGATACCCAAATTTCATTCAATTTGCAAATTTGAATACCAAGTTTTTAACCATTATTTGAGAGTTTTGCCTATCACGCACGCCAGTCTTTCGGTCACAAAATTTTTTTCCTAGCCTTATTCGCAGGTCGGTCCTAAAGTCTCAAAATCCTATCTGCTTTTGAAAAAAACATGTATGATGCGTCCCACAAATAATAATACGGATTCTTATAGTTGTCAACTATAACACAAAAAATCAGCAAAAAGTAAAATGAGCTCTTTCAGAAAATTTTTGTACACCCCCAGTGAAGGATAAATTGGGACAAGCTGGACTTTTACAAGCTCTTATTTGATTTGGTTGGTCGTTAAGATGTAATAAAAGAATCTTATTACTTTTTCTAAAGAACGCGTCATCTCTATCACTTTAAATGACCAATTAGTGAAGTATCTTGTAAAAACTCCAAGGCATCTCGATAAATTGGATATTTTCCGTGGGTAGTGAAAAATCTGTAAAAATTTGCCTTGTTTTGGGGGCAAATTTGCTCTAATTAGAAGTGATTTTGAGTGTCCGGGAGGTCAACTGATGATGCAGGGGGATGAGATCTGTTGTCCGGGGGGTTAAAATTCACAATATCCGGGGAGTAAATTTCCAAAATGGTTATATCCTACACCCCCCCCCCATATTCAAAATTGGAGCCCAATGCTCCAAGTTTGATAAACACTTACTTCGCACATCGGTGAGACTTCGCGTTATGTTGATAATCTCTTCTTCAAACTCCAAAAGTTTGTTGGGATCGTCAACTCGTTTCTTGTTGACTACTTCCAAACGAACGTTCTCCATAACACCTTCTAATGTCCTGTACAAAGATGAAGAGAAATTCAATTGGAGGGCGTCTACCATGACAAGATTTCGTGCCGAAAAGGGGGTATCAAAGTGAATATCAAAGGTGAAGCATATTAATGTTCAGAGATTGGCGAAGTAGTTCGAATTTTACGATACTACGATTCACTTTTAACATTTCTTTAGTTCGACCGTCAATCAATGTCACATGAAGGAAATTAGTTGTATCATAAAACTACCTGTTAATTAAGGTCTAGTGATAAAACTTTGCAAATCAGAAGTAGGTAGGTAGCACTTAAAAGTCATTTGTGGTTTTCAAAAATTTGCAGGAAATTCAAACATAACACAAAGATAAACAGCTTCTTAAGTCTCTGAATTATAACTCGATATCCCATAAGTTAAAGCACTTAACATTTTTGGTTTTTGCAGGGAATCCCCCCTTTTGCTGCCATATATTATGTCCATGATGGTACATTGAAGAGACGGAGGTATTTCTTTCTAAAGGTAAAAGTGTTCGCAGAAACCGAACTATATAGTGGAACCCTTCAAATTATGGATAAAAAAACTAAAAAAAGGGACTCACTGTAGTCGATATTCTGTGGAGGATGTCTTTTTATTGTAATCGCCTTGATCATTGGTCAATCGATGTCGTTGTTCACGCACCGGGTGATCGTTCGCTGAAATAAGAGAGAATAGAATTTGATAATTTCTTTGTGAAGTCAAGGTAGACAGAAAGCACTGATGTATCAGAAACCCACCGGCAAAAAGACAATACATTAACGCTTTAATAGCTCCTGCCAAATTTATAAGCTGAAATTTAGAATTTAGAGTTCCAATCTATTAAAAACAACAGATTTCCACCCGCATTAAATTTTTTCACTTTATCCTCACTCGCTTAAACATTCTCACCGGGTCACTGAAACAGGGGTGTGCAAATCCCCAAAGTATCACCTCTATACCTCAACGTAAATCGTAAAATAAAATGTTGAAAAGTTAATCTCTTTTTTGGAATCCTGAAACTCTGTAAGGTAGATTCGATCACTTTTTAACGAATGAAAGTCTAATGTTTTTGAACAGGTAGGCATAATGGTTCAAAAAATGTCTTGTAGAAAATTTGAAAGACTTACCAAAAATGTTATTATTATTTCGATCCATTCTGTTCTGTAAAGTATCATCCACCTTGCTTGCTTTTTTACGGAACTCCAATAATTTCTTTTGTATATCATTTTTAAAATGCCTCGTATTATCAACATGCATTTTTCGTAATGTACTTAAATCTTTTCGTAAATCTGCGATATTTTCGCGTACTAAATTTGCGGCCGTTTCCAATTCAACGAAATCGGGTGCCGTAACTGAAGGACGTTGACACATTTTACGAGTCGGGCTTTTCGCTGACGATGACGACGAAGATTTTCGTGACCCCGACGTCGTAAAAACACCATCGGTGTGATCGCTAAAGCTCGAAGAAGCGGAGATACTCAAATTCTCCAACGGTCTCGCTTTCGTCCTCAAAGACGGTGAGTTATTGGATGTCGGTGCAGACGGCCCGTTGATGGTCATTGCTCGTAATTTTGCGATTTCAGCTTCTGCTTCAGAATGCATATCGAAAGAAACAGTATTTGCGTGTGGTTTACGAGGCGATGGTGGAGTTTCTAAGAAGAATGAAAGTTGTTATACAAAATATCGATTATGGAAAAAACTGATTTATAACTCATAAACAAAAGAGACCCTAGCATAACCGAGAAGAAAGACGTCCAGTAAAATAAAAATTTCATTACAATCTCCTAGTGCATGAACTGATGAACTGCAAATTCAACCTCGATCTTCATTTTGCGACCTTAGTGTAAAATGATTCCTAAAAAGTACTAGAAGTTTTTTTAGGTTGGAACCTAGATCAGCGAATGACAGCAAGGTTGTCAAGGATAAAGCTTAATATCGCCACCCTGCTGTGCTTTTTCAAAAGTTATCCTTGCTAATTACTTATCATTGTTGAGAATTAAGCATATGTCAAGTTTGCGAGAATCAGATTTAATCAACTAATCAATCCGCTGATAATTTTTTCTTTTCACTGATTGAAAAATATATCTCAAGGTCAAATCAAACTGAGCATTAAACCAACGACTTTATTCCCTGATTTTTCTTTCATCGACTGGTTTTGAACCAAAAATAAGTCAAATGTCAACCTCCTACCCAGAAGCCCTAGCACCACGTTGAGATTTTACTGATGAAGGTGATACAATCCTTTATTCACAGTCAAGCCATTTCACATTTCACGTTATATGGACGTTATGAACGTTAGATAAACGTCGAAACAACAATATTGTTTGAATAAGTATTTGCAATCTCCTACCCAGAAGCCCTAGCACCACTTTTAGATTTTACTGATGAAGGTGGTACAATTATTTCTTGAGTGCTATTAGAATCATCAAAACGCGAGAAAACAGACTGGGTTCGAGTTTGGTAAAACGTCCGAACGTATTTGTCCAACTTAGCGAAGAAAAGCCGAAATTATAATAATACTTTTACAAAAAGGAACATACCTGGAACACTGGATACGCTGGTTGTTGGTGTTTTCTTCTGTACAGTAGCATACATTCCACTTGATTTGCTATTCACACTGGAATTGGACGATCTCAAACTCTCCTGTACACAGTCCTCAATACTCGAGAAATTAATCTTCATTTCGTCTTCCAAAGATTGAAGTTGGTCCAAAAGGTCCGAAGCAACTTCGGTCGTATTTTTTGTTTCCGAGATTTTCTTTTTCACCGGCGCCGGTGAAGAATTTGGATCGTAATTCATCAAATCGTCCAATTCAGACATGTCAAAATCGATGGTTGGTTCGGCAGCCGTAGAAACGGCCGGATGCAGATTAATGCTACCATTTTGCATGACTGTCTTTGTCGTTTGTTTGTGTTCGACGTAAGACTGTTTGTTAGGCGGCGTAAAAAAACCTTCGGTCACGCGCGGTTTATGTTGGTGCGTCAAACTCATATCGTCCCGGGCGCGTTTTTCATCAGCGATCGCGTTCGTTTTAGCAGCGTTCGAACGTACGGTGACGCGAACGGATTTCGATTTGTTTAATTTTTGGTGCTGTGGTTCGTGCGGGGAATTGTTTGTGGTACCGCTACTAGATACTTTACGTTCGTTGAAATCTTCAGTGACGTCGGAACGGTGTTGTGCTTCTTGCTGTGCCTTGACGATGATGGTTGGTTGGAAATGCTTCGGTAATGCTTGATTCTGTATGGGAAAAACAAAAACATTAAAAAGTGAAAAAAATGATTTACATTCTTCTTTTGAAAACAGCATGTCGCTATCATCTAGGTAATAGCTTCTTCTTACAGCCCTTGATTTAAGTATTTAGTTCTCACTGTTTTCGCTAGAAAAGGGTTTTCCCTTAAAACTTTTAAACTATTATCCAGGCGGTAGAAGATGAACTGCTTTCCGTAGAAAAAAGTAAGGCGCCTTAATCCCTGACCCATCCATGAAAGCCATGACTTGAAAAAATACCGTAAACATGCACCGAAAGATCCAAAAACTTAATCAACCTTCAAGTAACAGTGTTGTACATCAACAAAAAACAAATTATAGTGCAGCAACGAAAAACATTTGTAAAAATCTCAAATTTGATGAGCTTAAGCAGATAATTGATGTGCCTACATCTGTTCAATATAAAAGGGTGCTGTTTTTTAATGCGCTTAAACTTCTAAAGGCTTAATCTAGAACAGTGAGACATTGATAATGAGAGATTCATAGTATGAGTTCGATTTCATTTAGATATAACACTGTCTACGATCTCATAAGCAGAGGAACAACATTGCACCTGATATCACAAAAAAATAATTCTGTAAATTTGGATAACAAATTTATAATATCAATGTTCAAAGTACTTATGCGATTCAAATAATCTCAACTTTACGACAAGAGGTTTTGACAAAGTATATTTTTAATTTCGCTTAGCGAAGTATTACGATAGCCTTTCGCGGTGGTGGCGGCGGCGGTGTCCTCGGAAAAAAAATTAGAAAACGAAAGTACTCGATACGGTGGACGAACTTACTAAATTTAACTAACACTTTACACGTTCGTTTAGCCACGGACGATTTTCGCGCGTTTTTATAGTGGTCCGATAACTGTGGAGATAATAAATTACATCAAGCCTTTTTGACGACTGTATTATTAGCTCCACAGTTTGGAGCGTACGGCTCCATAACTTTCTACATTTTTGTAAACATTCATCGTGAGAACTTTTTAATCATTATAATGGCTGCTTTTGAAACTTGCTGCTGCTGTATCAATTTTTATCATGTTTTCTTGCCTTTTGTAGAGTATTTAAAGAGGTTTATTATTCGTTTACTACTAAGTATTTTATGTTTGTGTAGTTACTGAATGCACCAATAAATTGATAATGCTCAGTAAGTAGAATAAAAAGAGTTACTTTTTCACAACAACAACATAAAACCCTGCCTCTTCTTCACTAAAACTACGAACAGCGCAGGTATGATATTTTTTTCCTTTTTTCACCAGATAGTAATGTGTTAATAGTGAAACCAGTTGTGACAAACAGTCAGTTTTAGCAAGTATTCTTTAGAAGTTAATTGAAATTCAGCGATCATTTTCGTAATCGAACTGTCAAACTACTGTGAGATCGGGTAACTTGCGTCAGTGGAGGCTAATGCATAGCCCCTCAAATGAAGTTAAATGGTAGCGTAGAGCTTCGAGCAGAGCTGTGCAGTTCTTTTGTTTTGAAATTTTGATGGCTATCGTAAGTTTCCCTCCACTGATGCAAGTTATACCCGACTTCACTGGGACTTCACAGTATCCATCGAAATCAAACGATAGCTGTTCGATTACCGAACCTTATTTGGTAAGAAATTTTTTTGATTAGTTTGATTATATAAGTTTGATGACAGTTTTTTTATCCGATGAAGTTTGATCGGTGTTCGATGGGTTTGGTAAGTAAGTTTTTCCAGCTTTTCCTCCCCAATGGGATGATAGATATTGCCCTGCTCTTTATGGTTTAGCGTGGGCGTCTGCTAATAAGCCGTCGGAATGTAAAGAAGAATGAGCAACAAGGTAATAAATCAAACTAATCGAGCTTCAATCAAACTTCACCGATCTTGATACACCTTTTGCTAATCTGGATTTTCATTTTGATATATAAAAAACTCCAGTGGTACCGTTGTTTTGTATAAGATTCCCATTTCCGTACTAAGATTCTTGTTGCTTTTCTGGAATCTTTCCCCTATATATTTTTTACGGGATAACCAGCAAGAGATTGGGGAGGGTTTGTTTAATGGGATGCATTTTAAATAGTTACCGTCAACTGCTCTAACTTAGGACTATCTGTCAAAGCATGGGACGGCAATTCGGCCACCATTTCACCAAACCTCCAAAGTCATTTGATTTGAGTTAAGGAACGGCGTATTAAAAAATACAGGATTTCTCTTTCGATTTTACAGTAAGTGAAAATACAGACCAGATATGCAACAGTCCCATGTTTCGGCCAATCGTCTCAAGTTAGAGCAGTTGACGGTACAAAGGAGTCATTGTTGTGATTTGCTAGAAGGGCCATTAATCGATTACGTATAATATTGATTCTTTTACTGTTTTTAGCACTTACTACTTTCACTTGTGTGTAAACATTTATTTTATGATTTTGTAAGGTTTACGGTCAACCTAGAAATAATTAATTAAATAATTTTAAGGGTCTATTACAGCATCAGAAGAATAATTGTATTACTTTATAAGTGAGGTTTAAGTCAATTTGTATCTGGTGAGAAAATTTGAGTAACAGTGGTAAATAAATCTTGACCGAAGTCTGTATCCTTAAGTTACAAGCTTTTCTTAATATATTTTCATATGGATATTGCATATTGAGATTTTGGAAATTTTTGGCAAAAATAGCCAAATTTTAATCTCAAGGAGTATTATTTCTTTAAAGCTTATAAAGTTGGCTAGTTTTTACCCTGCTATTTTCTAGTCCAGAAGCTGGAGCTCAACAATTCAACTGTTTTTTTGCCTATGATTTTGATGGTGGTGCGCCATCATTCATATCAAAAAGCGAAGATAGTATACAACAGATTTTTCTGACAAGCCATTTTCTCAATTTTAGAAAATTCTACTGTTTATAGAAAGAAGTTGATAAACTTTGCCCAAGTGAAGCACAAAATGAAGTTTCTGGCATCAAAGAATGAAAAGTTCTTTTTTTCTTCTTCATTTTCAAAGAATTTTAAAATTCATTTTCTCAAGTTTATTACAGTTCTCTGAATTATTCTTCTGAATTGAAAGATTTTTTTACGCTTATATATAAAAAGGAATTTTTTAGTCGCATTTTTTTAGGAATCTTTTTGTTCTTAATGGATTGAGATTTTTCATAAGAAAACAGGGTATTCACGACCTGTATGTAAAATACAATGTGTATTTTTTGTGTAACGCTTCATTCAAAATATATAATGCATAATGCTGATCGTTTATGTTCAAATATTATGCGAAATTTTCGACTTTAAGTCGTCTTGTTTATTTTTTATAAAGACATTGTCTTCGTTGCCAGTTTTCCCAAATCTAGAATCCAATTCTATCCCACCCTTTGAAAAAGAGAAGACCAAGGCTCCAGGGTATAACTAGATAACATCACATCACAATATTTATCAATGAAACCAAGCTTCTTGATGAAACATTATTGACTTGTATAATCACAAAAACATACAGACTAGAGTAGGGCACTAATAAACTATGAAATGAAATTATCAAATAAGGTTATGTGTGACGACGAAGTGAATAAAAAACCACAGAATTTTGATAAGATTTTTGTGAATTAAAGTAACATGAAAATCTTTGTACCGTCGTCACATGATTATAAGGAAAGGTTTAGTTTTGTAAGCTCTGCCTGTTCCCCTTTGAAATTTATTCTCCATTTTCCCAAAACGAAACAAAAACGAAGAAAGAATACAAAGTTAACTTATTAAATGGGGGTAAACAAACCAAGGTACTTTAGATACCTTAAGGGAAGAAATTTTGGCGGAAAGAAAGTTTGGCGAATTTGGCGAAATGTAGGTCATTCGCCAAAATTTCTTCTCTTAAGATAATAATTCAAATTGTGATGTGAATCCCTCCTACCAACTTCCTAACGAGATCAAAAGGTTGTTCGATTTAGCTTTACAGTATGGCCCCCAAAACGGAAACGGCCCCCAAAACGCAGATTTTCATTAAAATGAAGATTCTGACTTGTAAATTTATCAGAATTAAACGATTTTTGTTTATTTTGAAAGAATGATGGTTATACTTAAAAATGAGCATGTTTTTGCTGGTTTGAGACGAATGCAAAATAAAATATTTGCGTCTAAAGGAAATATTTTAACACCAAAATTAGATAAAAATTGCATATAACTCACTCTAGCTCCTTGGATATTGAAAATAAGTTATGAAAACGGGGTATAGGAAACTTTCTACACCTAATGCCGTTCAGAAAATGCAAATACATCTGTGACTTTAGAGGCTGGGTAAAAGATATAGCATCTTGAAGGTCAACCAGTATTTTGGAGCCCTAGAATCAGCATTGACAAAACCGAAAATTCTAAATATGAGAAAAAGCAAAAAATCTTGGAATTCTATTCCTATCACCTTGAGTTAATAATTTATAACAAAAAATTAACATTATATATAAAAATTTTCGCTGAATCAGCAAAAACGGCAAATTCTGTCATTTTTTTGCAAAATATAGGAGAAAAATATCTTTAAAGCTTAATATTTTCAGTTTCAGTTAAGCTTTTTTTCTAAAATTTTCACAGCTTATTCCATACATGAATAGAACTATTTTCAAAAGAGATTTATTTTCAAAAACTTGATTAAGACGTTGTTAAATCAAAATTGTCATTTTGAAAATTTCGAAATTTTCAGTTTGGACTTTGCAATATTGAAAATCTTGAAATATTTCATAAAAATCATAAATTTTACATCCATCGTGTCGTAAATTTAAGGGAAAACACAAATATGTTCATAATTTTTCCCCCTTTTACTACCGGGCTTAATAATTTGATTTTAGCTACACCTCCGTTTTGGGGGCCCCAAACCTGCATTTTGACAACCAGGGGTATACTGTAAAAATTTTATCAAATAAATTTATGCCCAAGACCCTCTAAATCATATTTCAAAACTATGGTCAAAATTTTGTATTCATATATTAAAGATATCTCGAGAAATCGCTAAAATTTCAAACCTCCGTTTTGGGGGCCATTAGAAAAAAGCTACCTATCTTTAAGCGATTGAAAAATATTGTTAAGATAGAAAATTTTGAAAAAGAACTTCCAGGAATAAAAGTAAAGATGTTAAAGGTTTTCATGCAGCAAAAATTTTTGTAAAATCTCTTTTCTTCTAGATTTGAGAGAAGTTTCAAATTTGATCGCCGTTATGGGGGCCACATACTGTAAGATAAGAGAAAAGACAATTAACAAGTCAGTTAGAACAAACAAATCACAAATCACAAATTAAGGATAGAATATGATAAAACTCACCTTTTTAGCAGCAGACTGCATTTTCACTTGTAAATCATCAACAAAGGTTGGATTTAATTTCCCAGGATTCTTTGCGTCACCATACTGAGCATGGAAGAGATCGTCGTGTGGTTGCTGTGCATTATGGGTATTTTGTTCATCGTTAAGAGCTGTTTTGAGAAGTTCGGTTAGATCATCCAATTGGTCTTGCACTGATGATGAGTCGCTCATACTTCTATTGGGGAAAAAACGATAAATAAAATGACAACTCGATTGAATCTAATTCGATTTTCATCGGGAATAGGATTTTCTTCGAATAATAGAGCGTATCGAATACTTTAGGTATACAAACTTTTGCAAGCAGAAACTTTCGCGAGGTCGAAAAATCGCGAAATTTGCGACATTTACTTTCGCCACGGCAATTTGCGGCTAGGGTCGAAAAGGTGTATTGGAGCGTCGTTTATGAGAGTTTCTTGCTGACGGTAAGGTTTCAATATTATCGAATGAAGGAGCGTATCGAATATTAGAGCGACGAATTAGAGATTGACAGCTGTAGTTTCTTAAACTCTAAATACTATTACTCAAATCTCTTTTAACTTGATTTCCAGTTTACTCGAACATATTTTCAAGTCACTTTAATTAATAAACTCAACACAATTATCGATAAATCGAACAAATCTGCGTTCCAATTATTCAGATCCTACAGTATTTGTCAATCGTCAAGGCAGCAACGACAAGTGATCAATTTTTAGCGTGACATTTGTAAAGTTAGAATTAAGGTTGTGACTATTTTATGGATAGAAATTCCTGACATGGTTTGAAATAATACAATAAAACTTACTTGTCTAACATTTTAAAATAACGAACTCTACAATAAATTATAACATTTCTAAACTACTATGATTTTTAAAATATATCAAAACCATGACCCTGTCCAGAAAAAATCTAAACTGTCAACTCTGTGGAGTGATAATATATACAAAGAGCGACATAAAAACTACAGAACGATGACATTAATTCCCGTCACGATAGCGTCATAAAGATTTTGATTTTATGTCAATGTCTACATCTTATTGTTGAAACGATCTTTCGTTATCAGGACAGTCTACGAGAAATTCCAAATAAGGAAGTTACTCTGTGTTGAACATACCTTGAGGAATGCAATGACTTTTGCGGTTTTTAATTTCTTTTACTTTTCGGTTTTAACAGAACAAAACATTACAGGATTGAAATGTCTGATTAAAACATGATGAAAAGTTTATTAACATTGAAACGATAAGTCTCGAATAATGGACTAAAAGAATAAAATCTAGACTTCAAGTCTATCTAGACTATAAGTCTTTCTGTCTTTTCATTAGGTATTATCGGGTATTATAACTTCTCTTTCTTTCTGCCTGGTTACCGAAAATATACCGATTCCGTGTGACGTCATTTTTACCCACGATCAGCCATTTTTATTAGAAATAGTAGAAAGATTGTGTACATGATGGTTTAGTAACAATTTGATAACTCAAAGTCTTCAAATGATTCCCGCTTGGACCTGCACATAGTTTGATGTTTCGTGGGTGAAATTTATGCCAGTTAGGAACAGCCAGCTTGCTTGAGGTTTGCTTGAAGATAGTGCCTAACTGGAGTTTGCCGAATTGGTCTATACAGAGGAGACTTGAGCATCACAAAACTTCAGTGAGATTTCAGTACAACTTTTCTTTGTATATTTACTGCAAATTAAGCCTGTATTGGGCTATTCCATAAAATTTCCATATAGGGGGGGGGGGTGGACGAACCTTTTCAAGTGAAAACAAATTTCTTGGCAAAGTGTAGATACCCCTAAAAAATGGTAAAATCTGCAAAAGAACCCTTGGAAAATTTTTTTTCATGTCTTAAAGTGAGGATGGACGAAGTAAAATCAGTTGTTCACCCCCTGGAAATTCAAGAATAACTTTTTACCCCCTGCAAAAATGAAAAAATATACTTCCTTAGACCCCCTGGAAATCCTTCTCAGATTACCCCCTGGAAATGTTCGTCCACCCCCCTGTATCATCATAAAATGGAATGGCCCATTGAACCCTTTCACTACGTATGTAATGAGTTTGATCCGGTAGGCCTATCCGCCTATCTATTGGAAGAATCGTCTAAAATATGTCGTATTCGGACAAAAAGAAAATCAAAACAAGTATCTCTCTTCACGAACCTAAAACTATCAATTCACGCATTAAGTGCAAAAATGTATCGCGAATTTGATAATTCGCGAAAGTTTCCTAGTCCTGGCAAAGAAGATAAAATTCTCAATCAAACGTAGCACATCCATGCCAATAATTCAAAAGCAAACGCAAACAGTTTAAAAGCTTTTTACACAAGCAGTCAAGCCAACGAACAAATGACAACCGTTTTCGTCACCTCAGAATACAAAGTAAACAAAGGTAGAACCCACAAACTCTTGAGTGTTCAATGAAAAATACACTGTTCAGACTTCAAAACGTTTTTTTGCGGTAAAATATTTTCTTACAGCAGAAGAGCAAGGAAGTCATGAAGTGCTACACGAACTGTGCAAAATTCATATATGATAGAAAAATATAATTCCAAAGACAGCTAGGAATTGCTTAGTTTTAGTCCATGTCAAATGACTAGGAGCCTCATTTATTCACAAGCCCTAAAACTAACTAAAAATTGTATTCGAAGGATGCTAACATTGCAAATAGTTCGTACACCAAAGTGAACCTTAAATATGCTAAAACCGAACCAATACCCTTTATACATAAAAATAATTTTGGAAATCGAAATCTAAACATACTTGAGAAAACTTTGTGAAATATTGATCTTCATGTTTATATCCAAAGTGACCATCGCCTCTCTCTCACGAGATAAAACTCTTAATATGATTTAGCTTTGACAATTACATTTCATTGAATAAACAGACAAGGAAAGAGAGACTTGACTGGAAAGTTTTGACCACAAGTAAAAAGATAAGGCGAGACTATGAAGAAATAAAGATGACGCATCTATGCTGATAACAATCTTTTTCTGACTCTTTCAAAATTGGCCTGCCTAAGATATCCCATCAATGTTATGAATTCATGTAATGTCATAAAATATTGCCGTAATTCTTTTTCAGAGTTGCTATTCACTTTAATGATTTTCACTTCATGAAAAACATGGCCGAGAATCATTGAGTTTCAAGCCCGAAGGGCTAGAGGCGAGACTCCTGGATGGGAAATGAAACCACTTATTTCCCATTTAGAACTCCCACGCGGTAGTTTTTACACAAACGCCGGATTGAAACTAAAATCTATCGCTAGATTCCAAAAAATGCAGTCCTCCAAAACAAAGGAACCACTAGATACACACCGTCGTCATGATAACGACGCCTTCTATGCGCGTTTTGGATGGGAGATAAGTAGCTTCAATTTCTATCGCCTGAGAAGGGTTAAAGTTTCGCCTCTAGCCCGGGCTTGAAACTCAATGTGGAGAATGGTATCAAATTTTACCAGGTCAGTCATTATCTTGTCATTTATTCTTCATTCCATAGCAATAAATTTCGCAGATCGACCACCTTTATGAAAAATATTTAATAGTGAACTTTGTAATTTGACCCAAACCCATTCTGATCTCAATCTCTTCGTTAATAAACTGCAACATGGACCTTTTCGACCGTAGTCGCGCGGTCAGGCGCGTGTCACAGTATTATTTAATTTACCACCCTAAACTCGATCCAAGTTTCTTACTCGATCAAATTCTTTTTTTTACACTTTTTTCTATTGTTTTTAGGTGCGAAAAAAAGAGTTGGACGGTTTCAGGGTGGTAAAACGGACAAAAAAATTTCCCGCGCGGTAACTGGCGGCTACGATCGAAAAGGTGTATTAAAAAAGCTGACTGCAAGTAATCGAAAAACAAAATACCTTTCTTTTTCGAGTTTGTGTTGATGTAAATTCGAAGATGGTGCTGCATTGTAGGAAGTTGAAGAGTTAATCGAATGTGTTGATTGCACTGCCGATGTGGAAGGTGTGATATTGGTAGAGGAAGAGGTGGATTTTTTGGTGGCGGGGGCGTGGTGGTTTATGGCGGAGGATTCGTTAGAATGTTGAACGCGGCTGTTACCATCATCTGAAACGTACGTGTAGGAGGAAGTTGCAGAGTTTTGCATGTGCGTTGGTCGCGTTAACACATTATCTGACCGTAAAGAGGAGCCAGAGTTTGTTCTAGTGCGCATGCGTGGTGCCGATAGATCAGCGTCTTGAAGTGATTCTGCGTAATTGATTTTGGTGGATTGTTTTTGTTGATGATTGTTGGATGACGAGTGGTATCTTTGGAGATCGTTAGCTTCTGATTCAGAGAAGGAATGGATATCATTGTTTGGTTGTTGTTGGTGTGGTGGTTCTTCACTCAGCGGTTTGTTTTGCTCGTGCACTTTAAGGAACGAGCGGTTCAAAACGTCCCTGAAAATAGAGAGTTGAACAGACATTAGTTTTATCTGTTAACAAACCTGTTATCTAGAGAAATTCCGAAATCCATTGTCACAGTAAGAACAATAAACGTGGCATCTTGTCATTTATCATTTAAATCGAAATCGTTTGAGCTAAATGAAGGAGTAAATAAAAACGCAGGGACAGCAGAGAAATGTTGTTTCTCAAGTCAAGAAACCATCCAAGAAATGAGAGTCAAAGCTGTGAAATACGGGTAATACTAAAATACGCAACCAGCCACAACCAGCCACAACCAGCCACAACCAGCCACAACCAGCCACAACCAGCCACAATCAGCCACAACCAGCCACAACCAGCCACAACCAGCCACAACCAGCCACAACAACCCAACCACAACCAACCAAAATCAGCCAAAACAACCAGCCACAACCAGCCACAACCACCCAGAAAAAGGTACAACCACCCAGGAAAAGGTACAACCAGCCAGGAAAAAAGGTACAACCAGCCACAACCACCCAGAAAAAGGTACAATCAGCCAGAAAAAAGGTACAATCAGCCACAACCACCCACAACCACCCAGAAAAAGGTACAACCACCCAGGAAAAAAGGTACAACCAGCCACAACCACCCAGAAAAAGGTACAACCAGCCACAACCACCCAGAAAAAGGTACAATCAGCCACAACCACCCAGAAAAAGGTACAACCAGCCACAACCACCCAGAAAAAGGTACAACCACCCAGGAAAAAAGGTACAACCAGCCACAACCACCCAGAAAAAGGTACAATCAGCCAGAAAAAAGGTACAATCAATGTAAAAATTAATAGTAGAAGGGTCTTTAGCTTTATATATGCACTAGTAAGTACAGAGAAAATCGTCTACTCAAACAAGAACAAAACAGCAAACTCGTTCTTCCCAACTCACCTCACGTCATCCAACTGAAAGAAGACGCCAGTCTCCAGATCTTTGATATAAATACTTTTTTCGTTCATTTCGAAATCTGGCATGGAGACTTTGCCAGGAAACGCATTGACAAAGAGAACTTTGATAGCATCGATACTGCTGACACTGGATGGAAGGTTGACGCGCCTCATCTCGTCATGGAATTGAAGAAACACGACTTCTGTAAAAATGAAAATAAAATAACAAAATAACAAAATCTCAACTTTTGACCGAAACTTTCTAATTTTTTTCGATTCTATCCACTAAGTTTTATAGAGAGGTGATTCAGTTATGGATAGCCTTTTTAGAGCTGTCTTCAAGACAAATGGGAAGCATTCACACTGACGAAAGAGTCTCTAAAGTCAGACACCAATGACTCCCAGCAGTTTGCATGAAAGCATGAACAGAAATTGCGTCAATTTCAAAAAAAGAGTGCATGAACGCATGAATTTTGGGGGGAAAATGGGGTAATTATATTTCAACGGAAAAAAAATAGCAATATAAATTTTTACTTGGACCAGTAAACGTTTTTGGATCAAGATAGAGTTTCTTCAATCTCTTTGATGTGGCCATTAATTTCCAACAAAATTAAAAATTCAAGCCAATTTTCCAAGCTTAAAACAAGTCCTCAAAAAACTGAAAACGAGACTTTGCTGTAAAATTTCTCGTGCACTATTACATACACACAACTTTTGCTTTGTAAAAAAGCCTAATGTTGTAAATCTGAGAGATAAAATATTTGCAGAGAATTTAAAATATCAAACTTATTCGACTGGGTAGTTTTGAATGAAACGCTAGCTAAAAATTGACTTTCAAAACGGCCGTTATTAAAGCTAGCGTCATTTATAAAGCTTAAAGTGTTCATAATGTAACATCAATCTCGTGAGGCGCTATACGAATTTACACAATGTCTCAAAAACGAGCTCCTAGAAGTTTGAATTTTTCATTTAAAAGCTTGTTTTTGCAGTCGAAGTATACTAAGTAAAAACTAAAGGCGCTTAAGTAAGTATGTTAAGTTCCCGTTAAGACGGATAATGGCACGGTTAGAAAGCGTATTCGTTATAAACTCTCTTGCATTTTGTGAAATAAGTCAGCCCAAATTTTACAATCACTTGACAATTTTCAAATTTCGCGCCTTTAACTATTCATGATAGCTGATTGGTTGCAAGTGACGTACTGACTGATTTTACTTCGCTTACAACCAATCAGCTATTCGGTCCGTTATGTAATCTTAGAAGACATTGTAATGGTGCATATCATGAATTGTTCTGTTTGTGTTTGACAAGTTTCCATTGTTTTTTTATTTGAAAAATTTCTCAACCGTCTAAAATTGAAAGAAGTATAACAAACCTTTTGACGGTGTTTTACTTTTCGGCGTTTGAGACGACGTCGGTATTTGTCGATGATAATAGCCTTGTTCATCGTCCGATGATTGGTGTCTTGAAGACGAATTATGCACCGTTGTTGAAGATTTCGTTATCGTGGTACGTCTGACTTGAGGTGACGATCCGAAGGCCGACCCATCGGAGCCTTCACTTGTGGCGCTGGCCGCACTTCCACCGCTATGGCGCCGATGATGCCCAATACCGTTGGTATGGATGACGGGGTTTGTTTTGATGTATCTATGGTCGACGTCGTCGTTGTCAAGACCATGTTTTAAGCGTTGCTCGTGGCGACGATCACGCTCCATTTGTCTCTCCCTTTTCATCCGCTCCTAAAATTTTAAAAATCAAAAAAATTCTGAAACCTTATTAAACCAAAGAAAGGTTTTGGCGGTTCTACCATCTCGTATATTTTACCGGAATACTTTCTTTATGTTCTACAATCAAGGTCATATATTTGAGAAAAAAGGGAAATTCACCGGGAAGTTTTGAAACAATCGATTTGTAAGTGCTCTAAAGTAGGTTCGAAGGGTAGAGTTTTAACTCTGAGTTTTAACGCTAGACTTACGAAATACGATCAAAAGTTCAAAAATAGTCCAATAAGGCTCAAAATATAGCCTGGAAGTCTGCCAATCCCTCCCAAATTGAAATATTCGATTAAATTAAAGAGATAGCCCAAAATCGACTTTCTCGCCGGAACTTTAAATCTTGAAAAACGTTAAAGTAAGTGAGATTCTCGATATATTTCAACCATGATTGTAGCTGCCTTTAGGTGCAGTCTCTTCTTTAAAGCAGTTTTCTTTAAAAAAAGTGTAGTCCCGCATTAGGTATTAGGTAGACAAGTTTGAGCCCACCGAGATTCACCCGATAACTAAATACAAATCCAGCAAATTAAATAAAAATTGTCTATCGTCAAAAAAATTTAATATCTCATATGGAAGATTTATACATATTCACATTCGTTATCGACACAAACAAATGAAGGCGCCATACCAATCAAAAAGATACCTTATAATCACGCGCCATATCAGCACGATAATCCATACCCATTTCTTGACAGTATGGCTCGCAATTCATCATAAATCACGTGGAAATTCAAATCAATTATATTAACGCAACTGTCAGTAAAAATCCCAATGTGGATGAAATTCAAAAAAAATAAAGTTGTACACTATAAAGTGTTTTTTTCTTCTTGACGAATCTTTGTGAAAACAAATTGACTAAAAATCTTTCAAATATATACACTCTCTATAACCATTAATAACTGACAAATAATTCTAAAGGACATATATTACTAAGTTCTAAGCCGTGACCATCACCGTTGGATACTAAGGTGCGAATAGAACAACAATGACAACCAATATAGTCAATGAAATCATACTATTCGAAATTTCAGGATGTTTTTTCAGGTAGCGTACGAATCGTTTCCCCTTTTTCAATACATATGTTTTTACTGACATTTTGTTCAAAACAGGATGCGCAAAGTTGATAACCACAAGTAAATATAAGAGAGAGAAAACGACGATTTTTTAACACCTTATATGTCTTGAATTCTTGAAAATATTGTATCGATGTAATGCGATCTTGAGAATTGAAGGTTTCCGTACTATAAGGATATCCTTGCCTAAACAGCTTCGTCTTTTCATGTGCGATGAAAATTTTTTAGTGGTTTTCACCACTCTCCAAGAATGATCATCAAAATTGATGACAAAATCGGTTTAAAATGAAAAGTAGGGGTCGAAAAAGTTTATATGTATTTTGAAATGAGGCGGTTTAGTAGTAGACATTGGTTTTGTTGTGAAAAGAAATTTGACAGGAAAAAAGTTTTTTTTTCCTCCATGAGCGATTGATTGGTTTCAACTGTCGCCTTTTGTTGAGCTTGTTTCATAGTAGCAAAAAAAATTCAAATTTTTGGATATCAGAAGAACACATTCCCAGGCCTATGAAACGGGCTTTTTATATTATACCTTATCGCCCCTTTTTACCACGGCCCTTATTGGCGTTATTTTGGGCTCGTGGCGTATAATTAGGGCCAGCGTAAAAAGGGCCGATAAGGTAGTTCTGTTACAGAAAATCACAGATGCTGGTTTGTTTCTTTGAAAACACAACGTCATGAGTATCATCATGAGAATTTTTGACAGGTGATTATTTCTAAAGTTGTCAGAGTTTCCTGGTAAATGTCAAAAACGTTGTCGCGAAGCTTTAACATAGTACATATCATTAGACTTTAAAAACAAATAGAGTAAATGTCTTTTAAAGCCCATTTACATTGGTTCATCCTATTGTTATTGACTTTTTTTTCCTAGTTTATGGGTATGTCTTAAGGGCTTTGTGGAGCATAAGAACTTATAAGTTTTGAAAAGAGGACACTTAGCTTATGATACCCACCTAAGACTTCGAATTGTTACACTCCTAACGAATGTCACATACTTTCCCATGAGAAAATTTTGAGAATAAGGTGGTACCTAGCTATTTTAACTTTGATATTAAGCATGTAAAGTCACTTCACGTGTCAACTATTCACCTTTCAATGACTAACTCACAAGAAGAATCCTTTATTAACTGTTTAATACTACGGTAGTACTAGCAACATACAACATACAACAACCATATTAGCAGCATCAAGGAGAAAATTGCTTCAACCCTAACTCGTGGTTTCTGCCTACTTTTTCAGTACCCCTTATTAAAGTGCAATTTTACCCTTAAAGAAAACTCACCCTTAAATCGAACAAAAATTACCAGTGTTAGAAATGCCCCCCCCCTTAAAATTAAAAAGAAGCAGTCCCCCTTAGATTTTTTAATTCCCTTCAGCAAACAATTTTTTACAATAGAGAGAGGGAGAGAGGATGCAGATTTTGAGCACAAAAACGGGAAAGAAGATATTAGATAAATAAAATTATCATCAATAAAACCAGAGACAGAACATTTGCAATTCAATCAACTTTTTTCAAATTTTACTTCCCCCTTTTCTTCTTGTTTTGATCGATTCTTGCAGCCCTTGATAAAAACTCCCTCCTTGAAAAAAAATACAAAAATCCCCCTTTTCAAAAGGCAATTTTTTTACTCCCCCCTTATTTTAAGGGGGTGGGGGCAGAAACCATGCTAACAGCATCTCAACATCATCATAACAGTTATCCTTCTCTTCAAAAGCTATATAAGGTTACTATTAACCTTCTTTCCTAAGAGCTTAAACTAAGATTCATCTTGCTCTTCGCTCCTCATAAATTGTAGAAAAGCTCATGGAGCAAACTCATAGTTTTCGACCAATTTCGACCAATCTCCATACAAGCGAAAAAAAAGATTTTAATCTAAAACATATGTCAAATAGGAGAAAGAATATATAAGGAACCCTTATTCCCTATCATTTTATACGACTTTTTTTTCATCAAAGTAAAACCACATTATATCAAAAAATCGAATGCTTTAAAACATCACGTGACCAAAACATTGCGTAATGTTGATATAAAAAGTGGGAAACTTGGCTTTAAAACTTCTTTGAGATCAAACTTGTAAGCCGCAAGGTATAGAGTTGACAAATATGTTAAATAAATAAGTGGTTTTTTACTGTGTGGTGAATTTCAAGTGTAGGTTTTAAAGGGATTCTTAAACATCGCCTCCGTTCGACCATGCTATTAAGCTTATCACTGAATGTTTCGGAGACCATTGTTGGATCACAGTTATCTTATATAAGAGATTGCACCCACACCCTATACTAGATAGATAGAGCTACTCCGTAGTCAAATTATTGCGAAAATTATCTTTACGAAAACCATCAATGAAAAAAGAAAGATCCTCATAAAAGTCTTGTTGGTTTGCTTTGGAATCACTTTTTCCCTTTTTCAATCTTTCGATCGTCCTGAATTCTAAGCTAAACTGGTTTGACATTTATAGAACTTTAAGCTTCTAGTCTCTTTAACCCGAGCCTCTGTAACTTGAATGCCTTTTCAAATCGAACAAATCTTGTGGTCATTTCAGTTAACAATGCCTTAACCTTACTTCAAAACTCAAAATTTCCATTACTGGAACAAATTTTTCTTCCCGAGCGTACTGTTATACAGGTCAAAAACAAGAAAGCAATATCTAAGGCTTTTGGATTAAACCCCGAAATTTGAAGACAAAAAAGTCGTTGTCCGGAATTCTTTTGGACTAATTCTATGTTGGGAGAGAGAGAGAGATAGAATACCATTTCCGTTACCCCCGGTAGATATCTTGACAAAAGATCATAAATAAAACCGTTGTCAGTGACGTCATAAATAACAAAAACGAATTCGAATACAATTCAAAACTATGTTTTGATGAGCCCCACGGCCCCTAGCCATTCGCGTGATCGAGTGATCCATGGTTTTTCGTAGCACGATGGCGTGAATTTTGAAAAAAATTGGCGTGATGGCGTGAAGTTAGGGTCGGTTGTGTTGATGATACTACAACATTTAATATTGTATAAACCGTGGGAGAAAAAAATACATTTTACCCAATATTGGTCAGCACTTATCAGTGTCATCGTGAAGCAAGTATGGTTAATCTCTCTGATTGGATAATTTCTCCTGATTGGTCTACAGATTCCAACCAATCAAAAACCACAAAAATTCAATTACACGGTTATTGTTATTTTTAGTTAAATCTTATTTCATGGAAGCTATGAAAAGAAAGTTTAAAGAAGATTCAAAAAATGTTATTAGTCTCCCCGGGTAACAAGAAAGTGCTGCAGTCGGTACTAAAATACCAGGTACAGTTGCCGCTAATTGATTAAATTTTCAAAGTGAATTGGATTTTCATCGAATAAGGGAGCGTACAGAATAGTAAAGCGTATTTTATGGGAATTTCTTTTTGACGATGACTTTCAATATTATCGAATAATGGAGAGTATCTAATAGTAGAACGTCGAATTAGAGAGCGTCAACTGTATTTAAAAATCCAAAAATAAAACTATTTCTTAGTTCCAAGTTCGTACCACAACGTCATAATACATAACGTCAAAAATGTTGATTGAAAAAGGTTTCAACGATCAACTTCATTCAAACACAAACACAGTGGTGCTACAAACAAAAATAAATCCTGAGCAATCAAGCATAATTTCCTTACAGTGCACACAAGAAATAATGAAAGGGATACCGGAGGATCAGTTCATATAAATCAATAAACTAATTATCTCAATACCCTTTTGTCATTTTGTTTTAAATACCTAATTAAAGAGAAAATACAATCAATGAAGACACAGTATGAACACTTTACAGACAAATTGCAATGGAGTTTATTGATCCCTGCTTAAGATTTAAAGGAAATCTGAAAGTAATGAGGGGTGTCTCTCTATGAATCAGACAGTACTGTAGGAACCATTTTGATATTAGCTGAGGTTAAGTGACCCCGCTAGGGCATGGTTTTGCCAGAGGTATTTTTTTGAGAATCTAAGTTCAAGATTGCCGGAAAATGCAATCAAAATATTGTAGCTACAGCAATGTTCATCGTAGACCTATTCTCAAGTACAGACTGGTGTAAAATTATCAGTTATCGTTGATCCTTTTAATATATAAGAGCATAAGCACCAACAATTGATCCATATTAAACAGGGCAACACGACTAGATAATAGTCCTTGAAGGTCAATTTATAGTGGAGTCTCTTTAGCTCGAACTTCTATAACTTAAATGCCTCCTTACCTGCTTGTCCCCAGTGCGTTCGAGTTAGAGAGACTCAATTATATTACCAAAAATAACAGATAAAAGATAATCTAAAGTACCGCCATCATTAGATCATTGAAGCTTGATCAGACATTTGTATGAAATGAGAATTTCAACTCGAATCCATTACTTTTTCAATGAAATTTAACTCAATAAGCATAGCATGATTTTTTAGATCTGGTTGATTTGGATATCCTTGTACCCGCCCTATTATCTTTATACAACACAGCAAACAGATAATAAACCATGATTTCAAGGAGAGAAAAAGTTACAAGTTTATTTCCCGTCTACCAGTTTTTATTCACTGAATGTATAAGCAGAGAGTCTGATGGGCTTTTCCAGAAAAAAATTAAATATGGGGAGTAGAGGAAACAACGTTTTTTGGAAAGTTACCCCCTTGACATAGTGAATTTATGACCCCGGAGAACAGATCTTACCCCCCCGGACAAGCATAAGTTGATCCCCGGATATTCAAAATTACCCCCAAAACAAGGCAAATTTTGCAGATTTTTCACTACCCCCTGGACAAAGTATCCACCACAATATATCCTGCTCCACCTCCATGTAAAAAAAAATTATGGAAGAGTCCAATAGAAGTAAAGCCCCATATTGTTCCCTATTTAAAGCAGGCTGACCAACTTTAACACTCTAATATCATACTTATCCGATGAGGGCCTAACTTTGACCCAACAACTACTATGACTATGTAATAAATCAAAACACCAAACAATAAACCTCACACCGATAAAATTAAGGAATTAAATCTAAAAATCACAGATCAAGATAGCAAGTAAATCCCTCAAAGTATCCAATAAACACGAAACCAAAGCTTCATAGTCAAAAACAACAACACTGTGTCTACGAAAACATTGAATCTTGATTTTAGAAGAAAAGTCCATTATGCAGCATTGATGGCACGCAACCAAAACTCAATTATAGACAGGGTGAAAGATGGGCAGTGTTTTGAGGTTTTATCTTAATATTAGACTGTTGAAAGAGTGAGAACAAAAACACAGCATGATTACATGTTTTCTTAAAAGAACAAACTATATAAGAACACTTGAAAGAGCTAGTACGTCCCTGGTTGTAGCCAAATTATTGCAAAGATTATTGTTTCAAAGGGCAAAGTCTTAAGAACAAGTTACGAACATTTTAAAGCTTTGCGGACTCAAAAAAACACCTGATTTCTCAGGAAAAACTCTGACCATATGACAGCTTCAGTAAAAGCAGATAAAACTTAATCCGAAAATTGATTTTGCCATGAATCTATGCGGAGCCAGATCACAAACAACAAAAATTTTCATTTTTTGAAAAACTACTTGATTCTCAGGAACATTTACAAAAATGGTCTCAAAAGGGTGAATATAAGATCATGTTAAGACAATTTTTTAATTAAAACTCAAAAAGTTAAGAACATCCAAAGATTTCAAAAAATTTGGATATTCTTATAAAAAACGTGTACTACATAAAAGTAACATGGTTTAATTCCAATGCGACTAATCCGCAGGATTGCTGTATAAAAGAGTTAAATGGGCACGCAATCAATTTGAAAGCATTGATACAAAATCAAAAGGGTTGATGCATGCGATAAAAATAAAAGAAGTTTAAAGCTCAGTGAAGATTACACTCTCTGTGAAGTGACTGTGCTTCGCCGACAGTTACGTGTATAGAGGGATTTGCAATGATGTAGCCTTATTTATTGATAATGCGAAAAAGCAGGTATTTCCACCCTTCGAATTACTCCCGCACTCCATGGTAAGACGGGTTTTCACTCAGACTTCGTTCACACAATACCGTTCCGTTTCACTCCGAAACGAAATGAAGTCATTCTATTAAAGCTTTTACATTAAACATTAAAGCTTTACATCACTTCTAACCAATAGAATGGCTTCATTTAGTACCGAGGCGAAACGAAACCGTTACGTGCGAACGTGGTCTCAATCTCGTACCCAGAGCCACCAGTACCACTTTTTGATTTTACTGATGGACGTGACACATTCGTGACGCTATTTTAATCATCAAAAAGCCAACTAAGGGACTGGATTCGAGTTTAGGTTTTCACTGTAAACTTTTGGAGCTGAATTTTCATGGTGTTTTTAAGCGAGGTAGACATTCACTGGAACTTAAAATGACCTGTACAGCTCTTAAAAAGAATGAGATCTAATCCCAAAGAGTCCTAAAGAAATTAGATTCGATTACCATAAGCTTTAATAAGCTACAATACTACTAACCTAATCTGAATTTTAAAACACTGGTTGTATAAACCTCAAGAATAAACTGTCAATAAAGGACTCCCGATCTGCAAATCATTTTATACAACTCCCCCAAACGGTGGATTGTTCTCAAGATCTTATACAAAAAGCGGGAAAGATCAAAGCTTCGTAAAAACTTAACAATTATATCAGTGATTATAAAGGCAAAAATGATCTGTTCTTGTCTCGGAACTAAATATTTTCTAAAAGTAGCATCGACCAAGACCGACACTGCTTGAAGAATTTTGAGAATTATTCCCACTATGAGTTGTCGATACAATTATTAGACACAAATCTCTAGCAATAATCAACACTGTCTCGGGAAGCAGTATTTTGGCGCATACCTTATCGGGGAAAACTTCGTCGGGGAAAACTTCGTCGGGGAAAAGTGACGAAATTTTAGCCAAGTGACGAAAATTTTCCCCTTGCCTTAATGCGTTTACCAACTACTAGCAAGTGACGAATATTTTTCGACGACAAAAATTTTTCCCGATGAAGTTTTCCTCGATAAGGTATTCCGTAGATCCATAACGCTTAGAAGACAGAGCACTCGGAAAAAGCGGTGGCGGAAAATTCTTTATAAGCCTTCTCGCCTATTCAGAGAAAATGCATGACACGCTCGAATGGCGAAAGTTCAGTTAACAGTTGAAACATCAAAAACACAAGATGAACGTTAAACAAACGTACTGTTGTTCATAGGCCATTTCACAGTCGAAATGGATCATGGGTAATCAGGACTGATTGCGCCCCGATAACGGTTTCCCGTTGGTTAGACGCAAAAATCTTCAAAAATTTTCAAAACTTTGGACCAATAGTAAGTCGTCATTAGCGCGCAGTGGTCCTGATTACCCATTACGCTTTGCGACTGTGAAATGGCCTATCCCCAAGCAGATTCGGATACTTTGCGCATGGCATGCATTCACTCTAAAAACCAAGGCTACTTAAGAGAACCTGGTAAGGTTGGCGCACCGCTTCGATCTTTTTCATCCAGATTTGGGATGAATATTAAATGATCTTTTGAGCACGCTGATTGGCAAAAGCAAAAAAAATCGCACCAAAATCAAAAGCCAATCAAACATAAACATTAGAACAAAGTCGCTCTCACTTTCGTTTTCAAGCAAAATCAAAACGGTTTTGATTTTCATTCGCCATATTTTTTTAGAACAGAGCGTGGTATGTGCATAATGGATGATCAGTACAGTTATGAGTTTAGTAGGATTAAGTGTAAAAAATCTGTGGTACCTTTTCACCAGGGGAAATGGAGCTTCTATAATTCTCAATATCCTGTCCATATCTTTGTTTCAACATTCCAATCAGTTGTTTTCTACCCAGAGTGCTGTTCGGGTCGATCTCTTGACCAAGCTCGTTGACAACTTTCCCGCCATTCTGTTGCATCTCGGTACTGAAATGCTTTGCGATAAGAAGGTCTTCTTGTGCTTCTTTACTGCTACCAGTTGTGTGACGACGTGGCTTCTTAGGGCGAGCGTCTGTTCGGCTCGTTGGCGTGACTGCACCGTCTATAAATAAATGAAATGAAATTCTTTGAAAGGTTGGGGCATTCAAAAATGACCAAAAGGGTAAAGCAAGAAGTCTGAAAACCACATTAAATCTATTAAGATTGGTATTAAGATGGGTATATGCACCTTGATTCAGTTGATACTATAAGATTTAAGACCGCCAAATTTACTTTAATACCAAAAAAAACAAGCAATAAGTGCATTCAATAAAAGCAATAAGTTAATATGTCTTATAAGTTAGTAGTCAAAAACTGAAACTTCATCAAAGAGAAAATCTAATTAACTACTAATATGTGGGATAACACGTAAATAAGCTAGCTCGTCTTGATGACGTAATTACACGTCGTTCCAATATCCTCAAAACAAGACAAAAAACAGTATCAAAATTGGTGTATATGGAACTGCTCATGATATTATACATCACATACAAGAGATAAGAGAGCCAACTACGTAATTCTCGTTAGTATTAAAGCCTCAAAATTATCAGACAATCTTTTGTAAGAAACAACTTTATTATTATAGAAGATGGTATGACACAAACCAACGTCTATAGGCCATCACTAGAACTACAAATCACCATCATCATCAATGATGTATTATCTCATCATGAAATTTTTTCATTGGTTACAAAGACGGCAGCAATACAGTCAGAAACACAAACTTTGAATATATCATACTTTGCTGTTATTAATAGTATTCTGGTTAAACTTATCAATACCAGGAGTGCCGATAAGGTATTTTAAAGTAAAGTTTTTATCTAAAATTCTTATAAAAGATCAATGTTTCAGTAAACAAATGGACTTCTTGATTGGCTGACAAAGTCAACAAAGTGATGACAACACTTTCGTATTTGTTGATTCATTGACGTTCTAATGCTAAAAAGGTAATGAAAAAAAAAACAGCAAAAAAAGTTATTTTGATACACTCAAATCCCTCATGAAGGAGTTATCAGACATACGTTTAAAGTATTTTTTTCTCTCACTTACGGAAGCAAGGGTTTGAAATTCCGGGTGAATGAAAAGTTTTCAAGCGATGATGTTTGTCTCACAAGTTACAACTAGACATTTTCAAAATATTTTGCTAAGGAGAATTCTTAGAATTTGAACCCTTTTCACTCATGTCGAGTTAATGGAAGAAACCATTGAACTATTTAAAGGTTTTGTTTTTAAATAAGAGTGATAGCGTTTGCTTACTCATCAATTTAAATTCACAAGCTTTTTAACATTAGATTGACACGGGTGTGGAGCAAAATTCGTCAGAAAGAGGGAAAGAAAAACATTTTTTTGCTTATATATAAGCATAACATAACAATAGCAAGACACTGTCCTGATATGAAACATGTGTCTGATATGAAACGGGAACACTTATGTAAAAATAAAACCTTTTAAAAGCATGTCAAAAAACCATCCCTAGTGAAAAAGAACTACAGTAAGCTCAGTCGAACCTAACTGAGAAAAACTTCACAGCTGAATCACCCATATCCAGGGGCACCCATATCCAGGGGCACCCATATCCAGGGGCACCCATATCCAGGGGCACCCATATACGTCATTATATTTTGATTAAGGTGTAAGCAAGAGACATACAGTCCTTCGTTTTATCAGCCAGTGGTTAACGATTCTTATGGGTCAATGAGATAGTGATGCGACTACAAAACCGAAAGTTATCAAAAAAAAATACACTTCTCTGAGTCCACACAAACAAAGTAAAAAATCTATAAAAATATTGAGGTCAGTACATTAAGAATCATTATGAATTATGATGAGAATTTCAGACACATTTAGCATCAAACTTTCTTATTAATGCAATTATACCGATCAATCACGAAGATGTCAGTATATGTATTAATGCGGAAATTGGGAGAACAATTTTTGAAGTATTTTGTCAGTGAAATACGGAAGTAATAAATCTAGAGCATGATGAGAATGAAGAGAGAAACATTTGCAAACACAGTGTAGCCTGGTTAACCAAGACAGTTTTTAAAATGTCAGGATACCGCTGGCGGCAATATAGCATTATCGGCGCTTTAATGATTTTTATGATTTATACGGAATTTTAACCTGGAAAACAAATATTCAGCTACAACTTTACCATCAGATTTTACCAAGTGACTGAATTAATCCGGCTTAGATTTTTAGGCTAAATTAGGTGGTGTTGAATTCAGTTGAAACGAATGGTAAGATTAGTCCTAACCAGGGATGCAAAGTTATCCACTGGTATGTATAGTGACTTTTCTACAGTATCTATTGAAACAGAATCTACCACGGGGGAAAGACAGTTGATCCAACTTCAACGCTACAATCTTACAAGGTCCAAGGAACAAGCTTTTCTTTGCGATTTTGCGGAAAACTTGTAAACCAACATTTCTAATTACTAGGACGCGGACATATAAGACACTAATCAATCACATCGTAAAATGTGAAGTGAAAGTTTTAAATCTTGAATCTATATGCAAAACCCATCACTATGGCATTTCCAACTTAAATACAGGATTAACATACAGATGCTTCACATTTTAAGGAGAGATTGTATAGACGGTGAAAATCCAAATTAAGTCTTCCCAAACAGTTTTTACTAAGAAATAGCATAGTACTGAATTTTTATAGAGACGGACAGCTATTATCTGAACAGACAGTACTTAGAAAAAACAATTTGAAACTATTGAAATTTTGACATAAATTGCATATCATTCTGAAGTCGCAGAAGGCATCTAAGAGTATATGCTACCATAGCTCATTTTTCATGTCACCAATATCGCCATTAGTATAAAAAACCAGTGCGCAGTTAGTCTGTCTGGTTTAAAATTTGAGCTCCATGCCACTCAAGCATGTTCAAAACGCCATAACATAGTGGATAAAAACAAACTAAGAGACCAATGCAATATTATCAACTTTATCATTTCACTTAAAAAGGTATAATGCCAAAATTCATTAGCACTGAATAAAAATACAGACAAAGGTTTATACTGTCACAACAAACATACTTATTTTTGTATTATTTTCTTTGGACCGTTGCCTCCTCATTGATGAAGAGGTTGATTTCTTGGTTACGTGTTTCATCATATTGAATGCTGATTGGTTAGTATTGATCGAATGATCGTTCCTGATTGGTTAAACCAAATAATCGAATTTTTGTGTGATTCGTCTGAAGTTTTTAGGATAGTATTGTGAAGACTGGTCGCATATGCATTTCATCAAAATACCTTACTCCGTCTATAAATCAGACTGCTCAAGGTTATCCAGTAATTTTCTGATAGGTCAAAATGATCAAGTATCTTTATCAAAGTTCATCCAGAGCTCCCATTTGAAATCCATCAAAAAAATAATGATCCTACGAAAAAAATTTTCAATCTCAGAATCCCTCACAGCAATGATCTTTTTTGAATCCAAAAAAAAAACGACTGTGTTTTTATTCACTGAAGTAAAACAAAATATACTGTATCATTTTCGAGTTAGCAAGTTAAAATCCATACACATGTTTCTATTATAACATCAACATCGAAAAAAACGTCAAAACTTTATGCAAAAAAAACGACCATATAAAACCTTGTAACCATAAAACATGAAAATACTCGTTTTACATAAAAATGTTAGAAATTCGAAGAAAGATTCCTTAAACACGTCAAATATGATTTAAAAAGTACGTTGTTGAAAAAATATCATTTTACTATATTAAGTTCTACTGTCAATTTTTGGCGTATCAAGAAATAGTAGTAAAGTTTGACATTTTGTCATTTCATATTTGTGTATGGTAGAGTTGACTTGACATCGAAACGAGGAAAGAAGTCTTGAATACGAGCATAAACAAACATGAGATGGTCGGATGTGTAGAGAAGCCTTTATAAGAAACACCACATTTAGAGTTGTTCCACTAAACCTCTGCAAATAAAGTCCATATTCACTTGAGGTGTGCACTATTTCTGCTATGTGAAAACCAAAATCAAGGCTTTTACTCCTAATTACTATGAAATGGTTCCCACATGGTAGTAAAGAAGAGTGAACATTTAAAACAAATGAACTTTAGTGGATCAATCGTTTTTTAAAGCCAGGTCAGGCTGAGTTAGCTTTACCACAAACACAAATCAATACGCACACACTGTGGTATAAAAATCATAGGCCATAGGATAAGCCAATGCGACTTGTAACAGCAACGATAACTGCTAATAGTTAATTGATTATAAAGAGATATGATATCATATAGCAAAGATAGATGATGATATACGATTTCTTTCCATCGAATTCTGATGTCAAAAATAGATACTTAAGAATACGTTACCAACAGACAACTAAACAAGCTTAATGCAGTTGTAAGGTAGTGAAGGAAGTTCTTCTGGAATGAACAATTTGGCCAAAAAGATGAGGTTTAATAATCCATTAAAAACCCTGTATCATGAATTTTTACAATCCGTTGTAATTGACCACGGTCACTTAGAATTGTTCTATGGCTTATACAAAATTCGAAGAATTTTATCAATCGAGTAATAAAGAAGGGCCCAATTAGATGATGACGTAGAAGACTAATATTCCAACTTCCCGTACGACATTCTTTTTTCCTTTTGACTTTGAAGCAGTACTGCTCCTACGTTTTGTGTTAAAAGAACAGTGGTCTAGAAATCGAGACTAATCTTGAAGGGAAATCATCCAGAGCATTTGGATATGCGCATACAACATTTTTCTTTACTCACGAGACAGCAATTATATAAATGTAAATTATTGCATTTCGAGTGGACTTAGACCTAGCTCGGGGGCCACTTATAGCTTTTTGATAAACTGAATGACGCTAATAGGTGGCTCGGTGTAATTTTTGGTAGGCTCCATTTTTTGGTTTCGCTTGAGGTGGTAGCAAATCCGTACCACTAGATCCAGTCCCTAAAAATTCAAGATGGCGAAATCCTCTATTCTACTTCACTGGACTCAGAAAGACATCAGAAAGCAAAGTTCAGTCAGAAGTAGACTTTAGTCAAACTTAGACCTAGTTTATCAGACAAAAGGTTACAAGACTCAAGTAATAATAGTTAGTGGATAAATTCTTATATGAAAAATGTTGCGAATAGCAGGTCTAAAGTAAATATGATTCTTTTGATAAGGAACGTTTAAGGAAACACAAGATTTTTGATAGAAAAAGTCTGGAAAAAGCCTTTCAGAATGCGTTTTGGGAAAGCTTTACATGTAAGTATGAATTCCAGTAGTTTATACAACAAACAGCTCTAGTCTGTAAGGCCTTTCTCTCGGTCTATAACTATAAGCACTTCTACTTGAAATTCCTAACCCGAGTAGGAGTTACCGCTTTAAAGAAAAGGAGATATGACATAGTTTCTAAAAATTATGTTTTAACTCCGTGTCTTTAAATCTAAGAGCCAACAGGGAGTAAGTTTCCCCGGTGCAAAAGTGGTGGATGACACCAATGAATTTTGTGGATATCAGGGTCTATTCAAGTCTTGAAGGGTTTTGAATACAACTTCCTTTTCAAATAAACCAGAGATGTGTCTTTGGATGAACTATACGATTTTCGAAGTAAGAGCGTTTGGCACAGAGTAATAGATACTACACAATTGCTAGAAGTAGAATATGTAATCGCTTTGCAAAGTTTCGACATTAAATTGACTTACCTGAGGCGATTGAAGATTGACCGACCGATTTATTGCCATCACTTTGATTACTTTTCACACTCTCTTGACTAGACTGTTTCCGTCGTAACGAAAGTCGCGTGAAACTTTTGGTTCGAAGGAAAGGCATATTGCCAATGAATAATCAATATTCAAATGCTTTGCTATTACCAGATAAATACAAAATCTATAAAGTTGCCCTCGAGACTGTGACCTTTAAGTTGAGTACGATATTAACCAATCAACGTGAGTAAAATCTATTTCTCAAAATGGATAGAAACTCTAAACAAGGAGTAAATTCAAACTTGTTGTTAACATCGTAGTAAAAACATTGCAAGCCATTGACTGAAATTTGTAGACGATATGAAATGTTTTTCTAATACTCACAACGATTACTACAAAACGATTGACTAAATCATTGTAAAAATTTCCGCTATTATTTTTGCGTCAATTCTAAACACAACAGTATATAAGAGACCCAAATAAGCTTGAACGTACACTTGATTTCGTTAATACCTGTGTACACAAAAAATGAAAAGCTCTCATTGACAAAACCTCCATTTGAAAGATAACTTATTAAAACTTTTAAGAAATTGTCAAACAACTGGGAGATAATCCCAAAGCTTTGATTCAATTAGATGGTCTAAAACATTACGGATAATGTCGCATTAGAAAGCGAATTTCGAAAAACAAAATTAATGACTTTTCAAAACAGTATCAAATTCGAGTAAAACAAAAACAGTGTGAACTGCACGCTACAAGAATTTAAAATAAAGTAGTGCTTAGGGTGTAGTTTCATTACATTAGAGATGCATCATTTCACGTCGTCAAGAAAAGACGAACTGTTTTCATAGAGAGGGCTACATAAACAACTTTCATATTAATCCAAGCAGATCAAATTCTTGAAAAACCTCCAAAATCTCCTAAGAGGGTCTTACGAAATTTCCAATCCCTATTTAGTTCAAAGTATCTCGAGTACATAATCGCAAAGGATCTTGGGTCGTCATGACAACTAATTCTAAGAAGCACCTCTTGTATTTTGCTTTTGGTGTATGCTGTATGTATTAAATCGATAATTCAATCAATCAATCCTCGAGGGAATTCTATTGTAATTTACTCCCAAAACAATCCCACAATGCATCGCTTTTTTAGAAAAATCAAAAACTGCGATAAGATCTATTAGACTAACCACTGTAAGTGCATAATTGAACTTTTCACAAGCCATACCTACCTATCACATTAATTTGTCAAAATGTACATTGAAATGTTACTTGGAATAACGAACCATCAAAGTAGAATAATAACTGTAACAAAGTAATACATCAAACTTTATAATGTACAGGAACAAAGGCATCAGCAACATTTTTCAAAAAAAATTGTTTTTTTAATATCCTGCAAGTAATTACCTGCAATAATTAGCACAAAGTACAAACTGCCAAACCAAAACTTAAAAGCAATCCTTCCTTAATCAAGTAACCATGACGACATAATTAGCATAATTAGTTACACCTCATTGATGTATCTTAATTAGGGAAGTCTTAAATTACTTTTAGTAATACCACTAAACCAACCACACAACTGATTATAGCATTTCATGTTTCCTGGTTAATTATTTCATGGATCATTTTCAAGAAAGAGTATTTGGTGAATGGCGAGATTCTAACTCGATTAATGTGGTAAATTTGAACTTAGTAAAGCTCAAATTGTAGCTGTAGAACGATAGACTCGCTATACATTCACTAACCATCTGGATAAGGCTATCACTGTGTATCACTAATATTTTGCCGATTAGTAGTATGAAGAATCTGTTTACAGACTTTCACCGCAGTGGACTGTGTTCGAAACCCAACCCTAGACAGGGCTTTAGGGAAACATGGTGAAAACTTGTTCTTATCATTTTGGCCATTGAAGCCTTATGTTCTTATATAGCTTGTTCTTCTTATAAAAAAAAACGTGCACCTTCACTCGAATATCTCTCTCTCAAGCCAGCTGATGATCGTAGTTTCAATTGAAGTCAATTGAGTTTAGCTAAGCTCAATTTGCAGATGTAGAACGATGAACTCGGTATACATTATATGGTAACGTTTCCGATGAATTTCTTCAATGCTGAGCCAAAAAACTGAGAACCACAACAACAGATATATAGGGTCATAAATAATTTCGGGAATATAAAATAGAAAACCTTACAACAGTCGAGCCAATAAAGCCAACACGTACCTTTCCCATTGTAGCGGTTCATGGTGGATCTGTCTTTCTTGATGGAGAAAGATCTTCTCAGTGTCTGCTTAAAAGACGAAATATCTTGTTTTTCAACAACTAAGTCAGTGGTCGAATATATTTTTCAAACTTATAGTGGCAGCTTTAAGTACGATGCTCATTGAAGACTGAATCATTGAATCTTCTATTAAGATTCGTCAATGAAATACGATTTCGAACAGTCAGAAGGATGACATGGATGATTAGGTTTTTTCATAAGGTACAATCCTGATTGGTGGATTGGAAAGTCAAAGGTAATGAATCGGGAGATTCAAAAACGAAGTAAAGTGTGAGATATCTCAATTTGAAATCCAAAAAGGAGGATGAATTCAAGCCATTCTGTAACTTTTGATAATTTCATGTTCTTTTCATTTTTTTAAATGGTAGTCAAGTCCTCAATTTGTAGTACGTTGGTATAACAGATATGAAAGTTTCTTGTACAAATTATTGTAAATACTTGCATCACTTTTCGATGTCATTGATTCTGAAGAGACCAAAAAGGTTAAGCTTTCGTATACATCGCTTCCTTTGAAAGTAGAGTAGGGGTAACAGGAAAATGGGGGTTGTATTTCAAATTGATTTCATGATTGTAAATATACATAAAAACTAATGTTACTACTTGATACCAATGTTTTAAATCAAATTTCAAACTTTAAGATGACTTAATAATCAACAAATGTGAATGACACCTTTTGAAAGGGATCTTATTATAATAACCATTTTTTGGGGACAAGCTGGAGTTTTTCCAAGCTCTCGTTTGATTTGGTTGATCGTTAACCTGTAATAAAAAAATTTTATTACTTTTTCTAAAGAGCGTGCCATCTCTATTACTTCAAATAACCAATTAGTGAAGTCTCTTGTAAAAACTCCAGCTCATCCCATTTTTTGACAAGTCTTACGTAACCGTTAGCTAACTAGATATCACTTTTTGGAGTAAGAAGGTCGGTCAAAGTGATTGTAAGTGTAACCTAAAGAAAATATTTTGGGTAAATGTAAAGCATTCGAGGGGACTTCCCAATGATAGCATTTACAGTGTAGTAAAGTATCTAAAGATGAGGTATTTTGATTAGAAGTGACCATTCAAAATAATTGGTAGATTGACTGTTTTTTTTTATAAGAACAAACTTATATAAGAACATAAGGCTTCGATCAAGAATAAGTTAAGAACATTTTAAGGCATTCTAAGCTCAAACTCAAAAAGTTGAAAACAGTAACATTGGGTTAAAACTAGACCTTTAACTGACCTTGGGTGTTATAATACTGCTAATATGCTTGCACCAATCATTACCTTGAAAAAATACTTTTGAGTGTGACATATTGGGTGATAAAAACGGCTTAAAATTTCAAACTCTTCAAATTAATCTTGCGATGAATCAGATTTTGAAAAAAAAGAATGTCATTCCAATGAGATTTAAAAGGACTTAAATTGAACAGATAAAAAGTCATCAGCTGATAATCATGATATAGCGTCATTGATCAAATTATCAAAAAATGTAAAAATCACTTATGTCAAGTTTATGGTAGACTAGAGTCTAATTCTGACTGAACTTTGCTTTCTGATAATTTTTTATGACGCTGATTCCATTGAATTTCGCGCCATCCAGTCTATATAAAAGCTTTAAGTGGACCTCGGGCTAGGTTTATGGTTTATTTATTGGAAAGACCAATTGTAGAAAAGATTCCAGAGTCTTCCTTCAAAATACTGTAAAGGAAAATTGATTATTGTTAATATAATGTACAGTCAAAGTTACATACTAGACAACTAACAAACAAATTATGAGAAGGAAGAAAATAAATATGAAATATCTCCAATATATGTTAATTGTGAGAAGTTTATCATGTGCAAATAACGTAACCAAACTTTTATCCTCTTTCCAGCGAGTTTTTACGCAACTTTGGAAGTATGTAGACTTTTAAAATCAGAAAACGTGGAAGGTGCAGAAAATCAATGAAATTATCCGATGAAATTGTACCATAAAGAAAAGTCCCTTTTTTTAATTTATCCATTCGCACCCTTTTTTAGGTTTTGAAGATATGAAACTTCCTAACAAAAGCCATTCATTATTCCTCAAATATCTTCACAATCATTTCTTGGTACGTAAAAATAGGCGAAATAAGCCTGAAATTTGATTTTGCAATCTGGAGAGAAACACATCTCTGCTAAAATATATAGGAATTTTGGGCCAACCTTGCATTGACCAGCCAGTTCTCTTTTTTTATAAAATCACATGATCATCAACTGAGTGAAAAGGCATGACCTGAGTAATTTATCGAATACTCAAGCACGTGAACGCTCAAGGGAAAGTAAGTCATCTTACATTGCGTGTAAGTGGCAAAGGTCATAGATGGAACTTGGGTGGGACTTTCTACTGTAGGTTAATGAAACGTTACAGTGATAAAAGAGCAGTTGTGATTGCTGAGATTACACGATCATTATTGATGAATGATGAAAGTCAAGACTGGGTCAGAGTAAGGAAGCTCAAAATTTCAGAAGAGAAACAACTAAGGGAAATAAATGCTCGTGTGCAACTTACTTATCAGAAAAACCGATCCGAAATATAGACCAAATTCAAGTGAGGTAGCACACGAATTAGATGCGCGAAAAAGTGAGATTTACCTTTGACTCGATAGCCAGCACTAAACAACAAATGTGACCAAAAAAAAACGGTAAAAATTTCAAAAAAATCCCTTTTCTCTTAGACATTAAATCTCTTTGACTGTTAAGCCATTTCGGATGATCGTTTTGGTAAAGAAATATATACCGATTTTATTAGATATGAAAGAACATTAATTATAAAGAGATTATCGAAGGGGGTACAAAATGAATACCATTTTTATGAATTAAAAAGACAATTTTAAGTCTAAAAAATGATGACTTGAGTGCTGGATGACACGATTATGCAAAAAACGCATTTAAATTGAAACATAACTTTGTTTATTTCCTTATTGGATATAATGAGAGTATGATAGTATGAGACAAATCGATACACTTTCAATTCGGGCAATATGGCTGAGCCAAAATGACATCACTTATTATCAATGACCAGAATACAAGCAAAAACATACCTTCTGTGTCTGGGCTATTACATAATTCCAATATTCTTGAAAAGGAATCGTTTCCCAAATCAAAATGAACAACCATTGTTTTCAGGTGAACCAAACAATATACAAAAGCTCTAAAATATTTCTTCGGTTGTTTTAAAATCTTAAAAGAAATTAGTAAAGAAAAATTCAGGATACAGCTGAAAGGTAAAATTCATTTGTTGAGGTAATTTTAAAACCATAAAAATCCGTGCAATTTTAGAAAACTCTCCAGTGGTGCATATCGTGAATTGAGAAGAAACCATTGTTAAAACATGAACGGTTATGATTCCCGAGGATCTATAAGTCATGATAAATTAGATCATAACAAATCCTCGGGAATCAATAACCTATATAATAGTTTCAAGAAAATTGACACGGCAATGCATCTTTAAAACTCCAAAATAACAGCAATGCATCTTGTGTATATGCAAGAGGCATAGTCTAACTATAGCAATATCAAATTAAACTTTGAAAACATACAGTGCGAAAGTAAACATTACAGAGATACTACTCCTGACAGTAAAGGACTATTGTTTAAAAACTGACAATATTTGTAGATGTTTTTAAATTAGTAACTGTAGATAGATCCTAACCCACACAAAATGTAATACATTCTAAGAAGGTAGGAGACAAAGAGAAATCGGATGAATTTCCGCTCTTTATATACAAGTGTATGGAGTACGAAATCCGGAACTGAATGCATTCTCTATGCTTTGAGTTGTCATCTTAAACAATGAAAACAAAAATCCCAAAAATGACAAATAGAGAAATAGACAAAGCAGTGTTGGACTATTCTATTAAAAGTGTTGAAGTAGGGTGATTCGCGTGCCACGGCTCCATGATGCCATCACTGCGACTCCGGTCTGTATTTTGAATCATTTTAGTCACGTGTTCTTTTATACAGTTCGTCTTTATCTAAGGATCTATCATTATTATTCCCTCCCAAATCTCCAGTAAAACCAAACCGTCATTTTCACTCAAATGATTGACACCACTGAAATTTAAAGAATCTCTTTATACAATCTAGTGAAATAAAAAATAGAATCACAAAGTGTTTCAAAAAAACTTCGAGCGAGAGATCTTTACAATCTATGAGTATGTTAGATGAATTTTTATAATACCAATAGGCTTTTGAGTGAATTATACTATATGCACGTAACATATAATCATTTTACTCGTCAACTTTTCTCCCTCTCGCATAAAGGTATTAATGAGCAAGACAATGCAAAAAAATTAAAACAACAATTCAATAAAAACTCGTGTTATAATCTATGATGAGACTAAAAATGGAATGGCTAATCTTGGCTTAAAGTACTAGAGAGTATACAAAATGTATTTGGATAAACAGGAATGCCACTGAAATGATTTATAAGTAAATAAGCATGGATTATTTGGTTGACTACCAAAATTGTTTAAGAAAAAGTTGTTGCTCTACCGCATATCGTCTGTACACAAGATCACTAAAAAAGGGAATAGTTTTGGAGGCGATATAAATTTGAAAACAGTGGTTAGCACGGGACAGAATAAGCAGCGGCGGAAGTGTTTACAATGTTTGTTTCCCACTCTACCGCCAATCTTTTCCCGTAAACCGCCCTCACGCCCCAACTCTGCGCAGGTATATTTTCCCGTGTTACTGGACCCTCTAACGGACGATAGCATCGTCTAGTCTTGCTCAAAATCTCATTACAACTTGTCTGGAGATTTTACAAATTAATTCCTGCAAGGGCCAAAATCTTTCATTAAAAGACAAAGAACATCATCCAACACCAAAATACAAAGTGCCTGACAAATTGTAAAGGTATTTTGAAACGGACGTTTTAAGAAAAAAAGATATCACTAAATCTTATCACTCAATATTTTGGATTAACGTCAAAATGTTCAACGTAAAAACGACATATTTTACGTTTTTTAAGATATATATCATTTTAAGGAAAAGAATTTTTGTATTGACCGTTAAAGATTATTACAGCCTTACCAAATTTGAATTAAATTAAAAACTTCCAATAAAGTGCCAGCCAATAAGGTATAGCCGATAAGACTAGAGTACAATCTCCTTTGTGGTGTTTGAAGCCACTTATTGCTCGGTCCATATGGTTTTCATACAAATGCTGGGAAAAGTACCATCTACCGTCAGAATTTGAATAATCCCAGCAGGCACACAACGTTGTTTCAACGTTCATCTAACGTTATATGGACGCTGTGAACGTTAGATAAACGTTGAAAGAACGTTGTGTGCCAGCTGGGATGTAAAACGCAGAAAGTTCTACATTCAATCCGCCATCCTAAATTCGGTGCAAATTTTTAAGGCTTACAATCATTTATTGTGAGTTTCGTACGGTAATCGCCAAAACCGAAACACCGACACATCTTTCTTGAATCACCGATAACACCGATAGGACATATTAAAAAAATCCTTATTTTGTCACCGCAGGGCCCCTTTTGACACCGAACATTTTTCTTCAAACACCGAAACACCGACAGAAAAGGACTAATATCATCCAACCATCAAACCCGTACGATCCTTCCGGATTTTATGATTTGATATTGAGCTCAAAAAGCAAGTAAGTATAGACAAAATAGAACATTATAATTAAACAGAATTAAAAACAAAGTTTGTTTCAACTCCTCACAAAAAGACGAGGTGATCATCTCCAGGAACTTATTTCCAATCTCCAAAGACAAAAAACGTTGAACAATGCTTCAAGACATTGATTTTTCTTTTTTGAACAAAAACGTAAACGCACATCCGGGAGGAAGCGTGTAATAACCGCCGCTACATTTAATGTTACAGAAGATTTAAGCGGAAAACAAGATCGACCAAAAAATGCGGAATTACGACCAGCATTTTATCGACGACCGTTTGAAAAAAGGAAACAAAAAGAAAATTGGTCTGATAAAAGGAAGAATATTTTATTGGGTTAGGCAAATATGGATATGAAGGAAATCTACTCTTTAATTATCCAAAATGTTTTAATCAGCCAAATCTAATTCGTAATTTGTTAAAGGGGGCAATAATATTTGGCAATCAGTTTTATTTTACCTCTGATTTAGACGGCCCATTTCTCACCATGCAAGTGGGATAAAATAGCTGTCTGAAGTCAATAAGTTCCCCTGATTTTGACGTTAAAAACTTCTTTCAATCGTTTTCAACCAAAAGTTTTTACTTGCCTACTTTCTGCCCGTTATTTGTTTAATCCAACATTAAGTATAGACAGGGCAGAAAGTCGGCCGTCTAAACTAGAGCTAAGCTATGTCATAAAATGATTATTCTAGTCTCTTGTAAAAGGACTGGCATCGAAAGTCAGTTTACCATCTTGGTTCATTTTCTAATGAGAGCGATTATTGGGATAAATTGCGATGTCTAATGATTTCAAAGCTCCGAAGGCGCTAGATATGGAGGCACTTATTTCACGTCCAAAACACGTTATTCGCATGTTTTTCAAACAAAATTGCTAAATTCGGGGAAACTTAACCCTATTCAACCTAGGCTTTTAGGGGCGGTTCAGAACTAGGGGGGGGGGGGCTTTTCCTGTACCACCCCTTAACTTTTGATCTAGTGGGTCTTTTTGGATGAAATTTGGCATACAAGATCCTTGTCACGTAAGGTAACTTTTGACAAATTTTTTTTTTGATGACGTCACTCATCATGCCGAAAGTGAGCAAAAACCGAAAATTTCCTTTGTTCTTATAAATAGCTATTGTATTCTAACAAAGGCTTTAGAAAAAAGTTGTCTGAGTTTAAAATGCTTATTTTATCTTAAATATTCAATAAATTACGGTTTAAAAGATATATTTGACATCAAAAATAAATTTGTATTAGAAAAGTGTCAATTTTTGTGACACCTTACTGTCAGAAATGTCATCATGCTCAAGGTGTGAAAATATTTACGTGTCAAATTTTTTTTTATTTTGAAGCTAAATAAAAGTTAGGAATTTACAGAAAATTTCACGGCAAAAGCTCTATTATTTCAGGAACTATTACCAATAGTTTGACCTCCGAACAGAAAGAGCCCCCCCCCTAGGCCGAATAGGGTTAAGGCTTCACTTTTTCTTGATTGAGCGAGGTTTAAGGTTCGTGTCTAGCCCCTTCGGGGATGGTATTCAAACTCAATGGTCTAGTCTCTACAAGCCTAGGCCATCAAGGAATTCGATTCTTTGAGCTTGAGTTACAACGAAAAGGGAGATAAATTTTTTCCCAACAGTTTGACGTGGGATGCAAAGCATATCATTGGTAAATGACTCCATTGATCATGGAAATATTTGTATATCAAAACGTTATTTTATAGATCTATTAACTCTGGATTTAATCAACAGATGTTTAATTCACTACATGTCTGGAGAGGATTAGCAAGTCAGAGGAGAGCTGCTATTGAGTATCCTGCTATGAGACTTAATCAACTTTGATTAATGATTTTAAAAAACTAAGTAAATAAAAAAAGTAAGTAAGGACATACTTTCCCACTATTCTTATAGAGTCCTAATTAATTAAGCACACAAATTTGGAACTCAATTTACGGGACGCTGCTATCGTGTTGAGCACGAAATCGTTTCTTCTCTCTTTCTTTGGAGCCCCCTTAACACAATACTTCGGGGTAAAGGCTCCCGTTTTCTCATATTCTATCTGGGGACACAGAATTAATCAACTTTGATTAACGATTTCAAAAACAGAAGCAATGATTAAAAAAAGTAAGTAAGCAAGGACACACTTGTCCCAACTGACTAACTTTTTATAGAGTCCTACGTAATTAAGCACAGATAATTGAGAGATGAAACATCCATAAGATTACACGAATTTTAATAAGAACATCCAAAATTTTAAAGCCTTCAGCTATTTTTAGCTTTTTTGAGTTTTAAGCCTAAAAAAATATTCTCAAGATGAAGATGTTTTGTGAATACTTTTGTCAATTTTTTAAAGAAGTTGGTTGAAGCAGCAAAGGCTTAAAATGTTATAAGCTTGTTGTTGATATTTTGGCCATCGAAGCATTATATTTTCATATAGTTAGCTCTTCTAAAGAAAATGTGTAACTGGATAATTTCAACCAAGATCTAATCGCAAAAAAATAATTATACACCATATCAAGATTTAGCAAAACCATTATAAGAATTTGATACTCTTGTGCAAATTATGTGTTCTTACAAAAAAACACATCAACGGGCGAAGGTATTTAATGAATTTAATTAAAAAGTTTGTGCTGTTAGTACCTTTTTAATGAGCATTTAATTAGATGGGTATAGTCAAAACGATAATATGATTAATCGAATACACTTTTGAATAGGCTATGTTATAAGTTACGCAATCGACTTCGAAACGAAGGGATTGTGGGAAATTGAAGTGACTATATACACATACACCTGTTTATTGTTGGAGCGAATTCCAACCGATTATATTACTCAAACAAAAATTGGTATAAGGCATTTTAAAATCGACTTTACAGGGTTGCAACTCTTATACAAAGATATGAAGAAAGTAAGTCTGCGACCGCAGTCGGAGGCGACCCAAAGGCTCCTCTTTAGGTAGCTGTCTACCCGAAGGTGGGCGAGGGCGCAACTCTTTCTCCCTGGGTTGCTACACTCAGCCTTGATCTTTCTATTAATTGCTGAGTAGCAAGCAAAGAAGCATCAAAAACCAATTTTTGTAACGTACAAAGTCATTTGTATGACCCAGCTGGCAATCGAGATAACAATCTTGCGCGCCGTATTCGAATACGGCACTACGGTTCACTACAAAGGTATACCTTATCGGCCAAAACTTAGTCGGCCTTAATTTTAGTCGGCCTTAATTATTAGTCGGCCCTAATCTTAGTCACCTCGTCAAAATTTAGTCACTAAGGGCCGACTAAGCGGTTCTATTTACAGCTAATTTGGCCCAAATTTTTAATCGGCCCTAATTTTAGTCACCAAGCCAAAATTTAGTCACTTAGGGCCGACTTTGAATAAGAGATTCAAAATAAGATCATATAACAAATTGGACCAAAGCGCAATGTTAGCGGATTAGGCTGATAGTAGTACGGGAATCTTACACTCTCTTACTTTCAGTGGTTCAAATCAAAGAGGCCACTCTTCTGCTTAAAAGTTTACAGTCCAAAGTGACTCTTTACAAACGTGCATCTATTTGATAGTTTCCTTTTATCTACTCAGAGTGTACCTCGCGTTTATTGCTTCGTAGCACCTCTCCGAAAATGAATTTTGAAATTAGCCGTAGATACAGAGTCTGTGTGTACAGACAACCTTTTATCCGGCTCATGATTTATACAGTGACAAAGCAAGGTTTTTTTTCATCAATTTTACACAACAAATTAGCATAGTCTTGAAATATTGGTGAATTATGGAGAAATTTGAGACGGAAAAGCCACTTGATATACTTCGCTGAGACGGAACAACTTTTATCACTGTTTACAATTTAAAACAATAATACCCTTTGAATCATACTCAAGAACAGATTTGGGTCCAATTATATGAAAAGTTCAGAGCGAACTGAACGAAATTTGAAAAAAAAACATGCATTTTTAAGAAACAAGTACTTTATTCTGGCTTAGATTTTTCAAGTAATTGAAACCAGGATTGACTGGCAAAAACGTGACTTATTTGAAGGCTAAAGATAAAAGAACATACCATCTTTGGATCTGCCAAACGTCGATTGGTCGAAAGCTTGATCAGCATAAGTCACGTGACGTTGCACACGTGCTGTAGAAGAGACGGGAGTCACTTTCCATTTCTTGATCATCCCTGTTTTCGTGATGGAACTGAAAGAAATGAAAAAAATGGAAAAGGATATTGGTGAAAAGTTCTTGATACAGTTAACTTTCCCTTATTCGAACTCGGACAGGGAATCTTATTTGTTCGAATTACAGAGCGATTCGAATTATAAAAATTATTTTACGAGGGCTTTTCCTTGACGGGGACTGGAAATTGGTTCGAGTTAAAAAGATTCTAATAAGTTTACTGTAAAACTATGATCCAAATGTGGCACTGCCTTCGCTTATAGACCAACACTCACTCAAACAGCCAAATTAAACATCCTTTCATATTTACATCTACGTTTTTTTATAAGAACTTTCAATTTTTTCAAAGCCTTCAGATGTTCTTAACTTTTTGAGTTGTAACCTTAAAATATTCTTATTTTCACCATTTTATGAGTATTGTTATGCTATTTCATTAAAAATTTCGTCCGTAAATAAAGAATGTAGTCTGGGAAATGCTTGGAATCTGAAACAAAACTTGGTGAAAATGCGTTAAGTACCTTGGATGTTTCTCTCTTTGTAAGTAATGGGCTTCAATCTCACTGTTCAACCTTGAAAGAAAAAAGAAAACTAGAAACTTGACTAGATGGTTGTAAATGACTAACTAGTTAAATCTGTACTTCTGAAGTGTCAATATGCATCAAAATTATCTTCCAAAATAGAAATCCTTAAATCCTTGAGTTCTAACAAACTTCATCAAACCTTAAACAAATCAAACTAGAAACTGTATTATTTTTTGGACGCTCGTAACATTTCGTTTCAGTTTTACTATGCGATCTTTCCACTTTAAAACAGATAACCATCATCGTAATATCCCCGTATTCCAATGGTGGATTTGGAGTTGATATATGATCCTGACCTTTGTCTTATTTCTTGACCAGGCTTTCGAATACCATAAACAGTAGCTCTGCTTCGTAAATGTTTATCTTCTTCCATTCGAGGGAAAGGGTATTTCACATTGGCTGTCATCTTCTAACTTTTGTTGAAATCTATAGCAACACGTCTTTATAATTCTCCAAGAAAGTTTATTGTCAAGTCTTGAACTAATCTTGTTTTATGAAACAATAGAACCATCAAAACCAATCTTCAAGTTCTTCCTCGAAAGATTTTCAATTGAAGAAATTTTATCAATCCTGAAAATTGTTCTCTTTGTAACTTAAGAACAAACTTCTTCTCTCTTCAACAAGATTTTGGTAGATATACAGTTCAACTTTCTCTTCAAGCAAAAATCCAAAATTAATCAAGAGAAAAAACACCACAGTCTTGTCAAAAAAGAAGATATAGTCAATTTCTATTCCTTCCTCAATAAAACATATGTTCTCAAGAACATCTCAATCCATTTGGAGAGCAAAATAAACGCGGCTGTATATGATCAAAAATCGTGACTCCTTGACATCGTTTCCAATCGTCTAATAACACTAAACTGACACACGACCACACATTATAAAGTGTAAATCAACTATCTAAACTATATTTAATAGCCAACAAGAGACATAAACTGTATTTTAAAACACACACCAATTTAAGAATCTGAGCGAAAGAAAAACTCTGAAATTACTAGTTTGATGGTAATCTCGTATATGGGAAGACTATGTTTTTGAAACGATAATCCTGATGATAAAAATACGCGTTTGAAATTACGTACTGAAATCTCAACTCGACAACATCTGGCGATAACTTTCCTAGTTGATGACCATGATCATATTTAATAAGTAGCTTGATTTATAATCAAGAAAATGAACATCTTTTATCGAACAAACTCATCATCGGCTTAATTATATGGACTTATAAATACTCATACAGCACTCCTGCAGACATCGGATCAATGTGTGCAAAGAGAGAATCTAAGTGATCCTGTATAATTACTATATAATTTGGAAGGTTTGATACCAAGCGAAATCTGATTAAAAGGTTCGTTGTCTTGATTTCGTTGAATTGAAGAGGGATAGGTCAATAAAGTTGTTGGTTGATGCTTTTAAATACTTTTTACTAGAAATCCAAGAATTACAATCTAAATAAATATCTATACCTCGTGAGCTATTATTATGATACGCTATCCGGGGGAAGGGGTACTTAGAAAAGAATATTGCTGTAGGGTATGTACTCACATGGGTCCTTTTTTTTAACCAAAGAAGTCACAATTCGACTCCCTTAAAATAGTCTCTCCAAGTGTCAATCTTTGAATCTTGGCTCGGAGAGTACCCCCCAGGTACGCTAGTTAATGATAGAAAGCTGATTTTCTGTAGTTCCTTTACCCTATCGGGAAGTCGAAAGTACAGTACAATCATGGACAAAAGGTTTGTAGACTTCTGCAATATTTGCAAAATACTTCAATATCGATCAAAAACAAGTTCCCAAGAGGTTCTGGTTCTTTACTTTCGGTTTTTTAACTAGATTACCCAGGTGTGTCTCTTTTTTTCCCCTGAACGTCTTTTATTCGGAATTGAGTAATCGAGACATGAAAAATGACTATATTGTAATCTATTTTCAATGAATAATCTATAATGTACTGGAGATGACATGTAGGCGTTAATAATGTGCGCGCGCTCTCTCGCGAGCGTGATGCGTGATGGAAGGCGGTCGTTTCAGTGTGGTTTACATCCACACTGTGACCTAGTCTTACAGAATCTGCAGGAGAGTGCATCAACCTCTCGACAATAAAAACCAATCATACTATTTTCAAATTGTACGATTTATCTTTGGAAAGAACAATTCGAATCCAGAGTTTATTAGGAAAACAAGATGCAGATAATTGTGTTCAAGCCAGTCCCCGAGCCAGTCACCTGTCACCCGTTACCCTTTTCTTATTTTATCTCCGATGTTTAGGTCGAGATTTCGCTATTCGAGATTTTCAAGAAATCCGATCCAGTTAATTAAAAATTAACCGACTTTGTTTTGGGCACCCCGAAATCGGGAAAATCGGGTTACATACCTGTCGGTTTGTCTGTGATTTCCGTCAGCAAAATGTATTAACCAAAATTATTCATTTTATTCCCTAAAAAATACAAGATAAAAAAGCAGTCATCAACGAGACGAAGTCGTAATGTCGATAATCCAACCACAACAAGCCAAAATAAAATCTCAATATCTTCTTGTCTGAGCAGTCAAGACATACAATATGTAGTCATAGTAGTCAACAACATATCTTTGACCTGTTATAATTATTATTGATGATGCATTCTTAATGTTGAGTTAGTCAAAACATAAAATTTCTTTTTTTTAGACTTCGAATTTTATAAAAATTATTGATCGATTCTTGAGTATATTTAAAAACATTACATATCAATTATGGTATAAGTTTCATCATAAATATAGTATTTATGTTTTAACAACAAACTATAAACTCTTTTCTCATTATAAAAACTCCATTTCTTTTATGACTGAAGTTTGATCACAAGCACAAAATGACAAGAATGACAATCAAATATCCGATTAAAAAAAACCTTCAAAATATATAATAAAACTTCGTCCATATAGTATACAGCCATTTTTATATAAAGAAATATTTCATTAAAACCCTCTTACTCTTAATGTTATGTTGTTTGTAGGAATGACTAGTCTGTTGATATCCAGGGGAGAATATTCCATTCAGATAATTCACAAAAAAGAGATCTGGGTTTCGCAGAAAAGATATTGTTGACTTTCCACAACTTCTACTGGACAAACTCTCAAAAAACGAACCTTGCCTCGAGGATCTACAGAATTGACGCTCTCTAATTCGACGTTCTATTATTCGATACACTCCATTATTCGATTATTGAAAGTTACCATCGACAAGATATTACCGAGTTTTTGTATGTGTTTTTTTCAGCGACGGAGACGGTAAGGTTCTAATTTGACTAGATCATGACCAACTGAGGACGACGGTTAATCAGCACTTTTACCGTCCTCGATTTTGCGGGTCAGAAGTGCAGGTTTTTATTTACTTTACCGTCCTCAAAGTGCAAATACATAAACTTGCTATTCTAAACTCGGGATGCTTTATCATTCGATAAGCTCTCTTATTCGATGAAAATCCAATTCCCATTAAAAAATCGAATTAGAGAGCGTCAACTATAGTACTTGAATTTCTTCATAATTGAGTTGGAAATAAGTTAGTAAAGACACTGTAGACTCTCCACAATATCAACGTCTTCGGCTAATAAAATTCCTAAACTGAGGTCTCAAGCATCTATTGCTTGGATTTAAGTAGTTTTCCTCCCGCGTGATCTAAGTAACGTTCCATCAACCCACCATGGTAACATTTAATTTTGGTAAAACGCTTTTTTACTATGTAGGGTAAAAAACAATTTAAAAAAAAATAGTTACACTCAAAGGAAATTATAGTCTGCAAAATTGAGTTGGAAATAAAGTATCAATTCTCTACTCAGCCTCAAAATACTATTCAACATAAATTTGCAACACATGTCTGAATCCTGTCAAAACAGCATTTTATCTTCTCGACCTAGTTCACTGTAGAGCAAACTATATCGTGGAAACAAAGATACACTTCATAATGGAAGACAGTGTTTAATGCACAATTTCCGACAAGGAAAACTATCGTAATTGAGCAGTTAGGATTTGAATATTTCTTTTTTAATTAAGAACACCATCACAGATAATATTTAATATGATGAAGACTTTGAGGTGGTTTAAGAAACAACAAAATTAGTAAGTAGTTAGCTCAATAATTTAAGTAAATTATTGGGAGCGTCATTTGTCAGTCTCCTTGTCCTGGCCAAAAATTAAACTATATACCTCATCTTTCTCTCGCATTTCTCAAAAGGTATGCCATATTTTCGCGCAAGATTTCATGTAACCAACCAAAGCTTCGTTTTTCCTATTGAAGTAAAATGAGAGATCAGAAAGAATATAAACATCAGCATCCATTCAATGCAAATCGAAAAGACCAAGAAGATGTTCGTCATTTCGACATGATTGAAAACCCAATGTTTTGAACAAATCCCTTGAATAGATAGTATGTCTGGTCCAGAAAAAAGGGTTTTGGAAAACTGTCCTAGATTTTATGTGGTTCTTACAAAATACAAGAACGAATGACAAAAACATAACATACAACAGACAATGAAACTATACACATTTTTTTTATAAGAACATCCAAAATGTTTGAATGTTCTTAACTTTTGGAGTTTTAAAGCCTAAAAATGTTCTTTAACATGTTCTTAATTTCAACATTTTGTGAGTATTTTGGTCCATTTTCAAGAAATTGGGTGTTTTACAGTCCGCAAAGCCTTAAAATGTTCTTAAGATTTTGGCCATCGAAGGCTTATATAGTTTGGTCTTATAAAAAAACGTTTCTTGTTACTGTAAAGGAGGAGGGGGTCAAATCAGTCGGACGATAGAGAGAGGAGGGGAGAAAAGGTGGTAACTGATTCGATGCAGATCACAGCTCACAACAGATTTTTATTCAAAAACTTTTAGAGCTCAAAAATGTGAGCTTGCAAAAAAAAGCACGCGCACAATGCAAACAGTTTGCATTATATGTTACTTTGTCAACATCACAAACTTCATAATTCTATTACGCCGTGTCAATTCAAGACAGACTTAAGTCCATTCTTTCGAAAATAGACTTAAGACCATAACCCCCTATTTGAGCATGCAAGCTTTCCAAAAATGGGCTCAAGCCCACAGACTTCTCATAGGAAAGTGGTGCATTTTGCAATTAAAAAGAAATAGGAATTTAGAAAGTTCCATAATACCATAAGCAGCCTTAAGCCCTGTATTTTAGGGCAAAAAGTCTTGAGAAGCCTTATGTCCAAATTTTATTTTTCTATGAAACATATGTGTAGGCTTAAGTCCAACACATCTGATTGATAGACTTAAGGCATTTTAAAGCTCGATTTTAGCTTGAAACTTGCTTAGTGTGAAGATTTTAAGTTCAATTCAATACAGCCCTAAGTCCAATAAATGCCATTTTAGAGCCTCTGAAACAAGCTATTAAATCCTCTTTTTAACCACAAAAAGATAACTATTAATACCCCCATTATATCAAAAGTATGGACTCTTGGCATTATTTATGTTTTAGTTATCAGCAAATGAAACCTTTAAAGTCAATTATCTCAAAATGGAAAAAATGGACTTTAGGCTGTCTTGAATTGACACGGCGATTAGGTTTTTTCTTGAAGTCACCCGGCGTCGCACCCGCCGCGAGGAGTAGATAAGCTGAACGCATCATAAGCCCTTTGGATAGTAAAGGGGGAAACTATAGACTGATTTAATCCCAAATAACGAAAAATTGCCACTTGAGACCGATCAAAACTCGAAAAATCGCAAATTTCATATTTTGTGACGTCATCGAAAGGGTAACAAAGTCAAGCGAATGACGGCTTTTCTTGAAGTTGAAATGTTTGGGTTATTCTATTTTTTAACTTAAAGAAATGAACAGCACTAGAAGGTCGCAACCTTTGAGAGTTCTACAGGGTTATGATACCACCGGAATGCACTTGACTTCTAAAAATTTAAATTTTAAGAATGTTAAAATGGCCTTGGAGGAACTATCCTATAAATTAACTAACGTTAACGAGATTGAAACATATAATCCTAAAAACTGAGTGAAAGATCCTACGACTAAATTTACGTTGGAAACGCTAAGTCATAGACATGTGTAATTTATAACTTGGTCCACGCCATCCGTATGGCAATCATCCGCCGAATCCTATTCCCCACGAGCACTTTGGCATATAGAAGAATCAGAATTGTGTAAAGGTCGGTCTCCACTTGCACGCACTGCGATCATACTTTTTCAAGCAAAGCTTCCACGCTATTGGTCAAAAGAAAAAATGAAACAATTCCATTGGCGCGATCTGACGTAACGGTTTAAAAAAGTTGAAATGAATTCAATTCATTTCGAGCGCACGCTACATTTTTATGACGTAATCGTTTTTCCAAGCAAAAAGGATTGAAGCCAAAAGGTGCGATCGCAGCGCACGTAAGTGGAGGCCGGCCTTAAGACTAAATTTTAGAAGAAACCCTGAAAAGAGGACACTTTATAATTCAAGATTCATACATCATACTGCTTTTATGCATTGACTGTAGAACATTTCCCAACTACACTTTTGTCTTGCAGCATCTGTAACACGGCATCTGGAACACAAAAACGAAGGTAAAAGAGAGTTAGGGTTTGGTTTACAAACGTTAAAATTAACAATCAGTTTATAAGGCGAGACTAATTCGATTAGTTGTTTTACGGGCCCGATTGACCCTGAAATTCCAAATATCAAAAAATTGATCTACAGTACATTATATTTTCATTGCTTTATACAGACTGTCAAATTTTCAAATTTTAGAAGTTTTTCCAGGATTTTTCAGAGTTTTATGTTCATTCTTTTATTTTATTCATGAATTCGAATTCTTTATTTTCTATTTTGCATTTTTGTCAAGATGTGGTAATTTTTGCTGTTTTTTTTGACCGACCGACCCTCTTTTTTGTGTAGCTTGACCCGTAAAACAACAAATTAAATTAGCCTCGCCTAATCGAATAATAATAAAGTAGTCACCCTTCTTGTAAATAGCAACAAACAAGACTTAATCATGTATAAACCATGAAGCTTTTCGACTGTAAACGTTATTTTATAGGAACAAACTATATAAGAACATAAGGCTTCGATGTCCAAAATATTAAGAACAAGCTAGGAATATTTTGAAACTATAAAACACCCGATTTGTTAGGGAAATGGACTAAAATACTGTGAAAAATGGCAAAAATAAGAACATTTTCAAAACCTTTTTAGGCTTAAAATTCAGAAAGTTAAGAACTTCAATCAAGAAGCTTCAAAAATTTTAGATGTTTTTATAAAAAAACACTACTAACTTTCATATCAACCATTTTCGAATTTGATATTTCCTCCTCTTCTCGGCCAAACCAATGACGTCACATTCTTCATTTTATGATGATTGAATGATGATCAAAATGGATTCTATTCATTCTATTGTTGTTTCTTTTCATTTCTGTTAATTGAATGAAGTTTGAAAAACAATTGGCTAAAAGACATCACTTTCAAAACTCTTAAAAATTACAAGGTTATGAAAACCAAAATCCTACAGAATAAGATAAAATTGAGACCTGAAACAGTAAACCAGAAATTAGTTAGACTTCATGTATATCGATCATTTTTCTAAAAACATAATCTAGCTAAATGTTTAAAAATTCATAAAAAATATAATCCATAAAATATTTGACTAAAAATATTTTTCGTTTTTCCTCTACAAAGTACAATTAAATCTCTAAATTGGAGCGCAATTTGAAGCGGACACTAATAACCCTTATATAAACTCTTATTATCAAATAAAAAAAGGCGTTGTGTGGCTGAATCTTGTCCTATGATTTGCTTCATTTTAAAAAAGTCTCGAGAATGAATTTTAAGCTTCGATTTCTCTAGCTGGATGTGCTTGCAAAAAAGACAAGATTGAGTTTCAGTATACGAAGCTAAGTAAAGTAAAGCGAAAAGTTGAATTTAGACTAACGATTGATCTTTCAAGCTTTCATTACCAGACATTGCATTAGGGTTTAACAAAGTCCCAACAACTTTTGTCGGTTCGTTTCGATTGACTTTCAGTTCAATATTGACCGGTGTAAACATGGTCAGATTCTGTTGGTAAATTTCATCGTCCTGGACAGGACACCACTCTAATTCAAGTAAAGGCTTCTCATCTGGTAAACTGTATTTGAAATCTTTTATTCCTTCCACGTCTCTTAAATAGACTCTGGACATTGTTCCTGTTTGTGGGCAAAGAATATCAACCGAAGCTTGAGAAACATTCACAATGACACCTTTCTCCACTAGAGGACCATGTTCCATTACATAAACAGCGAAAAATAATCCTGAACTTTGCTCAGATGCCATATCCGCGTTCAGCTTCTTAGCCGTACAATGGTCCGCCCAGATTTGCAGTTGCTTCGATTTGGCACGGAAATTGTATGATTGGTCTAGAGCGGCTGTTAAGAGACGATGGACTAGGATGTCGGGGTAGCGACGGATCGGTGACGTGAAATGAGTGTAGATAGGAACGTTGAGCGCGTAATGACGGTACTGTGATTCGTCCTCGACGCTACCAGTACAAAAATATTTCGCATTCTTAAACGACTTCATACATAGTAAATTCAGTGCTGGGGAAAATAGTTTTTTGTCTTTTTCATCTATATCTTCTACATTCTGTTCCATATCAAGTTTATTGATGTCGTTTAGAGATTTGTTTAAATTACTGCTATCAGATGCATCAAAGGGGATATCAAATTTACGACAAAGACTTTCCACTTGTTCGATTAAAACTTGAAGTGGCGGTGGATGACAGCGAAGAACCGCTCGTTTCGGAAAATGCTTAAATATCTCATTTCCGACAGCCATGTTAGCAAGTAACATAAACTCTTCAATCATTTTATTGCTGTCTTTATACTCGTATAAAGAACAACCGTTTGGCATTCCTGTAGAGTGGTCTATATTAAAAGCAATGTCAGATTCGCTAAAATCTAAAGCACCAGATGAAAAACGTTGATCACGAAGGTTCTTCGAAATGCCATATAGATGCTTCACGGTCTGTGAGATTTGCTGTAGAGTGATCCTCTTGTCATGGATTTCGGGGAAATCGTTTGGTTGAAGAGACGCTGGATTGTCTGTTTCGATCATTTGTTGTGCGTGATTGTAAGACAGTTTGGTGCATGATCGAATGACACTACGTCCAAACCATTCATCCAATTTCGTACCGTCACTTTTCAATGTCCATATAACTGAATAAGCTAATCGTTCAACGCCTGGATTTAAACTGCACAGCTCTTCACATAAAATACTCGGCAACATTGGAATGACTTTTTGCGTTAAGTAAACACTAGTTGCCCGATCACGCGCTGTTTTATCTAATACTGATCCTTCCTTAATGAAATGGCTGACATCAGCAATATGGACGCCTACTTCAAAAGTGTCATCGTTGATTTTACGGCACGATAGAGCATCGTCTAGATCACGAGCTGTTGCGGGATCAACAGAGAAGATACAATGATCCCGAAGATCTCTACGTTTTGTAATCTCCTTTTTGGTAACTCTCCATTTTTCAGGATCAGGTAGTTCCTTCAAAACTTCACTCGAGAAATCGGAACTATCGATATCATTATTGATTAAAATAGCTTCAGTTTCTGGCTCAATCAAACCAGATTCACCGAGGTTTTTGACAACACAACCACTTGCAAAAGGCATTTTATCATCCCAAGACTCAATGTTACCAACAAACAACGTTTTGTCAAATTTATTTGCATTCGCTACAAAATTTTCTGGACATTTCGATAATGGAATCATCACACGGGGTAACCTCCTATCAACGGGCGAAAACAGTGCAAATCCAAAACGATGATTACGGTATGGTCTTAACATACCACACGCAGTCCTCGCGTGTTTTTTGTCCAGTAGATAAACTACTTTTCCCGTTTTGGTAGTGCCTTCATCTCTCCATTCCTCTTTTGGTAGAATTTGAACTGCAACAATATCACCAGGTAAAGCACGATTCCGAGATTCCACACTCTCTATAACAATATCCCGGTCAACTCCGTTCGGACTTCCTATGTAAGCTAACCGGAAATTACGCGGGTTGATCCGTATCACACCGGTTATAACAGATTCGTCCTCTAATTTACGTAAATATTCATCTTCGCTAATGTAAGGTTCGAATTGAATGTCTGGGAGTTTATGATTTGAGTTTTTATTCTTTGACTTTGTTGTATACAGATAGTCGGGTATATTATCTGCGGAACTCTCCTGGGATCGTTGTAATATCTTGGGAGTTTTTCTCTTACGAATGACTTTTTTGGTTTTGTTTGGTACGTTTTTCTCTCCATTAACAGTGTTTCCAAGCGGGCGTTTTTTTTCATTCTTTACATTATTAGGTTCCAACGAATTTCCTTCGATCTTTTTTTGTACCTTCCTCTTTGGTAGTAACGATCTCACAAACTTGGTAAACTTCCCATGACAAATGGTAGCCGTTTGGTATTGCCTTTTCAAAGGAACCATGGTATGATATACAAACATCATTTGGTTTCTCAATGTGAACATACATCTTGTTGAACTCAAAAACATCTTGAAGAAGCTTGAAATATGAAGTTTTGTTTTTTATGTTTTACCTGGAAAATGAAAAGAGAAAAACATATTTTTTTAAACAATTTTTCAATGAAATTTTAGGACTTAAATTCTACGGTACAATGGAAACCGAAAATAATAAATGCATAGAAGAATAAAGAATGATCTAAAAAGCTTTATCTTCTCATTAAAATGAGGGTCAGGAAAATCAACAAAGTGACGAACACATTCCAAATTTTATATCAAAAGTTGGGTTCCTTGTTTTGCAAATAAAAAGGGCAGTGACAAAAAATTGACGATGTAAATAGATTCATTAACATTAAACAGAATAATATTAATTAAATTTAAATTGATGATAGAATTTATAAAACTATTTCAATAAGTAAAATAATTTAAAACTATAAAATTCCATAAAATCTTTATTTTAACCAAGAAAGAAAAAGAAAAACAAGAACAAATATTACGATAATAATTCAATAAGATTTCTCGGATAATGAACAACAATTTTTCGCAGATTTTTTAAAAAGCTTTTAGCTGGGTAGACATTCCAATTAAAGAAGGGGGTAAAATTCTCAATGATTTTTCATCAAAAAGACAAAAAGTTCCAAAAATCTTTATCATTAAAACAAGAGTATAAATGGTGCAGGACAGGAAGTACTTTAAGAACGCAAGTATTTTAGATTTGCTTTCTATCAACTTGAAAACTTGTGTATCATTGAACGAAATAACCAAAATACACTTAAAATTCGTAACAATATTATACGGTCAACAAATAGAATTTACTAAAACTCAAAATTATACCTTTTTAAACAAAATCTCACTTTGCACCAAATTTGAGAAAACAAAAGCACAATTAGAGGCAAGAACAAAAGGCTATTAAAAAAGGACACCTTTGCCATTGGTGTTGTTCAGCATAGAAAAATTGTGTTTATCTCGAGTTTGAATGTCAGTAAGAACCTGAGATTACCATCATATAATAAAAGAGAACACCCATAGTCATACTAAGCACCTCATCAGTGGTAAAAGGATAAAAGGATTAGTTAAAAATAATAATTAAAATGATAAAATATTAAAATTCAAGTAACGGTGTATTTTCATTTTTTGGATGAGCAAGAATGCCTAAAATTTTTGTTGGTAAATCACGTTCAACTTTCAATAGGATATTGACTTCAGAAAACAAGCATAATTCTTGTTTCAAAGCATCCTCTGGTATCGCATCAGATTGCTCCTTCTGTGCCTCCCATTTCTTTTCGAATCGTTCTGTCAATTTGGCGATTTCCTCATTGATATTTTTTGGCTTTTCACTACTATCCAAATCTTCAGGAAACCAATACAAGGCCAACTTAGGTTTTCCATCAGAGGTGGTGAATTGATACTTGATTAATGGTAACTTATCCATGTAAGCTCTGACAACGTTACCGACTCTTGTACACAAAACGTCTACAGCTTTATCAAGGACACCGACAACAACACCTTTCTCCATCAACGGTCCACATTCTAACAAGTAAACAGCAAAGAAAAGCAATGAACTTTGCTCTGAAGCTTTCTTGGCAGCCCACTTTTTGTCGTTGCAGTGATCAGATTGCGTTTGGAGTTGATCAACATCTGCTTCCACTACGAATGATTTGTCAAGTGATGCTGTTAGAAGACGGTGGACCATCACATCTGGGTAACGACGAATCGGTGATGTAAAGTGAGTATAAATGGGAACATTCAAGGCATAATGACGATAAGCTGATTCATTCTCAATTGTGCCGGTACAAAAATATTTCGCATTTTGGAATGGTTTGGTACAAAGCATTGTCAAAGCTGTAAACAAAGTTTCTTTGTTAAATCCACTATCCTCCCTGGCCAAAATCGATTTGAGAGAAGCACTAATAGTAGAGCTGTTCGAGATGTCGAATGGGATACCAAACCTTTTACAAGTCTCAGCAACCTCTTCCATCATAACTTCCTGTGGTGGTGCATGATTTCGAAGAACAGCACGGTTTGGATGATGCTTGTAAATCTTTCGACCAACAGCCATGTTAGCTAGCAACATGAATTCTTCAATCATTCGATTACTATCTTTGTATTGATACACAGCACAACCATTCGGCATCCCAGACTGGCTATCCAAGGTAAAAGAGAGTTTAGGCTGATCCAACCTCAAGGCACCACTATCAAAACGTTTCTGGCGAAGATGTTTGGACATCCCAAATAAGTTTTTGACTGTATTTAGGATAGTTAACATTGAAAAGTCACCAGTGATCGGAGGAAATTCATCAATAACCAGGTCATTTACGTCATCAGTTTCAATCATTCTCTGTGCATGGTCATAAGACAATTTGACACAAGAACTAATAACGGTACGGCCAAAAGATTCACTCATGATAGTCCCATCAGATTTCATGTTCCAGAATACAGAATAAGCTAGTCTCTCCACGCCAGGATTCAAACTGCACAACTGCTCACATAGAATATTGGGTAACATTGGAATAACTTTCTGAGCCAAATAAACGCTGGTAGCTCGTTGACTAGCTACATCATCAAGGGCTGTATTCTGCTCAATAAAATAGCTGACATCAGCAATATGCACACCAACCTCATACAACCCATCTGCTATTTTTTTACATGATAAAGCATCGTCCAAATCACGGGCAGTTGCAGGATCAATAGTAAAAACACATTCTTTTCTCATATCTCGACGTTTAGACAGTTCAGCAGAAGTCACTTTCCATGTCTTACCATCTGGCAAACAACGCAAAACTTTTTCTGAAAATGGTGAGCTGTCAATATCATTGCAAAGTAATATTGATTCTGTCTCTGGCTCAATATGGCCAGCTTCTCCAAGACTTCGCATGATCTTTCCACCTGCAAAAGCTTTATTCTTCTCCCATTTTACAATTTTGGCAATAAACAATGTCTTTGCATAGTTTGAAAATTGATTTTTAAAATCATCAGGGCATTCTGTCAATGGGATCATCAATCTTGGTAAACGATTGTCATTGGGCGAAAGTAAAGCGAAGCCAAATTGATTATGGCAAAATGGTTTCAGAAAACCACACGCCACTCGAGGATGTTTCTCTTCCAAAATGTAAACAACTTTGCCAGTTTTGGTGACAACATCCTTATCAGATTTCTCGTCTGGTTCACCAGGACGGTTTGTTTTCCATTCTTCTTTTGGGTTAAGCTGGACAGCCACAATATCACCAGGCAGTGACCTGTTTCTTGCTGCGACACCCTCAATATAAATATCTCTTTCACTGCTATCTATTGAGCTTATAAAAGCATCTACGAAATTTCTTGGATTAATTCGTAGAGTACCTTTAATCAATTCCCCACGCTTCAGTTTTTGAGAACATTCTTCCTTTGACAAGTATGGAGCAAAGTTCATCTCAGGTAACTTTTTATTAGAATGGTGTTTCTTTTTAGGAGATGTTGACTCATTCTTGGTGGTATCTCTTTCTTCATTATTTTGCTTAGGTTTACTTCTGTCCTTCTGTTGGTCTTTCTTTTGGGGATGATGCTTCTTTGCCTTGCTTTGTGCATTAGTATTCTCATCATTAGACTTTTTGTTGTTCTTTTTTCTTGTAGATTGCTCTCCTTTAGCATTCATGTTGTTGTTGTTTTTTTCTGTTAAATCAGTCTTAGAAAAAGATAGAAGGAGGTATAAGGTTAAAGTGCACATATTATGTTTGTTAGAACAAAAATGGTAAGTACTTGATAACGATATCATTAAAAAAGAAATTTCGATATCACTATCATTTCTTGACAAGAAACCATTTGACAAAAATAGGAAACTTTCCAGACTTATTTTCACATTATATAAGGAAGAAAAAATATGGAAAGAAGCATAATGATATGACACCTCCCAGAGTCCCAGTTAGAGTAATAAAAAATCAAAGTCTTGTTTTTGAAAAATAGGGAATTTTAAGGATTCATTGCTACCATCACCAAAGAGTTTTTGATCTCATTAAACCGGTCGCTTTTTTCCAAGGTAAAGTCCTGAGATTCCTTGAGTGTTCTTTGAAGGTCCTTTTCTTTTGTGATTTTAGTAAATTATCTCTTTGATTCCTACTAGAAATTTTGGGCATTAGTGAAATTCTGATTGGTCACCTCTAAAAACCTTTTCTTGTTGCCTAGTAACAATATGATTATTCGAAACACATCTTTGGAGGGTATCTTAGCAAAATTATTTTCCTAGATTATTAAAGGGGCAGTCTGCCACTACATTGCGCGGTTTGTTTTTGTTTTCATTTGTCTTGATAGCCCAAGATGAAATTTTGGCACTCGTTTAGCAAGGCGCGGAATATCGAGTCAAAAATCTCAGAACCAAAACATTGGCAAATGGTGGACAAAATTCAGCTAGAGTGTCTTCAAAAAAGACTGCATTTCTTTTGGAAATAACATATCATTACCTTTCGAAATGGGATTGGATATTTATGTGAATCGAATCAGCAAAATATATTGGACTTTTTTACCAAGTTTGAGAGTATATCTCGATGGGATTGTCAAGATATTGCTGGATATACATTATAGAGTCAAATTTGATGTAATGAGCTAGAATGATGCAAAGTTGGAAATCTCAATTTTTGTGGTTCTTATCTTTTTATTTCCTTTTATGAATCGATCTACCACTTATTAATGATTGGAAAAATGGTAAAATTAACATTCTATTGAGATGTGAATCTGGTTCAAGTTGAAGAATTGATGAGAAAAATGGGCAGTACGAGAAATATTTGCATTGGAATACAAACTCTTATATAGACAATACCTCTGGAACAAGTTATATGGGATTTGTTTACCGAGTGACCACAAAACAAAGTCTTTAATGCTTGGTTCCTACATTCATGAGGTCAGAGGTTTTGTGGGTTTTCTAAACTTTGAAACTTGTGTGATTGTTTTGGTTGTTTTCCTGACTAAAGACACTTTTGAATATGTGATTGTTTTTCCTGACTAGAGATACTGTGAACGTGTTTTTGATAAACATATTGCAACCTGGCTTGGAGTATATTTTTGAATGTTTTAACAGCGACATAATTTCTGATTTGGATTGTTGTAGTGTCATCATTTATCTTTTAGTGCTCCAATGTACTTTAGATAGGTTATTTCAATTTCATTTTTTGTCAATTAATTTGTGTTTATTTCATTGGATTTAAATAGCGTTTACAGTGTGATAGGTTGTCCAAGAAAGCATTGTTTCGAGGTTTCCATGTTTCGTTAAAACGTGTCAAAGCCTGTCAAAGAACCAAAGACATTTTATAAGTATTTTCTTTCCTTAACTTTATATAATAATAACAGGAACCTTTGTTTTTGGTGCTATTATTTCCAAGCTTTGAGGAACCTTTTTTAGACTAAAAATTCTAAATTTATAATCTAAAATTTTCATAGATTTTCTTGTAACATTTCAGACACTTGAATGTTTCAATAAAAAAATAACATCTTTATATATCTAACTTTTAAAAATAATCCTGTGCTCTTTGTTTTTCAACCCATTTCTTTTTTACCTATAAATCAAATCATATTGAATTGCTACTGCCAAGGGAGATTTAGATAGTTTGAGATAACTAGGAGTAATTATAAAAATCTTATATGAAGCCTTCAGCTGAAACAAAATGATAGCTTTTTCCTGAAAAAGAAAGATAATTTTTGGTGCCTTCTATCAGTTCTCATAAGTTTGTTTTGATTTTTTTCTGTCAAAAGTCACGTGATATTTTTATCTCGATCACTCCGCCTCAATTGGAAATTCCCCTATGCACCCTAAAAGTAATCGAGTTTTAGAAAAACAATAACAAACCGTGTTATGTGGTGGCGGATTGCCCCTTTAAAGCCAATTACAAAAAAAATGGCAATGTGCTTTAAAAATGCTTTGAACATTGTTCTTCAGGGTAGACAAGAGAATACCTTGTTGGAAAAAATGATTCAAAGTGGATTGATGCAAAAATTTGAAAAAGAAGTCGATGAAGACAAAAAAAGCTCAGATTTTCTATTGTATATAATATATATATATATATAAAATTTTACTATTTCCTATTCCTAGAAAATAAGGACAGAGAGCCCTTTAAGAAGACTCTCTGTCTATCTTGCATTTTTCTTTGTAATAGCCATTCCACAAAACTTTTCAATCGAACAATTCTCATTTTTAATTACTTGATTGAGTAACCTCGTTGGTTTCAAAAATGCAAAAATATTATGGCATATTTGCTATGGTTGGATTTCATAGGAAAATATACAAAACCTAGATGCAAAAAGATTATTAATTCAAAAATTACATGAATCGACATCGATTCTTGTTGTTTGCAACTTTCAAGGTATTATTTCAAGGTATGATAAATATTCAACAACACTTGGTGTAATATCGACATCACTCATCTAATTCCGACACCCTTCTCAAGAGATAGGAATAATATGAAAATTGGAATCACAGACTGAAAAAGGATTTTTCTTCTCAACACATGTACACCTACTATGAGTTTAAGGGACCTTGCTTACACATTCTGCTGCCCTAAAGGCCATAAACCAGTGAAACGAGATATCAATTGTTGAAACAGAATAGATATTGAAGCCTTAAGAGCCATTTTTTTTAAAAATCTTCAGAATAAAGAAAGTCTGATACCTCACCCTCTTAGATTTTGATGAAATTTTGACCAAATGATCTATCACACAAGAAAATAAGACTCTGAAAATTTCACCTTGATATCTGAAGTAGTTTTGAAGATACAGCGTCTCAAAGATAGGCTACTAAGCGAAAATTGACCCCTAAAAATCATGAACTCTGGTGGGGAGCAGATTTTGAAAGCCAATGAATTTTTATTCAAGTACATTAGAAAGCTGATTTACAGTGGATTTCAAGAACTTTTTGTAGGGAATCAGAAAAAATCAAATTGAGTCTCCAAAATTTTCCCCGAAAATCTCTAGCACCTCCTGTAGAGGGCTTCAAACTTTGCGTAATCTGGGTTTTGAAGCACTTTTAGCTGGCTGCTGATGGTCCTTGGGACTTTTTTGAAGTAAACTTTTGACCTGGAGTGGTTTACTGGTGGGTTTTGGTCACAAAAATAACACTTTCAGGATTTCCATCTTTGCGTAACCGTCAAAAATGGCCGAAAAAATTGCTATTTTGGCAGACCTGGAGCAAAATTCAAGATGGCGTATCTTTTTAAGGCAACACCAAATTTTTTTGAAATTTTCAGCAAGGCTTCCTTAGTAGGTCTAGTTTATAGCCTCAAAAAAATCTCAATGGGCTTTTGAAGTCTCTTAAAGATATAATCGATTGAAAATTTGCTTAACTTTGTTGTTTTCTCCCTCTTAAAATGCTAAATCAGGCCCACTTAAGGGCTCTAACAGGATAATTTTTGTCAAAATATTGGTTGATCTTCTCTAGCCAACTAATCATTGGCATTAGGGGAACAACTGAAAAAGATTTCAGGTCATTTCCATCAACAGATGACATTTTATGACAGCTTCTTTATTTTTAAGTACAGAATATGTAAAAAAAATGAGACTGACATCTGGCGTTTCCTACCATTCCAGGGCCTATATTTCCAGAAAAAAACTCAACCTTTCACAGTTTGGTGAATATTAATCTTAAATATAAGCAGGTTACTTCAACTTAATGGGTTTAACAGTACTCAATTCCTATTCAAAAACTTTTTAGACTCATTCAGAAATCCTACTTTGACAATAATTTGCGCTTTACCGCAAAATTTCTAAGTCCAAGTGTTGTGATTAGCTTTTAGACTGTCCAATATCTCTATAATAGTGTACACTAACAGTCTTACTTGTTGATTCTTAAATAACTAAGCAACATTACTAGGGTGATAATTTATGAGATACTGCAAACAATGCTGTTTAAATCTTCTGGACAAGAAATATTGGACAGTCTATAGCTAATCACAACACTTGGACTTAGAAATTTTGCGGTAAAGCGCAAATTATTGTCAAAGTAGGATTTCTGAATGAGTCTAAAAAGTTTTTGAATAGGAATTAAGTACTGTTAAACCCATTTAGTTGAAGTAGCCTGCTTATATTTAAGATTATTATTCACCAAACTGTGAAAGGTTGAGGCGTTTCCTGGAAATATGGGCTCTGGAATGGTAGGAAAGGCCAGATGCCAGTCTCATTTTTTACATATTCTGTACTTAAAAATAAAGAAACAGTCATAAAATGTCATCTGTTGATGGAAATGACCTGAAATCTTTTTCAGTTGTTCCCCTAATGCCAATGATTAGTTGGCTAGAGAAGATCAATCAATATTTTGACAAAAATTATCCAGTTAGAGCCCTTAAGTGGGCCTGATTTAGCATTTTAAGAGGGAGAAAACAAGAAGGGAAGTTAGCAATTTTCAATCGATTATATCTTTAAGAGACTTAAAGCCCATTGAGATTTTTTTGAGGCTATAAACTAGACCTACTAAGGAGAAGCCTGCTTAAAAATTTCGAAAAAAATTTGGTGTTGTTGCCTTAAAAATATACGCATCTTGAATTTTGCTCCAGGTCTGCCAAAAATAGCAATTTTTTTCGGCCATTTTTGACGGTTATACGCAAAGCAAAGATGGAAATCCTGAAAATGTTATTTTGTGGTCAAAACCCACCAGTAAACCACTCCAGGTCAAAAGTTTTACTTCAAAAAAGTCCCAAGGACCATCAGCAGCCAGCTAAAAAGTGCTTCAAAACCCAGATTACGCAAAGTTTGAAGCCCTCTACAGGAGGTGCTAGAGATTTTCGGGGAAAATTTTGGAGACTCAATTTGATTTTTTCTGATTCCCTACAAAAAGTTCTTGAAATCCACTGTAAATCAGCTTTCTAATGTACTTGAATAAAAATTCATTGGCTTTCAAAATGTGCTCCCCACCAGAGTTCATGATTTTTAGGGGTCAATTTTCGCTTAGTAGCCTATCTTTGAGACGCTGTATCTTCAAAACTACTTGAGATATCAAGGTGAAATTTTCAGGGTCTTATTTTCTTGTGTGATAGATCATTTGGTCTAAATTTCAGCAAAATCCAAGAGGGTGAGGTATCACACCCTGAAGACTCTTAAAAAAAATGGCTCTTAAGAGCCAGTTTTTTTAACATTTTTTTGATATGTTTTTAATAAGTATGATGAACCAAGTAAAATCCCAAAATATTTTGGTCTAAAAATCCATAATGGCGGATTTATGCAAATTTGAAGTTTTTTTCATTTTTGGGCATTGCACTTAAAAAGTTTCTTGATATAGAACCATGCTTTTTCAAATCAAAATGAGGAATTGGTTTTTGGTTATTCTGAAACTATACAATTTTTTTAAAAAATCAAAATTTTCAAAATGGTATATAGCTAGGTTATGACGTCACAAAAACACTACAAATTCGATTGTAGGTGTATTTTAGAGCCATCTGACCTGTCCCAGGGGAGTTTGTTCCTGCTCAAAATAATAATTTATGATAGTTCAGTCCCTGGTCTATCCATTTGAAGTGGTTGCAATAAAAATTTCCGACCCTACTGGCCCCTGTAGGCCTGAAAAACCAATTAGGTCTAAAAAAAGTACCAACGTTAGCCCAATTTTCCTAGAAATCCCAACAATATCTGGCCTCCAACTCTTCTGTTTCTGAAAGATTTAACCGGCTGGTCTCTCAGGATCAAAAGAAAAACCTAAGTGACCTCCTACCATTAATATTTAATTTATACTATTGTCGAATGAAGTTAATGAGTTTTATTTCAAAACTAATAGTTTCACGCCGTGGAGACGATCATCAGTTGAAAATAAAATTTAAAAAAACTAAAGCTCGTTTTGAATGTTGAATCTCTGATTTCGAAATGCCGCCACGTGAACAAGTTCACGCTAAAACAACACGATTCGAAAGACTGACATCAATTGTTGTCAAAAGAAGCCAGTACATTGTTCTTCGTAAACATTCAAAACAAACTTTAGTTTTTTAAAATTTTATTTTCAACTGATGATCGTCTCCGCGGCGTGAAAGACTCTTCAGTTCCTGCCTCTTTTTTAATTCTTACCTTCAGATCCACACTCCTTAATTAGTCTTACAAGTTTTTGTTAAATATTTGTGATGTTAGCTTTTTTAGGTTTACAGGCTTATGCAAATAAGTCTTTGTGTAAAAAGTTGCATAGCTATGTTTTGTATATGTGACCCCCCAAGCGATTTGGAGTACATTAAAAATGAGACCGGTATTGGTGCGGTCATGCTTCTGCCGCTTTTGGACTGGTTAATTGTGCGACTAAAAGCTGAAAAAAGCGGCCAGAAGACCGCACAGTATCGTATGGTCCGTGCGGACAAAGTGCCGACGAAAGCGGACGATGGTGCGGTCCCCGCCGTTTGTTTATATTTTTTTCGATTGCCGTAAGAATTTCAGCCTCAAGTTCAAACAAGCAAAACAATAAAAACAAAATGTCCGCACCGTGACCGCACTGAATACCGCACTCATTCTAATGGTGCTCTTTAGTGACCGATCAAGTGCGTTTGAATGGAATTTCTAGGAAAGATTTTTGGATAATTTCTGGTAGATACAAAGGTATCATTTTACCGCACGGTAATCTTTTCGCCGCTCTTTTGCCGCACATTTTATCGATCTGTCCGCACCAAGACCGGTCTCATTTTTAATGTACTCCAAATCGCTTGGGGGGTCACAATATTTTCCAACTAAATCCAACCAAAGATTTTCTGTTTCTGTATTTTTGCATATAATTCAATATGGCAGTTCGAAAGGCGAAACAGTCTATTAACCTCAAAAAGCTCAGATGTCTAAAAGCAAAGCTAAATGAAAAACCCGACAACTCTAGTAGTGAGACGGAGCTCGTCAGAGCAAGCTTAGAATGCAAGCTCAAAATTTTAGCAAAAATAAAAATTAGCTCAGCATACAAGGTTTTGCCTGGGAATCCAAAATCATAATTTTAGAACAAACAAGTGATTTTTTGTGGACCTACCTGGTTATCAAAACGAATAAACCAACTACGCTGGAAGGTCAGCCAACATAGCTTAGCTAGCTTAGCTAGGATAGCTTTAAAGTAGTTTAATGTTTATTAATAGATGCACGGGAATAAACATTAGATTAAAAGTGTTAATAATAGAGCGAGTTTGAGTATAAAAATCAACGCGACAAACGGGCTTTGATCCGCAATCTGCAGTAAACATGTTGACCTACATTTTCTAGTACCCAGGCTAAAAAAGCTATAGAACGAAAAAATATTGTCAAAATCTTTGTTGTTGAACAAAGTAGATAAACAAAAGAACATCTAAACCTTAAAAAAAATTTACTGGTTGTTATAAAAAAGAGTGTAAGCAACAAAAAATAACACACATGTTTCTGGTGTTATGGCTGAATGACCCACAGCAAAGATATTAGCCTTTTGGTTGGTAGTTTATCTGAATAAATTGAGATTGAAAAACCCATCTTTTTGTGACTTTTTGATACAATTAATTAGCTCTCTATAAAATTTTTACAAAGACAAATTTATCAACAATTCAAAGAATATAACAGTATATTATTTCCCTTCAAGATTTAAAAGAAAATAATGTGATGAAAGATGATCTTGAGCTTTCCAGCCATTGTTTTGATTTAACTTTGTATTTTAATGACCAGCCAGGTCATTCGTTCGAGGGCTATGCATGTTAGCCTCCACTGATACAAGTTACCCGATCTCACGGTACAATCTCTCAAAATGTGCTACCTCTTATCATGCTTTACTTTTCACTTTATCGTACAAATAAAAAAAAATTAGACGTCAATATTTTTCCAACAAATCCAACCAAAGATTTTCTGTTTCTGTATTTTTTGCATATAATTCAATATGGCAGTTCGAAAGGCGAAACAGTCTATTAACCTCAAAAAGCTCAGATGTCTAAAAGCAAAGCTAAATGAAAAACCCGACAACTCTAGTAGTGAGACGGAGCTCGTCAGAGCAAGCTTAGAATGCAAGCTCAAAATTTTAGCAAAAATAAAAATTAGCTCAGCATACAAGGTTTTGCCTGGGAATCCAAAATCATAATTTTAGAACAAAACAAGTGATTTTTGTGGACCTACCTGGTTATCAAAACGAATAAACCAACTACGCTGGAAGGTCAGCCAACATAGCTTAGCTAGCTTAGCTAGGATAGCTTTAAAGTAGTTTAATGTTTATTAATAGATGCACGGGAATAAACATTAGATTAAAAGTGTTAATAATAGAGCGAGTTTGAGTATAAAAATCAACGCGACAAACGGGCTTTGATCCGCAATCTGCAGTAAACATGTTGACCTACATTTTCTAGTACCCAGGCTAAAAAAGCTATAGAACGAAAAAATATTGTCAAAATCTTTGTTGTTGAACAAAGTAGATAAACAAAAGAACATCTAAACCTTAAAAAAAATTTACTGGTTGTTATAAAAAAGAGTGTAAGCAACAAAAAATAACACACATGTTTCTGGTGTTATGGCTGAATGACCCACAGCAAAGATATTAGCCTTTTGGTTGGTAGTTTATCTGAATAAATTGAGATTGAAAAACCCATCTTTTTGTGACTTTTTGATACAATTAATTAGCTCTCTATAAAATTTTTACAAAGACAAATTTATCAACAATTCAAAGAATATAACAGTATATTATTTCCCTTCAAGATTTAAAAGAAAATAATGTGATGAAAGATGATCTTGAGCTTTCCAGCCATTGTTTTGATTTAACTTTGTATTTTAATGACCAGCCAGGTCATTCGTTCGAGGGCTATGCATGTTAGCCTCCACTGATACAAGTTACCCGATCTCACGGTACAATCTCTCAAAATGTGCTACCTCTATCATGCTTTACTTTTCACTTTAGACAAAGAAATTGGGTCTTATGGAAGTGGGCAAGAACAAAAAGAGGAGAAGCAAGAGGTGAAAAAAAAACAATCAAAAGATCCTGTTATAGAAAAATTAAAGAAACGCATGATGAAACGCACCAAAAAAACTGCCCAGCCACGTAGTTAAAAGTCACCCTCAAGAGATTCAAAGGAAGAGAAGATGAAAAAATAGTTGAGATATGGAATAAACACCGACCCAACCCGGGAAAGAAAAGGGGCCTGGACCAAAGCGAACAAATCGAACGCCGTCCACGCGAAAAGCACTAGACGAGAAGGGGCCAATTTTTTAATTATTGCAATCAAACTCTGGAACATAACATAATGAACGAAATCGAAGATTATCAATGAATGCAATCAACCGAACCAAGGTAACCGTCGAACCAAATCGAATATTATACCCAGGAATCTGCCATTGGATTACGTATTTACGTTTGAAATTTACAACAGCCAACCAATATTCGATCGCGTTTGATTCGTTCAATTGGGATTCAAGTTTTTCGATTGACACCGTCTGGGATTATGATGTCATGAAACACATGGCCGAGAAAAAAACATTTTGTTTTGAGATGAAATCCTATTTACAAAAAAGTCAACACTAAGAAAGGATACTAATGTAACATTCCAAAGGTAGTTAAAACTATAAAGGCATAAAAATTGAAGATAACCTCGATTTACCTTTCAATGGGCCAGCATAAACAGTCCAAAGTTATGCATACACAACAAAAATGGAAGAGATTCGTTGGTCTTCTGCTCTAGCCATCTTTTATTGTTTTGAAAAATGAAACGCTGCTATCTTATTTTTTTGGAATGTAAGTAATGATAAATCAGTACTTGAAGTACACCATGGTTTGAAGTACACTTTGAAATGGAGCAGAAACAAAACTCTCATCCTTGTGAAATGAAACTACTTCGTCCTTCTAATTCTAACATTCCAACCAGCCAATTTAGAATTTACACAAACAAAACTGGCCAATTATTGCTTAGCTAATTTCAATGTTTTCACAAACAAGAAACGGTTAAAAGAATTTATTTCATTCGAGCAGCTAATGCGAGCAGTATCCCGATTTTACGAAAAGAAACCAAAAGTCAAATCGGGAATAAATCGGAAAAATTGGGGAAACACTTTTTTGAACACATAGCTTCAGCCAGGTTTCTAGCTCCCCCCAACAAAATAAGGTCCCCCCAAAAAATTGCCTTGTGTTAGGTCCCCTAACACTTGGGGAAAAAACCCGCCCCCGTAAGAGAGAGAATATGCAAGTACAGTACTGATAAATGAAAACTAAATTTTACTTGTATTAATATCTATGTTTACAAATCTTTTGCTTTTTATTTTTTAGTAAGATAAGAGATCTTTTAAAATCAACTGAACAGCTCCCAGAGTCTCAGTCAGATCATCTGGGCTCCCCCCAACAATCTAGGTCCCCCAAATATTTTGGTAATTTTAGCCCCCAGGCTCTTTAAAGGTCAAAATATTTCTTAGCCCCCCCCCCCAAAAAAAAAAAAGTAAGGGGGGGCTGAAGCTATGGAACACGGACACAGCGCATGGAAAAAGCCAATTTGAAAGCTCAGCTTGGGCTGACCAATAAATGATGAACATTGAAACAATGAAACACAATAAGACATAACTGGTCAAAATACAAAAAATATAATGAAAGCATTATCTACTGGGAGACACTATTGAAAAAGACTTTGGAAAAAGAAATAAAAAAGCTATTAAAAAATGCTTTTCTTTATATAAACAATCCACAATCAGAAAAATGCACAGCTTATTAAATAAGTAAGGTTTCTACAAAACTCAAACCATTGCGCTCCACCGTGACATTCTCATTTTAAAAAAATTATAAAAATAATAATATGGCTAAGAACACTGATCTATGCTTATAAATAACGATTTTTATAAATAAAGATACGTTTTTTGAGCCAAAAGACTTTCTTGCAAAAATCTGCTTCAGTCATCTTTTACCGATGATGTTACCCTAATTTCATGCAAAAAATCTAAAAAAAATCAATGATCCAATTTTTCACAAAATCTTTTTATTAAAAACCTTTTTTTTAGCCGTTTGTTGCCTGACAGTGTAGACCTAACTCTTCACACAAAAATTACGGGAAACGCATGTTTGGACCTTGTACCCTATGCTACACTCAAGCACTTAAGCCAAAGTCCCGCAAAGGCGGGACAAAAATCAGTTTTTTTGAAGTTACATAGAAAGATCTTTCAAATTCAGTATGTGAATAGAGCAGTAAAAAATACAACTTTTCTATTTTTCCTTTTTTTTGCAAAAGTTCTAGGAATGAAAATAAAGGGATAATGATAATTGAATACTATCCATTGATGACCCACAGCACTATCGTAATGCTAGAATCGTAATGCTAGAATCGCTTCGCGTACTCTTCGCTTGAGAAAATAATTGAAAGATTGAAGTTTTTAACCTGCGCAGGAGTTTGTGGAGCGTTCTCGGCTCAATCCTCGGACCGTGCTAAAAATGGTAGACTGAACTGTGATAGATCATTTTGATGGAAGTTGTTGGAATGTTTACAAGGCTCTTGACAGAAAATTGTTTTATTGTCAATGATGACAGTGCGGTTATTAATTTTGTTAGATCTGACAAATTGATGTTTGTAAGTGCACTTTATAGTTTTGATTCCCATTGAAGAATCATATTCTGGTTTTCATGTTATTAGATGCTGGTTTAGAGCTTTAGGTCTATGCTGCCTGAAGTTTCCCCAAAAAGTTCATTTTTGAAAATCGGGCTCCGTCACATTACCAGACGATCTCAATCGAACGGAATCGACGATCGAACCAATCGAACCAAATCAAACGCAATCGACCGATTGAAATTCAATTGTCGAACGCAATCGAATCTCAACCGAACGTCAAAATTTTGGGTAATATTCGATTGGTTCGACTAGTTAGATCAACTGGTTCGATCGTTGATTCTGTTGAATTGAGATTGTCTGGCTTTATTCTTGCAGCTTCCCAACATCAAAGCTCTCAAACATCACAAGCCGAATGAAATTACTTTCGATTTCCCAGAGAAATTATGCGATGAACAATTCAAGGTCAATAAATCGACAATCTAACGCAATTGAACGCAATCGAACATCAATCGAACGCAATCGTATATCAATCGAATCTGAAAATTGCGGTAATATTTGATTGAGATTCGATTGCGTTCGACAATCGAATTTCAATCGGTCGATTGCGTTTGATTTGGTTTGACTGGTTCAATCGTCGATTCCGTTCGATTGAGATCGTCTGGACATTATGATGGCCACTGCCATTTTGAACCTTTGTACTAAAAATCAAAAGATACCGTGAGTGGTCCTAAATCTGACAGCCCTGCCTAATTCCGATGGGGTCTTTCAAAGATACAATCTAAAATAAAAACAAACCTTTCGCTGTGACGCAATGAAGATACCAAAGTGTCAATTAAACTGAGAGATTTGATAGTATTGTAACGTATATTGTAACGGTTTAATCAAATAACATTTGTTAACATTTTAAACACGAACAACGGATTCAGAAAAAAAGGTAATTATATATACTAGTATAAAAAAGTAATTATTTTTACAAATCCCACTTTTTTATCACATTAATTGACATCTTGACATAAAATAGTCATTCTGATGTTTTGTTTTGAGAGTTCTTGCAATAGTTTATCGTTCAACTTGGGGAGGGGAATGTTGTAAACATAGAATTTTTTTTCATAACAGTTATTTGGGGGGTCGGAATTAGGCAGGGCTGTCGGATTTTGGACCACTCACGGTACCTATGACTCAATCCTGAGAAAAGTTGTTAACAGACAAACGAACAGACCGACGGACAAACACAGGTTAATTTATAGGACCAAAATGAAAAAATGAAAAACGAAGAAGCTTTCGTTTTCTGATCGTCTTTTTGTGTCTTTTCTGCCATGAAGTATTATAAAATTCCTTGTAGTTATAGAAAGACAAATACTCCTACGAAGACAAAAGAATAATCCTTTTTCAATCAGTGATTCAAGCTTTCATATCATTCTTTTCTCTAAAAAAGGGTGTCGGAATTAGACGAGAGATGTCAATATTATTAGCCCAACTTACGGTAACGTTTGGAAAGTTGGATTCCCAGGCTGCTGGCTAGAGCAAGCTTCATAAAAGCTCCAAACTGCACTGAGACAGAGAACATTAGACAAAAAACTAAGACATCTCACACTTGAAAAGTAGTCACATAATATGTGTTGGCTCATGCAATATTGCGCCACACGAGAATTTTAAAGAAAACGATGATGACCATGTTGTTTTTACCGCCATCTTGCACGAATTGACAGATTGAGTCGCTTCTTGTCAGTTTGAAACAATTTGTTTTAAGACGTCGTCTGACGTCTTTTGAGAATCAGCGTATACGATCACAGCTGAGCTTAGGAGACCCGGCAACAAACATGACGGAGCCAAAACATGACCGCTCATGATCGATTGACGTTTCTCGAATTTCAACTACATCTAGCTGATTGCTTGGTGAGTCGGTATTTTCGATTGAAACAGTCGGGTCAAAGTGTATCTTGCGATTCCATTATATATAATGGATATAACAATTTTACTTTATAGCATAATAGTACTTAAAGCTATCGTAGCAATATTATGATAAGATTATCATATATATTATCAAAGAGCAAACAATTTGACCCAACTGAACAGTGTACATACATTCTCAAACAAAAAGCAAAGAGGGGGAGGAAAAGCTAAAAATTATTCATGGATGAATTTCACATGTCAAGAGTGTATGAAGTCAGGTATGTTCGAAACTTTTTGGTAACTGGTGTGATAAGCTTTAAGGGTCTAAGCTAAAAGGAAAGAATAGAGGGGCAGGCTGTGGTGGGGATTTTACTTTCATTTTCTTTTACTTTTCCCTCATCAGTATAGTTTCATTTTAGATTTCAAGCCAATATCTTACCAATGGAGTGCTCACTAATAATTTTAGGGGCTTGTACAAAAGACAAAACATACTTGGTGCACCACAAAAAATGCTCGCTGATTGTGTTTTTTGTGAGTTTTAATAGACCTTTTCGGCTTTCCATCCGCTATCTTGAATACACTGTTTAGGAGTGTCGACTGCGCACGCTTCAATCCAATTTTCCATTGTTTTGATTTTAGCGATCATGGAAAATTCACTCTCCTCCGTAAAAAAACGGTAGGTAAACATCTAGTTCTCATAAGGAAACATAGCAGAAAAACGGTAGGTAAAGAACTCCTTTTAATCATAACTTCTTTTCCTCTTGATGAATTTTTGTGAAATTTTCAGGAGAGACTTATAAAATTATCATTGATATCATGTTCAAATATCTAAATCATTCTCTTTAAAGGAGAGAAAAAAATTCACAATGTTTACATTCCTCTAAGCTTTCACAGTACTAAAGTGCGCATTTTTACCTACCATTTTTACCGGCATCTGCAATGGAGTACCGTGAAGATAGCGAGACTCCTAAACAGTGTATGGTATGCAAAAATAGAGGAACAAAAAAACAGTGGTTGAATTTAGTTGGAAAATATGCAAAACATATGCAAGTTTACACAAAGATTAAAAGGACAAAAAGCATCTTATAAAGAAATATTATAATCATTAGAACAATAAAAGATGGAATTTCTTAATCCAAAAAGAAATATTTACAGAACAACAAAAGCCTTTTAGAAATATGTTCTTAAAGACATTGCATATTCTGTTTTCATGCCATTAAAGAATTCCACCAAGACGGAGTACACACATCAAACTTTCAAAACACGCAAACTGAAAGCAGTAGTTATGACGTCACACATTCAGCGGGTTCAAATCAATGTTTTGATTTGATCGTCTGACGGTTCTATTCCCAGGAGAATAATTTACCGTCAGCCGAATAAGGAATATTTTTGTCCTTTGCAGGTGATTTTTCAGCTTGAGTTTATGTCTAATGTTATGGTTTTTTGAAGTGCTTGTTCTAAGAGATGAGCGAATTTGATTATATCTAGTTTTCAAAAGAAGCAAATTTAATCTTTCTTCTACAAGATTATACTTTAATATAATGCTAATTATGCATGTAAGTTTTACATTAATACTTTCTTTTTGCATATGTTTTGCATACTTTCTAAGGTAATTTCACCACTGCAATTTGGCCACCATAATTTTTGCATACAATTCAATATGGCGGATGGAAAGGCGAAAAGGCGAAAAGGTTTATAGTGACAGCCACTTTGATCACCACAGCATAGTTGCCAACTTATGAGACTGGAAATGCGGGACAACGAGAGCGAGCGGAGTGAGGGGGAAAAATCGAGCTGGGGGTTGGGGACGCTCTAAGCCCCCCAATGGGGGTGTTAAAGGTTAAAAATTTTGGGCCAGAAATGACGTAGGAAGCTATAAGCAAAAAGCTCGTACCCAAAAATTTTAAAAATGTCAAAAAATGAAGGTCTTCAAATCTCTCTAAAACCTATTTTTATGGGAAGCTATGGTATTTTGTAGCAAAAAGCAAAAAAAAATAGAGCTTGACCTCGCTTTAGAAATTTTTTATCGCATTTTTTAGGTTTTTGTAAAATCGCAGGCCAAAATAGGAGAAAAAATCATCAAGTTTTGCATTTTCTTCTCATTGACTTCATTTTTAACCCCTACTTTTAACCATTTTTGAAATCTACATAAAATTTCCGACAATTTGACATATAACATGCATATGTTCCCGAATAATCAACATAGGCTAAATCTGAGCCTGCTGCTACGGTACTGAAAAAACTGCTTTGGAATGATGTCCTTATTACAGGGTTTTTTTTTCAGGTATAGATTCAAAAAACTTACCAAAAGGCCTCTTTTGCAAGCTGAGTCAACTTTCTATAGGACTTGGACTGGTTAATCTATGATTTGAGTCTTTCAAATCCATTTTTTCACTGACTAGTACTAGGTCAGAGTTTTTGTCACGCCGTGACGGAAAATTTTCAATAGCCTGTAAAAATCTATGAGAGTGGAATCAGGCCTTAATTTTCTCCATGAAACATCAACCATATAGTGTTAATCAGAAACCTAAAATAGAAATTCAAAAATCAACCCACAAGATTTTCTGTAGCCCTTTTTAGTTTTGTCACGCCGTGACGGAAAAATTTGGGCCTATGTCAAAATTCCCCTATCTTTTCGTCAATTGTACTTGAATTGAGATTTCTTTGCTTGAAAATTCTTCAAATAGGTAGAGTATATCAGAATATGCAAAAAATAGAGTCAAAAATGCAGAATTACAATGAACTAGAGGTCCTGCAAGGTGGATTTTCTCATTTTTGATCAAAATGTTTCGTAGACTAATTTTGGAAAAACCCGGTTTTTTTTTTAGGATTTAGCTCATGTTTTAACTTTCTAAGTTTATTTTTCTCATTCTAGTATGTATTTCTGACAACTTTACATTAAAATTATAATATTTCTTACAAATTCAGGAAAATAATTACATATTTCTCATTTATGATTTTTAGCGTTTCATCACTTTTTTGGCCAAAAATGGGTCATTTTTAGGCCGAAATCCAAAAAAAACGGAATATTAACTTGAAAATAACCCTATCATGTTATATATCAGTGGAAGCGGAATTTTGAGTAGATTTTGAATATCCAAGTTTCATGTCCTGAAAAAGAACTCAACTCAAATTATTATGCTTTAACAGCTAAAAATAGACATGGGTACGAGCTTTTTGCTTATGGCTAGGAACGGCTAAAATAAAAACAATATCGATCAATGAAAAAAACACTGTTGTGGAGCAATGCCGCCTTTAGCTGCGAATCACGCGCATTAGCCTCAATAAATATTAGGTGTACTGGTTCATATAGTACTATTACATCTCTGTCCAACGCGTATCTGATGTATTGAATACGAACGTACGCAATTGGAAGGACCGTTACGGAGCGAAGAGAAAAAATGAAGAAGTGAGTTTGTGCTTGTAGAAACATATTTTTAGTACGTCGCATCAAAATAAGAAAGCCTTAAGTCCATTTTTTCAAAAATTGAGTTATGACCATACCGATGCTTTACACCCCATTTTTTATCGAATTTTTGGCATAAATCCATCAAAAACCAACCTAAAGTGGCCTAATTTTAAGTTTTTTGAAAAATAAGAATTTTTATTTTTGAAATTTTCTCAAGTTAAGAAAGTCTTAAGTCCATTGTCATTTTAGTTGGACTTTAGGACCTTTTAGATTAAGGTTTTAGTTAAAGAGTTCAAAAAAGTTAAGAAAGTTTAAAGCAAGAAAGTCTTAAGTCCATTTTGGAGTTAAGACACTTTTTCACTGGAAATTTTTCAAATTTTCAGTTTTAATCAAGGAAATTTACATAGAAAAAAAGGTTTAAGTCCATTCTCGAAAAACATGCTATGAAGAAGCATTCATATCTCCGCAATGGTATAAGTGACAATGTTGATACTTTAGAACTTGAAAGATCTTTCTTCATTTATATTCATATCAAAAAAGCAGCTAGCTAGCCCAACATGGTCAAAAATGCTAGCCATTTCAAACCTTTAAACTTGATTTTCTCAAAACTACAAAAATGGACTTAAGGCTTTCTTATTTTGATGCGACGAGTAGCATTTCTATATTTTTTCCAAGAGTTTTCTCGAAAATGCGGGACATCTAAGGTATGTGGGCGGAATTCGAGACACAAAGAGCTTAAATGCGGGACTGTCCCGCTCAATGCGGGACGGTTGGCAACTATGCCACAGACTATCTGACCCTGGTGCCATTGATATTTCCTGATACTTGGCATAGTTCTTGATCATTTTGATTGATTTTAGATGGTTTACTTGTCTTGTTGCACTTTTGGAGCCCTCCAAATTATACTCCAGATTGCGATTTATTTGAAATTTGAAGTTTTGATCTCTATTTGGCTTATCATTTGAAATCGGAAGAGGGGTTTAAAAAGGATTATGCTTTGATTTTCCTAAACTTCTTAGGGCACTGAATATGAGCCTGAAATTTCATGACATTTAGCCAAACAGAAAAAAAAAGACAGGACTCTAAATATTGACAAAAAGTCACAGGCATATTCTGTCAACTTCTCTAACTTGGGACTATCTGACAAAACATGGAACGGCAATTCGGCCACCATTTCATCAAACAACTCCCAAAGTTATTTGATTTCAGTTAAGGAACAGCGTATTTAAAAATACACAATTTCTCTTTCGATTTTACAGTATAAGTGAAAATACTGACCAGATATGCAAAAGTCCCATGTTTCGACCAATCGTCCCACATTAGAGCAGTTGACGGTTTTTGAGAGCTTTTTGACCTATTTTTTGTAAATTTTGAGTTCAGTAAAAGGCTGGATGGCCATCTTAGGCTTTATTTCACCATTTTTACTTACTGTTTTAATCTCTTTGACAACAAGTTTGTTTTTTTAATACTTGGGCGATTTGCGCTAAATCTGTACCATCCTGTCCGAAATCATTTTTCGCATATACAGTATCTCATTAGGTTAAGTGTTAATAATTTTTTTCTTTTTTCATCAGACAGGTTGGTACTGCACTGGTACACTTTCTGCAAAATTTCATGTTTTAACTGTCTGTCAGTCTGCAATCATAAATTTGTGCCAATTTTTCCTTGTTTTGGCAATTTTTAGCACTTTCTTTCCAGAAAGGTATTTGACCTAGAATTTTGATTTTCCATATAGGGAATTTATTCATATTGTGTTTTTCTACAAAAAAAGGGTTTTGAAACCTTTTTTCCATCTTGCTCTAGCAGTGATTTTCTGTTCACGTCCATTTTGACACCAAAATGTGTCCTGTCCGAAATCATTACACATTGCCCCCATTTTAAGAGTGCTTATTGAAGATTTTTTAAGTTTGAGAGTAAGTTCAATCTGAATGTGTTTGAAAATCAGTCAAAAACTATAATTTTACCATCAGGTTACCCTTCTATAGGTCCTAGTGCACAAAAACCTTATAATCTTTAGAGATTGCTTACTTTGAAATTTTCTCATTTTTGTAACCCTTTTACCGGGGGGGGGGTACTAGGGTTGCAAGCTGACAGGCATGTGTCGCCCGACTTTTGGTGGGTGAGCCCTTAGAGGGATTAAAACTGATCCTTAGAGGGACTGAAATCGATAGAAAAACCGATTTTTCTTGAATTTTGTGACCCTTATTGGGACTTTTTTTCGTGAAATTTAGGCTTTTCAGGGTCAAGAAATTGGGTTTTTACAACCCTTATAGGGGGACTAAAATTAGATTTTTGATGTCCTGTCCGAAATCACAATAACATAGTGTCCTTCAGGTTCTCTTCCCCCCATGCATAGAATGAAAATTTTCCATCCCCCCCCCTCATTTTTCCCCGCCCTGCCTCCAAAATTTTTTCTGTCCCCCCCTCAAGCATAGAATTAAAAAGCTGTAATTTGATGAACTTAACGCTTATTGTTTTCCCTAAGGTAGTTCTAATTCAAGAATAAATGGAAAGGATGGTTGTTTTTAAACCATAATATTAATAAAACTAAGCATTATGCGATATCATCTCATAAAACCAGATGTTTTTCAATTTTGAATTGATTTTGGTGAGTTCCCCCCCATGCCTAGAATGAAAATTTTCCATTCCCCCCCTCGTTTTCCCCCACCCTGGCTTCAAAAAAAATTCTTTTCCCCCTATACGTCCTTTTGACCCATTCCCCCCCTGAATCCAGGGGGGGAGGACACTATGAATAAGATTGAAGATATTTCTGAAATTTTGCATGGTAGAAAGATTTGAATGCCTGAATATTGTAACCTAGGATAGAGCATGTTTTAATTGAGTAGATCTAAGATTCAAAGCACATTAGATTTGATTTTAGGGGTGTTAGAAAAATATGTCCCATCCGAAATCCCTTGTCCCGTCTGAAATCATAAATTTTATATCTCTTTTACAGTAGCTTAAAGCCACCTGATTTATTTTCATTCCATCGAGTGTCCCGGGCAAGTTTATGGTAAAAAAGAAGCTCTTGAGAAACTCTTCAGCTGTCTTGAGTCATAATAATAAAAAAAAGCCACCTGATTTATTTTCATTCCATAGAGTGTCCCGGGCAAGTTTATGGTAAAAAAGAAGCTCTTGAGAAACTCATTGAGCTGTCTTGAGTCATAATAAAGGTTTTTTTTACCATGAATTTACCAATTACCAATTTCATATGGTCTAACAGCTCATGAGCCCCTATATCTTTATAATAGGCCTTAAAATGTGGTGTCAAGGTACATTTCCATGAAATATAGGCTATAGACTGTCATAAAAAAGCAGAGTGATGTTAAAAAAAATGAACTTTATTTTTCATGATTTCGGACAGGACACGGTACAGATTTAGCGCAAATCGCCCACTTCTACCAAGTTTATCAATCAAACTTTTACCATCTCATAATGTGCAACCAAATGTATTTTTCAAGCATTTTGAAAGTACATAATTTGAAGAGAAATTAACAATTTAAATCACAGTCACGCTGCTCACATCTTGACACCATTTTTTTGTGTTGTTTTTCTCTAGAGACTTTTCTTCCAGCGTGCACAAGTAGATTAGTTACAGAGTGTTGATAACAAATCTCACAAAGATTTGTTCCTTTTGCGGCATGTAAGCCTACCTGATGAGAGTAGTGTATTCAAATTATTTGCCATCTATAATTTGCGGTATGTTAATTAAATGACTTTGGAGGTTCGGTAGAAAATATTTCTTTCACATTTTGGCACTAAACCTGAAATTAATCCGATCGTGGTTATAGGGCAGTTTTAGCTAGATTCGTGATTCATTCGTGATTCTAATCACAAGTTTGTGATTCAGGGCAGTTTTAGCTGGACTAGTGATTCTAGGGCAGGTTCAGCTCGCAGCGGTTCACTTGGCTAGTGAATGAACCTTCGCCCGGGTCAACCCATCATGCAATGTGAGGTAATTGCGTAGTCAGTCCAAGGTGCTGACAGGGCGCTCATTGAAAGCGTCTATAGTTGCAAAAATAGGCCTCAAAGCCTCCTGCAACTTAACCAAAATAGAAATAGAAACTGCTGCACTCATGACTCTCAGGGCAGTTTTAGCTGGGTTTGTGAACTCTTGATTCTAGGGCAGGTTCAGCTGGGTTCGTGATTCCAGGGCAGTTTCAGATGGATTCGTGATTCTAGTGCAGTTTCAGCTGGATTCATGATTCTAGGGCAGGTTTAGCAGGATTCTTTGTTCTAGGGCAGGTTTAGCAGGATTCGGGATTCTAGGGCAGTTTCAGCTGGATTCGCGATTTTAGGGCAGTTTCAGCAGGATTCGTGATTCTAGGGCAGTTTCAGCTGGATTCATGATTTTAGGGCAGTTTCAGAAGGATTCGTGATTCTAGGGCAATTTCAGCAGAAATACTTTCAGTTGATTATGATTCTGCTAGATATAAAATAGACATTTTTCAACCAATGGATGTATCAACTTTGCAGAATAAGAAATGTCAAAATTTGATGAACAATTTACCCAATCTCGTGAAAATTTCAGATTTAAGCTATACTGTATGCCCCAGTTGACATCCTGGTTTGATTCTTAGTTTGATTCTTAGTCAGGTTCTAAGTAATGAATTTTGAACTTTGAAATGGACATAAAAAACCCTCTTTTCCTATTTAGAATTAAAATTATTTCGAAAAAAGAAAGCAATGAGATAAAGAAATGAGATGGGTGACAGACTTAAAGAAAATAATAATAGTATTCCTGGTAAATCAGGAGCTGCGCATGCATGGAACATAGGTAAGAAATTTGGAGTTTACTAATCAATTTAAATTGACTAAAAACTGCTAATGATTCATCATTCTCTTAAGAGAGTGCTTGTTAATGTGCAAGCCAATAACATATCAATTATTAACACTTAATTTTTTTTATTATGATACAGAAGCTTATTTGGTTTGATGAACTTCATTTTATTTACTTTTGCTTCTTTATTAAGTACTGTGCTTGAAATTATTTTCTTTTATTTAAAAGCTTTTAACGATTTGAAAAGGAGATTTTGGCAGAGCCAGACAGACAATCAAAATCTCCACGCTGAAGTGAAACAACTAAAGGACTACATATCGTATTTGGTGAAGCAGAATCGTCATTTGAACAGCTTGCTTGCATCCAAAAATCTATCCCTTACCAAAATGGAGGAGAATCAAAAAACACTACGCGACCAAGAGAAGAAACAAGACCAGTACCTTAAAGATGTGTCCTCAAAGATTGAAGATTTGAATGCCGAAATCAGTTTGTATCAAAAAGAAAGATCTAAAGTTATTAATGAGAACCAAAACTTTAGATCTACTATAGAGCAATTGTACAAAGACAAGAAACAGGTTTGCTATTCATATGTTTTTCAAATTCAGTTTTATAAAAGTGGTTTGTTGGTTTAATAATCCTTTATAGGGAAATGCAACTTAATCCATGAATGTATTGTGAATCTAGTCAGCATGATTTAGATTCTTTTTCTGTTAAATTTCCATTCCACTACCTTTGTGACTCTGCAGATAAAGTCAAATACAAACTAAAGATTTTACACATTTGTCACACTTTTTTTTATATTTCCCACTGTATATCAAGCTACAGAGCAAACATTTTACATGCATTTTTTAAAATAACTTTTTAGATTGAAAATGAACTGGAAAATCTGAAAAACATTCCAGAAATTTCCATAAGCCCAACCACCTCTACTGCAACAATTACAAAACATGAAGTCAACAAGGAGTTTGAAGACCTTTTATCTGAAAATAAACATTTGAAGACCAGCATTCACTGGATGAGTGATGAATTGAATAAGTTGAAAAGTGAGAAACAGATACACGATATCCAAAGAACTACTTATCCACAATCTGGTTGTCTTGAAGAAGGCATTGGGAGGTTAAATTTAAGTCAATCCATTAACACCAAAAGTATGGATATTGCTGGATACATAAATATATTGCACAACACCATAAGTGTTTTAAAACATAACTTGTCAAGGAGTCTTACTTATTTACGGATTGTTTCAAAAACAAACTCATTGAGATTAGACACCTTGCCAAAGAAAGATGACCTGCTATATGACTCTGGTATTGTCAATATGGAACCAAACAATGATGACCAGCAAGTGAATTTCAATATCCAAATGGCAGCTGGCAATCAAGACCAACACTACCCTGATCAATCAAATGCAGAACCAAATACTCACCATACTATTCACAAAGTTAATAGCAGCCCTGAACTTTATCCATCTCTTCTTCAGAATCTACAAATGCAGCAAACAAAAACTTATCTGAATTCGAATCATGGCCCTGTGAACCAATACAATGAGAACTTACCCATAGCTCCAGTTCGTCCACCAAGAAGGATACCTCTTTATGAAGAATACAGTAGTGATTGACATATTTTGACTAAGCCTCGTAACAAACAATTGTGACTCTACAAGCGAATTGCACCAGAAATCAAACCAGTCTTGGGACATGATTTTGTAAGGGCCAGTGGATAACCAGTAAAAATTAACCAAAGGCTGTTATGGGTCCAGTTAATTTTAAGTGGCCATCTTGTAACATCTATTTCAACATTCCAGCTATTGACTATTGGCTGGTCTACATTCTTCTAACAAATTTTTTTTAACAAACACATGGGCCAGTAAAAAAAGTGACCCAAACTGTCAGGGACTGGTCGTAATCAAATAAAGGCTAATTTGAAAGAAAGCCTGTACAGTGAGAATTTGAAATTTTATCCAGTTGATCACCACAAGACTGCTCTTAAATGCAGTACCATTACTCGTCGGATTTTCAGATACTTAGTATTGCTTGGGGAGTCACAATTAAATTTAAACAATTAAATATCATATTGAGTATCTTTGAAGGAAGATAACTTACTAGATTGATTTTTATTACGGATGCAAAAAAATCACAATAGGCTATTAAATTGGTTTTTGATTTGAATAGTCTGAATAGCATATTTTTCTTATGATACGTTTTTGTGAATTTGATATGGAGTGAATTTGTACATGAGAGGTGTTTATTTTCAAAATATTATTTATAAACTAAAAGCTATAATTGTTATGTCAAATATGTCTTAAATCTTATCATTTTATGTTTCAAATAACATGCTCAAAACAAGATAAATTTTCTATATCTTTCTGCAACTTTCTGCAACCCATCCATTGATTTTTATACAGTTCCATCAACTTGTGATGTGCTCTGAAAGGTACTCTGCTTTTGTTTTAGACTACATACAGTATGTGGCCCCCAAAATGTCGATCAAATTTAAAATTTCTCTCAAATCTAGAGGAAAAGAGGTTTTACAAAAATTTTTGCTGCATGAAAAACTTTAGCATCTCTACTTTATTTCCCGAAAGTTCTTTTTCAAAATTTTCAATTTCAACAATATTTTTCAATCGCTTAAAAGATAGGTAGCTTTTTTATAATGGCCCCCAAAACGGAGGTTTGTAATTTTAGCGATTTCTCAAGATATTTTAAAGATATGAATACAAAATTTTGACCATAGTTTGGAAATGTGATTTAGAGTGTTTTGGGCAGAAATAGGGGGAGAAACTATGGAACATATTTGTGTTTTCCCTTAATAAATTTACGACCTGATGCATGTAAAATTTATAATTTTTATAAAATATTTCAAGATTTTCGATGATGCAAAGTCCAAACTGAAAATTTAGAAATTTTTAAAATGACAATCTTAATTTAACAACGTCTTAATCAAGTTTGTGAAAACCAATCTCTTTTGAAAATAGTTCCATTTATGTATGGAATATGCTGTGAAAATTTTAGAAAAACAGCTTGAAACTGAAAATATTAAGTTTTAAAGTTATTTTTCTCCTATATTTTGCAAAAAAATGACAGAATTTGTTGTTTTTGCTGATTCAGCAAAAAATTTTATATATAATGGTAATTTTTTGTTAAAAACTATCAAGTCAAGCGCGAATAGGAATGGAATTCCAAGATTTTTGGCTGTTTCTAATGTTTAGAATTTTCGGTTTTATCAATGCTGCTTCCTAGGGCCCCAAAATACTGGTTGACCTTTAAGATGCTATATCTTTTACCCATCCTCTAAAGTCACAGATGGATCTGCATTTTCTGAACGGCATTAGGTGTAGAAAGTTTCCAATACCCCATTTTCATAACTTATTTTCACTATCCAAGGAGCTAGAGTGTATTATATGCAATTTTTATCTAAGTTTAGTGTTGAAATATTTCCTTCAGACGCAAATATGTTATTTTGAAGCTGTTTCAAACCATCAAAAACATGCTCATTTTTAAGTATATCCATCATTCTTTCAAAATAAAAAAAATCGTCTAATTCTGATAAATCTACAGATCAGAATCCTCATTTTAATGAAGACCTACGTTTTGGGGGCCGTCTCTGTTTTGGGGGCCATATACTGTAGCTTTTGTGTACTTTTTATAGGGAAAAAAATGATAATAAGAAAATAAAAATCAGCAAAATAATTTATGGTGAGGAATTTGTTGGCAAAATGTTTACTGAACAGACAAGTAAGGCAGATGAGCTCTTTAAAGAAAGGCATGAAGGAATTTTATCTTGCGGTACATCCAGATTTCTTCAATGAATATCCAAATGAAAAGGTGAAATTAGCAATGATTGTTGTGTTCATACTTAAAGGGACATAAAACTACTGACGAAATTTGTAAACAAACCGTATGCAGCGGAATATAAAATCAAAACAAATGCCACAATGAGGCCTCCCAGCGGCACCCCTAATCACGCCATCACGCAAAAAAATTTTCTCCATCACGCATCACGAAAATCGCTAAAATTTGTCATCACGCAAAAAATAGCGAAAAATAGCCCAAATCACGCATCACGCCTCAAGTTTTTGCCCTATCACGCATCACGCCAAAACCTTGATCACGCCATCACGCCGAAAAAAATCTCTAATCACGCCATCACGCAAGAAAAAAGTCCCAATCACGCCATCACGCAAACCGCTGGGGGGGCCTCCACAATATGTCAAAATTAAAAATCAAAACAAATATGGCTGATTTTATAATTGTTTCAATTGTTTTACAAGTTTGTTTTGGACACGTGATTTTAATTTTTCTCTTTAATAACACGTGGTTTGCGCAATACATTTTACTACTTTTATGTCTCTTTAAGTTCCAAAAAGTTTTATTCTTAAAAATATTTGCAACATAGATGAAAAGGTAATTGTTGGCTAAATAGAGATTTAGTATGGCAATTTGTACATTAGCAGTTTTCTTGTTTAATAAGCTGCAAAGATTTCTTTTATTTTTCAGATAGCATTGGACAATAAGCTAATGCTGGTGAACTTTAAGGATCTCGTAATCCCCTAGAGATTTTATCAGTCTTTCATTCATTTACCAGATTTACCAGACAGCAATTTCTGGAGTATGGATCAGACCATACTGTTAACTTCTTTTTGTTTTTTTTCAGCAAATAAATGAGCAATCCCTGAAATTGCTGCACTCACATGTGGACACCATCAAAAGCGGTGGCTCAACTGCAGATACATCCTTGACTTTCTACAAGAAACACAAGGAATCAGGTATGATTTTGAAGCCTTTTGGAATCATATACGTTGGTTTTAGAAATGAAGTGGTGAAGAGAAAAAAAAGGAGGATTGCTGAGGTGCATTCGGCCCGCCTAGCTAGGGTTCATAAAATGGCAGCATATATAAACAGTTATGAACCCTAATCCCAAACAAAACAAAAGAAAACCATTCTACTCATGAAATGAAATTTTAGATATTTCTTTATTCATAGCAACTGGACTTTCAGCTATCCGTCTAAAACTAAAGACCAACTCAACAACATCAATTTATCAAGAAATCTTGAGAGCATTTGATGTTCCATTTGATCAAAGTGAAGTAGTCTCTGGTGATAACAACAATGTGGATCATATACAAAATGTTGAACCGATGGATCTTGGTAATTTTCAGATGAAAGTGAAGGAGATGACGCTGGTGGATTGGGTCACTGACCATATTGATATTGTAAGAGAGGCACAATTGCACTCAAAACCTATACAATTAAGTGTTCTAGAGACATTATCCAGATTGAAAGATAATTTTGGTATTCGCCAAATTGTTCATAACAATAAATTCACATACAGCTCTATTAACAGCTTGCTCAATGTTTTGGAAGATACTTTACATTCAAAAGAAGAAAAAAGCTTTCACTTGAGGAATCGTAGTATCGTTTTCAGCAACTACACTGGTTTAGATCACATGGGCAGGTTTTCTGTTGATTTTTTCAGTCCTCCTGAAGTCTGGAAAGAGGTAAAAAAAAAAAATTATTTTTGGTGAAATCAGGTGAAATTGTATCATTTCTATGGTTAAGCCTAGCATTTATACCTCATTGTGCCATCTTTTCCAGTAGCTAGGGGTTGAAGCCCTCCTTTAATGCTGGAACGCCAGGTTGTAACAAAAGTCTAAGAATTTTCCCTTTAACTTATTCTATATACTTTTCTTTTCTCCAAGGCTCTGGAGAATCTGGGGAAATCTTCTGAAATACTGGATCAAATCGAAGAAGAAAAGCACAAAATTTCAACATCATATTTTGGTATTCGTTTTGTGAATCCAAGATCTTCAAACCCAATTCCAATCATACCCTACTATAAATCCTTACTTAGGATATCTCACCAACTTGAGAAAGATCAATTTATGGGGGATAAAAGTTTCAAGAATTTGCTCGCTTTGTTTGATTGGTAATATTCTTTTCGTATAGATTTGAATTACATACATCAATATTCGTCCCCTTATAATCACACTTTTGCTAATTAATTTCAAACTTTTGTTGTAAGATTGTGTTGTAATATCAACAAAACGTCGTCACATTTATGGATCGGTTATCTAAATTTAGTTTACTTGAAACAAACAAGTGATGGAATTTTGTAGTTACATTGTTGAAGTTAATTTCACATTTATTTACTTTTAGGGATGATTCCTTTGTTGGAGTTTCGAAGGAAGGCTTTCTGAAAATTCCACCTTTAACCAGTAAAATAATTTTATTTGATTACATCTCAAAATACCAGGACACAATAGTTGAAACAAGAAAGAGTTACCTCCGGTAATTATTATATAACGAATAATGCTTGAAACGCAAAGAAAATGAGAAACTAATTTTCGTGGTCGAAAAAAATCTCGAAAGGATCACATTTCAGGGCAATTAATTTTCTTTGTTTCGCCCTATTTCGGACATAAATGATTCTTTCATGATTTAATGAAAAATGACAAAATTTGTAATTCGTGGGTTCTAATTTTTGGGGTTATACCGAAAATTAGTTTCTGTGAAAATTAGTTCCCTAAAGCATTTATCTATTATCATCTCTCATGATTTTAAGTCCACAATTTGACAAGAAGAGTTGGTATTGAATACCTTATTACACAAAATTAGCTAGTCATGTTATTAAAGCAATTATTGACCCAGGGCGTGTTGATTATAAACCATCTAACAAAATTTGAGTCTTTTTCCGTCGATGAATTATCGCACTCTCTTTACCAAAGTTAAATACCTGAGTAGTTGTATAAGAGAGTAATAAGGTATTATTATAATGAAACTTTGTTTTCTTTTTAGAAATATGAGGTTTGAACATAAGATAATGAATGAAGCAAAAACAGCTCTTCAATTGGATTCAGTTCTCAAAGACCATGTGTTGGATACAAATGAAACAATACAAGCTTGCCAAAAGATTATTAATCAATCAAACTTGTTAGATTTATCAGGTTGCAATGTCATGATCAGTAGATACTATGATATTTCTCCTGATGGTTTTGTTAGAATCCCCTGGAATTTTCTTCAGTGACCCCTTATTTTACAGTACATACTTGTGTAAAGATTTTCCAAATATTTAATACCCTCCCTTATTGTACGCTGAGAACAATAGAAATTTTACATCATTCAAACAATAGAAATTTTACATCATTTAAAAAATAGACAAACATTTTTGCTAAACCCAAACCCCCCCCCCCCCCCTCAGCTGCGTACATGTATGTATGGTCCTTATAGCTTAGTTTCCTTTTTCCTTCAAAAATCCTCTCTAAAAGGATTTGATACTGGATATTGATATAATGTGAAATTATTTTTCAAAATTATTTCGAATTATTTAAAGTCCATCTGGTTTTCAAGCACCAAAACAAACTGATTGACAGTACAATTTGATTATTATGGGAAGAAATTTTCTGAAAAAATTTGTATCTTTCTCTGAACTTTTTGTAAAATATGAATTTTCATAATTGATTTATTTAAAGATGTAATAATAGATTTTAATTTAGTATTATAGCTGTCTGACAAGTGGTTTGATACCCTCTATTTTGTGTGATGATTGATTCCGTATGTCTGGAATGTGGGTTTTAGCTTAATTGCACTCTCCATAATGTTAGTTTAGACTGATGATATTACTTAAATCTTTTAATGATATTTATTTCTGTATTTTTCAGGGAATTACTAGAAATAAAAAATAAAAATGTCAAATGAAACTGTGAAAGTTCAAGTATTTCCAAAAATATTAACTCCAGATCCAAAAGTGGATTTTGTGACAGACACACCAAATGCTACTATCAGTGAAGTCATTTTAACAGTTCTTCTCCCACTTTTATCTGCTTGTGTACATGCGGTTTCCTTTTTGATACACACTGGTGGAAGGCGAACACAAATATTATTTTTCATCAATGAGCAAATCTTTTTAGTGTTACCTGTCCTACTTGGTTTGACCATTTGGTCTGATTATTTAAATGCATTGAATTTGTGTTTATTTTGTTTATTTCTTTTGGTGGTAATGCTGAAGAGTCGTGTTCCCTTACATCAATTCTTGAGACATATCACCACAACCATCTCTGGAGATGACACATCATACATCTCAGTATACAAAGCTATCATTCAACTACTAACAGCATTCACTATCTTAGCTGTCGATTTCCACATATTTCCACGCCGTTTTGCTAAATCGGAATCCTTTGGTCTTGGAAATATGGACTTAGGTGTTGGAATTATTATTATGAGTATGGGTTTGACATCACCTGCAGCTCGTGGTATCAAAACAGTGACATTTAAAGACCTCTTGAAAACTGTTCAATCATCCTTTATTATCATTCTACTTGGCTGTATTAGGTTGATTCTCGTTAAATTGACAAATTACCAAGAGCATGTATCTGAATATGGGTTATATTGGAATTTCTTCTTCACATTAGCCTGTGTACGCATCATAGCTAGCATTATTCAATATTTCAGCCAATCTTTATGTAATCAGCTTGGTTATTTGGTAATATCATTATGTCTTATTTTAACATATCAGTTTCTATTATCCAACTTTGGTCTTGAAACCTTCTTGGTGTATGGTGCTAATGGATTAAATGCACGTTCGACTTTTGTAGACGCAAATCGTGAAGGCATTTTCTCTTTGATTGGATTCCTGAGTCTTTATTTTATTGGCATATACCACGGAGCTCAACTTTTTAAACAGCATTTGACCTTACAATCAAAAGTCAAATGGTTGTTTGTCTGGTTTTTTGTTATGATTGGCACTCTTCAATTGAGTCGATATCTCATCACCGATATCTCACGACAAATGGCAAACCTCTCGTATTATTTCTTCATTGTCGCCATAAACTCATTTTTGCTTGCATGTACATTGCTTCTTCAAATAACCATAAAAACAATAGCAGCTTTAAATACGAAGTATGATGGTGTGTACAAATATGGTCGTCTTATGACACCATTGTTTCACAGTATTTCACGCCACCAATTGCTTTATTTTATGTTGGCAAATGTTTTCACTGGCTTGATCAATAAAATTTTTAACACCTTGCAAATGTCTCATTCTGGATCCATTGTTTTACTTGGTAGCTACATGGGGATATTAAATTTGATTGTAATTTTAATATCTGAATATTTTTGATTTTTTTTGTATAGAATTTTTTTTAACAAATAAAATTTCCCTCGTAAATTGTCAACTTTCATCTACTAATTTTTTCATTTAGTATTCTTCTTGAACGCTTGAACGTGGCATCACTCAGTCAAGGTAGAAGTAATTCGAAAGTCCTCAGAGACACTTTTCCCAATTTTTAGCATGATGGATGAGGTCAAAATATTTATTGTTGTTTGAGTGTAACAGTGTTTCCATTAAGATTGCTTACTTTTAGTGTATCTATTTAATTTTTCATTTGTATTTGTATTTTTTTAAATTCTTATATAAAAGCAATTTGTTAAAATTATAGTTTTTAAGGTAATTTTTTAATGGTTTTAAAAGCATGGTTAACACATTGAGTTGAGAAAATTTCAATTATTTAATTTTTTTCAGATAATTTGGGATATTAAAAAATAGTCCATTTCAAATTAGCTGGCAGTGTTTTTTCAAACCTCTATAACTTTTGATATAATTTGAATTTTAAGTAGCGATTTTGTCCTCGTTGGAAAGATTATCGGGAATGGGATATGATTTCGATAAAAAATTTGATGAAAATATCGAAAAGAAAAACGAAAAAGAAAGAAGAAGAAAAACGAAAAAGAGAGAAATCAAATAAAAACTTCTTGTCTATTCATGCTATTGACATGAGTTTTTTTGGACACCATCAATAAAACTATATCATTCATTAAATCCCTCTAAACACAAGTTGCACGATTAATTACGTAAGTAAATGAACTCATACGTTACAGTACCTCCTGGTTTTTCATGAATTTCTAATTTTCCTATTCTGTCAAAGAAAGTCAACTCAAGCCTTTTTGATAGCCATATTTTCCGATTGCAAGAATTTTTCAATTTTTTTTCACATTTTAGTTGAGCTAAGATTGAAGTTTCCCGTGTGTGGAACTCATGTCCATAGCATGAATTGACAAGAAATTGATTCTTTTCTTTTTCGTTTTTCTTCTTCATTTTCGACCAGTTCCTGATAATCTTTCCAACGAGGACAAAATCGCTACTTAATTCAAATTATATCAAAAGTTATAGAGGTTTGAAAAAACACTGCCGGCTAATTTGAAATAGACTTTAGCTTAGCTTACAAATTTACTAACCAAGGTTCCAAACAAAAACTCTTTGATCAAAGAGATATTTGAAATCTTGCTTACATCATTTTCTCAAAAAGGGACTTATCATTATTCCATTGTTTACTTCCATATAGTACCGTAAGTTGGTCTAACATCGACATCCCCCTTCTAATTTCGACACCCTACTTTAAAGAAAGGAATAATCAGTATGTTGGAATCGCTGATGTGATGGAAACTATTTTTTCTTTGTTTAGCAATCAGTGAAGAAAAATCTTTTATAAGTGATCCCAACCTTCCTACGCCGTGTCAATTCAAGACAGACTCAAGTCCATTTTTTCGAAAATTGACTTAAGACTATAACCCCCTATTTCAGCATGCACGCTTTCCAAAAACACACCTCAACAAGTCAATTATCTCAAAATGGAAAAAATGGACTTAAGGCTGTCTTGAATTGACACGGCGTAGGAAGGTTGAGATCATTCTGATTATTCCTTTCTTTAAAGTAGGGTGTCGAAATTAGAAGAGGGATGTCGATATTGATATTAGACCAACTTACAGTATAAATAAAATGAAAATGATCAAAGGATAGTTTAAGAATTTTCTAAAAAGATAGGGCAGCATTCGCTAGAAATAAACAGCACACTTTTTTATTATTCAACAGAAGGTCTGTTTTATCATATTTTAAGAACAGGTGTATTGCCCTGTATGAGCAAAATTTGAAAATAATTCCGCCCTTTAAAGATTGATAGGTATAAGCTAAATATTCATTAGGACCACCATTTAAAAAGTGTCGTCCAAAATTTCAAACCCCGTGATTAGATTTCACTTCAAATTTTTTTACAGGTTGATTACAAAAGAACATGTTATTTTCATCAACAGATGTCAAACAATGTTTTGAATGGTATCATATGCCATCCAATTGGAGTCGAAAGCACACAAAAGATGAAATCATTCCACATTTCTTATCAAAGCTTACCGAAGGTACTAAATACGTGGAAAAACATTTTAAATCTGAGCTGAATGTACCATATGGTGAATCTGAACGAGAGAAAATTGATTTATTTTATACTGGTGATATTGCCGAGGAGGATTTAGATGGACTTCCAATCTTTGTTTATATTCATGGTGGAAATTGGCAGGAAGGTGATCGATCATATTATCATGGCATTGCTAAACCATACCTTAACAAACGATGTATTGTGGCTATATTTGGATATGATCTTAGCTCTGATGTACACAAAATCCCAAGCATTGAACAACAATGTGTTAAAGGATTTCAATTTTTGATAAACAGATATCCGAAATCTCGATTTATTCTTTCTGGACATTCAGCTGGTGCCTACCTAGTTACATCATTAATGAGTTTTCCTGATGTGGTTTTACGTATTAAAGGAATTATTTCAATCTCTGGTATCTTTCAACTGGATGATTTTTCACTTACCAGTGTTGCAAGTGCTATCGACAAATCTGATTTACCTTCTCAGAATCTACTTTTAAGAAATTACAATGAAATCACCAAGATTGAGATCAAGTTATTCGTTGGCAATGATGAATCACCAATATTCCATTATCAGTCCATGAAAATGTATGAGAAGTTATCCAGGAAATCAACATATGTTTCTTTGGAAATTGTTCCTGATGAAGATCATTTCAGTATCATTGAAAAGATGATGGATGAATCATCATCAATCACCCAATTTGTGTTCAAATTGCTGGAATAAAATAGCTGAAAGTAAGACTCGTGTTATTTTGAGCTTAAATTGGACCTTATTTGTATATGAATTGTTTAGAGTAGCATGATATTTTTCTAACTCGAATTTTGTAGATTTTTGTAGTTGATATTTAGTAGATTTTAGAAGCACTCATTCTTTAGAATCCTTTGTGAGTTTTTCACTTTTATTATTTTTGTTAATTAGAAAGGTTTTTTTATGATTGGATATAACTTTGTAACACGAATTTTTTATAGATTTTATAGTATATATTAATTATTATTTCATTGAAAAAAGGTAATTTATTCGGATCTTGACCGTGCCATTTCTTGACTTACTACCTTGTACACAGAGAACAATGGGAATGCCGTCATCTATAAAACAAGAGTACGCTTTTGTTGAACTTCCTCTTCATCCCTTCACTGCGTACTCACAATACGGATTGCCTCTCCTTTGGCTTTTGTAGCACCTCTTTGTTTTGTTTTGCAATTTTTATGAACTCTCTTCTGTTTTTAGAGATACTAATATGGAATAAAGGTAGAAACAAGAAACAAAAACATGGATACAAACTATGATGTTTACAAATTGATAGAGAATGGATTTCTCCCGAAAATACAATACCTGGTTGAGAATGATTTACTGGATGTCAATGCTCTTATTAAAACACGTTATTACGATGATATGTTCGATTTTTATGGAATCCTGGGAATCCAAAAAATGCACCTTTTAAGTGCTGCAGCTGTTTGTAACCAATATGAAATTTGTGATTATTTGTTATCAAAAGGTGCTGATCCAAACTTGATAATGGTACACCCCGGTATTGGAGTTTTGGGTGGACAAGGTTTCTCAGCGTTGTTTTGGTCCTGTGGATCTAACGTTTCATCCAAAATTATGAAATTATTACTCAATCATGGTGCGAATCAATTTATAGAAAATAATATTTTCAAATATGCGATGGTTTTGTTGTTACATTATATGAGAGACCCGATTTCTGAAGATTGTTTAATCAAGATCAACTTATTGGCAGAAAACTTTCAGTCAAATACCGGAGATGAACAATCACAAGCAACTATATTGATAAACGTTATTGAAATACTGCATCAAAATGACCAACAACCGTTGTGTACTACCATCATCAAGAAGTTGATCGCCAAGGGAATCCATGCGGACGTGTATGCAATAAGTGATAATTATACTGAATGTGTTTCTCACAGTGGCCACAGGTCACCTTTAGAAGTAGCTATTGAATGTCTGTGTTATCCCTGCGTGAAAGTGATTCTCAATAAAAGCAGTGCGATGGTAAATAGAAAGGACTATGGAAAAGCACCATTGCATGTCTTGTCTACAGATCTTGTAGGAAAAAGACAACAATTCGATGCGCCTTCCTTTGATTGTGAACAGGCTGAGATAGATATTTTGCAATTACTCCTTCAACATGGTGCTAACATCAATGAAATAAATGCATCTGGTGCAACTCCGCTATTGATTTCTTCATGTCCAAAACGAAAGTCGAAAGATCCTGAGTCTGAAGATAGCAATCGTTTTAAAAAGTTGTTACTTGCAATGGGTGCAGATGCCAATATACCAGATGATAGCTATCGAACTCCTTTAATGGTCTCAATTGAAAGACATTTTAATTTAGAAGACATTGAGCTTTTACTTGATTCCACTGATTTAAGTAAGAGTTACTTGGGCTTGAATTTGTTGATGTATTGCATTTTTATGGAAAATGCAGATAGTGTAAGATTGCTTTTAAATCGAGGATTTGATCCAAATTTTGTTGATTCTAACCAGATGAGTGCACTACATCTTGCTTGCGCTAAATCAAAAATTGAAATTATACGGTTGCTTCTTGAGCAGGGGGCTAATGCTAACAGAGAGAACGCCTGTGAAGAAACACCAATGTTTTTTGCCCATGGTTCGAATTTTTCGGAAATCCAATCATTATTAATTCAATATGGAGCTAACAAAGGTCATAGAAACATTTTTGGTTTAACTTCAGAAGCAATTGCAGTTTGTGAGCTCCCTGTAATGTATAAATACTCCATAGCATCGATTCAAAGTAATAGGCTATGCCTTGAGGATGGTGAAATTGATGACTGGCTTTCAAGGGAAGGTTGGCTATTATCTTTGATTGAGAGGACACAGCTGTTTCTTGGACGGCCTATAATTTTAAGCTCCGAACATTGCCGTTTAGTATTTAAAAGTGTGAAAGTCTTACTATCTCGTATTGCTGATGAAGTTCGAAAGAATTATCCTAAACTTTCATTTACACCTGTTTTGTCTGGCAGTGTCAGTGAAGGTACAAAAGTCACTTATCCTGATGAATTCGATTACTTGCTTTTTCTTGATCACTTTGGTGATGGTTTGATTGCTGTTAAAGAAAACTGCTCACCAGGTTATTTTAAAGTGCGATCGCAAGACAGAGCTGATGATAATTTGAAACCATTTTTTGATGAAGATAGATATCTTTTACATGGTAAACTTAAGAAAGGTATGGTTCGTGCCATCAACTATGCAATCGCCAAGAACACCACTTTTGAAAATCTGGGACTTTATTTGAGAAACTGTGTAAACACAGGATACAATCAAATACCGTCAATTAAACTTTATTGGGTGAATTCTAGTCAAAAATTTATGCCAATATCTATTGATCTTGCCATTGCTATAAACATCAAACAACCACCATTTTGCTTTGATCGAATCATCAAAAATCCGATTATCGAAGAGGCAAAAAACGAAAGCTGTTTTCTAATTCTAAAAGCATCTTTTGAGTACATTGAGGAAGATAAAACCAAAATAAACGGAACTGTTCGCGCATCTTTTTCAAAAATTGAAACAAAGATTCTAAAAGGTTGTCCACCTCAATATCGTATGGGATATAGACTGGCTAAGGCTATTCGAGAATGGTGTCCGTTAATTCAAAGTAATTATGACAAAATAAAACCGGAAGATGTACTATCGTCTTATTACTTAAAAACATGTCTTTTCCATGTACTAAATAATGATCCTGATATGGATTTATCACCTGTAAAAGCTGCCAGAGAGATTTGGAATTTACTGTTGAAGAAAATTAACATTAAGGTTGACAGTGATTTTGATTATGTGCCAGCAATCTCATCCTTCTTTATCGATGACTATAAGATTTATGATGATCCAAGTGATCATAAGCTAAATGTAAAAATTTGCCACATGATTTCAACTATGCTTTCAAAAATATCTCTTCATTTTTAATTTTTCTTTATATATATTGAATGGACATTTTTGAAATTATCCTTACCGTCATCACGCTGTAAAAAAATTCACGCTTTTTTTATAAGAATATCTTCTATAAGAATATCATGGTGAAAATTGCCTAAGAATACCCTCTAGAGGATGAGTTTCACAGAATTTGATAAAAATACAGTCATTTTGTATTTGGTTAACAGAAAAAAAACTGCTTCCTTTGTTCATGCTTTGTTAGATTTGAGTTCAAACTTTAAGGCAGAAATGTAATTTTAGCTCCAAATGTTCATTCAAAAGTCCAAAACTCTCAAATTGATCAGTTCTCATGTTTGTAAAAAAGTCAAGACTAAAAAGTAAGAATACATTTTGGCAATTTCTTAAGAATACTTGACGCTCATCCAAAGTGCACTATTCTTATAAAAAAAGCGTGCATCTTTGATTTTACTTATTTTTTATGTTATGCCATTTTCAGTCTATGATTTTATGTTGAATGATTCAATAAAAAGAATCACCATATTCCATTCCATTAGGAATTGAGATAGAGAGGGGCTTCCCTGTAAATGGCTTGATATCTACGGGAATTTCAAATGCATTGGTGTAATAACTACGCTACCTTATTGGAACTAATTTTCGCGGGAATTGATTTTAGCGTTTTTTGCGGTTTTTCGTCAAAATCGCGAAAATTTGAGCCCACAAAATACAATTTTTTCCAATTTTATCGAACAATTTTTAAAAAACCCTAGGAAAATGAAAGAAATTTGTCCAAAAAAGGGCAAAATCGCGAAAATTAAAACCCGCGAAAATTCCAGAATGAAAAAAACCGCGAAAATTAAAACCCGCTTAAAATCCCAAAACAGATTATCATTTTTTTTGCAATTTTTCGCAAATCTTAATAATTTGATACTTGGAACCATTTTTTGTAAATGAATGTTGAAATTTTGTAGTGTTGTTCCTTCAGGTTCTCATAACTAATATTTTAATTATTTTAATTTCTTTCGTTTAGATACCAATAAATAATTTTACTTACTAAATAACAATGTTATGATATAATGGATATCTTCAATCTAATCAAAAATGGGGAAACTCAAAAATTATGTGGATTGGTTGAAAGCAGCTCTTTAGATGTCAATTCTATGGTCGAAAATTCAGATGGGAAACAAGTTCGCATTTTGAATGCTGCTATCGAGTGCAACCAATATGAAATTTGTGAATATTTGTTGAACAAAGGAGCTGATCCAAATCTGAGAGGTGAATCAAATTCGGACCAAGAAACATCATTATGGCTCGCTTGTAAATCACACGTTTCTCCGAACATCGTGAAGCTGTTGCTACTTAATGGTGCTGACCGATATACATCACATCCACCTGTATTATTTCATCTGTTTCATTCCTTTGATCAAACAAAAGCTGACTTTCTTTTAGAAGGTTATGATGTCACAAACCATGAAACTTCATTTTTACTGTCACGGTGTATTGTCAAACTTCATCATTTTGAAAATCACATCAACAATGAAAATCCAATATGTGTTCAAATGTGTAAGAAATTGACTGATATTGGGTTTAATGTCGAGAAGGACGTGTTGCATACAGCTGCTTGTTGTCTCTGTTACGGATCCATGAAAATTATTTTAGAAAAAAGTAATATTTCCGTTAATGAATTGAACCAACTAGGTTTGGCACCACTTCATATATTATGCCAAATTCAGTTAGATCCAATTGAAAAACAAGAAGAGGTTTTGAAATGCATTCGTTTACTACTAGCTGGAGATGGTACAAATATCAATCTACTCAGTAATGAAGGACAAACAGCATTTAATATCGTTCACAAAACTGGTCGTTTAGCAGAAAAAGAAGTTTTATTAGAGCTAGGAGCAAATATTGACTTTCCTTATAACGAAGGTCGAACTCTTCTGATGAAATTAATTGAGAAAAATGACGATTTTGATGACAAAGATAATGTTGATTTTTTGATGGATTCCTCCGATTTTCAAAATTGCTTCGGATGGGATTTGCTGACTTTTTCGGTATACATTGAAAACCAAAGGTTTGTCGAGTTGTTATTGAACCGAAAATTCGACCCGAATCTTGTTGGCTCAAATAAAATGAGTCCGTTACATTTCACTTGCTGGAGAAAGAATATCGATATCATTAAATTACTTTTAAAATATGGTGCACGTGTTAACGCTAAGGATAAGTTTGGAGCTTTACCAAGTCATTATGTGTTTGGTCCGAATTCGATTGAAATCAAAGAGTTGCTGATGGATAATGGTTCTATTGATGTCTCTGAAGAATCGTCAGATTTCACCTTCAACCAAGTATTAAGTGATAAGAATGAAGAAGCGAAACCCTTTAGCACCGTTTACGAGAGCAGCGAGGATGAGATGTGTACGTTTCACACAAAGGTTAGTACGTTTGTAAAACGCCCAGAATTAAAGGACAGTGAAAATTACGCATTGATTTTGATGCGTGTTCATATTTTGTTACACAGGATTACCTTCCGCTTTCGAGAGATCTTTCCAGAACTTTCATTTACACCTGTTTTGTCTGGCAGTGTCAGCGAAGGTACAAAAGTCGATTATCCTGATGAATTTGATTACTTGCTATGTCTTAATCACTTTCATAATATTGTCCAAATTGTTGAAGACGGAAGTCCTCCTGGTTTCTGCAAGGCTAAAAAACAACCAAATATTAAAAAAGAGTACGAAGTATACTTTGACAAACAAGGCAACCTTAGAAGTACAAAGATAACAGAATTTTTCTACACATTTATCAATATGATTATTTCTGACAACAAGATTTGGGATGGTCTTGGATTCTACCTAGAAAAAGGTCTCGATCGTGCTAACCCTAAATCAATTGATTCTTTGACACTTTTGTGGATAGGACCTCGGTATAAATTTCTTTCGATATCAATTGATATGGTTGTTGCTTTGGTAGTTAAAGATCGGTTACCGGGATGTGTTCGTACCAACTTCAAAAGTCCAATCATACGAGAAGCATTGAAAGAGGGTTGTCTCATTGTTGTCAAACGAGCTAAGGAGGAACTTGAAGAACTTGAAATGTTTGATGACGAACCATATTCAGAATCTGATTTATTTCGGATATCTTTCTTTAAAATCGAAACCAAGATCTTTAATACTTGCCCTCCAAACTACATATCAGGATACACATTGGCAAAGGCTGTTAGAGAATGGCTGCCAGATTTTTCGACATCGTGGCTCAAATTTCCCGATGAAAATGAGTTGCCAAAACCCGAATATCCATCCTATTACTTAAAGACTGCCCTGTTCAAAGAAATTGAGAATAACGCAGATCTTGAGAATGCATCGCCGTTAGAGATTGCATGTATAATATGGGAAAGTGTCGCAGAAGGGTTACGTAAAGATAAAATACCGTCATTTTTTGCTGATGGCTGTTTAGTTTATGGTAATTTTCCATATTATTATAGAAGGGATAAACGGTTACCTAATGATTATGGTAAAAATGAGTTTGGTGATATGATTTTGGATAACAGTCCAGAGCTTGAATGTGATCGAGAGAATTATGAGAAACGTACAATTAGCTGGATCATCAGTGAAATTTTACGAAGAGTTTTGCTCCAGAGGACACCTGATCAAATTCGCTGTAAGAAAGAGACTCTGAAGAAAATGATGGAAGAATGGGATTTGACGGATTTGACGGATTTGACTGACTCTGATGATTAATTTTTGGGCCTACCTTGAGGTTTAATGAATTTAACTATGTCCGTCCGCCCTTTCTTTTGTTTTTCCGTTTGTTACAAGCTTTTATCGGGATTGGATGATTTTTTCCACAAAGATGCAAAATGGCAATGCTCAGTATTTGACGGAGAAAATTGAAATTTTGTTTTTTTTCAAGAAATCTAAAATACGCAACCAGCCACAACCAGCCACAATCAGCCACAATCAGCCACAACCAGCCACAACCAGCCACAACCAGCCACAACCAGCCACCCCAACCCACAACCAGCCACAACCCAGCCACAACCAGCCACAATCAGCCACAACCACCCAGAAAAAGGTACAACTACCCAGGAAAAAAGGTACAACCAGCCACAACCACCCAGAAAAAGGTACAACCACCCAGGAAAAAAGGTACCACCAAACCACCCACACCACCCAAAAAGGTACAACCAGCCAGAAAAAGGTACAACCACCCAGGAAAAAAAGGTACAACCAGCCACAACCACCCAGAAAAAGGTACAACCATCCAGAAAAAGGTACAACCACCCAGGAAAAAAGGTACAACCAGCCACAACCACCCAGAAAAAGGTACAATCAGCCAGAAAAAAGGTACAATCAGCCACAACCACCCACAACCACCCAGAAAAAGTTACAACCATCCAGGAAAAAAGGTACAACCAGCCACAACCAGCCCAGAAAACAAAAAAAAGGTTACAACCAACCCACCCAGAAAAAGGTACAACCACCCAGGAAAAAGGTACAACCACCAGGACAACAGAAAAAGAGTACAACCAGCCACAACCACCCAGAAAAGGTACAATCAGCCAGAAAAAAGGTGCAACCAGCCACAACCACCCAGAAAAAAAAACAACAACCACCCCAAAAAAGCAACCAAACCACCAGAAAAGAAAAAACAGGTAACCACCCCAGAAAAAGGTACAACCAGCCAGGAAAAGGTACAACCAGCCAGGAAAAGGAAAAAAAAAAGGTACAACCAACCAGCCACAACCACCCAAAAAAGGTACAAACCACCCAGAAAAAAAAAAGGCCAACCAGCCACAACCAACCAGAAGAAAAAGGTACACCACCCAGGAAAAAGGTACCAACCACCCAGGAAAAAAGTACAACCAGCCACAACCCACCCAGAAAAGCAACCCAAAAAAAGGTACAACCACAACCAGAAAAAAAGGGCAACCAGCCCAGAAAACAGGCAAACCAGCCAACCACCAGGAACAGAAAAAGGCAAAAGAAAAGGTACAACCACCCAGAAAAAAAGTTACAACCAGCCACAACCACCCAGAAAAAGGTACAACCACCCAGAAAAAGGTACAACCAGCCAGGAAAAGGTACAACCAGCCAGAAAAAAGGTACAACCAGCCACAACCACCCAGAAAAAGGTACAACCACCCAGGAAAAAAGGTACAACCAGCCACAACCACCAAGAAAAAGGTACAATCCAGCCAGAAAAACGGTACAATCCAGCCAAACCACCCAAACCCACCCAGAAAAAGCCAGAAAAAGTTTACAACCACCCAGAAAACAACCACCAAAAAACAACCAAACCAACCCAAAAAAGGTACAACCACCCAGAAAAGGTACAACCAGCCCAGAAAAAAAAACCAGGTACAACCAGCCACAACCACCAGAAAAAAAGGTACAACCACCCAGAAAAAAAAAAGTTACAACCACAACCACCCACCCAAGAAAAAGGTACAACCAGCCACAAACCAAGGGAAAAGGTACAACCACCCAGGAAAAAGGTAAACAGCCAAAAACAAGTACAATACAACCACCAACCAAAAAAAGGAAAAAAGGTACAACCAGCAAAAACAACCACAAAAAAAGTACAACCAAACCACCCAGAGAAAAAGGTACAACCAGCCAGGAAAAAGGTACAAACCACCAGGAAAAAAGAAAAACAGGTACAACCAGCCACAACCACCCAGAAAAACAACCAGGTACAACAGCCAGAAAAAGGTACAACCAAACCACACAACCCAAAAAAAAAAAGTACAACCACCAGCCACAACCACCCAGAAAAAAGGTACAACCACCAGAAAAATGCAACCACCCAGGAAAGGTACAACCAGCCAGGAAAAAAGGTACAACCAGCCAAACCACCAGAAAAAGGGTACAATCAGCCACAACCAGAAAAAGGTACAAACCAAAAAAGGTGCAAACCAGCCACAACCACCCAGAAAAAGGTACAACCACCCAGAAACAAACTACAACCACCAGGAAAAAAGGTACAACCCCACAAACCACCCAGAAAAGGTACACCCCAGGAAAAAAAGGTACCAATCACACAACCCACCGAAAAGGTACAACACCAGGAAAATCAACCAAACCGGAAAAATACAAACCACCAGGAAAAATTACAACCAGCAACAACCACTACAACCACCAGAAAAAAGTTACAAGCCACAACCACCCAGAAAAGGTACAAACCCAAAAAGGTTACAAAACAAACACCCACAACCCAAATTTAAAGACTTATACCACAACATTTTTCAAATCAACCCTTTTCCTTTATATGTGACCTTCCATGGGAAAAGGATCACTTTCGTTTTCTACGATAATCTTATCGATACGATAATTCATCGATAAAGTAACTGAAGTCAACGATAACAATTATAATTTTGATCGATAGATGGGTAGCTAACGATACTAACGATATCGTTTTCTATCGTTACAGTAATACTTTTATCGATAGACAAATAAATGTTATCGTTAGATATAGGTCGTTTATCGATAAACCCCAGATAAAACCTCTTTATTTATCGATACACCTTTCTATCGCTAAATTCTCCATCTTGCTTATCGATAAAAGAGCATAACATCGCCATATTCTACATCCTTATTGATAACTTTTTCTTTGTTTTTGTTTTTTTTATTGATTTACCTTTGGGGTCCAACGAACTCTAAAATTAAAGAATTGCTAGTCTCAACCCATTAAGACGAATTGCTTAAGAATTGGCCATTCCGGCGCATATTTTAGCGTTGTTACTAAAAGTGGTAACAGGGGGTAACAATAGGGTAACAGGGGGTAACACATGGGTAACACATGGGTAACAGGGGTAACAGGGTAACAGTTTGAAAATGGTGGCTCTGAGGGGTCGGAAATTTGAAAATTGACTTAACCAATATTGTTGGTGAATACAATGATAGAATGAATGATGCTGGCCAATGCAATGATGGAATCGATGTTGCTGGTGACTGAAATGATGGAATTGATGTTACTGGTGAATGCAATGATGGAATCAATGGTGCTGGTGATTGCAATGGTGGAATCAATGGTGCTGGTGAATTCAATGTTGGAATCAATGGTGCTGGTGAATGTAATGCTGGAATCAATGGTGCTGGTGAATTTAATGCTGGAATTATTGGTGCTGGTGAATTCAATGGTGGAATCAATGATGCAGGTGACTGAAATGATGGAATCGATGTTGCTGGTGAATACAATGATGATGTTACTGGTGAATGCAATGATAGAATCAATGGTGCTGGTGATTGTAATGGTGGAATCAATGGTGCTGGTGAATTCAATGGTGGAATCAATGATGCAGGTGACTGAAATGGTGCAATCGATGTTGCTGGTGAATACAATGATGGTGTTACTGGTGAATGCAATGATGGAATCAATGGTGCTGGTGATTGCAATGGTGGAATCAATGGTGCTGGTGAATTCAATGTTGGAATCAATGGTGCAGGTGACTGAAATGATGGAATCGATGTTGCTGGTGAATGCAATGATGGTGTTACTGGTGAATGTAATGATGGAATCAATGGTGCTGGTGAATACAATGGTGGAATCAATGGTGCAGGTGACTGAAATGATGGAATCGATGTTGCTGGTGAATGCAATGATGGTGTTACTGGTGAATGCAATGATGGAATCAATGGTGCTGGGGAATGTAATGCTTGAATCAATGGTGCTGGTGAATTCAATGTTGGAATCAATGGTGCAGGTGACTGAAATGATGATCGATGTTACTGGTGAATGAAATGCAATGATGTTACTGTGCTGAATGCAATGATGGATCATCAATGTGCTGGTATCTGTAGGTGGAATCAATGTGGCTGGTGAATGCAATGATGGAATCAATGGTCAGGTGACTGAAATGCTGGAATGATTGTGAATGCAATGGGTGTTACTGGTGCAAATGCAATGATGGATCATGGTGGGTGAATTCAATGTTGGAATCAATGGTGCAGGTGACTGAAATGATGGAATCGATGTTGCTGGTGAATGCAATGATGGTGTTACTGGTGAATGTAATGATGGAATCAATGGTGCAGAGGGCTTAAATGGTGGAATCAATGGTGCAGGTGACTGAAATGATGGAATCGATGTTGCTGGTGAATGCAATGATGGTGTTACTGGTGAATGCAATGATGGAATCAATGGTGCTGGGGAATGTAATGCTTGAATCAATGGTGCTGGTGAATTCAATGTTGGAATCAATGGTGCAGGTGACTGAAATGATGGAATCGATGTTACTGGTGAATGCAATGATGGAATCAATAGTGCTGGTATCTGTAGGTGGAATCAATTGTGCTGGTGAATGCAATGGTGGAATTAATGGTGCAGAGGGCTTAAATAATGGAATCGATGTTGCTGGTGAGTGCAATGATGATGTTACTGCTGAATGCAATGATAGAATGAATGATGCTGGTCAATGCAATGATTGAATCGATGTTGCTGGTGAATGCAATGATGCAATCAATAGTGCTGGTGAATACAATGGTAGAATTAATGGTCCTGGTGAATGCAATTTACATTCCCCCTAAATGCAAACGAAGTAATCAAAAATATGTCTCAATAGTTTAAAACTTTCAGAACAAGGAAAATGATAATTCTATAATTTAGGCTATTTTAGTAAGAAATTGTTCTACGGGATATAAAAAATCAATTAATTTTTGAAAAGATCTACCCCTGGACACAAAAGTTTATTTGCTCTCTCAACCGTAGAGAACATCCAAATCAAGTCCTGATGTAATTTGACAAAGAGACGCTTTTTTACAAAAAATATTGATATACTTTTGTATATAAGTGTGGTATCTTTAAGCTTTATTAAGCCAAATATTCTTATTGTACCGAATGATATGCCTTTAGTAAAACTAGATTAAAATTGTCACCAAGCAAACACCCCGTGAACACTGGGAAGGCCATTTTTAGAGGTACAATGTTCTCCTCATTATTCTATTTTCCTTATATTGACAAAATGACTTATTTTATTAGTTTGATATTGATGATATAAACGGATAGAAAGTGAAACCCTATTTAACTTTCAATAGCTTTAAAACACGTGGCTTTTATATTTTTACCCCTCAGTCCTCAGGGCCATTGTATTAACTAGCACCATTAATTATATCATTGCATTCACCAGTAACGTTGATGCCATCATTGCATTCACCAGCACCATTTATTCCACCATTGCATTCACCAGCACCATTGATTCCAGCATTACATTCACCAGCACCATTGATTCAATCATTGCATTCACCAGTAACAACGATTCCATCATTTCAGTCACCTGCACCATTGATTCCAGCATTACATTCACCAGCACCATTGATTCCATCATTGCATACACCAGTAACATCATCATTGCATTCACCAGCAACATCGATTCCATCATTTCAGTCACCTGTACCATTGATTCCAACATTGAATTCACCAGTACCATTGATTCCACCATTGCAATCACCAGCACCATTGATTCCATCATTGCATTCACCAGTAACACCATCATTGTATTCACCAGCAACATCAATTCCATCATTTCAGTCACCTGCACCATTGATTCCACCATTGCATTCACCAGCACCATTGATTACATCATTACATTCACCAGTAACACCATCATTGCATTCACCAGCAACATCGATTCCATCATTTCAGTCACCTGTACCATTGATTCCAACATTGAATTCACCAGCACCATTGATTCCACCATTGCAATCACCAGCACCATTTATTCCATCATTGCATTCACCAGTAACACCATCATTGCATTCACCAGTAACATCGATTCCATCATTTCAGTCACCAGCAACATCGATTCCATCATTGCATTGACCAGCATCATTCATTCTATCATTGTATTCACCAACAACATTGGTTAAGTCAATTTTCAAATTTCCGACCCCTCAGAGCCACCATTTTTAAACTGTTACCCTGTTACCCTAGTGTTACCCCTGTTACCCCTGTTACCCATGTGTTACCCCCTGTTACCCTAGTGTTACCCCCTGTTACCATGTGTTACCCTGTGTTACCACTTTTAGTAACAACGATATTTTAGAGCTCGAAGGAAAGTTTTTTTCTGCCATTTTGAAAAATAGAAAGTTATCGATACTAACAAAATACTTATCGTTACAATTTATCGCTAAAGGTTATCGATAAAAACCGAAAAAAATATTTGTCAACGAAAATCTATCGATCCCAAGAAAATATTTATCGTTACAATTTATCGCTGAACCTTAACGATAAAATGTATCGTTAAGATCAAATCGATAACTATTAAAAAACTTAGCGATAGAAATCATCGATGTATCGCTATTTCATCGCTATCGATAAGTTTCTGAAAACGAAAGTGATCCTTTTCCCATGGAAGGTCACATATTTGATTTCAAAGGTTGAGAAAGTTCCATATTCAGCCCTCACAGATTTCATCTTGAATTTCTTTACTGTTTTGTTAAGACACCAGGCATATGACTGGCTCATTCTAAATAATTTGTGCATACCCCTTTGCCCTAAAGGTTGTTAGTAGACTTGGGTGTTGATTGTGAGAAGTTGTTGCTTTTGTTTGACTTTGTTTTTGATCAACTCCACATCAGAAATTTCGTCCAGGAGACTTCCCTCTTGCTGGAGTTGACCTTCTGTCTTTCCTTATTAATAGTGGAAGTAAGTTTCTCTCGCTTTAGGTTTTGTTGTCCTGCATATTTTGTTACAACCCCTTATCTCCCTAGTTTTCATCATTTTATCATGTTATCATTTTGATCATTTTCAAAAAGAAAAAATATATATTTGTTATCCTTTTGCTTTCTTCTGTTAACCTATTGTTTTTTGTTAAGCCTTTATTTAACAATCAAGGTTATGTCAAAGTTAATTCAAGTTTTTAACAATTTCATCATTTTTTAAATTCAAAAAAGAAGGTAGAAAATGAACATGAAAAAAAATTTAAGATTTTTCCTACTTGATCAGAAACTGTACCTTCTGAAACTTTGTACTGCGCTGATTTCAAATATGTTTTCAGATTGTTTATACCTTTCTGGGATCAGAAGCCATTTTTTGAAGAATCCAGAATCCAGAAGCCATTTTTGCTCACTGAAGGATATGAAAAACCTGAAAAGAAAACACTTTTGAACGAGCTCAGTTCTTCTCAACGAGGTATTACTTCTAGTTGTATTTTTTCCCTTCAAGAAAAATGTATTGAAGTTTGCAAACTGTCAATTTTTCGAATAGACTTTAGTTCAAATATTAAGGGAAGTAATTTTTGTGGAAATCATTTTTTAATGACTTTAGAAAATAGTATCGATTATCATTTAGAGTAATGTTTTATTTCAGTACTAGTGTTATCTCACTTTTATTTCTATTTGTGTAAATTTTTATGTGATATTCTAGCAATTGCATCTTTACATTTTCATACAGAAAAGAAAAAATTACCTTTTTTGGCAAATAGATATTGTATTCATTACAGAACCTTTTGATATAATAAAAATATGAGGTCTATGAGGGCTGAATATGGAACTTTCTAAACCTTTGAAATCAAAGATCAAGGCAAAGGGTTGATTTGAAAAATGTTAAAATTGTCTTTAAATTTGGGTTGTGGGTGGTTGTACCTTTTTTCCTGGGTGGTTGTACCTTTTCCTGGGTGGTTGTACCTTTTTCTGGGTGGTTGTGGCTGATTGTACCTTTTTTCTGGCTGATTGTACCTTTTTCTGGGTGGTTATGGCTGGTTGTACCTTTTTTCCTGGGTGGTTGTACCTTTTCCTGGGTGGTTGTACCTTTTTCTGGGTGGTTGTACCTTTTTGGGTCTGGTTTGTGGCTGGTTGTAACTTTTTTTCTGGGTGGTGGTACCTTTTTCCGGGTGGGTTGTGGCTGGTTGTACCTTTTTTATTGTACTTTTTTGGGTGGTTGTGGCTGGTGGCCTTTTCCTGGCTGGTTGTACCTTTTCCTGGGTGGTTGTACCTTTTTCTGGGTGGTTGTACCTTTTTCTGGATGGTTGTGGCTGGTTGTACCTTTTTTCCTGGATGGTTGTACCTTTTTCTGGGTGGTTGTGGCTGGTTGTACCTTTTTTCCTGGATGGTTGTACCTTTTTCTGGGTGGTTGTGGGTGGTTGTGGCTGATTGTACCTTTTTTCTGGCTGATTGTACCTTTTTCTGGGTGGTTGTGGCTGGTTGTACCTTTTTTCCTGGGTGGTTGTACCTTTTTCTGGGTGGTTGTGGGTGGTTGTGGCTGATTGTACCTTTTTTCTGGCTGGATTGTACCTTTTTCTGGGTGGTTGTGGCTGGTTGTACCTTTTTCCTGGGTGGTTTGTACCTTTTTCTGGTGGTTGTGGGTGGTTTTTGTTTGTGGCTGATTGTACCTTTTTTCCTGGCTGATTGTACCTTTTTTCTGGGTGGTTGTGGCTGGTTTGTAATTTTTTTCTGGTGGTTTGTACCTTTTTCCTGGGTGGTTGTGGGCTGGTTGTACCTTTTTCTGGGTGGTTTTACCTTTTTAGGGTTTTTTGGTTGGTTGTGGCTGGTTTTACCTCTTTTCCTGGCTGTGGTTGTACCTTTTTCCTGGGTGGTTGTACCTTTTTCTGGGTGGTTGTGGCTGGTTGTACCTTTTTTCCTGGTGGTTGTACCTTTTTCTGGGTGGTTGTGGCTGGTTGTACCTTTTTTCCTGGATGGTTGTATCTTTTTCTGGGTGGTTGTGGGTGGTTGTGGCTGATTGTACCTTTTTTCTGGCTGATTGTACCTTTTTCTGGGTGGTTGTGGCTGGTTGTACCTTTTTTCCTGGGTTTTTTGTTGTTTACTTTTTCTGGGTGGTTGTGGTTTGGCTGGTTGTACCTTTTTTGTCCTTTTTTCTGGCTGATTGTACCTTTTTCTGGGTGGTTGTGGCTGGTTGTACCTTTTTTCCTGGCTGGTTGTACCTTTTCCTGGGTGGTTGTACCTTTTTCTGGGTGGTTGTGGCTGGTTGTAACTTTTTTTCTGGGTGGTTGTACCTTTTTCTGGGTGGTTTTGGCTGGTTGTACCTTTTTTCCTGGCTGGTTGTACCTTTTCCTGGGTGGTTGTACCTTTTTCTGGGTGGTTGTGGCTGGTTGTAACTTTTTTTCTGGGTGGTTGTACCTTTTTCTGGGTGGTTGTGGCTGTTGGTTGTACCTTTTTTTTTCTGGCTGATTGTACCTTTTTCTGGGTGGTTGTGGCTGGTTGTACCTTTTTCTGGCTGGTTTGTGGGTGGTTGTACTTTTTTCTGGGTGGTTGTACCTTTTTCTGGGTGGTTGTGGCTGGTTGTACCTTTTTTCTGGCTGATTGTACCTTTTTCTGGGTGGTTGTGGCTGGTTGTACCTTTTTTCCTGGATGGTTGTATCTTTTTCTGGGTGGTTTGTGGCTGGATTGTACCTTTTTTCTTTCTGGCTGATTGTACCTTTTTCTGGGTGTTGGTGTGGCTGGTTGTACCTTTTTCCTGGGTGGTTGTTGTAACCTTTTTCTGGGTGGTTGTGGGCTGGTTGTGGCTGGTTTGGGCTGGTTGTGGCTGATTGTGGGTGGGTGGTTGGCTGGTTGTGGCTGATTGTGGCTGGTTTTGGCTGGTTGTGGCTGGTTGTGGCTGGTTGTGGCTGGTTGTGGCTGATTGTGGCTGGTTGTGGCTGGTGGCTGGTGGTATTTTAGTATTACCCCTTTAAAAGAACTTTGTTCTTCTTAAATTACAGTTACAATAAAAAAAATACATTTTTAAATAGCATTGAACGGTTTTTTATATAATTATTTTATATTATAATTATTTTTAATTTTTTTTTTTCATTACAAATTCACAAAATTTTAGCTGTAAGTCATTTTTTATTTTGTTTGTAAATTTTCAGCAAATGGCTACACGGTATTTGTGATTCATTTTTCTCACAGTAACTTAAATCTTTTTCCAGCCAAGACATTGATTAAAATGTAGAAAAAAACTAACTCCAAAAAAATACAAATTTGAGAAACTCAAAATTCAAGCGGCGCCAAAATCTTCTAAAATTGCCTTCTTAGTTTGCCCGAATTTTGGTTAACCCAACTGCTACTGTAAAATTGGGTTATATGTTATCAGTATAAACCCCTCTTCATATTATTTAAATGAAACATTGTTGTTTTTATCAGAATGTCCAAAAGTTTTGATGCCTTATCTCAACAGATCGTATCGGATAGGTATGAATTTTGAATTTGAGAAACAAGTAATTCGTACAAAGTTCAAAAATGCTGGCTTTCCCACACGCTTTACAGAGAGCGTTATCAATCAATTTGAAATGAAGCTTGACACGTCGTCAGAATTCATAATCCCAGAGTTCTTGTTTAAAGAGCCAAGAAAGTTTATTCTAATTGAAATTCCGTTCTGTGAGGAGAATGAATCTTTATCAAAACGTTTTTTAGAGAAATTAAAGTCCTTCACTAAGAATAATATCGATTTTGCCGTTAAATGGTCCACAAAGAAAGTCAGGCAATTGTTTAATGTCAAAGATAAGAACCCATATCCGGCATGCAAAATTTATGAAGGAATTTGCACTTGTGGAAATAATTATGTCGGAGAAACCGAAAGAAAGAAACGAAACGTCGAAACCAGATGGGGGGAACATGAAAACATTGACAAAAACTCTGAACCAGCCAAACACCTGCGTAAATTCCCTAATCATCAATTCGTTTGGAAGGTTATCTTTAATGCCTCTGAGAAAACTGGTTTACGGAAGAACTTAGAGGCATCTATCATAGCCCTCAAGAGACCGTCTTTAAATGACCAACTAGACTCAAACCGATTAATTCTTTTCCGAAATGGAGTAACTTAGTCAATTATTTTAATTACTTTTTACATATCCTCTTAACATGCATTGCCTTTTGTATTTTATGATGTTTCTTTTATCCAGTTTTTTACTACATTTAATTGCTTTTAAACACATAAATTGTAACTTTTTTGATTTCCAATTTTTAACATCATTTGTAGCACTGAAGATGATTTTTAATCGAAAAGCTTTTGCTCAATTTTAAAAACATTGTTGTTTTTCTTTAAATTTACTTTTGGAATGGCAAAATTTCAAAGAAAATTTTGATGCCTTATTCGTATGTTCTTAACTTTTTGAGTGTAATGCCTAAAACTGTAAAAATGTTCTTAAAAGTATTCTTATTTTCATCATTTTCTTTGCACGTTTTAGAATCTGCGAAGCCTTAAAATGTTCTTAGAATGTTTTTATTTTTTATTTTTTTTTGGCTTTCGGTACTAAATTCTGTTTATCAACTTGATTTTTTTGTAAAAGAACGTGTACTTTTTTTTTGTGTTTAATGATATTTATTTAGGTGTCTTTTGAGAGGAGAGTATCATTTTACGTCACTTTTGATGATCAAAAGTTTATCTTTAAAAAACTAATCAACGTTTAGATTGAATACGTGCCATGCACAAATTAATCGGAATTTGCTCGGAGATTAGGAGGGCCTTCAAAAAATCTTGATTATCGTTTTTTTTTCAATTCAATTAGCGAAAAATAAAGATGTCAACGACTTTCCGGAAAAGGTCTTCATTCTTTATTAAAGGAACTTTATAGAGGGTATTAATTCTAATAGACACTATCGGAGTTTTTGATTTTTCTAAAAAAGCGATGCATTGTGAGATTGTTTCGAGTTTATTATATAGAATTCCCTCGAGGATACACTCGAAACAATTCCACAATGCATCGCTTTTTTAGAAAAATTAAAAACTCCGATAAGGTCTATTGTGACGAGTTTCTTGATAATTTGGACCTTTTGTGTGTCTATAATTTTTTTTTGAAATTTTGCAGTGTAATTCCTTGTTCATATAGTGCAATCAGCCCTGTACCTACTAGTACTCGCAGATCACTCACAAATAACATTTCAATAATTTCAGTTTTTTCTCGTTTAGATACCAATAAAATGATTTTACTTACTAAATAACAATATGTATGATGGATATCCTCAATCTTATCAAGAATGGGGAAACTCAGAAATTATACGAACTGGTTGAAAGCAATTCTTTGCATGTCAATTCTATGATCGAAAATTCAGATGGGAAAAATGTTCGCGTTTTGAATGCTGCTATCGAGCGCAACCAATATGAAATTTGCGACTATCTGTTGAACAAAGGAGCTGATCCAAATCTAGAAGATGAAGAAAAACACAGGAGAGATGGTTCATCATTATTTTATGCTTGCCATTCCCATGTTTCTCCGAACATCATGCAACTTTTGATAGATCATGATGCAAACAGAACATTATCCGTACTTGGTGCTTTATTGCAACAAACATTTGATCAAAAGAAAGTTGATTGTTTTCTGGAAAACTTTGATGTAAAACAGTATGATGATTTAGCAACCTCGAAGATACTCTCATATTGTATTCGAAGATTTCATAACCTTGAAAATCACATCGATAATGAAAATCCAATATGTGTTCAAATGTGTAAGAAATTGATTGATTTGGGTTTTAATGTCGACGATGATCTACCATTACACGAAGCTACATCCTGCCTTTGTTACGGTTCCATGAAACTGATTTTAGAAAAGAGTAATGCATCGGTTGATCGTGTCATTAATGGCATGTTTCATAATAGTGGCTTAACGCCACTTCACATTTTGTGTCAACGAGTATTTCTAGAAGATATTCGCTTTGAAAATGCCCGAGAATCTAATGGTTCATCGTCACAACGACCTTCCAAATATTATGATATCATTGAGAAAGATGTTTTAAGAAGCATTAAATTACTTGTTGGACATAGTGCTGATATCAACAAACTTTCTAAGGACGATGGTAGAACTGCTTTTCAATACAGTAGCATCGGTGATGAAGAATTCCAAAAAGGAAAGAGACAACTTCTCCTAGAGCTTGGTGCAAATATCGATTTTCCATATAATAAAGGTCGAACTCATTTAATAAAGATAATTGAATCGAAAAATCAGAACGTTCCAGATGATTTGGATGCTTTACTTGAATCTTCAAACTTGTCAGCAAATTCCTTTGGGTGGGATCTGCTTACGTTTTCGGTAGTCAAAGAAAATGAAATATTCGTTAAGTTATTGCTAGAACGAGGTTTGAATCCAAACTTGGCTGACTCGAATCAATTGACACCGTTGCATTTCGCGTGCTGGAAGAAAAATAAAAATATTATTGAGCTTTTATTAAAACACGGAGCTGATGTTAACACCGAATCTAACCATAATGCTTTGCCAATTGATTTTGTTCGCGGTATAAATTCTTGTGAAGTTATTGAGTTATTGAAAGAGAAAGGGTCACTGCAGCCTTCCACCTCTTCTTTTCTTGACCCTGTAGAAGTGCTTAACGAGGATAACACAATACCAGAAACCATTTACATCAAGGATATAGACGAGCATATTTTGAACAATGAAGATCGAAAAAATGTTATGACTTTCATAGTTAAAAACTTTTTAGAAGGCCCCAAAATAGACGAAAATGTAGATTTTCAATCTCTTTCCGGAAATATAAAAACGTTGCTGACACGTATTGCTGATGAAGTTCGGGAGACTCATCCTGAACTTTCATTTACACCTGTTTTGTCTGGCAGTGTCAGTGAAGGTACAAAAGTCACTTATCCTGATGAATTTGATTATCTGCTCTACCTAGATAACTTTCAAGGAACAGTTAGAATAATTGAAAACAGCTGCCCATCAGGATTTTGCAGGGCTAAAGGATTATCCGATATCGACAAGGAGCAGGGACGCTATTTCAACAATGAAGAGTATCTGGAGGCTTCAAAATTAACACAAAATATATACACTATTATAAATCATATTGCGTCCAAGAATTCAATTTGGGATGGTCTTGGAATATACCTTAAAGAAGGCCCAGATTGTAATTCATCGATTGCTTCGATGGAGATTTTATGGATTGGTCCTAAGTATCGATTCCTACCCGTATCAATCGATCTTGTAATTGCCCTGGAAATAAAAGATTGGTTGCCGAAATGTATGAGTGGTAAGAATTATAATAGCCCAGTCCTCAAAGATGCCGTAAAAGAAGGCTGCCTTATTGTCGTCAAACCACCCAAAGATGACCTTGACTGCAATGATTACTATGGAAAGAATGATATGTTTCGGATATCCTTTTCCAAAATCGAAACCAAGATCTTCAATATTTGCCCTCCAGGCTACAAATTAGGATACATGTTAGCAAAGGCTCTTAGAGAATGGGTGCCATCTTTTTCTGCGGCTTGGATAAAGCATCCAGATTATGAATCTCACACTAAGCCAAGTTTACCTTCCTACTATTTGAAGAATTATCTTTTCTTTGAAATGGAGAAAAACCCAGATGATGTTGATCCATCGCCAATAGAAGTCGCTTATAAGATATGGAAAGCTGTCGCAACAGCGCTCAAAAAAGGTACAATAATGTCGTTCTTTAATAAAAACTGTTTTGTTCATGGTGATATAGAAAGTCAACTTAATAATTTTGATTCTTACAATGGTGTGTGGGATTATTCTGATGGAGAATTTTCAGAAAATGATGATGTTGATGATGGGAAAGGCATGCTTTACACCGACGAAGAAGGACGCATGCAGCAAATGATGAGTGCAATGATTGTTAAGATATTACGGGATGAGCTGAATATTGAAGATTCCGAAGTTGATGAAGAAGATTTTGATTAGTCTTCTTTCATTCAGAAAGATGGAATCGTTTGTTGTATATAGATATAAATTACTAAGTAAAGGCTTGGGGACACGAGAAGTTTTTTTTTCGTACTGAAACCGTGTTTGAAACTAAAGACTTGCCTTCTTTAAGTCACGTGTTATTTAATTATGTATTTTGTTTATGAAGGAGTTTCAGGGTTTTTTTGGGATTTTTAGGATTTCTAACGGATTTTGGGATTTTTTCATATATTTAGTAACTTCTTTGGGTTTTTGAGATTTCTTTGTGATTTATAAAATGAGATTTCTAAGAAATTTTTAGGGTTTTAAAATTTCTTCAGTGTATTTCGAATTATTTTGGGTATAATATGTTTTTAATGTTTGAGTGAATCGTTTCATTGATTAGTGGTATTTTAAAAAAAAAATTATTTTAAAAGATTTTATTTTTTATAAAAGAAATCTTCTCACTATATTAAGAGCAATTGCACCTAAGAAAATCTGTAAGTGGGATCATTGATGTCTTGGATTTTTTTCTTTTTTAGATATGTTGTGGGGGTTCATGGGTGGAACAAAATTCCAAAATTTGAGCCTCAGAGCTCAAGCAGTTTCCGAGATATCGCATTTTGAAGTTTCAAAATTTTTGTCTAAAATACAGACCGGTAATTTACAGACCAGAATTCCAAATTGCTATAAATCCTTATTGGCAAGTCCAAATGACTTGAAATTTTGCACAGATACACAAGACCATAAACATTTTCTAAAAACAAAAACAAAATTTAAAACTTTTTTTCAAAATGGCAGATATTTGAAGCCAAAGTTTTGAACTGCTTGAAAATACCGGTTGGATTTGATTCTCAGTTATTCCCGGCTCGAGATTCCAAATTGAATTTTTTTTTCAGATCTGAAAGATCAATCCTTTAACTACCAAATATCAAAATTCTGTCGTGGAGAATTCATTTTTGGCTCAATAAATCAATTTTAAAGATGACCTATATTTTCCGAAAATTCCCTAGCAACGCCCTAGCAACAAGGCTTTAACAGGCTACACCATGTACCGGAAGGCTCAAAAATTGGTTTTAATGATTGACAGTCCATTTCTGGACAGTTGTGATCCTAGACTGATCAAATCATTATAGGATATTCCTCTATATGCAAAAGAAATTCATAATTTTCACTGCCTGCGATGATATTAAGAGGCATTTTTTTTTAAGAGTCTTCAGCGTGTGATACCTCATCCTCTTGGATTTTGATGAAATTTTGACCAAATGGTCTATCACACAAGAAAATAAGACCCTGAAAATTTCACCTTGATATCTCACGTAGATTTGAAGATACAGCGTCTCAAAGATAGGCTAATACTATACTAAGCGAAAATTGACCCCTAAATTTCATGAACTCTTGTGAGGAGCAGATTTTGAAAGCCAATGAATTTTTATTCAAGTACATTAGAAAGCTGATTTACAGTGGATTTCAAGAACTTTTTGTAGGGTATCAGAAAAAATCAAATTGAGTCTCCAAAATTTTCCCCGAAAATCTTCAGCACCTCCTGTAGAGGGCTTCAGACTTTGCGTAATCTGAGTTTGGAAGCACTTTTTAGCTGGCTGCTGATAGTCCTTGAGACTTTTTTAAAGCAAACTTTTGACCTGGAGTTTACTGGTGGGTTTTGGCCACAAAAACAACATTTTCAGGATTTCCATATTAGTGTAACTGTCAAAAATGGCCGAAAAAATTGCTATTTCGGCAGATCTGGAGCAGAATTCAAGATGGCGTATCTTTTTGTGGCAACAACAAGTTTTTTCGAAATTTTCAGCCAGGCTTCCTTAGTAGGTCTAGTTTATAGCCTCAAAAAATCTCAGTGGGTTTTTGAAGTCTCTTAAAGATATGATCAATTGAAAATTTGCTTAACTTCGTTTTGTTTCCCTCTTAAAATGCTAAATCAGGCCCACTTAAGGGCTCTAAAGGTTAATTTTTGTCAAAATATTGGTTGATCTTCTCTAGCCAACTAACCATTGGCATTAAGGGAACAACTGTAAAAGATTTCAGGTCATTTCCATCAACGGGTGACATTTTATGACTGTTTCTTTATTTTTAAGTACAGAATATGTAAAAAAATGCGAGACTGACATCTGGCCTTTCCTACCATTCCAGGGCCTATATTTTCAGGAAAAGCCTCAATCTTTCACAGTTTGGTGAATATTGCTCTTAAATATAAGTTGGTAACTTCAATTAAATGGGTGGATTTAACAGTACCTAATTCCTATTCAAAAACTTTTTAAAAACATTCAGAAATCCTACTTTGACAATAATTTGTGCTTCACCGCAAAATTTCTAAGTCCAACTGAGTCCAAGTGTCGTGATTAACTTTTAGACTGTCCAATATCTATATATTTGTGTACACTAACAGCCTTACTTGTTGATTCTTAAATAACTAAGCAACATTACTAGGGTGATATTTTATGAGATACTTCAAACAATGATGTTTAAATCTTCTGGACAAGAAATATTGGACAGTCTAAAGCTAATCACAACACTTGGACTTAAAAAAATTGCTCTTAATATCATCGCAGGCAGTGAAAATGATGAATTTCTTTTGCATTTAGAGGAATACCCTCTAATGATTTGATCAGTCTAGGATCACAACTGTACAGAAATGGACTGTCAATCATTAAAACCAATTTTTGAGCCTTCCGGTGTAGCCTTGTTGCTAGGGCGTTGCTAGGGAATTTTCGGAAAATATAGGTAATCTTTAAAATTGATTTATTGAGCCAAAAATAAATTCTCCACGACAAAATTTTGATATTAGGTAGTTAAAGGATTGATCTTTCAGGATCTGAAAAAAAAATTCAATTTGGAATCTCGGGCCGGGAATAACTGAGAATCAAATCCAACCGGTATTTTCAAGCAGTTCAAAACTTCAGCTTCAAATATCCGCCATTTTGGAAAAAAGTTTTAATTTTGTTTTTGTTTTTAGAAAATTTTTATAGTCTTGTGTATCTGTGCAAAATTTCATGTCATTTAGACTTACCAATAAGGAGTTATAGTAATTTGGAATTCTGGTCTGTAAATTACCGGTCTGTATTTTAGACACAATTTTTGAAACTTCAAAATGCGATATCTCGGGAACAGCTTGAGCTCTGAGGCTCAAATTTTGGAATTTTGTTCCACCCATGAACCCCCACAACATATCTAAAAAAGAAAAAAAATCCAAGACATCAATGATCCCACTTTAGATGATTCAGGGATTTTCTTAGGTGCAATTGCTCTTAATGCAATATCCATACCTGGGTATCAAAGTAGTGTCAAATATACATACATATGTTTCCTACCAAGTCAATTAGATTGAACCTTGAACTTGATTCTGAACTGTCCTTATTACGCCAGGTGTCGATAAATCATTTCATTGCTACATTTTTTTCACCATTTTACATGTATTCTTTCACCGTTTCAGATTAAAATGAAACAAAAAAATTGAAAACATTAAAACAATGAATACTAAGAAAAACTCCCTTGTGAAACTCAGAGATGAGTTTTTGGACAACTTGCTCCAAAGAAAGCTCACTGAACAAGAACGAACTGGTGATATTCATCCAGATGTCTTTGAGCGTGATCTTCTATCACACGCTTATGATTTCGCGCATGATAGAGGTTTGAAAAGTGATTTGGTGGAATATTTTGTGATTTTCTATCAGAATTTGATTGCAGACACAGTAAAACAAGGTAATAATCTGACACATTTTCTTTTTGAGATAATCTTTTTGTTGTTGTCATACAGTGTAGTGTTTCCCAAAAAAAAGATGGACGAATTTCTATATAAAGTGATATGAAAGTTTATTCATACAGTACATAATTTATGCTAAATTTCATGACTTGTATACTTAATAATTATTTCAATGTCAAAAACCTCTCAATTATTTTGTGAATTGAATATCTATTGATTGAACAGAGAATTATAATCACATTTCAATTATTTTAAGCCCAGTTTGGATGATGAGTTTTTAAAAAATTGTACGCTTTTTTTGGGACACACTGTATGTATGAGAAGGGAATTCCGTAAGCTTTTTAGATCACGAGATCAAAGATTTTCACCACACAATGAAGAAGTAGAATGATCATTTTCACTTCCTAATTGTAGATCTACCATTAGCATCAGCCAGCATTCTGATCAAGAATCGGATCCAAGAACTCACTATGAACCACAAGAAAGAATTCCCTCAAACTTTCTTCTTCGATGCGGTCAATTACATTACAAGGAACATTTTGCAACATTATCATCTCTTCGTCTTTGCGTTTTGTCAATCTCGACAAGCAGAGGTACACATTCTTATCTATAAGAACATCCAAAATTTTTGAAGCTTTCGGATGTTCTTAACTTTTGAGTTTTTGAGTTAAAATGTTCTTTACATATTCTTAATTTCACCAATTTGTGAGTATTTTGCGCAATTTTAAGAAATTGGTCGGTTTTAGAGCCCTTAATGTTCTTAACTTGTTCTTGATATTTTGGCCACCGAACCGAAGCCTTATTTTCTTATTTAGTTTGTTTTTATGAAAACTCTCTCTCTAATTCGAGTCATTTTCAAGGGAAATTGAATTTTCATCGTGATAAGGGAGCTTATCAAATAATAGAGCTCTTTCTCTGTCCGCAACGTTTCATTGTATGCCGTTACAAGTTTTATTTTTGTGCATGTACACACTGAATTCTCTTGGAAATCATATCAAGGCGGCAAATGAAGTAATGTGAACAGGCCCTTACTATATACTAATGCTATTGTTTATTTAAAGGTTTTATTTTTACATAAGTCTTTCCGTTTCATATCAGACACGTATTTCATAACAGGACAGTGTCTTGCTATTGTTATATTATGCTGATGTGAGCAAAAAAATGTTTTTCTTTTCCTCTTTCTGATCAATCTTGCTTCACATCCATGTCAATCCAATGTGAAAAAGCTTGTGAGTTAAAATTAATGAGTAAGCAAACGATATCACTCTTATTTAAAAACAAAACCTTTAACCACCATTTTAATAATATCACACCTGATTTCACTCAGATTCACCAACATGAAGTATTGGTGAAAGCAGCTCCTTATGAAGTAGAACCGTTAGATGTCAGTCAACCCATCTCTCAATGGACGTTAGAGAAAGATCTACAGGTTGAAGAAGAAAAATTTACTGAAGAAGAACAGGTATGTGTCAGCACCGTAGATTTATGATGTCGGACTTTAAGCCATCGCAGGCAAAAAAAATGAATATCGGAAAAAATATTGTTGCCATTATTTTCGAAAACCCGTGAATCTTCTGATTGGTCAAGCGCTGAAATTCTATTGTAATGTCACGTGACTAAGGTAGGATTTCCTACCTAACCATGGCACACTTTTCACAAAAGCTTGACATCTAGCCCTTCGGGCCTTATAAATCTATGGTCAGTACCGTTACTACAGGGTTTGGACCATATTTGGCACACTTGTTTTTTGGGTGAATAAATCTGGGAGTATTTTTTTCATTTTTTCAAAAAATTTTGATTTTTGCCGCCTGGGACTCAGTTTTTCATTAAAAGGGTAAAACTTCTGGGTAGGTTGGAGGCTTTAAAAATGGTCGGATTTGGCTGAAATTTGGTACAATTCTTCCTTGGGTGATTATATGTGGGTATTTTTTTTTCAAAAAGTTTTTTGGCGCCTGGGGATAAGCTTTTCACCAAAACGAGACTAGAACTTTGGGACATCCTGGAGACCTACGGTACATAATCACCCCTTCAAACGTCTTTTCACCAGAACTTAAAGAAGAACCTTGAAAACTCAATGCTTGGTATCGAAAATGCAATAGAGGAATATTTCGAGCAATTATTCACTCAATCTTCACCATCCTCCAATGATCAAATCGATTTAGATGCCATTACACAGCAAATACAACAAATCATAACAAAACACAGTGAAATCACCACAAATGAAATGAATTTCAACTTGGAGCGAAGTCGTTTACTATTATTAAAGAACCTTAAAAAAGCTCAGTTGTTACATGCGACCAATGGTGGCAGAAGGGATGGAAAATCACCAACAAAAACGTTGAGCACTGCAATCAGTACTATAAAGAAAAAGTGAATTTTTAAACTACCATAATGACTGACTGGTTCCATTCAAACTATTAACTGAAAGTGAGTGTATTTCTTTACAACGATGTTTTTGGACCAATCTTTTCATGTATGAAATAATTATTGGGAGGTTGGTTGTTATGTGGTATTAGCAATAACAACAAATGGACATTGTTTCGAAATCTTCTGTCAGAAGTTGAGGTTAAAGTTTGAGTGTGATTATGATTAACAGTAGATGAGTGAATATTACTTAAATTGTGTATAAATTTGTAAATTAATTAATATATTATATTAAGATGTCGTAAATGACATTGTTCTTACTGAAGTGTAACTTCAAATTTTAGTATGTATATAATTGTGGTAACTTAAATCTTAAATTATCAATTATTGAATCGAAATGTTTTTCTTTGCAGTCCTTAATCCTACATTATTCCTTACGTTGGATCAGTTCTACTACTTTTAAACCTTGCCTGATGTCTGGTCTTTACCAATAATTAGTGTTTTCCCCTTTATAAAGGGGGTGGATTCTGATTTTGCCCCATTTTTGGAGGTATGGAGGGGAAAATGGTAATCTCGTAGAAGACCTATTTAAGTAATTTGGAACGATTTTCATTCGTGTCAAAAATGTGGTCAAAATGGACGTGTAGGGTTTATGTAATTTTAGGTAAGAGCCAATTATTGAAAATCTGAATTTTGAAAATACGAAAATATGAAATCAATGTTTTTGAAATGGGCTTAAAATTTTCATTTGTTTTTCGTTTTAGACTAGTAGATAAATAAGTAAAATTCAAAAATCAAATTTGAAATTGTCATCATAAATCATTTTTGAGTGGAAATGACTGTAAATAATGAGTGGATTGGTACAGAGTGTCATGGAACTGTGAACGACAAACGTGAAGGACAAATACAATTGATTGGTTTTCATGAAATGGTATCAATGAGGTATGATTCCCTTTTTTATTTACTGTAAAAACCTAGTAAAACTTTTTTAGCCAGTTGGTTGAAAGGTGGGAACAAAAGCACTAAGAGATTTCTTGCTAAATTTTCAATTTTTACCGTCTTTTCCAGTGTAGTTTCCCGATTAGCATGAAATTTCGAAATTTTCTCTCTGGGAATAATTTAGCCGGCTTTTTCAGAGGATTGGAGATATTAAACCTGACACAAGGGTGTTATTATACTGGTCCAAAAGCACTAAAAAAGTATCTAGAATATTGCGATTTTTTGAATAAAATATTCGTGTTTTGTTTGATTTTAGCAAACAATAAACATGTTTCTAATTTTCATTTGATTTCTTCTTTTTCTCACATGTGACTATTTTTATTTCGATTTCTTTCCAAAACTCTTTTACTCATATTCAGCATGGTTTAGACAATAAACCTTATTTAACATCTATTGTTCTATTCGAAGAGTGTGATTTTTTTGATTTTCCTACACATTATATAACAAAATCGAATGTGCACATTCGAATCTGTATAGACGTTGTGTAACTTCGCCAGTTGACGCCAGGGACAAACATCTGGCCCTGGAACGCAGAAATTTCATTTTAATTAAGTGGTAATTAAAAAGCATACAGAAAGAGGTAGGGAACAAACACACAAAATGTTAATGTTTAATCCGTTTAAAGACCTGCCGAAGGAAGTTTAATAAAACAAGAAAGATTGGAAAAGTTATCGAATCGTGAAATTGGTTGATGAGTTTGCGCACATACAGGATAGTTTAAGTTCAACTGACCGTGTAAATTGTTTTTGATCTTTCACTCGAGCGATTCTTCCTTTCAACTCGCTAAAGAAAGAAGAAAGAAAAATTTTGTCTTGAACTTTCCCAGGTAATAACTCTTTTTTAATGTTTTTATTGTATTTTTATTGACTTTTCATTGTCTATTGTCACTTCAATATTAAGACGTCGGATTGGCAAAGTTTTGACAATATCATGAAATAGTTTTTTCGTTCTGTCAGCATTTTGGGCATTGGTCTTTTAATCTTTATTTTGAATTTACAAGGTCATTTTATAGCAGGTACAACAAAACTAATTCAACTTTTTAAGAATCGTTTAATAACTTCATGAGACTTAGACCAGAGAGTAACAAATATTCCTGAGATCCCGAAAAAGCTCTGTCAAATTTATTACCAAAGAGATGACTTGATTTTATGGTTTTATTGGATCAAAATATCTTACATTCATTTGTTCAAATTATTTTTAGTCTTGGTTATAACATAACTCTGGGGAGTTTTTTGGAAAGATTGCAATGCACTTATACAAGTTGATTTGCCTTTCGGCAATCGTTTTGGCAATCAATGCTGAAAACACACTGTCCAGTAAGTTGACGGTTAAATTTTTTTCGATCGAATTTCCATGATTTTAAATCTTCCAAATTTTGTATGAAGTTTGCTTTCTAGAAGGTTTTTGTAGCTTTACAAAGACATCATCAACTATCAGGATATGTATTTAAAATTCCAAATATTTCCAGATTTTATAGAGACTTAGTTAATATTTTGAATTTGATTTTTAGAAGAGCTTTATGGTCAAATGAAGTACTAAATTATTTCTTTCTCGCTCATTTAGGTATCTACAGACCAAAGAGAGGCGCTGGCTGTCTCTTAGGATGTTCTGCATCATGCGCACCTAGATGTTTACCAAGTTGTTGTGCACCACCTCCACCACCACCACCTCCACCACCAGCATGCCCTGCTTCATGTGCCACCGCATGCACACCAGCCTGTCCACAAATCTGTTGTGTTCCAGCTCTTCCACCACCACCACCAGGTCCACCAGGACCCGTCGGCCCAGTCGGAGCTATCGGACCACAAGGACCAAACGGACCTCCAGGGCCACCAGGACCACCTGGACCACCAGGTCTTGCGGGACCTGCAGGACCACCAGGATTACCACAACCACCACCATTACCTTGTCCAAAACAATGTTACACAGTGTGCACACCAACTTGTCCAAACTATTGTTGCCCAGCCGCCCCACCACCACCACCACCGCCATGCCCACCCGTCTGCTCAGTAGCCTGTGTTCAAGCTTGTCCACCAGCCTGCTGTCCAAGTAAACGATCAGACATTTCAAAAGCTGAAGATAAACCAATTATTATCATCGAGCGAAAACGATTATAAACTAAAAACTAAAAACATGTAGCCTTGGAAACTTGGCTTGCAACCATCTCTCTTAGACTCTGGAAAATCAACATATCGTTAAAAATATGATGGTAATTTTCTTAAATTTTAGGTGACAATATTTTAACAAATTTTCTTTATTTTGACGACCTAAGCTAGGAGATGAGCTTTATGACACCAACAATCTTATATAATCGAGGGTGGGGGACTTTATCTTCTTTTTTATATCAACAGTTATAAGGCCCGCCGGGCCGTTGGAAAGATAATCTAAAGATTTTTTTCTTTCTAGCCAAAAAGCCCAGGTTTGTACGCCAAAATAGTTAAAGTAAAGAAGGCAACTCTTTCTAAGACGTATAACGAGCTTGAGAACTTTCGAAATTTAAGTTTTTGTATTCGTTTGTGAATTTCATGAAAATTCGTTTGGAATTGCAACGTGGAAAAACTTTTATTTCTCTATTTTTGATATATAAATAGTGAGTATGTAATTTTTTGAGATAAAAAAAGTATTAGAAAAACCACAGAAACAAACTAACGCAAATTCTCCGTTAATTAATTTGTTTTAATTGTACGCTTATTTGGCTTTGATAACTACAAAATATTTTATAAAACGTTTAACTGAAGGCTGAAGTTGAGCAAATTTCGAACGAGCTATGTCTCAGATTACAGAATCCTCAGATAATGCCGATTTTTAGCACAAATAAACCCATTTAAGCTAACAAAACTTTTAGTATATTTTAAAACATTTTTAGATTTACTGATCCTCTTAAAAAAATGTTCTACCAAACTGCGGTATTTTGGCTATTTCAAATCCTAGGGTAAATAATGATGTAAAATTTAGAGGAAGGCTAAGTAACGAAATTTTAAAAATGATTCCATTGCTTGTTAGTTATTTACTTTTCACGCCCCTCCAGATAATACATCAGCCAAAATTGATTCATTAAAATACTCTTAAATTCCTTTTTACATGGGTATGTATTGAAAATGCCCCATGCCAAAAGAGTCCAAACCTTTTCGAATCCAACGCGGGTTTTTTCTAGCAGGCTTCTTTTATTTCACAAAATTGACTAATTTAAACTTTTTATACCTCTGGATCTAGAAAGAAATCTAGAAACTCATTTATAGCCCGTATTGTAGCTTAGAACCTCTTTTGGCGGCTAAGGGGAAGAGTTTTAAATCAGTCAGGTACCGCTAACTGGAATGCATTGACCGAAAGGGTGCCAAATCGATATACAGTATATGGTCCCCAAAACGGAGATGGCCCCCAAAACGTAGGTCGTCATTAAAATGAGTATTCTAACCTGAAGATTTATCAGAATTAGACGATTTTTGTGATGGTCATACTTAAAAATGAGCATGTTTTTGATGGTTTGAGACAGATTCAAAATAACATTATTTGCGTCTGAAGGAAACATTTCAACACCAAAATTAGATAAAAATTGCATATAACACACTCTAGTTCCTTGGATTTTGAAAATAAGTTATAAAAATGGGGTATAGGAAACTTTCTACACCTAACGCTGTTCAGAAAATGCAGATACATATGTGATTTTAGAGGATGGGTAAAATTTCTTAGCATTTTAAAGGTCAACCAGTATCTTGGGGCCCTAGAATCATCATTGATAAAACCGAAAACTCTAAATATGAGAAACAGCAAAAAATCTTGGAATTCCATTCCTATCAGATTGAGTTAATAGTTAATAAAAAAAAATTAACATATAATAAAAACTGAAAACGACAAATTCTGTCATTTTTTTGCTAGATATAGGAGAAAAATACCTTTAAAGCTTAATATTTTCAGTTTCAGTTAAGCTGTTTTTCTAAAATTTTCACAGCATATTCCATACATGAATGGAAATATTTTCAAAAGAGATTGGTTTTCAGAAACTTGACTAAGACGTTGTTAAATCAAAATTGTCATTTTGAAAATTTCTAAATTTTCAGTTTGGACTTTGCAATATCGAAAATCTTCAAATATTTTATAAAAATCATAAATTTTACATCCATTGGGTAGTAAATTTAAGGGAAAACACAAATATGTTCATAGTTTCTCCCCCTATTACCTCTGGGCTTCATAATTTGATTTTAACTACACCTACGTTTTGGGGGCCCCAAACCTGCGTTTTGACAACCAGGGATATACTGCAAAAAATGTATCTAACTAATTTATGCCTAAAATCCTCTAAATCACATTTTCAAACTATGGTCAAAATTTTGTATTCATATCTTAAAGATCTTGAGAAATCGCTAAAATTGCAAATCTCCGTTTTAGGGGCCATTAGTTAAAAGCTACCTGTCTTTAAGCGATTAAAAAATATTGTTGAAATTGAAAATTTTGAAAAAGAACTTCCGGGAAATAAAGTAGAGATGTTAAAGTTTTTCATACAGCAAAAATTTTTGTAAAACCTCTTTTCCTCTAGGTTTGAGAGAAACTTTATATTTGATCAACGTTTTGGGGCCACATACTGTAAATAATCACATTTCAAAACTATGGTCAAAATTTTGTATTCATATCTTAAAAACATCTCGAGAAATCGCTAAAATTGCAAACCTCCGTTTTGGGGGACCATTAGAAAAAAGCTTTCTATCTTTTTGAAAAATATTGTTGAAATTGAAAATTTTGAAAAAGAACTTCTGGGAAATAAAGTAGAGTTGTTAAAGTTTTTCATGCAGCAAAAACGTCTTTTCCTCTAGATTTTTTAAATTTCATTTTTAATTTGATCGACGTTTTGGGGGCCATATACTGTAGAGAACAGAATCTAAACCATATCCAAATTTGGTGACCTTTTGTTAAATCGTCGAGAGAAATATGTCAAGAAAAGCTTTTTACCGTGGCTGATTCGGTATTTCAAAGTTTTTTTGTTTTTTGTTTGCTTTTGACGCCCACGGTTTTAGAAACCGGCCGCTAGTTATAACTCGCGGACCTTTGTTAAAGTTGGTAGCCGATATTCTTAACGGACGGCTTTTTTTTCTTCGGCCACCTGTTAAAAAGAGTGGCCGATTATTACAACTGTCGCATTTTTTAGAGGCGGTCACGTTTTATAGATGGCCTACGCAAAGGTGGCCACTATTTTCTACTAAGAAGTGTGAATTCGTTAGAGGACGTCAACTCAGCCTTGAAAATATTATAACGTGATTTTCTTAAAGAAAAATTCAGAAAAAAAGAAAAAAAAAATCCATGACACTTCGTCCCGCTTTTGATTCAAAATTCAATATCTTTTTCTACCAGTGGATACCCCTTAAAACCACATACCTCTTAAAACCTACAAAGTTGGGTTTTGTGCTCTCTCTTCTTTTTTTTTTCTTTTTTTTTCTTTTTTTTTTATCTATAGTATATGTAACACGAACAAATAGTACAAAACTAAAGGTTCCTAACCTCCCGCAAAAGGACCACCAGATCATACCGCCAGGAGGAAGGAACCCAAACTAAGCTAACAATAAATTAATAAATAAATTGATAAATGGAGAAAAAAAACTAACTACAGAGGATAAATACTAACAGAAATAAAAAACAAAAACAAAAAGAGCTAGGAGAGCAGTTAGAGTAAAAGACTAAAATAACGGTCCCCCAAAACGGCTTGTATCACAGATAAATTTTATTGTTATACTCAATATATCATGATTTTGGACAATGCTAAAATCGGGGTCGCCATAAAGAAGTATTCTACACAATGTTTTGGGATTAAATAGAAACAAGGTTATGTCAAGTTGAAGAAGGCTGTCAAACATCACAAGTCTGTCGTTAGAGTAATCAGAGCAATGCATCAAAAAATGCTGTGTTGTTTCTACTGAATTTTGTCGACAGTTGCAGAAGGGGTCAACTGTGTCTGCAAAATTATGCCTGAACTTATGCTCACGAAGATGACTGAAACCAGCCCTTAATCGGTTAAGGAGAACAACACCATCGTTGTCACTAGCTCTGAAAACTGAGTTAGCACTGGGTCTGAGAAATCGGAGAATTGCTTGCTTGAAAGACTTAATAGTGGGAAGATTTCGTATATGATCTCCGAGGTTATTCCATTCATTTATGCAAAAAGGAAAGAAAGAGGCACGATAAGAATAACGCTCGGTTCTACAGAAAGGTAGGCCCTTTAAGTGGATTTCTTTTCGGAAAAAAAGTTGATTCTACTAACCATTTTTGAAACATCATTACTCTTTCAAAAAAGAATATTTTTAAGAATTTTTTTCAACTTCATGACGAGAAAAGATAGAATTTTAATATGGTTACAATGATACCCATCAAGTCGGTGAAAAATTTACATAGAACTTCATTAATGTGGAAAAAATCGCTAAAAAATACATAAAATGGCGCCTCCGCGGGATACAGCGTTGAGCTTTTCACCTCAACTTTTGTACACGAGTACTTCAAGCAGGTGGCTATTCGAAACTACCTCAATAGTGAAAGATGTATTTGTAGTCTTTTCTCTATGCACGAAAGAATTACCAAAACTTCAGTATTTTCACTTGAGTTCAAAGTTCAAGCCGTATTTTAACTATATTGCACAATGAAACCCTCCACTACAGAGGTACTTTCAAAATGCCAACTCTCCTCCCTACTACCTTGGAAAGTAAAAATCACGAATTTCCAATTTTGTATCGCGCGGAATGTAGGAAAAACATAGTAGGAAGGAAGGTACAGGCCAATGGGTAAACCTGTTTGTTAAAAATGGTTGATTGACAAGTAGATTCTTACGCAATAAGCCATTAATCAAATTTATAAAGAAGACGCACTTCTTTCATTCTTTTGAGCATAAACCAATTAGCTCTCTCTCTTATTTTTTCTTAAAAGAATGTTTACAAGATGAAGATTTCGTTTATTAAATAATCTTTTAAAAGTGTTGATTGATGCGTGAGGACCTTTCATTGAACATTCAACTCTGTCGGTAATTTTTTAGACTGTACCAGAGAGATCTTAAAAAAGAGGGAAAAGAGAATTTTCGTTTCAGAACCACTTAAAGGGCCTGTCGAGTGGTGGTTTTATCCTTCGCCCTGCATTGCGTTCTTCCTCTCCTTTCTGGGGAGGAAGAATATTCGTAAGATAAGCAGGAGCAAAGCCATTGATTATTTTATAAAAAAATATGAGTCTTCTAATTAACCGTCTGTCTGCCAGGCTTTCAAAGCCTAGCTCAAGGTATATTTTTTCTCTGGGTGTTCCTCTGAAGCATCCAGTAATTGCAAGAAAAGCATGATATTGAACAGACTCGAGTTTTACCAGAATTTTTTTTTGTAGAATTACCAGGACGATCATATACGATATCTCCATAATCTAGGTGTGGTCTAACATAGGTTTTGTATATAGTGACAAGAGATTCCCTGGGTAGAAACTTACGAAGTCTGCGAATAAGACCAATACCTTGATTAGCTTTTTTTATTTTTTCATCAAGGTGACGGTCAAAGGCTTGTGCTCTCTTAACCACCAAACTTAATTTAATATTGTATAATTCACTTTTCTACAATCTCTAATATAGGTATTTTCAAAAAATATTTTAATTATCGCAAAGTGTCGTAAAATTCGAAGTTAATCAAAATGTTATCAAAAATCCTTTCAGAAAATCAAGTTTTTGGACCTAGCGATTACACTATACTTAGGTAGGTACGAAAAATTATTTTCTTCTCCATGTTTACACCTTAAAGAAATCGTAATGCCCTCAAAGTTCTAGTTTAAAGCTCATTTTATGGTAGTGGCCAATAAAATCTGAGAATCAACTTTCTCAAAACATGGTCATATTACATACCAAAATGTCACAAATTTGATGGAGATTTTGAAAAACATTAGTAACGACATACACGTTTTTTTTTTAAAAGAACAAACTATATAAGAACATAAGGCTTCGAGCCCAAAAATCTATGAACATTCTAAGAACATACTAAGGCTTTGGAGACTTAAAAACATGCAATTTCTTAAGAAATTACATCAAAATGCTCAAAAAATGCTGAAAATAAGAACATTTTAAGAACATTTTTAGGCATCAAATCCAAAAAACTAAGAACATCCGAAGGCTTCGAAAATTTTTGACGTTCTTATAAAAAAAAAAACGTGTAGGTCAAAAATGAAGTGAATAAAAGTTTTGACCCTTCAAAGCCGTTTTTTGACAAAAAAAAACAGGCGCAGTTGCATTATGGGCATGAAATCCTGAAAAATACAAATTATGTTTTGGGAATTGATTTCTAGCAAGTATTTGATCAATTTAATTACGGTTCAGCACCAGAATTGCAATTTCACAAGAAACTCATAGGTAGATTCACCAGAAAAAGGTTCAGCCCTTACTGTTTTCTCTATCAGGATATAGGGGGTACCTTTTTTGTTGTAGGTTTTAAGGGGTATCCACTAGTAGCAGAAAAAAGGGAAAACTAGACGTCACTGTTTGTGAATTTTTCATCAATCTACAATCTCGGTCAAAATATATTGAGAATTTTGGTTATTTTCTCGTTTTTAGCAATTTAAACTTCGGGCGAGAAAGTTGCTTTTGGATCCTCAGATCCTTAATAATAATTTTTTGAGAGCTTTCCAAAAATATATAACAGGTCTACGTTTTCTCGAGCTAAAATCTTCAGTAATTTTTAACCCTATGATTTTTGCCTGAGACCGTTATATTTGTCCAAAGATCACACCAAAGTGTCCGAATAAAAAATTGGAACCTAAGTAATTTTGATTCCCCTACCCCTTAGCTTTCCAAAAATGTATGACAAGTGCTTTGACCAAAACAATCGAGGGATTTTACAAAATGCCCTCTACTATTAAAGAAGTGGGACAATTTGGTTACCATAAAGGACTGGACAATTTTCCGTAGGAGAGGAATGATAGACAGAGCTTCGTGGCGTGTCGGAAGAACCTTTCTGCATCGAGAACCAGATGAACAACTTCGTATTTGTAACCCAGAATATCAGTTCTCAGTAGAATGAGACGAGAAAAGCCTTACTTGTAAGTTCAAGGTGGTCAATGCATGGGAGTAGCCTATTTCATAGGATTTGTGATTTTAGTACATGATATTTTTCTACATCAATATTAATAGGGGGCTAAGTCTCAGGTCTCGTGGCAACTTTTATAGGACTAAACGAAACTAAACTGTTCCATTTCAAAGTTTAGTATATGATTAGAATTTTTAAAAAGAGTCAAATTTTTAAGGCCCGGGGAAATTTTTTGTGATCAAAATAGTGACGCCATAGGCAAAACTAAAAGGGAAAAATAAGGGGTAGAGAAATAGCTTATTTTCAAAAGTCATTTTTTGCACGAAAGGGATCGAAAATTTGGGGGGAAATGCACTCTAAGGGTATGATTTTCATTGATTTTTGCTGCACTGTCAGGGTGCAATTTTAAAAGCCAATTTTTGGCCCGCACATACCGTCAGTCCGCAAACCCAGTGCCCCCCCCCCCCCCCCCCGGGGAAATGCATTACAACAATTCTCTGACTAAAACACACAAAGAAATACACGCCGCTTGAAGTTCAAAAACATACCGACGTCAGTATGATCAAGACAAGATTTGACATCAAAATCACAGTAGAGCTGACAGTTAGTTGGTCTTAAAGCAGCATTTTCTTTGTGTGTTTTACTCAGAGAGTTGTTGTAATACAAATTTTTGCTCAGAATTTCATGCTCTTTCAGATGGTACCAATCAATTTCGTTTTACATTTTGACTTTTGAAAATAAGCTATTTCCCTACCCTTTATTTCTTTCTCTTTTAGTTTTTCCTATGGTGTCACTATTTTGGTCACAAAAAATTTTCCCGGGCCTTAAAATTTTGACTCTTCTCAAAAGATTCTAATTATTTACTAAACTTTGAAATGGAACAGGTTTCGTTTAGTCCTATAAAAGTTGCCACGGGACCTGAGACTTGGCCCCCTACTATACACTTTTCGACCGTAGTCGCGCAGTCAGGCGCATGCCACTTTGTTATTTAATTTACCACCCTAAACTCAATCCAATCCTTTTTTACACTTTTGTTCTATTGTCTTTAGGTGCAAAAAAAAACTGACGGTTTTAGGCTGATAAAAAAACAAAAAAATGCCCGTGCGGCAAATGGCGGCTACGGTCGAAAAGGTGTATGCAGTAATAAATTTTTTAAGAATGGGTACTCTTTTGCGAATTGAGATTATAAGTTTTACAAAATCAAAAACAATGGAAAAGAGCGCTTGAATTCCTTAGTCGATTGAATGATTACGGAAAATAAATTTTTTCAACGTCTTTCTTGAAGAAAATACACATATTAATTTGTACATTTTTCCCCTTTAAATTGAATAGTAAATAGCATGGATGAACCAATCCTATGAAATAGGCTAATAAAAATCCCCGCACTGAATTTCCATTTCCTCACTTCTTTTCTCCAGTAGATATTCCTTATTGTCTGACAGCGTATTGGCGCAGCCGCAATTTCTTTCCCGTGAGTGGACGGAAGTATATTGTCGACGGTCAGGAGTATCATAATTTGACGGTCGGAAATATCATCGACAATCGGAAATATCATCGACAATCGGAAATACCATCGACGGTCGGAAATATTATCGACGGTCGGAAATATCATCGACAATCGGAAATACCATCGACGGTCGGAAATATCATCAACGGTCGGAAATATCATTGACGGTCGGAAATATCATTGACGGTCGGAAGTATCCAAAAGATAGATATTCGTTTGCCGACAAATTGGATCCTGTTAATAAACTTCTTTTATTGTCCATGTCAATCCAATTCTCTAAGTTCATCGTCTTTATTTGCAAAAAAAGTTTCTAACACCATAACCGTCTCAATGAACGGACAAACAACGAAAATAAAGTAGAACAACTTTTTAAAAATATGTTTCCTATTTAATTATTCTCCTTAAAAATATCTTTCCAACGGTGTAGAGCCTTTAAACATAGCATAAATACATGCTGAGAAACTGTTAAAAAAGTAAAGTGTTCCTGATACTTTTCCTACTTTTTGACCGTTTTCGTAAGATTCAAAAGGAATCAGAACCATGCCGTTTAAAGGGTGTAGGAAGACCATAGCTGGTGTGGATGTTGAGATTTTTAAGATTTTTGAAATTAGTTAGGGATTTCAGGGAATAAACCAGTGTACCTTAAGGAAAGAAATTTCTGCGGAATTTGATTTCGCAGTTCACAGCTCAAAAGTCTCGCGGAATTCAATTTCGCAGTTGAGGGGATATTTGGTTTGCAATATGGCCTATTTTGCCCCTCAAAAGACCAATTTTAGAGGTGATTTTTTAAATCCCAGAGTATTTGTGTTTTGCAAAATTTATTTTGTGCTGGATTTGTCAAATAACCGCAAAATTCAATTCCGCGAAAATTTGATAATTAAAAATTTCTTCCTTTAAAGTAGGTACTTTTTTCAAGTGGGGTTTGTGAAGTTTTGTATTCATCGAAAATTCAATCGAAACGTCTTTTTATCTAAACACTTCCGAATTTCCATTTTGGACTTTTTTGCATTTGTATTTTGAGAAATCGTGAAATCTGTTAGAAATAACAACAACTTCGCTGGACTATACAGTTTGATTTTAGAATAGACCGACATTTTGACCAAGAGATATTGTGAATATTTTATCTAGTATACTTATGCTCATAAGCTTTCAAATTATAATTCAGACTATTGTCAAATTTTTAGATAATATATCTATCCCAAATGTCTTGAGAAATCGTAAAAAGGTTAACTGGGGATTGAAAAATATAGTCAAAGTTAAAACTTTGAAAAAGGGTCTTTTGGCAAAAAAGATAGAGTTTATGATAAGTTTTAAAAGCAGAAAAGAATGTTTTTTCCTGTGGATTTATAAGTGTTTTCCAAAATTTAACCGACATATTTAGGGTATATATACTGCACATCTTCCCTGATTGAGAAAACGTTTTGCCTTCTACTCCTCCGCATATTTCTATTTATTCTAAAGAGGAATTGAAGGCCAACTGTGCCTCTTCAAGCAGGTCAACCAGGGTTAATAGATGTTGCGATACAAAGGGAAGGTAATTCTGAATAGGGACTTTTGAAGAATTTAAAAGGTTTAGTTTTCAAAACATTCATCATACTCAACATTGGTTGTTTTCGTTTCAATTAGAAGAATCTTTTTGTAATAAACCTTACTTTTGTATTGTATTGTCTAGGGGGGGTACTAGGTTTGCAAGGTGATGGGTATGTCAGAGCCAAAAATCGAAAATCGACCCTTAGAGAGCGGCAAAGTTGGTGTTTTTGGGATCCGCTCCAGTAATATTGTTAACTCTCGCCATATTATAGCCTTTAAGATCGTGGAGCATATTTTCGTTCATTTATAGGAATTTTATAGTAGGAATAGGCTCGATATTTTAAAGACATACTCTCGGGTACCTAATAGCCGGGGGGTTTGGAATAAGCGGGGGGGGGGGGAATAAAAATGTAATTTAAAAAATTAATTAGCGGGGGGAACGGCTATTAGGTACCCGAGAGTCACCTTGTATCGCTCAATATACTAATAACCCAACGAGTGAGGCGTGATTGAATTACTTTTTTGCAGGTGGCCGGTTCACTTCTCGTATTTCTAACAATAAAATTGAATTTTCAATGATCCCTACCATTGAGAGGACGTATCATGCGATGAAATTGCTTGAATTTAGGGTAAAAAGTTTCTTTTTCAAAATTACATTAGCGACCCCTTAATTTCGAAAAATGTATTAACCAAATTTTGGTTCGTTTTTAATCAAATATTAAACCCAGTGGCCAATAATAAAAATTCATACTCTTGTGAATTCATCCCATGTTAATACCACCATGGACACAATTTGGACATGATTTTTTTCTGATTTTTTCTTAATTTTTTTTGATTTTTTCAAATCTTTGATATCTTTTATTTTCAAAATTCATATTTTTTTCGACCCAGACTGGAATTATATTATATGCCCCTTTTCATAGACCCGGTAAGACCCCCTCCCACTACAAAAAATTGGCTAAAATATCGTCCCTAGTGGAAAATTATTCTCCAATTTATGTCCCCGTTGAAAAGTATCAAATAAAGAAATCCTCACTGCAAAATATTTTGCGCTATTTTTTCAATCCCCACTGAGTTTTTGGGGACAATAGTGGAATTTAAATCCCAAGCCATAAAAAATATGAGATTATCAATCCCCATTGGAGTTCCAGTGCGTTCTTTTTACCCTCACTGGCTGAAAAAAATCTTACTGGATCTGAGAAGAAGGTGTAATTATGATCTCAAAACGCCATTTGGTCAAAAATCATTTCGATAACCTTTTTATATGAGCAACGGGGGTCAAAAACTTTAAATATATATTTTAAATATATATTTATGAAAAAACTGAGCTCCAGATTCAATGTAGTACGATCTCTCTAATAACCTGAAATTGCTAAAGATTTTAATGATAGGTTTACTCTGCATCCATTCCTAAAAAATCACTTTCAAAGTTTGACAGATATTTAAAAATGCTCGAAAAAATAGTTTATTTTCAATGATACTTAAAAGTTTCTTTCAATCAGCTAAAAAATCAATTATAATCTGGACGAAAATTTTAATCATTTCAAATTGGGAATTGTTTAAACCTAGTCAAAATTGTCAAAATCGTCAAAATCTTTCAGAAAATCTTGCTTGATTTAAATTTTGATATGATACAGATTTTGGCATTGTTCAAAAATTCTTTTGCTAAATTGGTGTCTAACTCACTTTTTTGTACAATCAAATTTTATCTCTATATATCCATTCCACTTTGAAATATATTTACAACTTAATTTCTTGAATGGAAGGTAAAATCTTGATTTGCAGTATACTTTCTGGGGTTGGACGAATTTTTTTTCAATTTTTTTTCCTCTAAAAAAGAAAGAGAAGAAGACAGGATTGCATAACAAACTGAATTTTAAAAATTGAGCTAACAAGAAACAAAACTATCCAACCACCATTTTTATTTAAACAAAACATTCTCATTCCCAAGTGAAAGTAAACAGAACCAGCTTGTTTCAAGGAAACAAAGTTTCTTTAGTACAATACAGCACGAAAAATATCCACCAATCAGATTCAAGAATTTCAGATTTTAAACCAATCATAAACGAGTAATTAAGTTTGTTGAAAAAATATCAAACCCGACCAAACGCATCATTAATCATCTTTTTTTGAAATTTTTCGTTTTATGCAGAAAATGAGAAAATGAAGATGAAAAATATGATTGTTTGATTTATTTTGTTTTTTTTCCAGTTGATTGAACAGAAAATGACTTTGACATTATGAAAAAAATCATTGGTTGTTAAATGTAAACAAAACAAAAGATAATTACTGAAGAATTTTCAAATAGTTTCAAAACATTACCCCCTGATTTTGATGTATTATTTTTCTTCGAAAATTGAAATCGAAGCTAAAAACCGTTTTTATTAATTAATTTAGTACTAGATTTCTAAGGTATGACCTCTTGATAGAAAAACTTAATTCTAGCGTTAAATATATTAGCTATTATTGTAAAATCTAATCCATTCTGAACGATAAAAATTAATAGGATTCTCAAAATCCGGGGGTAATGCTCATTTTATGTTTTATTATTTAATTCGAATTTAAAATCAAATCTCTATGACAACCAAAACGCATGAATGATTTCGTTCGAATAGTTTTAAAAAAATCAGATAGAAAAATTTGATAACATACTGAAAATGAGTATTTGGTTAGTTTAGGTTCTAATGAAACAACAGTTTAGGCTGATCGATTAATTACTGATCGGTTGAAACAATTCGGCCCACTGGCCATGAATGAATGAGCAGGTGGCAATTGGTGTGCAGTCAAGGAGAAAATTTGTGATTTCTTTTCTCGCATCAAGATATTTTAAGATCACAGAGTTCCTCATTCGACATCGAACACCTCCACTGAACAGACATTAACAGAGAATATCTGAAAAGGTAAGCATCTCTTAACAATAAAAAAAAAGGAAAATGAAAAATAATTTGAAAATGATTTTGAATTGATGGTTCTTTTAATTATATTCTTTCTTCTATTGTTATGTGATATTAAAATTCTTCTATTGTTTTCAATTGGGAATTAAACTGAATTCTGTTTTATTCTTTATTATTTTTTCTTTGTTTTGGATTTGAAGCTATTGTTTCTTTTGTGTTTTTTCAATTAAAGTCTGACTAGTCTAAATTAGACTATTAACTATTCGATTATCATACAAAAAGACAAAAGAAACAATAACTTTAAAATAAAGAATGAAAAAGTACCTGTTTGATTTATGAAAGTCTTGTTAGATTCTCAACTATTCTTCGTATTTATAATCAGTTTCTTTTATTATTTTCTTTTATAGTCTGTCCACACAATGGAAACCAAAATTGTCGTACTCTTCGCCATTGTTGGCGCCTGCATGGCAGGAATCCCAAGACACATGGGTAAGCATCTGAATTTTCATTTTCATTTAAATTCAGAATTCGAATCTTCTTCTCGAAAATATTAGATAATGAATTAATTCTTCATTTGAATAAGTTTCTTCAGATTTTTGGTAGAACGTTTTGCGGTTAAACTGAATCTTTTTGAACTTAAATTTTTACATTTTCTGAATTCCAAAAGTTAATTGTCTGAGAATTTAGAAATCTTCTTCTTGATTTTCTTGAATTAATTTCTTTGTCGAACTTTTGGAAACATTTCGAACGCTTTTTTTCTCGAATGTTCATTCATGCGCAAAATGAGCTCACTCGACTCACATTCAGCATATCAAATCATGATTTCTCAATATTGATCCAAAGTTTCTTTATTTTCTTTTTCACATATTTTCTTATATTCATAATTCTTTATTTTGTTTTTACAGACAAACGTTCACCAAGCGCATGCGCTTCCCCATGTCCATCATACTGTGCACCAGCCTGTCAACCCGTATGTTGTATCCCAGTTCCACCAGCTCCACCACCACCACCAGGCCCACCAGGAGGCCCAGGACCAATCGGAGCCCCAGGACCAGCCGGACCTAACGGACCACCAGGACCTCCAGGACCCCCAGGACCACCAGGAGGCCCAGGACCAGCCGGACCACCCGGAGCCCCAGCTGGACCACCAGGACCCCCAGGAGCACCAGGACCAAACGGACCACCAGGAAACCGAGGACCAAACGGACCACCAGGACCCCCAGGACCAGGAGGACCACCAGGACCAAACGGACCACCAGCTCCACCACCACCACCACCTCCACCACCACCATGCCCAGCTGTCTGTGTCACTCAATGTGTCCCATCATGCCCACCACCATGTTGCCCACAAAAGAAACATTAAATTGTTTCACAGACTAGACGCACTTCTTATAATTGAATAGCTCTATTCGTAAATAAGAATTTGTAAAAATTTTGATACGAGAGCCGTTTATGAACTATATTTCAGCGAGGGAGGATCTTATTTGTTGAGATACGACTTCATTGAATGGGATAATGAATTTGAAAATTGTATTATTTTTGTAACTCATTTGCACTTATGATTATATAATAAAAGATAAACTTGGATACAAAATCTATTTTAAAAAAACTTAACACTGTATGTTTTTTTACTTGCTTGTGTTTTTTTTATCTTCAGAGTTTGACTTATTCTAAACACCCAACTCGAACTCGACACTTACTCCAAAGTTCCGGAAATTTTGACTTTTTTGAAAAAGGGCTTAGAAAAAAAAACATGAAAAATACATTTTTTTCATTCTTCAATTTGTGGTTTCTGCTTTTATTTTTCGAAGATTTTTACTGAAAAAACCGTAATTAGCTAAATAATCTCTGCGCAAACGCAGCAACAGTCGAAATCAACAGGGACTGAAAAAAATTCTCCAGAAAAAGAGGAAGTTCGACATAAAAAAAAGTTCGATTTCTTTTAATCACGCTTTTTTTATAAGAACAAATATAATACATATATAAATATTCAAGATGAAATTGGCCAAAAAATTAATAATAAGCTAAGAATATCACCATCATGGAATTTGTCAACTGAAGCTAAGAATGCCATTTCTAGAGCATTTTCAATTAAAAATTGCCATTTACCCCCAAGTGAGACTCACAACTTTAACAAAAATGCCATTTTATGCTCGAGACATGCGTATTAAATGTTAAATCAAGTCTGGAATTAGGATCCTAATCCAAGAATGCTGTAAGAATATTTTAGGATGATTTTCCCCAAAAAGTTAAGAATATTCCTCATGAAATGAAAAAACGCCATTTTTATAAAAAGAAAGCGACTAATAATGACTGACACGTTTTTTTCTAAGAACACCCAAAATTTTTGAAACCTTTGGATGTTCTTAACTTGTTCTTAATATTTTGGCCATGGAAGTCTTATGTACTTATATAGTTTGTTCTTATAAAAAAAACGTGTAATTTTTTAAAAACAGCCATATATTTTGGCGATGTGATTATTTAATGAATTGTAATTTTGTAATTCATTCTACTTGCAAAAAAGAGGAAATATTTTGAAGGATGTAAGAGGAATCTTCTGACCATGAAAGAATCTTCCGACCGTTAACAGAAAAAAAATTTGCTTCGCCGAATGCTTCTGACAGTTGAATGAATGAGTTGCACATTGCTTTTGAACAATTATGCTCCTTTTTACCTGCAGTATGCAGTGCTGACGAGTCCTAATAAGGACGAAATGCATATGCTGCTCTGCCACCCAAATCTCCTGAAAGAAGATAGTTGGACAGAAATTCTTTGAATTTCTTCACATATATATTTTTGAAAGTTATTGAAAATCAAGATATATCTTTCAAAACTCAACCCAACGCCGCATTTCAAAGTATTTTCTTACCCCTCAAACCAAAAATGTCAAATTTTTCGCGTCACCTAATGAATCGGAAGTGAATCGATCTTGTGTGACCAGGCCTTGCCAATGCAACATCGCTTGCAAAACCCGCGTAATTTGACCACCCCACCCTTTCCTCTACCCTCCGGGCCACACCCTCTCCCCAGTTCGCCCAGCTAAGAAGTAACTTAAAAGAAGATCTCACTTTCTCATACGAAATTTTTCTTTTAGCGTCATGTAAATGTCAACACAAATCTCGGAAATTTATTACGTAGATAGAGTGACGAATTTTAGTCTAGATCACGTGTAAGTCACTTTCGATTTTCCGGTGTCAGGTCCAAAGGTCGGATTTCAAGTAGATTTCAAGAGACCACGTTTGGCTTTCTGCATGACCTGATGATCTACTCTAACAACAAACAGTATTTAGAAATTACAAAGAGAATCTGAGAATGGCTACATCAACTTTAAACTATAGAATACTGCATTCAAGAAAGAATATCTTACTCCAATTTAGAAGGAATATAGTGAAGGATAATGTTTTCACTGGTTTAAAAGGTATACTTTTATCTTTTGTAATGTCAGTCAGTCAGTCTTCAAAAAAAAGCAGCAACCAGGTTTCTTTAAAGTAAGCTTCCGGTAACGTAATGGCAATAGCAATAGCAAATAATAGACCTTTTTTCAAAGAGGCCACCCTGTTGAATAATTATGTAGGCCAGCAGAAAAACAATGATAAAACCATGCATAATTATTACAATATGCATGATACAGTAATTATACATGGCTCTATCATTGTTTTTATGGCTGGACTACATAATTATTCAACAGGACGTCCTCTTTGAAAAAAGGTCTATTATTTGAGAGAACGCAGCAGCACTCAGTTGGTTTCGTTCGATAGACCTTTTTTCAAAGAGGCCACCCTGTTGAATAATTATGTAGTCCAGCAGAAAAACAATGATAAAACCATGCATAATTATTACAATATGCCTGATACAGTAATTATGCATGGCTCTATCATTGTTTTTATGGCTGGACTACATAATTATTCAACAGGACGTCCTCTTTGAAAAAAGGTCTATTGAGATGGTCTGGTGATTTGTCTTTTTACAACACAGCAGTTTACCTAGCTAGGCCTAGGGACAAGATAATTTATCCCATTTGTCGAAATAATGTCTGCGCATCTGTTTTACAGATTACGGGAAAGGTGTTATTGAAATTCAATTGTCTTACGCAATTGAATCTCAAACAAACTTCGAAATTCTAGGTAATATTCAATTGGTTCTTAATTAATTGTTTTTCAACTGTATTTGTTTGTTGTTTCACTGTCAGTCTAAACTCGGTTAATGTAAAACGCAGGTCACAGGTCACAGGTCGCAGGTCAGTGATGACAGGTTAACTCTAAACAATATCATTGCAGAGGAAAATGTTTGCAAAACACAAAGAATTATCAAAAACATAATTCTCAAGCAATTTCATCCATATAAAACCATATTTCAAACATCAAAATTTAACCATTTGCTTTTATCGATCTTTCGCAGTTTGCGCGGTGTATAACGCAGACCAGAAAATATTTGAAACCATATTATACGTATAACATAATGTAATGTTTGTAATGTTATATGATGGTTACATATAATAAAACATGTCGTTCTACAACTACCTTTTCAGAGAACTCACGAGCTTCTGATTGGTGTAATTTTATATCCAGCCATGTTGTTATCATCACATTCGGTATGCTAAATATTTTTGGTGTTTTTGTCTTGTAAGACATGATATTTTGTGATTCTGTCAATATTTTTGTCAAAAATTGTCATTAAGTCATTAAAATAACAATGGAATGATTAATTAGTTTCATCCTTCTAAAACCACTCTCTTAGGGACATCACAAGCTTCTGATTGGTGCCGTTTTATATCCATTAACACTATCAACATCACATTCTGTATTATAAATATTTTTCGTGTTTTTGTCTTTTCTTGCATCAGATTTTATGATTCCGTTAATATTTTTGTCAAAAATTGTCATTAATACATTAAAATAATAACTGAATAATTAATTAGTTCCATCCTTCTAAAACCACTCTCTTAGGGACCTTGCAAGCTTCTGTTTGGTGCCATTTTTTATCCATTCACACAATCCACATCACATTTTGTATAATAAATATTTTTCGTGCTTTTGTCTTGTTAGGCATCATATTTTATGATTTTGTCATTATTTTTGTAAGTAAATGTCACTACTAGCTTGATATTTTATTCAATTGTCATTTTATAATATCCAAATAACATGTATTACTTTTTTGTAATTTAATGCGTTATGTATTGATGTTATGTTATGTATATGTTATGATCTTATTATCTTTTTCCGGTCTGCACTTTGTTGACCTGTGACCTGTGACCTGCGACCTGTGACCTGCGTTTTACACTAACCGGTCTAAACTTAAACTCCTATATCAGGATTAGAAAATAGGCTAGTCTTTACCTCTTTTATCTTTTCCTTGACAAGTTGACATAACACATGTGTACATGTACATTGACAAGTAATCCCTGAGAGAAGTTTTTTATAGAAATCTGCAACAAAAATGGAAGTGGTTTCTTCTACTGATTGCTTCTTTTTGGCACCCGTAGCCTTTCAGTGCCTTGCATGACGGGCGGCGGTAAAATCCCACCCTTCATATATTTGTTTCAATCCGTGATTCGTGGCTTAGGTTTTTTCTCATCTTCAATTTACTGAAGAAAGCGGGAATTTGATGCGAGAGTTAGATTGTCAACAGAGTGCCGTAAAAATCATTGAATAAAAGAAGAACTTTAAATCTTAAATATTTTCATTTTGAAGAATAGGTACAAAAAAGTGAAACATAGAAAAGTTTCATTTTTCATTGCATTAATCGAAAAGGGAGATTTGGAAAATTTTCTATTTTAGTTTTTTCCACAAACCCCTGTAGCTATGAGCGAGTACCCCATTGCTAAGATGTTGACTTGAAATCGAAAATGAAACCACTTTTCTCAAAACAAAAGTAAAATCGGTCCGTACTCAAAATCTCGTAATCTTGATATACGAGTTTAAGTCTATACTGACTGTGTCCGATCATCTTTCAACTGTGTAAGGAGGCTAATCTCCCATCGTAGTAAAGCAAGAAAGAAGAGTGTTCAACACCCTTTGATGTCTCTTCGCAAATGAGGGCTAGGTTAGGGGCCTCCCCCCACTTATTCTTCTTAACAACCAAGATTTTATTGAAAAAAATAAACTTTTACAGGCCTGAAATTACCTTCCCCCTACATGCTCTTTCACGTTTTTTTTCTTAACTAACATTGAAATGCTTCTTTATTTTCACGGGAAACCTATTAACGTCCCTTTTTAGAAAACCAACTTTTCTTTTTTAGAATATACCTTACAATCTAGTTTTCATATTTATAGAAACTAGTTTGCTGATGTGTGGAAAGGAATTTCGGCATGACTGATCCTTTTGTTTTGATATTAACATCAAAGCGGGAATTAATTTTCTTCTCATTTCTTTCTTTCTTTTTTCTTTCTTATCAGTTCACCCTTTCTCTCATTACTTTCAAAGCGTGGTTAGCTCAAGTGGTTAGATCGTCTGTCTCATATGCATGGGGCTCCGAGTTCGATTCCAATGGGTGTCCAATTTTTTCAATTCTTGATTTTGTTACCAATGCTTCGATTGGTATATAATATGGATATACGTTGATCTCTTTTTTGTTACCCTATGGATGCAAATGACCTCATTGTGACCTTGAATACCTCTTTGTAGGTTTTTTCTTTGCCTAGCCAAGATTAGGCGACGGGCCCGGGGGGGAGGGGTTATATAGGCCAAAATGGGTGCTGGGTATGTGCAAACACGGTAAGGGTTGGTTTTTCACCTTTCTTTCTAAAGGTTAGAAAAATCAGAGAGTTTTGAATTAGTCTCTCTAGGATTGGAAAGTTCACGATTTTTGGGAATCTTTTGTGATTTTGCGAGAAAAATTTGTAAAAAGTCTCTCTAAGGGTAGAACTTTTTTCAAAAATGGAAGAAAATTTCTCTAAGGGTGGGCTTTCAGAGGTCCTATCTGCACATACTCCTCATCCACCAACCCTAGTACCCCCCGGGCGGCAGGTACCTTACCATATTGAATCTATATATTAATAGCGGTGCTTTGTGTGTCTGTGTGTCACCGCTTTCGTTTTCGCTTTGTTTGTGTTTTAGAATTGTGACTTTTAGTCTCTTGCTCCACAAATTTGTTCTATTGGATTCGCGCCATTTGCAAAAGATTTCACAAGCAGTGTTTTGCTCTCGATAAGTTTGTTTTGATTGACAGATCGGATAGAGCCTGGTTTAGACTTTATTTAGCCTTTGTTTTGAAATTTAAAACCCATCTACGTTAAGTAATTTTAACTTCTGCCCAGCTTTGCCCGATCCTGTTTTTCTCTTTTCTTTTGTTTGAAATGTTTTCGAATGTATTTAACGATCGTATTTATTAATGATATTCGAATTCTTTTCAAAACAAAAAAAGTGTCTTTTATAGAAAAGAACATTTCAAATGTAAATCAAAACATGAAAATTAAAAAGTTTGTCGAACAATAACATAAATAAATAGCGATAAAAAGCAAGAGAAGAAATTAGTCTATCTCTTTCTTCATATAAAAACATTCAAGTGGTTGATACTGTTAAAAAATGTGTACGTCATTTTACATGTTTAAATTCGAAAAGTTATGACAAGGGTTTAAAAAAAGCAATTTAGAAGTGACTTATTTATCTTTTTAAATCTGATAAAAACAAAGATGCACGATTCTTTGTGGCTTTCCCGCTTTTTCCTAAAGAATTGTAATTTCTACGTTTCACTCCTCTTTACCATGACATTTTCTCAAATTGTCGAAAACTGGACGGCGTATTTAATGCGAGCGAAGCGAGGAAAAGATCTCCGGGGGAGGGTTAGAGTCAAACTTTGAAGATATCTTTTTATTCATTTGATCGTTTTTTAAGCTAGCTTCAACATCCAAATAACCTGATAACAGCTGTTCATAATTTTCTTACGCGCACGGTAAACCTCTGAAGGCGCTTGAAAATTATACATCTGAGGAAAATAGTCCTCCCGTGGAAAATTCTGCAACAAGAATCTTGTTGTGCGCCGGAAAGCTAAAAACTGATACAGCGCCCTATTCATGAACACAATCACGCAACTCTGTTGTCGTTCTTAGTCCTTTTAGACGAACGCGGTCCTTACGATTTCGAGATTGCATATTCGTCAGATTGTTTGTTTTCACACATCCCTTTAGAGCTTCAGCGTGGTGTGCAGAAAACATTCACAATCTGATCTCAGGTTACATCCAAAGTACTTTTAGTGCGTTCAGCTACAGCTTAACCGGCGTGCGACGTCGAGTACCGGCTAGTACAGTATAATTATGTATAAAAGTATAATATATTGGTAGAAAAAAGACAGTTATCAAACAGATTATAGACATCTCAGCTATTGACGGTGTAGCAGAATCTAACTTTCTTAAAATACTGTAACCGAGAACTTTTCAAATTACAATTTGGATGAATCGACCAATACTGAACTTACTGAAAAACTTGTTACCGCAATCAAAAGTAGCGCAGACACTACATTACCGAAAAAGATTCGTGTCAGACAAACTCAACCCTGGCATAATGATGAAAAACTTAAACAATTATTTCAAACGAAAGACGAATTAATGTCAAATAACAGGAACAGCGATCATAAAAGTCTGGCTTCCATTCGCAAAAAGATCAGATCACGTGTCAAATATTTGAAAAATGAGCATTTTAAACAAGAAGCTGAAAAGATAAATGTCTTAGTGATCAATCGTGAAATAGAGAAACTGTTTGCGCAAGCCAAAAATCAGCAAACAACTCTCAAACCAATCAATAGCGCGTGTCCACCCGATAAAATTTTGGATCATTTAAAAAAACATTTCAATCCGGATGATCCATCTAAAACACGAACACCTGATGAATTGACCAAGGAAAACCTCCCAGACTTTGTAAAAGAACTCCGTGCACTCTCAGACAATACCCCAATCATCGACACCCCTCCCTCTGCAGAAGAAATTCAGAAACACCTGAAAAGAGCTCAAAGCAAATAAGGCAAGTAATGACATCGAGCCTGAACTTTTGAAAAAATTGAACAGTCATCCGATAATGATTCAAGTAGTCCATCATATAATGGCCAATCTTTGGGAAAACCTTGACCTCCCTGTATCCTGGGGAAATTCCCGTTTGAAAACATTATGGAAAGGGAAGGGATCTAAAAGTGACCCCACGAAATACAGAGGTATCAGTATTGGCTCTACCGTGTGTAAACTTACCATAAACATTATCCTTAGCAGACTTTGAAATTGGTATGAATCCCAGCTGTCTGATCATAAAAATGGATTCCGTAAAAACCGTTGAACTACCGATGGAACATACACCATCAAAAGGATACAACAAATATCTCATTGCAAAATGCAACCAATCTTTCTAATGTTCGTAGACATATCGGCAGCCTTCGACCATATCCCTCGTAGATGGTTATTCAAATCGATACAATTGCGTTTCTGACCTACTCAACTACCAAAAATGATAAATATTCTCAACATTCTTTATGAGAAAACTTCATTGACTTATGAGGAAAATACGTTTACGACTTTGTCAGGGGTTAGACAAGGTGGCCCAGAGAGTCCTCTCCTTTTCGATCTTTACATAGACTTCGTTATGAGTCTCTTCATCGAAAAGGGGAAAAAGGAAAGAATTAATTTTTTTGAACATTCGTACCGTATCAATATGAAATCGTTCACCAGAGGTGAAAGAGCGGCTCTTAGAGAACAAGGGAAAAAGCTCGCTGGAAAATCAATTCTCGAATGGTGTGGCTATGCTGATGACCTCGTCCTGTTTGTTAATTCTCGAGAAGGTCTTCAGAAAGCTGCAAAAACTCTTGATAATCTTTTTTCGAAATTCGGTTTGACAATAAATGTCTCAAAAACTGAAACTATGATAATTAATTGCAACACAGAATATCCTCAGTCAATCGTAACTCTAAGAGGAATGATTCTGAAAAATGTCGTAGAATTCAGATATCTTGGCTTGGTTATCAAGTATGATGAACCCAACACAGGCGACTCTGAAATTAACCAGCGCATACAAATATCTCAATCGAAATTTGTTGAAATGTCAAATCTATTACAAAATTTCACGATAAATTTAAGAACCAGAGTCATGTTCTTGAATAGTTTTGTGCGTATTCGTTTGTGTTATTCGTGTAATTCAGAATTGGTATCTTACTCAACATCAGTATGATTGTTTAGACGTGGCATGTAGAGTATTTTTGAGGTTTATGGTTCGTGGTGGCTTTCGCTTTTGTGACGAGAGCAATAGTGCTTTTAGATATATTATTAATAATGATCGTTTGCATCAAATATGTGGTACGTCAGATTTAAATTTATTTATAAAGCTGCAACAGCGCAACTATGCATTGCACGTGGTTAGAATGTCCTTGGAGAGAAATGTTAAGTGTTTAACTTTTAACGATGATAAAAATGTTAGAAGAGGTAGAACAACAAAGTCACTTCTCAATCAGGTGACTGATAATGAAAATTTTTCAATAGACCAATTGTGTAATATTTCCCTAGGCAAGAAACTTGGTAGATCGACTTAAAACCAATTCCCTGAACTTGGTTCTAGGTCCAATCTTTTATTTAGAAATAGATTTTGATTGTAAAATTATATAATATAATCCAATATCTCTCTCCCTCTTATCCGGGGAAGGGTGAACTGATCCTGGATGGTTTGTAAAAGTTCCGCCCTGGAAAGAAAGAGCTGTTCCTATAGCAGAAGTCATTGCTGGAAAATCTGATGTGTTTTTTGCTCTACAGTGCTTTTCCGAATATGCAAGCTATTAATCCCTTTTGCTAGGACTGATACTTTTTTGATTCTACAATAAATTAGCGGCAAAAACATTATGTAATGACTCAAGAAACGTATTACACAGTCACTATAGGCTTTTTTACATTTGTGTACTTTGCAACCTAATGATTGCATGATATACTTTTAGGCACTCTGTGCGGACACCCTTTTTCAAGAAACACTAAGATAAAAAAAACTAGATAAGTGGTAATTGATCTACTATCAGATTATCGTGCCGCTATTTTTTGGAGTCAAAAGTTAAAAGCGTCCTTACCTTAACGTTAGCATATGACCAAATTTTTTGCATTTTTTAAAGCCAGTTCATGCAAACGTTCAAATCAATTCAGAATATTGAGTGATGGCCAAGTGGTCTAAAGCATCAGCGCCACAAACCAGGGGTTTCCTGTTCAAATCACTGCTTCTTCCAATATGTTCTTTCAGCTCATAAAGAACTGAGCTGGCTGCCTGTGGACCCTGTGACACAACAATTGAATAACTTCTTTTTTACTTTTCCTTTAAGCTTTTTCCTCTCAATGGAAGGATAACTTTTACCTCGGTTCATATGATTTTATTTCATATTTTATACTTTTATTTCTAAAATAGGTGCTGTTGGAAATACACCTCTCATTAAGTTGGAGAAAGCAAGTGCATTAACAGGATGCAATATTATGGTCAAAGCTGAAATGCTGAATCCTGGTGGATCTGTCAAAGATAGAGCAGCTTATTATTTAATACGCGAAGCTGAAAAACGTGGTGAAGTTCAACCTGGTGGCACTATTGTTGAAGGTTCCTAATGTCTACTTTATCAAAATTCCTAAATAACTTTAAGGCTTGAAGACCACATAATTTTTAGATTTTGCCTGAAACCAATCTCTTAATAATGGTGCTAAATAATTCAAAATTTTCTTGCTCTTCACAAGTCAAATTTCAGTTGAAATTTACCCAATTTATTTTGCTGGTTTGATTCCTACTTTGATTATATAGTGTTAGATGATCCTTACAAGATTAGATTCTTCTGAAGGATACTTGAAAAAAGCAGATCTGTCGATGAAGTCCAAATTCCACTTTTCCTAAAGAAAATGTATGACAGCTGAACCCAAACAAAACTAGCCTGGGAATCCATGCTATGATTTCTTCGTTGATATACTGATGGCGAAATGAATAGCATGGTTTGGGCTGCCAATTTGAATTTCGTTCCTCAAAATGACAGTTGATGAATTAGCCAATGAAAGTTTGTTTTAGTTTCTATGTTCAAACTGCTATAGAAAAAAACGCGATTTTTTATTGTTTACTCATTTTTATTTAGTGAGTGAGTCCTGCGCTTTTTCAACTGTAAAAAATGTGAGTCCAAAATTGGGCTCACAGCTCGAACCCGTCTAGTGTAACATCAAATTATAAAAAACACTTGACGGGTCTCCTGTCTAAAACAAAACTAGCAAAAACAATCCCAGGGAAAAAAATAATACAGCAAAATGATGGAAATAGTCCAAAACAAATACTCGAATACTACCACTATCCGAGGATACACAAAGAGTTTCCTACTTTCCGAATTCGATTTTAACTTTTTCTCTGTAAAAGATATTCATCCTCATTTTTAGGTACTGCAGGTAACACTGGCATTGGGTTAGCTCACATGTGTATGGCTCTTGGGTACAAATGTGTTGTTTATATACCAGATGATCAAACTAAAGAGAAAATTGATATGCTTAAAGGTGATTTTACTATAATTGATAAAGAAGGTTTTGTCCTTTAATTGTCTTTCCTAATAGCAACCTCGTTTAACTTTCTCTAGGCTAAACTGTGACTTTGGAGCTATAGAATACTTTAAAGCATCAAATTATTTCGCTCCTATTTTTTGATGATTATAATAGTCCTTGTCATTATGAAACTTTTTAAAAGTGATTATCAATTTTTTATTCTGTATTTTCTTTTATTCTACTGTGATTTTGTTTTAAAGAGATACAGCTAATAACTTATTTGTAACTTTTTTTCATCAGCTTTGGGAGCAGATGTTCGTCCAGTACCAAGAGCGCCATTTGACAGTCCTTTGAATTTCAACAAGCTTGCCATGGCTCATGCACAAGAAACTCCAAACAGTGTATGGACAAACCAATTCGATAACGTTGACAATCAAAAAGCACATTATGAAACCACAGGTCCGGAAATCTGGGAACAAACTAACGGTAAGGTAGATTGTATTACTTTTGCAACTGGTACAGGGGGTACGTTGAGTGGTTGTGGTATATTTTTGAAAGAACGTAACCCAAATGTACAAGTGTATTGTGCTGATCCTGAGGGTAGTGTTCTTTACTCCTATTACACCAAAGGAGTAGTTGAAAGGACTGGGGATGGTTCCATCACACAAGGAATCGGTCAAGGTCGAGTCACCAAGAATATGGAGGGTGCACCAGTAGACCATGCGTTGCATATCACAGATCGTATGGCTGTTGAATGGACATTCAGACTGCTCCACGAGGAAGGATTCTTTGTTGGGGCGTCGTCAGGGCTGAATGTAGCCGCCGCAGTAGAAGCGGCTAAGAGACTGGGACCAGGTAAAACTATAGTTACCTGTCTGTGTGATAGTGGACAACGTTATTTTGCAGAACTCTTCAGTAGGTCTTGGTTGCAAAAGAAAGATTTACTTGATGCTATACCTGTAGAATACCAATATTCACTGTTTGAATAATCCATCTGGTTCGGACTGAAGCGGTATGATTTCAGTTGTCACTATCAATGAAACAGGACTTACGTTTTGGACTCTATTTCGTTAGCATGTAGAGACCTTGAATTATTGACATTAAAATTCTGCAAATTTTAAACGTTTACAGTAGAATAGAATTGTATAATTCGTACAAAACTCCACGCACTGTGAATATTAATCAAATATGCACTTTATTTAATACAAAAAGCACGCTACAGAGCGTTCGAATCCCTGCTCCCTTCAATGTTCATAGATAGCCGAGCCTTTTGGCCGTGGACCGCATGAAAACAATCGAATGACTGCCTAAAAGTCCCAGATTATTGGGCTATCCACGACTCTATCTATAATCTAGCGTATGATTTATAATGATAATAGAAAATGTTTCTTTATTCTAATGTGAAGTACATACTCTTTGAGTTATGGCGGGTGGAACGACCTTTGACTACAAACTAGACAACCTGAGGACTTAATTTTCCTTGAACGAGTTCTCCTTTAAAGAATTAGATAACCAGTTCATAATTTTTTTGAACAAATTTTCCTTAGCCTGAGATGAGCATTTTTATTTGAAAATGATCATTTTTTAATTAAATTTTCATGTACACTTTTTTATTATACCTGAAACTAGAAAAAAAAATTTTGTAATTAGTTTATGGGACAAAATAATTTTGAAAATAATTTTTAAAAGCTTACAATTTTTGATGAATGAATATATTGTTTTTGTATAAATATAGTTACTGAGAAAATAAAAACGTTAGTTTCAAATTGACTGATGAAAATAGGCACAAATGTATTACCCCCCCCTCTGTTTTCGAGAATCTATTTTTGTCTCTTTGAAAGCCTAGATTTGGAAATAATAGGAACTAATTTTCTAGTATTTTTTAAAAGGAAAAAAGAAGACAGGAATCGTCAAAATTCGTAAAAGTTAACTAATGCTATACTTATGTAAACCTCCCTAAATGGGGCATTCCTCTTTTATCATTCCAATATGATTTTTATGAAGCAACCAAACCAAATTTTTTGGCATGAAACACTTCAAATCGTCGCATCAAAACTAAAAAGACTAGTTTTGGGTTTCAAACCATTTGAGTTCACCATATTGTAAGTATTTTGTGCAACTCTCTGAGAGTCCACTAAAGTCTAAAAATATTCTTAGCCTGTTTTTGATATTTTGGCCATTGAATTCCATTGTTTTTACATAGCTTTCTCTTATAGAAAAACGTGGAACTAAACTCTAAATTGTATGCTTAAAAGACAAGAACAAGTTGGAGGTTGGATAATCTGATAAATTTATAAAATTTGCTTTCAGCCTGCAGATGCTTTCTTTATGTTTTTGAACCTACCTGGTTTTCCCAAACTTCCTTAGATGCGTTTAGATCGATGTAAGCTAGGAGAAACTTGAATTTTCTTAACTTTATTGCGTCGCTGTAAAATAAGAGTGCCTTATGTCCTATACTACAAACATGAGAATACTAAAATGCTATTTCCTCAAAATGTCAAAAATTGACATAAGGTACTCTTATTTTACAGTGACGATACTAGTAATAAATTTTACTACTTGGTAACCAAGATTTTCATAATCTATCAACCTACCAATCTACTTTCACATAATTTCTCTATAAAAGGTATCACTGTCAAGTAAAAAAAAACTTGAATCTTCTAACATTATAGATATTATAATGCTGACAGAAATGCTGGAATCAAAAAGGAAATCGATAAATTCCACTACTTGGTAACAAGGTACTTGGTGATTATTATAATCTATCAACCCATCAATCTACTTTCACATAATTTCTCTATAAAAGGTATCACTGTCTCTTCAAAGCAGTTTGTAATTGCGCTGTTTACATTTAATAGAATTTTAATTTGTGGTTAGGTTATTTAATGATCTTCTTCTAATCAATTGGTTTGGTGATTCTAGATGCCAATTCTCCCGGAAACAAGGAACATTTTCAATCAAAAAGAAAACTGATTCATAAATTTCTTTTCTTATATAACTTCTCTTGTTCATTATATCCAAACCCATTTTCGTTACTCATGCCATGTCACTCTGTTATCATTTTGTAACTTATGTGTTTCGATGTTTTGTTTTGTTTTCTGTTTTCAGATGTTTGGTTACATGACAATGAAAAATGTTTGAAGATCTTCGTTCTTGGTATCAAGGTAATAATTTTCTTTTCTTTTTTCTTCACTTTTTATCATCCATTTTTTCAACTCATCCTCGCGAGCCTCTTTCTAAAACCATCCATGTTATGTAATTACATTGTTACAATCCCCACCGAAATATATTGGCACTTTTAGGTATTTTAATATTTGTCAGAATTTAAAGCTCGGACAAGAATTGCGATTTCAATACAATACACTTTGTTTCATTTGGGAGGGGTTAAGTGGCTTCCAGGCTATTCTCAGCCTTATTGGAACATTTTCAAGCTTTTAGATCCTGAGATCCTAAGGTCCTCCCAAGTCTTAAGTCTCATGTTAAAGATTATTGAGACAAAAGTTTTGAGAAAAGACCCTCTGTAAGGGTCCCTAAAAACGTCAAGCTTTTCTCTCTCATTTTGGGAAAAGTCTCTGTAACGGTCCCGAAAACGTCCAAATTCAGTCTCTCAAAGAGTCGATTTTCGAACTTTTGCTCGGACATACCCGTAATCTCGCAAACCTGGTACCCCCCGGACATCAAGGGAGGAGCTTTACTTTACCTACGTCATAATTTGTGTTAATCATTACGGTCAGTTTTGAGGTTTTTTTTTCAATAAAAGAATTATCTTGCTATCATTATCAATACTATGATAGCTCTCAACTATTTCTTAAATAGTCTATTTTAGAACATTTACCCAAGGCAACCCTTTGTAACTTTTGAGAATCTAAATTGAACATAAATCTTTCAAATTTGATGAATATTTTGAAAATGTAATAATCTAAATGTACATTCTTTAGAGGAATGTTAAAATACTATCAACGAACATGTCAAGATAGTAGAACTTCCTTGACATTTGGTTCCCCGTTTCTTCGTTATTTTCAAAAAATAAGGTTCTTACGGTCACCTAGGGGTTCGAATTGTTTATATCTTTAGATAATTCAATAAGCCGATTTTCAAGCCACCTTCCATAAAGAATTTTATTACGTTTGTTAATTTCTCTCTTCCGTTGGATGTTTTTATCGAAGAGCAGGTGATTTCCAAAGACCCTCAAAACTCATTGATTTAAAAAACGATAAAATGTATTTAGGATGACCTGTAAAGTAAAAGTAAAAGTAAAAATTATTTTAAAGTACTAGTTTTTGCTTCAGATTTTGAAATTTATTGATCACTGATCCGATTTTAACGTTCTCGTTTTTTAAGAATCTTCAATTTTATTATGGATATTCTTAAATTTTGGAAAAAATCATCCTACAAATTTTACCCATAAACTGGTAGTTTATAGGTAAAGACGCTCTAAAAATGGCAACCATAGCTTCGGTAAATACAAGAAACCTATAGAGTTGATCGATTCAATTCCTTTCCCTGATAATCTAAAAACGTTTTCTAGTTTTTAATAAACCTTTCACTGTACTTTATTCCTAACTTTATTTGCAATTGATTTATTGTCATTGACTAAGAGATATTTCATTTGGTAATTAAGCATTAACATAGTAGGCTTTTAGTACTATAGGAAATGCTTACTCCGAAATAGGCTTTAAAGGCATTGGTTAATTTTTTTTGACTGTAATACTATGACAATTTGTTCCCAATCGATTTAATTAGTAGATGTGCATTCATAATATTGTTTTGGGAGGTAACAAGTGTCAGAACAATACAGCTATAATATATTTCGAAAAGTAATTATAAAAAGTCCTTAATTTGGATGAACAAAATGAAAACGAAATTTGGTAATTTTGAAAATTTTCAAATCTAATCTTTTTAAGTAACATTTAAATTTTGTGAGGGAATGGAATTTTGATGATTTAAAGACGTGGTAAGGACCCACTCCTACCACCGTTCACGCAAAATTGATCGTCGCAATTCAATCAATAAAAGACCTTTTATGTTGAATTTGCAACTTTATATACTTTTAGGCTAGAATGATGCAAATTTAGATTGATACATTTTGGAATGGTCAGGGAATGAAATTTGGGTTTCATAGCTGTTAATCTACTGTAAGTCTTTGGATGTGATCATTATATTTTAATAGATTGACAGTTTCGAATAAAACCGAACATTTATGGATATTTTTAATTTTAGTTTGCGAATAATTATGTCTAGCTTAACGAATGACATTGACACGATTTTTAAAAAGAACATCCAGAATATTTCTTAAGCATTCGGATGTTTTAATTTTTTGAGTTGTGAGCCTAATAAATGCTCTTATTTTCAACACTTTGTGAGTCGTTTGGTATGATACCCTAAGATTGGTGTTTTAGAAGCTTGCGAAGCCTTTTAGATGTTCTTAACTATGTTCTTATATAGTTTTCTCTTATAAAAAAACGTGTTTTACCTTTGTTTTCACCTGGCTATAATCGCAAAATAAAAACATTAAACGGAATACCTTAAATTGGTCAGGAAGGAGGTATATCACAGAGAGAATAAGATTTCATACATACTTGAAATTATCTCTCAGATGGGGAGAGATTTTGATAAGAGTATTTTCTAGTAAAGGTTTAGCATGAAAGGAAAGGAAAGACTTTAGGTTACTAATCACATGCAAAAGTTGAATTCTAATCATTTTTTTGAACAATGCATTGCAACATTTTATTACTAGTTAAACCTGTGCTTTATTTCTTTTAAAGTATACGCGTTTTTTTATATAAGAACAAACTTTATAAGAACATAAGACTTTGATGGCCGAAATGTTAAGAACAAGTTAAGAACATTTTAAGGCTTTGCCGATTCTAAAACAGCCATTTCTTAGAAAAATGGGCAAAAATGCTCAAAGAATGGTGAAAATAAGAACATGTTAAGAACATTTTTAGGCTTAAAACTCAAAAAGTTAAAAACATCCGAAGGCTTCAAAAATTTTGGATGTTCTTATAAAAAAACGAATATTTTAATAAAACTTCTTTATAAAATATCAAAGGCTATGAAAATCTCCTGTTTTACCATATAAGAGAAAATCTCCAATTTTCCTTCAGTTTTGAGCAATTTACGTAAAACTTGACGCATGAGTTGTATTTACCATACCTTACTTTAGAATATGTATGCTATTACACATTTTTTATAAAAACTAAATATATAAGTCAAAGACTTCTTTTGCCAAAATCTTAAGAACAAGTTCAAAAATTTGCTTCAAAGCTTTGTAGAATCAAAAACACCTGGTTTCCTAGGAAAAAGAACAGTAATATCCATCTATGGTGAAAATAAGAACATGTTCAGAACATTTTTAGGCTTGAATCTCAAAAAGTTGAGAACATCCGATTACTTCAAAATTTTGGATGTTCTTATAAAAAAAACGTGTACTCGAATATTGTGATAAAACTTCTTTATAGTGTCAAAAGCCATGGCAATCTCCTGTTTTTTAAATCTCCCATTTTCCTTTAGTTTTGAGCAATTTACGTAAAACTTGACGCATGGGTTGTATTTACCATACCTTACTTTATTACACGTTTCTCATCAGAACAAACTATATAAGAACTTAAGACTTCGATGGCCAAAATATTAAGAACTAACTTAAAACTTAAGAATTAAGTTAAGAACATTCAAGGCTTTGTAGACTCGAAAACACCCAATTACCTAGGAAAATGGACAAAAATGCTCACATTATGGTGAAAATAAGAACATATTCAGAACATCTGTAGGCTTAAATCTCAAAAAGTTGAGAACATCCAAAGATTTCAAAAATTTGGATGTTCTTATAGAATAAAACGTGTACAACGACAGTCATTACTTTCTTATGTAGTTTTCAATAGTGGAGTTTATCACGTCAAATCCCTCGTTGTTTTCAATTAATCCATGCTAAATCCATTAATTAAATGTATTTTAACAATCAGGTCTACCTATGATAAAGGTTTTATCATAATGTATGAGACACTAGACTATAATACAAACTGTGGAAAAGTTCAATTAATAATATTCTTATAATTTTATCATGGATACTCTTTTTTTATACTTTTTTAAAAGCCTTCGGATGCTCTTAACTTTTTGAGTTATAAGCCTAAAAATGTTCTTAACATGTTCTTCTTTTCACTACTATGTGAGTATTTTTGTCCATTTTTCAAAGAAATCGGGCGTTTTAGAGTCTGCAAAGCCTTAAAGTGTTCTTAACTTGTTCTTAACATTTTGCCCATTAAAGCCTTATGTTCTTTTATAGTTTGTTCGTATTTATAAAAAGACATGTATTAGACAACGCTTCTCCAGTGGTGCTTTTAATGCGTTATGTCTTTACTCCAATGTATTTTGTAGTTTTATGGTTTGCAAATTTTCAAGTAATCGTTGATTAAAACTTGTGATAAAGTACACGAAAGAGCAGTTTTGACTCCATATTTTTGTGACGTTCGTCTGGGTGTTTGAAAAAGTTATCATATTGTTTCTTATTCTTGAATCATTGGGATAGATTGTAGTACGATGAATATTGGTGGTGTGTTTCATTTGTTTTACTGTATGTGATTACGCTATTTTGTAGTTTTAAGGCTTTTCAAACTCTTAAAACATCCGATTTCGTAGGAAAATGGACAAAAATACTCACATTATGTTGAAAATAAGAACATGTTAAGAACATCTTTAGGCTTAAAACTCAAAAAGGCTTAATGGCTTTCAACGTTATATTAAAATACCAAAAAGAGAGGATATTAAATTTAATCATGACTACCTGGTCAAGTTTGCTGAACTGTGCACATTGTAGTACTGTGAAAATATAATTAGTTATCCTTCGTTAGTGTTCAGTGTCATGTTGAGTCTTAAATGTCTTAAATGTCAAGTTCTTATATATGATAAAGTTATTTTTAGCACTGACAGGTATCCTGTCCGACTATTTTGTCTTCACGCTTGTCTTGAGAAAAAATGCCTTGATTGATTTAACAATTATTTTCGTTTTTCTCCTTCCAAAGTTTTGGGAACGCTGAGGCTTAATTTATTACATAGTACACCTTTTTTATAAGAACAAGCTAAGAACATTTTAAGGCTTTATGGACTCAAAAACACTTGATTTCTTAGGAAAATTGGTAAAAATGCGGGTCAAAAAATGGTTAAAATAAGAGATTTCAGAACATCCAAAGGCTTCAAAAAATTTGGATGTTCTTATAAAACGTGTACACAAGGAATCCCTATATATTGTCAACATTGACCCTGGTGTTTATTCAACAGGTAAAAATGATAGAAATGCCGACATCATGTAAGTGACGCTACTACACCCCTTTCTCACAGACCTTGTTGGACTTTTTCCAGCCAGTGTGGGTAAAAATGATAGACTGAAACTCGATAGTGATTAGTATCCCATGGGGATTTGAATTCCATTTTAAGAAAAAATTCAGTGGAGATGGATCCCTTTTACACTCGTATTTCATAAGGAAATTTGATAGAAATGCTTAAGGTCAATTCCGCATTTGAAAGATTAGATCAACGAATTTTTAAATGAAGACTGTAGTCAACAATCTGAGAATGATATGTACATCAAAAATCTCCTTAGTTCTTATTATACTTAATTTTTAAAGTTAGTGCAAATGGTTGACATTTTTCGCCCGTAGGAGCGTGAATCAAGGGTCTTTAAGATTCTCAAGTTAAATGTAAAATCGACATCCATTACCTCAAACTATCCTAAAAAAGGGTCCAAAATGCAAGGATTAACTTTTGAAAAACACCCTGTTAGGCTTAGCAAAGAAAATTAGACTGTGAGTTGATAAGGGAGCCTAAACTTTGAGAATATTTAAACAAAAGGAAAATGTTCCAGAAACTATATTACAGATCTTACTACCCATTCTGTAGTAGAAACTACAATTGAAACTATAGGAGTCTAGCATATAAGAGGTTCATATGAATTTTAGTCAGTTCATTCACTGTATGTATATTGGTGGTCTTTTTGTCACACGACATGAAATTTCTTTTCATTTTACATAACTTTAACCTATAATTTGCTCTCATATTTGTCACACTGTCAACCTTTGGATTATAAGTTGTACACTGTATTTTTTATTCTATTTGTCGGAAGGGTTTTCTTTATTTGAATATTTGTACTATGGTTAAACTGGTCCCATAGCGCTCAGGTTTGGAAAGGGATTAGACTTGTCGAAACAAGATTTTTTATGATCAGGGTGTTCCATTAAGGTTTAAAATATAATCTATATAAATGATATAGTCATGGATTGATAACATCGAACAGGACGAGTTGTTTAAGGCTGCCAACTGCAGCGGATATGTAATCACCTTCTTTCTAAATGTTTTAATTTTATTTGACTGCTTATTTTTTTTAAAAGGACACACTCTTTTTCAAGGTTGAATTTTTAAAACTGATAATATTTTCATGACTATTTATTTTTACCTCTTCCTTGTAAAACTAACTTTGACCTAACAAAGACTTCGTTTGATCTCAGGCGGTCGTCGAACTTCGATAACGAGTTTATGTATTCAGGATAAATCGAGGGGGACGGTATAAAGCAAAGTTGACATGTCTCTAAAATCACCGTCCACTTTGCTCGACGACGGTAAAAACACCAAGATACCGTCGTCTGTTTAGGTGAGCAAAGACGATATAGAGCCGTACATCAACTATCGACTTTGTTTTGTATCATTTCACTTACCGTCGTCGTCGATATCCTTCGATACATAAACTCGATAATATTTATTTAATCACCCGATGGCTTACTATACAGTTATACTTTCATCTTTGGTGAAAGCCTTCACGTTGGAAGAAAACAATGTTGAGATTTTTGTGCTGTTTTGTTTTTGGGAAGGAGATTTTCGCTGATCCAACTTCCGAAAATAATTAATGAAAACGAAAATGATTTATTTTCCAATCCTATCTTATTTCTAAGATAACCTCATTTTTGTCGAGAATTGTTATAGTGCATCGTACGGGGTCTGCGAATAAGAAAAGTTATTAAATTTTCTTCATAGCAGATTGTATGTGAAAAGACCAAGACCTATTTACATTGGATCAAATATTTCTTGTTAATAATCTTTTCCCTAGATCCTTAGATCTACTATTAATTATTCTTTCAGGGGTGTCTTGTAAAGAATCTTGTTTCCCATACTGGTGTTATTTTACTGAACTCATTAAGACTTGGATCATTTTCTACACGTTTTTTTTTTAATACGAACAATCTATATAAGAACATCTTCGATGGCCAAAATCTTAAGAGAACAAGTTAAGAACATTTTAAGGCTTTGCGGACTCGAAAACAGCTAATTTCTTAGGAAAATGGAGTAAAAATACATAAAAAGTGGGGAAAATAAGAACATGTTAAGAACATTTTTAGGCTTGAAACTCAAAAAGTTAAGAACATCCGTAGGCTTTAAAAATATTAGATGTTCTTATAAAAAAATGTGTACTTCTAATAAATTTCAAAGGTAAGCCGTGAAAATCTACATATATTTGATATTTGCATCACTGGTGTAAAAAGTTGTTCTGTAACAGATTAAATTCTTGTTGCAAAAGAATTAAGTCTGATAATTGTTGAGTTACTTAGTAAGTAAGTACCCTGGAAAGAGAAGAGAATGGACCTTACAAGATTTCTTTTATAAGAACATCCAAATTTTTTTAAAGTCTTCCGATGTTCTGAACTTTTTAAGTTTTAATCTCTAAAAATGTTCTTAACCTTTAGACGCCGAGAGACGTACCACGTACGTCATATATACAGGCCGAGAGACGTACCACGTACGTTTTGATACTGGGGTCCTTTCAAAGTTTAATAAAATAAAGACCAGTTTGAATTTTTCTATTCTGTAAAATTTAGCAGACAGGATAGGGGTGAAGGTTCATTCATTCAAAATTTTACGGGTCCTGCTTTTATACATCTCGAGATATCGGAACTCAATGTCGGTGTATTTTTCAAATGTCAACAAAACATCGTTTTAGTGGTGGACAGAGGGTGTTTGATGGATTTTTGGACTGAAAAGTCATGTTTATGTCTGGTTTTTTCTTGGTTTCAGCATATAAATATCATTATATGAGATAGAGAACCTTTATTGGCAGTTTCTATGTACAATATGTTACATTAGAATATGTTAACTTTTCTGCCGCAATCGGATGGTCCTAAAAAGTTATATTTTTCTTAAACAGTTTTTCGAGTAGATTACGAAAATCGAAAAATTAGCCGACCGGAAGCATTATTTCGCCCGCTATGGCCGATGGGGGGTCGTTTTTGACCCCCCCCCTTGGAGCAGGATCGGATCAGTCTTTTGACTTGAAATTTTCTGGAGATGTTTATTGAAACAAAAAAACAAACCATGCCAAATTTCAAATTCATACCACCCCTGGTTCACCCGTTACAGCCAATGGGGGGTCGTACTTGACCCCCCACCCCTGGAGAAGGATCAGGTCAGCCTTTTGACTTGAAATTTTCTGGAGATGTTCATTAAGATAAAAAAAGAAATCATGCAAAATTTGAAATTCACAACTCCACCGGTTCGCCCGTTACAGCTGATGGGGGGTCATATTGGACCCCCCCTTGTAGCAGGATCAGGTCGGTCTTTTGACTTGAAATTTTCTGGAAATATTTATTGTAATAAAAAAAGACACCATGCCAAATTTCAACTTCACACCACACTCGGTTCACCCGTTACAGCCCATGGGGGGTCGTACTTGACCCCCACCCCTGGAGATAGATCAGGTGGGTCTTTTGAGTTGAAATTTTCTGGAGATGTTAATTAAAATAAAAAAAGAAACCATGCAAAATTCCAAACTCACACCACCTCCGGTTCACCCGTTACAGCCGAAGGGGGGTCGTACTTGACCCCCCCCCCTTGGAGCAGGATCAGGTCTGTCTTTTGACTTGAAATTTTTTTTACATGATCATTGCGATAAAAGAAGAAAGTATCCTAAATATTAAGTTAACACCACCGTCAGTTGACCGGGAATTCTAGCGAAAAAAACGCCGGGGACTGTTTATGCTGGAAATATTTCAACGATCTTCCTGAACCAAACTTAGAAAAAATAATAAAATTAAAAATTTGTCAGATTACGTAATTTCTGCTCATCTCAATTTCTTTCCACGGAACGGGTGGAATGCGTTGGGACGTTCAAATCCCCCCCAAACGCAGTGACGGCGTCGAGCGTACGGGTCCGCCCCCTCCGTCATGGGGCGTTTTTCAAACTTATTAAAAAAGAAATTCAAAAAGAAAACTTACAAAAAGTATTTTGACAAAAATTTTCTAAGTTTTTTTTCGAAGATCGGGGGTTGAAAATCCGGAGCGCCCAGCCCCAAATGGGACCACTGCCGCCGGAACGACACGCAGCACCCTAACAGAGTGCCCAATAACTCGCCGCAAGGAGGAGCGCCGGAGTGATAAAATAAGACGGTCCAAACAACGACAAGGTTGCATGGACAAATCTTTGAACAAGGCTTGAAAATCTTTCACTCAAACGCTCCACTGTAGTTAAGACCAAAAAGGCCTTCATGGCAAAAGCTTTCGAGAAGAATGGACACTCGAAAAAAGAGACACTCGTCGTGGTTGCACTGGATGGAAGATACAGTTTTAAATGAAAATGTAAGAACGTCCAAGGACTGACAGCTGCTGCACATCTTTGGAAAAACCAGTAAATGGATATTGTTTATTATCCGCGACAAGAGAGGGCTACCATGTGGTGGACAATGTACGATATTTTCGAAATTGTCTGTTTGTTAAATGTAAGTTTCGTTTTAGTTTATTTAGTTTTAATTTAATTAATTGTCTGTTAGTTGGATGGTTGAAATTTTCGTAATAGCGGCAGAAGCAGTAGAAGGAAACAAGAAGAAACGGAGCATCACACGGACTTCCGATTGGTTGGCTGGTCGGTTGCGAAGAACAGAGTTTTCCAATTTTACAAGGAAATGTTCAAGGAACGAAGTTGTATCTGCTGCATCAGTCATCAGCCTTCTTTACAATGCAACTTGTAAATAACTCAATTTTACAATGGCACAAGACAATGTTCACCATGCAAAAGAAGTGATATCGTTGACAATCGTGCGGCTACTCCATCTTGCGATGGAACACTTTGGGAATATACCGTCCCCGACTCGGTGCCATATACATCTGGACGGTAGATGTTCAAAGTATAGCAATGTGCCCTCCCGGTTATTACCATAATGGCTTTATGGCAACTCCTGCACTTGGGACACAGGATGTACGGTTACACATTGTCTGGATTGCATTGTGCAGTCACATTCACGATAGATGTTCTTCGGAAACGTTGACTAAGCTGAGAGTTTTAAAGGTGACAAACTATGCTTTGAGAGTCATAACACTAACAGCGGACACTTGGCTATTGCATGTTGCTTTCCAGCGCGTCACCACGCAGAACATAATAACGTACATAAATGCAACAGCGATATGATAAGATTGGAGCCAAAAGGGAGTTGTCCCTGTGAGTTCAGTGAGACAATTCTAAGTAGTTTGGGGTGGCGGGTGGGTTTCACCATTTATGTTCCGCCGGGGTTTTAGGGGGTATTTCCTGACATACATGCCTATCTCTAGCTCCAACAACTCAGGGCTGTTTTGCCTCAGTTTTTCCACTATTCTGGTGTTTTATTGCTTGAATTTACATGATAGAGAGTTTGTTATGATTATTGTAGTAATTTTACAGGCTTAGGGTAAGTGCAAGGCCAATTTTAGAGCAACGGGACCACTTAATTTACCTGTTGTGGCCAGAGTGTCGATTTTGGTGGAAAAGTGTGCTTCACCGAAACTTAGATTCTGAGATGAAATCAGCTTCTTCAGCCCTGAAATTTCACACAATGGTGGCTTATAGCATAAACTAAAACAAAATAATTTTTCTGGGACCAATCTTTACCTTGTACCCACTTTTTTCATTCAATTTGTCAAAAAAAAGAAAAAAAGTGAAAAAAACGTAAACATGGAATTTTTACTGTTTTGATTTGAGGCTGTGTAGTCAGGTTTAAAAGGGTGATGAGGCGTCTTTTTGGTATTATCTGAAAAAATAGATCCTTAGCTTTTCAAAATGGGTTTACTTTTTACTTAAGCTTTAGCGGTTCAGATTTTATGATATTTTCCGCGAAACCTCCATTTTCATGAAAAAAACAGCGGCAGCAGCGCGCGCTGTTTTTAAAAACAGCGGTGTCTAAAGGTTAACATGTTCTTATTTTCACCGTTTTCTGAGTATTTTTATATCAATTTTCCTAAGAAATCAATTGTTATAGAGTCCACTAAGCCTTAAAATGTTCTTAGCTTGCTCTTAATATTTTATCAATCGAAGTCTTATGTTCTTTTATAGTTTGTTCTTATAAAAAAGAACGTCTAGTTGCTTTGGTTGTCAAGGCGGAACTTGTTGACCGGTTTTTTGTGACTAGATGCAACATATTAACTAAACATAGTAGTTTTTTATGGTTGTGATGTTTGTTAGTTTAGTGTCTGCCACATTGGTGACTAGCTTTTGTCAAATATTTTCCTTTTTTGCTACAATCAATAGAAAGGTCATCCTGTTTGCTTGACCTTGATGGTTTTGGAATGAAATCTTTGAATGTCAAAGTATTCTATCATATTTCTTGGTTGATGGATGGCAACCACTGACCTTTATATGCCCTGGACCAAGTTTCTCAATCTTGGCAAAACAAATTTTTGATCGGAGTTTTTTGAAAAGTGGTACCCTAATGGCGGCAATACTCAATAGTGGTATAAATGCATCGAGAGCGCTAGGTCTACTTTCCCTCGAAAATGTTTTCTTATGTAGCGCCGTTAGACGTTGGTTTTTAACATTGCAATGGCTTCTTTTCGGGTACCAATTCAAAAAATACTCCAATTGAAAATGGTGGATATAGCTTGGTCCAGGGATATATAAAGGTCAGTGATGGCAATATGGAGTAGAGAGTGGTAAATGCATCATTTCCAGATATGGCCTCCAGTTTCATTAGGTGGATGAAGGTTGTTTTGCAATGAAATTTTTCCTAATTATTCTCGTCGAATCTCACAATCATCAATCAATCAATAAACAATAGGGTCCTCTTGTGAACTAGATTTTGAAGGTATGTTTTTCGATCAACTTCTGTCTGGGAATTCAAATTTAATCACAGTTTTCATGTTATGCTTTTCGATACTTGTGTTATTTTACAATATTTTTTTATAAGAACCATTTTACAAGAACAAGATGCGTTTTTACAAGAGGCTCAAAAATAGGACAATTTTAAGAGCAATGCTGAACCTGGAGTTTCTGAATTTAAGGAGTCAAAGTAAAATTAGCTAGAAGGTTTAAAATTACACGTTTTTTTTTTATTAGAACCCAGTTTATAAGAGCATTTAGGCTGAAATTCTTCGAAAAATTAAGAACATCGTAAGAACATGCCCAGCCTCAGTTTGGAAAAAAATGACAAGAAACTACAATTTTTCTTCTTTTCAAGCAGTTTTAACCCAACTTAGGCATGGATTTTCTAAAATCGAGAGTCAAATTTTGTCCAAATTGTACCAATTTTATATGCTCTTTATTTTGCATGATATTGTCGATTTAGAGTAGTCTAAAAAATTAAGAACGCAATTAAGAACATTTAAGGCTGAAAATTGCTAAAAAGATAAGCACATCCAGGCTCAGCCAAATTTTAAGTGTTCTAATAAAAAAAAACGTGTACCTTAATTTGCCGTAAATGAGAGCAACATGAGAAAAATGTGAGATCCGAAGTGCTAAGAAAAAGATTAGCTGAACCTCTGCAAAAATTGACTTGTCCTTATAATAAAAAGTGTGTACGTTTATAGAAAGAATCTTTTAGATTATGACTTTTTGACATAAAATCTATAATTTTCAATTTTACCATGTTTTTGAAGCATTTAGAAATTTTCCATATGACCAAGGATAAGAACACTTTGGGGGAACGTCTCTAATGTAAATTGAGCCTAGTAATCTGATAGTCTATAACACTATGATACAAAAAGGAAGTTAGGGTCGGATTACACTTTAAAAACCATAATCCTTATCGATCTCTCAAATAAGGGAAGTAGTTGTATCATCGTCACGAAGTTATGAATGACTGGTCGTAGGTTCTCGCCAAGAACAACTTTCTTGCGTCTTCTTTATGACAAAGAAAAGGGTAAATGTAAAGGACATATTACGAACCCTCTCGAAAACCGAAGAAATGAATGATTATTTTCTTGACGATTATTTGGCTTTTGGATCAATAAGAATCAATCTTAATGAAAAACCGTTAGTCGCTACTATACTTTTAACGTTTTTTTTTCGTTTTGAGTGTTTTAAGAGGCTCCAAAGATATATTTAAGACGCTTATTCCAGCTCGTAGTAAGTAGGATCAGTTATTGTTTTTATCAGAATTTTTTTTCATTTGTGTGGAGAGTATCCAACGATTCGTTCGAATTCCTTCTTATTTATTTTTGGGGAGAGAACTAGACGATACGTTAGAGAAGGATGAGTTTACAGCCAGCATGGTCGTTTCCAGGAAAATAGTGGCGGTAGAGTTTGGAACAAACACTGTGAACACCTTAGACTAGTAAACTAGTGGGTTATTACTTATAATCTTAATAAAACTGTCAATCAAATAATGTAAACACTAATTAAATATTCAGCGCGTGAGAGAAAAGGAAAATAACCGACTAGAAGCTACTTCCATCGCCTTTTTTTCTTCACCTAAAATCGTAAGGAGAGACATACAGGTTTCTGTATGTCTGACCCGTGCGGGATTGCATTTATTTTTCTTTCTGTTGATTGCGTTTTTGGAAATGCTCATTTATTTATATGTTCCCATGTTTAATGTTACTATGAAATATCATTTAGTCAAAAAAGTTGGATGGATTCTCTAAAACCTGAAAAAGGTTTTTCAACAACGTTTTTCGAGGGAAGAAGCTTCTAGTCGTTGAAATTCAGAAAAGACACGCAACCTCGCCTCTTCGATTCTTTTTATTTGGAACTTGAAGTTTTTGTATATGTGTCTGTTTTCAACGACTAGTTTACTAGTCTATAAACACCTCCACCACTGCTTACTACGCCCCGGGGCTAAACTCCATTTTCAAATTTATCCATTCCTCCTAAATTATTTCTTTTTAAGTGACCTTGTGTAGACGATAGGATTGTCTAGGACAGAACTTGTCTAACATTGCATTGTCATTACCATTAGAAAGGAACTTGGGACGTTGAATACTGTTTATTGCATGTATTTACTCGGGCATTTACCGTTTAAGAAGGCGTTGATTCAGAAAAATAGTTTTATATGTGAAATTTTATGAGAGTAACTAACGACATGTTTTTATGTTTTCGCTCCGATTTTTATTATAAATTATTCAAAATTATTACTTTTAAGTCTTTCTGAAAATTTTATTTTTACTAGGTAGCATATTTCTTTGTCCTGGCAAAAGTATTTTACATTTCTCAACTAATTTTTAAGGTTGTCTTTGTTAGGTACAGGTCAACTCAACTTAAGTGTCAAATCTTCAAAGAATAAATCGTCCCAAATTATTTCTTTCTTATCTTTTATATGGAACAATTTTGTGATATTTCAAGGAATTTGACCTTGACCAAAATGAGTAATACCTTTTTTTCAATCTAGACTCAAGAAAATCAGAGTTCTCATTATTTCGAGTATTTTCAAAGAGGAAATGTTTTTATTTTGGGTATGAAGAAAAAGGAAATTGTCCTAATTTAGGAAATTTTCTACAGGATAGAGAAAAAATGCATAGCTTGATATTTTCATAACCAAAACGACGGTTTTAATTAATAGGAGGAGTCGTTGCTGTTACTCCCCCCACGATTTTCGTACAATTCTAGAATACTGTTGAAGAATATTTCCTTAATGTATTTAAATTGCTGTCATAGTAATTTTAATATTTTTCTCAAACACATTTGTGTAATATTCAAAAAAGGGGTGTGTCTAGCATCATTGGATAATTGTTATAGTATAAAGTAAAAGAAAATTCAAACCCAGCAAACTCCAACCCAGTCCTTTTGTTTGGTTTTTGTTATAGGTCATTTCACTGTCGAAATGGATAATGGGTACAGGACTGATTGCGCCTCCAGAACGGTTTTCTGTTGGCTAGACACAAAAATCTTTTCAAGATTTAGATACAAAATTTTTCAAAACTTTGGACAAATAGTAAGTCGTTATTAGCGTGCAATGGTCCTGATTACCCATTACGCTTTGCCACTGTGAAATGGCTTATGGATAATGGGTACAGGGCTGATTGCGCCTCCAGAACGGGGTTCTGTTGGCTAGACACAAAAATCTTTTCAAGATTTAGACACAAAATTTTTCAAAACTTTGGACAAATAGTAAGTTGTTATTAGCGTGCAATGGTCCTGATTACCCATTACGCTTTGCGACTGTGAAATGGCTTGTTCTGATAGCACTCAAGAAATAATTGTATCACCTTCATCAGTAAAATCTAAACGTGGTGTTAGGGCTTCTGGGTAGGAGATTGCAAATACCTATTCAAACAATATTGTTGTTTCAACGTTTATCTAACGTTCATAACGTCCATATAACGTTAAATGTGAAATGGCTTGACTGTGAAATGGCTTATTCTGATAGCACTAAAGGATTGTATCACCTTCATCAGTAAAATCTAAACGTGGTGTTAGGGCTTCTGGGTAGGAGATTGACATTTGGCTTATTCAAATAATATTGTTGTTTCAACGTTTATCTAACGTTCATAACGTCCATATAACGTTAAATGTGAAATGGCTTGACTGTGAAATGGCTTATTCTGATAGCACTAAAGGATTGTATCACCTTCATCAGTAAAATCTAAACGTGGTGTTAGGGCTTTTGGGTAGGAGATTGCAAATACCTATTCAAACAATATTGTTGTTTCAACATTTATCTAACGTTCATAACGTCCATATAACGTTAAATGAACGTTGAAACAACGTTGTGTGCCAGCTGCGTATTCACTATTTAGTACTGGTAGTAAATTGATGTGATTTTCTTTGTTTTTCCTGCTGTCTTTTTTTTGTTGATGTTGTTGTTGACATTTGATTTGTTATTTTTTCTCGTCCCTTTATGATGAAAAATTCGACTTTTCCTTCTCTTCTGTCGGAATAGGACTTTGAAGTGCCCTTCCTTTCCAAAAGTTGACGAGGGGTGGTATTAAATTTCAAAATATACTTGTGCGCTCCAACAAATACACGTTTTTTTAAGAACATTCAAAATTTTGTAAGACTTTGTATTTTCTTAACATATTTTCTCTTATTTTCACTATTTTGTGACTATTTTTGTCCATTTGCCTAAGAAATCAAGTGTTATTGGACTCTAAGCCTCAAGATGTTCTTAACTTGTTCCTACTATTTTGGCCATTATGTTCTCATATAAAAGGGGTGCCAAAATTATTTTGAGGTTTCAAACATATTGAAAATCGACCTCATAATTAATAATGAAAGTAATTTTCGCGTTTAAAACATTGCACTTTAATGTAGAGGTTATTTGATTCCTTCTGAAAATCAGTGATGATTTTTTGACCAATAGAAAAGGTTCTTATAAAATACTTCATGTTAACTATTACTTTTGAATGAGTATACATTTTTTTTTGAATAAAATTTTTGAAGACTTCGGATGTTCTTAATTTTTTGAGTTCTGAGCCTAAACTTGTTCACCATTTTATGGGTTTTTGTCCATTTTTTGAAGAAATTACAGAATCCGCAAAGCCTTAAAATGTTCTTAACTTGTTTTGACCATCTGATATACTTTTTTCTTATAAAAAAACTAACGATTATTTTATGTGTGATGACGGGGTCATTTTGTAGTATGTTTATTTTCGACAGGTAGTAGTCATTCAATCGAAAAACCACACGCAAAAGTTAAATTTGCTCTCAAAGATATTTTTATCAAAGAGCTTTATTGAGAGCTAGTACGTCACTGGATTTATAATGAACATTCTATTAGTAATTTTCTCAAGATTCATATCAATCAAAAAGTGTTCTGAAGATATTCTTGTCAGTTGGCTTTGGTAGAAATACTGAACTTGTTGTTCAGGCGTTCTTTTCATTTGCCGAATACACCGTTTAGGAGTCTCGCTATAGCTCCACCGTGTTCCATCGTAACGGCGGTAGGTAGAAATGTGCACTTTAGTACTGTGGAAGGTTATAGAGGAATGTAAAAAGAGAATGATTTAGATATTTGAACATGATGTCAATGATAATTTTATGGATTTCTCCTGAAAATTTCACAGAAATTCATCTAGAGGAAAAGAAGAGGATTAAAAGGAGTTCTTTACCAACCGTTTCTCTGCTGGGTTTCCTTACAAGAACTGAAATTTTACCTACCGTTTTTTTACGGGGAGAGTGAAGTTTCCTGCGGTTGCTACAATCAAAACAATGGAAAATTGTTTGGACGCGTGCGCAGTCGACACTACTAAACGGTGTATTGTAACTTACATTATTGTTCAAAAAACTAACAAACTTTTTAGGGTTTCCCATGCTCTTTAATATATTAATTGGTACCCCACCCTTTAAATTAACGCGCTATTTTCTTGGAAAATTCATGTTTTCTGGGTGGGGACAGTCTATTGATCCTATCAAATTATTACAAAGATACCTATTTCAAATATATTTGGCTTGTTTTTGTTGAATAGTATTCAGAATCATTGTTTAAGGCTGCGTTGGATCGAGGGAGTTTTAAATTTTTTTATTTGTGTTTTCAGTACAGATGTCAAGAATCAGCAATGATCTCTTCCTGAAAAAAAAATTTTATTGGGGGTATTGAGGATATCAATTTACGGCCGATTTTTTGTAAAATTGAATTGAATCTTGGCTTGTTCTTACTAATCTGATAACAACTGTGGACTTTTCTTAACGTGACACGCTGAAGCTCTAAAGATCGCTGGAAACTATATATTTTCGCCCACGTCTTTAGAGCTTAAGCGTACTGGGCCAGAAAATACGCAATCTGTTATCAGGTTAAACAAACAAACAAACAAAGCTTCTTTAGACCTCTAATCTACAGTTGACGCTCTCTAATTCGACGTTCTACTATTCGATTGGCTCCTTTATTCGATGAAATTTAAAGTCCCCGTCAACAAGAAACTCTCGTAAACGATGCTCCATTATTCGATAAGTTCCCTTATTCGATGAAAATCCAATTCCCCTTGAAGATCGAATTAGAGAGAGTCAACTGTATATACAATTTTAAAATGTTCAATATTTCTTCATTTCTTACTTCGGTACGTAGGATACCCTTATGGATATCCTGAAGAAAACTTGAATCCCCGATTTTGATGACCCAGCTGGCACGCAACGTTTTTTCGACGTTTTTCTAACGTTCAAAACGTCCACATAACGTTAGATGAACGTTGAAACAACGTTCGTGTCAGATATCCTTAAAAGCACCTTACAATTATTTTTGGTAGAACCCGATCAGAGAACAACATCTTCTCGTCCATACTAGGGAACCCCTCATGGGGCGTGAATACGTGAAATTTAAGAAAAGCTGCGTGAATTTGGAAAAAGAATTGCATGATTGTGTGAATTGAAGGTCCGTTGGGGTTAGGGGAGGCTCGCATACTACATAACCCAAATAAAACATTTATTTCCCTTGCTGATTATTTAACGAAAGTTAAATTCTCCGGTGTCAATATCTTTTTTACCTAAAAGGGACGGTATTTCATCATCCTCTCTCTTTTCTACCTTTCAATGACATGAGGTGAGCACAGATTTCTACCATTTCAAGCTTCCATAAAATGTTAAAAACATCTTTTTTTCTTCCAGCAGAAAAGAAATACACAAGAGAAGTAATGAACATAACTGCAACCATTCATCACAATGGATCCTCAACATCACCGACACCTCAATCATCACCAGAAACCAGTGGTCCAATCGCCATCTTCTTTTTCACATACTATGCTCTTGTCTTTATATCAGGATCCATCGGGAACATAGTCATCATTGCCAGTGTGGTCAAATACAAACGAATGAAAACTGTCGTTAACATATTCTTGGTCAACCTAGCAATATCCGATCTCTTGTTTGTGACACTATCAATATTTGATGGAATCGCATTTATAGCAGATGGAAAATGGCTGCTAGGTGATGCATTTTGCCGGATCCAAGGAACCATGATTGAAATTTCATACACAGTATCTGTATGTACTTTGACCGTAGTTGCAGCAGAGAGATACATCTCTATCTGTCATCCACACCGTATTAAACGCACTTTCCAGCAAGCATACAATACTTGTGTTTTCGTGTGGATGTTCAGTGTCATATTCTGTTCTGGTTTGTTTTATGGTTACACAACAAGTCCTAATGATGATGGTGATGTTGTTTGTAGGAATGACTACTGGTCAACCGAATCTAGATTATCTTTCTATATAGTTCACTCAATTCTTGTTTATATGGTACCATTGGGTGTTATGTGTTTCTCTCATTGGTTCATATCTAAAGCATTGATTCGTCAGAAAATGAGGACTTTCTCAACGTACTCAAGCTCTATCGATCAAATTACTAAAGACGTCGATGAAACAGATGTAAATAAGAACGAATCACAGGCTAGTCATATTGGCGGTAAACTAGACGGGAAAAAAGAATGGAAACGTAACGTTAAACAGGCTAATAAACGAATGAAAGTTGTGCGGCTGTTGCTTGTTGTGACTATCGTATTTTTTGTGTTATGGACACCGTTTATCGTCGTGCGATTATTAAAATATTTTTCAGTGGAAATAAACGAACTGTTATGGCGTGGTACACAATTGTTGATTTTCGGTAATACGGCAGTAAATTGCTTCATCTACGCTCTGATGAGCCCAGCTTTCCGTGAAGCATTCAAAGGGATCTTTTGTTGTGCCAAACGACTTCGTAATAAGAACTATAGTACCAGCCGAAGTTTTGATATCTCAGAGACGGTGAAAAGGAAAACTTCAATTAATAACAAAGTTATTTATAAAGTTTAATTTTGATGGTACGCGCATATGGTTATTTACTACAAGAGACGAGACTACTCAAAGAACTTTTTCAGAGCACACTAGTTATAACTGAGCCCCTAGATTAGGTTATATCCGTTTTTTTCTTTTCGGCTGGTGAATATTTATGCCGACTACTATGGAATTCATAGAACTCTTCAAACTTATTCGAGTTTTTAAGAATTTCAACTATACTGAATTTTATGTTTGTCTAATCTGCTTTTCCGGATTTTTTATCAAAATCTATTCATTTTTTGCTTTTTCTACGACCTTTGCTTTATTAGGATTCGAAGAACCCGAAAAGTTGCCGTAAAGGCCGCACATACCCTGATCTTCTTTCACCTAAGTACACCCCTAGGTCTTTGAACCTCTTTTCAGTTTTTCCATTTGCAGTATATGAATGGTGCTAACTGAAGAATGTAATGTAAATATTAATCTCATAAAATATCTTATATTCTGCGCATACAACACTTTGCTCTAAAGGGATATGGCATACGTGTGAATACCTGATCGCGCGAAAATATTGAAAGCTGCGTTGTTTTTTGCTTGGAAATTAAAACGTTTATGATTTACACGATGGTTTTGCTTTAGCCAATCACCGCGATTAATTTAATATTCACCCTAAGTCTGGTCTGGATGAAAAATATCAAGGCTGCCCGCAAAACTGGGCAAATTCTCTTACAGGGAGCCATGGTCTTATGGTCTTGATGCTTACGCGCCAGCGCGGAATAAACAGAATCTGCTCGGATATTATATACTCAAACTAGTATAAATGTACATAAATACTTGTAAATAGCTACATTTTTTAAAAAGTCACGTGAGGTTTTTTGGGTAATAGTGGGTGTTTCCACTTTAAAAGATTGTTTCCGCGAATACTTTTCGGTTTATCTGCCTATCAATATTTGCAAAGTAATTTATTTTTGACCTTTAGCAGTTCCTTATTTTGTAAATATTTTCGAAAGTTTAGCATATGATGATATAATGATAGAATTTATTTTTCTTAGATTTTGTATGCGTTCTGTACTGTCAGATATTTAACATTTTAAACGATTGGAAAGAATTCCCATTTTCACAAAGTACACTGTTACACTGACAAATTTATTTTTGATTTCTTTACTACCGTCGTTTTGTATAAGATTCCCATTTCCGCACTAATATTACTAATATTCTTGTCACTTTTCCGGAATCTTTACGCTATTTTTCCCGGGCTAACCGGCATGAGATTGGAAAGGTTTGTTTCTAGAGGTACGTGAAGTCTTGTGCTTATTCACGAAACTGCCTAACTTTCCGAAACTTATTTTTCAACTATCCGAAGTCCTAGTCTTTTTCCGCTAGTAAAGTAGCAAAGGAATCTTTGTGCGGAAATGGGAAATTTAAACAAAACGACTGTATATGATTACACAGGAAAAAAATCATGAAATCCCAGTGCTGGGCTATAGACACTTCCTTACCGGGAATTCATGAATTACGGATGGGGAATTTACCCAATTAGCTCGTTTGAGCACCTACCAACCCTTGTAACCTGTACTTTACCCATACTCTGAAAAAAAACATCTTCCTGTCCCAATAAAAACGGGTGTTCTATTTCAAACTGGGGGTGTAAACTGACCATTTCCTTGGCCTGTACTATTCAAATTCAGAGTTCCTAGGCTTGGTTTTTACTTTTGGGGTGTAAAATGGTCATTTCCCAGGCCTGGGATTTTCTAATTTTGGGGTATGAAATGGTACTTTTCGGAGTGGGAATTGACCGTTTTAGTTAGTTTTTAGTGTTTTTGCCCTACAAAAATGAGACACCTACAGGCCTGTAAAGTGCTTTTTACAGAGGTGAGATTTGATTATTGGGGGTCAAAATATCAATTTTCCGAGGATAGGGTTTTCTGCTTTTAAGTTACAATTTTTATGAAAATGTAAATTAGTCGAAATGAGCTCTTTGTAAACTTTGATTACTTACTTTTATTTTTATTTCATGCAGTAGTGTAATGGTTATCAGTCTTGATGACTTTCGTGTAGGAAGTCGGAGCTCTCGATTGCCACTCAGCGCTGTTATTCACTTAAGGCCGATCTCTACTTTCGTGCGAAATGAGAGAAAAAATTTTTAACGTTTTTGTAAGGTCATTGGTCGGTTTAAAGATGAAACAATTCCATTGGTCAAATCTGACGTAACGGTTTAAAAATGTTGAACTTCTTTCAACTTTTTATTATTTTGCTCGAAAATTTTTAATGACGTAATCTTTTCTGCATGCAAAAACGATTTACAAAAAGTTTTCGCTAATTTTCGCGCGAAAGTGGAGACCAGCCCTAGCAAGTGAACGTACCTTCGCCCGGGGTCAACCTATGCCATGTGAGGCGAATAAGTTACCATGCTCTGATACAAGAGTGTGGGTAGATATGGTTGACTCTGTGGTGTGGTTGCTCTTATACTTGTCAGGTTCGACCATGTGAGGATGCACTGTCCTCCCGAGTCGTTCAAGTATAATAACTATACACCATCAGCTTTGTGTGTTGCTAGCATGAGTTAATAGCGAGATTATGTGTCGGAGATATTCTACGGCTACGGTTGCGGGGCTGCCTGTACGGGTCGTCAACAAAGGCGACATGTCGTTGTCTACTATATGCTCTGTACGGGAAAAACACCAAAACACCGTATAAGCAAAGTCGACATAATGCCGTACGTCAAATATCGAACTTGCTTTCACCCGCCATTACTTGCCTTACTCGCCATTTCCCTCGCCACTTTAGCCGTAGCCGTAGAGAGTTCCAGATACATAATCTCGCTAATAGATTCGGGTAAGCGCAGTGATCCTTGGATAGTAAATGCTGTCCTGGATAGGGCGTCTTCTGTTCTCTTTCTGTATTTCACGTAATAACACAAGCTAGGGAAATGGCAATTTTACACCCCAAAAACTTCCCCGTCTGTGAAATTTTCATTTTCGGGTAGAACATCAAGTCTCTAACAAGTCTCAAACGAACAAATTCCGCCTGACCATTATACACACTGAAAAATACCAGGCCTGGGAAATGGGTATTTTCGAGTCTTTTATATTTTCAGCCAAGAAATCCCACCCCGAACATTATCATTTTTAAATTCGGAAAATTTTCAGGGGAAATATTTCCTCTATTTTACGGTGAAAAGCACAGGTCAAAATAATATATCGACGCTGTGCCGACCAATCCAGATTCTATTCAGCGTGCAATCAACGCCGAGAAAAGTAAACATGACGACCATCCAAGATCTTGCATGAAGTTCAAAGTTTATATTTTTATTCCCGTCGTTGAAAACACGACTCAAAAATGTCATCAATGCTTTTTAAAAAGAGTCAGTGATAGAGAATCATAACATAAAGTCTGTCTTTGTCTATTATTTCGATTCAATTAAAGTGACATTTCAATTTTTGGTTTATGTTACAGTCCTGGCACGAGTAGGTTAATCTGCTACGTATAAAGCTATTCATAAACTTTACACGAGTTTTTAAATTGATGTGGAAATTTTGGAGTAGATTTGACATTTGAGAGAACTTGACACTTGCCATTTGGATTCTGTGATTGATTTCCGCGTCTCCAAGTGTTGGGGTCAAGGTAATCGATATAGCAGCCGAGATATTTGAATTTCGGAACATTGTTAAGGGGTGTATCGTTAATAGACACAATTGACTTTGGATATTCATCAACTCCTAAGATGTTGTGATTAAAAACCATTGTTTCAGCTTTACTTTTGTTGATAGTGAGGCCAAAATCTTGGAACACCTTATCTAACAGGTTGGCGGTATCTTAAAGACTGACCAGGTTGACGAGAAATAAAACTAGATCGTCTGCATACCTGCACCAGGCAAAATCAGAGGAGCCATTCAAATCAGTGTGTTGGCTCCTTAATGTGTATCTTTCTTCCCTTGTAAAACTAAACGGGTTAATTCGATACTTACGATCAAAGAAAATTCAATAAAAATACGCATAACAAAGTCTATGAACAAATTAAACAAGAAAGGACTTTCGGGACCGCCTTGTCGAACTCCAGACGTTGTTTGGAAGGTTTCACCTTCGAATGTTAAACTTGTGTTCTCGCATCATTTCTCGAGGATATTTAGAAGTTGAGGTGGGTTGTTTTCCGTAAAATGCAGTTTAATTGAATCAAAGAGCCACTTTCTGGGAATGTGGTCAAAGGGGGGCGGTTAGATCAATGAAAAGAAGGTAGAGACGCTGCTTCTTACTATGAGTAATCTCCTGGACTCTCTTAATCGAATAAATGCCATCACTCGATCCTTTCGAAAACCGTTTTGCTCTTCGGATAGCTGAACTGCATACCATGGGCGCAAACTGTCTAGAATAATGTTGACAACAAGTTTGCACACAGTGGAACCGATACAAAGGCCACGATATTTGGCAGGGTCGTTTTTCGATCCTTTACCTTTCCACAGGGTGCGGAGCTTTGAGTTTCCCCATGTTATGGTTTCCCATAGGTTAGACGCTAAGCGATGAATTAATTCTAACATAACTGGACTGTTCAATGATTTAAGGAATTCGGCCTCAACATCGTTAGAAGCTTTGTTTGATTTCAATTTTAGTAATTACTGTACATTTGGGGATCATGTAAAAGACTTCTTTCAAAAGAAACTCATTTCAATTACACTTGGACGTTGGAGGTTATTGAGGAATTCATAAATAGTAAACTGCATACTGATGAAGTCTGCTAGACATTAATATGGTAATATTTTCTCTTCATCTTTAATTCTTTCTACAGTGATTAGATTGACACATGCGCAATAAAACTTCTATTATTGGTCTTCAGAGGTTGAAATATTCTCAATCTCTGATACTCAGGGTGCTGTTTTGCGAGTTTTCCTTTTTCGTTTTCCTAAGTAAGAAAATAGGTGTTGTAAAAGGAGTGTATGATACACATGTACTGAATTGTGTACTAAATTGCATCTCATATTTATCGGTCATTAGCAGACAATAGGCTGTGTCTCTGTTCGTAGCAATTCCATTGAGCACGTCACTCCCCTCGTCTACTACGAACTAGTGTAATAGCACAGTTGGGAGAGCAATCGCCCGGCGGCAAGTGGGAGGTCGTGGATTCAATTCCCACTCGGTTTGTTACCTTTGAGAAAACTGGGAAGTACATTAGTGCAGGATCCGTTGATTCATTACCTATAGTAGACAATAACAATTAACATTGCATATTTCTTTGATATTCGACTTCTTTATGCTATAGGAAATTAATTCGGACGGTATACGTCCATGTGAAAATTTAGAGCGTACGCGTCACGTGAAAACTTAGAGGACGCTTGAAAGTGCACGTATGAAGCTAAGTAAAAGATGGCTCCTAGCTTTAACAACCTGTAGTAGTTTTTGATTATTTTTGCGCGCAGAGCACACACAAATGCAAAAATGCAATTTCAATTTTCATTTCATTCAAAATCGCTAGCGATATGCAGGATATCCGCAGGATAACCTACCCGATCTTTCTCCCGGGAAATTACCGGTGGGAGAAACTAAACATACGTCTTAAAGTTGCAGCTCACGGAAAAAAATTTGTTCTAAAAAGGCGGTGAAGTTACACTAAGAAACGTCTTGAAGTAGCCTACTATTACGAGAAGTTGGCATAGCAGTCAGATGAAAGTGAAATGTTCAATCAGTTGTGTTTGCTGTCTCATCAAAATCAAAGAAGAAAAGTGATGTAAAAGGTTCAATTCTATTCAGCTTATTTATGATGTTGTGAGAAGCTTCTTTTGGTTTACTGGGAGGTTTTATAAATTTGTTTGAAAATGACTTCCAAAGTTGACTCAAAGACAGCAACTTTAACTCGTGATGGAGATCATATCGATAGTAAAGCTAAACGTATGCAAACTTTTCTGAAGAGAATTGCCAAGTCACGCAGTACACTTCCCAAAGTTCCATCCCATGCTGTAGATGAGAAAGACTCTGGTCCAGAGATCGGAAAAAGTCAAACCCTACAGCCACCGAAAACTCCAAAAACACCTTCTTCAACTATTGCAACTAATGGTGCGAAAACTGCTGATGACAGAAAAGAGACTGAGGAAACTAAACTTTTAAAGATTCAGAAGGATGTGAAGAGTGCATTGATTTATTACAAAGTTATATTGAAAAAAGGATTTATTCAAAAACTTCCAGGAACAGCCACAGCTGTTTTGGAGAGCATAATTAATGCTGAAGAAATTATTGATAAATGTATTAAATCTCTTTCTCGTATGCCGTCACTTGACACGGACAGTTCAGAAGTCCCTATGTTGAAGGAAAAATTACATCGAAGTATAACTTTTTTAGTACGAATTTCTGATGATGTTTTATTTGATTCATATCTTCATGTCAGAGTCGATGAAATCTCTGCATTAAAAGCTGCGGACGCTGTTTCGTTATCACTTCAACTTTTGTATGATGAAGTCCTGCCATTAATAAAGAAATTTTCATTGAATGCAGAACTTTTGAAATTCAGTTCATTCAGTCATCATTCAAGCAATAATTCACTTGACGATTTAGACAATATTCCTGAAACTGAAATACTAGATGATTGTATCACTTCATCACCTATTGTTAACGCCCCTCCTAAACCACCTCTACCGAATGATAATCGAAGCTATTATGGAAATGCAAATGGTCCCTCCATCAGGAAATCTATCAGTCATCCAGGGGAGGCCAGTTCTCCTGTTATCAAGGAACCTCCTCAAAGACCTCAGTCACATATGAACGCACATCCCGATTTCTCTCCTGCATTCAGCGGAAACCTGGGAAGCAAATCATCATTATCTACAGTTTCATCAGGGTCTATAGGTAGTCCTAGTCCAATGAAATTTGGTAGCAGTCAATTCTTTGATGGTGACACAACTATTGGTTCACAACAAGAAATGAATGAAGCTGGAGTAACAACTGAGACAATTCGTAAAGTCCATAGCTTCTCACAAAATTATGAAGCACTTGCGCAAAGTAGAGTTTCATTATTTAATGGTGGTGCAGATGATGATCTTTTATCACCTAGCAATGAACTTGAAGATATCGCACCTGAATTACCCAGAAAGAAGCAGAAACATAACAATGAAAATTATCTTCAAATTGTTGGCGATTATTACAATGACCGTCCATCCTCAATGTATGATAATCTGAATGCATTTGGAACTTTACCAAATGTAAACAATGTTGATGAGCTCGTTCGCGGAGATGGACTACCTAAGTTACCTCCAAAACGACGGTTTTATGACCATCGAGGTAGTGTAGGTAGTGTAGAGGAGGATGTGTCTCATTTCAAGTCAAGCCAAGTTATCAGAGAAAGAAAACAAAGAAATAGTCGTCGAGAATCCACCATGACTTATGAGGAGGATAACGTACCAGCTCTTGATTGTAAAGATGTTTCACACTTGTTGTTGTACAAGAAGGAAGTTGAAAAGAAGTACCCAATGCTGTGTGGTGGAACTGTTGATGCTCTGGTTGTTTTTGCAACTCAAGTTGATTCTGATGATGTGTTTTATAAAGCTTTTCTTGCCACCTACCGGACATTTATTTCACCTGCTGAATTGATCTGTAAACTGCTTTACAGAGCTAATCGATTCCAGACAAAAGGGAAATTGAATTCAAGTATCTCAATGAAGGTTTTGAAGTTGCTTGTACAAGTTTTTGATGAAATGTTTGAGGAACTAGATAAATCTTTATTTGATCAATTAAGATCACAGGTTCATAGATTACTGAATACTGGAGAGTTGCAGCTTGGTAAAAATTTACGCGACAAACTTGTTGGATACTGTATAAAGCTTCAACAAAATCATTTACCATCTTATCAACCTGTAGAGAGCACTGCTGAAATTTTCGAATTTAAAAGTTTTGAGTTATCTCAACAAATGTGTCTACTTGATGCAGATTATTTCAGGAAAATTGAACTTCCAGAAGTTTTGCGCTGGGGAAAAGAACAAAGTGAGACATTCAGTCCTAACCTAAGCAGATTCATTGGTCATTTCAACAGTATGTCATTCTGGGTTCGAACCTTAATCTTGAAAGAAACCAGACAAGCAGAACGTGAGAAAATGTATAAGAAATTTTTGAAAATTATGAGGATACTGAAAAGACTAAATAATTTTAGTTCCTTCCTGGCCATCCTCTCTGCGCTTGACTCTACTCCAATACGAAGGCTAGAATGGCCTAAACAATACACTGAACTCTTACTTGAAGACTCAAAACTCATTGAAAGTTCTTCTGGTTTCAAACTTTATAGGGAAGCATTAGCAGGAGCTAAATTACCATGTATCCCATATTTGGGTCTTATTTTAACTGATATCACATTTGTCCATCTTGGGAATAAGCATGAGCTCCCAGATGGTAAAATTAACTTTGTTAAACGATGGCAACAATTTAATATATTGGATAGTGTGAGGCGATTCAAAGAAGGTTTATATGATTACGAGAAAAATGAGAAAATTTTGGACTTTTTTAATGAGTATGAAGATCACATGGATGAGGATGAAATGTGGGACCAATCACTTGTCCTCAAACCCAGAGGGAAATAATTTTCTTAGGAATTCTACTTAAAATTTTTACATAATATATTAACCTAGGTAGCATATTTGGTGTACTTTTTGAGTTTTCCTTCAATTTAACTAATAAGATTTGAAAGATTTCCATTTTTAATGATTTTGAGATACATTCAAGAAGATCCAAGTTCAGCTTAATTTTTCTGTTATACTACTTTATGAGTTTTTGAGTGTCCCTTTTTTGTCTTGAAGTATTGACGTTTTTTCAAATAGAAGCATGTGAATAGTGGGCTAATGTTAATCATTTATTGATTTTAAAAAGATTTTCTTTTATGAGAGTTGATTTTTTTAGGTTTTTGACATATCTTTTCTATTTTGCAATTTTTCTTTAACAAAGTTTCTATTTTTTATTTTATCAATTTTGACATCAATCACAGAGTTAAACTTTTTAGCAAAACTTGAATGAGCTACAGATAAGATTCTTTCGTGAGTGACCTTTAGACTTCAAATCAAATACAAGATTTTTTAAAAATAATTGAGATTCATTCAATTTTCTTTAATGAGCCTTATTTTCTGTTTTTCTTTTGCAGTCTAAAGATGGTCGCCTTATAATATCAATTCTTTGTTATGACAGGCTCTTTTTGAGGGATATTCGATTTTAAAATGAAAACAATGATAAAGACTCCTTAATAACCTCCAAAATGTTTTATTTATTTTTATTAGAATCAACTTGTCTGTACTTGTTTATAGAGTTTTCGGATATATATTTTTTAATTATTGAATTTATTTCTCAAAGGGGGTTGGTCACTCTTAAAAAAATCTGTTCAATTTTTCATTCCATGGTATATTGGAATTTAGTTCTCTTTTCTATAAATGTGAATGGTAATACATTCTTTTCATTCTTGTGATTTCTTTTTTCGCTCAAATTAATATCATCTTAAAAACAATCAAATATTGAAATCAAAATTTTTAAATCTTTCATCAAATACCTTATTTAAGAAATTTGTTGCAACATAGTTTCAATATTATCTTGAAATGTTTATATCACGAGATATCCTTTCATGTAAGATCTCCTCCCGCTTATGTTAAGAGGAAAATATTTTTTTCTATGCTGTGTTTATATATAAAAATGTATCTTTTTTGCTTTTATTATCATTAGACTTGACAAAAAGTCAACATTGAAAGTTTTTGTTTGACAATGCAAACATCGTTTTAAAATATTTGATTTAACCATCATTTTATTCAGTTTGCTGACAATGTCTTTCTACTTTGAACTTTTTGTTGCTGACATAAAGCCTCCCCCACAAATATTTAAAAAAGAGACATTTTCTTTTTATTTTTGCAATACATTATTTCTTAATGTCAGCTGGAATGAGTTCTAACTTGATATTTTTATTAGAAAATTGCATCCATGTTGACACCCACTCGTGCAAATTCACAGTAATCTTATTAAAAATGACAGTTTTTTAAAATACTTATGCTAATGCATTGTCTGACAAAAGAAATTTACAGTTTGTAATTAAGTGATTGACTTAAGTTTTTGCAGCATGCACTTACTTAGCTACACTATGTTTATTAGTTTATCATGAATAGCCGAAATTTTTTATTACTAAATTGTCAGCCTTGAAAACTATTGACATCTAAAAGAAAATCTATTTTGTATTGAAATGAAAGAACCATCATTTTCCTAGTACGTTACCTAGTCCATCATAAAACTTTTGCTAACATAAGTTCTCTCAGTAGAATCAATAAAAAATAACAATTTTGCTGGTGTAGTTAAGCCCAATTACACGTTTTTTTATAAGGACAGAAGGAGCCTTCGGTTCTTCTTAACTTTTGAGTTTTAAACCTTAAAATGTTTTTATTTTCACCATTTTGTGGGTATTTTTTAAATTTTCCTATGAAATCGGGTGTTTTATTGTCCATAAAGCCTCAAAATGTTCTTAACTTGTTCTTAATATTTTGGCTATCGAAGCCTTATGTTCTTATAAAGTTTGTTCTTATATTAACAAAAAAAACGTGTAATTTCATTTCCTATCTGTTCAAAAGCGGATTTTGGTCTTATAAATTTTACTTACTGTATAATCTTTGCTTTTGACTAAAATATTGTAATCGGAGATTGTTTAAAATATTTAAAATATTATGAAGAAATTATGATTTTAAATTATTAGGTAAATGATTATTTTTGACTGATATCATATTAAATTGTTTTAGTGCGTTTTTTGTATTTCCTCTCGTTTTTTTTATTTTGTGAAAAGTAGACTAATTAAAATTTTAAACATTATTTTTTGGCCTTAGTTTTTGCTTTTAGACTTATAAAATTGTAGAGAATAAAATATGCTATTGAGTTTTGTATAAAATCTCTTGAGTTTTTCCATATAGAGTTCTTGACGTCCAAACTAAAATGAAAATATTTTTCAATATTTGAGTTTTCAAAAGTAGCTTTTCAATGAGTTTAAACTGTTAACGGGTTCGTTTATTAGAGGTCTCGAGTCTTCTTTTTCTGCAAACTATTAAAACGTACAGCAACTATAGTTGAGTACATAAAAGTATTGTGCAAAATATCTTGAAAATTTCAGCCCTTAGCATAATAAAGCAAAGAATATCTGAAGGCTTCTAAAATTTTGGACGTTCCTATAAAAAAACTTGTAGAAAGTTTCATTCTTGCCTTAAAAACATATTCTGGTCTATAAAATCCTAGGCTACGTCATATCTTCCTTCGTTTCGAGCGTAAAACTCCTTCTCTTCGGGCTATGAGCACTGCTCTTGTTTTGAATATTGAAATTCTCCAGATTAATCGCATGCACACTGAGGTTTTAATGAAACAATAGAGTTTCGAAACCTAAGTCAATCAACTGTGTTTTAAACATTCTTTTATTTGAAATCTCTATTGATAAACATCTTTTGTGAATGTTGTCTATTATGTTTAAACCTATTAATAAGCAATTCCCGGTGGGGGTCACTAGAAGCCGCCTATAGCAGTGCCTATAGACCAAGAGTAAGGCCTAAAAGCCTGGATCTGTCTATTGTGTAGACTATAAAATCCAGAACATGATAAAATATAAACTGTACAGGTGCAATGTCTTCAACTTTTATGTTTTGAGGCTATAAAACAAAAAGGTGGAATTATTTTGAGGGGAAATCAAGTGTTGGACCATGGGTGCAATTCTCTTGCAATTATGCCAGGAGTGGCTAAAAAGTATATGATACTTGTGCATTCAAGATGCATTTTGGGTCTTCCAGAAAAAATTCGAATATGGGGGGAGAGGAAGATATAAAGTTTCCTATAAATTTATCCCCCGAATATTCTGAAATTTGACCTCCCGGACAGCAGTCTAACCTCCCGAACAAGCATCAGTTGATGTTCGGGGGAGGGAGACATTCAAAGTTACCCCCAAACAGAGCAAGCCTCCCCCTGACAGGGCAAATTATGAAGATTTTTCACTACCCTTACCGGACAATATACCCTTCACCCCCCGCCCAAACATTTACTGGAAGAACCCTTTAAAAGCGATTTACATTATGTACTTCTGTTTGTTCATTTCCAGGAATAAAAATTGAGATAGAAGAAAGGGAAACGGTTGACCAAACCTTTTTTCAATCAGATGATACATACAATAAATAGAAAGGTATTATCATTTATAGTATCTTTTAATATAATGAATTTGAGCCCCAGGTGCTTAATGTAATAATTCTAATAATTATTATTGCTGCAGAGCCAAATGCGCAGTAATCTGTTTTGATATTAATACTGTAGTTTATAATTGGATAAAAAAAGGGTAAGTTTAAAGAAAATAAAGACAAAAAGAATGTTGGTAGTTTTTCTGTTGGCAAGCATAGAATTCAGGTTTTCAGTTGAGCACCCTAGGATGTCGACATGAATCCAACTTACAGTACTGATTAAAGCTCTTTAGCTAGGACAAGTTAACGAATAAAGGCCGGTCTCCACTTGCGCGTGCTTTGATCGCACTTTTTCGAGCAAAGCATTCACGCTATTGGTCAAAAGAAAAATAAAGCAGCTCCATTGGCGCAATCTGACGTAACGGTTGAAAAAAGTTGAAATGTGTTCAACTATTTTTTTGGGCGTGCGCTACATTTTTATGACGTAATCTTTTTTCCAAGTAAAAGGGATTGAAGCCAAAAAGTGCGATCGCAGCGCGCGCAAAGGGAGACCGGCCTTAATGAAGTATGAGTAAGCATGCTATACCAGTGATGACGTAAAGTTTTTTTCTTATTTCACAGACGAACTTTATCTGATATTCAGATGTAACGAACGAGAAGAACGATATCGAGGGAGCTGCACTATCAACATAGGAAAGAACATGAATTTGAAGGTAAGGTCACTTAATATTCGAATTTTCATAGATTTTCAATCTTTAGTAAGTTTTTTTTTCGACGTAGCTCTTACTTTGTCAATTTTGAGATAGAAAAACCACTACTACTGGTTGGCTTGTTTGCAAAGAATTTTGCTGCTTCTCTTTATAATGGCGAACTTGCTGAAGAGTTTAAAAGCCGATATGATATTGAACTACAGAGTACAATTCTTTTATCTCTTCCTTAGCTGAAATGCTAGAGAAAATGAGTTAGGACAAGGGTTGGGAGGGGGAGAAAGGACCAAATTCGCAACAACAAAAAATCGATTTCAAAACAATAAAGAACGACAAATTTAGCCATCCCAACCCCTGATCGTAGAAGTGACGCCACCTCAGCGATTTTATTCCTCCTTGTGTATTACGCAGTTTAACGGTTTAAAAAACGATAAATTACGCATGCGCTTTGGAAATAAAACAATAGATGCGAAAAAAGATTCTTCATCCATTTGTTGGAGAGATGTTGAGTGCTAATGTTTTTGGGACCAGCATATTTTTTGTGATTAAGCGAGTTTTAGACTTTGCTTTGTTTTAACTACGTCGATGGAATTAGGATTCTAGGCTAGCGATTTCTATAACAAACTTACTGTGTTGATAATGATAAATATATCATTTGACTCTGTTTGACTAGCAAGTGAAATAGAAAATAGGAACATGTTATAAGGACATTTTTTGGATTCAAAAACTTTGGATGTTGTTAAAAATAAAAAAAGATGTAGAGTGAAGAAAAAATAAACCAGCCGAGGCTGGAAGGTCAGCCAATAGAGCTTAGCTAGATAGCTTTAATAAGTGGGTTAACAGATGTAAGAGATGCACTGAAACAGAGTAGACTAAATATGTTGAATAATGTACAAAATGTGAAACATTTGATAACTTGATTTAAAATTATGTAAAACAAGCCTGAGAGCTCCTCCAACCCCCCCCCCCCCCCCACAAGAAGCTCAAAGTATACTTCTGTTTAGCATTGTCCATATAGTACGTACGCAAAGATTTTCCAAATATTTGACACCCCCTCCCCCCTTGTACGCAGAGAACAATAGAAATGACTTTGTTTAAACAATAGATGTACGCTTTTGCTGAACCCCCTCTCCCCCTTCACTGTGTACGTACTATATGGATGGCCAGTCTGGGTAAATAAATTTTGTAGTTTAGTAACCGTCAAGTTACACAACATGCACACAACCATCTTGAAGACTTTGCTGGTCGCAAATGATAATCGAAAGCAAAACTTAAAATTCACAACTATGCGGGGAAGCTCATTTTCCCCCGTTTTGCTTTAAACTCGCTTTTGATTGGTCTATGAATTTGGGCGATTGATTTACCGCCTTGGCGGAATAAACACACAACCATAATAAATAAATTCAACAGGGCAGCGGTGTAGCAATTAATTTCAACTGGGAGTCCTCTCTTCTGTGCCAAGCACTGGCAGTGTTTTTTAAACTTTAAAACAATGTTAAATGAAGACCAGATTGATCTGTTTGTTATGGCTGTGCAAGTTGTGACGAGAGTGTGCACAGCATGTTGTGTAACTTGACGGCAGCCCGCTTTCGGCAAGTCTGATAAGAGATATCTATAAACTGTTATCGCCATTCATTCCATTCCATCATTCAGTCAAAATGTGCGCCAAGATTAGAAAAGATTAGAAAAACACAATCTGCGTCCGGAACTGCGTAAAAAATAGTTTGATCAATTTCAACAAGAACTGTAGGTATATATTAATATTAATATAAATGATCAAATTCCAAAGACCCTCATCATTTGGTTCCCGTCATCTGATTTACGGTTACGAGCTGGAGAGTCGGAAAGCTTTTCCGCTGCTTTGCTGGATTTCCACTGTCGACCTCTGCACGCACTGTGTTTAAAAGTTTTCAAATCGAAATAGAGAGCCGCATCATGCTAATGGAGAGTAAACCGAAAACCAGTTTATCCACGGTTTCTCAATTTTAAAATTCGGATCAGTCCACACGAATTCCCTTTCAACAAGATGTATAGCTGCTTCTTAACAGAAAAATATTTTCGACTGACCGGCCGAACGACTCCCACTTTTTAAAGTAGAAATGACGGGAACCAAACAGTTTTTTGCGATTTATCACAAACACGTCCAAGTCCAAAAAAGCACGATTGCATCCAGTCTTTATATCAAATTCATACAGTAGCTGTACTTTTGTAAACTTTATCAAATCCCAATAACATTATAACACCATCAATTCCCCTCTAGAGGCAAACAAGAAAAATATGTTTGTATTGCAAAAACTATTAAAAAGCAGCAATAAAAAGTATCAGAAAATTCAACATAAACAAAAACTTGATCAAACGGCTTTAAACCTTCAAAGGATATAGAAAAAGAATCCCCTTGATGAAAATCATGTGTTTGATTTGCCGAGTTAAAAAATTTACACTGGAAATACTTTGGTACAACACTGACTTATCACATCTCACATCCGCCATCTTGAAACTACATTATGATCTGTAAAAACAACGCACGCTAAAAGTACCCAAAAAGTTAACCCGATCGGAAGAAAGTTTAGAAATCAAAGTGAGATCGGAAAATCGGATTTTTTTTTGCCGTCTTATGATGATGGTGGAAAATTTTACCTATTTGAATGCTCAGCTTAGGCTGACCAAAAAGCGCACGGAGGTTACTTTGATACGTATTAATTAAATCAATTTAAACGATTTAGGATATATACTAGGATATATACGTCATAAAAAGTCTCACCAAATTAGTCCCATTGCCAAATGGAGGCTGTTCAGAACTTATAAAAATATTTTCAAATACGTATCCATTCGACGTAAATCAACACGCACATTGAATATCTTTGGCAAAATATTAAGAACAAGTTAGGAACATTTAAGACTTTCTAACACCAAATTTCTTAGAAAAACGGACAGTCATGAAAATAAGAACATGTTTAGGACATTTTTAGGCTTCAAAAATTTTGGATGTTGTTATAAAAAACGTGTATAGCTATTTATCCTGATTTTACAATTGCAAGTCCCTCCGGAACACAACATCCAAATATCTTCCTTTGTTGGATTTCGGGATTGCTGTTAATTATACGTCAAATAGACTTCCTGATCTACAGTTACAATAATAGTTTTGCTTATTACATTTGATTAATTAATTTTGTGTCGATGACATCCTTTTGGACTATAATTAGATCTCATTCATTACTTACTATTCTTACGGTTCCCTTTATTCATCTAGTTGCGTCAGTCAGGCTGCTGAGGGCGTTCACGATGAAATAGAAGCTTAAAGGGGCTAGCAGTGAATTTCCTATGTAGGATTTGAAGCCATTAAATCATACCTAAAATGCGTGGCCTAGCGCGGACCGCGTGGAATTTCACACAAAATGCTGGATTGAAAGTAGATTTAAAAAAATATATCACTCGAAAACAAAGAGATCGCTAGATTCAATCCGTCATCAAAAATATGGTGCATATTTTTTAAAGGCTACACTTTTTCTTGTCTGAGAAAGGTTAAAGATTCGCTTCTAGCCCTTCGGGCCTTTATTTCATTGGGCGATCATCATTTCATTTCTAGTTTGATTCGCAAACCTCTATAGATATATCTCCTATATAAGAAACTTTTTTCGCTAGAGGATGAGCAGAAGCCTATTTCATTTCGAGATTTTGGTGGAAACTCGCGAATGAGAATGCGTAGAATCCTGAGGGGGGATAAAGTCTCTATAAGGGTTACAAAAAACATATTCACTCTCTGAAAGGGTCTAAATCGCACGGAAATCGAAAGCTTCCCCTTTCAAAGGGTCGCCATTTTCAGAAATGTTGACCAAAATTGAGTGAAAATCGACAAAAATCTGTCTAAGGGTCTTAAAATCTGTCTAAGGGTCTTAAGATTGTCAATTTTTTTTCTCTCGAAGGATAAATTTTCGATTTTTGGCTCGGACATACCCGTCACCTCGCAAACCTAGTACCGCCACCACTGCGAGAGTGCGAGGGAGAGAGGGGAGATGACGAGATAAGTGTTGCCTTTTAAAAATCATACTTCATCGTAGAGATTTCCGTACGGGAAATTGTTTATTAAACAGATATTGCGCACAGAGTGTACTACGAAACTATAAACGATAGATACACTCTCGCCCAGAGTACCGCCCCCCGGGTATGCGTAGAATATAGAAATGGAAAAAGTCTGTAGAAAACATAACACAATGAGCATTTTCTGAAACAGTCTTGTTCTTCCTGTTGAATATCAAGAAAAATTCTTGATTAACCTTCATACTTGTAAAGGCCGCTACCCACTCAGCATCTTATGGTCGGCGAACAAGGCGCGTGGCTTAATTTTTGCATAAATCAAGCCATTATTGCATAAATTAAGCCTCCAAAGGCTGTCGTTTTGTAGAACGAGAAAAGTGTTTAGCGACCAAAGTGCTTGATCCGTACGCCTTGGTCACTGACCATAAAATGCTGAGTGGGTAGCGCCTTAATATAATAACACTCTAAATATATTTATTCCCTTATTTACATAACACTCTTTTACATTGATGATGGAAAAACAAAAAGATCCCTTGAAAAAGTTAACAAAGAAAGCTTTCCTAAAAAGACTCATCCAGCGATTTTCATTTGAAATCTAACTTCATTACCGGTCCACAGATATCTAAAAGTCACTTGATTGTACATCTTCGCGTCTTTATTTCAGTAGAGATAAAGAAGCCCTTTTTATTGTTTTATGTAAGATATCTGTGGTAGGTTGATGATAAAAAGTGGAAAAACTGAGATTGGAATTCTAGAAAGTTCACTAGTTAGCATTGAAACTGCTTGGTAAATTATGGTTTTAAATTAAAAAAAAAAAACAAGTTGTAAAAAATGCAAATGTTTTTTTTCCCAGCACAAAATGCAACTTTGCCACATTTCTATTCATTTTTTAGTTAAGCCATAGCTTTTGGAACTTTATTGAAAGTTTCCTGTGATTAGTTGTTGATGATATTACCATTCGACTATCCTTTTCTTCTGTATTCATTTGAGCAATATTTCGTTTGGTTCTTCTTTGGAACGCTTTCAACATCAACTTCATCTGTTTCATCTGTCTTTCAAGGCTTCCAGCGTTCACTACAAGTGCAATAAAGATTAATTTATAGAGAGGTTGAATACTAAAGGGTGGAACTGTATATGTCGATGGAATTTTACATGTTTGTATATACCCCTGATGGGTAAATTTCGGATTTTGATTGTTAAAAATGACTGAAAAAGAAAAAAATCTTCATTTGAAAAATCCGTCAAAAATCTCTTTTGTTCTGACCTACAGACTAATATTGTGGAATTTTTTTCCGTATGTCACTCAGACAAAACAAAGGTCTCCAAGTCCAATTCTATTTTCATAGGTAAATTTGAAAGCTTCAAGAAACTTCAACTTGAAGAAAGAAATTAGCAACGTCAATAAATATCAATGGCATTATCCTTACCTGCAAATTTTCCGTTCTTGCACACCACGCCCCACCTTCGAACAATGTACGAACAATCGTTGGAGGTTGCGGTTTCCAATGGACGCCCTTCAATCCATAATGGTAGCAATGTGGAACACACAATCACTATTACAAAGAAATGAGAATAATTGAACATAATGCTATGTTTTAGTAAGTTGTTTTAAAAAGTTCTGCTCTCAATATTTTTTAAAGCAAATGATTTTTCACATTTTGATCATCGGTCACTTTTATAGTCTAATCCAACCTTGACACCTAGCAAAGCTAATGTTATTACAAAACACTTGGGGAAAACAATAGGGAAAATGTTTGATAAACAATAAAAAGTACTTTATTGTTGATAAAGTGTGACTGATTTTCCAACCGCCTTCTTGCAAGCCTAGTAGCACTTAGTCTTATTTTAATCACGCAAAACTTACATTTTTCACACCGGTCTGGACCGTTGTGCTGTTGCGCAACACAATAGAAGTCGAAGATTATAGAAAAGTCTAAGAGGCCTTTAAGTTACTTTTGAGCTACTAAAAGTGCTGAATACGTTTTCATTTAATAGATCCCTTATAAGACCCTCCTAAATTTCAAGCTAGAATATTTTTTGTCACCAAGTTTATGCTTAAACTGAAATTTCGCTTCACCTATTTGGCTAAGGTTAAAACCTAAAATTCTTTTGCTCTTTTAATCCTCTGTTCTACTGACAAAACTCCACAAAAATAATCTCTAAAAATCAAAGTTATTCTTTCCCTTTCTAAATGCTACTTTTAGCCTCAATACCATCTTCAAAACCAAGGGACTTGATAAAAGACTATTGATATACACTCATTTTATTAAGATTTCTTAAAATGATGACGTTATATCAAAATATTTCAAATAAAACAAAACATTTTGGGATTATCACAAAAATGACAGAATCACGAAAACCTCTGAGATAAGTATTTCCATATGTGGACGAAAACCAGTGTTTTTTATGCAAAAGATACGCGTTTTTCATAAGAACATCCAAAATCTTTGAAGCCTTCGGATGTTCTTAGCTTTTTGAGGTTTAAGCCTAAAAATGTTCTTATATTCACCATTTTGTGTATGTTTTTTATCATTTTCCTAAGAAATCGGGTGTTTTCGAGTCCCCAAAGCCTTAAAATATTCTTTACTTGTCATTACCATATTGGCCATCGAAGCTTTATGTACTTATATAGTTTGTTCTTAGTTTGTTCTTATAAAAAAGACGTGTAGGGATATGTAATTTTTCATAATTATATCACGCACACCAATAGTAACGGTTAGCGCAGGTCAAAAGGAATTAAGTTTAGGTTTTAACAAGTTATTTATCGATTTATAATATCTTGTTTTTTTATCAGAAAATCTTTACTTTGTATAATCTCTCGCGTGATGTAGCTCACGAAAGCCTTTGTTATGGATTTTTAACTATTAAAAATTTTATTCCTTAAAGTGAACAAATTGCGTAATACAATAATAATTTATACTTCGGCTAAATCTGGTCTAATTTGCCTCAGAAGTAGAATCTTTCGTCGCTATTTGTGCCGTGATTAAAAAAATCTATCCAAATTACTTGCTACAAGTTAATTTATATAAGAACATCATCCAAATTTTTTTAACCCTTGGGATATTCTTAAATTATCGAGCCTAAAAGAATGCTCTCAAAATGTACTTATTTTCACCATATTTTGAGTATTTTTGTGTGATTTCCTAAGATATTTGGTGTTTTAGAGTGCGGGAAACCTTGAAATTGTTGTTATATAGTTTGTTGTTATAAAAAACGTGTATTGAATCTGTCGTGGTACTGGTTGCCGTGGCAGTGTGGCTATTTCAAAGGGTCTCCAACCACGGATGCATTTCGAGTGGAATTCGCACCATAGGAAGATGATGGCAATTTAAAGTGCAAGCTCCCACGCCTGAGCAGAATTAACATTTATCTTTCTCTAGCATAAGACTCCTTCATTGTTCCTAATGAATAGCATACCCGTTTTTTTATAAGAATATCCAAAAGTTTTTAAGCCTTATGATGTTCTTAACTTTTTGAGTTTTAAGCTTTAAATGTTTTTTAAGATGTTCTTATTTTCACCATAATGTGAGTATTTTCTAAAGAAATTGGGCTATCCCAGCAAAGCCTTAACATGTTCTTAATGTATTCTTACTATTTTGGTCGATATAGCCCTATATGCTTATATAGCTTGTTCTTATAAAAATACGTGTATTGAGTAATTTTTTCTAGATCCTATTTTTAGGAACTAGATTTTTGATAACAATCCAGATTTTCACAGTCAGAATTTTCATCAAAACAATAAATCTATTTGGTAGACTTTAAAATCTCGTTAAAATAAGATTCGATGTTTTGATAGTGTTTATTAAGACACAATAGGATTTTAAGCCTTCTCGGCTCCAAAGTATCTCAGTAAAGCATCAGTACATCAATTCTAACAAATCAATAAAAAGCCCCTTTCTATGAGGTTTTAATCATGGTTTTATTGTATTTGTGAATTTACAAACAAATAAAATAATGCATTCTTTTGTTGTTCTTATCATGTTTTTTTTTTTCTTCATCAAAATCTTATATCCTGGTGGGAGGCAAAAATTGGTCTAAATTCTTGTTCTCTTGTTTTAGTTCGTTTTCTTGTTGCTGTTATATGTTTTGGAGTGAAAAATAATTAGTCCTGTAATTTGAATCAAAGTCTTCGTTTGTTATGATTCATTGGGTTTGCCTTTTGATTCTCAATTAGCAGTGAAATAATTCATTTTTTTAAATGCCCAAGCATATATCTTCTAGAGGGAAGTAAAAATTACTATGGAACATAAGGTTTTCAAAATCTATTAGTCATTTTTGGCTTTTGAGATAATAAAATAGACGATATCGGCTTAACGTGAAAACTCAGATTTGACCTCCGAGAATTCCTCACAATGCTTTGTGCGGAAAAAAATTCACCTTGAACTTTTTTCTGCGCAAAGCATTGTGGGCAATTCTCGGAGGTCAAATCTGAGTTTTCACGTTAAGCCGATATCGTCTATTAACAAATAGTCTAGATTTGTCTTCTTTCACTAGAATCTATTAGAACAAGATTGAACTAACTTATCAAGAGTTCAAAAATTTCAAGTGGAAGTTATTTTGATTTTTTGGTTTTGGTTTGGTTAACGATGACGATGTTCTTCATTTTGCTTTTCACCTCCTTGTTCATATGTAAGTATAGATTTCAAAATTGTACCGGGTTTTTCAGAAAAAAATGTGCAAGTTTGAAGTGAGGTTAAAACTGTTATAAATCTAACTTTTTCACCATTAGAAAGAAGAAAGGCTAACTTAGATTTTGAGCCATCATATTTTAAGTTTGCTTCACGTGTTCAAAAGTTGTGAAGAAAATTCGAAAAAATTCTCTTTCGAAAAGCGTCATTTTTGAGTAAATAAAAAGTAAAAATAACATTTTTTAGTTTTTTCAAAATCTTAATTCAAATTTGTACACTTTTTTTTGAAACACCCGGTGTTACTCAAAAAGCTTTTGAAATGTTTCACAAACCTAATTGATGAATTGATGAGCGTCAAAGTTATAATCACACCGGGTATCTATACCACTAAAATAATACATGAGTGTTTGCAGACTTTTAACATTGCAGTGTGCATCGATATTTGGATTAGCTTCATCACAATAAAAATTCGCCTCATATTTCAAATTTTTTTAATAAGTCAAGTTAAAATATCGAGCTGTGGTAATAATGAATCGTTAATATCACGGAATCAATTCTATTATCTGACAGTATGCTGAAACAGTGATGTAAATAATCAAGGTTATTTCTCGATGGTGTCAACCAAGATTGAGTCATTTTTTCATAGCTAATTATTTCAATCTATAGTTTCTTTTGTTTCTGCTTTTGATCAAACCTGAAAAATCAAATCACGCAAAACCAGTCCTCAGACATTTTTAATAATGTTTTTTTTAATGTATTGTTGTTCTCTGTCGACTAAATTGTGTCCGATAGGTTTATGTAACGGTCCCTTCCCCCATTTGACCACATCACGAAAGTCTTCCCTTTTAACTCTTTCTTGCCAAATTTTCGATTTGTTTTGAAGTTTCAAAAATGCAAATATTGGCCCAGTTTATTCACGCAAATATGCTTTGATAATTCCCAGACATGCTTTATGTCATACATTTCGAAATGCAGTAGCTATTATGTCATTTCGTAAAATCAGATCATAGTATACTTAAATCAGACAGGCCCGCCTCTACTCCCCCTTTTTTGAGGGCATAAGTTATTTTTACTAGACATCATGCATGACCAATGTTTATCCCCAGGTGTCAATATTTGGGTTTCGATTTCTCTGCTGACACGATCAAATGATGAAGTTTTCGTTGTGCAAAAAGTACTTTTTCACAAATGAAGAAAAAACATACTAAGTGGCTACGTTTGATTACACAGCCCCCGAGCGACCCGTTCTCCGAACTAGTTACTCAATGTAGTAAGTAAGTCTGAAACCGCAGTCGGAGGCGACCCGGAGGTTCCTCTTTCGATAGCTATCCACCCGAAGGTAGGGGAGGGTGCCACTCATTCTTCTTGAATTGCTCCACTTGCCCTTTTATCAAGCACCATTTTTGTTCTAATTACGAAGTCTTTGGTATGACCCTGCAGTTGATTGAACCCATAATCTTGCGCACCTTAGCCGGATGCTCTACCACTACACTACGGTCGCTTAGTTTTTTTAAAGCGGAGGTATCACCCTTGAAAATGTGCTATGATACTCTTTTTTGTCTGTCAAAACTACAAATCCCACGTGCCCACCTTAAAAGCCAAAGAATCACATTTCGCGGGAATTGACTTTAATAACTTTAAATAATCTTGTACACATTTTTTTCATTTTCAAGTTTTTTAATGAAAAATGACTGAACTATCCCAAATTTACCCTAAAAGGAAGGGGAATAGAATTATATCTCTTTGCACGTGAACAGTCAAAACCAGCCTGCAAAATTCACGCGATGATCTATATTTGTAAAAAGATGTTAATTGTAACAGACTGTCAGTTTGATTCTAAAAATGTCTTTTTGTGGATTTGCATGTAAAGCTTAATGACCTTGTCCGCCCACCTTTTCCCAATGGCGCTGGAAGTGTTTACATCGTGAAGTTGAATTTGTTACTTTTGGATATTTTTCTATTTTATGTTTCTCCTAGAATTTGGCGTCTCTCTCCTCTCTTCTTTCGTTTCTACATTTCCCTAATAAACACACCCATTATAACACCCCCTTCTCACAGACCTGCTAGAATTTTTCATCCAGCAGGGATAAAGATAACGGACTGAAACTCGATGGGGATTGATATTCCCATATTTTTATGGCTGGGGATTTGAATTCTTTATATTTTAAGTCAGAAAGTTCAGTGAAGACGGGGGAAAATAACCATCATATTTTGCAGTGAGGATTGTTTTATTTGATTATGTTCAGTGGGCACAAAAATGGGTAGAGTTTTCCACCGGGGACGATATTTTGGCAAATTTTTTCCAGTGGGAAGGGGTCCCAGTGGGTCTGTGAGAAGAGGGTGTATTCAGTATCAGGCCTTTCATTAGCATCTCGCTGTCTGTGGTGCTGTAAGACCGTTTTCGAAGAATACAGCGCTTTGTCAATTCATATACAGGTGACGCTCTCTAATTCGACGTTCTATTATTCGATAGGCTCTCTTATTCGATGAAATTTAAAGTCTCCGTCAATAAGAAATTCTCATAAACGACGCTCCCTTATTCGATAAACTCCCTTATTCGATGAAAATCAAATTCCCCTTGAAGATCGAATTAGAAAGCGTCAACTGTACATTTTGGAAGAAACGGTGCGATGTAACAACCAATGCGAATAATCTTTGTACAAAGTGTACACATTGCAAACAAACATTCGACTTTTGCTATAGCTGGGCTCTCATGCCGTTTCGGCTTCTTGTTTTATTTGATCAGGAAGCCAAAATTTGGCATAAACCTAAAAACAGACTAGCCTCTCTTTTTTATAAAAATTCCTAAGATTATTTTGTATCATTTTTAGTTTGATAAACTAAGAATTAAGAAGATCGCAAGGACATTTAAAGGTTTTGTTTTTAAATAAGAGTGACATCATTTGCTTACTCGTCAATTTTAATTCACAAGCTTTTTCACATTGGATTGACACGGATATCGAGCTAGAATTGTCGGAAAGAGGAAAACAAAAACATTTTTTTTTATTAGATCAGCATAATTCGACAATAGGCAGACATTGTCCTGATATGAAATATGTGTCTGGTATGAAACGGGAGCACTTATGTAAAAGAAATCTTCAAGCCTTAAATTCATAAAAAATAGAAATAACCAAATTTAATCTATTGTCGAAGCCAATGATATAATGACAGCTTTGTGCACGTTTTTCTAGTAAGCATCGATGGCCAAAATATTAAGAACAAGCTAAGAACATTTTTAGGTTTGCGGAATCTAAAACACCCGATTTCTTTGGGAAAAAACTCTCAAAATTATGAAATTAGGAAAATTTTAAGAACATAGGAAGACTTCCAATTGTTCGATGTTCTTTTAAAAGCAAACGTGTATTGTGATAATTTAAAGGGGCCATCAGAATCTTGAAACAGATATGATTTTTGAATTAATCACCGACCTCATCATCTATCCATCCTTTTGTAGTTAAAGACGCTTTTAATAGAACTTTTAGCCAAGATGATAATAAGAAGGAATTTAGAACAATCTGAGCCTTTAGATTTTCGGAAATCTCAAGTCCAAAGTTGAAAGAAGTACCTTAACCACTTAATTTTTGCGTGGACTTTTTTTCTCGAATTGAGTATCCAAATTTTTCGCGTGGAGAAAATTTCGCGAATCGGCCTCTTTTCACCCAATTTCTTTCATTTTCCTTTTGGTTTTGGCCAAAATCCGGGTTTCAAATATTTCGCGAGTACTAATTTACGCGAAATGGGCCAAAATTCTTGAAAATCCTGGCCCCAAAAAGAAAACACTATCAGATATTCATCCCAAGAAGTAAGCGTTTAAGCCTAAAATGGGCTTTTCCAGAAATAGTCCGTGCGCCCCCTGTCGAGGATATCGGGAATCCAGGGGGTTAACGATTTTTGTTCAAAATTGGATACCCAGGGGATTAAATATCTACAAGGGAGCGGATATCCAGGGGGTAAAGTGTCTTTTCAAGTAAAAAATACGATATCCAGGGGTAAGCATCTTTTAAAGAGAGGATATCTAGGGGGTTGAGCATTTTTAAGAGTGGATATCCAGGTGGGTCTTTACTAATAAAGTAGGATATCCAGGGGGTTCGATACTTCGAAAATCAATATCCTCAACGGTGGGGGTTAAAATTCTTTTCTGGAAAAGCCCAATTCTACATATGCCTAAAAAATTAGACTACTCATTTCATACTCTCGTAAAACTGTCAGCGAAAAACACAAAATTGAAGAAAGTTACCTGTGATAAGTATGCTTGAAGGAGACATATTGAAACTTCTTTTTAAAATGTTGTCAACACGCGTTTCTCAGTACGTCTAAGTGTTTCAGCTTTCAGATTTTTAACCATATTTATATACACACGTTCAAATTTTCGAGCTAGCTGCAAAAACCCCGATTTACAAACTTTCCAGCCCCCTAAATGACATGACACGAAAATAGTAACAAAGCCAATCTTTTGTTGTTCGAAAAATTGAGACACAATAGATTGGGGCAAAAGGCACTTAACTTTATATAAGCTAATGGTCTCGACTAAGCATATAATTTGTGCCCGCCTATTTCAAACTTAGCTCCGATGTGGGCGTTTTAACATCCCTCCTACATAGGAGTTCTTTAAATCTATATATGGGGTGAAAATTGAATATGTCAGCTCTCTATCATAGATAATATTTTTCAAATTCGTAATTAGCCTTTCAGCGACGATCAACAATAGATCTCAAAATGACAATAGTAAATATTAAATATGGTTTAGCTCATAAATAGGGGGCTAGGTCCTAATTTCAAGAGATGTTTTACAAAAAAATAGGTTCCTATGATATATTTCACACTAGGTGCGTGCAAATTTTTCCATTAATGATACAACACGATTTGGTCCATCCTCAACATCTTCTGAACGTCACTTTGACGTCACAAATAGAACGTATTGTTTTCTCATGCTAAAATCATTGTTGAGTAAGGTTCATGTTAACGCGCACGGGATCCCGGATCTTGTCTGTGTGGGAGACTCTAAAAAAGATGTTAAAAATAGTAACATAATATTAATACTTATCTAGCGTTCATTTTTTAAACCTTTTTGTACCTAATATTCAATGTGTAAGCTTTAACCTTTATATTTAGATAAGCCATGTTAGATTGTCTGTTAAGTCAATTAAATTGTTTTTTTTTTTGAGGATTTCCGACAAGGTCTTGAGGCACTTTGTGACTATAGAACTTTTTCATCTGTTACAGTAGACTTTCTCTAATTCGAATTTCAAGGTGGGGGGAAATAATTTATTCGAATTACAGAAAAATTTGAATTGTAGAAAGTCTCTCCAAATCGAATAACCAGCTTAAGCAAGCTAAAAAATCGAATTACGGAGAAAACTTTCATAGTGTGCAGGGGGGGTCAAGGTCCCACCTAAAATTTCAGGTCCCAGCACTTGAGAAACTCCCACCTGATAGTTGACTTTCCAAGTCCCACCTAAAATAGGGATTTTATTTAATAAAAAATTTTTAATTACCAAATTTCGATGTGCTGACCTCCCCTTCAATTTTTACTTGTTCACGGATAGGAAATGTAAAGCAATTCAATTCAACAACAACAAACTGTGATATGAATTTAAGTTTTTAAAATTTCCATAAGAGTCCCACCTAAAGATTTCTAGTCCCACCTCAACCTATTTCCCCCACCTGAAAGTCCAAAATTTCAGACTCCCACCTGGCTGTTTTGGACCCAAAAATCCAAAACCCCCCCTGCAGAGTGGGGGGGGGGTGCACACTATGTAAATGATTAAAAATGATCGAGATAAAAAGTTGAATAAAACGTTGATTCACGAACGCTAAAAACAGGGGGGGTCGGTAGTAAAATCTCAGACAAATTCTCAGAAAAATTTTCGAGATTTTTTGTCAATACAAAAAAGAATTTAATTCTAAGGGCAAAACATTAATTTTTGCACAAAGTGAAAAATGTGTCACAGAAATAATCATTTTTTAGCTTCTTTTGTAAAATCAGTCCGAAAAGCAACCAAAAAATAGGTGGTCTTTAGGACAAATTGTCCCAAAAGCTTTTACTACCAGGGTAGTAAAATACCTCTTCCAAGAGTCTGGGTGGTGGTATGTAAAAATTCGTAAAAATCCTTTTACTACTCATATATGTCTGAGATTTTACTACCGACCCCCCCCTGCTAAAAATAACTTTTAAAATCTTGATATAAATATTCAATAAGCCCGCTCTAATATTCGAAGTGACAATAAAAAAAATTAAATAGAAATTTCAAATCTTTATAGCATTCGAATGAGTTCAAAAACCTTTACACATTGAAAATTCGAGTTAGCGAGAGAATTTGTCTGAAGGAGGACGACAAATTGTTCAAATTATAGAAAGTTTCGAATTACAGAAGTCCGAATTAATGAGAGTCTACTGTATTTTGAGTGTAGCGGCTGCCTCGTTTTGAAACCATTATTAGCTAATTTAATCCCTTCAGTCGTCAAGTGTTTCTTTTATAAATAAAGTAAACTTATTATAAACTCCTCCGGGAATCAATTACCGTAGCAATATTTTGAAAACGAGGTAAGCGTCGCTACGTAATCGTAATGTCTACTCAAGACAATGTCATATCTCAAATTGATATTAAAAAGTTGTTGCAAATTAAATTTTCTGACTCATAGTGTGCAGTGGGGTCTTTACTTAACCGAAAAAAAAGTTCTGAAGCTTGTCTGAAAGAAGCTTTCCCGTAAATTTCTTGGCCAATAGCTTAAAAAGCTTTTTTATCAAATTTTCTATACCCTTCCTTTACCCCTTACTCTCCTTTCCAATTCTTTTGAAAACCGTTATTACTTACAGTATCCCTCCCTCCCTTTTTGTGATTTTTGAGGAGGCTCTACCACCCCTTTTCTAGAAAGAGGGGGCTCCCAGAAAAAAATTGTATGGGGTTTTGAGAAGGACATCCAAAAGGACATCCAAAGCGAGATACAAAATCAAAAAAAAGTTGGATTACCAGCGGATTTGGCATATTATTTTTGTGGATATCCAAGGGGGTTCATGGACAACTCATGGATATCCGGGAGGACATACAATTTGAAAAATCAAAAATGATGAAATATTGAGCATTCTCAAGTCTTAACTATTCTTGATGATGAAGCAAGAAAGAGTTAATTTAAGTTAAAGTCAAGAGTCAATGCTAAGCCTGGCTTATTACAAAAATCAAAAAATTGCCCGTAAAAAAGCTCAATCTTTAAAACTGGATGGAGCTCTTTGATAAAAAATGTCAATCCTTTAGTCTTCTTCTCGTCCTATATTTATCTCCTGTTTTGTATAAAAAAGGAGACAATTGCAACCGCTTTCAGTCAGGATGCAGTGAGGGTAGTCATTGACTTCCAAGCCCGAAGGGCTAGACTCGAGACTCCTAGACGGGAAATGAAACTACTTATTTCCATCCAGAATGCCCGCGCTTGGTTTTTACACAAACGTCGGGTTGAAAGTAAAATCTATTGCTAGATTCTAAAAAATGCAGTCCCCAAAAACAAAGGAACCGCTAGATACAATCCGTCCTCATGATTACGGCGCGTTTTAGGCGCGTTCTGAATGGAAAAAAAATTGGCTTCACGTTTTCTTGCCTCTACTCTAGCCCTTCGGGCTTTAAACTCAACGGGGTTAGTGCATCTAGCCTGTAGCAACCAGTTATCCGAACGTGTATGGGCAATTTTTTTTGAAAGAAAAAACAAAACAATACCATTGCATTAGGGTGAAAAAAGTTAAATACTTTTAGAGCAGAAACTTTCGCGGACAGAAACTTTCGCGAGGTTCGCGAATTTTACTTATGGAACGAATTCAGCGGATATAACTTTCTTGAAAAAAAGGCAAATGTCGCGAAAAGTCGCGAAAGTTTCTGCCCTTAAAGTATTATATTCCTTTACACACTAGAGGAGTAATTCGAATTTTGAAAAAGATTATGGTACAGGCTACAGTGCATCCAGCGGTGATTCTTTCAAATTAGTGCGAAAAGAAGAGAGCATGAAAATCTCTTATAGCCTACAGCGCAGCCAACATCTTGCGGTCGTATTTGAAAATAGTGCTAATGAGTTGACGGAATTTGAAATTATTGTACCAGTATCCTCTCAAACGCCACCTAAAGCTAGTGAGTCTGCGACCGCAGTCGGAGACAACCCAAAGGCTCCTCTTCCGATAGCTATCTGCCCGAAGGTAGGGGAGGGCGCCACTCTTTCTCCCTGGATTTCTCCACTTACCCTTAATCCTTCCCTTAATTGCTGAGCATCAAGCAGAGAGGCATCAAGTACCATTTTGAGTATATTTGGTATGACCAGGCTGGTGGTTGAACCCACAACATTGCGAACCGTAGCCGGATGCTCTACCACTGCACTACGGTCTACCTAAAGCTACAATGGGGAGACTCTGAAGGTCCTACCTGTAACGAGAAGAGACCATTAGCAAGCTTCCCTCTTTTTAGTACATACTAAAACTTGGAGAAACGAACGGTTCTTACCTGTCCAATTTTTTCCTGTCTCCGTTCGTTGCTGAAAAAATAAAGAAAATATGGAATTATCAGCGGTATAATTATAGTCTTATAGTCTCAAGCGATTTCAGTTCCTGAACATTCACGGACGTTCCTGGAGCGTCCCGGAACGTTCTCGATCGTTCCTAAATGTCCTGAAACGTTCTAGAGTACATTTTCTAGCGTCCTAGTGATGATACATAAGCTAACTACATCTATCTGCAGACACGTGCAGTGGCGTTGTGGGAAAATTTTTCTGGAGGGGCCAGAGTCAATTTTTTTAAAATGGCGTCCTCCCCCCCCAATTTTCCAAAGTGGCGCCCACCAGTTTCAAAATTTTTACTAATTCATTTGACTAGTAATAACGAGGAAGGAAATATTTAGTGGATAAAAGTAGATATGTCTTTGATGAATGGAAAAGGGATAAACAGGCCCCTCCATGGCTGGGACCGACTAGAAAATTTTGAAAATCGACTACCAAGATGCCCCAAATCACTAAATAAAAATAGACAATTTTGACACTTGCTAGAGTGAAAAGAAACTTGAAGAAACAATGTGTAATACGAGAGAAGCGAGCGAAAAAATTGATGTTTTATCATTTCAATATTGTAAGAAATTTAAAATTATCTCAGTAAAATTGGTCCTGGGGCGCATATAGTATGCTTTTTAAGATTGAGGCGTTTAAAAAAACTCTTTTGGCGCCCCTTGCTCTTCGGCGCCCCTTCAAAAAAGCTCCGCTGGGGGGGGGAGCATGCCCCCCGGCCCCCCCTACCACAACGCCACTGGACACGTGTTTTTGCCTTCCCATGACTCATCAGTGCAGCTCTGGTAAGCGAGCATAGACTGCTGTTGTCACCAGAGTGCTCAAAACTCTAAAAAAAAACACTAAGAAAGCTAAATTGTATATATATCATTTATCCTAAATATTGAGTTTCTTTATAATTTTTCTACAGGCCTCAATGGAGAGGAGAAAGATATGGAATACGAGAGCAAAATGGCGCAATGGAAATGTAAACTGAGCTATGGCACATCAAGGCCGCATGTCTCGGCCTCATTCGCACACTGTTTCAAACATCCAAGCCAATACTGTCGTCAACATGCCGTTTCAATGAATGGCTGTAAGCAATACAAAAATATGGGTTTATACTGTTGTTCTATGCAGACTATTGATAAAAAGCTGACCCGTAAATTCAAGAATTATGAATCGCCAGAATTCATGACCAGAGAGCAGTTCTTGTCTATCACGTCAAACGAAGATCGGGCTCTTCAGATGTTCTTGTTTTTCGCAATGGATGTGAAGATAGGTAACATTAAATCGAAGGAAGAGATGGCTGCGTTCATTTCATTGGTTAGTGTTTTAGAAAAGAAATTATTGTACCTTTTGTGTTGTAAAATTTAGTCATTTAGTAAAGGAACCACTTGACTTATTCTCGCAAGTCGGGAAAAAGCTTACATTTAATTGATTTTGACTTTTAAAAATAGACAAATACTAATAGATAGCCCGGTGGTGAAATCGCCTTTCTTTGCTTCAACCTTTTAAGCCAAAGTAAACCAGTCCAACATTTCATCCAACATTTCAAATGTTGGATGAAAAACTAAAAACGTTTAATAAAAATCTAAAAAAGTCATTGATTATGCCGCAAATGTTGGATCAAATGTTTGGCGAAACAAACTTCGTCCATCACTTTTTCCTTCTTTTTTACCGTTTTTTGAAAATTTTACATAGACACACAAACCTGCCCAACATTTCATACAACATTCAAAAAGTGGTATTAAAGTGAACAAAAACGTCAATAAACTTCGAGTATTAAGGCCAGGGCAAACCAGTCTAACATTTCAAGCAAGCAAAGATACTAAAATCAAAATTAAACCCACAATTCACCATTATTATAGGTTATGATGGATACTCATTTCTTAACTAACATGGAGGAACATCTCTCTAAAGAAATTATGGTAGAGTTCGAAAAACACAAATATTTTGATCACATCAAATACATTGGACGTGGTGCTCTTCACGTTAAAGGACTGGCTTTCTACCAATGGATTTCAACGACTTTGAACGCATTTCGGGCTAGTTTTGATAATGTCACTGAAGACCAGATAAAGCCCCTCAATTTTGTAGGTAAGTACGATCCCGGTCAAAATATATTGAGAATCTTGGTTATCTCCTCGTTTTAAGAAATTTAAATTCGGGCGAGCAAGTCGATTTTGGGCTATTTGTTAAATGTGATCGAATATTTCAATTTAAGAGGGGTTTATCCCGCTAAGGCCCTAAAACTCAGAATCGAAACTCTACCCTCATAACCTAACTTAGAGCGCTTCCTAATCGTTTGTGGCTACAAGATTTCGTGGAAATCTTCCTTTTTTCTCAAATATTTTGACCCGGATTGTAGACATAAAGAACGGAAACATAAAGTGTACAATAAATAAGGATTTCCTCCCCCGAGCCCTTGCTCGTGCTATGACAATTATAGATAAAGATAATATAGTGTAACCTTTAATTAGCGGACACTCTAAAAGGCGGACACCCCTGATAGCAGACAAAATGTTTTCCCCGGCAGATTCCTAGTCAAAACCTTATAAAAAAGTTTCCAAAAGGCGGACACTCAATTAACGGAAACTCCAATAAGCGGACAGTTTCTTTGCACAAAATGGTCAAAAGCCTATCATTTTCTAGGAAGATTTTAATCGGTTTCACCACTAAATCGAAATGCTGAATGTTTTGAAAGAGAAAACAGGTACTCGAGAACGCAAAATAAACATAACACCAAGAGTGGCCTCTCGTTAATTCCTTCTTCCAGAGGGTATAAATCTAATTCTTAGAATCAGAGAAAAATTCGAAATATAAAGAGTATTTTACACTATTTTCCAGCTGAGGGGACCAATGTTTTAGTTCGGATTACAGAAAGATTCGAATTACAGAGGTTCGAAAAAGGGGGTTTACTGTACACCATTTACAGTATACTTTCAGAAGTTTGAAAATTACCATTAAAAAAGGGCTTTGTATTGGTAGGTCACTTACCTTGAGTGCAACGGAGTTATTTTCTCTAAGATAATTTTTGATGATTGCCTATATCGGTCACTACTAATCCCTGACTACTTTATTGGATCAGGCTTCCCATATTAGAGGAAGCTTATCCAGTATTGAGACTGACTAGTCCACCATTTCAATTCCAGTTGGTCGTCAAACAGCGTCATTCGAATGTTTTGAAATTCAAACAGCGTCATTCGAATGTTTTGAAATTCAAACAGCGTCATTCGAATGTTTTGAAATTCAAACGCTCGAAAATCTAAGGTTAAATAGAAACAACATGATGGACCAGTCGACTTAAAATCTAAACACACTTCTACGGGAAATCAGCTCGGTAAAGGTAATCATGGGTAATCTTGCCAAACGCGCTCTGATAGTGATAACGACTTTCTGTCGAGCTAAATTTTTAAGTGTCTTTGCGTTTAGCCAACAGGTAGTCGTTATGGGGGCGCAATCAGTCCTAGTTAGCCGTGATTCATTTTGTTCGTTAAAATGACCTATGACAATGACCTTTTAATTTTTTTAGATTTACCTGAAACATTGCTTTTTCCAACAATGGCATTCCAATCGGCCGCCATAACATGGAGGTATTCGTACTCTACTATCACAAATCATTCGAAATCTGGACAGTCGTTTAGTGAACTTTCGGACGGAGATGCAGACAACCTGGCACAGATTTTGTACCATTTGAAAGGAAACATTGTCCAGTTACCAAAGTTGCTCAATATCTGGAAAAGAGTCAGATTGGTAGGTTTTTTATAAAGAACGATCTCGTGGTCCCGGTCACTGACCTTGGCTTGACGGCCGACGGGAACGTGCCACTGGAGTTTGAAAAATAGACCCTGTCAGATATGAATATTTGGTAAATCTGGGACCCTGTCAGAAAGACTTAAACCCTGAAAAGTGGCCAAAATAACTAAAAGTAGACGAAAAATTGAAAACCCTTCTAATTTACACCCTATGAATTTCTAAAAATTACCAAAAGTAGACCCTGGTCGGATGCATATTTTGTAAATTAGTCAATTTGGGACCCTGTCAGATATCTTCAGAGAGCCTAAAAAAGGACCCTTACCAGCGGCACGTCCTTGTACCCAGGTTTGCCAAAGTGCCCCGCCCCGGGCTCACGAGTCACAGATCAGGGCCTACAACATTGTTTCCTGTTATAGAATTGAAATTTCCCGACTTGATCCCCAAAACAATATCTTTATTTGGTACTATCAAGTAGTTTCTTTACTCTTCATTAGGGAGTGAATATGCTTTCCTAGCGTAATACACCCCTGTATCACAGACCCGAAAACTTGGCAAAAATCTCGTCCCCGGTGGAAAAATACCCTATAATTTCAGCCCCACTGGGAAATTGGTAATACACCCCTGTATTACAGACCCGAAAACTTGGCAAAAATCTCGTCCCCGGTGGAAAAATACCCTATAATTTCAGCCCCACTGGGAAATTGACTTTGATTTCACCCCCATTCGAAATTCAATGTTTAAAAATTGCACTCCGAAATTATCCGCACTGGATTTTTTAATCTTGGAACAATAGAATTTCTATCCCCATTGAGATTTCAATTGGAATTTTAATCCCCTGGGGATCAAAGAGGAAAAGGTTCTGAGGATAAAATAAGTAAATCTATTAACAGATGAACGTTGTTCTGCAACACGAACCTTTTCAGACTTCAAACTGGTCATTTTTCTTGTTGGCCAAACAGTTTGTGTCAATTTTTTTCGAACTAGTCCAAAGGTTTGTTGACCTGAAAAAAAAAACACAACCATCTTATGTCCAAATGACGCAAAAACAAAAGTCACATGTGTGCAGGTGCAAGCATCCTAACTCCCAACTTGAACGAAGTTGAACGTTTATACAGTCAATTAAATATTAACTGCCAGACCAAAAATTCGAAATAAAATTGCTTTTATCAAAGTTCCTTGGTGTTGGCTGGACATCCAAGACATGCTTGTGAATTGGCAATTGCCTTCTTATGGGGGAATAAAATGTCTTGACTAAAAAAAGTAATATTTTAAATCCTTTGTTTGAGGATGATGACGTTTATGTAATTGTACCTTTCTGTATTTGCTTGGAAAAAGCGGAAGTCTTTTTAGGCTCGAAACAATTAAGCCATTATAGCTTTAAGGCTACGTTTGTTATTTTTAGGACGAAATGCTAAAATCGTGCTCTCATTAACTGTTCAAGATTTTCTAGCCATAAACCTAAAAGCGTGCACAAGAAATTTGTTATCTTTTAATATGAAAGGCTAAATCGTGCACTCAAGGGTCACCCGCCCTTCATTATGAGGTAAACACTAGACTAGTAAACTAGTCGGTTATTACTTATAACCTTATAATAAAACTGTCAATCAAATAATGTAAACACTAATTAAATATTCAGCGTACGTGAGAGAAAAGGAAAATAACCGACTAGAAGCTACTTCCAACGCCTTTTTTTCTTCACCTAAAATCGTAAGGAGAGACGTACAGATTTCTGTATGTCTGACCCGTGCTGGATTGCATTTATTTTTCTTTCTGTTTATTGCGTTTTTAGAAATGCTCATTTATTTATATGTTCCCATGTTCAATGTTACTATGAAATATCATTGAGTCAAAAAAGTTGGATGGATTCTCAAAAACCTAAAAAAAGTTGTAAAATTAAACAACGTTTTTTGAGGGAAGTAGCTTCTAGTCGTTGAAATTCAGAAAAGAGACGCAACTTCACCCCTTCGATTCTTTTTATTTGGAGCTTGATTTTTTGTATATGGGTCTGTTTTCAACGACTAGTTTACTAGTCTAGGTAAACACCTTTCTAGAAAAAAACTATAATTTTGGAAAGTATTATGTGAGTGTTATGTAATTTTGTGATGTAGGGCTTTTTCTCAAAATTTCTTTAAATAGACTTGTTAATAGGAAGAATTTTCTCGTGCTTCTTTCTAAAATTTGACTGCACGATAATGACGAAGTATGTGTCGCTACACGGTTTTTTATAAGAACAAGCTATATAAGAACAAAAGGTTTGGATGACAAGAATATTAAGAACAAGTTAAGAATATCTTAAGGCTTTGTGGGCTTTAAAACACCCGATTCCTTAGAGAAATGAACGAAAATAAGAATTTTAGGCTTAGAACTCGAAAATTTAAGAATATCTAAAGGCATTAAAAAAATTTGGATTTTCTTATATAAAAAAATACGTGTATGTGTTGCTAGTTGCTTTTTGCGTTGGCATGTTGCCCCATGAGTAACAACATCGATTTAAGCACGATTCCATATCTCCTGACACGAAGTGCAAAAAAAATTGTAACCGCCTTTAAAGTAAAAAGGTGTTGTTTTTACTTACTGTTAGAGATTAAAACCCTAATTAGTCCAAGGTACCTAAAAGCAAAAATACAGTCGCCTCTCTTAAAATTGATCTTCGAGGGAATAAAATTGTAAAATCTTACGTTTCTTTCAAGCTGAGGGAATCAATCTTTTCGCTCGAATTACAGAAAGATTCGAATTACAGAGGTTCGAATAAGGGAGAGTACGAACCATCAATGATAAAAATAATATCTCCTCATACATCCATCTCCGTATTTAATATATTTGGAACCTACACCGAGACCTTGACAACTTAAAGCGCCATGTCACTGGAAAAGAAGGACCCCAATATCAGCAATATCAACAAGAATCGTGACAGACATAATTTTGACCCTTCCAGGTGCACAGTCTGGTATAATTCTAAAAAAATACTCCCTTGTAGCCCTTGCACACTCCCTAAGAGTAGTCAAATGACCATAAAATGTCAGATATACTAAATAAACCTACAGTTGATTCTCCCTAATTCGAACTTGAACGGAGAATCTTTTTTGTTCGAATTACAGAGACATTCAAAGTATAGTAAATATATTAAGAGGTTTTCTCCTTGAGGGGGGGGGCTTGGATTATAGAAAGATTCGAATAATCGAAGTTCGAATAAGCGAGAGTCTACTGTAAAACTATGATTCGAAAAATGTGAGTCTATTTCATACTATGAAATGAATTGGTCTTTATTTTCAGGTTTTGAATACCAGGAACCCGTCACCTGTAATGGATATCCCGCAAATAGGATTGTACTCTGAATGCATGTACGAACCTCTGTGTAGGGGTATGGTAAGGATGGATCCTGTCCTTTGTAAACCAAAAGGCATCATCCCAAGAATTGCATGTGAAGGTGCGAACAAGATTTTCAAATACCGTCGTTTTTGTATAAGATTCCCATTTTTGCACTAAGATTCTTGTCAGTTTTCCGAAATCTTTCCGCTATTTTTCCCGGGCTTACCGGCATGAGATTGGAAAGGGTTTGTCTCTAGAGGTACGGGAAATCTTGTGCTTACCCATACAAAACTGCCTAATTTTCCAAAGCTTATTTTTCAATTACCCGAGGTACTGGTCTGTTTCCGCTAGAAAAGTGACAAAGGAATCTTAGTGCGGAAATGGGAACTGTTACCGTGAAAAGCACAGCTCAAAATCATATATTTACGCTGTGCCGACGAATCGAGATTCTATTCATCGCGCAATTAGCGAAGACAAAAGTAACCATGACGACCATCCAAGATCTTGGATGAGCGTCATAGTCGATATTTTTATTCCCGTCGTTGAAAACACAACTTACAAAAAGTCATCAATGCTTTTTAAAAAGAGTCAGTGATAGAGAATCATAACATACAGTCTGTCTATTATTTCGATTCAATTAAAGTGACATTTCCATAATTAAAAGTTTAGTAATTACTGTTATACATTTGGGGATCATGTAAAAGATTTCTTTCGAAATAAACTCATTTCAACTACACTTGGGGGTTTCTGGGGAATTCGTAAATAGTAAACTGCATACTGATACAGTCTGCTAGACATTAATATGGTAATATTTGCTCTTCATCTTTGATTTTTTCTACAGTGATTAGATTGACACATGCGCGATAAAATTTCTATTATTTGTCTTCATAGGTTACTATTTTCTTTGAAAACGTAACCTATGATACTCAGGGTAGGGAACTGTATGAAAAATGACGGTACCTTGCTTTTTTATTTCAATAAGCTGGTATGAGCTGGAGTTTTCAAAAAATACTTTTCTAATTGGTCATTTGAAGTAATGGAGATAACGCGTTCTTTAGAAAAGAGAACAAAATTGTTTTATTACAGGTTAACGAGCAACCAAATCAATTAAGAGTTTGTAAAAACTCCAACCTGTCCTGCCTGTCCTAAACTAAGACCAATTACCCTAATTTGAGCTAAAAATAAAGAAATCGATTTTCGAGAATCAATATAAAATTTAACCTTTAGCCCTGACCTTCTTAGCTAGATGCTTTTTCTGGAACTCGAATTGTTACTTTACCCGCTAAGTAGTACTATCGCATACCTTATCGGGGGAAAAAATGTCGGAGTTTTACTTAGTCGGTTTTTTTTTTCGTCGGGGAAAATTTCATCGTCAACTCTCAAAATTTTCGTCACTTTCCCCCGATTTTTTTTTCCCCGATAAGGTATATCTATATTAAACTTTAATCAATACCTCGATTTAAAAGCCTAGAACGGCGAATATTGCGTATTTTTGATAGCGCGTGTCTTAAATTAAATGGCATTGACGGCTTATTACGCCTTTTAACGTCTGGCGTAAAATGGGCGGGCGAGCTATTTCTAATTTTTATATTCAAGAACCTTTTTATTATAGTATGCCCACGACCATTACGTATGATACTGATCATTGCCGATGTAAACATCCTCTCCAACACTGACATGTTCAACAAATTGGTCGTCTTTCTCAACAAGTTCATCAGTAAAACTAGAAAAGTTCGCATACAGTTGGCATATCAAGCTAAAATCGGTGGTAATGTGATGTAAGACATCTTAATATTAGATTTTACTGAGCTCAAACCTCTTCTTCATTAATACAATTGGATACAAAGATAGTTACAGTGGAGTTTCTTTGACTCGAACCTCTATAACTCGAATGTCTCCTTATAACTAGGACAAGTTTTATGGTCCATTCAGTTAACAATGCCTTATAAACCTTACTCCATAACTGGAAATTTGCTTAACTCAAACAAATTTGTGTTCCCACGGTCGGAACCATACGTTCCCGATTTCGTGGAACAAGAAATTTGCACTTCAATAGTCCATCCCCTCCCAAAAAGAATCGGCAAGGAATGAGACATTATCTTTGAAAAGTTGGACCTTGTTTAAGCTATTTAAGCAATTATGGCTAAAGCTTCCGTATGTTTTAGAGAATTTTGAGAAAAGCCTTCCTACGCGAATAATAAAAGGCACTATCTTCCTTCTTAGCATAGAAAAGCATTGCCTACGTCTTCAAATATCTCTCCATAACATCACATTTCCAAACTTTTTTCACAGCTTCTCAAACGAATATAATAAGGGAGATAACATCGCGCAATTCTTGATCCGAGAAAGCTCCAATGCACATATTATCAGTATTACCTCCCTAATACGAGCATCAGCGAAACAACTGAACCTATACGATCAACATCACGTTCAACACGCCATCCTTCTTGTCACGGAGCAAATCACGGATCAAATTTTCGATCAATATCTGCACGATGTATGGCTTGATGCTGAACTTAGAGGGGGAATAAGCACCTATGGTGTGTACTACAGACATAACCGATGGCTGCATCAATCTCTTTTCGAAGGCATACAAAGTAAACTGTATCATATGGATTCGGATGCATTTATAGATGGTTTTTGTAATGGTAAGAGTTTTTTAGTTTTTGACGATTTCATATTCATCCCACCTCCTAAATCATTCCCTTTTTAGTGACCTTGTGTAGACGATAGGATCGTATACCCTTTAAGCGGCATTTCATAAATCCTATTTTAGTTATCTATTTTATTTTCCGATTTATTCTTTTATGCTGGCATGATAATGATTAAACAATTTTTAGGTCTCCATTTCCTTCTAATGTCCGTGCGGGAAAATTGTATTTAAAGTTAAGGATGAAGAAGATTAATTCATAGAGTGCAACATTGGAATTTGATCACAGCATTAAAAAATTTGTTAGCAATACACCTTTCCGACAGTAGTCGTGTGGTCAGGTGCGCGCCACTGTATCATTTAATTTACCACCCTAAACTCGATCCAATCCTTTTTTTACACTTTTTTCTATTGTCTTTCCGGCGCGATAAAAAAAGACTTGGACGGTTTTAGGTTGGTAAAACGGACAAAAAAAATGCCTGTGCGGCAATTTGCGGCTACGGTTGAAAAGGTGTATAAAGATTTCTAGATGTTCCGTTAAACATACCCTTAACTTTTTCGTGTTTATTTTCTCCATTTAGATCCTCAAGTGTTGACTCTTTATTCCACACGAAGATTCATCCTAAAAAAGAACGAAAAAAGATCTTTCATAGTACGAATGACCAAGGATCAAAGAAAAGCCAATTTTAATTTTCACCAATTTCGTGGTCAAACGAAGATGATACATATACGAAAACAGGAATGGAAAATCCCCTTTGATGCTACTATGAATTTCAATTTGAACCATAGTGTACGGGCATCCTTGAACATCATAGGTTAGTAATGTTATATAGGGCTTTGCACTGTAAAAAATAGTAAACTAGCGAGTGAAATGTGACTGAGAAATATGTACGTCGTTCCTCAATATTTTACAGTTTTAAAGTTTTCCTATCTGGGACAGCTTTCCGTCCCGGTAAAGTATATATAAAGGCCTTTCCGTCTCAAAATGCTGGACAATATATCAAAATTTCAAGACTAAATGCTAATTTGCTTTGTAAAATGCATTAATTCCGTCTCAGATTAAAAACTTTTTTGTGATGAATGATTTTAACCTACTAGTATGAAAATCTTCAAGTTGTTGATAATGTGCATCTTAGTTAATTCGTTGTTGAATCAAACAAGTTCCTCTTTTAGTCAAAGACCAAATCCATGATTAATGAATGCCAAAAGATAAAAATTCGAAATCTAACCCTAAGGCATTCGTCCTGCCGGCAGCATCTTTTCAACATGAATGACTTCATATCTAAAACTACCTGTTACTAAAAGGCTAAATTTGCTTGATGCTAAAAATAACTTGCATCAACTTGTTGATGACGTCATGGAGAATATTTTGCTATCTTGGTGCACGGTATAGAAATCTCCAGTACCGGAAACTCAAGTTTTTTTTTCTTTATTGTCTGAGTTTTTGTTTTTATAAGCACATAATGCATTTCGGCTGAGATTTTTCGGATCTTGAATAAGCTTAACATTTGATCAAAATTTCTTAAATTATTTTTTGATATGCCAGAGCGGAGTCCCTTATCTTATCACACAAATAAAAAAGAATACACCGAAAATATTCTTGCATCGCGCTATTACACCAAAACAATTATTTTATCAATAGACAGGGATGTAGAAAATAGGTAGATGAATTTTTATCAACATGAAAAGCTTCACCCTCACCCAAGCTTCACCCTCACCGAGGTATTCATTCCCCAATAACGCCTGAAAAATCCCCTTTTATCAATTGCGTATCACGCTTTTTGAAATCATAGATCACGTTATCACGTTAAAAAGTCCTAATTTACGCGCCATCACGCAAACTGCCGGGTGGAATGAGTCTTAAATGTGTTTTTCATTTCTTGCGAAAAAGAATCAATGAAAGTTAGAGTTTTTTTAGATTTTTTCTTTTAAGTTTTTGATAAAAATCGTGGAGCCTCGTATTCCATTAAATTTTTTCTTATAAAAGCCAATTTTGTTATGCTTCTCCGATGAATATATGTATTATTATGTCAAATTCTCTAAGTTTAGAATCTATCACAGTTACGTTGTCATTATGTAACATGTTATAATCCAATCAAATTACGTTATCATTACGTAACCCTTTTTTAACAGCGTTTCTTATTTTATATGCTATGAACTAACACTTTTTCAGGAGCAACACATCCTTAGTCATTTCCGTGTAACTATTTTTCGCGCTAAAAAGTCAATTTTTTTGCGGTTATCATCATACTAACAACTTTTTGAGAACTAAAAGACGTCTTTAATACATATTTTTGATGACATAAAAAGCATCCATGATATTTACCATATTGTTATGCTAGAGTTACTGACCCTTGTTACGATACAATATTTTTGACGCTCCCCCAATCGCTTCAGTTTACACACAAGTGTGAGATTTTCATTCATCTCTCGTGCTTCTAAAAAAGGAAAATAATCGTGACTTTCAGACACGATTTGTTTTCTAAATTCGGGAAATATTATGTAATTAAAATGATAAGACAATGCTCTATTAATTACAAACTTTGCATCCAGCATTATTCTTGATTGGGCGTGGGAAATAATCTACTTAAGTTACACTCCACCCTTTTATACGTGCTCTGAAGAGATTCCCCCCCCCTTCGGATAGCGGGTGGTAAGCTCGGTAGAAAGAAATTGAAAAATGGTGTAATTTTAAGCCTAAATGGAATATCGAGCAACCCGGTCAAATTTCATTTTCAAAATGTTTTTATACTTTTTCTCAATATCGAAATTCCGACTGATTTTTCGCCAAATTCCGTTTTTTTTCCATACTGAAACAGACCAATTTTCCGTCTCCGACAGACGACCTAAATCCCGAAATTCAGTCCAAATTTTCTTCGAATTCCACCACTCCGCCCGAAAACGACACGGTTACTCTCCTCCGCCAACCGTTAACTCCCCCTGATAAAAACTTGTAAATTTATTGTCTTACCCCGGTCACAAATTACATTTATTAGGGCAACCGGGTCAAGACAATGAAGTCAAATTATCACTCGAAAAGGGGAGAGTTGACCCAGTATTACTTTTTCTCATAGATAAAGCTTCTTTTTTTCTAGATGACCATTCTCGATTCAAAGGCGATGACGTTATTTTACACGTCACCGATCACGAGGATCCGGACAACAGTTACGAATTTCTTCCCGAGTCGTACGACGTTTTTGTAGAGTTTGAAGGAGTGAGGGATGATAACTTGATGGAAATCAGAGTTGAAAGATATACAAAGAAAGAAAAGCTCTCTGTTAGTGATAATACACACAAGGTAACCTTACATTTTTCAGTGCCAGTGGCGTGGTGGCAGGGGACCAGTGGCCTATTTTCTTCTTTTTTTTTTGGGGGGGGGGGCGTCCTCTGAGCACTAATTTCGGCGCCCCATTGCTTTTAAGCCTTTAGACTTAGCAGTTTTTAGTCAAAAAGAGTATAAAAGATAACAAAAAAACTATCTTGCTGTCTTCCCTCGCGTGATTTTTACGAAGATAATTAACTTTTGGGAGTGGGTGCCAAAATCCCAACTTACCTTCTTAGTTTGCCCAAAGGGCTGTAACTTCCTACGTATATTTTCCTGCGTTTATTGTCCCTCCAATGGACGATAGTATCGTCTAGAAAAGCTTTCATTTTCCAATTTCTTTTACAGAGTTTACAAGGATATTTTGAACTGAGTTGCATCTTGGTGACCATTATTCTTTTTTTCACCTGTCTCCTGTACCACCCTTTCTCACTGGTCATCGCTCAAAAAGTCAAATACCATCTGAAGCGGTTAAGTGGTGGTCCGCTTATGACGTCATCGTTGGCCAATCAGATGCGTCAGCGTAAAAGAAGCCCTTGTCCGGTCTGCTCACAAAAGTTTCCTGAGGAGAACGAATATAACAGTTTGTACGAACCGCGTCACCCGCGCGCGCGGTCTGTCAGTGCGCACTACCACCGTGAAGTGAGGTTTCAAAGTCAATATTATTTGGAGAGGAATCGGAAGATGTGTAGCGAGTGCACTGAAAGGTATGTAGTAATGATACAGAAATAACACGGACATAATACGGATATTGTCGTCACGTCAATAGTGAATTGTAGAACCCAGAAATAGCACCGTTGTAATTTTTTCTAATTTGACGCTTACTCCAATGGGTTTTTCCAGAAAAACGTATACGCCGGTCCATTTCCGTTCCAAGGGGTTAAGGTTTGATATGTGGCGGAATTCCATAGGGAGATACAAAATCTGTTAAGAATAACTGGAATTCCATGGGGGTAGCTTTTTAAATCTTCCTAAAATTCAGAATTCCAGAAGAGTTCAAACCTGAAATTGCCTGGAATTGCAGGGGGTTACAGTATTTCCAGCCACAGAGGGATGAACCTCTTCAACAGGGGGTATGCAGCTAATACGTGGCTAAAATTCATTAAAAACCTAGAATTGGAACAATTTTTTCGAAAAAAGGGGGATTGATGGCATCATGTACGTCTACTTGTATGGTTCTGTAAATTATTCCTCGTGTGCAAGTTCAAATTTGCACAGCCATAGAACTTTTACCAGCTTCAGGATGATTAGCATGGTCATTTCCCCCCTTGGTCATTTTCACTTGCAAACTTAAAAAAAGCTAAAATATTTTGCAATCGGTTGTTCATTCCATTTTATTTCCATGCAGTGAGGTGGACGAACATTTCAAGGGGGTCTAAGGGACGTTTTTAATTTTTCCATGGGGAAAGAAGATATTTAGTTTTAGCTCATCCAACCTCACTTAAAGGTATGAATAAGCCATTTTTAGGGGGTATCAACACATTTTCAACAATTATCTTCTAGCTTGAGGTAATTGAATGGACCAGTCAAATCTTTCTCTAATTTTTTAGGCGTTGAATTAGAAAAAAAGGTCATCCTATAGCACCCAATATTCATGACTTTCCACCTTTGTTGCAATTCTAAGAACCCATTTTATGTCCTAATTTATTTCCAGGAAGGATCTGTCGGTCATTTCTCGCATCCATTTCCTTCGTCTCTTGTGTTTAATTGGTTTGGAATTAATCTTGATTTTCTGGACAAAAGATATTGGTGTAAGTAAATTCAAAGATTTCCAGTATCGGTCTCATAAAAAGTTGTTGTGTTTTATAGAACTGACTTTAAAGTGAACACAGATGATGGTGTTTTTTAGGTGTCCAGTTTTTCAGTGTCCGAAAATCTTCGATGCTCTTTGAGCATCATAGCTTTGAAATTTCCTGAAACCTGAGCTGAAATGAAGACGTACAGACTTAATGTTTAGTGCCTGTGACAGGTTCGCTGTCGCCCTACGATTGACTCCTTTTGAATCCGTTGAAATACAATTACAGTTGACTGTTGCTAATTCGAACTCGACTGGGATATTTCTTTTGTTCGAATCACAGAGAAATTTGAATCACTGAAATTATCATATGAGGGTAACGTCTTTACTCTATTAATTGATTCAAATCATTCAAAGATTACAATGAAGTGAATACAGTCGCTCTCATGTTGTCTTCTAACCAGCCACCAGAACAGTTGGGAAACCAACGGATCCGGCGAGACTCGAACTCACACCCATGCCATTCGCGGGCAATTGCTCTACCATAGAGCTACGGGTCCATGTGGAACCCGAGGACTCGATTGCCACTCGGTAGAGCTGGAAGTGAATTCTTGTCTACTGACTTTCAAAGATTATAATAATAGAACTTGCAAATAAGCGAGGGTCCGTTGCCCTATACTGGTCGATCCTTTCAATCCCATTCTTTTTTTCGTCTTTAGGTTCGTTGTCGTATTTCGTCTGGTATTTTAGCATTCATTATCAACTTCATTATGTTCGTATGTTTATCGGAAATGTTATGTTATTCCGGATTGAAAGAAGTTCCGAGATTCAAATCATGGTGGTTCTTCGGCTTCCGTAAGTCTTGTCTAAATATTTTGAAACTTTTTTTTGATTCACAAAATGAAATCCACTATAGCGTGAGTTCATCTGCGACCTAACCGATCAAGGCTTATTCTTCGTTCCTATTCAATTATAGTTTGAATGTTCGAAATCTTACGTCCTAAACTTTCTATCCAGCCCGTTAGCTTTACAAATAGCCTGCAGGAAACTGACGTCATAGATCCCGTATATGTCTTTTTACGTTCGATCCTGAGCCTTTTTCAGTAAGCGACTATATTTGACTTTGACTGTGTCCTTAGTTTATTTTGACCCCTCTGCTACGAATATATTCGTAGTTGGAAGCGAACGCGTTAACGAGACCTCATGAAGATTTTGTATGAGCTCGTATGGGTGTTTTTTATCATTAGACATGATTTGGAGTCGATTTGAACAGTTTTGGGTTTTTTTGATAATTTCATGAAGCCCTGATTATACCATCACTTGCTATTGGTAACTGCTGTTGGAGTATGGTGTTTCTAACCAGAAAGAATCTAGTACGAATCCTTCTTGGAGGAAATTTATTCCATGTACTAGACTAGACTTCTCACATAACACGGGTAATATTGTCTTCGAGAAAAAGCAGAAGAATTGGGGTTATAACCCCCAAAGGTATCTGTCCGGGGCATTTTCAATTTTGGGAGACGAACTGGCTGTGTGGTAACTTTTTTGAAGATAGACACAGACCCCTCTCTTGTCTCTCTAGCCGAAGAAATACTGCAAATACTTAAAGGAGTTTTTCTTCATGGTCAATCACTCTCTTAATCATCCAACCTGACAAGGTGTTTCTAAATTTACTCATGGATTTGGAAACACATTTTACTTTCTCTTAAAAAAAAGCGTGCAGAACTTTAGTGTTTTGAACAAAGAGGACAAATTTGGGTTTTTCCATTGTTTTTTAAGGAAAGATTTTGCACAAGCCTGAGTTTAGACATATCATGAGTGATGAAGAGAAAAACTATTTATCTCACCCACCTCAGCACTCCCCATGTATCCGTTTAATAGCACACCGCTATGCAAACGTCATAATTATTACTTTTATCATTTGACCGAAATTCAATCCCACAATCCTTTTCATCTTGATTCGTAATGCGTGCAAGTTATGTAGTATTTTTGTATTGTCAATAAGTGTAATTGACTTGCAAAAGCAATTAAGGCAAAGGATGGTGGGATTAAAACTCGGACAAACAGTAATTTTGATGTCTATTTCCAAAACTTTGCGAAAAATTTGCTGAAGATCTTCCCCTATCTGACTCCTGTCTTTTCACACGACAGCAAAGTAGGATGGGTATTCCAGGAAAAGTAGATCTAGTGTTCTCGATACATTTACACCGATATTAAGTAGTCCTACCATTTGGGTACCACTTTCACCGATCAAAGATTTTGCTTGATCCAGGGTATATAAAGGTCATTCTATATCAGCGATCGGTTTTGGAATCTCGTTTGCCTCAATCAATCGATTGCTTTTCTTTTTTAGTATTCTGTCTAACGCTGTCGCTTGGAACAGAACTTACACGCGTGTTCAACGCAACTCGGATAATGTAAGGTTGATTTTTTTTCTTCATTTGATTACTCCTCTATTCTCCTCTATTTATCTTGACAACGTTATGTACTTTAAAAGGATAAATCTTCGCGGGGATTAAATTCGTGGTTGAGCTCATCTGCGAAATTTTTAGATTTCACCATGGGGACTTGATTTCGCGGATGACACTATAAGAAGACAATATTTTCACGACTTTGTGCCTTTTACTGCCAAATTGTGCATGTCAGTTGTTGAAATACGCATTATTAGCACTTCTTTGACGCCAATTGACATTTTAAAAGTACTTATTTGACATTTTTTTGAGTTCAAAAATTTTTGACGGATAATGCCTTTCCAATTTAATTTCGCGGATGGCACCCAAATCCACAAAATCCGCGAAATTTAACCCCCGCAAAAATTTATCTCATCAAAGTAAGTAAGTAAGTAAGTCTGCGACCGCAGTCGGAGGCGACCCGAAGGCTCCTCTTTCGATAGCTATCTACCCGAAGGTAGGGGAGGGCGCCACTCTTTCTCCCTGGATTTCTCCACTTACCCTTGATCCTTCTCTTAATTGATGAGCATCAAGCAGAGAGGCATCAAGTACCATTTTGGGAATCTTTGGTATGACTCGGCTGGGGGTTGAACCCACAACCTTGCGAACCGTAGCCGGATGCTCTACCACTGCACTACGGTCGCTCGTCATCAAAGTAGCTAGCCAAAATCTGCCACTATGCTAGACAAAGTTCAATTTGTGATAGGAAATTTCTTAGGCAAAGCAAATGGCTTTAGCCAAAAAAATATAGAAACTGATAATAATTTTTCAGCCTAAGTTCTTCAAAAGGAGACCGTACTGAGTTATTTGGTTGCCACAAAAAGGATTTTGGGTGTAGTCTGGTATGTCTGAAATCATCTTCAAAAACCCCCCAAAAAAGGCGACTTGTACTATGAAGATTTTTTCAAAAATGACTATTTGTGAATAAAACTGAACATCCAAACTGTAATCTGCAGAAACCAGCTTACTCTTATCAATGTTCATTTTCTATACACAGTCTACTCAAAAACTTATCACCTTATCTGATGTCTACTGACGTCAAGCCTTCTGATTTAGTTGAGTAAACAACTAGACTATACTCTCGGCGTCTACACAAGTTCACTAAGACTGTAAGAGAGGCTCTATATTACAATTCCTGCATTACTAAAAATAGACAAAAAGAACGACAAATTTCATAAAAAACGACAAAAAAGAACGACAAATTTCATATTTTGCCGTCCACAACCCCGGCCGAAAGTGACTGTACCACCCCTGTAAAAAGGGAAAAAAATAGGAGGCAGGATAAATTTGAAAACGGCAACATGGCGGAGAAAACAGTGGCGGAGGTGTCTACAGTTTGTTTCAAACTCTACCGCCACTATTTTTTCTCTTAAACAGCCATGATGGCTGTAAACTCGGCCCGTATATTTTTTCCCTCTAATGGACGATAACATCGTCTTGTGAATATAAATGAGAATGTCTGGAAAAAAATTAAGATCTTTTTATTCAGATTAATTAAAAAAACAGCATTATTACTTTTTATTTTACGCTGAAAGTCTGATTTCGAAAATTTTACGTGGATTTAATTTTGAAATTTTAATCAGCGAGAATTAATATTTCTAATTAATCCGATTAAAGTACAAATTTTCGCTCATTGATCCTCTTAAACAATCGGAAAACTACCAGCCTAACACAGCGTCGACGCTCCTACGTTTATCAAAGGCTTGTGATTCCTTTACTCCCCTATTATACGTATTGTCAGCGCATTTCTATGCTGGTCTTGTCTTTCAAATACTAAAACGTCAATAATGATATTTCACTTTTCAGCTGTTGGCCCATCGATTCAACCATCCAGGGAAGAGTGGTTTTAGTGTGCTGCATACTCATCGCATTGGTTAGTAAGAATGATTGAACAAATACCTTATCGGGGAAAACTTCGTCGGGGAAAATTTTCGTCGGGGAAAAATTCGTCACTTGCTGGTAGTTGGTTAGCCTATACTAGACGTCAACCGCGTTTTTTTACGCAATTAACGTCTATTCCACTTTGCGACTTTTTCGAATGTTTTGAGCCCAGGTTTTAGGGCTCTAAACATTCGATTTTTTGATGTCACTTTAAACGTTTGAAGCTCTAGCCTATCTCTATCCCAACACGCGATTTTTTGATCACTCTGTTGGTCTATCACTTGTTACCACTTTCGCGTCTACGATGGAGAACTTGACCGAATTTGTCGACGCCGTGTATTTTTTATAAAATTCGACGTCACTAGCGACGAAAAAAGATGGCGGCCGAAAACATAAACAAAGAAGGGCGGGTGGAAAGGAAAAGAAAAAACTTGAATGTTGAGACTTATTGCAGAATTTTTTTTAAATATTGTGAGGTGTGTCGCTGTGTTGATTGTACAAAATGTTACAAAAATTAAACACAACAAAAAATGTATTGAGTGTTGTTTATAAAATTTCACTGCCTAAAAAGTAAAAGCAGATAAAGTAACAACCCTACTCTATCAATCAAAACATTGAAAATAAATTGCTCAAATTTTTTGAAATAGAAAATATAAAGCTTACCACCATACATAAAAACGGAGGAATACAAGAATTAAAAAAAAATTATGCACCTAGAACGACAAAAGATTCCTACCACTTTGTAAAAAATATGCAAAATTCCCTTGAAAAGAGTAAAAAAAGTATAAAATATATAAATAAGATTTACTTTGATTTCTGGATTTGTACTTCGCATTTATCAAGCTGAAACATGTTTTGATTATTTCGAAACTTTCAAATAATTATTTCTATACTCATAGCGGTCTCCGGTAGAATCCACAAAAGGAAAGAAAAGGTATCTTTTAAAGTTCTCCGATCTCGAGGATTATTCTGTTAAAAATTATAAATAAAATAATCCAGCTGTAGACCATCAGCCACATTTCCTCATGATTTCATCAAAATTATTTGGTGGACCTCTCGAATTGTGCTTGCCACCACACCACGTAACATATATTCTCTTTGTTAACATTTCTCATTATGAAATACACTTCGATGCATTCTGTATGTCCACTGTCTGAATAGAAATAGAAATGTCCACGATAGAAACGATCTGTTAAGTGATTAAAAACAATGTTACTCAAATCTTTCGAAATGAAAAAATAGTGCCTAAGTATATACTCCTGTACTTCCAAGTTTGTTCGAAGCAGGGATGATCCATGGAGCAATCTTTAACAAAAATCCAACCACTATCATTCCAGCATACAGATATGTTTGATTAATTTGTGTGTCTCACCACACCACTGTCCATTCAACTTCGACAAATTCATAAAACCATTCGTCAATCTTTGCCCATTTTACCAAAATTAAAGTCTTTATGTAACAAAAATAATCCAACATAAGCAGTGCTCCAGAGAAAGTTTCTTGTAGTCATCTTTCTGCCCTTTCCCTTTATAAATTCGTATCTATTAATTTCTGGATAATTCTAGACTTAGTGACTAGCCATTCCAAAAATTTTTTGAAGAGTGACTCTTCAAAGTTCAAAGCACAAAATAAATAAAAACACAACATTCTGCAACATTTCGAACTCTCTTGGTACGTTTTAGAATGTTTCTAAAGTCACATAATTTCGAATGTTTTCGTTCGAAATGTAGCAAAACATCAGTTCCTACTCTTCCCGCCTCTGTTTTTGAGCTGTGTTTACAAAAACACTCCTTCGCGGTGACAAATTTTATTGGTAGAGTTTTTGCTGCAGTCAAAAGCTACGGTCCTTTGGCTTGAAGCCGAGGATTTTTATTCCCCCACGAATCTCTGGGGGAATAAATGTAAAAAGTTACAGACGATACGGTGTCGAGGAAAAAGCCGTGGTCGTCTGGTACAGGCTATTGAAGCTCCTGCAGTATCAAAAAAATAGAATTTGCGTCAAAACACTTGAAAGGCTTCTATTTTTCAAAAATCCTCAAAGTGGAACTCACTAAGAAACGAGATAAAAAATCCCGGTTTTTTATTGAGGTGCTCGCTAGTAGTTGGTAAACGTATTAAGGCCGGGGAAAATTTTCGTCGGGGTAAATATTCGTCACTTGTCCAAAATTTCGTTACTTTTCCCCGACGAAGTTTTCCCCGATAAAGTACAGTCAACTCTCTCTAATTCGAACCTCTATTATTCGAACCTTTCTGTAATTCGAACTAAAATGTTGGCCCTCTCAGCTGGAAAGTGGCTAACATTATTCTCTCTAATTCGATAAAACATTTTTCGTTCCTTAAAGATAGAATTAAAGAGAGCCAACTGTATGTTCGTCTATTCGGGTCTCTATCCCTTTTTCTATTTGCGCTTGACCTGCGAAGTCTTGTGCTGAGGTGGGGAGCCATACATACTTTGAGCTCTCAGTTACTTACCTAGACCAGTTTAGCCAATACCTACCCAGCTGGCACACGACGTCGTTTTAACGTTCATTTAACGTTATATGGACGTTGTGAACGTTATATAAACGTTGAAACAACGTTGTGTGCCAGCTGGGTAAGCTACTCATTCGCTGAGTTGGTGGTGACTGGGGATCGGACCAACAAACCTTTCATTATGAGACGAATGCTCTTTCAACTGAGCTATTCTACTACAAAGAATGCAACACTTTTTTCAAATTAGAAACATTCTTTGATCTACCTCATATACTTTGTTTTTCACGTTCAGGTCATATTATCAATATGTATCTACTATTTCATTTGTAATGGAAGACAATGCCACACAAAGACTGGCTACACTTTGTAAGTTATATGAATAAGTTGTTCCAGAAATATTTACGTTCATCCGTGGGGGGGGGGGTGGACATGTTCCCTAGACATTTTTTACCTCCTTGGCACATGATTAAATTCTTGAATACGTAGAGCTTTACCCCTGGACAATTTTCCACATGGGCATCACAAATTTTCCAAAACGCATGGATAACAAATCTTCCTCTCTCGGTACGTAAAGCCTTTAATATAACTACGGTCTTTTTTCCCGGAGTTTTTATGGAATTGGTACTCTACTGGTAGAGAGTTATATATCTACCTTTCCTCGAACACTTGTGATGTAGAGCTGTTGGACGTTAGGCAAAGTTTTAATATGTACCGTTGCAATGTCTTTTATAATTACATCACGGACCCAACAGCTGATTGGTTGTAAGTGACGTAAAATCAGTCATGCAATGGTACATATCATGAATATGGGTTCTTTGTGAGTAAAAAACAAAAATAAACCCAATCAAATATGGAGGCAGAAATAGCCCAGGCTTTATAAAGGTCAGTGGCCTAGACCAGTGGTTTTAATGAGGTTTTCATGATCTTTTTTTTCTTATTTTAGATGTCTTATTTTCATCGTACTGGTCCTTGTTCTGATTTTCAATATCGTTGGAATCATTCTAAAACCAAGAGATGATTTTGTTATTGCTTTTATATTCACCAATATTTTGCTGGTAAAGATTTTTTACTTCCATAGGCTTTATAACAATTTTTACTGCTTTGACCCCTAAATTGCTTGAAATTGAGTAATTCCAGGCTCAGCATTGTTCTTATCTTTTGGCGATTTTGAGCCTGGTTGTTCTTATAGAGTTGTTCCTATAGAGTTGTTCTTACAAAATAGAAAGAGTGTATGCTTTGAGCCAGGAGCTTTAATGCTTTATTCTCTAATGCTTTATTCTCTACAATTACCTCTAGGCGTTGACGCTATTCTTATTTTCATTGTCCGTCCAATCTAAGGTAAGATTTGATTCGAGTAAAGAAAAGTTCGAGTACTCAACCCTCATCCCTGATGAACCTTAAAACACACAAGTCTTATAAACATAAAAAAGAAATACACTACGCTTTAAGATGAACAAACATTTCTGTGTTTTAATGGTTTAGATCCCACGGCAAAAGTTATAGGGACTTGAATATATTATTATACTACCGAATTTAACTTTGTTTTGATCTTTTACCTATGGCCCCCGGCGTGCGAATGGAATTGAGGGGGCCAAAAAAATATGTCGCCCACCATGGTTGGGCGACGAAGAAAATTTTCGACTTTTCACCCTTATTTCACCCCTCTAAACGGTATATGTAAGATCTTTTAAAGTAAAAAAAATTACTTTGCAAAATATTGGGGGGGGGGGGGCATGGCCCCCCTGGCCCCCCCGGTGACGGGGGCCATGTTACCAGTTTTATATACTAGTGCAAAGTTAAAGGGACTTGAATATGTTATACTCGGTGAATTCTAACTTTTGTTTCGGTCTTTCACCAGTTTCGGATAACTTGAATATCTTGATTATACTCACCGAATTTAACTTTGTTTTCGTCTTTTACCGGTTTGAGATACCAGGACAAAAGTCATAGGGACTTGAACATGTTATACCCACCGAATTTAACTTTGTGACCTTTTCACCTTTCAGGCAAATGACTGGAAGGTTTCAAAATTTTTGAACTGTGGTTTATCATCGGGGAACCCAAGACAAGAACAAAGGGTCACTGAAATACACCATACTACAATGAATCAAGATGTAAGTTGCAATCAGGGTCTTCTTTGAATGCTATCTCCTAGAATTTTGGTAAACAGCTCTTGAATCTCACTTGAACAGTCTTGATTTTGTGACTTTCCGAAAACCATTATTTTTTTCTAAATTTGTTTAATAAGATACTAAAGTCTGTTCACGATAAGTGTGCACTCTTTTTTCTTTTACCTATAACTTTTGAACGAATTCTTCTATCTTTATAAATTTGGTATCGTTGGAGAGATATTTGTGAGTGGAACAATTTGAAATAAAAAGTCTTTAGATAAATTCTAAAAACGAAGATAAAAATAAAGAAGAAAAAAATGAAGATCTTGTAGAAAAGTGCTCTAACTTTCATTTTCACTGGAGAGATTCTTTGATCTTAGAAGGTCATTACTGTGAAGAAATTTCACTACAATATTTATTCAATATAAAGCTATGATACAAAATTGATAAGTGATTGACCCCAAAAAACAGCAGAAAACAGCGTTTTTAGACGTCAATCAGCTTTTAACTTTGTTTAATATCTTTTAACTGAATGATTATTTTTGAGAAATTGACGTTCGATGATCAAGAATTCACTTCAGTGAAAATGATAGTTATAGCATTTTTCTACAAGATCTTCATTTTTTTCTTCTTCATTTTTATCTTCATTTTTAGATTTTTTATAAATTTTTTTATTTCAAATTGTTCCACTCACTATTATCTTTCCAATGATATCAAATTGATAAAGATTAAAGAATTCCTTCAAAAGTTATAGGTAAAAGAAAAAAGAGTACACACTTATCGTGAATAGACTTTAAGCAAATATCAAATCACTCCTTGTCAGTTTTTTAAATCACTTTTTTGTGTCTCAGTTTACTGAATGTTCTTTATCTTTCAGCCATTTGATCGCTCATGCAAACGAGGCTACAATAAGCCTCGTAGTGGATCACCAACAAGTGAAGTTACAATCAAAACCATCATCACCATGGTCACTACACCTGACGAATTCGAACAAAACGATCCACACTATCCAACCTATAATTCTGGTAAGAATGCTTCAAAAAATTTGGGTGCTCTTATAAAAAGATGTGTATTTGAATCTTTAAGTTTTAAGCATCTGTTTTATCCTCCGACCTTTTTCAACGGTTTAAAGGAGGTCTGTTAAAAAAAAACACCCCTGTCTATTTTTTTCTCACAGTGGAGATAAAAAACTCTTTCGAAATCCTAACGAGGATAGAAATTCTATTATTTCAAGCTTAAAAAATCTGGTGGGAATTGTTTTGAAGTGCAATTTTTTGCATTGAATTTCGAATGGGGATGAAATCAAAGTCAATTTCCCTAAAATTTTGGAGTATTTTTCCCGCTTGGTACGAAATTTTGATCAAATTTCCCAGTGGGTTTGGGGCCCCACCGGATCTGTGACACAGGGGTGTAAAGCATACAAATTACACATTCTTATTCTGGTTTAGATTCGGACCAATCGGCAGAATTGCTAAGTCATGGCGGTGAAACACCAATGAGGCGACCAAATAATTTACCTTTGATTGCTGAACACAATAACATGAAATTTGAAGATGAGGTAGATGAGGAGAATAATAATCACCAATACGATCAATGAACGTCATTTGAACGTTTGTCTAACATAACGTGGACCCTTGTCTAACGTCATGTGGACCCTTGTCTAACGTCATGTGGACCCTTGTCTAACGTCATATGGTCGTTTGTCTAACGTCAATTGCACGTTTGCTCAACGTCGTATGAACGTTTGTCTAACGTCACTTGAACATTTGTTCAACATCATATGGACGTTTGTCTAACGTCACTTGTACGTTTGTCTAACGTCATATGGTCGTTTGCTCAACGTCGTATGCACGTTTGTCTAATGTCACTTGAACATTTGTTTAGCATCATATGGACGTTTGTCTAACGTCACTTGTACGTTTGTCTAACGTCACTTGTACGTTTGTCTAACGTCACTTGTACGTTTGTCTAACGTCATATGAATGTTTTTCTAACGTCATATGGACGTTAAAGGTTTGAGGTTGTTTGCAGGTTTAAAACCAGCTGGATTAATGAAAGAAGAAAGAGTTGGTTGACCGAAAATCATCTAAATAAAGTTATTTCCGCCATTATGGAAGCAAACATTCGAATTTGTAGAGATGATCCCTTACATAAATCGAACGTTGGCTTCCACAATGGTGAAAAGTTGCGAAACTTTAAAACAAAACATGGAAATCTTTTGAAAATGGCGAGTTGAGAATTTAATAAAGAGTTTGGCTTGTTTTCTTTATGATTTTTATCTGCCAAATGGACGGAGCCGTCAAATCAGTTGTTCCAGTATACGCCAATGAACCCAAAAACAAAAGTATTTTGCAGATTTCTAAATGAATACTGGACGATGATTGGCCTATTAAATATCCGTTATAATTTGATAATGCTGAACATAGAATCGATTACCACTGTGGTACAAAACTCCATGGGCTTTTATGGTTTACTGCGTGTAAAACATTTAGAACAACTAATGGCTTGCTTTCAGAACAAGAATCCAACATTTTGTTTAGAAAGCTTGTGTGATGTAAAGAAGGAGGAGGAATAACATATTAAATTCTTAGGACGATATTACAGATATTATAAACTTGGCAATTTGTAAGAATATGTGATGTTGATCTGGTATTAAAGATCAAATAGTTTGAGATATTTTGCCTGTAGATTACTTCAATGGTTTGTAGTAAAAAATCCTCCTCGAAAAGCAAGATCTTAAAGTTACAAGTTTTTGTGTGTTAACAAGAACAAAACAATAGAATATCAAAGTGAGAATCGTCTAAGATCCTGGGGGAAGTCGGGGAGGGGCTCGATTCAAAAACGACCGTACGTGTGGCCCAAAATTAGACCTTTGAAATCGGACCTATACAGTGAAGAGAAAACTAAGTTAAATTTGAGTAAATTTGGGCGAAAAATTTACCCTTAAGGTGCATTTATTTTTTATCTTTGACCATTTTTAGGCCAATATGGTCAGATTTTCCAAATTTTATCATATAGAGTGCACTTTTTCTCATCTTTGCTCATTTTGACTCTTACAGTGCACTTTTGGAAGCTTAGAAAAGGGATCATTAAGGGCCGCACACACGGTAGGTCACTTTCTTTACCTTGAGGGGTAGGAACCCATTTCAAAGACTTCAAACTGTCATATCTCGACTTAAAAAGCTAGACAAAAAGACTTAAAGGTTTCACTCAGGACTAAGGAATAAATGAACAGGCTAAAGATCTCAAATCATTCCCTTTAAATAAGTTTTATATATAAAGTAGTTTAGTATATAATCTAAAAATAATTATCAAACCCATAAGGTAATTAATTCTATTGGAATGTCGCTGGACGTTCGAAATAATATTTTTCAATAGTAATATCTTTGTTTATAGATAGTTTGAGATTAGTAAGCCAAAATTTTGTGTATTTAGAATATAATATCTACAAATTATTATCTATTTATCTATAACTTACATATTGATTTTCTATAGATTCAATATCAAACAAATTTTTACTTTCATTTATAATTATTCGTCTTTTGAGTCCTAAATGTCGAACGTCCTCACTCGTTACATCTCGTTAATGCTACAGAGTTATTGATTGTACACACACAAATTTTCTTTTGATTAGAACATGTGACGAGATATGGCATATTTTTGACAATTTGTTCTCAGTGGCGTTCTTGAAATTGATTTACTTTAATAATATACAAAATTAAGTAGGGATAAAAAAATTGGTCCTCAAGTTAAACAAACCTGCTTGCCATGTTCTTACGATATTGTTAATTTTTCTTAAATTCTAGACTAATCTTTTATAAACTGGGTTCTAATCCCGGGGGGGTAATAGGGTTGGTGAATGAGGGGTATGTGCGGACGGGACCTCCGAAAACCGACCCTTAGAGAGACCAAATTTTAGTGAAAAAGTGACCCTTAGAGAGACTTTTTCGAAAAATTTTCTCTGATTTTCAAAAATTTCCTACCCTTAGTGAGACTTTTTTGTAATTTTTTCTCTCAAAATCAAAATTTTTTTCTAAAAATCGTGATTTTTCCCACCCTTAGAGAGACTACTTTGAAATTTCCTGATTTTTGTAACCCTTAAAGAGACTTTGAAAGGTGAAAAACCCGACCCTTACCGTCCGCACATACCCAGCACCTATTTTTGCCTAAGTACCCCCCCCCCCCGGGGTTCTAATAAAGAAAACTATGTATACAACATAATGTATTAAACAGATTGACTGAGAGATAAAAAGAGATTTACCAGTCGAGAATTTTACATTATAATGAAATGAATTTGTGTGATGCTATGCGAAAATAACTGTAACAAAAGTATGACTTTTTCTCTCATTTGTTGACAAAAATGAAATGATGTTGTCACAGAACCATATTTTAAAGAGACGAATGTTTAAAGATGGCGGATGAGCTGCCAGTTGATCATGAATTTGTTGATATTATTGTCTGTTCTAATTTTTGAAAAAGGTATGTACTTTTCTTTCTTTCACATTTAAACTAAACCTTCTTTAACAGAAAAATGTTTTAATTTTCACCATATTGTGAGTATTTTTGTCCATTTTCCTAAGAAAAAGGGTCCATAAAGCCTTAAAATGTTCTTAACTAGCTCTTAATATTTCGGCCATAGAAGTATTATCTTCTCATAATACAATTTTTTTATAAAAACAAACTATATAAGAACATAAGGCTTCGCTGCCCAAAATGTTAAGAACATTTTAAGGCTTTATGGACTCAAAAACACCCTATTTCTTGGGAAAATGGTAAAAAACATTCACAAAATGGTCAAAGTAAGAACATGTTACGAATGTTTTTAGGCTTAAAACTCAAAAAGTTAAAGGCTTCAAAAATTTTGGATGTTCTTATAACAAAAATGTGTATACTTTTTAGCTATCCTTACATTAGCTACTGCAACCAATGAAACCGAGATCACGTGTCAAACATCATGCATACATGAATATGGTGAAACGTGTCTGAATGACCAATCACGATGCCAATGTCGTGATGGCTTCTTCAAAGGTCGAAAAGTATGTGAAGGTGTGTATTTAAATGCTTAAGGATCAGGTCCGGTTATCGTGGTCGCTGGTTGGATTCTTTAACAGTTCTGTTCACTGTTAAAGAATCCAACCAGCGACCACGATAACCGGACCTGATCCGATTTTAATGACGATATGGCGTATCAGCTCACTGAAATGCTTACTGATAACCCAGCTGGCACACAACGTTGTTTCAACGCTCATATAACGTTATATGGACGTTACGAACATTAGATAAATGTTGAAACGACGTTGTGTGCCGGCTAGGAAGGCCAAATGCAACGTGAATAAAAGCCTGGGATACACAGGGACTAGTTTGCCGTTCTAAATCTAAGAAGTCACCTCAAAATGCAGCGTCCCTAATTATTTTCAGAAAATTGAGCCTCCACAAAATCGAAGTCACTACATGTTTGTTAGGTTTGTAGATTTAATATGTCATGTTTTATGACGATATATATGTAACGAAATGTTTTGACGCCATTGGATTCTTCGAAGATCGAGCCCCGAGTCGAGCCCAATCCCCTAGGGGTGTTGGGGTAGAATTATGTGTATTGATATGTGGTTTTCCGAAAGATTGGATCTGAAAAGGGCTTCATTTAGACTATATTTCAACTTTTTGTTCTGGAAAAACCCTGGTGTAGTAAGCAATATATTCTCATTTTTTCACATCACCAACAGACTTGAACGAATGTGCTTCGCCATCAACTAACGATTGTCATGGCAACGCCAAATGTATCAATCTATTTGGAACATATCAATGCACATGTAAAAATGGTTTTCAGGGGAATGGAACCCACTGTGAAGGTATTTCGTTCATCCACCTGATTTTGTGGGGCAAGCTTCTTCCCATAATCATTATTAAGATTATACCTTGACTTGGAATGTGGACTTTTGAGCCTCAATCAAATTGTTCTTATCCTGTTCTTATTTATAGGGGGAAATTGAAGTATTTTAGGCTTTATATCCAACTTTAATACTTTGACCCCTGAATTGCTTGAAATTGAGTAATTACAGGCTCAGCATTGTTCTTAAATTGTTCTCATCTTTTAGCGATTTTGAGCTTCATTGAAAACCAAGCCTTCAGATGCTTTTTAACTTCCTTAGTTTAAGGCTAAAACTGTTCTTATTTTCACCATTTTGTTTGTAAAACTGAGAACTTAGTGGCGTTGGTACCGGAATTCTTCAGTTTAACTTTTACCGAGACTTTTGATGAGGTGAGCAAAGAATTTGCGCAAGATAATGAAATTGTTTTTCCTTCAATTTAGATATCAACGAGTGTATTTCCGCCACTAATGAAACCAGATGTCACGAGCATGCGCAATGCGTCAACACTAATGGATCATACACGTGTCAATGCTTAGATGGTTACCATGGCAATGGGACTTATTGTGAACGTTAGACAAATTTCATTATTCTTTGTTTCTTCGAAAAGCTGATCTTGAACTTTATCATCACTTTTAACGTGTTTTCTAATAGATTTACATTTCGCGTGTTATACTTTAGGACGGTCGTTTTTCGTACCCATATCAGGGAAATAAGTCGAAACGGAGGAAAAAGTCGCGAGTTTAGCTTGAAAATAACTATGATAAGCGAACGTAGTGAGTGTAAGGCAAGTGCTAGCTACATTATCCTAGGCGACTATTTTGATAGTTTTTATACGAGTACCATTCTACTGCAAAACCACTTCCAGTTTCCTTTAATGATAAAACAAACAAACAAACAAACAAACAAGTATTTTTCGATTACTAGTTTTGGTTTGTAAAGAAGATACATGCAATCCATTTCACGGTGAAAAATGCATCATTGAAGACAATCATCTCAAGTGTACATGCGCAAAGGGATACTTCAAAGGACGGAAAGTTTGTGAAGGTTTGACTTGATTTTCTTTAAAAACATTCCAGAACTAGTAAGGTTTGGCTGACACTCGGCTGATTCTTAGGATTAAAAAACGTTCTTGATATTGGTTATTTCAGGCTCTTAATTTGTCCTTAAGTTTTAGTCAAAATTGAGCCTCTTATTTCAAAAACTTTTGTCGTGAAAGAGCCTGTTAAAGTATATTACACTTTACACATCGAAAATTGATTATAATAAGTAGCTAAATGATAAGTAGTCCTACAAAAATATTGAGTTTTTAAATCCACAGATTTCAACGAATGTGCATCACCATTAAATAATGATTGTCATGACAACGCAAAATGCATTAATCTATTTGGTTCATATCGATGCACATGTGAAAATGGTTTTCAGGGGAATGGAACCCACTGTGAAGGTAACTTTTTTTTACAATGTGGAAACCATGTAAAACATATTTAAACTAAAATTCCCTTGTGCTTTCTGAAGGGAGCATTGAAATAAAAGCTTATTTTATCTTACTTTGACCAGATATTAATGAATGCAGAAATGCTGAACTTCACGATTGTCATACTAACGCCAAATGCAACAACACCATTGGTGCATATCAATGCACGTGTTTAGATGGTTACCATGGAAATGGTACGCATTGTATCAGTAAGTAAAATTCAAAATCGATATTTAGTCGCGCGGCTGAGGTCGAAAAAAGTGGCTAGAAAATGATTTTCGTGATACACCTCTTAGATTCCACTTTTTTCGATGGAGACTCTCGAATTAGTATATGTAGATTCCAAAATCAAAAAGTTTCCACGATATTATCGTGCAAGTAACGAGTAAATGGCGATTTTTTGCGTTTCCAGGCAAAATTGCAAGGCCTGGAAATTCATGATTTTTGGGGGGGTCTTCAAATTAAAAAAAAACCTATATCACATGATAGAGCTCTTCAAACTGAGCAAAAAAGTGTATTACACCAAAGTCCCAACTTCTCTAGATCAAAAGTTATGGGCCTATGTGTGGTCAAAAAGGTGTTTAATTTTGCATAAATTAATGCAGATTGTGGGGAAATTCCCTGTTTTCCATCAGTTTTTCACCACAAATAGGCCAATAGATTTTGATCTAGAGAAGTTGGGACTTTGGTGTAATACACTTTTTTGCTCAGTTTGAAAAGCTCTATCATGTGATATAGGTTTTTTTTTAATTTGAAGACCCCCCAAAAATCATGAATTTCCAGGCCTTGCAATTTTGCCTGGAAACGCAAAAAATCGCCAATTACTCGTTACTTGCACGATAATATCGTGGAAACTTTTTTGATTTGTAATCTACACATACTAATTCGCGAGTTTCCGTTGTTTTTTTTGGAATCTAAAAGATGTATCACGAAATGAAACGTTTTTCGACCTCAGCCGCGCGACTAATTTTGGAACTAATTTTGCGAGTTTTTTATCAAAAAAAATTCAAATATCAAAAGAAGTTTCTCGCCAAATTGATTTTTTTACAATTGTTGCTGGTTGCCAGAATTAGTTCCCTTAGTTACCCTTATTGCCCGTTGACTTATTTTGATGAAGTTCCATTCATCATCACTTTCATATTACTCAAGTTTTTTCAAACGTCGGCAGTTTGAACATTACGATGTATTCTTCTTTGACAATGCAAGGTACAGTTGCCTCTCCCCAATTCGATCTTCAAGGGACCAAGAGTTTTCTTCGAATTAGAGATGAATTCGGATTATAGAGTGTTTTACGTTACTTTCCAGCTAAGTGAACTAATGTTTTAGTTCGAATCATAGAGGTTCGAGTAAGAGAGAGTTGACTGTAGCGATTGAAAAGTAATGCCGGAGAAATAATTCTGCGCAAAAATATAACTTTAGCCTTTGGTAAGTTATTTTTTAGATTTTGAAAAAGGAAGCTCGTATACTAAGATATAAAAATCTAAAATTTCATTCTTCTTTCGCCCGAAAATTTCCCAAATACTTTTAAATTTGTAACAACTAACTTTTTCCATCTGTTTTTTAAGATACGAACACGTGTGAATACCAAAGATCAAAATGCTCCACGAACGCTACATGTGTAGATCTTTCTGACTCTTCTTCTTACGAATGTCATTGCAATCAAGGCTTCACTGGAGATGGCTCACATTGTAAAGGTTTGTTTCAGATATCCATCGTATCGTTGTGTTTCAACATTATTATGATGCCAATTTAACTTTAGGTTGGACAATATATATATACATGCTTTTTTTTATCGTTAAAGAAAAATGTGTTATGTTTTATTTTGATTTGGTTGCACATCACAAGGCTTTTTATGTTTCACTTACATTCTTTTTTTATATACATATCCTGGATATTCTCAACTTTTTTGGGAAAATCATCTAAATATTCTTACGGTACTTTTAGGTTAAATTCAACCCAAATTAAAAATGTAAAACACACCTGAAACAAAAAATGGTATTTTTTTGAAAGTATTGAGCCTTACTAGGCAAAATGTCAATCAATAATCAATCCACATGCAGTGATATTCTTAGCATGTTCTTAAATTTTTGGCCAATCATATCATGAATATTCTTATAGAGTTCATTCTTATAAAAATGTGTTTAAACGTAATTTTGACGTTTTGGCAGCTAGCTTCTTTAGGAAAATGATAACTAGCTTTAATAGCCATTAGTCTGTAATATTTATTGCTTTTTTCTACAGTGTTTTTTATCGGTGGCAAATTATGATTGATAAGCTTTGAAGTCTGATGGAATTTAGTTTACGAGATTGACTACAGGTTTTTCTTCTTCTTTTCTTCACCTTCACACAGATGAGAATGAATGTGAAAGCAAAGATAACTTGTGTCATTTGAATGCCACGTGCTACAATACGATTGGTTCGTATCATTGTGTTTGCAACAATGGCTTCCAAGGTGATGGGATCAGTTGTCAAGGTTAGTCTATATATTGACACCCCTTTCCATTGTGGAACTCATCAAATAGGGGAAATGAAAATTTCTATCAAAATTCAAATGGGGATAGAAATTTTGTTGTTCTCAGGTTAAAAAATCCAGTGAGGATGGTTTTGAGGTGCAATTTGTTCTATCGAATTCATCGAAGTCAATTTCATTGGGGCAGATATAATTAGAGGGTGATTGGAGGTTTTTTTTAGACTTTTGAATTATCAGTTCTCAGCCTAAAAAGAGAAAAAAATTGTCAAAAATGTTCCTTGGGGGTGCCTAAATCCCAACTTTCAAAAATTGCCTCCCCATCTTGCATTGTTTGTCAACCAGCCACGCTACTGTTACAGGAGGCTAGAAGCTACTGTTTTAATGCTACTAAACATTGAGCACGTCGCTCCCCTCGTCTACTACGAACTAGTGTAATAGCAACGAACCGATAGCACAGTTGGGAGAGCAATCGCCCGGCAAGCGAGAGGTCGTGGGCTCAATTCCCACTCGATTCGTTACCTTTGAGAAAACTGGGAAGTACATTAGTGCAGGATCCGTTGATTCATTACCTATAATGCTACTAAAATTTCTTTATTTTATACCGTAGATAAAAACGAATGCCTTACACCTTTCCTGAACGAATGTCCACAAGATTCATCTTGTGGGAACACAATTGGAAGCTTTCAATGTCCCTGCAACGCTGGATTCGAACAAAATAATGGCTTATGTATTGGTAAATTGCAATAAAATCCTTCATTAATTAATTTTTTTTTCTTCATAAAAACCATAATGAAGTGTTTCTGAGGTTCAGTCGTTGGTTGTTCTTACAATAAACGCATGTTTGAAAAGGGACTGAAAATTACAATTTTGGCATTTTCTGTAGTCGAGGGACGAGTTTTTCGCCAAAACGAGAAATTTTGCACACTTGATCCTTGGGCAAATCCCTGGGGTGATTTTTTCATTTTTTTAAAATTTTGATTTTTGGGGCCTGGGGACGAGTTTTTCGCCAAAACGAGGCTAAAACCCAAAATGCTATAATTTTTCTAAAGCCATTAAGTTTACAATTGGGCCTACGAATGATTTCAAAGATACTGAAGTTGAGCCAGTGCGGTTAGCACGTTCGACAGTTCAGAAATAGTAGAAATAAAGCCAAAAAGTAATGGAGGGAACAATTTTAGTTTATACAAACTAAATCTCGTAACAATAATCGTATTACTATATAACACCTACACTACTGTATTACACGCATTACAAACGACTCCAGTCTACATTTTCTGATGAATCGAATATTTTTGGTTTGTCATTACATTTGGATCATTATCGAACCTCGTATTCATGTAAGATTGTCCAAAAACCTGTAAAATGATGCGGACCTTGACAGGGTGTCAGGAAAACGTCTCGGTAATGACCTAAATGGTCGTTCAAATCTTTTATAAATCTATTCAAAGCGGCTTTCCTTTGATGTACCACCATTTGGATACAAAAAACATCAATTTATAACTTTATAAGAACATAGAGAGCCTTATCTGTTCTTATAAAGTTATAAATTGATGTTTTTTGCATCTAAATGGTGGTACATCAAAGGAAAGCCGCTTCAGAGAGAGCCTTATCCGTTGATTTAGAAAAACTTAATTTTTCATCTATCGATGATTTTGGGGGTATTGTGAAGGAATAGAATAAAAGGCGTTTTCTCTCCATCTATTTTTATTACCTTCGTGATCTATTTTATTGGTGTCTACTTAAAAAGTCTATTACTTTTTTACTTTTTTGTTGTTAGATCTTAACGAATGTCAGACACAGAAACACAAATGCGATCAGAATGCACTTTGTCAAAATACCCACGGTTCATATCGTTGCCAATGCTTTGATGGTTTCTATGGTGATGGAAAGACTTGCCATGGTAACGGGGTTTTGATAGTTTTTTCAGGACCAGTTTTAAAAATTTATATGGGCTAAAAAAATTTAGGTGAAAAAACCCTTATAAGATTTTATTGAATTAGTATGAGCTATTAAGTTAAATACAGGTATAGACAAGAAGAGAGATAATTAGGAAAAAAGGGTTCTGGGTGTGTGACAACAGTAAAATTCGTTTTTTTTCACCCTCCCAAGAATCTCGAAGGGTTACAAAAAAAAATCAGAATAGCCACTCTAAGATTAGGAAGTTTTTCGAAAATTTTCTCTCTAAGAGTAAGTTTTTCGTAAGAATTCCCAAGTCTTTTCAAGGTTCTGCTTTTAGAGGTCAGGTTCACACATACCCGATATTCTTCAAACCTGTCCCCCCTACGGTTCCCAGCGAAATAGATCAACAAAATCTCTTTTCATTTTTCAGATGTTGATGAATGCCATCAAAATATTTCAGATTGTCATTCACAAGCTCATTGCACAAATACTATTGGTTCTTATACTTGCGCATGTGCAGAAAACTTTATCGGAAATGGAACTTTTTGTAGAGGTAAAGGGTTACAAATTCAAATACAGTTGACTCTCTCTAATTCGAACTCGAATAGGTGATCTAATTTGTTCGAATTATAGAAAGTGTCTTACTCAGGTTTATTGAAGGGGAATGATAATTAATTCGAACTATAGAAAAATTCGAATGATAGAAGTTCGAATTAGCGAGAGTTGACTGATATGGAGATTTAAAATGTTATCACAGAATGCCGTATTTATATCAAACTTTGCACATCAACTCTTAATTCATAAAACACATAAACCTCACGAACTAAAATCTCTCAATTTTGACACCATTTATTGATGTCCTATTAGAAATTTTTCAACAAAAGATTCTTTTGTTTATGGATGGTATTTTGATATTTTTATTTAGTTCCTCTTCACTTCACTTCACATCACTATCCTTTTTTTCAAAATAGCCAAAACATGCTTGGATAGAAGCTGCCCTAAATACTCATATTGCTCCGATCTAACTGGTTGTCATTGTAACTTGGGTTTCCTATTGAACAAAACCACATCTTTGTGTGATCAGGTGAAAACTGGGTCAGGTATCTTGGTTCAGAATCTGCACCTCAAAGAAGACTTCAAAGAGGAATATTTGGATAAATCATCACAAGAATATATACAATTCATTGCTCGTTTGGAATCAACATTACTTAAGTTCATGACAGTTGTCTACCCTTGGGTTGCACCATTATCTGTTAACGTAAAAGACCTACGACGTGGGAGTGTGGTTGTTGATTACGTGGTTACGTATGCGACGGATGACGAACTGAGTCTTGACGTAATGAAACGGGAGATCGAGTATGGCTTGTTACGTAACCAGTTAGAAGTATTTGAAACGACAAGAAAAACTGTACAAGTTTCAAGTAAGTAAATATCACCACTGATGCCACCAGAACCAGAAACTGTGTTCTTATTATAGGTGAAACATTCATATAACTATTTTTATCAAGAAGGTTCTTATCTTCCCTTAGAGTGCTCAATTAATTTATTAAAGTAGTTCAGAATACACCCCCTTCGCACAGACCCACTGGGACCCTTTCCCACTGGAAAAATTGGCCAGGTAGAAAATTCGTATCCTTTAATTTTTGTCCCTACTGAAAATAATCAAACAAACCAATCCTCACTGCAAAATAATTTACTATTTTTCCCATCCCCACTGAATTTTCTGACAAAAGAATTGAAATCCCCAGCCATAAAACATATGGAAATATCAATCTCCATCGAGTTTTTTTCTGTTATTGTTATCTCCACTGGCTGAAAAAATCCTACCGGGTCTGTGAGAAGGGGGTGTCAGAATGTTTCTGTAGGCTAAATACTATCTGATTATCCCTCTAAAGGAACTCTTTTAATCATTTGCCAGTACTGGTTTTTTAATCATCCATTTTTAGGCACTAATGGCTGCAATCTTGGCTTTCCAAAATGTAATAGCATTACAGAGTCTTGTCAACCATTGGCAGGATTTGATTATGATTGTGTTTGTAAAATGAACTTCACACGTTCATCTCACAATGGAAAATGTTCAAAGATTACTGGATCTCCTATTTGTAAGTTCTTTGAAATTCGCGATTTTATGAAATTTTCACGAGTTTTAAACTCTGGTAGCATTGTAATACACCAATCACTTTACTTGAGGCTTGTTAAGCACTGTAAACATTTTCAAAAGTTGAAATTCACCTCATTTTCAATAACCCAATATTTTCCAAATCTCGTTATTTATGTTGCATAAATCAAATGAGAATGAAAAATCTCAATAAGGACTTTGTAAACTCAGGCCCTTTAAGTGGATTTCTTTTCGGAAAAAAAGTTGATTCTACTAACCATTTTTGAAACATCATTACTCTTTCAAAAAAAATTATTTTTAAAATTTTTTTTCGACTTCATGACGGGGAAAGATAGAATTTTAATATGGTTACAATGATACCCATCAAGCCGGTGAAAAATTTACATAGAATTTCATTAATGTGGAGAAAGTCGCTAAAAAATACATAAAATGGCGCCTCCGCGGGATACAGCGTTGAGCTTTTCACCTCAACTTTTGTACACGAGTAGTTCAAGCAGGTGGCTATTCGAAACTACCTCAATAGTGAAAGATATATTTGTAATCTTTTCTCTATGCACGAAAGAATTACCAAAACTTCAGTATTTTCACTTGAGTTCGAATTTCAAGCCGTATTTTAACCATATTGCACAATGAAACCCTCCACTACAGAGGTACTTTCAATATGGAGACTCTCCATCCTCCCTACTGCCTTGGAAAAAGAAAATCACGAATTTCCAATTTTGTATCGCGCGGAATGTAGGGAAAACATAGTTTCTCCAAGAAAATTCTCAAAAAATGGAAGGTACAGGCCAATGGGTAAACCTGTTTGTTAAAAATGGTTGATTGACAAGTAGATTCTTACGCAATAAGCCAGTAATCAAATTTAAAAGGAAGACGCACTTCTTTCGTTCTTTTGAGCATAAACCAATTAGCTAATTCTCTTATTTTTTTCTTAAAAAAATGTTTACAAGAATAAGACTGCGTTTATTAAATATTGATTGATGCGTGAGGCCTTTTCATTAAACATACAACTCTGTCGGTGTCTTTTTAGACTGTACCAGAGAGATCTTAGAAAAGAGGGAAAAGAGAGTTTTCGTTTCAGAACCACTTAAAGGGCCTGAGAAGAGGATAAGAAGATTTTGAAGGCGGATTTTTAGAAGCCTACATTGATGTAATTTCCGAGCAGATTCTGATACTCCGCACATGACACGTATTCACTCTAAAGGCCATGGCTCCATAAGAGAATCTGCAACAAAATCAACTGTCAATCATATCCATAAAAAATAATAAACATTGAAACTCAGTTGCTTTCGCTCTCGTTTCCAAGCAAAAGTAACGCGATATTGTTTTGGCTGAACAACCAGGTTAGATCGTCACATTCGCCATATTCCTTCAGAATAGAGCATTGCATGCGCAGAATGGATGATCTGTTATGAAGTTAATATTGATCTCACCGTAACTAGTGATAAATTGGGTCCGAAAAATTTATGAACATTTGAAAATGTATTAATTTCCCAAATTAATAGATAAATTAAATTGCCACATGGTGTGTCCCTCGAGTTAAAGTATCTTTGCGGATGGACACGTTTAGCTGTATCTTCAGCAATGAATGATTTATATACGTTTTCTTTCTTTATAGTTTCCGATCATCAGATTAGTAACGGCAATTTTACTGTTATTGGTGCTGCATGCGCCTGTATCTTCGTCGTGCTTCTCTCCTTCCTAACAGCGTTCTTATTGGCTCAAAGAAAGCATCGAGCAGCTAAAAAACAAGCTAATCCACCGGCACCGGGACCCTCGATTGATGCAAACTGGAGACTATCACAAGATGGTAGACAAGCTACGAGGGAAAGTCACCTTAACTCCGCTTATCAATATTGATTATTTTTGAAAGATATTTTTTATATGGTAGCTTAATCGAAGTAAAAAGCATTAGAAAATAATAATACACTATCTTTGATTTTGCTTACAAACTTGGACAAAATCCCCAAAATAGCGAGATAAAACAATTTTAAGCACTTTTCTTAATGAAAATATTGAAGTGAAAATCCTTGAACCTTCAGCTCTAAACAAAAAGGTATACAGGCTTTGAAAAAAACCCTCCAAAATCAGGGTTGAGTTGGACTAACTTTTGGTAATAAACTAGCCATGACTTTCATTAAAGTGCGACCGCACCAAAACGAACACATAGAGTTGAATTAGCTTTCAAAAGGAATGGTATTAGCCCTACAGTAATTTTTGACTTCTCATCTGATCTGAGACAAAATTCAGTCTTCAAATGCTAACAAATGATGCGTCAAGGGAGTGATTTACAGTTGTAGTTTCAAAAGTAAAGCCCATTTTGTTTTGGCGTCTACTTAGAGTGACATCCGTGCCTTGCCTTAGACACTTTTTCATAAGAACAATTTCATAAAAATACAATGCTGAAATTTGGCCAAAACCTAAGAACAAATTAAGAACAGTCTTTACTGAAAAGTACAGATTTCCATTTTAATTAATATGACAAGAACATTTAACTCTGAGAAACTCATAAAATTCAGAGTAGCACCGCCGTAACTTATTGGTTTTCTATAAAACCCGTGTATAGTGCTTTCACATGTTATTTTACTAATGTACACGTTTGTTTAACCTACGCAGAACGCTTAATAACTACTTGTGGTATAAAAAAGGGAATTTCCCAAAAAAAGGAATTTCCTAGATTCATTAATTCTCTGGGGATAAGAAAAAGACAAACTTAATACCGGGCTACCATTTAACCGGTTAACTATTTAACCGGTATAAGAAGAGTGACAAACAAATGTGCAAAACTGGGAGCTATTTATCTAGCCATTGATTTATTATAGAGACTCTGGATAAACATCGAATGAAACGGTGGAGAGCGAAGTACACGTTTTTTTTAAATTAGAACACCTAAAATTTGGCTGAGCCTGGATGTGCCTATTTTTTTAGCAATTTTCAGCCTAAAGTATTCTTAAATGCGTTCTTAATTTTTCAGCCGACTACTCTAAATCGACAATATCATGCAAAATAAAGAGCACTTAAAATTGGTAACATTTGGACAATATTTGACTCTCGATTTTAGAAAATTCAACCCTAAGTTCAGTTAAAACTGCTTGAAAAGAGGAAGAAATTGTACCTTCTTGTCATTATTTTCCAAACTGAGGCTTGGCATGTTCTTACGATGTTCTTAATTTTTCGACGAATTTCAGCCTCAATGTTCTTATAAACTGGGTTCTAATGAAAAAAAAACGTGTATTGTCTTTTTATTGTTTCAGAAAACAATCGATGTACAGGCTTTGTCCGCAAAGGACAACTGTCATGGCGGCTCGAAGGACTCTGATTTTGAAAAATTAGTAATTAACTATATGAGTTTGAATCTCGAAGGAGAACTTAAAGTCTCATTGGGGAATTGGATAAGTGTATTTTGATGAGAAAGGCAATTACACGTTTGTTTTTTTATTAGAACACTTAAAATTTGGCTGAGCCTGGATGTGCTTATTTTCTTAGCAATTTTCAGCCTTAAATGTTCTTAAATGCGTTCTTAATTTTTCAGACTACTCTAAATCGACAATATCATGCAAAATAAAGAGCATATAAAATAAGTACAATTTGGACAATATTTGACTCTCGATTTTAGAAAATCCATGCCTAAGTTGGGTTAAAACTGCTTGAAAAGAAGAAAAATTGTAGTTTCTTGTCATTTTTTTCCAAACTGAGGCTGGGCATGTTCTTACGATGTTCTTAATTTTTCGACGAATTTCAGCCTAAATGTTCTTATAAACTGGGTTCTAATAAAAAAAAAAACGTGTAAAATGCTACGAAAAATCATTTAATGGTGGATGGAGGGTGAACAATAATGTCATTACTGCGGACAAGGCTTGCACATGAGAAATTGGCAAAATTCAGCTCGTTGTTTTTCCAGTGTCTATAATAATTCCATGATCTAGCTATCCTTAGGTGTGAAGCTATGAATGCCATCCTCGGTCGCTTTAGGCTCCCTTGCGGTGGCAATCAACACAAAACGTTCAATGCCTCTTTAAAAAGACGTCTCTCTGAGTGTCATATGATATAACCACTTTAGAAATTCCACGAAAAAGTTATGCTCCTCTGTTTGTACACTCATTTTGTTTTATTAGCATAACGTTTATAAGCATACTGAAGCTCAAATTTCCAGAAAAATTAAGCATATGCTAAGCATACCTTGAGGCTCAGCCAAAGAAATTTTTAGAATCATAATTTCCAAAACTTCAGAAAATAACAGAAGAAAGAATCATATATCATATATCATATGGTAAACATTCGAAAACAATAGAATGTCTTCATATCTCTCAAGATTAAAGAGAGCGAAAAAACTTACCCCCCCCCCCTTCATAATTCTTTTACCAAGCATAGGGTTAAGCATAGTCGATGCTCAAAATTGAGTTTTACTTAAGCATAGTGAGCTTCAGCCGAAATTTACCGTATGCTTATAAAACAAAATGAGTGTATTGAGACTGCAAATCAAAAGTATGATGCTAGATTTTATGTGAGACCCTCTCGCTGTTGGTACAAAAATAGTGATAAATACAACCCTTTATTAGACCACGTATAAAAACGAAGCTTATCCTACCTACTCCTACTCCCCGCTACAAAAGAATTTACCCAAAAAAGGAGCTTCAGGGGTGTTTAAACCCCATTGTAAAGCTTACTAAGCTCTTATCAGCACTGGGCTAGTAAATTCAAATTTGGAAATTTAAATCTTTTACTCTTAGGTGCCAAATAAACGCCCCCCCTCCCGCTTGTTATTTTTTTGGAAATTTTCCAACCTCCCCGCCCCCCCCTGCCGGACCTTATTAGGACCCCCTCCCCCCCCCCCCGAGTATTAATTTTTGAGAATATTTTCAGTTAGTAAGAAGAAGTCGCCTTATTTCGCTCCAAAAAGCCTGATTTAAGCCTATATTTGCCTTATTTTTGGGTTTTCAGGAGTACAATCTCCAACCCCCCGGCAATTAAGTCCCCCCCTGTTTATTAAAATTGCGAACATTTTCCAACCCCACCCCGTTTATTTGGCACCTAAGAGTACCTATTAACAACAGTTGAAATTAAATCTTTATTGTATTTCATTTCTTTCCACTGGTAAAAAGGTTTGCATCGGATAACTGATACAGGGGTGTCTAAAAAATGCACTCAAAGTCTCAGGAAATAATCTGTACCCTGAGACCAAAGATTTATCCCAAGATGTTTCCAATATCCTCTTAGCTGTTGAGATAATAATGCTCAATCTAATATAAGGAAGAATTCGCCAATGAAATTAAATCAACAAGTCGATTTTGACGCTAATTAATTTTTCGAAAATTTTCCACCCAGGACATTCTTATTCCACCCCCCCCGCTTATTAATTTTAGGTAAAATGTTTTTGAAAGTTCCCTTTTTTGTCCTAATTCAGCTGTATTAGCCTCCTTTTCAAAAATTTTCCACCCAGGACATTTCTATTCTACCCCCGCCCCGCTTATTAAGTTTTGAGATTTTTTTCCAAACCCCCCCCCCCCCCGCTTATTCCAGCCCCCCCCGGCTATTAGCTACCCGAGGGTAGGGACAGTCACATCTTCGGTAGGAAAGATCAATTTTTGAGAAAATGTTTATGTGGCAAGTTCTGAAAAAAAATTTCATATCAGTTTGCGGGCTGACCTAAAATTCATATAAATGGTTTCACTGAAAGATAACCAAATACAAAAACACAAGTCAAAATGTTAGTTGCATTTTTTCAACACATATATTTATTTTATCAAAAGTAAGAACCAGCCTTACTTTACGAGAACTGAATTATTATGGAAAATATAATAAGAATTAAAGTTTACAAAGAATATGGTGAGAAGAAAGTCAGTTGAAAAGAATTTTCACAAAATCTTCAAATTTGAGTAAGGCAGTGACTGTATGTAGAGTACTGTGTAAAAGACCATCATGAAATTCCCATTTGATAGTGGTTCGGAAAATTGACCGGTCGTTTGCACCCTCCATGTAAGTCAGCTCGATTGAGTGCATCAGAAAATCTTCATTCTTGCATCGATGGTTATCAAGAGCTACCACTTTGTTTTCATAAAAAGGTTCAGTCTCTCCTGGCATTTTCTGAGCTAACCTCTTCATCTCGGTTGAAATGTAATCCAAACCACTTTCAGGCTGTAAATAAAAGAAGAAATTAGATTTTGCAAAAAGCGTAAAATACTTGTACATCGAGGAAGCTATCGATTTAGGGTGTTAACGGGACTGATCAAACCAAATAGCTAAGTTAAAGGATGTCGAGAAAGCTGCAACAATTAAAAATGGCTGGTTGCTTTTCTTAATCGTAAAACAACGAATTTCAGTTCATTTCTTTCCATTACTTTTTCCTCAAATAAAAAAAGACAAATGTTTACCTCGTGGCGGCACTGATTGTCATCATGCAGAAAATGGATCTTGATAAATTCGAGGTTCACACCACTAATTTGAATTCCAAAGCTTAAGCCCTTCAAGTATTCTGATTTCATGGAGGAATGGAATTCAGCATTGGCATCGATTTGGTATTTTGTTTTGGTGTTTCGTGGATTGCCGTGGGTTGATTTCATTCTTAAAGCCTATTGTGAAGATAAAAGCAAAGTTTACTTTTGTTTTTTTTGTCCAGGCAATTGCTGGGTAGAGCTTAACGAGTCTAAAGTACTGATTACTATAAAACCATAGATAATAAAAAAAGCAAGATTTCAGTGATAATGCCAACAGTTGAGAAAGAAAATACGAAATCTAGCCTAATGAGCAAATAGTTTTTTCGAGAGATTTGAGGTAAAAGTTAGTCGAGATGAAGAGGTATGGTATGGTAAATGTTATATTCACAGGGCAAAAAGGAATTGCCAAACAACGCTCTCTTCAAACTGATGCAAATTTTAGAATCCAGCTACAACAGAGATGTTAAAAAATAATCTACCTCAATGCTACTGATGTTTGATAAGAGATTGTTCATGAAATTTCCAGCAGCGATTTCCATAAATGGGAGGTTGTTTGGGAAGAAGGTTTTTAGGAAATTTCGTTTGTCTTCCTGTGTTTGTTGTGACAAAATGACTTCCTTTGAGTATTCTTTATTTTTAATTGTGAAGCTCTACCCAACGCCAGAAGAGCTGCATTAGAATCTGGGTTTGCTTTCAAGTGCAACATTTCATCTTCAACAATGATTTCATAGTTTGAATCAGTCAAAGTTGCTCTCAGCGTTGTGGCTGGTGTGAAATGCATGTACTTCTCTAAATCAAAGACGTGAATACTGGATAGAGGCTCACCGTGATCCGATAGATAATAATGTGGCCACACAGCATTGAAGGTTTTCATGTCTTTCACTTTCATCACTGTTTTACCAGCATCATTGATTTTGACATCTGCATTGAATGCATTGTTTGGTTCATCAGAACACGGATAGAATTTACCAAAAACTGCTATACTCCATTCATCACCGAAAGGGTTGCTATCATCCTTCATTGCGAAAAAATGTGGATTCAAAAGTGATAATTTGTTGGAGAGAGGCAACAAACCAGACTTGGAGCCAATGAAGCGATAATCAAAACCATCTGCATAGCATCCATGTTTATACGAAAACCCTTCTAGACCAGTGATTTGAAAATGCTTGGACTGCTTGATATCGGCTGCGTTGATTCCGACGGTTGAAGTTTGAGCGCAATTGACACTACCTCCAAACATTTGAAAAGCTTTATCAATATTGATAAATCCATTGGTGTTTAAATTATTGACGGTGATTGTCTCCACACTTGACCATCCTAATATGGACAGAGCAAAGATATTTAGGTGCACGAAAAATAAGATGCTTTTAGGTAGAGTTTTGATATTTTTGAAAAGGAAAATATACATGCGATGAATCTATATAATATCTTGTCATAACCTAGGAAAATGTTGGTTTTACCTTTTTGATTGAACATATCTGGATAGCAATCTTGTCCGGAGGAACCTAGGAAACAATATACATAATATATTCATTATATTCCCTGATTAAATTATGATCAATTCTAGAGTTACGTGAAGCATCATAAAATGGGCTTTTCCAGAAATAGTTCGTGTCCCCCCTGTTGAGGATATCGGATATCCAGGGGTTAACGATTTTTGTTCAAAAGTGGATATCCAGGGGGTTGAATATCTACAAGGGAGCGGATATCCAGGGGGTAAAGTGTCTTTTCAAGTAAAAAATACGATATCCACGGGTAACCATCTTTATAAGAGAGGATATCCAGGGGGTCTTAATAAAGTAGCATATCCAGGGGGTTCGTAACAGTGGGGGTAAAATTTCTTTCTGGAAAAGCCCAATGAGACTCGAGAAATAACCCTTCTCTACCATCCAATTTAGTTACTAATAATCCAACACTCAAGGTTAGAAATTTATAAGGAAGAACTGAAGGGTTTTCAAAAATTAATGTCTGAAAGTGTATCTCTGAGGTGTTAAATCCCTGATCAAAATATTACAACCAAAATTCCAACTTGCATTAAAATAGTTATGAGATAATCATTGATTAAAAAGTTTATATCCCTCATTTAAATCCTATTGGCTTACCTTTCCAGAAGATTCCAACCAGAAGAAACATAATAATCAGTTTCATTTTTGAGTTAAATTAAGTATTTGTTTTTGTCAATTGCTTATATTTTGTTTGTTAGAGTTTAGAATGATGAACTGTCCCAAATTGCAAATGTTTTATACTGATTTTTGGGTCGTGGGAAGTTTGTCGCAATGCCAAGAATCAAAAGTCTTCAAGTTGACCAAAAAGACCGAAAAGTTTATGTTGTGTTGAAATCCAAAGAAAGTTCAAAGGGAGTTATCGATTTATTCCATTTGATGCTCAATTTTGCGGTATTTCACTAATTATAGGTAGGCAATGTAATTAAGTTATGACGTTGTTGTCATTACTTTTGATATATTCATTAACCCAGGTTAAAAAATTGAACTTAATCTTTTCACTTTTTTGAAAATTCAAATAAAAAGCCAGCTGAAAACTAAGATCATCGCTGCCAACAATGGCTCAACAATGCCTAAATCTTACTGTAAAACTTTTTAACCCTTTAAGGCCTTTAAGTGCCAATGCCGTGTATATCAGACATGGGCTGTATAGGTAATGCCTAGTTTGTATTAGAGATCGTCACTTTTGGTCTAACTCGTAAGAATTGGATTGAGCTTAATCAATAGTGAGTCTTTCTAGCGAGATTTTAAGCCAACAAGTTTAAAAAATGCAAAAATTTGACAAAAATGCACTTTTTTTTTACCATTTTTGGTCAACGAGAGATCCAAGAACCTCCAAATTTAGCCCTACTTTACTTGATTCTGTCATCTAGGTGCCTACTGGGCACCTTTCCGTCATTCAGGCAGGCGCAAATAGATTGAAATTGAAAAATTGCATTTTCGTTTCGATTTGTTTTATTTGAAATAACTATTTTTTACCTTTTTTTAAGACAGAAAGCGATTTCTCTTAAAAAATGAACTTAGAAAATACAAGAAACCATTTACCTATTTTTTGCATAAAAGTTAAAAATACATTTAATATCTCAAAAATAACAGCGAGTGAAGCGAGCTTAATTATTATGTGGCACCCAGATGGTGAAATTTTCATCCGACACGCTAAAGCTCTGAAGGTCGGGAACATTTTCAACATCTGGAAGGTTTACATTACAGAATTTTGCGAGAGCACGTCAAGAATTTTGCAGCGGGAGGTCTGGTAACCCAGCCCTCGTTTTCGGGGATTGGCGGGTCCAACCGAAATAGTTTTAGGTTTACGGGGAAGGGCTGTTGAGCCCAACTAAGGATGCGGCACATCAAAGGCCGATTATTATTCCTCTCCCATGGGAAATTGGCCCGCTTCCTTTAAAGCTTTAGCGTGGGCGGCCGCCAATCCGCCATCGGAATATCAGATAAGCTCAATTATTATGGTAAAAAGTCGTCTCGGACGACGCCGGGACGGCTAGTCTTGTGTAGTATGTATGCTACCTTATCGGCCCTTCTTACGCCGGCCCTTCTTACGCCGGCCCTTATAGGCGTTATTTTTAGGCTCTTGGATTAATAAGGGCCGGCGTTAAAGTTGCCTGTACCAGACGACCACGGTATTTTTCTCGACACCGTTCCGTGAGTGATCAAAAAATCGCGTATTGGGATAGAGATATGCTAGCGTTAAAGGGACTGGTGTAAAAAGAGAAACTTTGCAAATTTTACCTAAGTGGCGTTAATTTTTGACCATTTTTCTCTAATTAAAGGATTTTGAATATATGATTTGAAGATAAATTATCCATTATGTTTTACTCCATATCTAAAACTTCGCAAAAATCAGTGATTTTCAATTGAATTTTCAACAGTTTACTACTGAAAAATGATATTTTAATGTAAATTGAAGCATAAATAGCCATTCTAACAAATTTTGGCGTTATTTACGGTCCTAATTGGCGAAAGCCCAAAATCAGGCTGTGGCGTAATAAGGGCTGGCGTTAAATTAGGGTCGACGTAAAAAGGGTCGATAAGGTATTCAATTGTCGAGAGTGCTGGATAACACCAAAAAGTATGAAAGCGGTAATTATTACAACGAAACATAAAACTCAGAGTTCTGACATGAACTTTTTGGTTTGATTTTTAACGACTTTCAAACAAAGCTTGAAATATTTAATTAACTTGCGGTTTTGATTAAACGATTTCATTCATTTACAGGTAAAATGTCAGCCAAAAAGAATGAAACTCATCAATCGAGTCGCAGCCGATTATTTGAAAATTTGAACTTTTGACTTTAAAGATGCGGGGTGGAGAAACTGACTTAAAGGCCTTTTGTGGTGAAAGATTGTGAAATATTTTGCCATTGTGTTAAAAGCCTTCATTGAGAATCGTATATAAAGCTGGCAAATTTCTGGTGAACATCAAATCAAAATTGAAGAGAAAACAACAAACAACGAACAACAAACATTAATCTGAAAATAAAAATTTCGACAAGATGAGGAGAACAACAATTCTTCTTTTTCTAATGGATATCGTTTTGAAAGGTAGGTATACACAAGGATCCTTTTCACTTGATTCAAATTTCACAACTCATAACATCCAAATAATCAAATTCGTTTCTATTCTTCAGAATGATCTTTTATCAAAAGATGGATGCTTTTTTCCAACGATCAATAAAATAAAGTTTGAAAAGTAATGTCACTTTAGCCTAACTCATTGTTGAATTTCATTTCAAGGTTCGCTTGCGATTGACGAAAGATGTTATCCAGACATGTTTGTCCAAATAAAGAGAAGTAAGTGTTTATAATGTATTGTCTGTCTCAGAGGGATCCGCTTAGTAGTTTTTTCTGTCAGTGAGATAAATGAAAGAGTTGAATACCATTACCTTTTTTCATCGTTGAGGATTTCTTTTAATTCTATGTATTAAAGCTCAAAAACTCTTGTAGAGGTTAAAATTAGTGAATCATTTCTTAGACTTTCATTCTATTTTTATTTGCACAATATACTATCAGACATTTTCATTGATTTTTCAATGTCTTTTCATAGCACAATCAGTAACAACTTTATCCAAAGCAGTGACTGACTTGGTACACACAGAAACAGATGCTCACATCCAATCGGCATTATTAGCTGTCCTCTCAAAACCAGATGAATATGTTTGTCACTCTTCAAAACCCAATGGTTATGATTTAGGAATCACACATTCAACAAGAATCATATTCCCAGAAAACCTAAGAATTAATGGAATCTCCAGCTTCAAGCCGAAGTTCTATTGTCACGTAAATGCGTTATTCAGAAGCTCAGAAGCTTCAGAAGATGAAAAATACTATTACCTTGGTCAATACAAAGGATCTTACCAATTTTCAAAATGGTTGTCGCTTCTTGATCCTCATTTTTTCTTAAAAAACGATCGAGGAATATACTCAGTATTCACCAGTGGTAGATTCTATCCATGTTCATCCAAAAAACAACCTGATTACAATGGATTAGTGAAAGTTGATTCTCGACACGCAACAACGTTCTCTGTCGACAAAACCAACACGACATCACTCATATGGCCACATTACTATATGGCTCAGCATGGTGAATCGAAAGCAGATCTTATATTGAAATGGAGAGATTACGTCATCTTCTCCGATGAAGTGTTATACCATGCTACACACCATAGCAGTAATAATCATTTCTTTATTATCGACCAGAAAATGCAACTAAAAGCAACACCAAATTCAAGTCCAATCAACTCTGTAGGAGACTTTGACATCCAACCAAACTTCTGGTCCTTCAAAGTAGATATTCAAAGACAACACTGGAAACAATTTGTGGATGAATTCTTTCCCAAGGAAATTCCTTTCACCCTCATACCATCGCTTAATTTGAAGAAAGATATCGTGAAAAAGATTGGTGATCTTTATGTAAGCTTAAATCATGATTTAAAGGAGCCCCTCTCGCGCAGACAATGCCCGACACATTATAATTGAGAAATGAACAAACTTGTCTGTTCCATCTGTAAACCCTGGGAGAGGTACTTAGGAAATTTGAGGGTACGGTATGTGCCGTCCTTAAGGGTACCTTTTTTGGATTTCCAAAGTCCCACTAAAATCAGAAAATCAAATATCAGTCCCACTAAGGGTCGGAGAAATAGGAAAGTTTCAATTTTTACCCCTCGAAAAGATCAAAATGTGTTCAAAATTGGTCAAATTTTGACCAATGAGGGTCGTAAAATTCATAAAATTTTACTTTTTTGTTTTCTCCTTTTTAGTCCCGGTAAGGGTCCAAAGTTGGACCATAGCTCGCAACCCTAGTACCTACCCCAAATCAAGGGTAGGTACAAAGCTGCCACACAATTTCAACGTTTATCTAATATTCACCACGTCCATTGACGTTGAAACACTGTTATGTGCCAGCTAGGTAGTTACTTAGACCTTTGATGAAAACTTTTGATTTTCATATTTTAAAGTTTTGTATACGATGACGTATTATCAAATATTTTAATGTTTTTTTTTATTCTAGAGCCTCACATTGACGACCAGACATGGCCGTAAAGACAACGAAGTACTTGATGGTATCCCAAAATATGAGATTGCGGCTCAAGGTTACATCAGAACGCAATTCCATCCTGAAATTCCTTTTCTTGAAGACAATGTTGAGTTTTTGTTTACTACAAGTGCTGGAAATGTCCATGATTTTGAGATTACTTTCGATAAATCAGAAAACAAGTGTTATGGTGAAGGGGTAAGGAAAAAAATCTTCAATACATTTCTCAGGAAGGAACTTTATACTTAAGTTCAAATACAAGTCAATTTTGACCTCTTTTTTAGAAAATCTCATAACTTTAATTCTAAATATTAGTTTTTGACATTGATATTTTCAGGAGTGCCTTGAATTAAGTAAAAGTTTACCCATATACAATTTAAAGTCAAAAGCACAATTAGAGCGCTCTAGGTCAAAATTTGAAATTTATTGAAACTTATTTTGGACCAGCCGGTAAATTAACAATTCAAAATATGTTAATCCCTTTTTAATTTCGGATTTCGTATTTATAACCTTTAAATCTTCCTAGATATGCATTAAAAGCACAAATTTCTTGGATTATCTCAAATAAAAGCAATTCGAGCATCATTCTATAAACTTTCCAAATATGAAAATTGAAAACACTTCTTCTTTCGATATGCAACATTTTTCTCTTTCTTTTTTTAAAGGAAAGAAATGAATTGGACCCTGTTTTGAAGAAATTGTCAAACAGGGTGATCTTCATGGAGGAATTACCTTACGGTGTGCACGATGAAAAGCCAAGGCCATTCGAAGGTGGTTTTCCATGTAATGGAGGTGGCTTCCGACTCAACTCTATCAAGTTTGAATACCAGCGTGGTTTTCCGGTCCGTTCTTTATATCATATCACTGTTGGCTGGACTCACAAAATGCTGCTACATGAGAAAAAATATTATATGAAGTTCCACGACTTTTGGAACACTATTTTTAATTAAATCTTTTCATGAATTTCATATTTTCTATAAAACCTCTTCACAATAAAACTTCTTCAAAAAACTTTCTCATATAGAGTCATATCACCAGTGCACGAACGGCCCCAGTGCACGAACGAGCGTCTTTGAACTTGAAAAAAACAACCAAAAACAAACTTCTATAGAACTTCCTTTGTGCAGCAGAATCCTCAAACTATTCCTTGCAATCTCTCCAAAAATTAAAATAAACGAAGCACTAGAACAACACCAAACCGATTTTGAACGAGGCCAAGTAAAAAAATCACGAAATTCGGGATTTTTGTAAATATGGCTGATCGCGAGAGAAAATGTTCTTTATAAGAAAATTTGCGCAAGAAGAGTTCTGAAAATGACTTTCCTCTTTTAAAAACCTGTTATCTTCCATCACACAAAATTTCATTGAAACATGTTAGCTCATTAATTCAAAATCTACACGTTTGTTTTTTATGATAACACCTAAAATTTGGCTGAGCCTGGATGTGCTCATTTTTTTAGCAATTTTCAGCCTAAAATGTTCTTGAATGCGTTCTCAATTTTTCAGACTACTCTGAATTGACAATATTATGAAAATTTAGAGCACTTAAAATTGGTAAAATTTGGACAATATTTGACCCTCGATTTAAAAAAATCCATGCCTAAGTTCGGTTTAAACTGCTTGAAAAGAGGAAAAAATTGTATAGTTTCTTGTAATTTTTTTCCAAACTGAGGCTGGGCATGTTTTTACGATGTTCTTAATTTTTCGACGAATTTCAGCATCAATGTTCTTATAAACTGGGTTCTAATTAAAAAAAAGTGTATGGTGTTCATATTTCCCAACTATCAGCTCGGGAATTTTTGATAATTGAAAGCCATAAAGATTTAATTGGCCCGACCATGAACATATAAACAACTGGAAAACTCTATCTCCTAATTTGTGTTTTTGTAGAAAGCACTGCTAGCTTTGTTGTCGCCTGGTTAAAAAAATAAAATGAAACAATAAATTTTGATGTTACACCTCTTGGGAATACCTTGCAAAAAACGTCAAAACTGCGACAAAAGTCTTTGTTGTTCTACTCTTTTCAACTCGATATTACAAAGAAATTATTACAAAAATCATCGTCAGCTTGTAAAAACTCCGACTAATATTTCTAAATTTTGACTCAAAAGTATTGAATAATTTTAAAGAGTATGGGATTCAAATTATGATATTCTTATGACACAGGCTCTGAAATTTGGAAATTTTTGGATTGACGAAAGTGATTCATAAGTATACACGCAGTTGGAATTCTGTATTTCAGCGTTAAAAATATGTTGATAAAATACATGCTTCTTCTTCATGTAAGCTTCTAAAAAAAATGCTCAATTTTTAGAAATTCTCAAGAATGATTCTTTTGTGAATTACAAGTAATGTTCTAGATATATCAATTCTTTTACCTAAGTAATTCAAAGAAATAAATTTTGACGGAATATTGTCGGATTTTTTAAACCGAGTGAGCCACATAAAGATTTCTCTCTTTAAAACTAACTTTCTAGAAATCTAAAATTTTTAAAATAACCATTCCTATTTCATTGGAAAGAAGAAAGAAAAACTTAAATGTTGATGGGTCATTTATTAAAGGGACATAAAAGTAGTAAAATGTAAACATTGGGCGAACCACGTGTCATTAAAGAGAACAATTAAAAATCACGTGTCTAAAACAAACTTGTAAAACAATTGAACAATCAAAATTGGCCATACTTGGTTTGATTTAAATTTTGACATGTGACATTTGTTTTGATTTTGTATCCGCTGCATACAGTTTGTTTACAAATTTCGCAAGTACTGTTATGTCCCTTTAAATTCGGTTCATTTCATTAGATCAAAAGTGATCCTCAATTGAATAAAAAAGTTGCTTTCAGAAAGTGCTCGAAAACGTTGAAAATCGACCTGTCCAATTTTTATATTAAAATTGTCAATCGCAATAGCCTTTACAACTGATGGAGCGAAAGGGTTTAAAATGTTCATCAAAATCATTTCAATTTACTTTTTAAGGAAATTTTCCTCAGATTTTTGGTTCTAGACTAGCTTGGTTCTGTAAGGCTGGATGTATACCTCGAAACCATTGAGTTTAAAGCCAGAAGGGCTAGAGTTCAATCTCTAACCTTTCTCAGGCAAGAAAAAGTGAAGCCTTAAAAATACCCCATATTTTTGACGACAGATTGAATCTATTAATTCCTTTGTTTACGATTGATATTTTTTTCGAAATTTAACGGTAAATTTTAGTTTCAATCTGTCATTTGTGTAAAAACCAGGCGAGCCGCTCAAGGCCGCGCAACTTTGGTAGGATTTGTTGGTTTCAAATCCTACCAAGGAGATTGTCTTTCGGCCCTTCGGGCTTATACTTCATTGCTCGAAACCCGTATGTAATGCATTTTTACAAATTTGACCAGGTTTTTTTGCCTTTTTCGACGAATTTTCTGTCCCTTATTGAAATTCAGACCTTCCTTTATATAATAAAAGGTCATTTAGACAGCTAATTATCATTTTTAAAGACTGAAACGAAGATAGTGATGTATCATGCTTCTGTTTAATTTGATAGGTCGATTTTTAACGTTTTTGAGCACTTTCAGAAAGTATAACTTTTGTATTCAATTGAGCATAACTTTTGATCTAATGAATACAATTTAATAAATGACCCATCAAAATTTAAGTTTATCTTCTTTCCAATAAAATAGACACGGTTTTTTAAAACTTTTAGATTTCGAGAAAATTAGTTTCAAAGAGAGAAACTTTTTTGTGGCGCACCGGGTACCAAATTTGAAATACAGCCGGCAACGAAGCTCGCTTCAAACACTCAATACAAGATAAACATCCAGTCGTTTATATAATCATGGCCCGACTGGTTTTTTCTCAGAGAAAAACAAAAGTTTAACAATAGCATACCGTCGTGAATCTAAAAAAAGACATTGATTTTTATGTTTGACTGAAATTCAATCCCATCACCCATTGCGTTTATTACGCCTGCACGCAAATTACACTCAATTACAAAGAACAAGTAATAACTTTCACGACTTTTGATAGACGAAAAATTTTGGGGATAAAATTAAATCCGTGAAGCTATGAATGCCATCCTCAGTCGCTTGAGGCTCCCTGCGGTGGCAAAAAACATTGAATTTGCTGATAGATAATGGATTTTGACTGAAAGTTCAATTAAAATGAATTAAACTTGTTTGGCCTTGTTTCATTGATTTATGTAAATCTACAACCGTTTGTTCTGAAACATGAAATTTAGACTAAAGCATGATGCACAGTGATCCTTTTATAATGATATGCAACTTTACTCCAAATAGTGCACCGCGTTGAATCTAAAAATATATTGTATTTTTGACATAAACATTACTATCGATGTGTTTGTACGATTTCCAATCCCATCAACTTTATTGCGTTATAATCTCTTTTGCACGTTTTCCATGAAGATTTTATCTTAAAATCTGGGCTGAAGATGAGTAAAATTTTCAAAATTTTATAACGTCATCAATGATGACGTTATCATTTTTGAATATTTTTTTGCTTTTTTAAATCTATATTGTCAATTCCTATCACATGTTAAAATTTGAAGATGATTGAATAAATAGTTCAGAAGTTATCAGCACAACTTTGAAATTTTACCGAGAGTTTTTAAGCGATTTTAGCTGGTTTTTACCATGTTTCACAATAAAGTCATATAAAACCTGACCTAGAAGACCTATAACCCTAAAATTTTGCATAAATACTCTTAATAATAAGATTTTGTTAAAAGTCAGAAAGTTTTAAGTCGTTTGAAAAAATTTTCTCCGAGATACTGGAGATATACACTACAATAGAACTCCAGCGTGGTAGATTTTACCTCCTGGGGGGAGGTTTCAGGGGTCTTAAATACCGTCATACCGACAAAATTTTGGGTCAAATACCGTAATACCGTCGGTGAAGGAAGCCTAACACCGATACCGATATTATATTTATGTTTTTTTTTCGAAAATAATGAATTAGTTATCAAATCCATTGTGTAGTAACAAATTAGAAACTGTACAAACAAGTCTTGTACCCTATCGGAGGAAAGAAAATAAATGGAAAATAAGAACGCGAGCGAAGCGAGCGCGAAAATTTTTCGACAATTTTCGCTCTCTTTTGTTATTGAAAAACGGCCCTAATACGCTATTGTTAGCCCAAGTATGCCTTGTTTGGTCGCACAATTTTTGATTTTATTTAACACTGACCATTTGTTGGCAAAAATATGCATCATGATGTGAATTCTTTTTTAATCGTTCGATGCTGCACAAGATGTTTTTAGAACTACCTACTTTTACTAATTATTGAAGGAGTAAATACCACCTTTACTGTCTCTGAGTTACTGCAGTATCTGTGTATTGTATTGTAGTAGCAATATAAGTGAATACGGATAGACGACAATATCATTTAGTGCTGACGGAGAAAATTTTATCTAGACTCATTCGTTGGATGCAGTATTTGCATCACAAAAGTTGTCATTAAAAAAATGCGCCCGCAGAAAAAAAACAAAAATATTTGTTTAGATATCGTAAAGTTTTGCTTATTGGAATAACCTCACCATGACAATAAGTCAATAGGACATCGAAGATTGTGCGAGCGAAGCGCGCAAGAAAATTTTACTGGTTAAAATAGCGGAATAGACTTATCTTTTTTGAAAACTTTTCTGCACGAAACTCATGAAGAAACTAAAAGGTTTATACCGAAGTACCGTTATTTATTGATAAAAATATTGAAATACCGACAAAAAAACAGGCAATTTACCGATACCGGTAGAAAATGAACTACCGTAATCCCGTCGTTTTTTTCTCGTAATACCGATTTACCGGGGGTAAAAAGGCCCAATACCGTCATACCATAAAAGTGAAACCCCCCCTGGGGCTAATAGGGTTAACTTAGACAGGAGACCCTGTCCTCTATTTTTATGATCTGATGTATACATTTATACATTTCGCCATCAGTACATAAAATAAGAAATCATAGCATGGACCTCCAGGCTAGGGTTAGCTTACCTGAGATGCCAACCAAATGAAAAATAACCAACCCTGAAAGCTCAACTGGACTACTACTTTGGGAGAATTTTTCAACATCTATCTGGAAAGTTTATTACGGAGCTTCGCCTTTAAGGTCAGATAAGCCAGCCTGTCAGCCCAACCCTCAGTACGATCACATTCCCATCACCTACCTACATTACCGATTTTGGAATTTTGGATATTACTGGGTCCTGGCTGAGGTCCCAGCAGCACGCACGCACAGTAAGGGTCCAGTCGAAGGTCCCCCGCCGAGAATTTTCTTAGAATTAACATGATTACGTAATCACAATTATTACTGGAAACCATGACACGAGAAATCTTTATGCACGGCCAATCATTTTTTTGCTCCACTGCTGACATGCCTTCTTTGTTCTTCAGTTCTTTCTACCAAAAAACTAGGTACCTCACTATTTTTTGTAAGTATTACGTGGTTTAAATTACTTCTTTCATTTCCTTATTATTAGTTCCTTCATTTTATTTTAGAGCAAACCTCAGTGCTCTCACCACAGCACAGTACAGTTAGTCAAAAAGTCTGCCGTATACTATCTTCGCTTTTTTGATTTTATTGATAGCGCTTCGATAGAATAAAATTTTTTCCACCATCAGATTATCAAAGGCAAAAAATAGTTGAGCTCCAGACCCTGGACTACAGTACAGTGAACTAAACAGTAAGTCCGTCCAGAAGCTTTTTGCCTTTTGTTTTTGGTACATATACTTTTTGTTCCATTTATACTTTTTGTTCTACAGTTGTTTCAGTGAGTTCGACTGACAATTCCTGCACAGTCACTTTTGGTCTGGGTTGTGGACGGCAAAATATGAAATTTGTCATTCTTTTTTGTCGTTTTTTATGAAATTTATCGTTCTTTTTGTCTATTTTTAGTAATGCAGGAATTGTAGTAAGGTAGAGCCTCTCTTTTGGAGAACATACCAGCATACATTAACTTCCCTCAGCCAATAAAAATGTGATCAATTATCTTGTCTCTAGGTAACTGTTGTGGAGTATAAATTTAGTGTTAGTTATTGTGGGCTATTCCAAAAAAAATTGTACAGGGGTATTGACGAACTTTTTTCACTAACCCCCCCTGGAAATTTTGGATAACAAACTATCCCCTGGATTCTGGAAACTAGGAGTCAAAACCCCTGGAAAGTGAAATTTTGTGAAAAAGGACCTGGAAAGTGACTTTTGATGCCAGCTTAGGAGGAGAGAACCCCCTCCCTGGAAACCTTTAATAACCCCCTTGGAAAATCTGAAAATGACCATCAACAAAAGCCCCTTGGAAAATCAAGGCTCAGTCCCCCCTAAAAAAGTTCGTCAATACCCCTGTATGGTTTAAAAATGGAATAGCCCATTCAATAGGCTGTTGGGAACATCTATTATAATCTAGGACAGTCAGGCGCATCCTGGCAAATGAACGGGGTATTTTTCACTTGCGATTGGTGGCAAATGCAAGGGGACGAAAACAAAAGTGATGTAATATCGCTGAATACCGTAGAGTCGTCTAATCTCGACACCGGATCTGTAAAATAATCAAAACAAACCTTGAATGAAATTCTTGGTATCATTCTTATCGAACAAGTTCATCCATCAAACTAGAAGTTCAGTAAACATTGCAATCCTTTCAATTAAAAAAACAGTCAAATTATAAGCAGTTTTACACAACACACGAAACGCATGCAAACTTCCTCGTAACTTTCTCATGTCCATCATTAAAATTTTACAACTTTATTATGCTTCAAGTCACGTGATAAAAATAATTCGCGCGCTTAGTCGACCTGGTTTCCATTTCCTTTTTATTTATTGCAAGCACACGCTCTAGGCGCTAGGAGGCCGTGTTAAACTTCTAGGCGCCGCACCTAGCACACCCGGCCCCTTTTCAAATTCATAAGGAAACCGGGTTCTTTTAATTATTTTCGGTTCACGGTAAAAAGGTCTACTAAAAAATTCCTCGCGTGCAAAATGTTGTTGTGATTTGGGCATCTTCGTTGAAAGCATGCTAATTAGTTTTTTAGTGATTACTACATCGTTAAAGTGTTCTTTTCAAATATAAGTAATAACAGTTCACATTTCTCATATTATATTAACAATCTGTGACGTGGATAGAGAGAGAGAACAATTTAGTGATTGATTGATAACTTTGGTATGTATTTGTTTATGTTTGATTTTTTATTTCGAAGACCAGCCTACAGCTATGTCAAGATTGCAAGACGTATGTCGATATTAAACGACTCTACGGTACCCCACGCAATTGCAGCGAGGCTGGAACTTCCATTTTTGAGGATTACGATTTTACCAGCTTTTTAGCGATTTTTGCCTCGCTAACCCAAATCTCGCAACCTCTTTACCTTGGAAGATCGAAATTAGAGTTTTTCAGCGTTCCGAAAAAAATGCAGAGCAGAAATTTTTTCATCTTCACAGGATCGATTCTCAACAACAAAATGCATCTTTTGGTCTTTGGGTTTGTCTCTGACGTTTTTCCTTCAAAGAATATCGATCACTTTCCTTTTCACCTTGAGCGCGCGTTTTCGCGCGGGCGAATAAAGATGAGGCAGCAATCTTGCACTGAGGGTGCTACTTAGTTTCCGCCCTATTTGGCGCCCACGATAGAATGGCCTAAACACGGGGGTATTTCAGATGATAAACTATGTCGTTCTGTAAGTGTTTATTTCCTGAGAGATACAAATAGTATATTAAATGTTATTAACTTGTTCATTTAAGTATTTTTGAGCGCAAATTTAAATATATGGTTAACGATAACAGTTCTGTTTATTCCTCAAACCCCCGGGAAAAGTTTTTTTGCCGACTTAGCTATTTTACAAATCTCGGAAAAGAACTCCCATAGGAATTCCGATACCTAACCCGATTGGTTAATTTCGGAACGGCTTCAAGAAAGTCATAATGGCAGATAATTTTAAAAGTTTCTGAGGAAAATGTTTGTAATTTATCGATGTTGATGGCTTGTTGATTCTTTAAAGAAAAAAGATAACATGTATAGCTTTTTCTAATCCTGGAATTCGAAATCGAGGTTCCAGCTACACTGAATTGAACCGGGTTGGAAATATTTTGCTTCATTTTGAAGAACTGCATAGATGAAATTTTTTTTCCATGGGTCAATTTTTTCTTCAAAGATTGAAGAAACTTTTAACAAAAAAATAAAGTTCCCGGCTTTCTACCTTTTTTCCCGTTTTCAGTTTGAAGTTCATTTTTATTCATTTTCACGCTTTTAGCCTGAGACGTCCAATTTCATTTGCATTGGTTGACGAAAACCCCATGCAAATACTCACCCCGTTCATTTGCCAAGATGCGCCTGACTGTAGGAGATAGAAAACCCAGGTTTCACCAAAAAAACGCTATAGACCCTCATCTACACCTTGACTATATCCAGAGCATCGAAACAATGATGTGTGATGGGATTAGTTGGTTAAATTGAGGTCTTGTTTTGACTGTTAGAATTTCTTCTTGGACAATTGCAATCCCTCTCCTCTGGGCAGTCAGTCTAAGCTTAAACTCTATATGACAGGATTAGAAACTAGACTAGTCTTACCTCTTATATCTTTCCCTTTACAACAATACAATGCTGACAAGTTGACACAACACATTAGCCGTTCTAATTCGCGTCAACATTCGGCTATTGCCGACACAAATGCCGACACGTAAATTTGGCTATTGCTGACGTAAAAGTGCTTACTGTACTACCGTCAACTGCTCCAACTTGGGACTGGTTGATATCTGGTCTGTATTTTCATTTACTGTTAAATCTCTTTGACAACAAATTTGTTTTGATAACTCCACCAAGTTTATCAATCATACTTCTTTGTTCCTCTTAGAGTGCATGCAGACACTCGTGTGTGCTCCACTAAAGATTTTTTTTCATATTTCAATTTAAAAGCCTACTTGGTGCGAAAGAGAAATCGTGTATTTTTTAGTACGCCGTTCATTAACTAAAATCAAATTTCTATTCTATTCTGAGAATTAATCTGAATTCATGATATTCATGATGTAATCTTTGTGCCTAAACAATAGATGTGACGTAACAACTTTGCCGCCATTATTGGTGGCAAAAAAATTGTCCCACTAACCTATTTTGTATTGAAACCGGGGGTTTACGAAAAAGAAAGCTTAACATCTTGTGACGTAATGTAATAGAATTTAAATATCTTTTGGAAATCTATTGCAGATAACTAAAGAATTTCAATAAAAGAGTTTTTTCTTTGATTTGGAGTATTTGGACTTCTTTATTAATCTTTTCTTATTTTTTCCGGTGGTCCTTCCTTGGAAAACATTGGGGAACGCATTTGTTTTGCCACCAATAATGGCTGCCAAATGTTTTGATTCGGAGTGTCAACGAAAAGATTACATCATGAATATCATGAATTAGAAAGGCTCTGCATTGTCAAGTAGTTCCTGCTGTGAGAGAAGTTTGAGTTTGATTTTAAGGCTTAGGCTTTGTCTCATCTTCAATTTTCTCAAGAAAGCGGGAATTTGATGGGAGAGTTAGATGGGAGAGTTAGATTGTCAACAAAAAAAAATAGATTTTTGCATAATTAAAAGAACTTCAAAATCTTGAAAGTGAAACTTGCAAAATGTTTGATTTTCTTAATTGGTTTAATTCAAATGGGAGATTTGGAAAGTTTTCTATGTTTTTTTTTTTGGGTAAGCCCCTGTAACTATGAGCGAGCAAACCAATGTTAAGAGGTTGGCTTGAAATCGAAAATGAAACCATTAAGAAGGATAAAGTAAAATTGGCTTGACTCCAAATATACTGTGAGATCGGGTAACTGCCAGTGTTTTAGTCTAAAGTTGATGTCATTACATTAGGAATTTTCAATTGTTCAAAGGGACTTAAGGAACTCCACCAGTTTTAAATGATTAAAAAAGATCATCAACCTAATTGGTGATGTGATAATAATTGTAATAATCAAACAATGGCATGATATTTTCTTTGAATTTCTTTATGTGACAATAAAAATAACGTGTTAAGATTAAAATTAAAAAAAAATAAATAAAAATGCAAGGGGGGGGGGGTAAAAATTTGAGAAAATAGAATACATGCAAGGGTGTATATACTTGAAAATAAACAAGGGGAAGGTTGAAAATAGGTTATAATAGTCAGGCAAAGGTACTTTTTGAGAGCCCCTTTGACAGGTGGATTCCTTTGGTGGGGTGGATCCCTTTCATTGTAGCCTCTTCAATGCCTTGGCTAGAAATAGCTATACCTGTTTTCTTGTTTTTATTTACAGAACCAACAAGCCATGGTTAAATTCCACACATTTTCTCATCAGAAACTTTAAATTGTCTGCCATCATAACTTTATGATATGCCATGTTAAAAGATATTATTTAGAACACCCCCATATTTAGATAGATCATTCGCAAATAGGCGCGAAAATAAGGTGTAAACTTATAGTTTCCTTGCTGCAAGATTGCCATCTCATTTTTATCTTCCCGGGCAAGAATGCAAGCTTTTGTAATCAATTTATATTGCGTGCTCAAAGGGAAAATCAGAAGGAGTAATGTCAGAAAAAAAACCATTGACAAAAATATATATTTTGAGGTTGAAAATGGACCCCGGAAGATTTCTTATAATGGTTCTTTTTTGAGGAAGCCAAAAAAGTCTAATTTTGACCTTCCTTTAAGGTAAAGGTCGTGATATTTGGGCTAGCAAATGTTACACTGTCTTTGGACAGGTCAATCCTTTTGAAAAGCTGAGATATCTTTTCAGAGAATTAGGCATCCCTTTCAGTTCAGGAAATTGCATAGAATGGCATCCTTTTCTACTGCAAATCTTGACAACACTTGTCTTTGAAACTAGAACAGGATTGCAGGGTAATGAACAGGGTTTCAAAATCATGTGCAGCGCCGTATGAAGCATTTTCATATTGGGGGGGCTGAAGTTTAGTGACACCGCAAGGGCCAACCATGGTTTGGCCCGAGGGGGGAAATTTTGAAAATTTAGGCTCTAGATTGCTTGAAAATGCACTCAAAACATGCAGTTAAAAGACAATAATGACATATTAAAAAAGAAAAACTTTGAATTTTGCAAATAACTATTTCTGAAAAGAATTATTGGGGGGAGGGCATAGCCCCCCCTTGCCCCCCAGTTGATACGGCACTGAATTGAGCATTTGGTAGAATAACCCTAAAGTATCTTCTTTTGCTATCCAGAATTGTCTAGTTCTGTCTGTATTTTTGTACATATGGAAATTCACCCAATTTTATTACACTTTTAAAAATGTCATTTAATCAGTCATTTAATTGTTTTAGATTTTGAAATCGTTTTTAAGCTCAACTTTATTTTACAGAAATCATTTGCCTGAATGATGTATATGATACAATACGAAATATAGCTGTTTTTAAATCAAAATTTTCATCTTTTGCTTTGAATATCTTGGCTTGATGAATTTTCTCGGACTTGCTTTTATCCTTTCAAAATGAAGCGTGCACAATCAAAATACTATATTTTGTCTAAATTCAAAAGCAGTAAGATCCTAGGGGAGCCCGCATTCAAGGTTAAGTGATGTAGAGAAGGATTTTTAAAGGGATAATCAGTTATATTTCATTTTCTGCTATGCTTTTGAGTGTTATTCACAATTGTTAACCGGTTACTTTTTCGAAGCGGGCTACACGACTTTTTGCGCAATGCAATTGGTTCTTTTTGCATGACGACGGGCCTACATTGTCCAGAGTTGCCCGTCGTTAGGAAAATACATTGTGACGTCCCTTTTTCAAAGGAAAATGAACAATGTGTTGACATCATTTCTCTCATTTTTTATTTCTGATGTCAGAAATTATAACAAATTTTATCTCTTTTCGCTTGTTTTTTTTCGCTTTATTTTGCTATTTTTCCTAGATAAAGCGCTAAAAGTCAATCGAAACTGAAGGAAACGGTTAACAAATACAATAATGACCGGTTTTTTTCGGGCTGTACTGAAAATATTGCCCTCAGTCAAGGCAACAACCTCGCAAGCTCGGTCGTTACTTGACCTCGGGCAATATTTCTCAGTACAGCCCTCACTAACCGGTCATTATTGTATTAGAAATGGATTTCTGTCATGGAAAAACAATCAGGTCACAGGCAAGAAACAACAAAAATTTATTTATTGATAAATATTCTCTCTACTCTCTGGTGGAGCATCTTCAGATCTATCATAACTCTCATAAAAAACCTATCATATAACATCTAGCATTTACAAATTCAGACATTTGATTGCCTGCGACCCATCCAAATATTTAAGTTTTATTAATAATGGAAAGACAATCACTGAAGAGTTTTATAACAATCAGGCTTTGTGTCAATCAAAGAAGTGACCTCGAAAATCTGTTGACATTAGAATAGCTTCAATTCTGGGTGAGCACATGGTGAATGCAAGTGAATTTGTCACATGCAAAATTCTATTACTATTTTGACTATATGTACTTTTTAAAAATTTAAACATTTTCAAAATATGGCATTGTAACTTCTTCTCAGAAATTATTTGCTATTATATTAACATGTTTGAAAATATAAAAATAGCCAGTTATCCCTTTTAAGAAGCCAAGTTTATTGAAAATATTAAGAATGGAGATCACACCCCTTCCTCCACTAAAGTTTTTAATAGAAATCATCCACCATATTTCTAACTTGCTTATTTTAATTAAACATGGGAAAGTTTTTCATAATTATCCTAATCAACTAAATACTGTACACTTTGTGCAGTCATAATCCTATGCAGATATCAATTTATTTACTTTATTTTTTATTGATTTGTGGTTATACATAAATCTTAAAATAATTCTGTCCACCATCATGGGATACAACAAATATGCGAAATAAAAACAGAACAAAAAAGTCCTAGGGCCAGCAACAGAATCAGTTTCAAGCAATTTGTTCTGCATGAACTTACTTTGTTGCGACAGGATAACATAAGTGGTCAGTGTAGCTAAGCCCTGTCAAATGATGGGTCCAAAAAGGGCTTTTAGCTCATCCTCTACTGATTAGTGTACTTCATTCAAAAGATCTTGTTTAAGGGACATACAGTACTTATTGCGAAATTTTTAAACAAACTGTATGCAGCGGATACAAAATCAAAACAAATGTCACATGTAAAAATAAAAAAATCAAACCAAATATGGCTAATTTTGATTGTTCAATTGTTTTACAAGTTTGTTTTGGACACGTGGTTTTAATTGTTCTCTTTAATGACACGTGGTTCGCGCAATGTTTACATTTTACTACTTTAATGTCCCTTTAAAAATGATTACTGTATAATTCTTCTTTTTGATTAAGTGAACAAAACTGGAAATCGTTGTCATTTGAGGAGAAATAACACTGCTAATAATTATTTTTAGCATTTGAAAGGGTTGTCAAGGTTATAGTCTGTATCTTAGAAAGAGGTGTTTGTTGTTTTAAAATCCATTTTATAATTATCAGTTTCAAATTGGCTTTTTTCTTCCTTCCATTGAAAAGTAAGTCATCAAATTAGACATGATAATTATCTGCCCTTAGTTAATGATAATCAACCAATATTGCACGTTTTTCTCACTGATAATCACGTAGAAATATACATGATTTGCAAAAACAAGAACACAGTTGCATATTTTTAATCAAAGGATTCCTCACACCTCCCATCAAGGGTAATAGACACAAACAGTTTATTTTAACACAAAGTTTTTTCATTTTTACTAAGTCTTTAGAAAATAATCGAATACACGTTTTTATTTAATAAGGAATTTCCTTAACTTGGCTCCGAGCCTAGAGTTCCTTATCCAGTTCCCTATTTACTAAGCTGCTAAGATTGGGTTTGCTAAGTATTATGTGACTTATGTATAAGTATAACAATGGACTGAAATGCAAAAAGAGACGTTTATTGAACGTTGTTTCGTCAACATTTTGTTATCTTTGTGTTTAGGCTTTGTAAATGTGTGCAAATTCAAGTTTAACTCTCTGTGATTTGACTTGTTTTGTTATTCTCAGCCTGAGCAGTTCCTTAACAATTCCTAGTTTTTCGGACCATTTTGAGCGTCAAGTTCCCTATAAACGTGTTCCTTATAAAAAAAAAAAAACGTGCAAGGGCTGTGTAATAGGACTCTTAAACCTTTTAAAACGAACTTATCGTGATTATTATTACTCTGAGAAAAGCAATTTATGTAGCGAAAAAATGTATAAAAATAATGTACTTAGTTTCTTATAAAAAGTCTGAATTTGATATTAATCATAACTGTTAAACTTCCTCTTACATAATAATGATAGAGCTTTTCCAGGTGACTAGAGCTTCTCCCCACTGACAATTATTAAAACAAGGCGATTAAATTATTGATAACATCATAATAACAGTCTCCTTTTTTGTTTGAGATTTGGAGTAAATGAAGTTTCAACGTAGTTAGATGGTAGAAAGTTTTGCCGACTTAAAAACATGATATATAGACATTTTCTCTGAGTGTGTTCAATTTTTATGAAATCTGTTTATTAATAAAATTTTGTGAATATCAAAGTTTTGTATGAATTATTAACAGAACATTATCTTTCTATAAGAACTTGACACTTCAAAACTCTGAGCTAAATAAATACTTTCGCTTGCTGTAACTTGATGCAATCGCACATACGTATTTGTCTTTCATAAATGTATTTCTTTGTTGTCTAAGGTTTAAAAACTCAACATGCTACTTTCTAGATTGACTTGAAAACACTCCATAGAGATGGCTGTATATTTGCAATTTTCATTCTGGCTTTATTTTCTTGGGGTGTTGGTGTTTTTGAACAGTGTTCAGATGCTTGTTTATAAGTATGTTAAAAAATTGAAAGTTCAATGATATACGTTTTTTTTTTATAAGAACGTCAAAAATTTTCGAAGCCTTCGGATGTTCTTAGTTTTTTGGATTTGAAGCCTAAAAGTGTTCTTAAAATGTTCTTATTTTCAGCATTTTTTGAGCATTTTGATGTAATTTCTTAAGAAAATGCATGTTTTTAAGTCTCCAAAGCCTTAGAATGTTCTTAGAATGCTCTTAAATTTTTGGGCCTCGAAGCCTTATGTTCTTATATAGTTTGTTCTTAATAAAAAAAAACGTGTAAGTTTTTCATACACAACAATTCTACAGTATCAGCAATAATCATAAAAATTGAGCAATAAAAACACAAGCAAGCACTTTTCGATGCTGGTGGCATGGCATACAAATTTGTTTGTTTTAAGATCGTAAAAACTGCAAAGTTAATCAAATCAGTTTAGTAAACTAATTGCAAGTTTTTCAATGCTTTCTGTAACGTTGTTATATTTTATTGATTTATAGATTTTGAACAAACATTGATAAACAAAGTATATTATGAGTAGGGTGAGCAACATTAAGAATGGGGAGAGCATACCCTGAGTACACCAAGTATCAATCGATTTCCAAAACTCCCTTCATCAGCAGGGTTCGTGGTATGAGTGGTGGCGATGAAACGGATTTCAAATATGAACACTTCCCTGTGGTCTGCCCTACCTGTCAAGGTAGCAAGTTCATTTCTGAAGGTACGTTGTTTTCAGGTTTCTCTTTCATATTTTCGTTTCTTTAGACTGAGAAGTTTTTAAGCTCCTTGATTTTATTCGACTAACGACTAAGATGTCAAGGCGCCAGCGCCTCAATCAGGGGGTTCCCGGTTCGAATTCCCGCTCTTTCCTCTCGTTTAAAGATAGCCGAGCCGGCCAGGCGTGGATTCCGTGAAGAAGATCGGAAAACTGTCTAAAAGTTCTTGATTACTTGGCTACCCACGTAAAATAACGACTCTATTTAAAACATAACGTAACCCCTTGCAAGCATCTCCTTCTTCAACCATCTATTGGGGTTGCTGATTTCATGACAAACCTAACATAACTTATAAAAAGGTTTTAATATAATTGGGACAAGCCCTTAATATTGCTTGACGGCTAGAATTGTGGTAGATCACTTTATAGCCTAAGTTTTGACACTAATCAAGAAATTATAAAAAAGAACTTCGTTATTGATAAATCTTCATGATATTTCATGATTATGGAAATGATTGTGTTTTTTTCTTTAACAGAGGATACAGGCATGGTCACCTTTGTACCAGTGAAAGATGAACGTCTGAAACCTGCTTGGACGTAAGTGAGGTTTACCTAAGTATAAATAATTACTTAACTTTTAAGGGAAAACGATACAATCAGTCTTAAAAATTCGACTCTTAAAAAAACCGGTTCTAAATGGTGTTTGGTTGTCAAAAATATTTATACTATGGCTCTCTCTCTCTACACTTTCTCTTTCATGGTTTAAACTTTTTTTTTGAAAGCTCCTTTTTTGAAAATTTGCTGCCGTTCACTTGCCCTTATCCCACCTATTCAATGAATATGAACGTGTTAGTTCACACTGATAACTTGTGAGAAATACACAGTAATTTTAACGTAGTCAAAACACTTTAGATTTTCTTCTTATATTTGTTATTCTTAGGAAATTGAAGGTTGCAATGATGGTATTATTTTTAACCACAGCTGGAGGAATTTGTGCATACTTCCTCTATCCGCGTTCTGTTGAATTTCACGTTTCTGCACATACCATTCTTAAATTCAGTTTCCAAGAAGGCTCCACACCCTGGATGGAGTATAGTGTAAGATTTTGGTCACTCATTTTTAAGTATCTTTACAAAGGCTTTTTGTTGTGAAATATAGTGAAATTATTAGTTAACTTTTCAGGGGGAAAGGCTTTTCCAGTGCAGGGGGGAGGTCGGGTTCGGTACTAAAATCTCAGACATATTTGAGTATTAAAAGGGTTTTTGAATTTTTTTTGCATACCATCACCTCATTTTAGAGAAGTGGTATTTTAGTACCCATTTAGTGCTCCATCCTGCCTTAGTTAACTATTCGTGGGAAAAGGCTTTCCCAGTGCGCAGTTGTTTTAGAAAGATACATATAGGTATTTGTTTAACGGTCGTCAAATCTTTCAAATCCAATACTCGGCTGCCATTATCTTCCATGTCAATCTTTTAAAATTTTCAGATTTACCTCGAAAGAATTAAAATAAACAACTTTTATGTAATTTTTTTTACTGCAGTTTGATGTATCAGTGAAGAACAACAATTTCTTCGGGGTGACAGTCAAAGATATCAAGATGAACCTTCTATTCATGAAACAAAGTATTGTCAATATGTCTGTCCCTGATATCCATGTTGGTCTCAGAAGCCAAATCAAGGTACGTTTTCCTTCTTGGATTCTTTAGTCTAGTAGAAATATTGGATCGTCCAAAAAGAAAAGGGCTACACTTTATTATGAGAACCAATCAATTATTTTTGTTCTAATGCTTTTGTCACTTTGAGATTAGTGAAGTTAAGTAAATCGGTAAAATCACGACGACGAACGAAAATTTAACAGGATAGTGAGTTTCAACCAATCAAATTTCGTATTTCCACTAGCCTGTTACATTTTTCGTCCGTCGTCGTGATTATCCTGGTATGCTTAACCTCAGTATTAACTTTAGAGCAAAATTGAAGTATTTTAAGCCTCCCTTGGGACTTTAACTACTCGTTCTTAGATTAGAATATTTTGAATGTTTTCGAGCCTCGTTTCAAGGTTTCTCAAAATATAATTCACAAAAATAGAAGTGTTTTTTTATTTACAGACGATAATAATAATGAATGCTACTTATGATGACAGAATAGCACAAAGATATTTGAGGTAATCTTTTTTTTTCTTTTTTAATCTACAAACCCGGCGGAAGCGGGAGACTGGGGAGACTTCAGCCTCCCCGCTTTTGAGGTTATTCCGCCGGGCCTGATCTATATAACTAATCTAATGGCTCCTAACCTCCCGCAAAAGGACCACCAGATCATACCGCCAGGAGGAAGGAACCCCAAATAAGCTAACAAAATGAGCAATAAGTAATAGTTTGCAACACTGTTTGTTTCTTAAGTTAGTATTGCCATTTTTCTTTTCAGGAAACAATGTTATACTGAACGAGATTACGTTGGACAACTTATGCAGTAAGTTAATAAATTTCTTGATTATTACGTAAACGCTCTAAAGTTATGTCAACGCAATAATAGTTTTGAAAGGCTATACCTTTCACTGATTCGCAACAATATCATATTTAGTTTAATTTGAGATGGTATTTGCTCACTTTTTATTCACAGCATGACAATGTCTGACAAAGCCAATGACGTAGTTTTACTTTAACATAAAATTTGACCTGGCAATGAAGAAAAAATATTACTTTAGGCGTACAAACTTTCGCGAACAGAAACTTTCGAATTTTGGCCCTTTTCGTGAAAGTAAATGTCTTTAAAAATTGTAGGAAGGGCCATTCGCGAAAGTTTATGCCCGCAAAAATTTTTTGACAAAATAGAAAATCTGTAAAACTTCAAACTTCGGATAAAATGTAATATTTATGGCACTTTTTGGCCTGCTAAAAGACTAATAAGTCAAAGGACAAAATGTTTCAAGCCATTTTTTCATGCGAAAATTCTCAATCAAAATATTTTTCTGTTAAATTCGCGAAAGTAAATGATGTGAATTTCGCGACTTTTCGTCCCCGCGAAAGTTTGTACGCCTAAAGAATGGTTTAAAAAATATATATTTCAAGTTAGGTAATTCTACACTTCTCAAAAATAAATTATTCGTCCCCGTATGCCTCCCCAGATTATAGCTCTTTTTTATTCCATGAAAAGTCTATTTTGGACTACGGTATATCAGTAGGCTAATGCTATTTACTATAAGCAATTTATGCAAACCACGAAAAAACTTTCATATTCTTACTCAGAAAAACCGGATTGAACCCGATTCCCCGTTCAAACTAATCCGGTGTATCGAAGACTAATTGTACTGCATTCTGATTTGTATATTCATGATACATTTTTCACAATAATCGTTTTTCCAGGACATCAGGTGAATTGGATTATTGGGTTCACAGTGAACATATTGAAAGTCGTGATGATTATTTCTACACTGATTGTGGTTCCTTAGTTTTCCCTGCCATCGTAAAGACAACGTTACCACCACCCACGACGACAACGACTACCACGCTACCCCCTACTACGACCACAAGTACGGTCCCTACAACCGTGTCGAGTTCCACTGTGACACAAGGCCCAATTACAACTTCAAGTGTCTTGACTACTAAAAAGTTGACCAGTACTGTTCAGACCACAAAACAGACTTCAACAACAACAAGCTCCACCACCACCACCACTCTCTCGACAACAACGTTGCAACCAACGACTCGTCCAACCCACTCTAAAATGACAGGCCATATTATCACCATGGAAACCGCACCAACAAATCCAACAACCCAAACAATAACAGCAACGACAGCTCAAAAGCCATCAACGACTCAAACGACGAAGCCAACTACAGGTTTTTTCACCACCGCCACCGCCACCAAAATCACTGGTCACATTATAACTATGGAATCGACAACCACGCCCTCAAAAGTAACCACCGAAAAAACTATCACAGTAAATCCAGTAGTCAATACAACAACAAAAACTATTTCGAATCCTACTTCACCTAGTACTACTGTTGTACATGATACTATGGACAATGTAACTACATCCATTGAACTACCATCAAATAAAACAGTCTTCTCTTCAATACCAGCAAAGACTCTTCCAAAAGTCAGGACAAATTCGACTCAAAAAACGCCAGAGACTCCAGAGATGCCTAAGACTCCATTGACGCCAGAGGCGTCTAAGACTCAAGTGACGCCAGACACTCCAATAGCTCACCACACGCGTAAACACATAACTGGTCATATCATCAAGATGGATAAGGGTAACAAGAGAAATGATTAATAGCTTCTTCGCCATGAAAAGTGAAGGTTGATTTTGTTGTGTTCGAAAGACGGGAAAATACATTCTCGCCTTAAAAGAAAATATGATGACAAGCTGGTGTTATTTTTTACACCAACCAATGGACACGACTTTTTATTATTCCAAAGAGACTTAATAGTTCATCTTTTTTGGAATTTTTTAACATTCGGTTCGGTGCTTCATAGTTTCTTTATATCAAATTTGTTTGTTTTTATTTTGCTTTGAAATCTAACTTAATGTAAATCTCAATCAGAAAACGGGTTCCCTGGGAACCTCTTTTTTTGGGTCAAGCTGGAGTTTTTACAAGTTCTTTGATGACTCTGTTGGTCGTTAAATGTTGAGACAAACGATTTTATTACTTTTTCTAAAGAACGCGTCATCCCTATTGTTTAAAAATAAACAATCAGTTAAGCATCTTGTAAAAACTCCAAGGCATCTCCTTTTTTTAGGTTTTGTCCCGATCCAATCCCCTTTGGGATGATAGATTTCTTCTAGATATGCCGATGTAATTTGGACACAACGGTAGAATGGGATATTAATTTGAAGGATTTTAAGAGCTTTGAAAATACTGATTTCATTTTGAAAGAAAAAAATATTTGTAGATTTTGTAAATATATTTAGAGATAACTAAAAGATAGTGATGATAATAGTATTACAATGTAATTCGGCAGCAAATTATTGTAAGATTCTTTATTTTGATATAATTTTTAATCTAATAGATTTTCGGAAGTCTTATAAAGGTTTTGTTGTTGTTTTGTATCGATTTATCAATCCAGGACCGCCAGTTTATTGGCTACTACCGGGTTTTTGGCTCTCTTAACCACCGAACTTAATTTAATATTGTATAATTCACTTTTTTACAATCTCTAATATAGATACTTTCATAAAATACCTAATTTCAAGTATTAACAACTACGAAAATCTACGAAAAATAATTTGAAGTATTTTGATTATCGCGAAGTGTGCCGTCTGGGTTACTGTTTTCTCTATCAGCGTACAGGGGATACCTTTTTTGTTGTTGTAGGTAATTTTTATTTACTGGTAATTTATAAAAACTCCCCAGTTTCACAGCCCCGGTGGAGTTTTTTTCCTCAGTGGGGATAAAAATTGCCGAAAACATCTTGCCGGGTCTCTGTGAGAAGGTGGTGTCGATTTGTTTGTCCATATGACTCAGTACCTTGCACCTTAGCTTTACTTGTACATGGCTGTATTATTACAAGTAAAAAGTCCACAAAGATTAGACCAATTTTTTACTCTAACCATAATTTTGAAACAGGACAAAGTGTCTACAAGGACACGAAGAGAAAAGAAATAACTAACACATCATGTCCAATTTAAATAAATATCTTCTTGAACGATTAAACTTACAAATTAGAAATAAGTATATTATCTGCGGTGTTAAATATTTTTCCGAAAATGTTTTTCATTAAAAACATTTTTAATCAATAATCAATTCTTGATTTTACAGCATTGGAAATCGTATCTTATCTGATCACGATTGCCATTATAATTTTGATTCAACTTAAAACCTGTGATATAATAATCATCACATTTGCACGAAATTTCGTGGTTTAACAAGGATTGAATATTTCCAGCTATATTACTCATAAAACCTGTATTTGCTCTGTAGCAATCAAGCTTTTTGTTAGGAACTTTACAGCAATCGTATTTGTAATTCCATCTTGACGACATCTGCTCATCCAATTTAAGAGAACTCAAGCCTTGATTTTTGCAGTCCACAATCTGTCGATCCAAATTGAAGATTTTTCCAAAGCCACCTCCATTAGAAGTTGGGTTGTTTATTTTGAGTGAGTTTGAGCACGGTTCAGTCTTACAACATCGATAACCGTAAGCAACCCCAGTGCGTTGACCATTCTCTTGAAGTCTGATGTAATTCAAGACATGGTCAGCTGGACATTTGATTTGGTGATTATCCAGAAAAATAGGTGATCGATCTTTGTCATATGGCATGTATTGAGTGTACTTGAAGAAGCAACTTTCAGGACCTAACAGAGATGAGCAAATTATAATTACACTTGCCTCTCTCTAATTATATCTTCAAAGGGGCTAAGACCTATTATTATAGAGATCATTTTGCACTAATTTATAGATGAGAAGACCGATGTTTTAGCTTGAATTAAAGAAAACACCCCTGTGTCACAGACCCGCTGGGGCCCCAGTCCCACTGGAAAATCTGCCAAAAATTTCGTCCCCGGTAGGAAAACACTCTGAAACTTTAGCCCCACTGGGAAATTTGACTTATAGTTCATTCCCACTCGAAATTATATGTTTAAAAAATGCACTTCAAAACCATCACCACTGAATTTTTTAACGTTTTAAACAATAGAATTTCTATCCCCATTGGGATTTCAATAGGAATTTTTATCCCCACTGAGGAATAAAGATCTACCGGGGCTGTGAGACGGGGGTGTAAGAAAGCTTCGAATTATAGACTTGACTGCGTAAAACTCCAGTTATTATTTTTGTTTTGCCTTTCACTTTTCAATAAATACGTCAGATTTGATAATTAGTATACCGTTCTTCAAAGAGGATCTTTATTTTGTATATACAGTGGAATCTTCGAACTTCTATTATTCGAATCTTTCTTTAATTCGAACTAATTCTTAGTTCCAATCAAGGAGAAACCGGCGTAAAATACTTTCTTTTATTCGAATATTTCTGTAATTCGAAATGATTGGATTTCACGTTCAAACTCGAATTGTTAAGTTGTTATAACGAGTGTTAACTCTATTATAATAATGAAGCACATAAAAAGGCTTTTGTAGAACAAAAGAGATACCTCTGCAAGCATTGGTGTTACATTTTCGTGAATCAATTCTTTCTCCTTGACATTTCTTTCCATTGGGTCCTGGAGGTGGATTGTCACAAGTTCGGTCTCTTCGTTGACTCCCTCCACCACAACATTTATCGCACGATTCCCATTCCGACCATTCTGACCACTTTCCATCGACTAAAGAAAAGAATAATTTTGGTAATGCAAATTATGTTTCAGCGAAAAAAGGACTGGAGCGGTTTTAGTGGGATAAAGGGGACAAAAAATCCCCGCGCGGCAATTGGTGGCTATGGTCGAAAAGATGTATTGCTGTTATAATTTTGATTCAACTTAAAACGGTGATACCTCCCATATCGACTACTACGATCTTACATTAAATGGATGACAGTATTTCTTATAAATATATTAATCTCATCGAACAATTTAGGGGCTTAAAGGCAATTTTCAAACAAAGTGATTGAAAGTATAAGGTATTTCGGAAAAATCCAACCACAAAAATAAGTTGTCAAGATGAAATAATTCTTACTTGGACATTTCATTGCAATGCTACACGGTTTGGTGTTAACAGCTTCTCCTTCACAATCTTTTCCACCGCCTTCAGATGCTGGGTTGTCACATTTTCTAGTTCTTTTGTGAACTCCATTTCCACACGTGACTCCACAGCCACTCCAGTTAGACCAATCTCCCCAATTGCCATCTTTTGCTGTCAAAGAGTAAATTGAGCTTTTCCAGAATAGTCCGTCTCTCTGTTGAGGATATCGGATATCCAGGGGTTTAACGATTTTTGCTCAAAAGTGGATATCCAGGGGGTTAAATATCTACAAGGGAGCGGATATCCAGGAGGTAAAGTATCTTTTCAGGTGAAAAATACGATATCCAGGGGGTAAGTATCTTTATAAGAGAAGATATCCAGGGGGTTGAGCATATTTTTAAGAGTGGATATCCAGGGGGTCTTTACTTATAAAGTAGGATATCCAGGAGGTTCAATACTTCGAAAAATCAATATCCTTAACAGTAGGGGTAAAATTTCTTTCTGAAAAAGCCCATTGACAAGTCAAAAAAAAGCGATATATCCGATAAATCTCTTCTAGCTTTACTTTGCGAACATCTACTGCCTCGTTTTGAGTTAATCGTTATGGTAATTGAATTCCAAAGAAGTTAATCAATGCTCGACTCAAAAACGTGTCATTTTAAGTCTCGTGGGGTATGATTACCTTGGTGATTTTTATTTAGGGGGGTTGTTGCACTTATAATGCATTTAAAATTCAGATTACCTGGTAAAGCATATATGTAAATGTAATTAGGCTCCCCCATACAGCTTTCACCCGATTTGCATTTCAGAAAATGTGCATTGAAACATTTTGCATCTGTTTGCGAGCCAAGTAATTTCACATCCGGGCGAGTTTTATCTGCATGACACTCTTCCCAATTTCCCAAAGCAACTACCCTGTATTCGTCTTTACCAGCTTTTGCAGCACAGTCACATGCCATTCTATAATCATATTGATAAAATATGCATAAAAATTATGATGCCCAAGGGTATTGTGAAAAGTCTCTATAAATCACTAGGCGAAAAAGAGATTTTCAATCCTGGAAATCTTGAAAATATGATATTTCTATAAACATTTGTAAATATGGAAATACTGTATGAACCTTTCGATATTTTAAAAGTTGTGGAAATATCATATTTTCAAAATATTTCCAACTTTTGGAAATATGATAATTGCAAAAATTGGAAATATTTCGAAAATACTGTCATGATGTTTCAATGAACTTCAGATTTGGAAATATTATGAAATATGATATTTCCAATAATTTGGAAATATAAAAAAGTCATATTTCCATATTTACAAAAGTATATGTAAATATCATATTTTCAAGATTTCCAGGATTGATACTATTACTTAAAACACCCCTATGTCGCACACTCGGTGGGACCATTATGCTCCAATAAGAATCTGTCCAAAATCTGTGCCTGGAAATGCTGTAACGCCTTTGGAATTCCGGGCAATTTCAGGTTTAAACCCCTCTGGAATTCTGAATCTCAGTAGGATTTAAAAAGCTACCCCCATGGAATCCCAGTTATTTTTGACATATTTCTGTATTTCTTTATGGAATCCTGCCACATATCAAACCTTAGTCCCTTGGAACGGAAATGGACATCCTCAACAGAGGGTATACGTTTTTTTTCTGGAAAATCCAATTGGGATTTCGGTAGACAGAAGGATATTTCATCGGGGGCTGTGAGCCAGGGATGCTCCAAAAAAAAAAGAAATCGAAATTTTTAGTTTTGCATTACTTTTTTACTGGGAATTCACCAGGACTTGGAAAATGAAGTGGTCTACGCATGATGAGCTTTTGAAATGCATTATTCGGTTTTTTATAGCATCCAACAATCTTCAGCTTAGCTCCATTGCAATCTGTAAAGAAAGTCAAAAATCATTCAAAATATATTAACTATGTAGAATTAGCTTATGTATGGCATTAAAACATATTGATGGAAACTTTAGTTTGGCAAGCCTAGATAATAAACCATTTCACAGTCTATATTTTTATTTTTTTGTCTATGAGACCCCCCCTCCCAGCGGACCCGAAATTCACGCCATCACGCCATCAATTGTTTTTTCGATTTCACGCCATCACGCCTGAAAAATTTGATTTACACGATCACGCCATTACGACTTTTTTTTTATTACGCCAGTTTTCACGCTCATATTTTCTGGATAAATTCAGTTTTAGACCACGTTTAGACCCATAGGTATGGATAAAATGCCGCAAATAGGTGTGTGTTTGCTCGTTAATCAGTTTTTTTGGAATTGTCATACGCGTAAGTCAAGATTATATAATTTTTCCTATCGGAGACATCCGGAAGAAATTTGACCTCTGTTTTTCTACACAGGGGTCAAATTCCAGTTTTTTCAGGTGTTTCCGATAGGAAAAATGACGTAATCTTGACTTATGTATATGGAAAATTGGTGGGCCACATCACGTGGCCCCGGTTTGAGGGCTGAGGTATATCTGAGTAAATTGATAAAGTCAACCATGGTTGGACAACGGAGAAAATTTTTGAATTTTGAAGGGTTCAAAGTGCTATTTTCAATTCAATTTGAAAAATAATTCATGTAAAAATAATGGAAATCTTTTAAAAGTACAAGTAGCTTTTTTGGTAAAAACATGAGGGGTCATCCCCCTGGTCCCCCGTTGACGGGACCCATGGGCATTAATTATGAATTAGCGTGAAAAGTTTTCAAAAGGGGAACGAGGAGGCGTAACCATGGTTTGCGCCGACGGGAGAAATTTTCAATTTAGTATGGCTAAAATTGCCCTCATTTACTCTCTTTTTTCCAAAATGGTTTAAACATCACAGGAATCTTTTTATCAATGCCAATCTGCTCAAAATTACACCTCACAATAAACCTGTTGCTTCTTTCTGTTTGAGGCTTTGCTACAAATATATATTTTCCTGAAAATAAAGGACCTGATGCATCTAAAAATAAGCATCTAAGAAAGAGAGGAAAAATGTTAGTTACGGAGGAAGCGCAACATATGGTTTGCGCCGACGGGAGAAATTTTAATTTTTGACCCTCTCATAGCATTCAACTTTATTTTGAAGACTAGAGCTAGCAACTGCTAAAGACAATTGGAAGATAAAAGTATAAATGGCAGATGAATAAACTGTTTGCCCGTTTCTTTTATGTTTTAAAATGAGATCTATAGGAAGCCCCACCATAGTTGGGGCCGACCAAGAAAATTTTGAAATTTAAAGCCTCTAAATTGGCTAAAATGGACATAGAATTACGATTCAAGTAATAAATATAATTTTCACGATCACGCTGAACTGCAAATTTCACGCCATCACGCCATAAAAAAACTTGATTGTACGATCACGCTGGCACTTCATTTTCACGCCATCACGCCATTTTTTTCAAAATTTCACGCCATCACGCTACGAAAAACCCTCCATCACGCCATCACGCCAACCGCTGGGGGGGCCTCGTCTATAATTCATGGTCTGGTTTACCTAGATCGTCTTCATCCAAATCTGTGGATCCATCCCATTATGCAAGTGCAAACTCATAATTGACTTAAGTGGTTTTAGTTTCAACAGATTAGTTAAAAAGTCCCAAAGAGAAGGGAATCATTCAAGGTGAAATCTGTTTTTTTCTATTATTTTCTAATTCGTACCTCAAACGAAAATAACATATTTATTTCAACACCAATCGTATATTTTATAAAAACATCCTATAAACATTTTACAAATAGATAAGTATAACAATAGATCTAGTGATAAGCTGTAAAGAACACTGTGAAAGTATGCCTTAATTACACATAAACGGTTCAGTAGCTAATGTGAAGTTTCTAAAAAATTTCTGGTTTTTAAAACGATTTTGATCTCCCAAAGGAATAAGTGAGGTTGATAAAAGTTCACAAAAGCTGTTTCTTAGAGACAAGTAGTTAAAAGATAATTGGAGATTGAAACGAAGAATTCCCATGAGCTCTCGTCATTGCCATATTCTCTTGAGTATTGAAATAAATTTATAAATGTTGAATCTAGATAGCCTGGCTAAGTCTATGCGAGAGGAAAGCAAAATCACCTAAGACTATTTCAAGGGACCGAGAAAATTGTTTGGTTTGACTGTATTAGTAAAAAAAAAACGATGCGATACACATAAAGCTAACAGCATACCTATTTCTTTGACTGCAAGGCAAGCTGTAACGAACCAAAAAATTAAGAACAACTTGATCATTATTAACGAGATAGCACCAACAGTACTGAGCACCAATGAAAAAAGCAAGCAACCTGAACTAAAACCAAAATTTATGAATTCACCAACCCTTTCCCAGTACCAATCAATACAATCAACGTCCACTGGACGTACATAACGTTCATGGTCCACTGGTAGTAAAGACGAAAACTAATATTGATCCGTATATCGAAATATTTGAAAATTAAAAAATCAAAGATAAATGTTTTGACAAAGAAAACATTTTTATGCCCGGACAAATTCATGGTAGGGATATATTTTATTGCAAAATGAAACATGCGATTTAGGTTTAAAAACATATAAGAAACGGTGCAAACAGTTTTATTCATCTGCCATTTATCCTTGGTAATTTCCAATTGTCTTTAGCAGTGGCTAGCTAGTCTTCAAAATAAAGTCTAATGCTATTAGAGGGTCGAAAATTGAAAATATCTCCCGTCGGTGCAAACATGGTTGCGCTTCCTCCACAACTAACATTTCCCTCTCTTTCGTAGATGCTTATTCTTAGATGCATCAAAGAGATCAGGTCCTTTATTTCAGGAAAATATATATTTATAGCAAAGCCTCAAACAGAAAGAAGCAACAGGTTTATTATGAGGTGAAATTTTGAGCAGATTGGCATTGATCAATACTGTGCAAAGCACAGGTCGAAATCATATATCGACGCTGTGCCAGGCGCTGTGCCGACCAATCCAGATTCTATTCAGCGCGCAATCAACGTAGAGGAAAGTAACCATGACGATCTTGGATGAAGTTCAAAGCGTTCAAAGTTGATATTTTTATTCCCGTTGTTGAAAATACAACTCAAAAATGTCATCAATGCTTTTTAAAAAGAGTCAGTGGTAGAAAATCAAAATATAAAGTCTGTCTATTATTCAATTAAAGTGACATTTCTATAATTAAAAGTTTAGTAATTACTGTTATACATTTGGAGATCATGTATGTAAAAGATTTCTTTTGAAAGAAACTCATTTCAATTACATTTGGAGGTTTCTGGGGAATTTGTGGTAGGATTTCCTACTTAACACCACGGCAACCCTTCTTTTAACAAAAATACAACATCTATGATCTAGCCCTTCGGGCTTTATAATTCTAATGGCCCGTATACTATAAAGATTCTTCAGACACGTGTGTCCTGCTAAGAAGCTAAGAGTCCGAAGGTTGAAAGCCGGGTGGCACCCCCAGAAATTTTGGCCAAGTGACGAATATTTTTCCCCGACGAAAATTTTCCCCATCCTCAATGCGTTTACCAACTACCAGCAAGTGACGAATATATTTCCCCGACGAAAATTTTCCCCGACGAAGTTTTCCCCGATAAGGCAAAGCATTCGGCTATATGCCACTTTCAAAGGGCGGATACCAGGGTTTAAAATGGGCGGACCGCCGAAAGCCAAGAAACACGAGTGAGTTACTGTGTATAGTCGGGCTCATCTTGGAAAACTTATCTAATTGACTAAAAATTGCATTATATTATAATTATAATATGTAATTCACAACCAATCATTAGGAGTCCGTTATAATGTTATAATACTACAGATTTATAATATGTACTCATAGTAAATATTATAAGTTAGTTAGACCCCATATATTACCCACATACTTGCTTCGAAGTGCAGATCATTCAAGATCAGTCAGCATTTTGCTTTTGGTGGGCACATGGACATGGACTGGATGGATGTGCGTGTGTAAAAGGTATTCGTTAATTGTATTTAATTGCTGTCAATATAATTTAACCTTGTGAGGCATTCTGCGCAATTTTTAAGGTCTGAAGTCCAAAATTGGCCGAACACAACCCCCCTGGCTGCGCTGCCTGGGCGCTGGGGGTACTGATTCGCACTACAGCTACAGGGGAAAATTGAAAAAAAATGACATTTTCTGGCCTTTTCAGGGGGGGGGGGGGGGGGTTGTACTTTTACGGTGTGACAGGATTGGCTCTTTTTTAGTACGGTATTATATGGGATTTGACGAAAAAAAAGACAGGAAAAAACGGTATTTTAAAATCAGACGGTGACGCTATTTGGCCTTACGTTTTGCCATTATGCCGGTATTTGAACCTGTACAAACCGGTGTGACGGTGTTATTATTTTTTTCAACTTTCGAGATTCCAGGATTCAGCAAAAATTTTGATAGGAAAACGGTAACTCGAACCCCTACAAACCCCCCCCCTTTTCAGGCCTGTAAATATGACAAAACTATTGGAAATCTTACCGTGAAGTCGGGTAACTTGCATCAGTGGAGGCTAAACATGCCATAGCCCGAGACTGTGTTAATCAAACAACTTTGAACAAAAATCACAATCGAGACAATCAAACATAATCAAATGCGATCAAATAATTGCGATTCAATTGTCGAACGTACCGTAAACGGCCATAACTTGCAACGAAAAAAAGCGTTTTTTGACTAAACGATGCTATATCTTTTAACCTAGAAAAGTTATAGCAACGAAACTTTCACAAAATAAGCTTCTATCTTATTCCTTTTTAGATTACCATACATTGATCCAAACAGAAACTTCAATCGAAAACGTCGTTAATCCAAAGATGACCAAAAAATTTTCTTCAAAGTCCAAAACTTGCAACGGTGCTAATTTCATAACAACAACATACTGAACACGCGCCAACTCTATCACATGAAAAAAATTTGATTTCAATGTACTACTACTTTCAAAAAATAGTATAGACCTTTTTTCAAAGAGGACGTCCTGTTGAATAATTATGTAGTCCAGCCATAAAAACAATGATATAGCCATGCATAATTACTGTATCATGCATATTGTATTAATTATGAATGGTTTTATCATTGTTTTTCTGCCGGACTACATAATTATTCAACAGGGTGGCCTCTTTGAAAAAAGGTCTATTTAATTTAAAAAAAAATTATGAATTTATAATAATTACAAAAAACAAAAAGTTTGATACTTCATTAGGGAAATATTAAATAAATTCCTAGTTTCAATTTTCAGTGGGCGTTCTTCTAGGGCTTTGTTTATCGCGTAATTTTTGCTTCACACAAACTTTCTCGGCCGCTTGTAATAATTATGCATTGCCAAATTTGGTTCTCCATTGTCAAGTCAGGATCGATGGTGACGTCACCTAAGCATAAAAAAGAAAGGATTTTGTCAGTTTTATGCATATATATTAATTTGCGAGATATTCTATTCGCCGCGCGAGCGCACTTTTTGTAGACTAGTCGGAATACTTTCTTTTACTCGCAAGATTGATGGTAACTTTTCATCTTCGTTATTTTTAAAATGAAGCACAACCGAAAAAAAAAACTTCAGAAAGTTGCGTATTTCCAGTGAGTAAACGATTCTGACAATTAACAAAATTGATGATGATGATTTTATTTTGGTCAGGCAAATGTCTCGTATTGGGGGTTCTAGTCTTGACCCCTAAGTCTACGCGAGATTGAAGCGTTTGGGTAAACGAGACAAAACTCCAAAAAAGCTGGTGTTTTGAAGCGCTTCCGTGTGATTGAAATATCGCTGTTTGTGACGCACTGATTGACACCGTCTGGATAGCCCTCAAATGAATGACCAATCAAAGCAGCAAAATTTCAAAACAAATTAACTACACAGCTCCGCTCGCTGCTCTACGCTACCATTTTTGTTTTGATTTAACTTTGTATTTTAAGGACCAGCCAGGTCATTCATTTGAGGGCTATGCATGTTAGCCTCCACTGATGCAAGTTACCCAACTTCACGCTATTTTTTTCATTTGCTGTACTAAATTTTATGAAGAAACAACAAAATAATCATATTGGTTTGAAAATTTTGCCCATTTGAGCGCTAAACGATCCGTTTTAAGCCAATTTGGGGTAGCAAAATGCTTTTAAAGGCCAATTTTGCAAGTTCATAAACTTTAAACTGATTAATTTACATGTCTGAAATTTTCAGGCATGGAAGTCTTCAATAAAGTCTTTTAGCAAAATGAGTTTCAAGTTTTTCACTTTTTTCAAAAATTCATAATGGCGTCTTCAAAAATTGCTTTTTAGCAAAAAGAATCATATTTATCAAAAAATAGCATTTTTAATAAGGCAAGCTTCAACAAACTGAGTTTAAATATAAATGCTGACTGAAATTTTTTTTGCACTGATAGTATTCTGGAGATACTCCAGGGAAATCAAATTCATTTTGGTCTGGGATGCTTCTATGTCCGCCATTATGGAAATAAAATCCCTGCTAAGAGCCATTTTTCAGGCAAAAACCCAAATTTGAACTGAAAAAATCACCAAAATGACAATAGACATGGACCCGAATATTCTTGCAGTGATAGTATTCTGAAAATACTGCAGGAAAATAAAAATCATCTGGGTTTGGGATTTGGGTACAGTATATCCCCCATTTTAGAATTGAAATTCCTGCTAAAATGCAATATTTCAAGCAAAAATCATATTTTTGACTGGAAAAATCTTTAAAATGGCAATAAACATGAACCTAAAATCTTTTTGCTGTGATAGTCTTCTGGAAATACTCCAGGGAAATCAAAATCATTTGGGTTTAGGATTTGAGTATCTCCGCCTAATCGTCTACTTTGATTGTTATTGACTACTTTCGATAACTTTGACAACTTCGATAACCAATTGATTAACCACCAATAATTACTATGATATAATATAATATCTTTAAGAAAAACCAAAAAAACTGACCTAAAACCAAAACACAAAAAGAAGCCCTGCCATAAAGATTGACCCCCTTATATCCCAGCCATTTTCTCCGCCATTTGGCGTGCCTTCACCCTGCCTTCGCCCTGGGTTTCCTCAAGTAACTCATATCGCGCATTTTGATTGGTCGGAGAAAACAAAAGTGGTTTTCGCGCGTGAATCGTTTGTTTTAATTGTCCGAAGTAAACTTGGTTTCAGATTATTTTGACGCTGCTATGGAAACATATTTGATAAAATCAAACCCTGGAAAGTCATCTAGGGCCTCCTTGGTCTTTTATAACATTAGTTCGGATAGAATAAAACATACCTGATCAACACAACCAAACCTTCTGTCTTGCGTTTACTCTTTCCTTCCCAACAACTTTTGTCTTTGGTTTTGTAGGTTTTAAAACCCACAAGTTCATTCCGTACGTTTTTTATCCACTTGATGAACCGGTTTCCCCGATTTCCCCGATAGTTAAAAATTGGAACTTTCCAGTGGGGGTGATTGATTGGGCGTACCACCATCACGAAATATTTTCGTGAAAATTTACTGTATTCTAATGCTAATATAATCTAGATAGAAACAAATATTAAATTTGATTCATTTTTTGTTCGTATTTCTAAATTTCACAATAAAAAGAACTATTTACAAATAATTTTATTTAACGGGTGTTGAATCGACATTGACATATTTAATGATGTCATAATTAATGCCGCGCATATTTTATCAGCACCGTGCATATTTTATCAGCGCCGTGCATATTTTGTCAACATCTTTTTCATTGGATAAATACCACTAAAATGCTAAAATATACAAGATAAGTAAACATAAATTTATCGCCCGCGAGCACGGCTTAGCTAAGCGCACCTCTCTCATTCATTATCTAAGAATTGAAGCAGACAAAGATTACCGTGCGGGCTGATAGCGGACAAAGGTTATTTGAAGATATTTTCAGTTATAATCCAAGGTAGAAGAAACTAAACATAAAAATGGGGTATTTTTTAGTGCCCTATAAAGGGGGGGGTGTCATGCAGTTATTATATAAACAGAAGGTAGGACAATTGTCATAGGACAATTACTACCGTGGTGGTATATAAACCAAAATTTGGGAAAACAGTTACTCCACCAGTGGACTAACTGCAACATGGGTGGTGCCTAAGCCCAAACTTGTCGATTTTGGTAGGATATGGTGTACTAGAATCCAGATCCAGCTGACAATTTCAAATAATACAATATAAAAGAAAGTCCGAAAATGTTCATTTTGACTTTTCAATACATGAAAAACAACAAAGTGAGTTTTTTTTAAATTACAATATTTCGTACTCAAAACTAGTACATCATTCAGGTAAAAGTTCTCTTACAAACGTGTCGATGAGTTTTATGTAAAAATCTTGCTAATTAAAACAACTAAAATTAGAAAATGTTCACTAGAGGATAAAACAATTAATCAATAAAATGTGGTGAATAGTAAACAATAGAAAAATATAAGACATGAGAAGATAATTAGTCAAAATCCCAATGGAAAAAGAAAGGCTAAAACAAAGAGGCCTGAATAGGAGGCAAGACGATAGAAACGACTCAAGAGACAAAAATTAACAAACCTAGGAAAAAGATATAAATCTCTTGAGGCTTTGAGGCCGTGGTTCAAAATAGGTGATTTTCTTTTAATGTATAATGCTTCTTTTATAAGAAGAATGTTCCAATTTGAGGCTGAATCAATGATCTTTGTATTGTTCTCTACGCAGTTTAGGTAGTAGTCTCTCGTTTCAGACTTTGTCAATTCACCAAGTCCATGATGTAGAAGATTGGTCATGTAACGCATTTCTTGGCAACTGGTCAGATGATCATAAATTGCAGTATTACTTGACTTATTCTTATGTGTGGAGCATGCCACCTCTAATAAGAATAAGTCAAGTAATACTGCAATTTATGATCATCTGACCAGTTGCCAAGAAATGCGTTACATGACCAATCTTCTACATCATGGACTTGGTGAATTGACAAAGTCTGAAACGAGAGACTACTACCTAAACTGCGTAGAGAACAATACAAAGATCATTGATTCACCTCAAATTGGAAATTCTTCTTATAAAAGAAGCATTATAATTAAAAGAAAATCACCTATTTTGAACCACGGCCTCAAAGCCTCAAGAGATTTATATCTTTTTTCCTAGGTTTTGTCTAATTTTTGTCTCTTGAGTCGTTTCTATCGTCTTGCCTCCTATTCAGGCCTCTTTGTTTTAGCCTTTCTTTTTCCATTGGGATTTTGACTAATTATCTTCTCATGTCTTATATTTTTCTATTGTTTACTATTCACCACATTTTATTGATTAATTGTTTTATCCTCTAGTGAACATTTTCTAATTTTAGTTGTTTTAATCAGCAAGATTTTTACATAAAACTCATCGACACGTTTGTAAGAGAACTTTTACCTGAATGATGTACTAGTTTTGAGTACGAAATATTGTAATTTTAAAAAAACTCACTTTGTTGTTTTTCATGTATTGAAAAGTCAAAATGAACATTTTCGGACTTTCTTTTATATGGTGTACTAAGTGAGCACATTTTTCAATTTTTCACTTAAAATTTTAGGTTTTTAAAAATTCCGTTTTTAAGCAAAAAAATTTAAAACATTTTTTTCAAAAGTCAAAAAAAAATTACAAAATTTTTTCTTCAATCAAGGCATGAAAGATATTTTAACAAACTTGGAAAATGATTGAGATATTTAACTCTTGAACAGTCGTTAATAAGACGTACCCAGTAAAATGGTATCAAAAATGAGGAATTCAGTGAAAAAATTGCCAAATTTGGCATTTTTGGGGGTGGTATACACGCGCGCCCTGTTGCTAACACCTTGCTTGAAATCGAAAGTGAAACCAAAATAATTTAGCACACTGCCATTTGCGTAATATTGATAAAGTGAAAGGAAGCCCTGATTGAAAGTATTCTCTACAAAGGTATTCAATATGATTGAGGTTATTGAAGGTAATCAATCAAAATGATTGAACAAATCGAAAATTGTTGAAGAAAATGCCATAATCTGGAGTGAGTATTTGATCACCGATAAAATCGATACACAATCACAATCAAACGTTCGATTAGTACCGTCTTGTAATAAAGAATCCTGCATTGTAACAGGCACACGTAATTTGTCGTTCTTTTAAACCACTTGCAGTTAATTCCCGTGATAAACAAAGAGGAATGAATCTGTAGGAGTGGTACAGTCACCACTTTCGGTCGGGGTTGTGGATGATGGCAAGATATGTCATTCTTTATGAAATTTGTTGTTCTTTTTGTCTATTTTAAGTAATACAGGATTCTTTAGATAAACCCCCGCCTCCCAGCATTTGAACATTTAAAATCATGTTTAACTTTGATAGCACACACATACAGAAGTAGTGGGCACCCCCTGGATTCTGGGGGGGGGTTGAGGATTTTCAGATTTTTAAAAATAGGTGGGGGTTGGGTTGATGAGAAATTTCAGGTGGGGGTAACCCTTATATAGGTGGGGTAACATTTTTCAGGTGGGGGTTGTCAAGTTTTCTGTATTTAACTTTGTTTGATTTTGTACTTTTTTGCCTTTTTCAACTTTCCACATACTATACTAGATAAAAATATAAACAAATGACTGTCATAAGTTCTGAAGGTTAAAAAGAGTTCATCCATTACCTATGACATATGTTTCCTAAAGGAAAAAAGTATAAACTGAATTTTCAGGTGGAGGTTTGAAGATTTTACAAATTTAGGTGGGGGTTGCTGAAAAAGGTGGGGGTTGGGCTGATATGAGATTTCAGGTGGGGGTAACCCTATGTAGGTGGGGGTGACCTTTTTCAGGTGGGGGTTGGAGGGGTGTTGCCCACTATGATTATGAAGCAAACTTATCAAATTTGCAAAAAAGGCTTCTTTTCCAAAGCCAAAATCATCCAAATACAAAACAAAGTGCTAGTTACTGTTAACTCAGCAGTAAGTTTTTAACGGCTTCAGGCCGTAAGCGGGGGGGGGTCACTTTTATGCTGTCAAAAATAGTTAAAAAAGAAGTCACAATCCATCACTTCCACCATACTTTTCAATCGTGTATTGAGAAATATAATTCATTACATGACCCAATTCGGCAATACACTTCCCCGCCCTCATGGTAACAACCGCTATTCCTATCCCGCCCTGACTCACCTTGGGTGTAATCCTAAGGTCACGGCTCAAAACCACATGTTTTCCCGTGGAAATAAAGAAGCATTATTCAATGTTAGCAAAGAAAAAGAATGCGACAGAACAGGTTGGGAAACGATATCATTCTCCGGGATGCATCATCTCTTATTTTCGCCTTATTTTCTACTTTCCTATCTTCTATCCTGATTTTCTTACTTTCTCAAGTGTTTCTAACTGTTTTCTAAGTATTTTTCTGAAATTTACTCGTACTGGTGAAACAGGTCTGTGACCCTGGCTCGAACCACCAAATGCAAGCAACCTTGGTTTACAAACCCGATAGGTACCTCCGCTTGCGCCAACGAGACACGACAGAAAGCTGTCATTCACAAATACTTATAGCGTGTAATTTACAGACCTTGATTAAGAAAGCTCCCAACCCTACCGGTGCCCTAGAAGGATCCCCACGGGATCCAAAGTTAAGTCTAAGGGTACAAATGCCGTTAAGAAGGCCTTCAGCCTCATATTGTGACTCTCTAGCTCCAACCCTAACCCTAACTGATAATAACCGAACCCCTTCTAGGTTCGCAAATTGAAAAATTTTACTTGCATCCTGGAGTATGATATCGTTTGCTAACCGAAGGAACATGTAGGAGAAAGGTAATTTCAGGCCTGAGGTCGTTAAAAAAAGGATTTTCTTTTGTCGATGGCCCCTAAACAAACCTATAATCGGGTAAACATTTTTCCAAAAATCAGGAAATTGGGAAAACTTTTTTGCAAAAATTGGAAAAACAGGAAAATTTTTCTCAAAAATCCAAAATGGGTGAGAAATGAAACTTTTAAAAAATTACTTGAGACCATGTGGAAATGCACGAGTCTCACATCCAATGCGTGAGAGTTTGCACCTCTAATGTACGAATGTTGAATGTTTGAATTCAAAATGTTCCAATGTTTACATTGACTCGATAAACTTTCATTTCAGTGGGATCTGGTAGGATTTTAATTCATTCCAAGAAGTTTGGACGAATGATCTTGGACACACTTAGATTGATCAATTTATAATAGAACTTTACATTTCTATTTTAGCAGATAATTTCTGAACCTTTTTGTTTCCACACTGTCAACATCGATTTTGGACCCAACACTCCTATTTTGGTGCACAGGTAGTAAAAATCAAAATCGATTTTGGACCCAACACCCCAATTACAGTACACAGGTAGTACATGACAAATTCTTTTCTCAAACACCCACCCACCCCAGGATACATGCCACCTTCTGGTACACTGACCCCCCCCTGTTCTCATCAAAGAAGTTCATCAATCAGTTAGTGACACTTAGGAAATCAAGGTTTCAGAAATAACATCAGTCATCTACAAGGGTGAGAGTTAATTTTTCCTAGTTTTTGAAAATGTTAATTTCATTAAAAAGCGCCGGTTAATTTTTTCATGAATCTCATTTATAAGATTTGCAGCGTATTTTTTTGCTTGTGAGTCAAGTAAACAATAAAACGCTTTCGCAGGCATTGATCTTTGATACTCATTTTGGCGGGACGCTAGTGTGACTAAATGCCTGTACGCGACCACAATCAAAAAAATCATAACCACACTCATAAAATTTTTTTACGTTTGCGTCTTTTTTTACCGTTTTTTGCCTATAGATGATATAGCAAACATAAAGTATGAGCAGACTGTGCCTTTAATTGGCTGTAAAAAACTTCTGCAATGGTAGAAATTTCTCTTACTTTCAACAATGATAGAACTAACCTATTTAAACAAAATTAACCAGCACATTTTTTAAGGACTCTCCTATTCCCAAAGCCGGAGACCAAAACAATGGTGTACAGAGTTTTGGAAAGACAAAGGTGCCTGCTGCTTCAAGGGTGGTAATGCCAAAACCCCCAAAATGTTCATCCAACGGCAAGGTAAGTTAGTTGCAGTGCTAGTTACGTCATGCAGTTACTATCCTTTTTTACAAGAAAATGATGCTGTTTGTAACAATCTGATTTGATTGTGATTGATTCTGATATTTGATTGATGATGTGTTCAAACTGTAGTAATAAATAACAAAGGTCTATGAGTACCTTATCGGTAGATTTCGTCGGTGGAAAATTTCGTCGGCAAAAAATATTCGTCGGCAAAAACTTTCGTCACTTGCTGGTTTTGGTAAGCGCATTAAGGCCGGGGAAAATATTCGTCGGTAAAAACTTTCGTCACTAAGCGATTTTTTCGTCACTTTTTACCGACGAAATTTCTACCGATAAGGTATTGTGTTTATAAAAACAAGTCTAAGTTCAAAATGAAAATGTCTGAATTCAATGAAAAAAGTATAAGTCTGATTGAAGAATGAAAAAGTAAGTTCTTAAATGAAAATAAAGGTTTGAATGAAATACTAAATCTATAAATCATGTAAGGCAAGGTCCTAACCTATCAGTGTGTACTGAAGGAACAAAACATAATGGCTGCCTGAAAGCAAAAAAACAAGATGGCTGCCAAAGAAAAAGAGCAAAAAATGAAACCTACCAGGTAGCCAATATAAAAATACTATGAATGAATTGACTATGATGATTGACTTGAGTTGAAGTTGACATAAAAATTGAATTGACTTTTTAAAGTCAGAGCCTTATGTTTGTCTTGATGCCATATTATGGTCAGTCAGCATGACATGACACAAAATGGTAACTCTGAGGTATGGCTGAAGTGAGGCCTTAAATAGACTGAGTTCACACTGTGACATGATACTGAAAATGAGGCCATGGAAACCAGGTGTGCCTATAACATTCTAGAATAAAAAAAAATGAATAAATATAGCCTAGTATAGCTTGGCCTAGCCTAATGACACACAAATGAGATATGAGTAAGTATATAATAAGTAAACCCTATTTCCAAGTTGCAACAAATTTTTTGTTTGATGATTTATAAATTAAAATTTTGTACTTTTTATTTTTGTTTTTGAAATATTTGATAAAAGTCACTTTGCAATCTTTGCTATATCGTCTACAGTAGGCAAAAAATGGTAAAAAAGTTGCAAACATAATTTTCTTATGAGTGTTGTTATGAATTTTTTAATTGCAGGGGGCATACAGGATCTCTCCTAACTGAAAAAAGCTTTAGGAAAATACCTAAATTTTGAGCAATAGATGAAAAGATTTGAACTGAGCAACCCTGAATTTCAATTGGGAATTGAATAACAAACTTTGGATGGTTGATTAGTTGGCTGCTGCATGTTAGAAATTGGTTAGAAGTTGTTGATTTCAATTATTAATCTGTCTTCGGATCTTTATCTTGGTTCAGGTAACTATCATCCCTGTTGTTGCAAGTACACCATGTAGATGGCTGATGTTTTTTTCTGAAGCCTTGATTTCCTAGTATATATGACTAACTCCCTTTAATAACACAAACCAAAATAATAGAAATACACTATTTTAACTGATCCCTTCTTTTAATTATAGTAAAACCCAAGATCTAGCATGCTTTAATCTTCATTAAAATTGGTTCTTATAGATAAAACTATTAGAAATAAAAGTAACTTGAACTGAAACTTTTGTGAAGATGTCTAAGGATGCAAACAAATTCAAGGTATTGTAATTTTCAACAGATTGATTCTTGTTTGTTTGCATGGTGTTCAAACGGTTTAGGAAGAAAGAAAAGGCACTTCAAATGATGCTCTTATAATCAAACTCTCTGTAAGTCTGAAGGGTCAGGGGAAATTCCCTAAAAATACACCTTTAAATGATGACTTCCCTTAAGTAGTTATCACTTTTTTATATGATTTATCAATCCACTGGCATAATATTTTGCCTTTCACCTTGATTTCCCTTTTGCTGAAGCTCACTGTTTTTCCTTTTAAAAGAGTTTCAAATCTATTTCAAATTTTATTCCTTCTTAGTTTGGTAATCTTCATTTGAAAAATGCAGAAGAGGTAACATTAATTTCTTCATTTTTTTCATAACAATATCTTAATTCCAATAGGGAACCTATAAGAGAGATCATTTCCAAAACATTTCCCATTATTCATGTTTTTCATAATCATTTTTTTTGGAAGTTTATTATTTTAAATTTTGTGAATATTTTCAGGTTTCAAATTACACAAAGACTTTCATAGAACAAGTAAGTTTACCTAACACTTTTTGGACCTACCTCCGGGTACCCCGGTGGAGGTCCTATAAATTAACCCCTGTCCGATCGTCCGTCCATCCGTCTGTTACCAGCTTTTCTCAGGATTGGCTCATTAGTTTTTTCTGATTTTTTGCACAATGATGCAAAATGGCAATGCCCAGAACGTGATGGAGCCCGATTTTTGAAAAAAAATTTATTTGGGCCAAAAACTACCTAAAAATATGGTTTTTTGGGCTTTGTGCAAAATCCTGTCATTACTTTTTTCTGACTTTTTGTACAAAGATGGATTGCAAGATTCTCTAAAGAATGGGTGAAGTGGTTTTTCCCGGAAAATTCGTATTCGCCTTAAAAGACGGATTTTCGTATTTTAGGGAAATTCCCTTTAACCAAATAAGAAAATATACCTTTTCTCAATGTTGACTCTTTTTTTTTCTGATTTTTTGCTTAAAGATGCGTATTAACAATGCCCAAAACATGGCTGAGTCCAATTTTTGAGAAAAAATTTGTTTGCAGGAAATCGCCGTTTTTCTGGATTTTCATTGGATTTTTTTTTTATAATTGGTTGTTATTTCATTCAAAAACATTATTAATAGCAATGCCCACCATCAAGCATGTTTCAAATTTCAAAAAAATTGATTTTTGAAGCCATTTCTTTCCGGCCGAAAATGCCGGAAATCGCCGTTTTTGCAGATTTTCATTTGACTTTTTCCTTATTTCTTTGTTTTTTTTCCACACAACATTATTGATAACAATGCCCACCATTAAGCATGATTCAATTGTCAATAAAACTGATTTTTGCAACCAGAACTTTCTATTTCTATTTTCCCTACTCCCCTTCCCTCGTCCCCCATCAATAATCAATGATAAAATTTAATGCGTTATGCATTTTCGCAAAACACTATATCGTCTGACTGATTGTTTTCATTTTTCTCCTTATTGCTATCTAGCTTTCATCATCAGGTAGGTCCATTCAGCATGTTGCTTGCTGAACCTGTGTTATGGTAGTCTTTTGTGACAAAAAATAATTGAATAAAGATTATAAAGACTTGTTATAAAAACTTGTTTTTCTTTGCAGGCAGAATACAATATCACTCAATGTATCCCAGACAAGATTTTCCTACTTGAAAAACTTGACAAGGTTAGATGTTTTTTAAATTTGACTACATCGGGAAAATTGTTCATTTCATCTTAAAAGCAATTTCACAAATTTAATCCCTTCAATTGGAAGATATGATCAAATGAACAAGTGTGTTCTTTAGTAAAATCCTCAAGAACATCCTATCAATCACGTATCAACCTTCTTTAGATCTTTGTTGACTTGATTGAAAGAAACGATATGCCTCAATATGAGATTACCAACTTTATGGACCAAGTATTATTTCATCATTAATTTTATAATCATAAATTTTGTTTGCTCTATTTGAAATAGGAAGAATTCAAATGTTACAAAGATATAGCATCAATTGAGGTTGACATTGAGCTATCACAAGAAGCCATTGATTTCAGTAGAAAAAATCAAAATAATGATGAAGCACCATCTAACCCTGTAAGTAAAGGGATTCTATTCGGCTAAGGTTCACAATGATTTTTTGGACCTACCTCCGGGTGCCCCGGTGGAGGTCCTATAAATTAACCCATGTCCGTCCGTCCGTCCGTCTGTTACCAGCTTTTCTCAGGATTGGCTCATTAGTTTTTTTTGATTTTTGGCACAATGATGCAAAATGGAAATGCCCAAAATGTGACGGAGCCCGATTTTCGAAAAAAATTCATTTCCGGCCGAAAATGCCGGAAATATGCCGGAAAAACCGGTTTTTTGACATTTTCTCAAGATTTCATCATTAGTTTTTTCTGATTTTTTGCAAAGAGATGCGTATTAGTAATGCCAAAAACTTGGCCGAGTCCGATTTTTGAGAAAAAATCTTTTCCGGTCGAAAATGCCGGAAATATGCCGGAAATCGCCATTTTTTTTGCTGATTTTCATTTCATCGGACTTTTTCCTTATATTTCGTTGTTTTTTTTTTTTTTTTTTTCACACAAAAACATTATTAATAGCAATGCCCACCATGAAGCATGGTTCAATCGTCAATAGAACTGAGTTTTTAAGCCGGAACTTTCTAAAAATCACCGGAGCAGCCCATTTTCGCTGGAAAAACGGTATTTCTTGATTTTCTCGAGATGCACATTATATTTTTTTATGAAATTTTGCACACTGATGCAAAATGATAATACCTAAAATGTGACGGAGCCCGATTTTCAAAAAACATTTTTTTCCGGCCGAAAAAGCCGGAAATATGCCGGAAATACTGGTTTTTTGGCATTTTCTCGAGATTTTATCATTAGTTTTTTCTGATTTTTTGCACAAAGATGCGAATTAACAATGCCCAAAACATGGCCGAGTCCGATTTTTGAGAAAAAATTTTTTCCGGCGGAAAATGCCTGAAAATGCCGGAAATCGCCGTTTCCGGGGTTTTCATTGGGCTTTTTCCTTTAAAATGGTTGTTTTTTCATTCAAACACATTATTAATAGCAATGCCCACCATCAAGCATGTTTCAATTTTCAATAAAATTGAATTTTGAAGCCGGAACTATTTAAAAATCTCCGGAACAACCTATTTTCACTGGAAAGACAGTATTTCTTGAATTTCTCGAGCTGTACTTTATATTTTTTTATGAAATTTTTCACACTGATGCAAAATGACAATACCTAAAATGTGACGGAGTTCGATTTTCGAAAAACATTTTTTTCCGGCCGAAAATGCCGGAAATATGCCGGAGAACCGGTTTTTTGACATTTCCTCGAATTTTCATCTTTTGTTTTTTCTGATTTTTCGCAATGCTCAAAACATGGCCGAGTTCGATTTTTGAGAAAAATTTCTTCTGGTGGAAAATGCCTGAAATCGCCGTTTTTGCAGATTTTCATTGGATTTTTTCCTTATTATTTTCAATTTTTTTCACACAAAAACATTATTGATAACAATGCTCACCATCAAGCATGATTCAATTGTCAATTAAACTGATTTTTGCGACCAGAACTTTCTATTCATTTTTTCCTTACAACCCTTTCCTCTCCCCCCATCAACAATCAATGATGAATTTTTTGCGTTATGCATTTTCGCTAAACGCTATATTTTCTGACAGATTTTTTTCATTTTTCTCCTCGCATTGCTATCTAACTTTCATCATCAGGTAGGTCCATTCAGCATCTAGCTTGTTTAAATTTTGAAAACAAAAAATATTCTATAGTTATTGATATTCTATAATACTATCAAAAATGTAATATGGGAAATAAGCACTGGGAAAAAGGCATGCTTTTGTGTTTGTTATACCGTTAAAATTTTATCTTTTTTATTGACAGGCTGTCAAGAAAAGGAAACTTGACAATGGCGAAGACAATGACAGCAAAATCCCAAGTGTTCCCTGCAATAAGGTAATGAATAATCATGAGTAATTTTGTGTTTTGAAAGCCCTTTTTGTTAATTTGTTAATTTGGTAATTATTTATTTCTTTTGTTTTGTTATCGTACGTATATTTTTTATATGACACTTTATATTATTCTATTTTTCAGAAATTAATCAAGCTCATTGACTTATTAAAACCAGAAATTAAAGACCTGATTACAACTTGTGAAAAGGTAAAAAGTCAATTTCAGGATGGGACAAACACCACCATTTATATTGCTTCATTATATAAGAAATGACCCTCTTTGCAGAACTTCCGATGGTGTTTGTCTGTTCAAATCTTTCAGTCTATGATTTTCCTGCGCTCACTTTACTGTCACTGCCTTCATTTTAACATACTTTTTCTTTGTCTTAGCTTAAAACTTGGATTCAGCTGTTAATACCAAAAATAGAAGATGGAAACAACTTTGGTGTATCAATTCAGGTATTATAACGCTTATAGAATTTGCTCTTTTAAAAGACTAGTGGGCCACTATAGGAAATTGTCAACCCATAGTGGGCAGAGGGGTATCAAGCCCCCCTTAAAAATGGCACCCCCCTCTTTTAGCTCAACCCCCCTCTTAAAAATGAAAATTCCTCAACCCTCTTTTTATCCAACCCCCCCCCTCTTTTTCCCAGGTTTAAGTTCAACCCCCCTCTTTTTTTCGACCTTTTACGCACAAACTCTTACAATCTCTAACTCTCTTGTGAAATAAGTGGTGGAAAAACAAAAGCAGTCTTGCAAAGGTTGAAAAAGCAACATACTCCATCAAGAGTTGTAGAAACAGAGTTTTTGCTTCATTCAAATGAATGGAAATATAATAATTGTTGAGAAATTAAAATGAATGGAAAACACTCTTTTGCAAATTGCTAAATCTTCCAAGCCCTCCCTTAAAAAATTAACCCCCCTTTTTTTGTCCAAGCCACCCCTTTTATTTGAAATTTTCGCAAGCCCCCCCTTTCTTTTAAATTCAGTAAAATTCTCAAACCCCCCCCCTTTTTAAAGGGGGGGGGGGTGCCCACTATGCAACCACAATTGGAGATTTTATGTTCAATTGAACCGTCTCTATTGGTGCTTTCAAATGGTGCATCCGGGCATGGAGGTAATGAAAATATAGATGGAGATACCACTCCTACTATTTTATTGTATTGTATCGTTGATAGCAAACTGTTGCTTTGTTGCTTTGGGAAAAAGCCATTAATTTTGCTTTCGCTCATGGCAATACTTGAGTCGAAGAGAATTTGAATAAAATCACGCTACATTTTTAATTTGTTCATTGTGTGATGACAGTTTTGTTTATAAAACATAAGAAAACCTTGCAAGAATAAGCACAAGACATCGAATTTGAAATGTTCGCTGCTCAGGGAATCCTCGGCAAATTTTGTCAATTTTTACATATTTACTAATGCCAATCTTTCAACTATATGCTATCAAAATTTTGAGGCAGCTGCTATTTTAGATCTAAAGATATTGATAGCAAAGAACCTTCCACAAACAATAAAGAATCTGCAAAATTTGAAGAAGTTTACCTCTCGAAAGTTTCCTGATAAAATAAAAACTTCTTTTAAAACTATAAAGAAATTATTACTCGAAAAAAATTCGCATTTTACCTAAAGATACGAGGTTTCGTTGGACAGAATAACTTTACTTTAGTTCTTATAATCTATATCTTGACTGATTTTTGCTATCAAGTTGAGTTCTTTCTGTATTTCACAGGAAGAAGTTCTAAACGAAGTGCACAGAATCGAAGCAGATTCAATCAACTATTTAGATGGCATTTCAAGGTAAGCTCAGTTCATGTTAGTTAGGCCCTCTCATAACTTATTTTGAGTGCAACAACATTTTATGAACGCCTCTGGGATCAATTACGATAGCAATATTTGTAAAACCAGTCAAGCGTTGCTTTAAGACGTAATTTATGAAAATGTTTATTGAAAGAAGTAAAGGCCATAAATCTTAGTTGTAAATTCCGTCTGTCAGGTGACTCAAGTAGCCATGAAGTGGACAGGGGTTGAAAATCGAACACTGGAAATGGAACACTGTACTATAATGAATCGAAAGCACTAGTTGAACTTCACTGAAATGTACTTTAAATACTTTAATAGAAGAGAAAAAACTCTTTCGACTGAATAACTTTCATTCATATATTCTTCTTCAGATATTTCATCACAAGGGGGAAGATTGTATCAAAAGTTGCAAAATATCCATACCTGGTAAAACTTTCCTCTTTCTTTTCGTCTTGTAACCAACCATTTCGTTCGGCTGCCTTTTTATGTAAATGCGTGCAGCTAAAGATTTATATCAGTTTCTGACATTAAGAGAAATTTTTGTAAAAAGAAACTTGAACCCTTCTGTAAACTTCGATTCATATTCGCGGCATATGGTTGCACAGTAGATTTACATTTATGGTAAATTTGATATATCAGCATAATATTGAAAAATCTTTGTATTACAATGATCATTTTATGTCTTCAGGATGATTATAAAAGGGCAATAAAAGAAGTAGATGAAAAAGAATATCTGACCTTATTGTTCAGTGTCAATGATATCAAAAGTCATTATGTAAGTATTCGTTGAGATGGTTATTCTATGCATCATAACATCTTCAAAATTCAAGGCTTCTCGTAAAGCTAACATATTCCTCTCTAAATGTTTGGCATGACCAACCTACCCAAAATAAAATTTGATGCAAATGTTTGGTGAATACTATTGAATGCTAGAATATTTGATTTCAAACATTTGATAATAAAATTAGTACTTTTTCTTGCCTAGCGCTTTGATTTCTTAGGATAATTGGGTTTCGTAGGTTTCATTTGCATATGACGGAACATCTCTCTAACTTCATAATTGTGACCTTTCTCTATAACATAATTGTCTTTTCTTCTTCTTTTAGCTTTTAATTCTGGATTTGGTATCCAAAAATTATGAAAAAATAAAAAAGCCACGGTCCCAGAGTAACATCGACTCGATGTATTAACTTGAAACCAGGGCGAGAAAGGTATTATAAAAAGCGCTTCATGTAGAAAAGACGCAGGTCACTTCATTCGATAGTTATGGTGATGATTTGGTTGGAAGATTTTCCCCTCCTTGTTTGATGTTTAGAAGTCTTAAAGCTGTTTGAATGTCCATCCTTGGGGAAAAGTTTTGAAATCAGTGGAATGGTATAAAAATTTTTATTGTATCAAATTTGTATCAAACTGACAAAAAACAAAACTTTCGTAAAATTTTGGTATCATTATTTTCAAAATATTATATTGAAATTTTGAAAAAAAACGTTCAACTTTTTGTTATAGTTCGACTTGTTGTAGTTTTAGCTTTTTCGTTATTTGCATTATTTAAAAGATTATCAAAGAGCAAGTTTGAGAGGCGTATTACGCCCATAGATTTATAAAGCCCGAAGGACTAGATGTTGTGCTTCTGCTGAAAAGTGTACCGTGGTTAGGTAGGAAATCCTACCTTGGTTTTCCTACCTCTTCCTACCTAGGTCACGTGACAATTGAATTTCAGCGCTTGACCAATCAGAAGCTTCGTGGGTTTTCAAAAACAATAGCAACAATATTTTTTCCAATATTCAATATTTTTACCTTCGAAAAAAAAGCACGACATCTAGCCATTCGGGTTTTATAAATATGTGATTACGACATGTTGAAAATTTTGTCCATCTATAAACTCCCAAATTGCTTGTCGGAAAAATGTCGCGAACGGATTATAAGTTTTTAACTGAAAAAAAGTAATATTTACAGTAGCTTTTTTTTTTAATTTTATGCTTAAATGTATATCTAGATAAAAACATATTACTAAAGTTTTATTAAAATTTTCACACTCAGTTGCTTCCTTAATTCTTGGAACATTGATCGAATCGATATGTTATACCAAGGTTATTACATGAATATTATACTAGTCATTTTATTAACACGAATTGAAAAATTTCTTGTTAATAAAAACTCCCTTAATTAAAACCAGCCATGGTGTCCTTGAAAAAGCAATAAAATTTGTGTTAATTTTTGGAGTGTTAATTTCAAGGCCGTTGAATACTTGCCTAGTAATATTCGTGTAATAAGGTATATCAGGGGAAGGTACATGGGAAGTATTTTTTTTCATTACAGTGTATCTGAAAAAAAAATGGATTACAGCTAAGAATTTAAGAATCCTTTTGATTTTTACAAATTTTTGTCCTCTCCGATCTTTCGAAATAAGATTTAAAAACTGTAACATATTAGCATTTCATACTTCAGTTGAGATTTTATTTCATCTTACTTATTCAACATTTAGACTAGAAAAAAATTACCAACAAAAATCACTATTGTCTCATCAGCGCTATTTCAAGAAAGGCTGTCACATCAAAGTTTGAAAGTAGAAGGGAATCAATTGGCACAATGTAAAGAAGTGTGTATGGCGTGAAAACTGATCGAAACCAACGCAGTGAGTATTCAATGCCTTTTATTCTTTTAAATCCTTTCTATTGATCCAATCACTATTATCCTTTCGAATGGTGCAATGGAACGGGGAGTCGCTACTTAAATCTCAGAAATACCTTAAGAGAAGAACTTTAGATTAATAGGCCATTCGCCAAAAGTAATTATCGCCAAATTTAAATTTCTTTCACACTAGTCTCTTTTTCTCCTAAAAATGTTCAGCGAAAAAATGGGTCATTCGCCAAATTTAAAAATTTTATTAATTCGCCAAACTAAATTCTGCCAAATTGCACTTAAATTTCTTCCCGCTATGGTATTCTAAAGGTATTATGAGAATTGATTTTTCCAATGATATGAAAGAATTTTACGATGTCTGAGAGTTCTGGCCCTCCTGTGGATTTGAGTAATTTAATTCAATTTATGGGTACTTTAGTTCATAGGTTATGAAAATGAATTGGTTTTGAAATAATCATTATGCATACTTTACACTTACATCAAAAAATATATTAACGAGTTCTACTTATTACAAAATATATCGTAAAATAAATACCTTTATTATAAATTGAACTAAATGAATATCAGCGGAGCAAGTCCAAGAAACTATTTGTGTTCATTGAATTTAACCTGGAAATTATTTAAGGTTATGTTTAACTAAGGCAAAAAGTCATAGGCTTAATTTAAAATGATGAATGGCTGGATGAAATGATGGATGCTGTTTACAATCTTATGCATTCTTTTGTAGGAAGACTTCTTTTTTCATAAAAACAAAACAAATTGTTGTCATTGCTACTTTTATGAAAGACCCATTTTTCAATCTGTTATAGAAAACCTGTCAAAATGGAGATTACAGATACTAATTCACAACTAAGTGAAGAACTTCTTGAACTATTAAAAATCATAACATTCAAATTTTTAGTTCAAAGAGAAGAGGTATTAGAATACATTGGAATTGGTAATGTCCTTACTTATGTAAGGCGCATATATTAATAAAGGATTTCAGCATTCTTATTTTCAAGTATATGATAATTGAAAGTGTCCATGATGCTTGTATTATCAAACCACAAGATTGTTCATTGTATACCCACTTATCGCAATACTATTGCATTAAGGTGTTTAACATACACTCATGAATGAATTGTCATATAAACACAGTAACATGTCATGAAAAACCACAAACAACTTTCTCTATTTTTTTTTCATTAAATAGAGATTCAACGTAATACTGTATGTCTTCATGTTTAGACTCTATTGTTCCCATTAATTTTCTATCTTTTCATTCTTACCTACTCTAAAAAACATTGATATCAATTGTCCCTGTAGTGTTTATTACTATTTCACACTTTCTTATCAATTGGAGGGTGGTTCATATTATGACGCCTCTCGCGCCCCTTTATGATCATCAGCACTAAAGGGATCAAATATTAATACAGTCCATTTCAGTTGAATTGACACAGACATTCTGGCAATTGCTTGGATCACCATGTATGCATACTCTCCTACAATCTTTGACAGGCCGATCAACACAATGAACAGCTTTCTTGACCACATTCTCCAACTTATCGGTCAGTTCATCAGCTTGTGTATTCATTCCTAGATCTGTCCAAAACTTTTGAGCAAACTGTCTTTGCTTCTGAGCTTCTTCTGGACTCAACACCTCCCTTTGGTCTCTGGATATTTTCTTCTTCTTGGTAACAAAAGACAAAACATCGTTTAGCATCTTGTTTTCATTATCTTCAGAAACGGAATCAATATTCTTTTTGATTTGCTTCATCGAGTCGACATAATTCTTAACGACATCCAGAATTTTATCATCAACACCATCAAGATCCTTCGTGGTTGAAGCATCTGAATTTAACGTATTTTTAAAGTCTCTTAAAATATTTTTAGTAGAATCATCTGTGGTAACTGCCCTTTTATCTTGTTGTTTTGAGTCAATATTTTCAAGTTTATTGTCTTTAATAGCAGCATTGTTCAATTCTTTGGAATGTAAATCCCTTGGAATAAGATCAGTAGGATCTATGGCAATTTCGTTCGGATGATAGGATATGGTGTGGTTATCCTCGGTCAACTCTTGAATCAAATTATTAATCTCTAAATCGATATTATTCATGAAAGTTTTCGGTTTCTCTGTTGTCGTAGTTTGTGGGGATTCATGATTTGATTGCCCTTCAGAGTCTTGTGACTCTTGCTCGCGACCTGATAACGATTTCTTTTCTCTGATTTGTTTAACGAAAAACTCAAGTAGCTGGACTTCATTTTGAGTTAAAGCGTGGTCTTTTGATAATTTGTCTTTGACGCGTTGCGCTAAAGCGGTTGATAATTTAATGATGAATTCGTCGAAAGATTGATTTTCTTTGGCGTCAGTCTCCTTTGAAGACGGCTTCTTTATAGCAAATGTTTTTGGAAGCTTTGGAGATTTACTTGTTTGAATAGCTGTATTTTCTTTGTTTTCCTCTACTGGGATAGTTTGTGGTAAGTCTGTTCCTTGATGTAACAAGCTCTCTAAGTCAACATCGTCAGAAAGAATTTCCTTCTTTGATTTTCGTTTCTCTTGTGGTTGATCACCAGATCCCTTCTGTAGGCGTGTCACAAAAAACCGTAATAATTTGACTTCAGTTTGCGATAAATCATGATGCTTATCCAACTTATCACGAACGCGTTCAGCTAAGGCAGATGTCAGTCTTGTGAGAAATGTGTCAACTCGGTTCGTCTCTTGCTCAATGTTATTATTGATGGTTGATTCCTGTCGGTTTTTGATACTGGCAGCATCAACCAAGAAACAACATACCAGTACTGTATTAACCAGTAAATACCATCTTGCCATGACTTCTCCGTCCCTCAAAAGTGTTGTCCTGTAGTCAAAATAACTTTTTTTGTATACAAACAGTCAAGCAAAAGAAAATAATTTGTCAATGAATAAAATGCTCTTGTATCAACAAAAAGGAGTCAATGTTGATTTAATACTAGAACAGGCTGACTATTTCTCCGTTTATTTAACCGAACTTTAAACATCATATCCCCCTTCTTTTCAATAATTCCAATTTGCATTGAGAAAAATACAGTTTTTTTGTTTACTCTTCACAAAATAAAAGAATGCAACAGGACACAGTGGCCTGGTTTTCACATTAACATTCTGAAAATTCATCAATTAGATATGTAACATTCAAACAAGACAATGGATGATGACAAGTTAGGACAATTCTTTCTTTTCCATTTTTTACACTTGGTTTAGCGGATTATGAATTCCAAAGTTAAGTGAAATGATATGTCATAACTCCCCCATATGTATAAGGTGGGACCTAGGTTAAGCCCCTACACTTTAAAGTACACATTTCTTTATAAGAACAAACTATATAAGAACATGAGGCTTCGATGGCCAAAATGTTTAGAACAAGTTAAGAACATTTTAAGGCGTCAAGGACTCTAAAACAGCCAATTTCTTAGGAAAATAGGTAAAAATGGTCACAGAATGGTGAATGGCTTAAAACCCAAAAAGTTACGAACATCCGAATGCTTCCAAAATTTTGGGTGTTCTTATAAAAAAAATCGTGTCTTCACATAATGATATCTCATCCTAATCCAAAATTCTTTAAAATGATATCTGATGGAAATTTTGATTTTGGTTTAATCTTCCTTTTTCGATTCGGTCATATTTGTTCCGACTTATTGTCTTTCAAAAACGAGTTTCTAAATTTCTATTAATTTTCATCAGCACAAAACTTATTCAATTTTAATGTTGATTTGTAAAAGGCACATTTTGAGAAATAAAATTTTGTTGCAGTGTTCTAAATCATTGACGCGATGTTTTTATGAGAATTTCAAACCTTGACAGGTTGATTATTTGGTACATCCGCATAATACAGTCTGGTATTTTGAAAAGATCACGAAAATGGAGGTTTCTTTGAAATTCCTTCAATTAAAGCCCCTAAAACCATCCAGAATGGCCCAAAGTCTTTCACATTAAGTCCAGTATAATTTGCATTATCCAACCTCAATGACAAAAGCTTAGCCTTGAAACGTACTGGTATGGTTCATAGAATTTCGATGGCTAGATCTTGAGATGTTTGGGTTTACCCAGCAAAAATATTGTTAAATGTGCCGACTTGGAAAAAAACCTTGATATGTGAGAATTTCAGTCACATATTATCTTTTTTTTTCAAGGTTAGGGGTTTTTAAGCTATTTCTACGAGACTACAATAGTACCGATACAATAAATATTAGACGATGTCTATTTAAGGAAAAAGTGTTTCAAGAATGCTGTTGATGCTCATTAATAGATTGAGATTGACAACCGCAAATGAGTTTTTGATTAATTGTTCGCAACTGTCAGCGGATAAGAGAAATCACAGACACCTTACAACCTCTTCGTTTCCTCTAAGGAGATTATATAAGCAGACTTAAGGGGATATTTTTGCAATTCAAAACCTGTCAAAGATTCTAAAATAAGAATTATTTCTAATACCCTCCACAGTCGATCGATACCGAATCCGCCAAATCTTCTTCCTTTAATGTAATACGGGGTATACCTTAGATTATATTGCTCTTTAAATAAAAATTCATTTTGTTTTTAGACCCAATTGTTAGCTGTCCAACTCGTAAAAGAATTATGCAAAGTATCATTCTTCGTGAGTTAAACATGTGCTAATTTCATCCTGGCGGTTTTCCCACAGATATCTGTAAAGCCCGAAGGGCTAGATAGGCAACTTTAAGCTTTCTCCAGCAAAAAAAAGTGAAGCAAAAATTTGACTTTTTAAATTTCGTGCCGATGGATAGGATCTAGCATTTTAATTGTTTTCGTAGCGCGAGATCAAAAAAAGTAGGCGGCAAACGCTATTTCACATCTCTCAAACCGGTGAAATTGGATATTTTAGTCACGTGACTTTGGTAGGAAATCCTTCCAAACATAGGCTTCACTTTTCGATAAAAGCCGCAAATCTAGCCCTTTGGGCTTTACAGATCTGTGGGTTTTCCTACCTAAAACAAGGTGTGGTCTAGTTTAGTAGATCGGCTAGCGACTAATATCATCAATTTAAAACTCAATTAGTGTCAGTTACACAAGCAATTTAATTATATTATATATTTATTTATGTGTCCATTCTTTATAGAAAACCACTTTGTTCTTCTTAATCTAAAACATTTTATTTTTGGAAAATCCTTAGACATGCCTCCAGGTTCCTATATTTAGAAGCTAGTTGTATAATTTGATACTCTCCAAGGTGCCTTACGAACAAAAAGCCAATATTTCAGTTCAAAAGAATGGATGAGTAATGAAAAATAAAGATCTTCAGATTTCACGTGTTTACTCATCACTATTAATTCACAAGCTTTTTCACATTGGATTGAAACGGTTGTGGAGCAAGATTGGTCAGAAAAAGGAAAAGAAAAACATTTTTTGCTTATATCAGCATAATATAACAATAGGCAGACACTGCCCTGATATGAAATATGTGTCTTTTTAAAGGTTTTCGTTGAATCTTTGGGGGAAGGGTTGAAATATGAAGGGAACTAACTAATGCAGCAATACGTTTAATAATTGAAAATTCCTTGCAAGTGTTAACATCTGCTCCTATACGTACTGTGTAGATAGATTTTATTTCCCTTCCCCAGAGAGTATCCATCCTGTGTTCTAATTTAGCCAAATGTAGCTAAAAGGCATATTGATAAGATACATAAGATCCAAAATCTATTTCGTTATTTTTGTGATCTGGTACCTCACTCATCTTGGTGTAGATATAATTCAGTCTAGAGTTTTTAGCTCTTGAATTTTTTTGACTGCTAAAATGATTTTTCGAAAAATATCATTGCACTACATGAAGAATAGAAACCAGGTTCCATATTCTGATTTGTTTTTCATTCTATTTTTGATTTACTTCTTCAGTACCGAAAAGGAAATGGCTGCTTAAAGAAACATCATAACAATCGAACGTATGTCGTAAGGTAATTAAACTTCATTTCTTTTCAAGATTACCTTCCGTGCGCCCTCCCTTAATCCCTCTCTTTCTCTTTCAATACCATATTCTTCGTCTGTCTTGTTGATGACCTAATGAATGACGTAATGTTACGAGTAGAGAGAAACAATGATTATTTTAATGGTTCCTTCTGAGCTATACGAATGTCAAAAAAGCTTTTACAATCCATCAATCTAGATTGCGTTTGGTTCCAATATTTATGACGTACTACCTAGGACAGAGACCCATACCAGACCAAACAAAATGGGGTTTGTAGACATTGTTTTTGGTTTCTAGACTACTTTAACCGTAGAAATTTTAGCGAGACTAATTTTAGCGTATATTGGCTAGTCAGGAAAATCTTTTTTGATTTATTTTAGCGAATCACGATTTCAAAAAATTTCGCGTTGATAAATTTTAGCGAATACTCGTATTACATTATTGACTGAATTCGTTTTCTAGCATATTTCTTTGCACTGAAACCCTTCCTATTGATAAAAATATATCAAAGCAATATAACCAGAAATTTCGCGCGGATAAATTTTAGCGATCTGTCTGTTTTAGCGAGATTTATTTTAGCGAAAATAGGGAAAACTCGTTAAAACGCTAAAATTAGTTTTGCTAAAATTTCTAAGATTAAAGTATGTATTAAATTTAAAATCAACGAGTAAGGAGGCTTTAGCTTTTAGAAATTTTCTCAAACAGGCAAAACACACCAATCTTTCGTTATTTTTTCTTCACTATTTATAATGTTAGTTTTACTGTTAGGTCACTTTTAAGGGTCACTTGTTTTATATTTCACTCTTCAAACTTACAAATAATGCCTGTTTTTTTACGGAGAGGAGCTCCCCCTGTACACCCCTGTGTCAGACTCGGTGGGATCCCAGCCCATCTCTTATTGGGACTTTATTTCCGCTGATGAGAAAAGTCCAACCAGAACTGTAAGGCAGGGTGTCCCTGTCTGTCTCATTTTTGGAGACAGATTCATGATCGAGCTTTTTCGTGTAAAGCTTATGAATGTTTGAATTTAGTCGAGGACTCTTCAAACAGCGAAAAATGTTAGAAATTTCTATCTTTGTTAGCTTTTCATTGTTCAGACAGACTTAAACGATTTCGTCATCACTAAACATTACGTAATTAGCAGATAAATGTACTAAAGATTTTGTGGTTGACAAACTAATGTTGTTAGATACAAAACAGATGCTCCAGGCGTGGCTACGGTCAAAAATTTTGTTAAAAGATTTAAGAAGATTTAAAGTCAACGACCGGTTAAGCCCTCAATATAAGTGGTCTTCCAAAAGAAAATGTTTTAGAATATTCGTCAGGCCTAGGGATACCTTACCTTAATAAAGGCAGAAGTGAGAGGCTTTAGTCGAATTTCCTCATCTCGGAGACTTTCTTCTAAATAAGGCACGAGCCTCCAGCGTCAAGGTAGACCGCCCATAATTTCCTCAGTTTCATTCGACTATAAAATTAAGACTTTATCTCAAGATAGTTTTACCCTTTAAATTTCAATGCGGGTTTCTAAACTCACGTGGAATCCTAAAATACAAAAAAATGTATTTGAGAATTGAGTAAAAGGAAACCAGGCGTTTTTCTGACATATGTAATTTGACATTTTGAATGAGTGGCCTTTATAGAATGACTTGTCCCATACACAGGTTAACATCTTAGTGTAAATAAATTACTCTGTCAATCGAAAAGAAGTTCGTATGAGGGTTGACTCGGGGGAGTAGACTAAACAAATTAATACTAATTTTTCTCCCTTTTATCCCCTTTTTAATCAAACCGTTCCTATGGTCTTGAGCCGTCTGTTTAAAAGTTAAAAACGCAGACCAACTGCTTTCATTCATGACGCGTTCTCATTCAGGAAAGAAAAGGGAAGACTTTAACCCTGGGCTGTCAGCATCCCTCTTATTATATTTTGTTATAACAAAAATAATTTTAAGATCCGCGCAGCACCTACTAAGTGTCATTAAGATAGTATAATCATATATGAGATCGCTCGACTTATTTAGGTTCCGTACTAGCGAGCACCTCCACCAAAAACCGGGATTTTTCATCCCGTTTCTTAGTGAGTTCCACTTTGATGATTTTCGAAAAATAGAAGCCTTTCAAGTACTTTGACGCAAATTCGATAATATCGCTACTGCGAAAGCTTCGAAAATTTAAAGTGACGTCAATTAAAAAAAATTTTGAGCCCGAAAACCTAGGCTCAAAATATTCGAAAAGTCGCAAAGTGGAATAGACGGTACTGCGTAGAGAAAAAGCCTATTATTAGCTCAAGTCTGTCTCAAAATAATTTGCAGCTGGAGAAAATAATGGCTGTCACTTCTGATAGAATTCGAATCAAGTTGCGATTTTGTGTTCGTTAAAATGATATTCGTGAGTGGAATATTATCAAGTAAGAAATTTGAGAAAAAAAGGAAAATGAAAATGAAAAATGAAGAAGAAAAAAATCAACTTCTTGTAGAAATGTGGTATAATTACCATCTTCACAGGAGTGACTCTTCAATCTTAGATCATCATCACTGTGAAAAAATTTTTCATTTTTTTTCAAAATAAATATATCAATCAAAAGATATCAAACAAAGTTTATAACTGGTTGATCGACAAAAGGCTGTCTTTGTCGTTTTTTGAAGGGATTGTGCACTTTATGCAAAAAGCATGAAATTTTTCACAGACCTACTTTAGACCTAAATAAACGATTTCAGTCTGGGAGCCCAAAAAAAACTTGCCTTTTTTCCCCTTTTTCAGCCGATTTTCTGCTGACATCAGCTAAAAAGTTTTGGTCTAGGGGTCATCTCTGAAAATATGGTCATATCATATATCGTTGGATCGGAAATTGTATGTAGATTCCAAAAAAGGATTATCTCATACCGTAAAAATCAAGCCAATAAAAGTTATTCATTCCCAAAGTGAGTGATGACGTCATCAAATTTTTCTGCCTAGCAGTTAAGTCTGTAAATATGGTCATATCATATACCTTTGGATCGGAAATTTTATGTATGACGACGTCATCACTCACTTTAGGGATGAATATCTTTTATTGGCTTGATTTTTACGGTATGAGATAATCAAATTGCAAAAAGTGCACAATCATTTCACCATTGGCCCACACTATACTTTATAGAGTCAACCAGCAATAAACTTTGTTTGATATCTTTTGATTGAATGAATATTTTTGAAAAAATTTTTGACACAGTGATGATGATCTAAGATTGAAAAAATCACTCCTGTGAAAATGGTAATTATACCACATTTCTACGAGAAATTTATTTTTTTCTTCATCATTTTTCATTTTCATTTTTCTTTCTTTTTCCAAATTTTTTACTTGATAATATTCCAGTCACAAATATCTTTTTAACGAGCACAAAATCGCAACTTGATTCGAATTCTATCAAAAGTTACAGCCATTTTTGTCCCCAGCTGCAAATTATTTTGAGACAGACTTTAGTTCTGTACCGGTCTTTACTCCGTCCAAATAAAAGTCAAGATGTATGTTTCATTTGAAAACAAAAAAAAAATTCTAAAATTTTAGTTTATACGGTTTGATAAAAAATAGATAGATTCTGGTTAAGGGCTTGGTCTTAAGAATCGGTCACCTAAATATCGGGTTCTTGACCAATCATTTAAACTTGAATATAAAAGACTATACCAGGCAAAAAATATCTTGAAATTCATATCTAAACTGCTACAATGGAAAAGGGACTCATGGGTTTTGCGAGAAAGATGATATTGGTAGGGACTAGAATTGCATAATTTTCTCTAGTCGACTAATGATTATGTATACCCTTTTTTTACCTAAGCTCCCAATTATCAACAATTTCAGATTGAAGTATCAAAAAGAAGAAAAATGGAAGAATCATAACAAAAAAATTTTTCTTAAAAAGGAAAAACTGACTAATAAAATGCTTTCAACTTCATCATCTTTAATAAATACACCATAACTCGAACCACATGGTGAACACAAATCTGTTCGAGTTAAGGGGACTTATTTCGAGTTAAGGTTTACAAAGCATTGTTAACTGAAGGGACCATAACACTTGTTCGAGTTAAGGAAACATTCGAGTTGTAAAGGTTTTAAGTTAAAGAAACTCCACTTTAAAGCACGTAAGTATTAAAATCCTTTCTGCTCCCTTCCACATTCTCAGAATTATCAATTACCGAAATAATTCTTATCATCTACCCGCTCAGTCATCTTGACAATCACAACAATAGCAATACCCAAAATAACTATGATTGGAATGATCCAACAGGCTTGTTGCCCCCTTACACGAGGTTTTTGAATGGAGTAATGACTATGTTGTAAAACAGTACTAGGGTTTTTCAAAAGCTTTTTGAAATGTTTCTTCTTTGTCTTTTTTGGTAAAAGTGATGTTTTGTTTTGGTGTTGAAGATCTCGTTCAATTCGAGTGATGATTCGATCTATCCAAAAAATAACCGTTTTGTGTTTTTCGTTAAGTTCACGAATGGATTGTGCAAAAGACCCTTTCGAAGAAAAATATCCACGCCTACATATTATAAGACAGGAGTCTCGAATAGAATATGTACCAAAATTTATCAATGTCAGCTCCCTGATGTATGCAACAAAGTCATTTTCATTTATTGGTGGCTCACCAAAATATGAATTGATTCTAACCAAGTTTTGAAAAGGTCTACTCATATGATATATGTATATTTGTGGCGTCATTTCGCACGTTATTCCGACGGAAGATTTCCAATAGGCCATGTAATGTACCAGTCGTATTATTTGAAAATAACTTTCGGCCAAACAGGAAAGAACAGCGTCATCGTCAGTTATATTGTTATTAATGGTAATTTGGACATCTCGACAATTTAAGAATTTTACACATTGGCGATTCGAGATTTCTGCATTACTGTGATTTTGGAATTTCGTATCTAGACTGGTATTATTGAATTTCTCTTTGAAACTTTCAAACTTTTCCTTATCAATCAGCTGACACAAAATTTGCCCGGGAATAAAATAGTTTGACAAATATTCTTCATCTATGGCTTTCTTTAGGTTTTCACAGAGCTTTTTATGAAAAAACTGTAACTTATCCCTTACAAAACGTTACCTGAAAGAAAATAAACTGTTGGCGGTTCCTTTTGATAAAGGAGTAGGTATTTGTTTGATGAAGATCACCACTTACGACCAGAAAATAATGGACATATTGAGTTTGCCCCAATTTGAAAAGGTTATATCGACACGAAAGAACGCCAAAAACCCGGTTTTAAAGGAAGAGGAAAAGATATGTAAGTTGCTCGAAAAACTTAAAAGAGATAATGAAATTAGTGACGCTCTCTTTCTAAAACTAAAGCCGATAGGAAGTCAACCTCCACGATTATACGGACTGGCAAAAATACATAAGAACGGTATACCAATTCGACCAGTATTATCTATGCCAGGATCACCCTACTTCAACATTGCAAAACAAATGGCTGACTGGTTATCTGCTGTTCCAGAATGCAAAATCAACTCATCTACAAAAGAAATTGCTGACCAGTTAGCTGATATTGTCCTGGAAGATGACAAAGAGATGGTCAGTTTTGATGTTGTCTCATTATATACGAATGTTCCAGTCGACGAAGCCATTGAAGTTTGCGCAAACTTGCTCTACGACGGTACGCTAAAAAAACCACCAATTGATAAGAACACGTTTACGAAACTGCTAAATGTTTGTAGCAAGAATGTTATAATGTCAACAAATGATGGTCTATTCAGACAAATTGATGGGTTAGCAATGGGTAGTCCACCAGCCCCAATGTTAGCCAACGCTTGGATGAGTACCTTCGACACAGCAGTAAGTAACGATGCGGTACTTTACACTCGATATATGGACGATATACTACGAGATATAAATAAGAACGCTATCGACCAGAAACTTGAAGAGATAAATTCGCTACATCCGTCGCTGAAGTTTACCGTAGAAAGGGAAACAAACTGCTGTACAATCCCATTTCTTGATATGAAGATTACCCGCTCAGAGAATAAGTTAGAGTCGTCTTGGTATACAAAAGACACAGATACTGGTTTACTAATGAATTTTCACGCTCTTGCTCCATTAAAGTATAAAAAGTCTGTTGTTATTGGAATGATTCATCGTATTTTTCAGAGCATGTAGCTCTTACAAAACATTCCATGAGGGTTTAGAGCGTGCTAAAGTAATCCTTAACAGAAATCAATATCCTGAACCGCTAGTTGATTCTATCATACGAGATACTTTAAACAAATTGTTTGAAAAAGAAGAACCTCCTGTGGTGGAAGAAAATGAAGATGAAGAAGATGAGCCGAAAATGTTTTTTTGTTGAAATACAGGGGAAAATTATCTGAGGAATTGAAATATAACCTTGGAAAGTTGAAAGCCCCTTGTCGTGTCATATTTACTTTGAAAAAGTTAAAAACAGTGCTACCATCATTGAAGTCCTCCGTGGAAAAATCCTTAAAAAGTGGTGTAGTTTATAAAATTACCTGTCCACGATGTAATTCGTGCTATGTCGGCCAAACACGGCGACATCTTATCACCCGAATTAAGGAGCACGGTAGGAAAAACGCACCTGTTACCATTCACATGACGTCATGCCAGCACTCATTAACAATGGATGACGTAGCCATTTTGAAAGGTAGTTCTCGTTCGGCAAGCCATTTAATGACACTAGAGGCACTTTTTATTAATCAATTAAAGCCTCAACTGAACACAAAAGACGAGTATAGAAGCCGTATATTAGTAGTCAAGTTTTAATTGTAGTTTTTTATTCTTTTATTGTTTGTTGTCACATGGGATTTTCCTTAGTAGCAACAATTTTATTACATATTATATTTTTTTTTGCAGTAGCATTTTCATTTCTCACTTTTTTCTGTAAGCTTATGGTTGTTTTTACTGTAGATATGTGAACATATACATTTTTTATCGGAGATTTTTATAATCTTGTTTTTATTGAATTTTAGACCTGAAGATGATCAATAGATCGAAATATATTGTCAAAAAATAAAATAATTGCTCGTTGTTGGTTAATTGAAAAATATACTTTTTATGAAAGTTCTGGATATCGCTGTTTTCTGTTGAAGACTGGTCTAGATCGTATCTGGCTGACATGGTCATCAATACGGTTTTTAAAAGATACGATTGAATATTCCCAACTTTAACTAGAGAATGTTTCAAATGTAAAAATGCTTTTCGTTGATAATACGGTAAATCGAGCAGGATTTCTAACTCGACTAACGAAAATGAAATCCTCCACTCGAGTTTAGCAAGAAAGAGGGCTTTCAGGGAAGCTCTTTGCAATTAAGAACAATGGTATATTCTTAAGTTTGACCATAGCATCTGGTATTGGAAACGCCTGCAATATTTCTTTAGGCCATTCAGCTAATCGTAATCCAATCACAAAATCTTTGTTGGAATAACTAATTGTAGCGTTGCTTCTGGAAGTATCTTCAAAATTATATTTGTGTTTGATATGAGGTTCTTGACCCGTTAGAAACAAGGGAGCTAGTTTCTGTTGGACAATATGCGAGTACAAAAATCTCCCATTCTCATCTTCGATAGTATAGAAACCAGGATTCTCTGTCGCTTTCCAATAAAAACTTCCAGGCGGGTCAACGTGTTGTTTTTCACGAAAATCATAAACCAAACCAGGGCCTATTTCATACAGATAATCATAGTCTGACTGATATGTGTAAAGATATTCAGCTCGACTTCCTGTGAGATATTTTTGCATCAGAGTTGGAAATAAAAGATGAGATGGCTCATAACCTTCCACTGTAAATGGTACGCTATGCAAATGATTTAAATTTCTAAAAGCTATCTCTGCCTCAAAGTCATCACCTCTATGCGGAGTAACTAGAAGATTCAATGTTTCATTTTCTGGAAAAAACATTTTGTTCTATTAAAATTCCATGACTTTTCTGTATAACCTCTATACCTACTTTGTACATATTCCTCAATTTTTGTCTACAAAATTTCCTCTTACAGTATTCGCTTTGTTATTTTGATGTTTTTGGCTGAAAGCTACGCAAGCGTCAATTTAGTTTTTTGTTTGTTGTTTTGAATATAAACAAACCGTGTCGAATGAACAATCAGTAGATTTTGATAACCATGACAACTGACCTCAATGTTATTATGTTTTCCAGACACATACAGTATTCGAGTTCGTTCAAGATTTGGAGTTACTCTTTATGAAGATGAAGAAGATGATTGTATTGCTACAATTATAAGGAAGTATCAGTTTGCTAAAATATTTAAATTAATAACTATTTTTCATGTAAAAAATAATGTCTGCTGTATGCGACGACGAGAACAGCCTTCAATAAATTCCTGATTATTTGAGCCCTAACATGCAAGTTTTTGGCTTCAAACTTCACTTATACAATATTCCTGCTATTTGAAAAGATTTTTAATCAGATTTAAGTTAAATCTTACCCCCCCCCCCCAATTATTAAAAAAACTTTAAGATTAAGAGATCGCCAAAAGAAAATTGTTTTTCGTGTAAAAGCAGAATATGATATCACATTGTCACAGACTTTTTCTGAAGAACTGTTATCACCATAATGCCTCAGTTTCTTTTTTAAATTCTGACCTTAACCCTCAAAACCAAGTGACTTGTATATACGTTAAAATTAGCCGTCTAAAAACACCTTATCCACGCGGTTGAACAAAAACACCAGAATGAAAGTAAATTTCTTTTATTGATGTTGTGGAAAACTGTATTCATCATGACGTTTATATAATGTCATTAAATTTCTTCTTTTATATTTCGAAAATTTATTTAATTTCTTAATTGACCTGGAATTTTACTCGAGGTACCTAAGGCATTCCCCGATGGCAAAATTAAGGTGTTTTCGAAATTTTTCAATTTCGAAGCAAGTCGCATCTTTTGAACTTTCCCCATCTCAATCTGTACATCGAAACGCTTCAAAAAAACCTAAAAAATATTTACTTAGAGAGGCAGAACCTCGTGAACCATTGCTTGTCACTTCTTGACCTGTTGTTTCCCGTGGGGAGGGGGTACTTGGGCAAAATGGGGTACCAGGATGTGCCGCTGGTCAGGGTACCTTTTTTCACCCAATTCCAGGTGAGGGTCGCAAAAACACCAAAAGAGAGATATTACATTAGTCCCTCGTAGGGTACTTTTTTGGGGGAATTTGGAAAGAATATGGAACATTTTGAGAACATTTTGGAATATTTCAGTCCTATTCAGGGTCACTTTTTTTCTCTAAAAAACGAGTACCACGTAGGGTCTATTTTTTCGGCACACCCCTGTCGGTTGGCAAGGAAGTACCCCCTCGGGTTGTTTTCTTTCCGGTACCTATCTCAAACTCACATTTCTTCTTCAGATCTGGATCCAGAGACTCTGACACATTTTATACATTAATAAGTAATGGGAAAAGACCCTCCATGGAGGGTAACGCCATTAAACATTTTTTTGGAACCTCATGAGGTCATTGAAGTCCCTTAGGTACTCTGAGTACATTTAGCGAAAGCATCTTGAGACAGCTGAAAGTTCCAAAAAACTGCCAGATTTCCCTGCTATGTTCTGAAAATGGACTGGAAAATCAATTTATCATGTCAGAGTGCCGGAATCAAAGGGGGACGGGCGTTTGCTATAATATGAGCTGTGTAGGAGAGCGAATAAGGCTAAGAGGAATGCAGACACTATTGTCAATATTTCAATAAATTTGATTGAAGCAATATACATATACCCTTTTCTAATTAGATGAAATAAATAAATAAATATATACTATAGTTCCTATTTGAAACTCTGATAATTTCTGATATATATTATGAAATAATATGAATTTTAATCTTTTAGCTTGATCAATTTATTTTAAAATCATTTTGAAGTAAATTAAGAATAAATGCACCTTCTCTATGATTGTAGCTTGGCAGAACTGTCCTCAGAGAGGGAGTAATGTTATAAGAACAATAAGGCTCGAATGTGCTTAAAGACGAACAATTTTAGTCCCAGCTTGCGATTGCTGAGCCAAATTTTTTTGTGACGCTGAGAAAAAAATGTTAAAAATTCAAATAACAATAAAACTACTTGGAGTTGAAAGATATAATCATACTTATTCTCAAATAAAAACAATGCTTCATACTGTTTTTACCTTCCAAAAACAACTAAAATCTCTAAGCAAAAGCATATTACCATATACTACCGGGCCACTTAATCACGCCATCCAGTCTATAAAAAAAGCTTTAAGTGGACCCCGGGCTATTTTCCACCGTGAAACATATTACGTTATATAATATACAACTATGTTATATCATAATATCATAGTAATATATTACACGGACGATAGCTCTTAAGGAGACTGGTAATGAATTTACAAGGGAAATTTATTTTCTTCGAGGATTTTGAAAATACTCAACGTAGGAACACTTTTGTGTAAAATGTAAGGTGATAAGGTAACATTAATTTATTTCAGCTATTCGTATGCTAAAGATAATTTGAGATAATTAAAGAGAAATGTCGTTCATACGGAAAATAGTTTTGGCGGGAATTTACTTGGTTTGTTTTAGTAGTAGTAAGTAAGTAAGTTTGCGACAGCAGTCGAGGGCGACCCGAAGGCTCCCTTTTCTCAAGCTGTCTATCCGAAGGTAAGGGAGGCCGCCACTCCTTTCCCTGGATTTCTCCACTTACCCTTGATCCGTCTCTTTAATTGCTGAGCATCAAGCAGAGAGGCATCAAGTACCATTTTGGGAATCTTTGGTATGACCAGCCTGGGGATCAAACTCACAACCTTGCACACCGAAGCTGGATGATCTACCTTCATGCTACGGCCGTTTTAGAGGCAACCTGAAAAATAATGCACGCCCAGAAAAACTTTTCATTGTAAACGCATTACTAGTCTCCGCCAAGGCGGCCGGGTTCTTTATGTTTGCTAGGTGTATTACATTAAAATAACGTTGTCTTGACGTTAACACAACCGAGTTTGTTATCTGGGTGCTTAAACGTCTGTTGTGCGTGAGGCCAATAAGTTTTGTTCTTCAAACACTAAAACATCATCGTTCGTCGTGTCGTCATTTTCCGAGAAACTGAATTGTTCTTGACGCCGAGAGACCGATTGAGTTCTAGTCTGTGGTGACTGTTGTTGTTCATGAGGGAATTTATTTCTAGTCTGTTGTGATCCTTGTGTTAGTTGATTTAAAGGTTCTGTTGTGGTCTGTTGTTTTTGGTGTTGGATTTGTGTTCTATTTTGTGAGGGTTCATGTCTAGTTTGATGTAAGGTTTGTTGTGATTGGTTTGAAGACTCGGCTCCAGTCCTCTGTTGCGTTGCTTGTGTTTGATGTTGTTGTTGTTTATTTGCTTGTTCTGGTCTTTGCTGAACATTCGATGTGCTTGGCATATTCAAAGTTTGATTGGTATGTTCATTTATTTGTCTTAGAGGAGATGAATTCACTGATACTGAGATAACTCTACCATTTCGATCAGATTCATCACGTGCTAATTTAGGGATCCGTAATGATGAACTCACTGGTGAGTTTATACGGAATTTGACTTTCTGTTCTTCCCTGTTCCAACCTTTACGTATGATGTATATGACTGCATCACAAACGGTTTTTAACAAAATGAACATGAACAAAATTTTATCAATTTGGTCTGGCTGAAATGTGGACGTGTATACTTTCCCTAATACCGGGTAATAAATCATGTACGGACAACTACATATGAGATAAGACGCCATCATTGCTAAACAAATAATTCGTTCTTTTTGCCGGCACCGAATCCAATATGTTTTGATCATGTTCGTCCGCCGTATGGTTGTCTCATCGTTAGAATTGGTCGATTTTGTTCTTTGTTTACATCTCAAAATGAAGACTAGTAGAGTCACAAGCACAAATAACGAACTTAGTAATAAGAAAGACATCGAGTTCAAAAATATTTTATAATTATCTCCATCATATTTGAAGTAAGCTGGTAAAAGCGATAAAGTCCATATTAAGGAGATAATAAAACTATCAATAACGCGTCCACAAGTTCCAACGTATTTTGGAACTTTCATCAATGTGTTTATCAAGTAAGATACCATTATGGAGATAATGTGTAATGTTGATGATATTAAACAGAAAATTGTTATATACCATTCGAAATGTATCCATGTTTTTGGAATTTTTGCTGAGTTAGCAAGAAATATTATAAGTAATTCTTTGGTGATTGCAGTTGAAGCAATTAGTATGTTTGAGCCACATAAGGATGCCATAAATATTTGACCAGAGGTTGATATGATGCAGAAACCTTGTTTCTGGATGATTTTGATGACGCATATTAAGTTTAGTAGTAACGCAATAAACCCAACAATTGCTGTTGAGAGCGCCAAGGCTTGATCGAGAGTGTTAAGTGATTTGAATTCGGGATTTAGCATTCTGGATTTGTTTATTTTATTGCTGAGATGTTGCCTTGTGAGTTACATTTTTCTGCACGTCTTTATATATATTTTCCTGGAGAACAAAAGAAAAATTAAAGTTATTAAAATTATTAAAGAATTTATAACAGATCTAATTTTCATAGTGGCAGCGAAATAGAATAGGACTAGTTTGTTATCAATGTTATAATTAAGACATGAAGATTTGAGTATTTTCTATTTTCTTCTGGGCGTCTAACACATGAAAAAAATTTTGATCTCCAAGGTTGGAAATTTCAAGATTTCTTAATTGGAAAATAGATAAAATCCAATGGAAAATCCAACCTGGAAACTTGGGACACTCTCCAAGGATGGAATTTTTGCATTTTCCATGGCTTGGAATTTTCAAAAATCCAGGTTGAAAAAAGCCACAATCCAAAGTAAACAAACTTGTAATTTTCAAAAATCCAGGTTGAATAAAGCCAAAATCCAAGCTAAAAAAGGTTGGAATTTTCAAATATCCAGGTTGAAAAAAGCCAAAATCCAAAATATGATGATAGAGATGTGGAAAAAGAGATCTTAAACAAGGTTTTTGTTTTTGTAAACAGTCTAGGCTAGGCTCGATGGCTCCCGGTCAATCTCTCGTTATTGTTCGCACAGATACGTGGTTGATCTTAGATCACTTACACAGCTCAGCAGGGCACCATTTGAACCAATGACACAAGTACCCTATGTGCTTCACTGTGTGAACTCACTGCGATTGACCGAGGCCGCTCCGAAGGGACGCCTCACCTGACGGAAACTTACAGCTTGACTGCTCACATTATAGCCTAATATCTAGGCTAACCACAGTTCTGCGCGAAATATCGCTTGTGGTTTTCTCAAATGACATGCGCAGAAAATGGTATAAAAACGTAATTTCCACATGGGTTTTTACTGTTTTCCAAACTGTTTGGAGAAACACACATTTCCAACGCAAAAAGACTAGTTTTCCAAGGAGGAGTCTCAATTTCACCAAAATGTAATTTCCATATGAATTTTTAACGTTTTCCAGACTGTTTGGAGAAACGCAATTTCCGACCCAAAAAGTCTAGTTTTCCAAAGGGGAGTCTAAATTTCACTAAAATGTAATTTCCACATGAATTTTTTACGTTTTCCAAACTGTTTGGAGAAACACACATTTCCAACGCAAAAAGACTAGTCGTGACTAGTTTTTCAATCTAAAGTCTTAATCTTAAAAAAAATCTTATTTCCAACATCGATTTTTGACGCTTTTTTCAATTCCCAAACTGTTTGGAAAAATAAAAATTTCCCATCCAAAAAGTCATCTTTTCCAACCAGCCTTGGAAAATTGTCATTATTTCTACATTGTTTTTTTCTTCACTAGATTTTTCAAGGGCATTGGTTTATTCTACAAAACCTATGGGTAATTTACGTTTTCCAAATCAGCTTAAGGCAATCGCTCAGCCATATATCTGGCTGGTTTAACATCAATGAAAAACCATGTTTCGAGATTCTGTTTTCTTGACGTTATGAGAGAACTTTTGACAGAATGACGTAATTGGGGACACTTTTTATAAAGATATAATATTATTAGCTGATGAAAACCGGCGTTTTTGGTAATTTATACAAGATAATGAATATCATCTTCACACTTATACAAGTCATCATTCTATTTAACAATGTATAGAATGTCGTAAAGATATAAAACCAGTTGAATTATGCCGCTACAACTATTTACCTTTAATTAATATTCTAAAGTTTTTACTTTCTGAATATTCTAAAAATGTTTAACGACATTCTTTCTCACGACCCTGTACAAATTTCACATATCCACATAACAACAACATTAGCAATCGAATAACGAAAGAAACATTTCCTCTCAAAATTGTCCAAATGCAACATCAAGATGCGAAAAAATAGTCACAAAATGTTACAAATCTTTATACTACACAAAACTCTCTTCAGAAAAAAAAAGAAATCTCGCGTCAACATGATGTGACTCAATTTGATACTCAATTTTTCGAAAGAAAGTAACACACACAAAATTCAAATCGATATAAAAAACGATTAAATCAAATCCTGTTTTATGTAAACCTGGGTCAACACTCACGGGAGACACGTACAAATAAGAAGAGAAAGAGATATTCAAAATCATATCAAATCCCACAATCTTTGTATACATACACAAAGTCAAGCCGACAACTCACGATATCTTACACTTAAAACCATCTAAACGATTATTTGTTCAGTGGAGTCTCTTTAACTCGAACCTCTATAACTCGAATGTACTCTTGACTTCGACACTTTTCTGGTCCCTTTAGTTAACAATGCCTAATAAACCTTACCCCACAACTCCACAAATTTCCATAATTCGAGCAATTTTATGTTCCCCGTGCGTGTTCGAGTTATGGAGAATCCACTTTAATTTGCCTACGCATGAAAGTCTATACATTCGGCGATTAAAAAAGTGCGATGCCGCATTGGGTTTTCAAAAAAAAGCTGTTAAAGGGTTTTGTTGATATCATCAATCTAATAAGGAGCTAAAAAACAAAAGGTTCAGTTTTCTATTAGTGGTTACGGACCGTATCTTTTTCATCAACAAAGCAGAGCACTCTTACCACACACCTTCCACTCTTCAATATGTAGTATTTTCAACACTTGATATCCTTGAGGTCAGATCTCTGATCTTCACCATATATATGAGGAATCCGGTGCAAAATATCTCCATGAGCTCACAAAGTTTCATTATGCTACCTTAAATGTTGCTCTATCCTAGTGCAAATTTTCATTTTTCTCGAAATAGCCTTTTTCTATTGGAATTTGATTACGGTTGATTCTCTCTAATTCGATCTTCAAGGGATCAAAAATGTTCTTCGAATTAGAGAAAGATTCGAATTACAGAAAATAATTTGAACCCTTTTCTAGCTGAGGGACAAATTTTTACTTCGATTTACAGAAGATTCGAGTAATAGATGTTCGAATTAGAGAGAGTTGATTGTAGCCAGATTTATTTTCAACAGTTTGATTTTTTTTCTATCAAGTGAACTTTTCTCTAAAGCTTGTCATAATCACGTTTAGCGGATAAGACAGGGAAAATATGACCCGTCAAGTCGTAAATCTTTCAACTGGAATATCAAAGTACTCAAACTTCGTCCTGAAATCTTTCGAAGATATCTTTTGCACTTCAAATTAACTCTTGTGGTCTTAAGTTCAAAGGTTCAACAATCTGTAAAATGTCATCAAAGAATTTCTGCAAACCTTATTCCAGACATACGTAGACACTCAAAGGGATTAAAATATACCGTGAGCCCCACATTTCAGCTTACTTTGAGTTTTTACAATCCTTCCGAAACTTAAGAATATCTGTGAAATGAAGTCCTTTCACGTACACCTACCCGTACTTTCATGTTCGATATTTCTATTTCGATTGTTATTCCTAAAATCCTCATCCTTTCTGAAGTTCCAGAAGGGTTGTGATACAGGGGTGTAAATACTGACCCGAATCCCTCCATAACGCAAATAATGAAATACACAGCAAACCGTACTTACATTTAGAAACTACATTGGGTGAATGTACTTTGTAACTCACACATAATCTTAAGACCTTTTTACTGACTGCTCTGTTACTTTGATGCGAATATTATATTATAAGCTAAAAAGTCAAACCAGCTTTACTGTAGAGGACTAAATACTTTCGAATTAAGCTAATGGCAACGACAAAAATACTCTACTTTCTTCCGACTTGAATCCATTCATAGTGTCAGTGTACGGGGCAAACACTGTCCAAAATAGTTTTTTTCTATGTACCCTTCAAAACATCAGGAAGTTAATATAAATTCAAGTGTTGATTAATAATGAATGGAATACTTAGCAGTGGTCTTTTAGAATATGTTGAATACACGTTTTTTTTTTATAAGAACAAACTATATAAGAACATAAGGCTTCGAGGCCCAAAAATTTAAGAACATTCTAAGAACATACTAAGGCTTTGGAGACTTAAAAACATGCAATTTCTTAAGGAATTACATCAAACTGCTCAAAAAATGCTGAAAATAAGAACATTTTAAGAACATTTTTAGGCTTTAAATCCAAAAAACTAAGAACATCCGAAGGCTTCGAAAATTTTTGACGTTCTTATAAAAAAAAAAACGTGTACTCGAGGTTCTATTTCCAAATGTCAGCCCAGCACCCCTTTGCAAACAAATTTGTGTTGTTTGTACAATAAAGTTTCTTAAAAGAACGGTGTATTGATAATTTGATGATACACTTTTTTTTATAAGAACCAGAATACTTTTGATATACCTTTGCTATTCTTGCCTAAAATTATTTCTACATAAGTCCTGTTATTATTTCTAGGGCAACGCTATAAGAATAAGGGGGTCTTCAGGCTGCCCTCGAATCAATTACTTAAATGTTCTTATTTATAAAAATAATATATTAAAACTTTCGAGCATTTAAAAATTGCATGCTGGGAGTAATCCTTTGCAGGAAGTCCTCCTCTAATTCTCTCATGTTTAACAAGATCCCAGTCAGTTTATAAAATGTCTTAAAAGTTAAGATTGAATATCATCACAGGCTAAACTAGACACCTCGTGAATTTCTAAAGGGATTTGAAGATTAATTCCATACAGGACACTAAATATCCTTTAGGATATCCATGATAAAGATTAAAATCTCGCTCTGAGTCTCATATTCAACCCTCTGTGGTAATCTTAACAGGAAGTATTCGATATCCTTTTTAAGTTTTTCCACGGTTGTCCTATCCTCATGTTTACTATGAACTTATTGTAGGGGTTCTAACGTTGACCTAAATGAGTCATTTTATTTCAATATTTGAATCTCTTTTTCTAGTAAGACATCTTTTCGTCTTCTAAACTTTACCCTATAAATGAAATATGTTTTCCCTCTGAAATGGCCAGCGGAAATTAGAGATTGCGCTAAGATATTTAAAAAAAAAACACGTAAAAAATGATCGTAGTTGCCTTAAGTTGGTTGAAGTTTTTAGTTTCAAATCGACTTGATAAACCTCTCCCTTTTCCATATGTACTGTTTTAGACGTTCTTTTGAAACAAACGAAGCCTTCCTCTTATTGGCCCATTTTGAGAAATTGTGTCGATTCTATCTAACATATCGAATGGCCAGTAGAACCGTAGCGTGAAAGTCTCATTTTCATAAATACTTCCATTGCTAATTTCTCTCAAAAGCATTCTCAGATGTTTTGTCAGCATACCAGCCAATTTTGAAAGAAGTTGAATTTCTGAGCTACTATGTGAACATCAAAAAATGTCTGCTTTCTGAACAGGATAAGACCTTTGATGGCGTCAAAATATATCCCCTTGAAAATTGAGAAGACCTCCTCATTTTTCAGTTTGATGGGTCAAAGCTTTCGTGAAATATTTTTCTCGTCTACTTAAACGATGTGAATGTAAGAAAGTTTTCTGAAAATATTGATCCGAAATTTGTATTTACGAATTTGTATTTACGAGTTTGTATTTACGAGTTTGTATGTAGGCCATGTAGGAATTTGTTTGTACGAATGTGTATTTAAAACAGGATTTTTCTTTGGTCTATATTTTCCTTACATGGTTGTACCTGATTGGGGCACAGATGAAAGGAGATTGAATCTCCGATTGAAAAATATACCCAAAAATCTCATACATCTCAAGTTGGGGAATTCTATAAAGATGCCATTCATTCGTTCAAAATTTGAACAAGAAAAGATTTTTTTCTAAAACCATTCCCATAGGCTTCGAACGATGGGTTTTGTATATCACCTTATTTAAAATCCCTTCAATTACCTACGTTTTGCTTACCTGGCTGTCCGATTATTGAATATTTACAATCAATCTTGTCGTCAAAATAGTATTACTATTCCCAGAAAAGTGGAGGTCTACCAATGGCACCCCAAATTTGTCACCTCCAATTCATTGAGCTTTATAAACCTTTTACTATGAGACCACGAACATGTACACACAGTACAGTATGTGATAATAAGTCAGAAAAAAGGGTCTCATTTTTTTTTCTTTGTTTCGATGAAAAACTAGAAAGGGCTCTAATTCCCCTGGAAAGCTCATCACATCATTTGAGTGTTTTTATAAAGATTAGCTCGTCTTTAAATGAACTGATTGTCACATCAACAAGACATATTGATGGTCAAAAAAGAAAAGAAAAAAACATTGTGTACTATTTTATAAACGTATCCTTCCCTTGACTCTAACTTAAGCCTATTTTTGAGATGACAGGAAAATTTGTCAAAATTGGTTTTCGCTAATCAGAATAAAAAGTTCGATATTGTCATTAAAAATGTTAGTATCAAAATTGCATTTGAAATTTTATTTGACATTCAACTTAGGTCAACTATTGCAAATGATTGATAAAACTTTCTACTATCTAGGAAAAAACTGATAAGAAGAGAAAGCAAACTTAAAGGACTGGGTTATAAAATTTTAAGAGAAAATATAGTCCTGATACTTAATAATGCAAGCAATATTAGCCTAGGCTCACTCCCTCCACTCTAGGCTTTAGTTGATCACAGGGAGACAACATGAAAACCCGAATCAAATACCTGAAGTAAACATCGAAACCAACACAACAAAACATTATCAGTAACAGTAAGACATCAATGTCCAAACATTTATCAACCGAAAAAACATATCAATAAATGTATTTAATGTGAGAAGTTTATCTCTCTCTAACGATGATCTTGTAAACGGATGTTAGTGTCGCCAACCTTTTTTTTACTAGAAAACGTAAATATTCAGTCATAATCATCGACCACCTATATCAACGGCTATGAATGATACCATAACAAAAAAGCACTTTTGTCGAAAACAATTTGACTCTGATGCCCGGGGGGGGGGCACTCGATCTGAAAACGACCATACGTTCGGCCCAAAATTTGCCTTCTAAAATCATACCCTCACAGTGATGCACTTTTTCCAAATTTCTCGCCCGTAAGGGCGAAAATTTTTGCAATTTTCCAAGAAAAGGTGGAATTTTTCCTCCAAAATTGACCAATTTTGTGCCGATTTTACCAAAAAATTGGCCTTTTATCACAATTTCCTACCCTTACAGTGCAGTTCAGTGCAGTTTTGTAATTTCCTACCCTTTCAGTGCACTAGCTGAACTATGAAAAACCTACCCTTAAGGGCTGAACGTCTGGTAGGTCATTTACCTTGAGTGCCCCCCCTCTGGGCTCTGATGTAACCCTGGTTTACGCCATGAGGCTCACACAGTAAGTAGGTAGTGAACTTCAGAAGTTTTCTGTGCACCTTTGAGTTTTGGAGACTTCAGACATAGAGGTCTCAAAACACTTACTATGATTTACTAAAGCAAATTACTCAAACTGATATGAAATCGAAAACTTGATTGTTGTCAGATAATGTCCAATCGAATTGAACTCTGGAGAAAAAGATTCCTTCCTATCCTAATCATCGGAATTTTTGCTATCTGACTGGATTTTAACTTTGAGTAATGACTCAAAACTTAAGCTAACGCAAACAATTTGAATCCAAGTTACCGTTTTTTGCTCACTAAATATATTGAACCAACAAAACTTCTCCATTTTCCTGAGGCAGATGTTTTTGGCCATTAAAAGGACCAAGAAGGTCCCGGATGCCCATAATAGAGAAATAGGAAAAAAGTTAATCTAATTTGATAAAAAAGTTATAGTAAAAACATAAAGAGCTAATTATCATCCCTAAAAAGATTTATTAGGCTTTAAATTGTCGTAAATTATTTTAGAGAATTAAAATATCAAACATTCCAAATTTCTCCCAATATATCACTAAAATCAGACAAATAAAGCGAACAATTGAAAATGAAACAAATTCGATTTCAAAATTCTATCAAAAAGATAATTAGAAAACGTTATCCCATCCTACGGCCCAAGGAATTCATTCACCGAGGTCACCAACAAAAATTCTTTAGCTTGATGAAACTTAAAAACTTAAAAACCATAGCATTTCACTTTCATCCATTTCTCAGCAATTTCTCAGAATATTTCTAGGAAAGAGACTCTAAAAGTCTTGCGATATTTAATCAAAATGCTTTGAGATATAAAAGGTTTAAAATAATTTCTAATGGCTCTGAAATTCACCGAGTGTGCCTTTGGCGGCGTTAAAAGATTTCGTTAATTATACTTCCAGCGAGATTGAGTTTGATTCTTTAACCAAACAAGATGAAGTAACCGTTTTTTTATTGAAATAGATTCCAAATGAGTTTCAAAAGTCCATCATGTTTGTAAATGTACGTTTTGCATGGGAAAATCAAAAGTGGCATGATACGGTCTGCAATTATTCGTAATATGTTTCTCACGCCCACATATTATAACTGTCTGTATTTCTCGTGTAATTTTGCTCAAGGACCACTTAAAACTTGACCCCTCCTCTTGCAATTAGTAATGCGTCCAGTTATATATCGTCTCATTTTTTATTTTAGATTTGTGTGTTTTCTCAGTTGCTGGTTTTCAGCTCTACTGCATATAGCTATGATATGCAAATATTCCGACAAACTTAATATTTTTTTCCCGGTGGGAAATATTTCCTACAATTTCAGTGCTCTCACTGAGACGTTGACTTACTTTCATCCCCATTCGAAATTCCAATCAAAAATTTGCAATCCAAATGGATCACCACTGGATTTTGCCAGGGAACAATAGAATTTCTATCCTATTTGAGATTGCGATAAAAACTTTCATCCCAAAGCTAGGAAGAATAGCTGTGCGGCAGGGGTGTGTAAATAAATGATAAATCCCACCACCATTTTCAAACTCAGTGTTGTGTCTTGGTCTAATCAAGTCACCATCCAGTAATACTGTCTATTTCTACAATTCTATCACATAACCTTCTTCTACTGACGAACCTCAGGGCCAAAACACATCGCATCAAATAACATCCAAATTTAAACGTCATATGTTACCAAAGAGTGGAAGAGTGCACTAAATTCCCAAGATTTTCCATCCCTCTTATTTTCTCTCAATTAGGAATGAGAACGACTGTGCTTTTCTCCAAATAAATCTAGTAAAATCGAGGACTTAAATATTTCACTATCTGAAACTCCAAAAAAGGTGATTTTCAACCAAAATGTATACTAGGCTCCCTTCGGCCACAATGAATATCCACAAACTAAGATTCGTTAAAAATAGCTACAGCCATTAATACAAACCACCATAATCTGTTATGTGAGGCCTTATTAGACATATTTCTATAAGTAGAAAACAACATACCTGCAAAATACAAACTAGCACAGCATGTAAAACATGTAACATAGAAATGGGAAGCTATCCTTATTACCTTTATCTATTATAAGCTAATCAACATTTAATTAGAAATCAATTGAAAAAGCTATTACCTCATTAACACTGCATTTCTCCTTGAGTCGCCATTTTTCTACTTTTTTTGCTTTGCATTGCAATGACGCCTTTTCATTGATTCTATAAACACCCCCTTCTCACAGACCCGGTAGGATTTTTCAGCCAGTGGGGATAAAATCAACGTACTGAAGCTCGATGGAGATTGATATTCCCATTTTTTCTATGTCTGGGGATTTCAATTCTTTTGTTTTCAAGTCAGAAAATTGAGTGGGGTTGGGAAAAATAGCATAGTATTTTGAAGTGAGGATTGTTTTTTTTTATCATTTTCAGTGGGGGCAAGAATTGGAGGATAATTTTCAACCGGGGACGATATTTTGGCGAATTTTTCCACTGGGAAGGGGTCCCAGTGGGTCTGTGAGAAGGGGGTGTCTATAACGTTGATTCTTATGCAGCCTCTTTCCCAGGGTAACATTTTACGTTGTAAAATAGACCTTTCAAGATTGTTCAAGGATCCATTTTCTCGAACTTCGTTTCCAGGATGATACTTCACCTTTTTAAATGATTTTACATGGTCACCAGATATAAAAACATCAGTTGGTTCTACATGGTGTTCGGGGATAAATATAAAGACCTCTGGTGTTATAGGCTCTTTCTGAAAATACTGGATTATACAATCAATGCCCATCCTTGGTTACGAGATGCCTTGGAGTTTTTACGAGATACTTCACTAATTGGTCATTTAAAGTTATAAAGATGACGCGTTCTTTAGAAAAAGTAATAAGATTCTTTTATTACATCTTAACGACCAACCAAATCAAATAAGAGCTTGTAAAAACTCCAGCTCGTCCCTTGGTTACAGGTAATCATGGTTTATGAGTGAAGGTAGAGAGTCCATCACCATATTTCCATATTTCATCCTGCCTGACAGTGCTTGGGATTCGAACACAGCCCATTGTGTTGCAAGTCTGTGATCGAAACCTTCACACTACCAATCAAGCACTGCCGGGCAGAAAGTTTAATGTGGTGATAAACTCTCTACCTTCACTCAAAAGTCATTCTCTCTCAATCCAGCTGATAATCGAAGTATCGATTGACGTCAAATGAGCTTAGTAAAGCTCAAATTGCAGATGTAGAACGATAAACTCGGTGTACACGTAATCCTGGTTGTTTCTTGTCTTGTATTAGCAGACTGATGAGAGCCCAGCAAGATTGAAACGTCAAAAAACGTGCATTAATCACTCGTGAAACCAATTTATTGTTAGATAAACATTGAAGCAACGTTATGTGCTATTCGGGAAACAATCCAACGTTTTTGATGGTCGAGGTCTACGCAAGTCAGTTGGAAGTAATGAAAATACAAAACGGAACAACTATAAACCGAAACTTTCACAAAAATGCCATTTTTTGCTTCAGGTATGTATTAAATGCCCATGTCACTTAGGTAAAATTGGGTACGGGACGTGCCACTGCTCGGGTAAATTAATGCGTGTCCAAATTTTCGTCAATTTCTCGGAGGCAATTCCACCCCTCCTAGCATAATAAATTATACCTTTAAAGAAGCGCATTACGATGTAGAACATGAAAATCGGTGTTACTTAAATTTAGGTTTTGACAATTTGGCGAAAAAACGCAAAAACCAAAAAATGCTGACGTCGGCAAAACTCAGCGAAACACGAAAATTAGCAATAAAGTGCTGACATCAGCAAAATTTCAAAGAAAATTTTTTTCAAAATGATCCTCTTAATGATGTGCAACTTTGGTCCAAATTTCATGTTCATACCATTAGCCAAACTGGAGTTATTTAAAAAACAAGTTTTGCTGACGTCAGCGATTTTTTCGCAAAATTGGCAAAACCTAAATTTAAGTAACACCGATTTTCATGTTCTACATCGTAATGCGCTTCTTTAAAGGTATAATTTATTATGCTAGGAGGGGTGGAATTGCCTCCGAAAAATTAACGAAAATTTGGACACACATTAATTTACCCGAGTGGTCATGAGGGTCCCTTTTTTAGGCTCTGAAGATATCTGACATAGGGTCCCAAACCCCCAAATCGACTAATTTTCAAGATGTGTATCTGACAGGGTCCATTTTTTAGTTATTTGGACAATTTTCAGGGTAAAAATTCGAAAACTTTCCTTCTGACAGGGTCACCATTTTACCCAAAATTCATATCTGATAGGGTCAACTTTTCGAACTCCAGCGGCACGTCCCCGTCGACCGTCAAGGTCAGTTTAACCCCCTCCCCCATGCGGGATCAAATGTTAAATTAACGTTATCCTGACTTAAAGGGATAGCCAGATGGTTTGTAATATTTGGCATGTGGGATCCTTCTATTGTCCAGAGCAAAACTTCAAATATTTTTGCCAAACTATTTTCTAAAGTCGAGATATTCAAGTTACAAGTTTTTAGATTTTAGTATGAAAACAATAGAATTTCAACATCATAAGAACCGTGTAAAAACCAATTTTAAAAATTTATTCAAATTTGATATCTCGATTTGGAAAATTGTTTTCCCAAGGACTACAGAAGTTTTCTGTAATCTAAATATCTCAAACCATCTGATTATCCCTTTATCCTGTTAAGAATCCCTCAGGATAACTTTCTTAATCTGTTCTTAGGTTTTGACCAATTTTCAGCCTCGTGTTCTTATAAAATTGTTCTTATAAAAAAAGGCGTGTTTTGAATCATGTCAGGCATTTAATTGGACGACTGATGTTTTTTCCTAAGAGATGGAAGAATTTTTCTTTTAATGATAAATCTATTTCACGTTGATTTACGATTATTCCTTTGTTTACATACTGCTTCATGTTGCCTGCTAGCCAAGCGACATCTCGTCCGTTTTATGCTAATATTGTGATTCGATTGTTGATATATTACATAGTGCTTGTTATGGTTTAGAATAATTAAGATTGTGAAAATCTTCCTTTTGGCATTGAAAACAGGCGTTATCTAAAATAAGATTGCTCGCGGGAAAAAACTTTTTAGACACGTCTCAGTTGTTGGAGACATTTTAGAAATTTTGTACGAGTTATATGCATCAATTTTTAGCCTGGTTGAAAGAGGTTAGCGACGAACAGCTACGGACCGACTAGTTTTAGAAGCCTTCAGAACTATCGTTTGTTTTTAATATGAAACTCCATTTACCATTAACTCTTTTAAACATATTTCTATTTAAGAAGATTAAGAACTTTATCAGACTTAACACTATCAAGACAATGCTTTGACGGTTGGTAGCTACACACATTTGAATTCGCGTGTTCTTGGAGGCAACCTTCATCAAACCATCGGAAAATCGAAATGGTCTCACAGAGTGTACATCCAGGACAAAGTAAGTTTTCTTTCATTATCTAAAACGGATTGACTTATTTTGGCCCGATAAACGATTTACTTGTCTGAACGTTTTCATTAAGCGATCCGGAGTGCAAAGGTACTCTTAGGTGCCAAATAAACGGGGGAGGGGGGGACCTAATTGCCGGGGGTTGGAAATTGTACTTCTGAGAACCCAAAAATAAGGTAAATATAGCCTAAAATAAGGCTTTTTGGAGCAAAATAAGGGGACTTCTTTTTGCCAACTGAAAATATTCTTAAAAATTAATAGACGGGGCTGGGGTCCTAAAAAGGTCCAGGGGGATTGGAAAATTTTCGAGAAATTAACAAGTGGGGGAGGGGGCGTTTATTTGGCACCTAAGAGTAAAGTATTCGGCTACGTTCCTTAAGGTTGTGGATTCAATCCTCGTGCGTTCCATACGTACTAAAGACGTTATACTTAGTACAAAATCAGTGCTTGATACTTATCTGCTTAACGCTCAACTCAATATCAATGAGGAATGAAAATTCCATGCTTCTTTTATCTTGAAGTCAATTATAGATCCGGTTCGTCGAAAAAAGTGTGCAAAGATTTGGCTCAAAGGGGGTTAAGTTTGAAGGTGTTTTTCCGGTAGTGAGAAAAAACACCCCTGTCTACCTTCCACCCCGGTGGAAACTTTTTCCTTAGTGGGGATAAAAATTCTTATTCAAATTCTTATTCAAATTGTTTCAATGTTAAAAAATTCAGTGGGAATGGTTTCGGAGTTCAATTTTTAAACATTGAATTTCGAATGGGGATGAAATCAAAGTCAATTTCCCAGTGGCTCTGAAATTCTAGGGTATTTTCCCACCGGGGACGAAATTTTTGCCAAATTTGGGGACCCCAGTGGGTCTGTGACACAGGGGTCTGGAAAACCAGCTCTTCTTATATTGGAAACCGATGGAACTTGAATAATAATAGACTGTAATAAGGCTATTGAAAACTCACAATCAGAATCAAATGGAGTATACCGGAACCTTTTTAAATCGTTTAAGAAAAGGTTGCCCAAAATTAATGAAAATTACCAGTTTTTTCTTGGATGGATTTGCTGTGAAATATAATTTTGAAAATCTTTCTAGCATCTTTTTAGAAAATGGCCACCAAAATATACTTTAATCTTAAATTCATTCAAAATATCGTCTCCGAAGGGAAACCACAAATATAAGCAGAACGTCTCCGTTGTGGTGGTTTAAGAATAATCTGTCTATCGCTTAAAATTCTGTGGTTTTTGGTTTTATGTTATAATCTTGATTGAAAATAAACAAAATTGCGGAAATCTCCCTTGATTGTATTATTAACTTTGTAAGCATTGCTTTTAGTTGCGTTTTGCTTAGCCATAGTGTCAGGCGTGATGTATAATTTGATGTATAACATTTTTTAGTGACCTAGATATTTTGAATTTAAGCAATCGTAGGGCTCTCAGGTTTTCGGAAAGACGCTGACCTCCATTGATTCTGGACACATATTTTGCACTCCTACTTTTCAACTTAAACGCCCTCCTAAGAACTGAAGTTGGAATCTTCAAAGGGATATTTATTGTATACATTATTGTGTAGCCAAGTTCTTACATACTACAATTGTTAAAGATGTTTCGGTTCTTTACCAAAGCATTTTCCGATTCCCAAATCAATAAAAATGCCCTCATATCAAAGGGCAAAAAAATAACATTTATGGTATTTCAAAGAGATCCCCTTCCCACAGACCCACTGGAACCCCTTCCCACTGGAAAAATCGGCCAAAATATCGTCCCCTGTGAAAATAATCAAATAAACCAATCCTCACTGCAAAATATTATTCTATTTTTCCCTTATCCCGACTGAATTATCTGACTTAAAAAAAAAATTGACATCCCCAGCCATAAAACATATGGGAATATCAATCCCCATCGAATTTCAGTCCGTTATTTTTATCCCCGCTGGCTGAAAAAATCCTACCAGGTCTGTGCGTTCGCCGCAAAACTTCTAAAGGGATTCATGAAAAAATAACCCGGCGCTTTTTAATGAAATTAACATTCTTAAAAAATATGAGAAATTGCCTAAAATTTGAGCCATAGATGAAACAATTTGAGCCAAGCCAACCTTGAGAACTAATTTGAAGATCAACTTCCCAAGAAAAAGATCTACGGGGGAGGCGGAACCCACCTAGATCTGCGCACTGCCGGATAGGCTATTTCCCGGAAATTTTACCGGACCTCAAACACTGACCCATTTACACGTGCAGAATTGTTTTACTTTAGCGTATAAACAAGACCTTAAAAATCGAAGCGTTGTCTCGGGAATTGAATGACAAACTTTGGTTGGTTGATTTTGGCTGCTGCACGTTTTATTTTGTTTCAAACTTACAAGTTTTAATTAATTGTCTTGCGAACTTGATTCAGGTAACTGTCATCCTTGTTGTTCAAATACACCCTGTAGATAACTGATGTTGTTTTTTCTGAAAGCTAGATTTTCTAGTGTGACTAACTGTCATTTGGCTAGTATTATTGCAGCATCTTACTATATAGATTTTAGCTGCAGTCGAAGTGAAATGTATGTTATGTGATTTGCCCTGATGATTTCATTGGAATGTAACGTTGGAGCCTAAGTGCAGAAGTTTCAAAATCTATATAGCACTAAAGCTCCACCCCTTCATGGGTTTTAAACAGTTTTCTGTTTGAATTCGGTGACCCCATTGGGAATAAATCCTTTATGCTCTATCAAAAATTCTTAATAGATCAATGAGACAGGGCTCTCTGGGCTTCTAAATGTTGGCAAAAGTTGGGGGTCTGCAAAACTTAGATTTGAAGAAAAGATTAGAGAATTTTGAAAACATCGTTTAAAGACTCACACTTCCGTAAAATTCAATAACTCTAATATGGTTGGGTTCGAGAAATCTGGGCTGCATAGAAATTAACCTGCAAATCTAGTACCAATTCCCCTGAAAAGACCAGGATTCAATAAATAAAACTTAAAATCGAAATATTTGACCTGATTTTTTCTCCCTCAAAGATGAAGCAATCCACGCCTAAAAATAACCCCTAATTGAATTTATATTATACTGTCTTAGACTATGCTAGGAATAGTTTGCTATGACTTCATACTGTCAAGCACAAGCAGATCATTTGCTATCAATGAGTCTCCTGGAGAGTTTATCCCGTGAATAAGTTTGTGTTTATTTATAGTTTGGAAAGAAATTATACTATCATTACATTCATAAAATTGGTTCCAACGAGGTCCCTAAAATGAACACTCAATGATTTTCACGATTTTCGAGACGACATCTTTTGAATATTTTATTATAGAATATTTTTCGTGATAGAATATGAGAAATTCATAAGTTGAAATTATGCTGAATCAAAAATTCTTTTTGCTGATAAATGATTTATGATCATTTTTGCGTAGATTGTAAAAATTTAGTATCCCAAAAATTCTATTCGTTTTTTTTTGAATTTGAAGTTAAATCTTATCTAAGATTCTAATTATTAGACCATTTTCAAGGTGTGGCAATTTACACTTTTTTATCGTGAAATATTTTGAATTGGTTTGATTAATGTGCAACGGAAAAATGAAAAAGTCGTTGGATTGTGAAGCTTTCTAAATTATGAATGTTCAGATTGATTTGAAATAAATTCTTGTCGAATTTCAGAATCAATTGAAGAATTTCAAATCAATTATTGAAGAAGTGTTGTTTTCTATGTTCTACCATGATTTAATATAAAAAGTTTGAAGAGAGATAGCTGTGCATGCGCTGACTAAAAAGATAGTTGAAAAAGAGCATTTTTATCTGGTATTTTTACAAGAAAAGGCACGTGAGAGTTCGACTTGATTCTATTGTTTTATCAGTATGTATTGTATCTGATTGATCAGTTTTAGTGTATTTTGACCAAATTTTGAATCAAGAAATTTCTGTATACTGGTGTGATCGAGCTGAGCTGTTGTAGTAGTTGAAAATGTTGTATAGCAATTGACACAGAAATACTTAAGGTAAATATAACACAATCTGGCAGATCTAATAAAAATCTTGCATACCCAAATTTCACATTTTATCATAAGCGCTGCCTCATTCCGCTTGAAATATATTATGCACGACCCAAAGTATATACTTCAAAAATCTCGAAAATCCTGAATCGAAGATCTATAAAACTCATTAACAAATTCTTATAAATCCCAATAACTTGCTGCCCCTTCTCACTTTTGGGAGTCAGTATAGGTTAAAACACCAAGTGTGACGGCCGCTGGTCTTTGTTTTGATATGGTTCAATTTCATGTTACGTCATTAGTCACTTGGGATTGCATGTCTCTCATCGTCTTCAGTATAATTAGGTCATTAGGGAATTGTAGAATGTGGAGGCGTAGGAATTGAATTGTAAAAGATTTTCTACATTTATGTAACAGTAGTAAGGTTGTGTATGTGATGCAATTTGTGGAGTGTTTGTTTTGGTGTCGTGGAAAACTTTTTTAATTAGTATCTATTTTCTAATGTGTTTGCTTGTATAGCCCGGTATAGCCTTAGGTTCAGATAGCTTTAGGATAAAGTTTTTTTCGTTTGTTTATATTCTAAGAGTTTGTATTTTTTGTGTTTTAGCGTTTGGAATAGCAATCCAAACAGTAGAAAATATCGCACACCTTTTTGTATCCTCCCAACGTCCCCTGTGGGGGGGTTTCATGGTTGGCGGAGGAGCGGAATGGGCCCTTTTTTCGGACGGAGTGGCGGAATTTGGCGAAGATTTAGACGGAATTACGGAAAGTGGGGTCTCTGACGGAGACGGAAAATTAGACAATTTTAGTGCGGAAAAACGGAATTTAGTAAAATGTTTGCGGAATTTCCGAATTGGTAAAAGATATTCAAAATTTGCGGAATTTTCGACAAAAATATTGAATTTCAAAGGAATTTTCGGTGACGGAATTTTGGTTCAATTTAAGACGGTTTGACGGAAATTGGAGAAAAAATTGGCGGTATTGCGGAATCGGGTACCCCCTGAAACCCCCCCCCCCCTGTGGCCGTTCTAATTTCGTATTTAACCAGTTTGCAAAAACTGCAATCATGGTCGAAATCTATTGGGAATCAAGCTTATTTCCTAGTTTTTCGAAATTTGGAGTTCGGGCGAGAAAGTCGATTTTGGACCATCTCTCAAATTTAATAGGATATTTCAATTTTGCTCGGGTTAGACCCCAAGGCTTAGGCCATTTTTAACATTTGGATCCTTGGATCCTATGTTCCTAAGTCTTAAGTCTCATGTTGAAACTCAGAGTTAAAACTCTACTCTTCCAAACTACTTTAGAGCACTTAACAAATCGAATGTGGTTTCAAAACTTCCCGGTGGATTTCCCTTTTTTCTCAAATATAACGACTATGATTGTGGTCTCGCTTCTCGTATCCAATTGAATCTCTATTGACTCGATTGCGTATCGTATTTAGTCGATTCCGGCCAAATCGATCTCGTATCTTCAAAATCATCAAATGTTGTGGTGAATTGATTTGAACTCGTATCGATCTAATCAAATTAACTCGAAATAACTCGAACGAAAATAACGAAGCTCTGCATGGAGACAACAGATAACAACACTAGATAGAGCTACTTTGTATTTTCCAAGCAACTGTAGGTGAAACAAAATAATCCGCCATCTTTGCTGAAAGTAGATCGCAGTTCGATATCGGCAAATTGTTCAACCAAGCAAAAAAAAACATAATGGCGCGAAGCGACGAGGCAAAAGATTGGCTTGATCGATCGAATTGCTGGTACCGAACTATGGTCTACTACTCGATTATTTCAACTCAAATAGGAACGGAGTAGCTCTATCTAGACACCTTAAGGTTTCTAAATATATAGAGAGTAAAATATTGTACGCACGATTTTGACCTCTACACGCTTATTACCTAAATCTTTTTAACGATATCTGGCATAAAGCAATACGGTGGAGAACGCAAGGAAGAGTAAACCCATAACATTTCACACTTCCTTAAAACGAATATCAATCCTGCTGGTCGCTCCATCGTTGTGAAAGATTTTCAGTTTTCTATGGTATCCAGCTAAGTTAGAGTCTGGGGATAGTCTGATCGGAAATGTTCTAAGGAAGTTTATCATCAATACACATGCTAAGATATTTGTCTTTAATCTGAATTGAGAGAATCTGATATCCCGTTCCTGGACTCTGGTAAATTATTGATACTTATTATGTAACTGCAAGGTGCATTCATTTCAAACGCATACCGAAATCAACTATTGTTTTCCAAAGAAACTTTTGGTTCTGTGACTACAGCACCTGACCCCGAGAATGTAGGTGAAAATTGAATCAGACCTGGGAGATGTAGATTTGCATTTAAAAAAATATTGAATAGTTTAAACGAAATTTTGAACTCCCAAAATCCTTTCCCAGGGGTTAGTTTCATTACTTTTGATAGATAGGCAATTTTTTTGGTCCTTGAAGTTGACTCCCATTTTCGTTATAACCCCCAGAATGTAGGTTTGGTTTTATGGCTTTCAATCTAGTAATAGTAAAATGTTGATATTTTTTCGATTGAATTAATTATAACAGGAAATTTTAGAAATATTTTATGCCAAAAAAATATTCTAAAGAGCTTTTGTTATTCTGAAAATTGGATTTTTTCGCTTTTTAACCCCCAGAACGTAGGTGAAAAGATTCGGTTGCTGAGATCGAAATTTCAGTATTCATCGGAAATTTTTGTTCTCTAAGTGAAATTCATACTTTAGAAATATACTCTGACAAAAAATTAACAAAGATATTAATTTTATCGTGCTACAAATGATGAAAAGTAAAAGAAAGGACAAAAAGAAGAGACAAGAAAGTTGTTTTTATTTTGTAGGTTGAAGATTCTCTGTTAAAATGTAACAACACCCCTGCCTCACAGCCCCGGTGGAACTTTTCCAACATCGGGTCAAAAATTTCTACTAAATTCCCAATGGGGATAGAAATTCTATTGTTCCAAACTTAGGCAAATTTTCTGATTGGGCTGGGGTCCCATCGGGTCTGGGACACGTTGTAAATGCTTGAAATGCCAAAATTAATCATCTCTCAGGTAATACTTTCATGTTATGAAAGTACAACAAAAAAGTTTTATATAATTTGACAGACTTTTTATGTCGGGTTATGAAGGCTCCCAAATTGTAGGTCAACTAACCCCAAAAGGTAGGTCAAACATTTTCGTTGAAATATCTAACTTAGAACAATAAATATTGAAATGGACTATTTTCCACATTTCCTTAGTTCATCAGGAATAAGAAAATACCCTATCATGATAACTTAATTCCAATAGATTTTGATTTAGAGAGGATTTATTTAAAAAATGTCTCAATTCGAGAAGTATCCAATCAACTTCGATTCAGATTTTCGCCTGTTAAAACTTCATGTCTAGAAATAATCAGTAATATGTAACGTTTTGCTCTGAAACAACTTTTTATTCTCGGGGTTTACTACATTCTCGGGGTCAGGTGCTGTACAATATTGGTCAAAATATATTGAGAATTTTGGTTAATTCCCCGTTTTTAGCATTTTAAAGTTCGGGTGAGAAAGAAGCTTTTGGGCTATTTATTAGATCTACTCGAATATTTCAATTTGGGTGGGGTTTATAGACTTCCAGGCAATATTCTGAGCCCTAATTGGGCCGTTCTTGAACTTTTGGATCCTCAGATCTCAGAGTATCATGTTAAAACTCTGAGTTAAAACTCTACCCTTCCAAACTAAGTTAGAGCACTTCCAAATCGATTGTGGCTATAAGATTTAGTGAGAATTTTCTTTTTTGGACCTACCCCGGTGGGGTGGAGGTCCTATAAATTAACCCATGTTCGTTAGTTAGTTAGTTACCAGCTTTTCTCGAGATTGGCTCATTAGTTTTTTCTGATTTTTGGCACAAAGGTGCATGACCATAAACCCTCGAATGTGACGGAGCCCGATTTTCGAAAAAAAAATCTTTTGGGCAAATTTGGGCCAAAACGGCTTAAAAACGGGTTTTTTGGACTTTGTGAAAAATTGGATCATTTATTTTTCTGATTTTTAGCATGAAAGTAGGGTACAATCATAGCTAAAAGATGGCTCAAGCAGATTTTTGCAAAAAAATTTTTTTGGCTCAAAAATTGCATTTTTATCTATAAGAAACCACTTTTAATAAGAATACATCAATGTTCTTAGCCATATTATTATTATTATTTTTATTAGTTTTTTTAAGATGAAAATGTCACGGTGGAGGGTAATGATTTGAGTTTTCTAGAAACACTTATTATTTTTTTGGCTGAAAAACGAATCTTTATCTTTAAGAATCACCAATTATAAGCATAGATCAATGTTCTTAGCCAAATTATTATTTTATTATTATTTTTTCTAAACAAAGAAAATGTCACCTTAGAGCGCGATGATTTGAGTTTTCTGTAAACACTTATTATTTTTTTGGCTGAAAAACGAATTTTTATCTATAAGAATCACTATTTATAAGCATAGATCAATGTTCTTAGCCAAATTATTATTTTATTATTATTTTTTCTAAACAATGAAAATGTCACCTTAGAGCGCGATGGTTTGAGTTTTCTGTAAACACTTATTATTTTTTTGGCTGAAAAACGAATCTGGAAACCTTATTTATTAAGCTGTGCATTTTTCTGATAGTGGTTTTTACAAAGAAAAGCGCTTAATAGCTTTTTTATTTCTTTTTCAAAAATCTTTTTCAACAGTGTCGATAGTTTCTTTCAATAGATATATGCTTTCATTTTCTTTATTTTTTTGTGTATTTTGACCCAGTTATGTCTTATGTGTTTCATTGTTTCAATGTTCACTGATTAGTTTGATAACCAGGTAGGTCCATAAAAGTATCGCTTGTTTTTCAAACATTATGGCCGGTATTGTAGACCCCTCTTTACCACACCAAAAATATTACACGAAAAAAGGTGAGTGTAGGAGAAATATTTCGACAAGAGAGATTAAAAATGAGTTTTTCAAACCCTCTTTAGTTTCACTTCCTATCCTAAAGTTTGTGTTATAAAGGTGTACAGTGTTTTTATTTATGGCCATAACTTTTCAGCTAGTTGTCGTGTATACTAAAAAAAGTTGGTATGGTTTGAAAGATATTTGAATGCGCTGATATTTCAACTTTTTGGCTACGTTTTATAGAAAGGTGCTACCAAATGATTTTTACGTCAATCGAAAGCTGAATCTAAAACTTTGAACTACATCGATTTTAAATAATTTTCATTTCTTTGAGATAAATGAGTTCCATTTCTTCTGTCATTTACATAGATCTGGACTTTTTTTCTGAAGAATGTAACTTTTGTACTACTTTAGGCGTACAAACTTTAAGGAGCAGAAACTTTCGCGATTTTCGCAAATTTTTTTGTCAAAATCGCGAAAGTAAATGTAGTAGATTTCGCGATTTTTCTACCTCGCGAAAGTTTCTGCTTGCAAAAGTTTGTACACCTAAAGTAGTTAGAAAATTATTTGACCAACGATGAAAAATATGTGTTACCTATTGATTTAATATTCTGAAAGAATCTCTAGAATCTAGGACATCCTGCATGGAAAACAAATTCATTTGAATCTAATGACGTAAGTACGTGATGACATTTAAAACGACCAGTATTCTATGTTTGACATGTTGTCCCAAATGTTGATTTCAATTCAATGAATGGGTTAAGAAGGTGCTGACAAGCCGCCCATGGGCGCCATGTATTAATTTCGATTCCGTGCACATTTTTTTATGATTTTGATTTTCATTTTGAATCAAAGTGTGATATTATGCGATTTTAATTTTGTTATGAAACTTCAAATGGAAAACATTATTTTTGCCACTCGTATCCTAGATTTTGCCATTTTACATTTGGTTTTTACATTGATATTGTTTTTACATTGATATATTTGAAGTTTGAAGCAAAGGCTTTTCTTGGTTGTAAGATTCGATTTGAAGGAATTTTTCTTTGCAAAAATCTCAATCCTCGGTTACAGGTACATCACCATATATTATTTTGAAGAATTTACTGTAAGATTTCACTTGAACGTTTCCTAGGTAGATTTCTTTCAATATAAATTTATTTAAAAAATTATTTTACCCTGTTTTACCTAATCATTGCTAAGGTAATTCTAATTTTCTAAAGTAAGGCGATTGGCATTGAGCAGGTAAAGATTCTATAGTATCCCAGCCTACACACAACGTTGTTTCAACGTTCATTAAACGTTCCTTATATGGACGTTGTGAACGTTAGATAAACGTTGAAACAACGTTGTGTGCCAGCTGGAATATGTTTTTCAAAGGCAATAAACTGAGAATTCTTTATACAAATTTTCCAAAGATAGTCAGGGTTTTGGATTTCATTTTACGTTTTTCTGCGGAAATTCAATGTTTTCCTACGTATTGTACGTACTCAACTGTTGAAAAAGTTGGAAAGAAACTTTTTGCAGACTGAGCAGTTTTTGAAGTGTCTGATATACAAAGCCAATGAAAAATTGACGTAAATTATCGATAACTGGATTTAAGTGCGTGTCGAAATTCATGTGTTTTTGATTTTTCATCAAATTTGCAATCGCTGGAAAATCAATAGGCTATAAGGTTCAGCTCAACCTCGTTCCCTGTATTATCAGCTTTTTTATGCTTAATGATAGTGCTAGATAATACCCTGGCTTTGTCTGATTACGTAATCCAAACTCTGGCGTCAATCAGTAACGTAAATAAAACCTGGGGTACACGGGAACGAGGCTTGGCTCAGCTTTGTTTGATCATGAAGGTAATAAAAATAGATGGAGAGTCAATGCCTTTTGTTCTATTCTGACATATCATCGGAAGCAAACAGTTGTTTTGTTGCTTTGGGAATAGGATGATTAATTTGGCGTGTACTCGTGGGAATATTTAAGATGATAGAAACTGAATGAAAAGACATTACATTTTTAAAAAGCTCGTTGATATATAATAGGCTTGTCATTAAAAATTGAGAAGAGCTTCGTATAATAAGCACATTACCCCCCAAAGTTCTAGGGGAAGCTGCCCATAAATCTATCAGTGGATTTAAAAAAGAATTACATGTTACGATTAGGAACCTTGTATAGATCATTTTGTCAGAGTATGAAAACCGCTGCCCACTTCGACGTGAAGATTTTAAGACAGGAAACTTTCAAAGAAAATGTGATGAAACTGTCAATGTTCAAAAAATGTCGGCCCAAAAATAAGTCCTTCTGAAATTAATACATTCTTTTATCTTTACAACGGTTGAAACTACTTCGAATCTTATTTTAACAAGGATTTCTCGTAAAATTAAGTTTTTCAAAATCAACGCAACAGCCTCTTTCTGTTCTTTAAAGTTGTAAATTGATGCTTTTTGCTTCCGATGATGGTAAATCAAAGGAAAGCCGTTTTGAATAGATTTATAAAAGATCTGAACGACCATTTAGATCATTTACGCGACATTTTCTCTCCATCTATTTCTTTAATACCTTCGTGGTTTGATTGACCGACTAGTATCGATCTTCATATTCCAGTAAAAGTAAGATCATATCTGATAACTGTCAACGTGAGTTGCTGTTCAGTTCAAAAGGTTTATGTTATGTTAAGGAGGCAAATTGGGGTTTTCCAGAACAAATTTGAATATGGGAGCGTGGAGGATATAACATTTTTTTTGAAATTTACCCCCGGACATCATGACTTTTGAAACAGAAAAATTACTACCAAACAGAGCAATTTTACCCTCCGGACAAGACAAATTTGTAGATTTTTCACTACCCCCTGACACTATATGCTCCACTCCCCATGTACGGACATCTTCTGGAAGAGCTCATTGCCACCCAGCTTCCTTAAAATGTAATATCGTATATAAAATTGCGACTTATACAAAGAACCAGTCGGACCACTTTCCCAACGGAGAATTTGGCCAAAATGTTGTCCCCTGTGAGAAAAACAACCTACAATTTCAGCTACTAAAGTTTTTATATCCGTTGAACTTTTGATAACAAATAATTACGACTGTGAGAAAAGGTTCCGCCGGAGTTTTTTAAGACATAGGTGTAAGGTTGATCTAAAATTCGTTAACTAAAGAATAAGGTCATCTTTCCCCCCGGAATAACTTTTAGACTTCGTTTAATTACATACTGATCAAGGAGCTGCCATTTCCAACTTTCTAACGAGAAAAGCTCGACTACATATTTAATCAAGAAATTCAAGGAATTATTTTGATCATTTTTGATTATTAATTACTGTGGCATGAATTATAAGTGTAATTGATATATTAGTGCATTTTGATGTTGATTGCTTACTTACGTATCTGAAATAGACAAGTTCACTGGAATAAAATTCCGTAAAGAATATAGTTGACGCCGATCTCTTATCCGACTTTATACTATTCGATGCGCTCCATTGTCCAGTAAAATTGAAAATCAACATCAGCAAGAACTTCTCATGAACGATGGTCTACTATTTGATCAAACTCCCATTTCCCTTGAAAATAGAATAGGGGACATCAACACTAAAGTGCTGTAGAAACAGCTAATACCAAACAATCTCTTCGTGACTGCTGCAACAGGTCTATTCATTTGGCATAGCACATTTAATCTACAGGACTTGAATGTATAAATTTCAGAATGTGTTGAGAATAGCGAAGATGAAGAGATCAAGCTAGATTAATTAGACTTTAATCCGACGAGTATAAAAGATTTGAAGTCCCCCTCGAAAGTAAAGTCATTCACAGGCATCCAACAGTAAGGAACAACTTCAAATAAGCCAATCCCAGCTGCCACACAACGTTTTTTCAACGTTCATCTAACGTAATATGGACGTTTTGAACGTTAAAACAACGTTGTGTGCCAGCTGGGATCATTTCGGAAAATCGTCCGAGCGTTGAAACGCTCGTCTAAATGCTACATGTTATTTTATAAGAACATTTTCATAGCCTTCGGATATTCTTACCTTTTAGAGTTTTAAGCCTAAAGAATTTCTTAACATGTTCTATTTTCACCATTTTGCTAGTATTTTTGTCCATTTTCCGAAATAGGGTGTTTTAAAGTCTGAAAAGTCTTACAATATTCTTAACCTTTCCCCTCCGCTGTTTTTTATATTTTTACGCGGTCTGCGCGCAACGTTTTTTGATGAAAATGCAATTTTCACGATAACCGTTATAACTTTTTGAAAAATTAACTTCAGAAAAAGACCCTTATATTTTTGGAAAGCCCTACCTTTCCCCTTTCTAAATATGTTTAACTGAGTACTTCAAACAATTTTGGACAGAAATTATGAAGCCAGACGAAAGGTATATGAAAAAACAATGTCGCGAAAAAGTCATTTTTTGGTGCAAAACTTCAAAAAATTATAGAGAACTGAAAAATTGATAAAAACACTTACTTTTTTCTTTAGAAGGTTTCTTTATAGTTAGGTAATACAATTCCATACTTTTGAAAAGCCAAATAAAACTCTAAAACACTTTTATAAACCCTTACTTTCATAGCTAACTTTCTGCCTCCTCCAGTTTCACAAAATCACGCAACACAGCTTGGTCTACCATTTCTATTTTTGAAAAATGTTGCGTCATACCAAAACAAACCCCGATTGTTTCTTATCGGAAATTTCACGCTGATTCCGATTTTTTAATCGGTTTTACCGTACCTCTGACGGTTGGGGCGTAATCTGATCAAATATAAAGGTCACCTTAAAAACGTATATATACGTCCTTAGGAACGTATCAAAGACGTATATGTACGTCCTTAGGAGCGAAAAGGTTAAATTGTTCTTGATATTTTGGCCATTGAAGCTTTATGGTTTTTAATAGTTTGATCTTATAAGAAAACGCATATATGAATTTTATGGACGTCCGATAGACGTTATTTTAACGTTCTGTGTGCCGGTTGGGATAAAAAACTTCTCCTTACAATAATCCTAATGGGTCATATTTGTTCGTACAGAAAGTTTTGGTATGGACCTTCATGTACTGACTGACTTACAGAGGATAATCCTTTTTATGATTCGATGCCAAAATGTTTACATCATTTTTCTCTTGTGATGTTGACCTCGTCATGTTTTTGTTAACCTGCTAATCCAACCCCCTTTCATTTGGCAATAAGAAAATTCTTCTTGAGATATCTACTACTTACCCAGTTGGCACACAAAGTTGTTTCAACGTTTAAATAACGTCCACAACGTCGATATAACGTCAAATGAACGTTGAAACAACGTTGTGTGTCAGCTGGGTATACAACCCTTAATAAACTGATACTAGCTTTGCCGTCTATATTACCAATAGTACCTTACTATATTACTATAGTACCAATCAATATGTTGCTTATCGGTGTTCCTAGTCTAAATCGCATACCACTGTAGATATACTATGAAAAACTAGTTTCGATGGAGGATGAGTAGAAGCCTATGGCGTTCCAACCAATGAATATTGAAATATTCACCATTCTCATTTTTTCTTACAAATAATTATGTTGGAATGAGGATAAATTGTATATTTTGTGTATGTATATTCGTTAATTGATTTGTTATTTTTGCGGTCAGCTTTTTAAATGAACCACGTCATTTTTAAACAAAAAGTCACAAGATAGTCGTTTAAAAAGTTGAAGAAAAATGCTAAGCAAGTGAAATATCAATATCTCAAGTACATGCACCTTGTCAATTTTCGAAGCAACTCTATGGCGTCATTTTTGTAATGGCCTTTCAATTTGTTTCGTTCGCCGCGCTCTTACATAACTGTTTGTGCTGACTTCAGAAGGAAAGAGTATAAAATGCAAGACTATGGTGGAAGTCGATCAGTTTCATAAAGTAGTCTAAAGAAATCATTCATTGAAGAAACAGTTTTAATTATATTAGGTCGTTGAAATTCTTTAAACATGGATGCTAAGCAAAGTAAGTATTTGATTTTAGCCGATTTGAAAAAAAGGAACCCGTTTCTTTCTGTTTTTTTCAGGGTATGGTATATTGGTCTCATTTAGTATCTGTCCATTATCCGACGCACGAAACTATAGAATTCTTTAGGATTTGGTCAACGATAGCTAGATTCAAACCATTCGTTCGTTCAAAAGAAAAAGGCTGCTGTTTAGGGATGTTTGAAATATGATGAAATCTTTCGCTGTTGGAGCTCTCATAGATGGCTGTAAAGTTTGTAAAAATGTAAAAAGAACATTCTAGAAAACTCCAAGCTTGCTGTTTCTACTTTGTATAGATTATTGATGACGTTTTTGAACAGATATTCAAGATCGTGCTATTTTGCGGGGTCAAAGTAATTAGGATTTTTTTGCGGTACAAATTTTCCTGTTTCAGCAATAAACCTACGCCTTAAATTCACAGAGACCTTTTTTATGTTACGCTTAAAAAGTATTGACTCATATGTATTCAATATTAGCTTGTTTTTCAATTAAAATTTCTTTTGATTTCTGTCTTGACTACCAAAACTAAAGTTTTGTCCAAAACCCGTTTATCTTGGTTGGACATATTCTGTGTTGGTTGATATCCCGGAATAAAAGATTTGTTTTGATGGAAAGTTTCAAAGAATGCGGAAATTTTCATATTGAAGTCAATTTTCTTTTCCCAATCTAATTTCTACTGACTAATGTTTTTTTGATATACGTAATATTTTGAATATTACTTTCGACTGTACTAATTCACTCCAAACTTTTATATGCATATCACAACTCATTGACGTGCAGAATTTTTTCTTTCCTTTCTACAATGCGTAGTATCCAGTAACATACTTCGAGCCTTTACGACTTAACAATAACCTTAGTATCGACCAATAGTATAAGTCCGGTGCTGGTTATTAATTCAATTTTGCACAGTATGGAACCCGTTACTTTTGAAAATCTCTGAATGACGCATTAGCCTGTACGTGCCTCTGGAAGAAAAAAGCTCAAAAGCTATTTTCCTATTTCAAATTTCAAAATGACGTGTTATATGTAGGTGTATAAATCCTATAAAACCTCTAGAAAATCCTTAAGAAGGCCATAAAGTACCAAATATTTGATTAAGACATACAAGTGATTTTGAAAGGATTTTTGTTCAGGTAGGTTTATATTAGGATTACTAAGGACTTAAAATTGTGACAAGTAAAAGGGGTTTTTAAATATTGCTGGGAAAATTCGAGATTTGAGTGGTATTGAGAGAAATAATGGAACGATATGATTGTTGGATAATTCCACGACTTGTATATCATTTTCGTTTGATCCTCTATATATCATTATCAAGAAAAATTGAAGTGAAAGTACCTAGCCACGATAGAATTATTAGAGTTTTTGAATATATTTTGCATTGCATGGTGAAGAAAAATGCAAATGTGTTTTGATCCGGAGATTATGAAATGACATAGGGAGCACCTTGCGTTTTTGAATTTGATTTTCTTTTTGGATCTAATCAATATTCTTCTTTGTTAACATATTGACAATTTTTTTTTATTGTAGCAATGGCCGACTTCAAGAACGACATTCTTAAAACACACAACACATACCGTAAAACACATCGATCCAACCCTCTCAAATGGTCCAATAAGCTTCAAGCCAACGCCCAAAGATGGGCGGATAAACTAGCAAAGAAGGGATATCTCCAGCATGAAAACCAGTCAGAAGAGGGAGAAAATATCGCTTGTATGAAGGGAGCAGAGCTGACTGGTGAACGAGCTGCAACCATGTGGTACGATGAAGTCAAATATTATGATTACAGTAAACCAACATTCAGCTCCAAGACAGGACATTTTACACAGGTATGCAGATTTTCATTTCTCTAATTACAAGCACGACGTACCGGGTACGGCAGTCCGTCGGCCACCGTACCAGATTTTCACGAAAAATCCTAAAATTATCCTCTTCTGTCGGAAAAATCGCTTAAACTCCTCATTCTCCGTACCAGATTTAAAAAGCTTCCGTTGTGCCTGCTAATTATAATATTCATGAAAATATTTTCATAAGCCATAAGAAAAGAGGACCAAATGTCGCTTCCAGATATATTTTTACCCAAAATTATAATTTTGGCTTGTACTGTTTGTGTCACTTTTAAACCTTTTGGGGAGAAAGTTGACAGAGTCCAAGTTTCTCTGAGTACGACATTGCTGTTAAAAATATACCTATCCTAGTTCCTGAGATTTCTGACAGATCTTAAGCAGTGGAAATATTGTAATATTCTTTTTCTGCTCTATCTAGCTTGTATGGAACGGATCAACTGAGCTTGGTGTAGGCCGCGCGACCGCTTCAAACGGTATGCAATTTGTCGTCGCTCGATATAATCCACCCGGAAACATCCTTGGAAAATTCCCAGACAACGTCTTTTCATCAAACGGTAAACCGCCACCAACGACGTCAAGCAACAATAGCAACAATAACCGGACGACAAGAAACAAGCCTGAAAAACGGCAACAACAACCATCCAGTGATAAACAAAGTACGTATCTTGATGAAATATCTAAGGGGCTCATAAAAATGAAAGTCAAACCTACGGGTGGACTAGCTCCACAGAAGCCAACCAGTTCCACACCTAGAAATGGATTAGTGTTGCAACCACGGCAACCTGTTTCCGTTTCACTACCGACGACTGGTTTGGTAGTTCACCAACAAAAAGCTACTACTTCCACTCCCGTACCAAAGGGTGGATTAATAGTTCATCAGTATACAACGACGACCGCTACTTCAGGCCCTAAAAGCAGCCTAATGGCTCATCAGCGCCACGAAGCTGGTCCTATTTCTGTCACCATTAAGACAGAACGTAGAGAGGAGATAAGCTTCTTTCGAAGAATTTCACACGGGGGATAGAATGCTTTTACATTGTTTTTAATAGTTAGTTATTATATCCAATGCGTTTCAAAGCGAAGGCTAGAAGCGAATCTTCAATCTTTCCCAATCAAGAAAAAGCGGAGCCAATCTAGTACTTTATTTTGTTTTCGTTTTTAACATTTTTCAAAATTTGCAATAGTAATGCTTTCAAGCAAGTAGTTTTAGATTATATTAACCTATCCTACCTGTATATATGTTAACTTGACCATGGGATGTGACCAAACTTTCTATGTTTTTTTAATCTGGACGATCTTTATGTGAAAATTTGTTAACGCTCTAACAGAGTTACTTGGACTTGGACATTACTTATTTTATAATTTATTAACAAAATCTTTCATTGTCTTGTCTTATATAAATACCCGTGAAAACTTTTTAACCGTTGTTTTCGCCCCTTGTTTGTACTATAGTTTGTAATATTTTTATGTTGTACATATAACAATGTATATTTGAATTTTTTTTGAGATATTTATCTTACGAAACATTTACGCTTCTGCAATATTTTTTTTACTTGAGAATTTTAAAACTGACTGTTAAAACTATACTGCTGACAACCAGTACCTCATAGAACTGTAACTGAAAAAACATAAAACAAAAACCATCTTTGAAATAAGACAGTTTCTGACCACACCCGTTTGATTTGACAACACAATACCATACAACATGCTATTCCGATCTTAGAGTATGTACAACATGCCTAGTTTCAGCCTCGAAAATTACTTGAATGAATAAACCATAATTTTGGCAAAACTGTTTCAGCTCTCATTATTTTTAAGAAAATGTTCTATTGAAAACTAAATTTGAACCAATAAATTAGGCCGAAAATTGGGAAGTTTAAACACATTAGATATTATGGAATAATTCGTTACAATTTTTTGAAATTTTAATACAAAGGAATTTAAAAAAAGAAAATTACACAAAACTTTTTAACAGTTCAGCTTGTATGCTTATAAATTCTCCTTCCCCAAATCTCAGCTATAATCTCACTGATTATAATTGTTATGCTTATAAATGTGTTTTTGGTTCTCCAGTCTTCAAAGAACACAGTTTTTCATACCTACTTTTTATTTAATTTGAACAAATTCTGAATCGCCCCTAAATACAGAGACACGTTCTTCGACGTTTTAACATTTTAACAGAGGTTTTATTTAACAAAGTTCATGGTCTAATGAGGTTACTTTATTGACAGCAGACTTTGACTTTAACGATATTTAGATCAAGAATTACTTAACGTGAATAACTTTGTTTAAAATACTAATTTTTTTTCAGCTTATCCGAGATTTCTAAATATATGTATTAGATTTTCAAGGGATTTTCAACTCACTGACATTCCCAGAAGGAATGCTTAAGAACTGTGACTTTTACTAATTTCGAGTCTCCAAAGACGCAATAACTTAATCAAAACGATTTTTTATAAGAACAGACTATATAAGAACATAAGGCTTCGATGGCCAAAATGTTAAGTACAAGTTAAGAACATTTTTAGGCTTTAAGAAAAAACTTCAAAAATTTTGGATGTTCTTATTAAAAAAACCGTGTATTTCAATAAAACGTTTACTCTATCTATTTTAGCTGACAAAGATTTCAAGAATGCTGTCTTACGTACGCATAACCAATTACGTAAGCATCACGGCTCAGGCCCACTACGTTGGAACAGTTCTCTGGCTAGCCAAGCGTTAAGTGCGGCACAAGAGGCGGCTGAAACCAACACTCTACGCTCAGTGGATAACAACAAAGTGGGTCAAAATATGGCAGCGATTTCCGGAGCTGAATTAACGGGTGAAAAAGTTTCCAACATGTGGTATGATGAGGAAAAGAAATATAATTATAGAGAAGCCAAATTCAGTTCAAGTACAGGTAATGAGCTTTTTTATAAGAATCAGTAAACTTTGACTGGCCCTCCTTTGTTCTTATTTTTCTTTATCTTTATCTTGAAGTACAGTGGAGTGTCTTTAACATAAACACGCACAAGGAACACTTTTTCGAGTAATGGAAATTTCAAATTATGGAGTAAGGCTAAGGCATTAGCTGAAGGGACCATAAAAATTGTTCGAGATAAGGAGACATTCGAGTTAAGGAGACATTCGAGTTATGGAGGTTTGAATTAAAGAGACTTAACTTAATTCTTGAATACAGTGGAACCTGTCTAAAGCGGAAATTGTATAAAGCGGATATTTTTTTAGGACGGGTACTTTCACACTCTCCTTGAGACGGTATATTTTAAGGTCAATCTCTCGTGAAAGGTTTTGACATGGCTGGAAAGATTCTACATACTTTTAAGGTTAAAGATATTTACCAAAACTGTATTGAAATATTTCTTCTTTTGTATTTCCAGGAAGTTTCACACAACTTGTTTGGAAAGGGACAACCGATCTTGGTGTGGGTAGAGCTTTCGGACCTAACGGACAAACGTATGTTGTAGCTTTATACCAACCAGCGGGAAATGTTAGAGGACTTTACAGTGAAAACGTTTTACAATCACGTGGTACGAGGCCTGGGTCCAAGAAAGAGGATCAAGGGTGTGGCTGTGCCATCATGTAACACCTTCCAAATCAAAGATAATCTGATGTTTTGCTGACTAATAGGAAAAATTATTTTCAAAATGGGGACAGCTAAAAGTATGGCGATTCCTTCAAATGACAATCGCCTTAAGTAGGCGTTCACTTTAAATGGCGGATAGCTGCCAAAAGTTTACTTGAAATAGACGGCCATGATAGATATCGTTAAGAAAATATGATATTCTTTGAATTTGGGTAGAACAAAGTTCATTTTTGATGAATATTCTGAAGACTGTCAAATAACTCGACTCTCAAGGTTGATTTAACCGGCAGGGAAACGTTTTTCTAGCGTTACTTTGGCTAAGGGACTAAACTTGCTTGATTTATCCTTTTTTTTATCCACCATTATTGCTATGAACTGTATATGTATATCCAAATGTCAGAAAATTTTACAAACGATCTAAAATTTTATGCTGGTTCTTAAAAATTTAGTTTAGTTTTATGCATACAGTATAACCTTTTCTTTGAAAATTCATTAATATTAATAAAATTGAAAACATTTTTTGATTTATGATTTGATTTATAAATTAACGGCTAATTTTATAGCTAATGTTCTTAAGTCTGATAATTTTTGTAGATATTATGATTTTTTCCGGAGAAAGTTAATTTTCACGGAACCTTTTTGTATATTTTATTTATAGTTGATGATTTTTTGGGATAATAAATCAGTTATGATTATATTCTAATGTTTTCAAATTAAAAAAAATGGTACTCAATGAGAACGACATGTATTGAACACTGAGTATCAAAGACCGAGTTTTCAAAGATATCAACCTCTGACGACCAATTATAGAAATTTTATCGCACATGCGTCAATCTAATCACTGTAGAAAGAATCAAAGATGAAAATTGATTTTAGCATGCGATTTTCACGGTACTCTCATCGAATATTGAAAAAATTCTAAATTTTCTAACTGGATTCTTTTACATTATACTCAATAGAATTAGAAAGCCTAGAGCGTTTTAGCTCGCTGACATGGTTAATACACCCCTGTGTCACAGACCCACTGGAAAAGTTCGGGTCCCCGGTGGGAAAAATACCCTAGAATTTCAACCCCACTGAGAAATTAACTTTGATTTCATCCCCATTCAAAATTCATTGTTTAGAAATTGCACTCCAAAACCAACCCAAAAGTTTCACCGGAGGTGTGAGACAGGGGTGTGTTATTGATAGCTCTAAAGAATTCGTGGAATGGCTTGTTCATTCATTATAAGTGGAGCTGAATGATACAGGGATATTAGTAGCTTCTAAAACTCGAAAACTCCTGGAGAACACAATTACCTTTTAGTTTTTTTAGTTTATTTTTCTTTATAATATAGGTTACACGGTACACTAACGAACAAATTTAAGACTAAACACTACTGACAAAAAAATAATAGCCTTATCCCCCCGCCCGAGGCACTGAGATATCGCCAGAGGTACAAGGCTACATGAAAGAAAAAAAAGTTTTTGTTAATAAAATTAATCAAAAAAAAATTTAAGGATAGATGGAAAAGGTTAGCTATGATTGTTTGAGATTAAAATAGTTTAAAATAGTGCCCCACTGAACCTACCGGTTTCATGCATAAAAGTAACCAAAGAACAAAGAATTGCTTGGTTTAGAAGTGAAGTTCACCATCAATATCACCATATAATAAAAGCCGACAAAATTTAGAGGGATTAAGTGGGAAAAAATTTATGCCTAAGGTATGAAGCTTGTTGAATAAAGATTGTCTTTCATGGGAATATATAGAGCAATGCAAAATAAAGTGTTGTGAATTTTCAACAGAGTTTGTCCAACAACCACAGAAAGGTTCTAAAGTATCACGAAAACTAAACTTGTGCTTATCGAGATGATTGAATCCAACACGAAGCCTATTGAGAAGGAGAACACCTTTATTGTCAGGGACATCGAAAACATGACACTGATTGGGTCTCAAGAATTTATAAATAGCTTTCTTAAAGGTTTTTATGGAAGGTAGATTTCTTATATCATCGTCCAGGGTATTCCACTGAGATATGCAGTAGGGAACGAAAGTGTTTCGGAAACGTTCAGTCCGTATATTAAGAGGATAAATAGGATTTCTTGTTCTTAGAGCTATGGGCGTTGTAAGCCTTGCTGGTTAGTTTCGGAGGTTACAAAGCTGATCGCTGTCTTTTTTCACTCTTTCTGGTCACGTTTAATACAAATGTACTAATTTTACGATTTGGAGACGAATTCACCTTTGATATGATAGGATAGGGATTCGCGGGTATTTCCCACATAGCATATTTGTGTCAAGCTCCATGTGATTAGCATCGATTTAACAAACATTTCAAGATGGTGTCATCTTCAGCTTTCAGCTACAACTGAAACGAAAAAAATTAATTTCGATCACAGTAGAGTCATTGGGTTCAGTTTATGCAAAATGTTCTCTAACCTTAAACAATTTTTGTTCATAAGAACGTCTAAAATTTTGAAGCCTTCGAATGTTTTAAACTTTTTGAGCTTTAAGATTAGGAATATTTCTACATTCATCATTTCAGTATTTTTGTGCATTTTCTTAAGAAGTAAAACCCACTGGAAAAATTGGCCAAAATATCGTTTCCAGTGGAAAACTATCCTCCAATCTTTTTCCACACTGAAAATAATCAAATAAACCAAACCTCACTACAAAGTATTATGCCATTTTTCTCATCCCCGCCACTGAATTTTCTGACTTTGAAACAAAATAATTGAAATCCCCGTCATAAAAAATATAAGAATATCAATCTTCATCGAGTTTTAATCCGTTATTTTTATCCCCGCTGGCTGAAAAAGACCTACCAGGTCTCTGGGAAGGGGGTGTATCATGCAAATCTCATACAAATATTGCCCAAATTTTGTCCGGTTATAGCAGAGAAACTTTTAAACTTAAAGTTTCGAAGGGACTAAAGGTCATTTTCCCAAAAAAAATGATGATTATTATCTTTCTTACACATGATTTCGAAGAAATTTGAAACTGTTCTTTTCAAAATTTTATCATATCCCCGACAGTGACGTCAAAAGGTGTAGGGAAGCTGTAAAAATCTGTTCAAACTTCAAATTTGAAACAAAGTACATATATAAATTTAATTAAATTATCTATCTGGTATGATGATGAGAGTAAAAAGAGAAAAAGATTTAGAAGCTTTATCTTATTCATCAAAATTTTTCCGACACATTTTGATGATAAAAATCTGCTTAGTAAGTAATGACGTCATTCTAATATTTAATATAAATTCAAGAAATCATTGGTGTACATTTTTCAACATGGTGGCTCCGTTTCATACAGAATCGGTCCCTAAGATTTTGTTGTTACGATTTCTTTAATATGTTTTATCGATCTAAGAAATAGCAGTGTCACTGTAAGCAATCTTTATCATCTGAAATGAAATAAAAATCTCATGCTTTTAGTCTTAATTTGTTCGTAGGTTTTCAACCTGATATTAGCAATGTTGCTTTTCATTCAATCAATGGTGACAATGACAATTTTTCGATAGCGGTACAATATTTTTTGGCATTTTTGCGATTTGATGGGAAAAAGTTGACGTGATGGTGCGATGATGGGATAGTCATAGGCATAGTCTTTTGCTTGTGTAATATGATAGTATAGTTGAATGATTGATCTGAATTCTCTCATGGTTTCGAGGAGGTTTAGATACGTTGAAAATTCAATCCTAATTATTTCATCCTCCTATGTGATAGAATTACTTGACGTCGGTCTTGACGTTTCGTGTTAGATGGGTTGATTTGGCAAGAGCAATGCTTACTTTGCCAGATTAAAGAACAAAAATACTTAAGTGAAACTGTACCCTAGTTTTTTATAGTGGTCAAGATCTTGGGGAATGCGCAATTGCATTTAAGTCGAATAAACTTGGAAGTCAGAATTGCGTTATTTCTTGAGACAAAGGGATATTGCATTGTACGCAAGTCAAAATTTCATAAGTGATCTGTCCAAACTAATGATTGAAATTTGATCAAATTTCTAAGTATGAGCTATCAAATCAAACATTATATATCATAAAAGTCAACAAATCTCTATTAGAAATGACGTGCAGGGGAATTTATGAATATTTTTCAAAATATGATTGACTTTGATAAATAAACAGAGAACATTGATTTAAAACCCACGTTTTTGTTTCTCCTACTGAATTCATTTATAAATGCTGATGAGGTATTATTGCAAATAGATCTTGTTACTCTGATCCTGGTTTTTTGTTATGTAAGCTTGAAGAGACATATGTGGTGGCTACAAGAGTATTTAATGTGACTAATGCACTGTTTTTAGAGTTTGGCAACACAATGATAATGATTTATTCTTCACCTGCTTTACCAGTGTTTGAACAGCTTAACAGGAACTGAAACTGGTAATATCTATTGTAAAGTATATTCCTGGTGAGAAATCCTGTTACAAAAGTTGTGAGTCGTAAGTGAGTTCAATTAAATAATAGACAGCTTCAGGCTTTTGAGACATTAACTCTTTAGGAGTAAGGAATAACAAGTTTTACACTGGAAACATATCCATTTACTACTTAGACTAGAGTCTACTTCTGACCGCTGAACTTTGTTTTTTTGATGATTTTGATGGCGAGTCCAGTGAAGACTAGAGGATATCGTCATCTTGATTTTTTTTTCAAAACAATAAAATATATTCTAAAATCCTATCAAAGCTATGAAAAGATAATAAAAACTCAAAAATACCTCCAAACTTTGATCCCTTGGTCAGAGTTTTCTGTTTGTTTTTCGCTAAAAAGGGACTGGACCTAGTGGCATGTATTTGCCAACACCTCAAGCAAAGCTAAAAAATGGAGTCTGCCAAATTACGCCGGGCCGCTTATCAGCGCCAATCAGGCTATCAAAAAGCTAAAAGTGGCTCCCGGGCTATGTACTACAACGAAACCTTGTTTGTAAGTGCAGTCTGGAATTGATGAAGTCAGCACGAGTTATATTTTGAAGATACTAATTTTTATCATGTTAAGTGGTTGCATGACAGGTTACAATTATTGTATTGATGATTTCATAACATGGAAATCGGTAAATAACATAATTTCAATGATAATAAAGAGATTATGGAGTGGAATTCTGTCAATGGCTTAGTTAAATTTGCTTCCATGGAAACAGAGAAAATTCATATTTAGATAATCAGAGACTTAAATTCAAAAGAAGCTTCAGAAAGACTTTACAAAACATTTGCCTTAGTTGATTATGATAAGCCCCTTTTAACATTATCAAATTCTCCTCTGAGTTTGAAAATTATTTATGTTGAAAGTTTGTTTGTATGTGAAGGACCTTTTAGTGAGGTATAGTAGACGATTTTTAACCTGTTTGGTCTCGTATTCGAAGGTTTTTACTTGAATGGGCTTTTCCAGAAATAGTCCGTGCCCCCCTCCCCTGTTGAGGATATCGGGCATCCAGGGAGTTAACGATTTTTGTTCAAAAGTGGATATCCAGGGGGTTAAATATCTACAAGGGAGCGGATATCCAGGGGTAGAGGTGTCTTTTCAAGTAAAAAATACGATATCCAGGGGTAATAGAGGATAGATATCCAGGGGGTTGAGCATATTTTTAAGAGTGGATATCCAGCGGGGATCTTTACTAAAGTCTATTCACGATAAGTGTGCACTCTTTTTTCATTTACCTATAACTTTTGAAGGAATTCTTCAATCTTTATAAATTTGGTATCATTGGAAAGATATTAGTGAGTGAAACAATTTGAAATAAAAAAGTCTTTAAAAAAATTCTAAAAATGAAGATGAAAATGAAGAAGAAAAAAATGAAGATCTTGTAGAAAAGTGCTATAACTTTCATTTTCACTGGAGTGAATCCTTAATCATCGAACGTCATCACTGTGAAAAAAATTCTCAAAAATAATCATTCAGTCAAAAGATATCAAACAAAGTTATAAGCTGATTGACGTCTAAAAACGCTGTTTTCTGCAGTTTTTTGCTGTTTTTTGGGGTCAATCACTTATTAACTTTGTATCATAACTTTATATTGAATAAATATTTTAATGAAATTTCTTCACAGTGATGATCTCCTAAGATCAAAGAATCTCTCCAGTGAAAATGAAAGTTATAGCACTTTTCTACAAGATCTTCATTTTTTTCTTCTTCATTTTCATCTTCGTTTTTAGAATTTTTTTAAAGACTTTTTTATTTCAAATTGTTACACTCACTAATATCTTTCCAATGATACCAAATTTATAAAGAACGAAGAATTCCTTCAAAAGTTATAGGTAAAAGAAAAAAGAGTGCACACTTATCGTGAATAGACTTTAATAAAGTAGGATATCTGGGGGGTTCGATACTTCGAATAATCAATATCCTCAACAGTGGGGGTGAATTTTGGTTGATTCTAAACCACCACTGTCACAATTTGTCCGAGTGACTTTGAGAGGTAAACCACTCAGTTTTTAAAAACTTAAAACACCCCCTTCTCACAGATCCGGTCGGATTTTTTTCAGCCAGTGAGGATAGAAATAACGGACCTTAACTCGGTGGGGGTTGATATTCACATAGTTTTTATGGCTTGGGATTTAAATTTCTTTGTCATCAAGTCAGAAAATTAAGTGAGGATGGAAAAAAGTAAATATTTTGCGGCGAGAATTGGTTTATTTGATTATTTTCAGTGGGAATAAAAGCCAGAGTATAATTTTCCACCGGGGACGATATTTTGCCCAATTTTTCCAGTGGGAAGCATTGGGTCTGTGAGAAGGGGTGTTTGGACTCATGGCAAAGGAGCAAAACCATTTCTTTAATTAGTTTTCAATATTTCCTACTACATGGTCGATTTTCATGGAGTCCACACGTATATTTCTATTTCATGTCCTTTAAATTAGTTAAGCCTGGCTATACCAAGATTTAGCATTTAGTTGGATTCTTCTATTTTTCTTTGAGATTGAGCGGGAGATTGAACCATAGATTTATCAAGGCCGAAGGGCTAGATGTCGTGCTTTGGCTGAAAAGTGTGCTGAGGTTAGGTAAGAAAGCCTACCTAGGTCATGTGACATTACAATAGAATTTCAGTGCTTGACCAATAAGAAGCTTCGCAGGTTTTCGAGAACAATAGCAGCAATATTGTTTTGCAATATTTACTTTTGTTTGCTTTGAAGAGCCTAAACACGACATCTAGCCCTTCAGGCTATACAGAGATCTGTGGATTGAACATGCAGCCCACAGATATCTGTAAAGCCCGAAGGGCTAGATTTGCAGCTTTGTTCAAAAAGTGAAGCTCATCTTTGGAAGGATTTCCTACCAGAGTCATGTGACTAAAATATGCAATTTCACCGGTTTGAGAGATGTGAAATAGTGTTTTTAGCCTACGTTTTTTGATCTCACGCTCCGAAAACAATTAAAATGCTAGATCCTATCCATCGGCACGAAATTTAAAAAGTCAAATTTTTGCTTCACTTTTTTTTGCTGGAGAAAGCTTAAAGTTGCCTATCTAGCCCTTCGGGCTTAGATATCTGTGATGCAGCCTAGTTTTGAACAGCTAGCCTGAATAAGATAGAAAAAATTTAAATTCAAATTTAATTATTTCATTTTTTTTGAACAGATACAAAAAATTATTGATCAATGATGGTAAAGACCTGATTCAATTGAGACTCAATATGGAAGAGAATGGATACCATTTTATCCAGAGAACCAATGGAAGCACTATCAGTGAAACTTTCACTTTCCCACCATTCAAAATAAAGCCTGGATACGCAAAAAGAGACTTTACAGAACCGTACAGAATCATCTATATAGTGATTTGTTCGATACTCGCTCTAATATCAATCGTTGGGAATATCACGCTGGTCACTGTTATATCTTCGAGACATAAATTGAGGACCGCTACAAATTTATTGCTCCTAAGCTTGGCTACAGCTGATTTATTAACGTCAGTAGTTTATACGCCCTTATACCTTGAACGCTTTTACAATCAAAATGCAAACAATTCGCATCCGAAACTATGTTTGTTACGGAAATATTTTTTTATTGTTACAGCTTCAGGATCGTTGATAAGTTTAGCTGTGGTGAGCTTTGACCGTATGTTTGCTATAGCCTACCCGTATAAATATGAGAGATGGATGACGAAAAGATTGGCTTGTATTGTTATCTGCATCGTCTGGTTCTGGACTATTTGCTTCAATTCAATCACTTTTCATGACTTCTTACATTGGGGACGTATTTTATCAACATGTGTTGGAGGCATACCGAGAAAACTTTTTCTTATCATAGGCCCTCCAGGGTTTTATATACCTGGAATTACAATCGTGGTAGTGTATATCAAGATTTATTTGGTTGCTAGGAAACTGAATATAAAAGTTGAACATGACTGCAAACTATCTGTTTCCTCGAATGAGATCTTAATGACTGATTTATCAAATTCGAGTAATCACTTGTATTTGACTCCACCACTTTCCCAAAAAAAGCTTGGAATCAGAAGGACTTCTTCTTTACCTGTTATCAAAGCTTTTACCGGAGATATCAACAATAGCACGCGTGATGCTAACAAAACTTCACTTCCTTTTCTCATGAGTCATACGCTGAGCACTCCAACCTTGAAGCCACGCTCTTCTTCAACTCTGATAAGTCAAACATTGCACGGAGGAAAGGAGACTATTCGCAAGGTTAAGAAATCGATCAAACGAGACATTCGGACTGTGAGAACGATAGCAATGCTAGTCGGATTCTTTCTAGTCTGTTGGATGCCGACCGCTGGTTTTTACATTTACATCAACATTATGGGGTCTAGCGGAACATCTGTCAGCCAACAAGTTTTGCTTTGTTACGAGATATTCATGGTATTGACTTTTGTTAATAGTGCGCTGAATCCGTTTCTTTACACTTATCGGAATAAAGAACTTCGGAAAGAAACTATGAAATTTGCCAGAAAACTTTTTAGGATTGGCCGTTAATTAAAATATTTCAAGAATATCCTAACTCATTTTAAATGTTTAGGAGATTCATTATTACTATTTTTTTCTGAAAGCACGACAAGTTTAAATTTACTCGTTCTGCAGACATTATATTTTTGTTTGATCTATTTCCCAGGGAATTTGACCCGTGAACCAGAGAATCAGATGAAATCGAATTGTTTTTTTTATTTTGTGTGATGCGTGATAGGAACTAATTTGAGACGTGTGACTTTGACTTACTTGACTTAAGTGCATAATCCCAAGGGGATCTTTGCACACTTCTTGGAGACAAACTCTTTCCACTTTTCTCTGTCACGGGCACGGCGCTCAGCAGTTAGAAGTGGAATCCATGTGTCTTCTCGGATTAGATCGCTCCATCTTTTTGCGGGACGTCCATGTATTTTTTTTTTTAAATCACGCTTAAAAGCCATGTGCACATAGTTGATATTGGTGTCTCCATTTGCGATGTGACCAAACCAGTTCATTCTCCTCCTTTTGACTTTATCAAGGATATCCATCTTGACACCAAGAGTACGCTTTAAATCTACTATTTTCGTTTTGTCGATTCTGCGTTTCCCAGCCATGATTCTGAGGCAGTCCTTTTAGAAGACTGAAAGTTTTGACATATCTTTTTTCTTTAAAGACCAAGTTTCACAGGCATATATTGCTATTGGTATGATGAGTGCGTAGAAGAGTCTCGATTTGATTCGTAGAGAAAAGTCGTTTCTTGACCATACATTTTTCTTTAGTTTACCAAAGGCAGCCGATGCTTCTTAACACATCATCGCTGACTTCAGGCACAACATATCCGAGAAAGATGAATTTGGCAACGTGTTCAACTTCTTCTCCAACAATGAATAATGAGTCAGTCTCATTGACCTTGTTGTACCCTGAGTATCAGCGGTTGAGTCTTAAATGTAACATTAAAAGAAAATATCAACCTCTGAAGACCAAAAATAGAAATTCTATCGCGCATGTGTCAATCTAATCACTGTAGAAAGAATCAAAGATGAAGAGAAAATATTAACATATCAATGTCTAGCAGACTGTATCAGTATACATGTTTACTATTGCCGAATTCCCCAGAAACCTCTAAGCATGGAATTATTATAGACACTGGAAAAACAACGAGCTGATTTTTGCCAATTTCTCATGTACAAGCCTTGTCCGCAGTAATGACATTATTGTTCACCCTCCTTCCACCATTAAATGATTTTTCGTAGCATTTTAATTGCATTTCTCATCAAATTACACTTATCCAATTCCCAAATGAGACTTTAAGTTCTCCTTCGAGATTCAAACTCATCTAGTTGATTACCAATTATACGTCGTTATGACGTTTTAAATTTTGAGAAAGATGCAAAAACATGTTATGTATAAGAAATTGAACATTGACACCAGAAATTTTTAAATTTCACCCTCAAAAAATCCACCGTGCCACTACCTGCCACCAAAAGATTTTTATACCACAGTGGAGCTATGAGACTCACATCTAATATATGTCAATCTCAACTCTTCTCAGAGAAATATTGAAAAGATATTCCCAATTTAAAATTTCGTGTCATTAGAAGCATTTTGTTTGATTTTATTCTTCTGGTGATTTTTTTCTCACACCAGATTTCATAAATTTATCCGTTTGATATTCTAGCATTTATTTTCAAACTTTTGGCAAGCAAAAGTAGGAATAGAAAAAGTTAGCAGAGAACTTTTTAGAAATAAGAGTATTAATTATTTTTCAAAATCAGAGTCCTTCGAGCCGCCATGACAGTTGTCCTTTGCGGACAAATCCTGTACATTGATTGTTTTCTGAAACAATAAAAAGACAATACTTCGATCTCCACCGTTCCATTCGATGTTTATCTAGAGTCTCTACATGATTCCCAAATGTATAAAAGTAACTACTAAACTATTAATTATAGTAATGCTACTTTAATGGAATCGAAATAATAGCCATATCTTTATGTTACGATTCTCTATCACTGACTCTTTTTAAAAAGTATTGATGACATTTTTTAGTTGTGTTTTCAACGACGGGAATAAGAATATCAACTTTGAACTTCATCCAAGATCTTGTCGGTTGATCTTGTCAAGGATTGTCGTTAAGGTTACTTTTCTCTGCCTTGATTGCGCGCTGAATAGAATCTGAATACACCTTTTCGACCGTAGTCGCGCGGGCATTTTTTTGTCCGCTTTATCCCACTAAAACCGTCCCAATCCTTTTTTGACGCATTTTTCTACTGTCTATTGATGCGAAAAAAGGACTGGGACGGTTTTAGTGGGATAAAGCGGACAAAAAAAATGCCCGCGCGACTACGGTCGAAAAGGTGTATTGGTCGGCACAGGTCGTGTGCTTTTCACGGTAACCTTGTTGGGTTCCCAAAAAAGGCTTCAAATTTTATACAACCGCCTTTTGAACCGCAAATAGAACACGAATTCAAATAAGGTTCTTAACCGAGAGGCGGGTTACAGAAGAGTACTAGGGTTAGAGAATGTCGTGTATGTGCGCACTAGACCTCTTAAATCCGGCTTTTAAGGAAAACTAAAATTCTAGCGAAGTAACAACCTTTAGAAAGATTTTTCATAATTTTCATAATCTTCGTAACCTTAAAAAGATCCAAATTGGGAAAGAACCCAACACTTAGAGAAACCTTTTGACTCTTAGAGATCTGGGGGGAGGTAAAAAACCCACCCTTACCGTGTGGAGTGTTCCCAAGCTCCTATTTTTGCCTAGTAAATAACCAAGTTAGTTTGCGCCTTGAAGGTTTCTTTTCCCTACTGTCTATTGTATATTAGGGAAGAACGCCATTTCCTTCTCTGGATTTCTCTATTCACCCGGGAACCTTCTCTTTAGTTGCTAAACATCAAGCAGGGAGACCTCATGTACTTATATGGACTCAGAAAATTGGACTTGTTTTCTGTTCATTTCAACATGTCGCATAATACCTTAAAAATGAAAAAAGAACTGGCAAATAGCATCGGCTATAAATGTCTCACAGAGCTAGGCAAGTCCAGGGTAACACGGCATAAGCAGCCATCGGCTAGGAAGTATGAAATATCTGTTCTTCAGGCCCCTTTCTCCTGGAAAAAAAAACTATCTGTTCTGTATCCTGGGCTCTCCTAGATTATATCATCTGTTCTGGGAAAAAATGGGACTCCTGGAAAATGTATATCTGTTCTCTATCAAATGAGGTGAAATAATATTCAAAGAGTGCTCGATAAAACCAACCAGGATTAGAGCTTTTTTAATCAAAAATATCTGGATAAGCATTTAATAAGCAATAAGCATTTAATATACCAATGTACGGTAAAATCCTCCCCAGACGATGAGGGTGTTAACTACATCGGCCTTACCGAAAATACCTTCAGAACGAGATGGAACCAACATAAACATACTTTTAGGTATGAGGAAAAAGAGAATTCCACTGAACTTTCAAAGTACGTATAGAAACTACAGCGCAAAAACATTTCACCCCTGTTATCCTGGAAAGTCATCGATCACGCAAAACCCTATTCAAATGGGGCAAATCGTGCAACCTTTGTATGACCGAAAAGTACCACATAATTACTTCCAAAGACAAACTTATAAACAAAAGAACCGAACTAATCTCCACGTGCCGTTATACAGGGTGTCCCTAATAAAAGTATCGAGTTTCAACATGCGATTGAGTAAAAAAGTTTGTGTGTGTTATCGCTAAAATATAAAAACGTTCTCCTTCACATAGGCTCATTACAAAAGGTAGTTGCAACGTATAAATTAATCGTAATGACAAAGAAAAAAGAGGGAGAGCTTAAAATACAATTTTGTCAATACACACTTAAAACTTTCTACTCAATCGCATGTTCAAACTCGATACTTTTATTAGGGACACCCTGTATGAGCAAATTATTTTTAAAAAACTTTAAAGATGTCCCTCTGGACACATTCGATGTCCCTCGTGACAATTCATAGTTTTACGATTTTATCACTTTTTATCACTTTTTTACGACTTTTTAATCAGCATTTTACCAATTTTGTAAGATATGTTTTCACACAGCTTTTTTTTTAGTTACATCTGATGATTGCTTAGAGCATGAAACTCCGAATTATGGATTTTTAAATCTTTATATCTGTTCTCTAGAAATATTATGCTCCTGGAAAAATATAACAGCTATTCTCTAAGAAAGTTAAAATGCTCCTAGAAAATGAGACCTTTTAAGAAAATTATGAAGCTCCCTAGAAAAAAATCTGGCATACCTGGTTGTGTTTTTCACAATTTAGCTCCTGGATTTTTTGAACAGATTGTCCGCTGGAAAATTTTATGTGTTTTTCCTTAAAGTGTGTTCCTGGATTTTAAGAACAGACGTCTTTAAGGCGATCCCTGGATTTTACCTGGGTGTTTTGTGGAAAGTCTCTCCTAGATTTATCCATAAAATATACTCTCCCGGAAAAAAAGAACAGTTATTTCAATAAAAATCTGCCGGCGGCTGCTCTTGACACGGCTCAGAGTAATGTGATACATCAATCCAAAAAATACTAATTAGATGATATACTTTTCTTTTATTAATTATTGTAGGATGACAATCTTATTTTAAGAGAAGTCAACTTGATCGAGGATTCATTGGCTATCCAACAAGACATGCACAAACTTGAAAAGTGGTCAAATGACTGGCCATTAAGATTTCACCCAGATAAGTGCCACGTTCTCACTCTTGGCCCCCTCTTGGTACTAACTTAAAGGTGAACAACTTGAACATGTTTTTGTTGAAAAAGATCTCGGTGTTGTGATAGACTCTGACTTATCCTTTGAAGAACATATATCAAAACAAGTGAAAAAAGAAAATTCCATTCTAGGAGTCATCAGAAGAGGTTTCGAAGACCTAAGCCTTAAAACTTTCTTCACTGTGTACACAACCTTTGTCCGGCCTCATCTCCAGTATGCCCAATCTGTATGGTCACCAAAACTACTAAGGACATCAACTTAATTGAGGGCGTTTAACGACGTGCCACTAGGATGGTCAGAAGTTTAAGTAATCTACCATGCGAGCAGCCTACGAAAACTTGCCTTCTCTCGAATTCAGAAGACACTTTGGAGACATGGTTCAGATCTACAAACACTTGCACTTCTACGAAAAGGGCACCACAGTTGAAAATTTTATTCGCAGGGTGCATCCATCTCGAATTTCACGATTACGAACTGATACAAAACTTTGCAGACGATGGATTCAGAGGTGTCCAGACCAAGTCGTTTTACTATCGATGTGTGACAGCATGGAACCAGCTACCAAAAGAGACTGTTAACGCTACTAGCATCAAAGCGTTCAAGGAAGAACTAACCAAGGCATAGATGGAACATCCATTGCGCTACGAATCAAGAGCTTTGTAATTGTAGATAATAGATCGGTTTAGAGGCCCTTGTGTGTCTGGACTGTAAATTTTCATAAATAAAAAAAAAAAAAAACAATAAAAACTCCCCTTACACATGATGCAATCGTGACAAATTACAGTGAGTGCTATAGTAACTAGCCATAACTTTCATTAAGGTGCCACCGCAGCAAAACGAACACATAGAGTTGAATTTGCATTCAAAAGGAATGATCTTAGCCCTACAGTAATTTTTGTTAAGACTGACCTCTCATCTGAGACAAAATTCTTTCAAATGCTAACAAATGTGTCAATGGAGTGATTTACAGTCTACTTAGAGTGACATCCGTGCCTTGTCTTACACGTTTTTTATAAGAACAATTTCATAAGAATACGAGGCTGAAATTTGGCCAAAACCTAAGAATAAATTAAGAAGAATCTGAACCTCAGATTTCAGAAATTACTGAGAAGTACATGTTTCCATTTTAATTAATATTGACATTTAAGGCTGAAAAAACTCTATAAATTTAGAGCAGCCCAGCCAGAATCATATGACTTACTGGTTTTTCCTATAAAAGCTTATATTTGAAATACTGCTCTTCATATGTTATTTACTATTACACGTTTAGCAACACAACTGTTCAAGTAATAGTAATTTTTTAACCTATGAAGAGCGCTTAATAACTACTTGTGGTATAAAAAGGGAATTTCCCAGAAAAGGGAATTTCCTTAGATTCATTTAACTCTCCAGGGATAAGAAAAAGACAAACTGATATTTCAAAATGAGTAATTAGATCAAAATAACTCCGGAAAAGTCTTTTTGATGATGATAAAACAATAGAGAGACCGTAAGATAAGAATGCTACCGTTAAGCGGAACTAAAATACTGAAAAACGCGCGCAAAATTATGAGATGTTTTCCCAACTTCCTTATGCGTGAAGCTATGAATGCCATCCTCAGAAGCTTTAGGCTTCTTCCGGTGGCAATTATTGATGATCATCATACTTAGGATATCTCCCTCTTGATTAACTTCACATCCAAGACCTCTTTTTAGCTCTAAGCTCTAATCTCTTACCTCACTCAAGTCATATAACTATAATATCCAAGTATCTAGAATTTATGCCAGAATCCCATCTACCTATATTTTCTATTTAATTTTAATTAACCTATTTCCTAGCAAAAGCCTTTTTTTTCGCTCAGCTGAACTATAACACTCAATACACAATTTCCAGCAAATTCTTTTGTCTTTGCAAGCCTTATTCTCTAAATTCAATTACTTTTGCAATAATCTCTGATAATCTCTGTTTTTTAAGTCATTTATTTTAACCCAGTTAACTTTAAGAATATATTTACCGTATTACTTCGAATACACGCCCCCTCGAATAAACGCCCCTCTTAAAAGGAAAATTATTTATTAAACGCCCCCCAAATAAACGCCCCCTTCGAATGAACGCCCCCTCAAGGGCAGGGGCGTTTATTAGAAGAAACTTGTGACTTTAATACTTCAATACCAGTGTTGATTGGGTTTGAAAAAGAAAATTTTAGTCATTTCTTGTAGCCAGAGCAGTTTTCGATGCAATTTTAGTCTTTGAAACAAAGAAATTTTGCAATAAAATCCTGATAAAGAACCAAAACAAAGGGTATATTTGCTCTAAATATTCGACTTTAGACTAAAATAATTTAATAAACGCCTCCCTCGAATAAACGCCCCTCCAAAAATCGAAAAATTAAATAGACGCCCGGAAATACGGTATTTGCTAATAGTCGAAATGATTATTTATATTTTATTATCTTAAAACGTACATCCTGTGCCCAAGTTCAGGAGTTGCCATAAAGCCATTATGGTAATAACCGGGAGGGCACATTGCTATACATTGTATTTTATTATCTTATTATTTTTTTAAACTATTTTTTTATATAGTAGGTCCACATTAATGCTTGTAGCAATGACTAATAAATTTTAGTCCTTCTTGACCAAATAAAATTCACATTACATTACATTACATTACATTACATTGGATCTTAGTCCTAAGCTTCATATCCGCTAGTATAGAAGTTAGTAAAATAATAGTCAAATGAATTGTATGGTGTTGGCTTACTAAAACTAAAAAAAAATGAAATGTTAGTTAGCGCTGGTAGAGGAGGAATCTTGCTTGTGATTTCCTAGTATTCCTTATAATCACCCTATTTCACACTTAAGGACTCTGACCATGGTAAATTTTTTATATTTGCCACCTAAATATTTTCACACCTTCAGCATGATGACATTTCTGACAGTAAGGTGTCACAAAAATTGACACTTTTCCAATACAAATTTATTTTCAATGTCAAATATATCGTTTAAACCGTAATTTATTGAAGATTTAGGATAAAATTTTTTAAACTCAGGGAACTTTTTGTAAACCCTTTGTTAGAATACAATACTGTTTATAAGAACAAAGGAAATCTTCGGTTTTTGCTCACTTTAGGCATGACGAGTGACGTCAATAAAAATTTTTTTTGGCAAAAGTTATCTTACGTCCCAAGGATCTTATGTGCCAAATTTCATCCAAATAGACCCACTAGATCAAAAGTTAAGGGGTGGTACAGGAAAAGCCACCCCCCTAGTTCTGAACCGCCCCTAAAAGCCTAGATTGAATAGGATTAAGGGCTTTAAGTTAAAGAGACTCTACTGCATTAGCTTATAGGAATCGTGTCTTTAGTACATGATATTCTTCTACGTCACTTGTCAATTTAGATTATAAGTTTTATACAAAGGTAGCAAATAATTCTTGAATTCCCAAGCGAATTCAAGATACAAAGTCTTCCTTAAAGGGAGATCTGCCCAGAGTTGTGCATTCTCTTCCCCTTTAAAGTGAATAGAAAGTAGCATGTAACATATGCATGAATCCTATGAAATAGGCTAACAGAGCAAACAAAAAAGAATTATCATATAAAATAAAAATATAAAACCCTAGTATGAATCAATAATCATATTCAGCCGTAGTAAAATTTTTCTTCAAGTCTCAAGATTATCCCCATCGTCTTCCACGTCTTCCCCGTCCACGTCCACGTCGACCTCTGCGTCCACGTCTTCCACCACGGCGTCCTCTTCTACCTCCACGACGTCCACCTCTTCTGTTGCGTCTGGATCGACGTCCTCCACGTCGAGACCTTCTAAACGAACGTCGAACTCGACGGAAGGTTCGACGTACTCGGAAACCAGTAGCACGGCGAAATTTCAAGGCACTTGCTGCACCAACAAGCAATCCACCAACTATGGGATCCTTTTGCACTATTTATAAAAGAAAACTTTTTATTTTAGGAACAGCGTCTTTTAATAAAACAGGCAATATTTGGTTTTTGAAAATGTGTCCTATTACAATGAATTTAGCAATTTTCCTCGAACTGGCTTTATTATCAAATCATTTACTTTCTGGCTTTACAAAATTTATTTATTGTGAGAAAAATATTCTTTTGTTTTGTCTTTTTCTAAGAAAGTGGAAATAAGCTTATGTAGATTGTGTTCGAGATATTCGAAAGGATCTGAGCCCCTTTTTCTACTAGATGGTATTTTCCTATTTGACCTTCCAAAGCTTTCATTACCTTTAATGCATTATCTGTGTCGGTAATTTGAACCTCGCGATCATTTCTTTCGTCATCGTCATCGTCATCGTCATTGTCATTGTTATCCACGTCGTCTTCATTTTCTTCTTCATTATCATCATCATTTTCTTCTTCTTCATTTTCTTTATCATCATTTTTCAAATCTTCTTCTTGATCTTCTTTGTCCACGTTTGTGATGGGATCTTCGACATTTTCAAATCTCAATCTGGACGCAAGTTTGCCGTCATGCCATTTTTCATTTGCATTTTGGTTAGCTAAGTAAAACAAATCATGACTTTGAAAATTAATTACTTCAACATAAAATCTAGATGAGAGCAGTCCGCAATTTAACCTCCCGAACAATTGTAACTTTTCTGGAAGGCAACGTAAATGAGTAGTTCAAATGGCCATTATCCGTTTATTATTGGTTAAGAGAGAAAAATTGAATTAAGGAATACCTTTTGCAGCTGATATGAAAAAACAAAGTAATACCAAGCAAAGAACTTTCATCTTTCACTTTCTTGGTTCTCGCACTAGTAAATCTTCCTCTTGATATATAGTTCAATATTGAACAAATTTTGAACTCCTTTGGTGATCTTCAGAATTGAATGATTCTTAAAAGCCTTTTCCTCTCTTTTTATAGCCATGCCCTCTATCTTAATTCAAGCATTCGAAACTTTTGTCAGGGGATGAAATGAAAGAAATACATTGTACTTGGTATTATTGTCGTGTCAAAAGTTTCTTGAATCTTTTTTTCCAAAAACGACTCTCGCTATTGTGGTTTTCCCTAAATAGTTTCTATATTAACAAAGGATTCCTCACATTTCTTTTGATGATTGTTAAGTGCAATTATTTCTAATTTAACGACCAATTTGGATGCTATCAAAGAATTACTTGACTTTTCGTTTTAATCGTTCTAAAAGTAGGAACTTTTTAAAATATTTCATGTAGGCGTACAGAATATCGATTTTCGGTTCAGTATCGGTTTGGACCATTGTGTTTAAAGCCCCAAATAGCTAAAGAGGAATTTTCAACCTTTCTTAATCAAGAAAAAGTGAATCTATAGGATTTGCGCCGCATTTAGAATGACGTATTGAACCTAGCTCTTTCTTTGTTTTTTCAGTGGCATATTTATAGAAATCCGGCAATGGGTTTTACTTTCATCTAGCGTTTGTGTGATCAAATACTTGCTTGAAATCCATTCCCAAATCAATATTTGTATTTTTCAGGGTTTCTTTTCATGTCCATAATACAGTTGCGGCTGTTTTCTTAACGGCTTTGAAGGGTCGAAACCTTTATTAACTTCATTTTTTATGTATGGTACTAATGTTTTTCTATATCTCCATCAAATTTGTGACATTTTGGTATACAGTTTGACCGGGTTTTGAGAAAATCGACTTTCAGATTTTATTGTCCACTACCATAAATAAGCTTGACCTTAAGACTTCTTTTGGCTCTACCAATGAAGAAGAAAATAATTTTTTCATATCTAACAGAAGTATAGGTACCTAAAAAGTATAGATTTTATGACCTTAAATTCAATTGTGATTCTTTCGGTCCGAAAAACTGAATCTTTTGATAAAATTATGAATAACTTCGATGTTTACGACACATACAGCGATGATTAAAATTCTCGAAATTAGGTATTTTATATGTATGCTGTTTCAAGGGGTATCCACTAGTCTTCAATAAAGCTAATGAAATATAGTGAAAAACCATCTGACGCTAGTTAATAAATAATTGCAAAAAGGCATATTTTGATCAAAAGTTATGTCAGTCATTTTTGTCAGAATTGCTGTTGCTTCCCTTATTAAAACTGCCAAAAATTTAAACTTACAGTTTCCATGTCAAAAATGACTTTTGAGTAAAAGAAGAAGGAGAACAAGGCACAAAGACAGTTTTTTTCTCGTGTTCTTCCGCGTAAGTTAACTCGAGTGTGGAATCCAAAGAATTCTATTATGAAGAGTCCTATACTTAGTGCCATTGGAATCTGGGTGTTGGGAGCATAGATTTCTAAATCCCGAAGGGCTAAATGTCGTGCTTTAAGTCATGACAGGCATAAAAAAGTGAATATCAGGAAAAGATATTGTTGCTATTGTTTTCGAAAACCCGCAAAGCATCTGATTGGTCAAGCACTGAAATTCTATTGTAATGTGACGTGACCTTGGTGTCCCTTTGTAGGAGTTCCTACCTAACCACGGCACACTTTTCAGCAAAAGTACGCCATGTACAATCATGGTCGAAATATATTGAGATTTTAATGTATTTTAACGTTTTTCAGAATTTAAAGTTCGGAAGAGAACCCGGGGGGGGGGTATTTAGGCAAAAATGGTTTTTTCACCTTTCAAAGTCTCGGTCGGAAAAATCAATAAGTTTTAAATTAGTCTCTGTAAGGGTCGGAAAATTCAAGATTTTTAGGAAATTCTTTGATTTCCAGAGAAAAAATTGTAATAAAGTCTCTAAGGGTATGACTTTTTTCAAAAAACGAAAAAAAAGTTCAAAAAGTTTCTCTAAGGGTCGGTTTTCGGAGGTCCCGTCCGCACATACCCCTCATTCGCCAACCCTAGTACCCCCCCCCGGGGAAGAGAATTGCTTTTTTAGCACTTCTACTCTCTTTCATTGAATTTTCAATTTTAGAGGAGTTCGGTGGCTTCTAGGCTATATTTCAAGCCTTATTCGAGAAAATTCGAGCTTTTAAATTCTGAGATCCTAAGGTCCTTAGTATTAAGTCTCATATTAAAACTCAGAGTTAAAACTCTACTTCACACCTGTAGTTTAACGCGCTTGAAAATCATTTGTGGTATTTAAAATTTCTTCAGGAAATTCCTTTGTCTCAAATATTTTGTCCATGATTGTAGCCGCCCTTCAGGCATTTATAAATCTATGGTTGGGAGGAGGGCAGGCTGAAAATCCACATTTAGGAAGAGAGTACTTCTTTTTTTTACTTTGCAAAACTATGAGTTTACGTAGATAAATGGATGGTTCTTTTTCAGACCTACGAAATCCTATCCGGGTCGCTAAAATAAAAAAAGTCTTATTTTAGCTTGTTTTAAAAAGTGTTAAAAGTGCCAATAAAAGTGTCAGGACTCTCCTGCTTTAGACTTTTTACCTTAATTTTTTTTCATTCGCGAATGTCAAACGACACTCAATTGTTCTATGACTAGGAAACCAGGTACTTTGTACACGTTTCTCATATAGGAACGTTCGAATTTTTGAAGTCTTTTGCCTTTTAGTTTTTTCTTTCAAGCCTAAAATGTTCTCACAATGTTCTTATTTTTACCATTTTGTTAGTGTATATATATGTGCAATCTCTTAAAGAATGGGGTGTTTTAGAGTCTGTAAGCCTTTAGATCTTTTTAATTTGTTCTTATTGTATTTAATATTTTGGTCTGGTACAGAACATGAAAAAGTCATTTTTTTCCAACGATTAGGCAACCAATTAGCCTATCTGATCTGTTCTGTGACACGGTATTTTATCAATTATCATTATGATTGGAGATAAATTTTCAAATAAATCTTGAGCTATAAAAATGAAAAAAAAATTCAAACGGACCGTCATACTTCTCTATATTGATTTTGAGTAGTTTGCGAAAGAAACTTGGACCTACTTAGCGCCTATCCCAGTTGGCACACAACGTTGTTACAACGTTTATCTAACGTTCACAACGTCCATATAACGTTAGATGAACGTCTAAACAACCTTGTGTGCCAGCTTGGATGTTTCACGACATCTGCCCTATAGATTAGCCCTTATTTGTATAATAGATTTCAAAAAATGACAATGATAATGAAGGTTTTTTGACGACTATTTTTCCGTAAAACTAAAATCAGTTTTAAATAGTCTTCACACTGATTGTTGATCAATAAAATGACACAGTCTATTGTAAAAATATTGAGTGTGCATAGTCACATATTATATCGCACTTCTTTTAATGTGGATATATATGTTAAAAAAGATAGATATGATAAAAAATATATTTTAACTTTATAATTATTTTTGATTAAAACTTTCATCGAATCTTTAGCTACTTCTTAACTACAATCTACGCATTAAAAGTTTTTTTCAGCCCGGGGGGGGGGGGTATTAGGGCAAGATGGGTTACGGGGATGCTCCGCTGGTCAGGGTACCTTTTTTGACCTCCACGAGTCCCAGGTAGGGTCGCAAAAACACCAAAATAGAAAAATCAGTCCCTCGTAGGGTGCCTATTTTTGGAAAATTTGGGGAAAAAGTAGAAAATTTGAGAAAATTTTGGAATTTCAGTCCCATTCAGGGTCAGTTTTTTCGCAAATTTCGAGTCCCACGTAGGGTCCATTTTTCGAACCTCAGCGGAGCACCCCCGTCGGTCGACAAGGGTAGTACCCTCCCCGGGTTTTCAGCTTGAAAGAGAAGAGAAAAATCTCAGTAATTTGAGCAAAATAAAAAATGGTTTCAAATAATTTAACAACCATCATACAATACGGCCCTATTGAATTCACTTTATGTTACCAAGCATATATAGCAATTGGGTTATAGTTGGATTAACAGCGTTTGTATTGATTGTTTTACAAATTATATTTATCGTCAAGAAGAGTTTAAATCAAAGAAACACACGAGTTGGGAATTCAGCAATTTTTTAACAGGCCTTTGTATGTCTGATGGTTTAGTTGGTTTTGCAATGGTGATTATTATCGTTGTTATTTTCATTCTACCTGAACATCATATATCAACTTCAATAAATTTGATATTCTTATTCCTTGAGGGATCTTCCACTATATCCATACTGAATCTTGTAGGGATCACAGTGGATAGGCTCTGGTGTGATATGAAACCAATACAGTACCGAAACTCAAGCCAAAAATACGCTGTATGCATATGTGTATCTTTATGGGTATTAGCTTTATTGGTCATTTCTGTAGTAGTACATTTATATACGGGTGCCTCAGAAAAATCTTTGGACGTTTGGCGAGCCACTGAGGCCAAGCAAAGTCTTTTTTGAACTCAATGGATTCAGTACATGTGCTTTGCTTTGTTGTTGCTATTTGTTGATATGGCAGCCGTTGATAAAGAATAGTCATACACTCGAAAGTGGCAATAACCAAGATACAAATGAAATTGCAGAAACCTTGAAAAGACAACGGCAGATTGCTGTTAAGCCTCAGAGAAAAGAAAGTTAACGAAGATTTCAACGTTAATAATTGTAACTTTTGCAATATGCTGGTTACCTTTGGCAGGGTTGTATATTTTAGCGAGATACAATTACATTAATATGGAACACATTAAGTTGATTATGATTTTCCAGTTGTTGGCAACTTTGTAATCGGCTTGTATTTGGGTACAATGAAAAAGCGAATGGAACGTCTATGTTATGGAGTGAGAAGTCAATGCTAAACTCAATAACTATTATTATTTTTATCAATACACCAAGACATTTGAACATTTGATACCTTCTTTGTCCTAAAAAAGGTCTTGAGTTCTCAGTTATACTTTTTTCAAAAAATATACTAACCCTTCGAGCATCTTCCTATTTTTTCGCTTTTTTACTTTTTTACTAAACATCTTGGGGCCTCAAGCCTCCCCTTAAAATTTTAATATTGACAAATGCTATGACCTTGAAATTTTGACCAGTGATATAGATAATTGAAAATGATGTACAAAATTTTGGTTCGGCCACCTGTCTAATTAGTATTTTACACACCAGAATGTAAACTTGACCAAAATCATGTATTGACTGATTGACTCGTTCGATTTGGCTGAATTTGTTTCTGAAGGCTGTTTTGTAAAATTATAGAGACTAGTAGCAGAAAAAATTCCTTCCCTTGTGTATTTGGTACCCTTCAAGATGCTCAAAGGGTTAAGAAGATCAATGATGAAATGGAAGAAAATCATTTTCCACCACTTTATCAAAAGTTGGTATGTTCGAACATTCATTTGACATTTCTTTCCTCTTTTGACTTAAAAATGGTAAAACTAGTCTTCAAAGGTGTCTTTTTGACTCCCTCGTCTTTCTACGCCCCCAAAAGAATTGGCATCTGTCCCCCTGTGGTATATTCATGCTACTACCTTATTTCTAAAAGAAGTAATTGTTTGCTTAGTTGATAACGTTTATGAAAGAACACGAAAAATTACATTTTTTTGTGCTTTGTTCTTCAATCAATGGCTCAAAAGTAATTTTTGGCATGAAAGCTTTAAATTTATTTTTTGAAACTTGTATCTGAATTATTTAAATGAGGTCTTTAAAAGAACACCGCAAATAAATGAAAAGCAAAATTCATTCCGACAAAAATGACTGAAATATCTTTGATTAAAACACCTTAAAATAAGAAACTTTTCCAATTTGAAAGGAGGTATGAAGGGCCCCCATGAAGCTTTGTTGTAAGCGTACGAGACTTTTCAATACCGATATACCGATGGATATTTTGTTCAAATACCAGTACCCATGTTATTCTTACTTTCCTTTTTTTGGAGTAAACTTCTAATTTATCGATGCCCCGAAATCATGTTGTAACACATTTTTCCATAAAAAAACATTAATAAAACTATGTAACACACATTGGGCTGGGGCTGAAATAAAAACACATTTCACAATTTCTCAGTAGGCTGAAATTTTAGGGTCATTTCCCACCATGGACGAAATTTTGATCAAGAAGGTATTACAATAATTCCAGTTAAGTTGGGTTCCCACCGGGTCTGTGAGACAGAGGTTTCTTCTTTGTTGAAAATTACTATCAACGATGATTTTGAGATATTTTGTACTTTTTGAGCTTCGACAGTTTTTCTTAGTGATAATTGACCAAACTTACTGAAATACCCAAATGAAAATTGGTGTTTCATCAATAACAAGTTGCCCTTGTCTTGAAATATTTTTCTTGACACCAACCCACTGATCCAAAAACGACTAAAAATGTATAAATTGTCGTTAGATTAGAATTAATTGCACTTAATAATTACTTTTCAAAATTACTTTTACGTAATGATAATTTCTGTGAGAGAGCCTTTGTTAATAGAAACAATTCAGGGAAAACCACAAATGCAAGCATTTTTGAAACGAGACTTTTTGAAGAAATTTTTGACACAACAACAATAATCCCAAGTACACAATGTATTTCTTTATCTTTCCACCCCCCCTGACAAAAGTTTCGAACACTTGAGTTGAGTTGGAGGGCATGGCTATAAAAAGAGGAGAAAGGGCTTTTAAGAATCATTCAATTCTAATGACCACCAAAAGAGAGATATCCAAAGGAAGATTTATTACTGCGTTAACCAAGACAGTAAAAAATGAAACTTCTTTGCCTGGCAATACTTTGTTTTTTCATATCAACTGCAAAAGGTATTCCTTATTTTATTTTTTCTCTCCTATAGGCGATATCAATTGTATTAGTTGTTTTACGGGCCCAACCGACCCTGAAATTCCAAAAATCGAAATAAAAATAACATTGCTTTACAGACTGTCAAAGTTTTGGTAGTTTTTGAGAACTTTATGTTCAATTTTTCATTTTATCCTTGAACTCGAACTTTCTGTGTCTTTTTACTTTCTATTTCGCATTTTTGTTGTTGTTTGTGCTACCTTTTTAGGAGATTTTATTGGTCAAATTCTACTTTTGTCTTTATTCTTTCGCCGACCGACTGACCATCTTTATCGGGAAGCTTGGCCCGTAAAACAACAAATTAATTTGGCCTCGCCTAACCAACAATAAACTGAGCATTTGCAGTTTAATCTGTCTTTTACGTTGCTTTCAAGAAAAATTGCGATTGTTAGTCAAATACGTCAAATCTAAATTCACGAAATCCGGAAGATTAGGTCTGCTGCTCCTATCTCCACTTTAACAAAATTTATATTTCAAAACCATGATTTGTTTTACATAGCTGACCAAAATGCAAACGAATTATCACGTGACGGTGAACTTGAGTCCAGATTGAGATTCGAAAATGTCGAAGATCCCATCACAAACGTGGACAAAGAAGATCAAGAAGAAGATTTGAAAAATGATGATAAAGAAAATGAAGAAGAAGAAAATGATGATGATAGTGATAATAGTGATGAGAATGAAGAAGAAAATGAAGACGACGCAAATAAGGATGACGATGACGATGACAAAATAAATGATCACGAGGTTCAGCTTGCCGATCCGGATAATTCCCTTAAAGGTAAGAAAATAAAGCTTTCAAGGGAAGGTTATTGTCAAATAGGTGCGCGATTATCATTTACAATGGTTATTTCATCGTTTTTCGAAATTTGCAATTCGAGCAAGAAAGTCACTTTCGGACTTTGCTAAATGTAATTAAATGTAATCGAGGCCTATATTCTGAGCCATATTGAACTATTTATGAAATTTTTAATCCTTAGAGCCTACAATGTTTTAAGTCCTAAGGCTAAGGTTAAAACTCAAAGTTTTAAACTTTACCTTTCTTACCTAAGTTAGAGTGCTTCCAGAACATTTTTGGCTAAAAGATTTTGTGTCAATTTCCCTTTTTTCTCAAGTCTTACGACTTTGATTGTAGTTAGTAGAAAGGGATCAATACATAATTCTGTTTATAAACTTTTTGAAGTCTTCGGATTATTCTTTAATTTTGGGGTTTTATGTCTTGCTGAGCAAATATTTTTTTTTGGAATGCTCCTATGTTTAGTAAAATCTAAGCAAATTGTTCGTTTTAGAGTCTACAAAACCTCTGAAATGTTCCTAGAATGTTCTGAATTCATTTTTTCCGTGAGGCTTTTGTTCTTATATACTTTTTGCTTTAAAAACGGTAGCTTGAAAGTAAAATTAGGATCAATGAACAGCAAAGTGTAAAACCAAATTGCAACAGTAACTACTACAACCAAATAACATATTATATAGAAATTTATATCATCTCCTCTCCTTACCAGTTCAAAAAGACCCCTCCGTCGGAAGATTGCTCGTACATGGGGCGAGAACTGCCTTGAAGTTTCGCCGTGCTACTGGTTTCCGAGTACGTCGAACCGTCCGTCGAGTTCGACGTGCGATTTAGAAGGTCTCGACGTGGAGGACGTCGATCCAGACGTAACAGAAGAGGTGGACGTCGTGGAGGTAGAAGAGGACGCCGTGGTGGAAGACGTGGACGCAGAGGTCGACGTGGACGTGGACGTGGACGGGGAAGACGTGGAAGACGATGGGGATAATTTTGAGACTTGAAGAACAATTTGCTACAACTGAATATAATTATTCATTCTTAGAAGGGTTATATTTTTAATTTTCTATATAAATCTGTTTTTTTGTTCATACTAGCCAATATTGATGGTATGATATATGAAAGATTTTACCAATGGATTTTTTTGGACTGGATTTCGAAGAAATATATACTTATGGTGAAAAAAGAAATTGGACAAAACTAACTGAAACTATCAGGGATTTGGGAAAGGGAGACATGAAACGTATTTTTATTTTTTGTTTATAAGGCATCGACTATTGTTTCTTTTGAACTCTCGTATCAACTAATGTTTTTTTCATAAGAACAAACTATATAAGACCATAAGGCTTCGCTAGCCAAAATGTTAAGAATAAGTTAAGAATATTCTAAAGTTTTGTGGATTCTAAAACACCCTATTTCTTAGGACTAGCCATAACTTTCATTAAGGTGCCACCGCAGCAAAACGAACACATAGAGTTGAATTTGCGTTCAAAAGGAATGATCTTAGCCCTACAGTAATTTTTGTTAAGAGTGACCTCTCATCTGAGACAAAATTCTTTCAAATGCTAACAAATGTGTCAAGGGAGTGAATTTACAGTCTACTTAGAGTGACATCCGTGCCTTGTCTTACACGTTTTTTATAGGACAATTTCATAAGAATATGAGGCTGAAATTTGGACAAAACCTAAGAATAAATTAAGAAGAATCTGAGCCTCAGATTTCAGAAATTACTGAGAAGTACATGTTTCCATTTTAATTAATATTGACATTTAAGGCTGAAAAACTCATATAAATTTAAGAGCAGCCCAGCCAGAATCTTACGACTTACTGGTTTTTCCTATAAAAAGCATATATATCTGAAGATACTGCTCTTCAAATGTTATTTTACTAATGTACACGTTTAGCAACATAACTGTTCGGATACTTTGAGTAGAGTAATTTTTTAACCTATGAAGAGCGCTTAATAACTACTTGTGGTATAAAAAGGGAATTTCCTTAGATACATTTAACTCTCCAGGGATAAGAAAAAGACAAACTGACATTTCAAAATGAGTAATCAAATCAAAATAACCCCGGAAAAGTATTTTTGATTATGATAAAACAATAGAGAGACCGTAAGATAAGAATGCTACCGTTAATAAGCGGAACTAAAATACTGAAAAATGCGCGCAAAATCATGAGATGTTTGCCCACCTTCCTTATGTGTGAAGCTATGAATGCCATCCTCAGAAACTTTAGGCTTCTTCCGGTGGCACTTAATATTGAAAACCCGATGAAGCATTTTATTACAGTTTCCTTGTTAACAATTTTTTGAAGTACTATTGGGACATTTGAAATGTTCCTATAATGAACGATTTTATTTTCCTGGTTTCCCTGCCAATCGCTTTATAAAGCACTTAACAGGACAATAGCTTGTCCCGATAGTGACCAATCTCACTTTGTAACCATACCATAACATCTTAAAAATATTAATATCTTGTATTGATTATATCTCGTCGTTTTATTTTTGAATTGCGTAATCTTTTGTGTTCCAAAACCAGACAATGTCAGGGTATTATCTAGAGCTATCAGGAAGCATCAAAAAGCTAATAAAACACAGGGATCGAGGTTGGTTCTTACATACGTACACCGGTATATTTAACGTGACATGGTGATTTTGTCGTTTTACAAGACATTACTGTAACAAAAAGAACACATCATCTTCATATCTTATAGTTTTTAATTTTTTTATCTTATATATACTTAATGACCAAAGACTTGCAGATGGGTTGGTTCTTACATACGTACACCGGTATATTTAACGTGACATGGTGATTTTGTCGTTTTACAAGACATTACTGTAACAAAAAGAACACATCATCTTCATATCTTATAGTTTTTAATTTTTTTATCTTATATATACTTAATGACCAAAGACTTGCAGATGGAATATTTTCGTTACTGAAAAATTTTTTACATAAAGGGAGGAAGGTCCTTAACCTCCGAGGGTCGGGGTGACGGATGCCATTGGTTCGGAAATTATGTTTCCTCCAGAGTAAACAGCCACAGTGTGGGCCTAGTGCATCGCACCTGGGGTGCGTCCGAAATAATCGAGAGGATGGAATGCAAGAATAAATATATTCAAACTAAATGAAGAAAGAAAAACGAAAAATTCATAAATATTTGGCAAGACGAAATTTAATCCCTAATTAGAGAAAATATGACTAATTGACTAATTAACAGGAATGATTAAACTGAGATAAATATGAGAAAAATGAATGACAAACTAACAGCAAATTCTAGAACTTAAATACTAACTTAACTTAAAAATGTGTAAAACAGAAAAATGCCAAACAGAAATTTATTTGACGTCAGTTAAGCTAAGGCTACACTGATAGTTTTTTCAGGCGGCTGAAAATTGTTGCTGTCTAAGCCATCTAAAAAAAGGAACCAGGAAAAACGTCAAAAAAACAGCCCCGCTGGACCCCCCTACCTGTTGAAAAAAAAGCCGAAAAACGGTCCCCGGCAGTAAAAACTGGCCTATTTTTGTCCCCAGTGGGAAAATGCCTATCCCCACTGAAAATTGTAAGTCTAAGTTTATCCCCATCAAAATCTGTTTAAAAACTTTGACTCTCCCGCTCTAATACAGAGGAAAATCCCCGCTAGGTGCACAACAAACAACAAAGAAGGCAAAATATAAAATACATACTTTTCAATTGAAAACTGAATTTGAATTTAAAAATTGATTGATGTTATAAAAACATATATAATATAAAGATAACTTTCTTTCAAATGGTTCAAAAACCTTCTGTCGATTTCCACCAAAATCAAGTCATGACCACCGGATATACAAACATTTTTGTATATATCGGTGGTCATGACCCGACCGCTGCTTTCTCTACCATATTTGTTGTGATTTTGAGATAGCCTAAATGTTTACTTTTTTTACGCACATTCACAAGGCGAAATTGTTTGCTGTCCTTTAAATAGTTTACAACTTTTAGCGCGGTCGAAAAGCAAATCACCAATTGCGGTATGTTATTAGCGGGAAAATGCATGCACTGGGTCATGTTGAGATATGGTGACTTTTTGATGTACAGTACGAGTTAAAAAGAATGTATTGCTGTGATTATGATGAAAAGGAAGACAGAGAGAAAACAAACTTGGAAAACTTTGCATAAAGCTGAGTCCTGAGAGGGACATGTTTGTCTGGATTTATTTCTACCTCAAGAAAAAAGAACAGTCATATAAAGACGATGAAATTTATAAGGGAGAATGGATATTGGCATTGTGGAGGCCCCCCCCCCAGCGGCACCCCTAATTACGCCATCACGCAAAAAGATTTTCTCCATCACGCATCACGAAAATCGCTAAAATTTGTCATCACGCAAAAAATAGCGAAAAATAGCCCAAATCACGCATCACGCCTTAAATTTTTGCCCTATCGCGCATCACACCAAAATCTCTAATCACGCCATCACGCCAAAAAAATCTCTAATCACGCCATCACGCCATCACGCAAGAAAAAAGTCCCAATCATGCCATCACGCAAACCGCTGCCCAGGGGGGCCTCATTGTGGAAGCTCAAAAATTATGGGAACGATTTGCTTTGAATCTTGTTGTGAGGAATTTTTGGAGGATTTTATTTTGCCCATCATGATACAGCATGACCCATGGCCTGCTAAATACAACAGCAGCAGAAGCATATGATATGGGTTATCTAGTGACCAACAAAATTGTTGAATTGATTGCATATGATACTGAACCTGCCAAATAGTTCCAACAGAAAGAAATTATAAACAGACTTCTCAAGACCATGAATGTGATTTTTGTTATCAAAATTATGAATCGGTCAATGATATTGATAATTTGACGTGTTTCTTCCTAAACTCACGACATTTCTTGAACTAACTTGAAAATATGTTTTAAATTCATTTTTGATGGATTATATTCCTGTTCGGCTTATCATCCTGACATGCATGCACAAAGTAAAGAAACCCAAGCTACGATTTAAAATAAGGAACCAAGAATTCATTTGCTTGATACCCTGAGAAATGTTTTCCATGTTTTTGGAATGATTGTGAATTATTTTATGTTTTGGCTGGTGTCTCTTGGATTTTTTAATTAAAGTGACATAAGGAAAAATAAATGGAGACGCATTATATTACTGTTTGTCTGTTTTTTACACTTTTTTCATATTTAATAGAAAATATGTATATACAGTTGAACTCATGTAATTCAAATTCTCAAGGGACCGAGAATTTTGTTCGAATTACATGAGTTTCGATGAGTTTTCGTAATTCTGACCTAATTCGATGAAAAAAGTCTTTCCCAGGTTTACTTTTGAACATTTTTTTGTATTTTCGAGTTAGAATAATGAAATACTATGTACTAAATTTATAATTTTTCAAAAAAGTCTTTGATTGTTGATTGTTTCATTTCCTGCTCTCGTTTCTTCGAAATCTCTTCGGAGATTGAATGTAAAAAAGAAAGCATTCGAAAACGTTCGATTGACGAAATATCGAGTTTGTCAGCTTCAAAAACTCAAAAAAATTCAAAAATTCGAATTACATGATTAAAATTTCTTGATGGGACTGGAAAATCTGTTCGATTTACATGATTTTTCGAATTACATGGGTTCGAATTATAGGAGTTTTCTTGTAAGGTTTTCAAGGTAAATTCTAAGGTGACCACAGAATCTGTTCGAATTAAGTGAGTTTTCGAATTACAGGAGTTCGAATTACATGAGTTCAACTGTAATAATACGTATGTTGAGGGAAGTCAGAGCAAAAGTGACTATTTTTGATTCTCAAATTTGGACGCCAGTTGTTGTTTATTTTATTTGTTATTTTGGTGCTTTCGCGCCCCATTCGTAAACTCCTTCGTGGATTACCTTTTGTTAACATTTATTCGTGCGCTTTACGCGCCCCATTATGAACTCCTCCTGCGAGATGAGTCTCGCTTATTTTATTGTTTATAGTGTTGAGTATATATTTTATGTTAGGTTTATCGAGACATGTTTTTATCACTTTCGTTTTGTCGCAGTCTCGTGTTTCATATGCTATTAGGTTCTTATCGAGTTAAGACTTCCATTATCTCTTATAAGCTGTCTTACTTTAATTACGTGGTGATAGGTTCTAGAACGAACTTGGCTACAAGAAGAATAATTGCTGATACATTTATTCTGATCAAGACACCTTGAAGAAATGGCAACCTCGAGAGCTCCAAAGCAGTGGACTCTAACGAAAACTGAGACTCTTAATTCTTTTACAAATTGGAAAGAGAATTTGATATACATATTATCACTTGACAACAACTTTGCTCCTTTCCTTGAGGAAGGAATCAGTTGGCAGAAAAAGTCAACTGCCACTCCCACTCGTGGTTTCACTAATGATGGAGAAAACATCCCAGAAGCTCGTCGTCGCACAGCTGCTCAGAAATGTGCCCACTTGGAACTCATGCTTGGACAAATTGCAAATTATGCAACCATAATCTCTCGTAACACCATTGTTAAAAGTTCCACTTCATTGAACAACATTTGGACCAAAATCAGAGAACACTATGGATTTCAAACTACAGGCTCACGTTTTCTTGACTTAACCCAAATTCGTTTACAAACCGATGAACGACCAGAAGACCTTTACCAACGTATCGTATCTTTCTTCGACGATAATCTAGTCACAGAAGACACTGGTTTGACCCATCATGGCATCGCTATCGACGTCGACGAGGAGATCACACCTTCAATCGAAAATGTTATTGTTTTGCTATGGTTGGAACGCATAAACCCAGGACTTCCGGCACTTATAAAACAACGATATGGAGCTGAGTTGAGAAATAAAACACTCGCTTCAATTAAACCTGAAATATCACAGGCTTTAGATGCTTTGTTAAGTGAACTTCAAACTGTAGAAGAATCACGGGTTATGCGCTCTCAAATGAACACTCGTAGACCAAATTACCAGCAATCATCCAACAAAAAGTACTGCGTTTTATGTCGAACCGCTAACAGACCATCTGACACACACTATCTTTCACAATGCAGATTTTTACCCGAGGCTGACCGTCGTCGCATGAGCAGAGTTAGACAAGTTGAAATTGAGGACCCAACAATGTTCGACCCACAAACTGACGAATTTCAGCCAGAAGAAAATTCTTCACAAATTATCCAACGATCACATGTCATTCAACGTCGTGTTAGTACCAGTAGCTCCCCTCACATGCAATGTTTTTACAAACAATTTCCAGCAACTGTTTGTCTTGACACAGGTGCTGAATCAAGCCTTGTCAGTGAACGTTTCGCTAAATCTGTAGGCTTAGACATTCAAACAACTGTCCAAGGAGCTGTCCAAGCTGATGTAACAACACCTTTAAACACACTTGGTGAAATTAAAAACGTTTCCATAACTCGGGGTTCACATACATTCAAACTTGATGCCCTTGTTATTAAAGGTGATATAGGATCTGATATCATTGCTGGTGAACCTTTCCTTGAATTCAATGACATTGCTATTCGATCTGCAAAGAAACACATCATAATTAAGGACAAAGACGTAGTCCCTTACGCATGTTCTCCCACCACTGATCACCCATCTATGCGCAGAATTCAAACGTTTGTTTGCCGTACTCAACGACCTAGTAGTACCGTCCTCCCTGGTGAAAGTATCATGCTTGATATTCCAAAATTTATGGATGAGAAATTTGTCGCTTTAGAACCTCGTACAGACTCAAAAACTTATGATACATCGAGATGGCCCCGACCCCAAATCACTCCTGTTGTTGATGGTAAGATAAGTCTTACAAATTACACAAATTCTGCTATTCGTTTGAAAAATAGTGATCATTTTTGCCAGATTAGAAATACGTCCGAAATCGAGCCAACCATCTGCCAGCCAATTGGGAAATTACCTAATCCAACAATCAACCATCAACCGTCAACCAGTTCTCTCCACAACATCACGATTGACAAACAGCTGTCCAATGAATGGAATGACCACTTCGATACCCTTCATGAAAAGTATTCCTCAGTTTTCGATCCTACCATTGGTCGCTACAATGACACCTTCGGTAAAGTGAGAGCCAGAGTTAACATCGGTCCAGTATCACCACCGAATCGGAAACTTCGTGTACCGTCGTACTCACCTGAAAACAAACAACTTCTTCAATCAAAGTTTGACGAATTAGAACAGCAAGGAGTCTTCGTTCGCCCTGAAGATGTTGATGTTGCTGTTGAACATGTTAGTCCCTCATTTCTTGTTAAAAAGCCCAGTGGCGGCTATCGTTTAGTAACCGCATTTACCACTATAGGAGAGTACAGTAAAACTTTACCAACTATCATGCCAACTGTTGATGAAACTTTACGAACGATATCTACATGGAATTACATTATTGCCACTGATCTCCGTGATGCGTTCTACCAAATCCCTCTTGAAAAGGGATCCATGAAATGGTGTGCCACACCTACACCTTTCAAAGGCTTACGTATTTACGCTGTATCCGCCCAGGGAATGCCAGGATCTTCTGAAACTCTCGAAGAAACAATGTGTGCTGTTCTTGGTCCCCTTATACAAGAAGGATGTGTGGCAAAGATAGCAGATGATTTGTATGTTGGGGGTAAAGATATTCCAACTTTATTTTCCAACTGGTCCAAAACCCTTGAAAGGATTCGCTCAAGTAACTTGACCCTCAAAGCAAACAAAACCGTTGTCGCTCCAACACGTTTACAGATTCTTGGTTGGGACTGGCACAATGGGACAATTTCTGCTTCTCAACATAAAATCACACCGTTAGCATCCTGTGATCCACCTAAAACTGTAACTGCGCTCCGCTCATTCATTGGCTCCTACAAAGTATTCAATCGTGTCATCAGAGGCTGTTCTCGTTATTTAGAAGACCTTGAAAATGCCATCGCTGGCAAGGCAAAAACTGATGCCATATTGTGGACTGACAATCTTCTTCTGTCGTTCAAGACGCTCCAAGAAACCTTATTATCAGCAGAACACATTACCCTTCCTCGACCATCGGATCAATTAATCCTCGTTCATGATGGATCCAAGGTTGGTATCGGCTCCGTACTTTACCTAATGAGAGACAACAATATCAAATTGGGTGGATTTTTCAGTGCTAAACTGAAAGGCCACCAGTCATCATGGTGCCCCTGCGAAATTGAGGCACTCAGTATTGCTTCATCCGTCAAACATTTTGGACCATTTATTAGACAATCTCCGCATACATCCCAGATTTTGACTGATAACAGACCATGTGTACAAGCCTGGTCCAAGATGATCCGTGGTGAATTTTCAGCTAGCGCACGTGTAGCTACCTTTATGTCTGTACTCTCTGATTACAAAGTAGATGTACAACATATAAAAGGATCCGACAATCTTCCTAGTGACTTCCAATCGCGTAACCCACCCGAATGTCATTCACCATCCTGTCAAATTTGCAAGTTTGTTGCTGAATGCTGTGACATTTCAGTAAGAAATGTGTCTGCTGAGCAAATTTTATCCGGTACCCATGCTATGCCATTCTTTAACCGTCCTGCCATCAAGCAACTTCAAATGGACTGTCCAGACCTCCGCCGCGTCCATGCCCACCTTTCACAAGGTACCAGACCAACGTCAAAGAAGAAGAAGCAGACAGACCGCAGTCAAACGTTATTTGCAAAAAGCAACTATCAGTCGTGATGGGTTGCTTGTTGTTCGACATGCTGAACCTTTCCAACCAGAAAAGGAATTGCTTATTATTCCCGCACATGTTCTTTCAGGTATTATCACAGCCATCCACCTACGTCTGAACCATCCGACCAACCACCAATTGAAACGTATCTTCCACCGTTTCTTCTTCGCCTTGAATGCTGATGATGTAATCTCTCACGTTTCAAACACATGTACGGAATGTCGAGCTCTACAATCAGTTCCGAAAGAGCTTCACCAACAATCGTCATCGCAACTACCTGCTACCCCTGGCACCGACTTCGCTGCTGATGTCGTCCGTCGAGCCAAACAGATTATCTTTGTCCTACGCGATACCCTTTCGTCCTACACCATAGCCACCTTATACACAGACGAAAACCAAGACACCATGCTTGAAGCTTTGATTACATCAGTGTCACTTCTGCGTCCAACACCTCAAACAGCCGCTATTGTTCGAGTCGACAATGCACCTGGACTTTACGCCCTTCGTGATAATCTTGTCCTTCAACAACATCAAATAACCCTTGACTACGGAAGAGTTAAGAATCCAAACAAGAACCCAGTTGCAGAAAAAGCCATCAACGAGCTCCACAAAGAAATTGTTCGCCAAATGCCTGACGGTGGACCAATGTCGTCCATTTCACTAGCCAATGTTGTTTCTCAGCTTAATTCCAGATTACGCATGCCTGGTTTGTCGGCTTGGGAAATCTTTCACCAACGAGATCAGTTCTCCGGCAAAGCCATCTACACACCAGACGAAGTTATTTGTGAGAGACGAAAACTAACTCACGAAAAGCCAATCATGCGTCAAGTGCTAAACACAAAGCACGTGGCGGACACTTAGCATCCATCGCTGATGTCAAAGTTGGCTCCCTTGTTTATATCAAATCGGAACGAGACAAAACCAAACCACGTGATCGATATATCATCGTTTCCATCGAGGGCGATTCTTGCTTGCTACAAAAACTCGTAAAATCACAACTTCGTTCCAAACGATACCTCCTTAAACTCACCGAGATCATCCCAGTTGTTCCATTATCTGACGGTTCGCAAAGCTACCGGTTACCATCTATGGAGGACAGTGACTCAGATACTGAAACTATTCATGAGTCTGAATTATCTACTCAACAACCTGTCGCTAATGAACAACCGCGTCGCCCTACGCGTAATCGCAACCAACCATTATGGATGCGATCTGGTGAATTTGAACTAGGTCATGAAGAATCGGAGAATGAAGAATGAAGAAGTGACCACGCCAGTTGTTGTTTATTTTATTTGTTATTTTGGTGCTTTCGCGCCCCATTCGTAAACTCCTTCGTGGATTACCTTTTGTTAACATTTATTCGTGCGCTTTACGCGCCCCATTATGAACTCCTCCTGCGAGATGAGTCTCGCTTATTTTATTGTTTATAGTGTTGAGTATATATTTTATGTTAGGTTTATCGAGACATGTTTTTATCACTTTCGTTTTGTCGCAGTCTCGTGTTTCATATGCGATTAGGTTCTTATCGAGTTAAGACTTCCATTATCTCTTATAAGCTGTCTTACTTTAATTACGTTTTATGTCCCTTTAAATTCAGCATGACATTTTACCATGAATCATTTTAGCCCACCTTTATTCCCTCGATAAGACTGTAGTAGTTGTTGAAAGAAGTTTATCTTTTTATTCAAAAAACGCTTTCATTTGATCCCACTCAATTTCTTGAAATCTAATATTTTGATAATGAAGATCGCTTGCCATAAGAATAGGCCATTTCACAGTCGCAAAGCGTAATGGGTAATCAGGACCACTGCGCGCTAATAACGACTTACTATTGGTCCAAAGTTTTGAAAAAAATTGAAGATTTTTGCGTCTAGCCAACGGGAAGCCGTAATGGAGGCGCAATCAGTCCTGATTACCCATGATCCATTTCGACCGTGAAATGGCCTATTCTTATTTAATTTACCTTTATTTCTAACTCCAGAGATTCGGGCCCTTCGCTTCAATCTCGCCCTCGTGTCATTTTTTCTTTCTCTCTAATATTAACAAGAAGCCGAAGCGGCATGGAAGGCCCAGCTGACGTGGCAATAACCAAATGTCGTTTGTATTGGGTATATACCTTAAGAGAACCAATGTTTGCGGAATCGTATTTTTGCAATTTTAGGGTTTGAAAGAAAACATCGAATCTTAGAATCCTAATGCACACATTTTCGGCAGAGATTGAAATACAGAACATTCAAAAAGTTAAAAAAGTTCGAAAATTGGCTGAATGAAAAAAAACAAAAAAAACAGCTGCCCTGGAAGGTCAGTAATGATAAATGATACGCAATATATGTATATAATAGATTTACTTTATGTTTTTGTTACTAGTATGAAAGAAAAAATCGGTTTAAATAAATTCACAAACTTCAAATGTCAAATGTTGACTGTCAAAGTTCAGAAATATCGATTTAACGCGTAGCATCATGAAAAACATTCCAAACTTATTCAAATTTACACTCGCATGAGCTGCATTTTAGTATCCTTAAATGACTTACAACATAAGTTTACTTGGGAAAATTCTAATGATAAATGATACGCAATATATGTATATAATAGATTTACTTCATGTTTTTGTTACTAGTATGAAAGAAAAAATCGGTTTAAATAAATTCACAAACTTCAAATGTCAAATGTTGACCGCCAAAGTTCAGAAATATCAATTTAACACGTAGCATCATGAAAAACATTCCAAACTTATTCAAATTTACACTCACATGAGCTGCATTTTAATATCCTTTAATGAGTTACAGCATAAGTTTACTTGGGAAAATTCTCTGTCAGGTTTGAAAAATCCAGCCGCCGTCCGTTTAGAGCGATAAATCCAAAATTAACCATTTTCACGGCGTAGCATCATGAAAATCATTCCAAACTTATTCAAATTTACACATGAGCTGCATTTTAGTATCCTTTAATGAGTTACAGCATAAGTTTACGTGGAAAAGTTTTCTGTTAGGTTTGAAAAATCCAGCCACCGACCGTTTATTAGAGCGATATATCAATCCAAAATTGACCATCTTCACGGGTAGCATCATGAAAAACATTCCAAACTTATTCAAATTTACACATGAGCTGCATTTTAGTATCCTTTAATAACTTACAACATAAGTTTACGTGGAAAAATTCTCTGTCAGGTTTGAAAAATCCAGCCACCGACTGTTTAGCTTTAGAGCGATAAATCCAAAATTGACCATCTTCATGGGTAGCATCATGAAAAACATTCCAAACTTATTCAAATTTACACATGAGCTGCATTTTAGTATCCTTTAATAACTTACAACATAAGTTTACGTGGAAAAATTCTCTGTCAGGTTTGAAAAATCCAGCCACCGAATGTTTAGCTTTAGAGCGATAAATCCAAAATTGACCATCTTCATGGGTAGCATCATGAAAAACATTCCAAACTTATTCAAATTTTACACATGAGCTGCATTTTAGTATCCTTAAATGACTTACAACATAAGTTTACTTGAAAAAAGTCTCTGTCAAGCTGGAAATATAAAACTCCAACATCCAAATGCTCCCACTTGCTCCCTGACCTGACTCCATCCATCTTGAAAATATTAAAAAATACTTTGCCATAAAGAGAATGAAATTTGACTTTACTACCAATTCAATCCAATATAAGAGTAGGTCAAACATCGTGCGGGTAGGCGAGGCAAAAATTCTAAATCGGCCGCTGGTTTAGCCTGGACTACTGGACTTGTTAATTTATTGCGCGCACAGGCTCCGACAAAGCCAAAATCTTTTCGGTCAGTTGCTTTTTAAAGGCCCACTTGCGCTGCGCGGCTGGGCCAATTAATAATTTCAAAAAGGATAATTTATAAAACAGTGTCAACGTTAAAAAATTTATTTATTCTTTCTCCGAATCTTCACGTCGCTACATGAAAAGGTTTTCGAAATTAAAAAAAAAAGACTTTATAAGAACAATAGGCTTCGATGGCCGAAATATTAAGAACAAGTTAAGAACATTTTACGGACTTTAAAACACACAATTTCTTAGAAGAATGCAAAAAAAATTACGCAGAAAACAGCGAAAATAAAAACATTTTAGGAAAAGATTATCCGAAGTCTACAAGAACTTTTGTTCTTATAAAGAAAATGTGAAGCCAATGAGACAAATTTTTTTCGAGCAGATCCTGATTTCTCTACGCATGGCACGTAGGCACTCTTAAGGTTTTTGGGTTGGTGGTTCTAGAAAAGCAAAGAGTGTTTACTCCTGCCGGCACACCTAACTCTAGGGGAAGTCCTAAATGTTCCCTCTTCTTCTCGCCTAGACAACCGTCTACAACTCTATTCCTTTACGGCCATTCAAAAAGCTTAGACAGTCACATGACTTTGTCTCCATTACTCCAACACAAAAATAGTATCTTCATCTTTTCAAAGTTTGTTCTATGGCCCATAGCCCCATGTTATGATATATTTAGCATACACGTCTGACATCTCCATGAGACCGTGGTTCAAAGCCCATCACAATCTCATTTTTTTTTTCTAAACATTGTTCCAAACATACACCTTCTAAACTCAGCTCCTAGATATGCTCAAGTAATTCCTCTCTATTCATTCTCAAGCAGCCCAATCTGCTCCAAGAACAATTTCTCAGGTTATCATCAAGCAGCACCGATTTAAATTTCCTTTCCACAACTGTCCACTTTGGATCCCCCTTCCTTGTTTACCCTGTTTGTGGTTTTATTTACCCTGTTTGCTGTTCATATTCCTTTTCTTTTTTTCTTCTTTTTTTTTAACAAACCTGCTCTGGTAATTAGATTGATATAGATTACCCGTCTGCTTTCAGGATTTTGGTGTCGTGGAATAGATCTTCCCATGCTACCGAAACCCTGGACAGTATTATAGTCTTTCTAACCTTTCGGGAATTTCCAGTCAAAAAGCCTTCCATTTAGGAGATTTGTTAGGAGCACAAACCTTATAAGAACAATAGGCTTCGATGGCTGAAATATTAAGAACAAGTTAAGAACATTTTACGGATTTTAAAACACCCAATTTCAAAGAAGAATCCAAAAAAAAACAGCGAAATAGAAACATTTTAGGAAAATTTTAGGCTTAAATCTTAAAAAAATTCAAGATTATCCGAAGGCTTCAAGAATTTTTGTTCTTATAAAGAAAATGTGAAGGCAAAGTGCCAATGAGATAAATTTTTGGACACATTTCCATTTACAAGCACACTGACTTCAAGCCTATTCTGATTACTCTATGCATGGCATGTAGGCACTCTAAAGGCCATGGTTCTGTAAGAGCCATCTCACCACACATCCCTTTAGAGCAGTGCGTGATGTTCGCGAAATTGATGATCTGTTTTGAGATCAATATCCAAGAGAAAGTAGGGTAGGATGAAGTTTTACACCCCAGTGCCAGAGACCCGGTGGGACCCCGGTGGGAAAAGTACCCTATGATATTAGCTCCACTGGAAAATTAACTTTGTTTTTTAATCCCCATTTGAAAATTCATCGGAAAAAAATTGTTTTCAAAACCATTCCCGCTCGACTTTTTGACATTTGAGTTTCTATTCGCATTGGGATTTCGATAGAAATTTTTTCATCCCCACTGCGGGGAAAAAGTTCCACCGAGGCTGCGGGACAGGTAGTATAGTAGAATAAAGTATACTGTATAGGAAAGATGAAAACAGTTTGCATCAAGGGAAGTAAGTTTAGGAAACCAAAAAAAAAACAACTTAAAGATACCTAAATTACTTACAAGAGACAATCTACAATACTGCTACAGTTATCCACATGAGGAGGGTCAAGCTGGAGTTTTTACAAGCTCTTTGATGACTCTGTTGATCGTTAAATGTTGAGACAAACGTATTTATTACTTTTTCTAAAGAACGCGTCATCCCTATTGTTTAGAAATAACCAATCATCTTGTAAAAGCTCCAGCTCATCCCCATGAGGATCAAGTGCTGCAAACTCATTTCTTCACGAAGATAGCACCATAAGTTTGATACAATATTATTGAAAAATTAGTTGATACACATTTGATATGAGAACAAAGTATATGAGAACACAAGACTTCGAGTCGAAAGTTTTAAAGAACGTTTTAAGAACGTTTACGAACTGTAAAACTTTTGATTAATGAAGAAATTACACATAAATACTAAAAAATGCCGAAAATAGGAACAATCTAAGGACATTTTAAGTCTTAATATTGAAAAACTTAAGCAGTATCCGAAGGCTCTAATTTTTGTTGTTCTCATAAACTGAATAACTTGTACTAATAACTGAAGGCAAAAATTGGTGAAAAATTGGCGAGGTGAAAAAAATTTTCACAGAAAACTCAAGAGTAACCACAACAGTTATCAAAAGTTATTATTTTAATAAAAGGACGACGCTATAATGATTATTGAACTTAGAAACGCATGAATCTCCTGGAAATATTATCAGCAAGAGAACCGAAAAATAGATCACATTAAACACACAGAATATCCCAAAAAGCACAGTTTGTCAATCACTTAAACTGAAACATATACGTGGTCAGTCACTGAGAGAAAAAATGCTGAGCTTCTGAAAAAAATGCATGTCTTTAAAAGATAGATCATGAGCAAAAGCACACTATGACTTCTATTATGAGAACTTTATTTAATTGATCGCTGTTCATTTACGGCTATTCAGCCTTCACGGATAAATTGAAGCCTAGGTTACCGAGCATCTCAGTCATTTTACGATAATTACAATACACTCTTTTTTATAAGCACAATTTTTTAAGAGCAAATACGAATGAGGCTAGAAAATTCTAAAAGATGATAACAAATTTTTATTTTAAAACCAAGTTGCCTGGAACTGTTTAGTTCTAGGCAAATAAATGTTTAATCCTTCAATGACCAATTACGAGATATGTCGTCATATCGCGTTCCGTGCCAAAAATACTGATAATACTGACAAGCACAGCCAATAAGCATAGGATAAGAAGAAATGAGACCCAAAAATAAGAACAACGGAGCCTCAAAAAAATTTACTGATTCCTATAACAATGAAGAGTGTAACACTCATTGACTTCCAAGCCACTTATTCCCCATCCAGAACGCCTGCGCCATGGTTTTACACAAACGCTCAAAAATAAATAAACTCAGGATACACTCTGATACAGAGTATCGTAAAAAGGACCGATAAGGTAGTTTAAAAAGACTAATTTTGTCGCAATCATTTCTTTGTAGAGTACACTATTGGATCATCTATATGAGACGTTCAGTGTTCACAATCTTCTTATCGCCGAAGAAGACGACGAGCTATGGAACCAGAGCATTGAGAATAGCATCAACACTTCACCAAAGGATGTTGTCTTCGTCAAATCAAGAGAATCTCAAACTACACCATTCCAATCAGTCGTTCACGGTGAATATCAATTCCAACCTGGTTACTTTGAGTGTAGTTTGGTTTGGCAACACAATATCTCGATTCATTCACCACTTTCGACTATCACACCAAAGACTGGACAAAGTATTGCTATGAATACTGTTCGATCGGTGTTGAGTCAATTCCAAGTGCACAATCGACAAAACATCTTCGTCATCAAAGAACAACAACACAACGTAGTTTACGTTAGGTAAATAATTATATACTGTACCCAAGACAAAGCTGTATCCGACATCTTTGATGACGAGTATTTTTTGAAAGGGGTGCCTTAAAGGGACATTAAAGTACTGACGAAATTTGTGAACAAACTGTATGCAGCGGATACAAAATCAAAACAAATGTCACAAGTCAAAATAAAAAATCAAACCAAATATGGCTAATTTTGATTGTTCAATTGTTTTACAAGTTTGTCTTAGACACGTGATTTTAATTGTTCTCTTTAATGACACGTAGTTCGCGCAATGTTTACAATTTACTACTTATATGTCCCTTAATGAGAGCACTACCTGAATTCAATGAAAATTCAAAAAAAAAATTTCACCCAAATTGCTACCATTAGGGTACCACTTTCAAAAAACTCCCATTAAAGATTTCGCCTGGCCGGGATCGAAAAACTTTGTCCAGATGTCACCCTGTTTGTCTCTCTTTATTTCAAATTTTGAAAATTTTCCAACCCCCCCTCCCCCTTTTTATTTGAAACCTAAGAGTAATGCGGACTGCATCACATTACATACACGGCATTCAAGAATTGTACTTTTGCTTTTTGCAATCCTGCTTCATTAAGCTGCGAAACATTACCGTGATCACTTTTTTTAGATTAATTTTCATAGAACATGACATGAGGCTCAATTTAGTTTTACTGATGATAAATAAGAGTTTTTTAGAAAATAAATTTGCGAGTATTTTTTGAAATAAGAATTATAATATTGTAAAAGGAAAAAGTAAGAAAAATGATTTTAAAGATAAAATAACGTATGTACGTGAAATTAGCTAGGCTACGTCATATCTCCTTCACTCCGTGCGTTATTAAACCTTTTTCTCCAAGAGGAGAGCTTAAAGCTCGGAGCAGTCTGATACAGTAGACTAGAAATTAGCAAGTTATTACCTTGGTTGGGAAGGGTCGGAATTTCAATCTTACATTACAAAATTCAGTATCTCGTACCGATTTATCTTATTTTGCCCTTCAGGAAAGTCTGAAAACTGACCCTCTAAGGGTTTGTACTTTTACGGTGTGACGAGATTTGACGAAAAAAGACGGGAAAAATCAAAATCAAAATCATATGGTGACTGTGATTAGCTTTAGACCTATTTTAAGCTAAGTATCAACTAAAGAGAGTAGTGGGGGTCAAGCAGTTGGTAGTTCAATTTTGCAGTTAGCCATCATGATATCTGATACCAACTGCTAGACATAGATTTGTAGATGTCGTGCTTTAAGCCATCGCAGACAAAAAAAGTGAATATCGGAAAAATATTGTTGCTATTTTTTCGAAAACCTGCGAAGCTTCTGATTGGTCAAGCGCTGAAATTCTATTGTAAAGTCACGTGACTTGGATAAGATTTCCTACCTAACCACGGGACCCTTTTTAGCAAAAGTACGCCATCTTGCCCTTCGGGTTTTATAAATCGATCTCCTAGACAGATCGTACAGACCACAAAATAGAAGAATAGCCTATAAGTTGAATAAAGTGGTCTGGTACGATAAATTATAATCAATTGTAAATAACACAGCTGCCAAGGAAGTCGTAGGATTGAAATTTTATCTGCTTGATCATTAATTTCCCCAATTTGGCCTACATTCACATTGATTAGTCTTCACCCCCGTCTTTTGGTGATAACGAGGTTGAATGAGATTACGATTGCTCTCTTTTCCAACGATAATCTTTGTCTACACCCCCGACTTTCGGTGATAACAAGGTTGAATGAGATTACGATTGCTCTCTTTTCCAACGATAATCTCTTTTGAGACAAATGAACATCTTGAGATAAACATGGCTTTTCAAAAGAAAATACTCATTGCACTGATGAAGATGAGGGATGAAAAGGGAAATAAATGTTTGCACTTTGTAGTTTTCGTACGGTGGTCCATATATGACATACAATAGCACAACGCATCGAAGATTGCAATCCCATTTTCATTTGCGTTAATTGCTCTTGCCCGTTAATTAATTACAATCAAAAGAAAGGGGCGTTAAAATCCTTTCACGGTCTTCCAATCATTTCGAAATAACGAGATAAATATTATGTCGACATACCGAGATAAAAATAAAATCATTTCAACATCATAGCGAGATACACTCCTTCGGAGAGTGCATCAGATAGAAGGCTTTGGGAGTGAGAGCTTACCCTCCACCACTGGTGCTCTTGTGCTCTTGGTGCACGTGCCTTTACACTTCAAAACTTCAAGATTTCAACCATAGAGGTATAAAGAAAGACAGGAGATGAATTTGTCGGTAATTGGTCGTTAAAGTCTTTTGATTTCTTTTATGTAATAAATCAAAAGAAATTCTAGGCTCGCCCGACGAAATACGACTTTTTAGTAGAACTCAAGTCTGTTCTGAACATTCTTACTATCAGCATCGAAGATTTCTAGTCTTCTAATATACGAGAATAAAATAAAATTTAGCTCCACGAAATAAGTTTGCGTTCAATTTTGGCATCCATTAAATTTTGTTTTGAAAAGATATTTTCTCTAGCCAGAAAATAAAAAGTTCTTTATAAGCACACACAATTTCAGACCCAATTTGTAGACAAAAAGTCGCTGGAGAATTTTGGAGGAAAGTATTAAGCAATAGGGTTCACCTTGAAGAAAATGTTGATCGAAAAATCTTGTCATTTGATGAAGGATTGCAAAGTTTACAGGCCCTCTTTTAGTCCAAATATTTTTTACACCAATGTCAGAAACAATGAATCTCGTCTCATCTTATTTCCAACATTTAAGTTAGCCAATAAGATTTCACCTATCAACAAAAGAGCTCATTAGAAATGCACGATATATGAGATTATGAGCATGCATACCTCGTGATTTTTTTTAATCGTAGGGCGAGCATGGATACAATAGCATACTTCTCCTGTTTCTTTATACCTCCATGTTTCAACCAAGAAGCTTGAATTTTAGGATCAGGTTAGACTGCTGTCTAAATCGCAGATCTCTGCAAAACCCCAGTTAGTATCTATAAGGAGCACGAATCCGTTCTAGTGGATGCAATCAGCCAAGTCAGACTGTTGTTTTGTTGATGAGCGTTGATTTGTTGCACTTAAATAAATTCATGAAAAGGCCTATTAACAGGGCTCCTTTGATATTCCAAAAAGAAAATGACAAAAACGGTTCATATAGACTCCAAGTCATATTTTATGGTGATGAAAAACACCCATAAGAGCTCGACCGTAACGGTAGTACTTCAAAGGGTGGCCATAACTTTTGATACAGAAACTTTTGATACAGAAACTTTTTTGGACACGTTTTTAAATCTACGTGAGATTTTGTGTTGATTGGTATACAATTAGAAGGCATTTGAAGCAAAACTGAGGCCACAGCCCGGGGGGGGGGGTACTTAGGCAAATTGAAGGTACGGTATGTGCCGCCCTTAAGGGTAACTTTTTTGGATTTCCAAAATCCTGCTAAGGGTCTGAAAAATCAGAAAATCAATTTCAGTCGAAATTGGTCAAATTAGTCCCGCTAAGGGTCGCAAAATTCCCAAAATTTTCCTTTGTTTTCTCCTTTTTAGTCCCGGTAAGGGTCCAAAGTTCGAAAGTCGGGCCGCACCCCCCCCCCCCCGTCAGCTCGCAACCCTAGTACCCCCCGGGGCAACAGGAGCCTTTGAAAGTCAAACTTTCGATGAAATTTCAAGAAGTCAAACTTTTGATTTCTGGAAAAGCTTGGTAGTGTCTCCTTTAGTGTGGAAGCCCTACCTGTCCTATCCTTATATAATCTAACTTTCATTAAAGCAAAGAAAAATCTGAAACGGGGTTTTGGATAATTGGGTCGATATGTGCAAAGATAATAAAAATGGTTAAATGAAATATAAAGTAACCTTCGTGTCTTGAATCGTGGTTGTCGTCATTTAATAAGGATAAAATTTTCCACGAAATTGATTGTGTTGTCGCTTATTGTCAATTTTCACATCTCAAGCTCCATTGTTGCGGGGACCAGCGTTGAATGTCTGACGAGTTTGTTCTCTGTATTTCGTTCAGCAATACCTGGCTAAGTGTCCAGGTTTTCTACAGTTATAGTAGGTAACTGACTGATTTTTTTTTAGTTATTGTCACCTTTGAATTCTATCGCTTCTGTGGTAGCGAGGATACTCTGCATGGTGGCCGTATCATCCCTTGGAGAGTTAACGGACTTTTAATAGCAATGCATGTGTAGCATCACTGTAGGAACGGGGTTGTTTCATCTAAATATAGTTTCTATAAGGTAGGTCTAAACCAGCTATCATTATGTCTAGTTTAGTTTGATCCGCTACATCTAAGTTTTGTGAGAGTTTTTCTACTCTTCCCACCACAGGTACTTGGTAATACTTTCGCCCCTTTGTTGGATACCGTGAAGCTCTTGACGTTTTCGGTATTTTGATGGGGTGTCTGGGGTGTCGAACTCTCTTTTAAGGCACTCAGATAAATTTTTATAGTGTTATTATTGAATTTTTATCGAGAGTTAAAAAGAACGTGTACGTTGTTTTTTAATAGGAGAAGTATCACTCTTGCATTTTGTTGGTCGTTTAGTTGGTAAAACAACAACGACAAATCGAGTTTAATTAAAAACTCAACTACAGTATTACTTCGAATAAACGCCCCTTTCTTTTAAACGCCCCCTCAAATAAACGCCCCTCCTAAAATCGAAAAAAATAAATAAACGCCCCGGGTGTTTATTCGAAGTGGTATGTCTTCCAAGTTTTTTTAATTTCAGGTGGGAAGATATGTCTACTTTATTATTAGCAAGTAGAGATGATTCAAAACTGGATTTATTTCTTTCAAATTTTTCATCGAATCATTTGGGTTACTCTTCGGGGTGTCACTTCTAAACCCGTGAATGCGGAGGGGGTGGGGTTAGAGGGGAAGAATCCTCCTGTATGGGGGAATGGATTATTTGCTTTTAGTCCTAGTCTTTCTAGGACGTTTTCATAGGTTTTATTGTTTTTTTCTACAAATCGTTCCAGGATATTTGGTGAAATTTCTTAAAAGATTCAAAGGCTTCTTCAAGCTCATTTAGGGATGAGAGTGTGCTGTCAAATTGCAGCTTTTCTTGCAAGTCTTTTAATCCTTTGAAGATTCTGTTGACTTCTTTAGATATGTTTTTGTCTTGTTGTTGGGATCCTCTTTGTTGTAAAGATTCTATCGAAGGGAAAGAGGGAGTTCTTGGTTCTTCTGGTTGTCGACATCTTTTAATGTATTGAAGTATTGTCTTTGACCGTCAGCACCTTTGACTGACTACCCAATTCCCCTCACATTGCATGGGTTGACCCTGGTGAAGGTTCATTCACTTGCCAAGTGAACAACTGCGAGTGGGAATCGAACCTCAGTCGCCTGTACAGCAACCAAGGTTAATGACCATTATACCACAGCGCGCGCCCACTAATGCTTGGGTGGTGACATCTTTTAAGGTGTTGACGTGTTGTCTTTGGCCTTCAGACAATACATGGACACTTTTCTTGGCAGTTTGAAACTTGTACTGGATATTCACATACTTTTGTGTCTTGGATCAGTAAGTCGCCGGAGTCATGGGTCTCTTCCCCTGATGAATCTCAATATTATTGTCCTAGATACATTCGGATTGTACCTCCCAGCAGGCACACAACGTTATTTTAACGTTCATTTAATGTCCACAACGTCCATATAACGTTATATTAGCGTTTAAGCAACGCTGTGTGCCAGCTGGGCTAGGGCGTTAGGTTGTACTGCTTCTAAATCGTCGTCATTCGACATAAATATAATGTATCTCGTAGTCTAAAAATAAATCAATCGTTTAGTTTCTGTTCCTAGGGTTTTCCATTGAATTCATAATAAGGGTTAAAAATGCATTGGGTACCTACATCCTTAAGGTGTTAGTCGAAGAGTTTTATACTGTTTCGTGGTTGTGAAAGCAAAGGGATGTTTAAAAAAAAGTTTTGTTGCGCCGTAGAGGATGTTTGGATCTAGGCGGACCGGTCATGTTTAGTAGCTACTCCATCAAAGACTCTCGTTTAACTCTTGAATAACTATCAAAAGTTCTTTCAAGCTTTTTAAAAACCAACAAAGGCTTCCTTTTAGCCTTTGGAATACCTTCAGAGGCTCCCTTTTAGCCTTTGAAATACCTTCAGAGATTCCCTTTTAGCCTTTGAAATACCTTCAGAGGCTCCCTTTTAGCCTTTGCAATACCTTGAGAGACTTCCTTTTAGCCTTTGGAATACCTTCAGGGGCTCCCTTTTAGCCTTTGGAATACCTTCAGACATTCCCTTTTAGCCTTTGGAATACCTTCAGAGGCTCCCTTTTAGCCTTTGGAATACCTTCAGAGATTCCCTTTTAGCCTTTGAATACCTTCAGAGATTCCCTTTTAGCCTTTGGAATACCTTCAGAGGCTCCCTTTAGACTTTGGAGAGATTCCCTTTTAGCCTTTGGAATACCTTCAGAGACTCCCTTTTAGCCTTTGGAATACCTTCAGAGATTCCCTTTTAGCCTTTGGAATACCTTCAGAGATTCCCTTTTAGCCTTTGGAATACCTTCAGAGGCTCCCTTTTAGCCTTTGGAATACCTTCAGAGATTCCCTTTTAGCCTTTGGAATACCTTCAGAGGCCCTTTTTTGGAATACTTCAGAGATTTCCTTTTAGCATTCAGCCTTTTTGAATACCTTCAGAGCCCTTGGATACCTCAGAGGCTCCTTTTAGCCTTTGGAATACCTTCAGAGATTCCTTTTAGCCTTTGGAATACCTTCAGAGATTCCCTTTTAGCCTTGGAACCTATTTGGAATACCTCAGAGAAGCTCCCTTTTAGCCTTTAGAATACCTTCAAGAGATCCCTTTTAGCCTTTGGAATAACTTCAGAGATTCAGTTTAGCTTTTTGGAATACCTTCAGAGATTCCCTTTTAGCCTTTGGAACCTTCAAATTCCTTTGGAATACCTTCAGAGATTCCCTTTAGCTTTGGAATACCTTCAGAGATTCCCTTTTAGCCTTTAATACCTTTAGCCTTTGGAATACCTTCAGAGATGCCTTTTTAGCCTTTGGAATACCTTCAGAGGCTCCCTTTTAGCCTTTGGAATACCTTCAGGACATTCCCTTTTAGCCTAAATACCTTCAGAGACCCTTTTAGTCTTGGAATACCTTCAGAGGCTCCCTTTTAGCCTTTGAAATACCTTCAGAGATTCCCTTTTAGCCTTTGGAATACCTTCAGAGGCTCCCTTTTAGCCTTTGGCCTACCTCAGAACTTCCCTTTAGCCTTTGGAATACCTTCAGAGATTCAGTTTTAGCCTTTGGAATACCTTCAGAGGCTCCCTTTTAGCCTTTGGAATACCTTCAGAGATTCCCTTTTAGCCTTTGGAATACCTTCAGAGTTCCCTTCTTCTGAATACCTTCTTCCCTTTTAGTCTTTGGAATACCTTCAGAGGCTCCCTTTTAGCCTTTGGAATACCTTCAGAGGCTCCCTTTTAGCCTTTGGAATACCTTCAGAGATTCCCTTTTAGCCTTTGGAATACCTTCAGACAATTCCCTTTTAGCCTTTGAAAACCTCAGATTCCCTTTAGTCACTTCAGGGTCCCTTTAGTCTTTGGAATACCTTCAGAGGCTCCCTTTAGCCTTTGGAATACCTTCAGAGATTCCGTTTTAGCTTTGGCCCTTCAGATTCCCTTTTAGCCTTTGAATACCTTCAGAGTTTTTCCTTTGAAACCTTCAGGGTCCCTTTTAGTCTTTGGAATACCTTCAGAGGCTCCCTTTTAGCCTTTGGAACACCTTCAGAGATTCCCTTTTAGCCTTTGGAATACCTTCAGAGGCTCCCTTTTAGCCTTTGGAATACCTTCAGAGGCTCCCTTTTAGTCTTTGGAATACCTTCAGAGATTCCCTTTTAGCCTTTGAAATACTTCAGAGGCTCCCTTTTAGTCTTTGGAATACCTTCAGAGCCCTTTGCCTCATACCTTCAGAGGCCCTTTTAGTCTTTGGAATACCTTCAGACATTCCCTTTTAGCCTTTGAAATACCTTCAGAGGTTCCCTTTTAGTCTTTGGAATACCTTCAGAGGCTCCCTTTTAGCCTTTGGAATACCTTCAGAGATTCCCTTTTAGCCTTTGGAATACCTTCAGAGGCTCCCTTTTAGCCTTTGGAAATACCTTCAGAGGCTCCCTTTTAGCCTTTGAAATACTTCCCTTTTAGCTTTGAATACCTTCAGAGGCTCCCTTTTAGCCTTCGGATTTTTCCTTAGTCTTTGGGAACCTTCAGACCCCTTTAGTCTTTGGAAAGACCTTTTCCCTTTAGCTTTGGAATACCTTCAGACATTCCCTTTTAGCCTTTGAAATACCTTCAGACATTCCCTTTTAGCCTTTGAAATACCTTCAGAGGCTCCCTTTTAGCCTTCGGAATACCTTCAGAGGCTCCCTTTTGCCTTTGGAATACTCTTTAGCATTTCCTTTAGCCTTTGAATACCTTCAGATTCCCTTTTAGCTTTGGAATACCTTCAGAGGGTCCCTTTTAGTCTTTGGAACCCCTCGAGGCTCCCTTTTAGCCTTTGAAATACCTTCAGAGGCTCCCTTTTAGCCTTTGAAATACCTTCAGAGATTCCCTTTTAGCCTTTGAAATACCTTCAGAGATCCCTTTTAGCCTTTGGAATACCTTCAGAGATTCCTTTAGCCTTTGGGAATCCTTCAGAGATTTTAGCCTTTTACCAGGGCTCCCTTTTAGCTTGGAATACCTTCAGACATTCCCTTTTAGCCTTTGAAATACCTCAGAGGTTTCCCTTTGGAATACCTTTCCCTTTGTTTTGGAATACCTTCAGGAGGCTCCCTTTTAGCCTTTGAAATTTCAGAGCTCCCTTTAGCCTTCAGTCCCTTTTAGCCTTTGGAATACCTTCAGACATTCCCTTTTAGCCTTTGAAATACCTTCAGAGGTTCCCTTTTAGTCTTTGGAATACCTTCAGAGGCTCCCTTTTAGTCTTTGGAATACCTTCAGAGGCTCCCTTTTAGCCTTTGAAATACCTTCAGAGGCTCCCTTTTAGCCTTTGGAATACCTTCAGAGATTCCCTTTTAGCCTTTGGAATACCTTCAGAGATCTCCCTTTTAGCCTTTGGAATACCTTCAGAATCCCTTTTTAGCCTTGAATACCTTCAGAGGTTCCCTTTTAGTCTTGGAATACCTCAGAGGCTCCCTTTTAGCTTTGGAAACCTTCAGAGATCCCTTTTAGCCTTTGGAAACACCTCAGAGATTCCCTTTTAGCCTTTGGAATTAACCTTCAGAGGCTCCCTTTTAGCCTTTGGAATACCTTCAGAGGCTCCCTTTTAGTCTTTGGAATACCTTCAGAGATTCCCTTTTAGCCTTTGAAATACCTTCAGAGGCTCCCTTTTAGTCTTTGGAATACCTTCAGAGGCTCCCTTTTAGCCTTCGGAATACCTTCAGAGGCTCCCTTTTAGTCTTTGGAATACCTTCAGACATTCCCTTTTAGCCTTTGAAATACCTTCAGAGGTTCCCTTTTAGTCTTTGGAATACCTTCAGAGGCTCCCTTTTAGCCTTTGGAATACCTTCAGACATTCCCTTTTAGTCTTTGGAATACCTTCAGAGATTCCCTTTTAGCCTTTGAAATACCTTCAGAGGCTCCCTTTTAGCCTTTGAAATACCTTCAGACATTCCCTTTTAGCCTTTGAAATACCTTCAGAGGCTCCCTTTTAGCCTTCGGAATACCTTCAGAGGCTCCCTTTTAGTCTTTGGAATACCTTCAGACATTCCCTTTTAGTCTTTGGAATACCTTCAGACATTCCCTTTTAGTCTTTGGAATACCTTCAGACATTCCCTTTTAGCCTTTGAAATACCTTCAGACATTCCCTTTTAGCCTTACTACCTTCAGAGCTCCCTTTTAACTGGAATACTTCAGAGGCTCCCTTAGACCTTTTGAATTACCTTCAGACATTCCCTTTAGTTTTGGAATACCTCACATTCCGTTCAAAATTTGAGAGTTCCCTTTTAGTCTTGGAATACCTTCAGAGGCTCCCTTTAAAAATCTTCAGACATTCCCTTTTAGTAACCTTCAGAATTTCCCTTTTCTTTAAATACCTCAGAGGCTCCTTTTAGTTTTGATCCTTCAGAGGCTCCCTTTTAGCCTTTGGAATACCTTCAGAGGCTCCCTTTTAGCCTTTGGAATACCTTCAGAGATTCCCTTTTAGCCTTCGGAATACCTTCAGAGGCTCCCTTTTAACCTTCGGAATACCGAGGACTGCGATTAGGGCAATTAATACTAGGAATTAATCAGCCAGTGCCGTAGCAGCTGGGGGGCAAGGGGGGGCTATGCACCCCCCCGCAATAATTTTTTCAAAAATGGTTGTTTTGCAAAATGCAAAGTTTTTCTTTTTTAATTTGTCATAAGTGTCTTTTATGTGCATGTTTTGAATGTATTTTTAAGCAATTTAGAGCTCAATTTTCAAAATTTTCCCCCTCGGGCCAAATCATGGTTGGCCCTCGCGGTGTCACTAAACTTCAGCCCCCCCCTCCCCCAATATGAAAATGCTTCCTACGGCACTGTCAGCTAATTTTTAAAGTTTTTAATGAGGAAGTATAATTTGCCTTTGGTCGACTCGAGGCTTTGGTACGGCTCCTACGACATGAAAGATATCAATCTGTTTCGAAATGGAGATTTGCTGTTGTTCTTTTTTGTTTTGCCTATGATTTCGAAATTAATTTATTTTCAGTTTATAGATAAGAAAACAAGTCGAGATAAATTAGATTAGAATCCCACCTTTGCATTGATAGGCCCACACAGCTTGTAATTAGTAATCAAGATAACATCTGATTGTATGCTTCGATGTACCAAGAATCTAGACTTTTTGAAAACGAATTAATTTGCTTGAAGATTCTTCCAATATTTTGAAACATCTTCCTGAACGGGCAGATAAAATACACCCCAGTGTCCTAATGGAAGACCCACAACACCAATCTAAAATTGGTCAAAATTTCGTCCCTTGTTCAGTAGCGTAGTCAAGAGGGGCGCAAAATTTGTGGGTCTTGCTATTCATGGTATTAAAATATAATTATAATGGCATAAAAATCTGCTATCCTACACAAATTTTGCACCCCTCTTGGTTACGCTACTGCTGGTTGGAGAAATACCATATAACATCTCAGTCCTACAGAGGATTTCACTTTAATCACATTCTGATTCGAAATTAAAGGGGGAAAATCGCACTACATAAACACCCAACTGGATTTTTTTTACCCTGAGAACAAATAAATTTCCATCCCCATTTGGATTTATTCGATAAAGACTCATTCCTTTCATTCTCACCATGGGAATTAGGCTATGTTATAGTCAAAGACGAATCACTATCTAAGAAAATAGCCCAAAGCCGAAGAAAATTCGCATACGGTTTTTTTTTCCGAAAAGAGTTCACAGTCGGTAGAGTTGCCAGTCTTTCTTCGAAACTCTCCCGCCGATTTTTTCCCGTATACTGCCATAACGCCATACTGCCATATTTTCCTGCCTTTACTATTACTGTAACGGACGATAACATCCTCAACATGGGAATAAGCTCAACCCGTCGGGGCTGTGAGACAGGGGTGATTTCTACAGCTACCCTTTCAAAATTCATTATCGTAGAGGGTCTGTTGTCATTCTTTTTTCTGATTTGAGATTTTTCAAACTAGCCGCTGCGATGGAGTGCGGGGGAGAGAGGGGAGACGACGAGAGAAGCGTTGCTATTTATAAATCATACTTCATCGCAGAGAGTTTCCGTTTGGAAATATTTTTCTAAAACAAACAATGCGCACAGAGTGTGCTACAAAATGATAAACGTGAGATACACTCTGGTACAGAATATCCTCCTCATGTTCGGGGTAGTGGTCGGGACTGATTATAACATTGCTGATGGGAATATATTTGGATGATAACAAGGAAGGCTCAGCATTTAGTAAAATATAATGGCAATTAACATTTGTAATTTATTGCCTTAAGGCTCCATTAAATGTAGGTAACAATAATTTGAACAATGTTTTACCCTTTTCAAAAGGCATTTCTAACAGCTTTACAAGGCAGATGAATAAAAATAGCTTGTTGAACATTTAAACTTAAACAAGTATAGAAAACAAACCGCAAAGCATTTATGAAAAAGTAGGAAGTGTTTTTTTTTTCGCATACAGTTGAGGCTAAGAAAAACCAAAATATAAAACAAAATCAAAAGGTAATATGTCTTTAATTTTGTCACGTTTTTATTTTGACATACAGTTTTACAGATTTGAACAATTTCCCTTATAAACTTAGCCTTACACGTTTTTTTTTATTAGAACACCCAGAATTTGCTTATTTTTTTGGCAGTTTTCAGCCTAAAATGTTCTTAAATGCGTTCTTAATTTTTCAGACTACTCTAAATCGACAATATCATGCAAAATAATCCTAATAATAATCCTAAATAATCCATCCCTAACTAAGTTCGGTTGAAACTGCTTGAAAAGAGGAAAAAATTGTAGTTTTCCAAACTGAGGCTGGGCATGTTCTTACAATGTTCTTAATCTTTCGACGAATTTCAGCCTCAATGTTCTTATAAACTGTGTTCTAATAAAAAATAAAACGTGTAGTTAACTTACAACAACCCCGGGGGGGGGACTCAAGGTAAACGACCTACCTACTTGCAGCTCTTATGGGTCCCTTTTCCAAGCTTCCCAAAATGTCGAAACGAGCAAAGATGAAGTGAACTAAAGTGCACTCGAAGGGTATAAAATTTGGAAAGCCTGATCATATTTTGCCTCAGGCTGCTGGCTTCTACTAACGGATTCGTGCTCCTTATAGAGCTCCTGGGGTTTTGTAGATTCAGACTAATTTTGTCTAAAAATGGTCAAAAAAAACTTCAAAAGAGTGCACTGTAATTATCGATTTTTCGCCAAAATTTACACAAATTCAGCTAAATTTTCTGCCCTGTAAGAGTCTGTTCCAAATGGCTAATTTTTGGGCACACGTGCGGTCATTTTTGAATCGAGTGCCCCCCCCCCCCCCTGACAACAACTCTGAAACTAAGAATAAGCAATTAATATGAAGGGTTTTTGTTTTGGCTTACAGAAATCCACCGAAAAATCATTATTTAAAACCGTGTTATGGTTTCGGCGAGTAAATAGCTACAATCGCACGTGAAGCCAAGGCCCACCCAATTGCCCGCGCGTCCAAAAGTGGTCAAATAAAACCAAACATGAGTAAATTCGGCTTTTTTACCCTCTAATTTTACTTTTGAGTAAAAATGTATGTGTTGAACTTCCTACTTGTATCTAGAGTTACCCTCTTAGGTCAAATTCTTAGAATGTATGATATCTTTTATTTTCCTTTCGTTTCAGCAGTATTTCAGTGTCTTTTAGTTCAGTCAAAGATTGATTGATAATAACATTAACCCTTGGATTAGCTTCATTAAGCACAACCTTCAATGTTTTAATAAGCCTGTGCAGTTTCTAGGGACAAATTTTTAGAAGGGGAAATTAGTCATATATCTGATATCTATTTAGATCAAAGTAAAAAGCGTCGGCATTAAAGTGGGAGTATTTTTTACAATATAGGCTAGGAGATAAAGAATTTCTATATAACTTTGAGTTAATCGACCCAGTAATATTTCCTATTCGAAGTTTTTCGTGGCTTGGATCACGTTTAGCTAGGTTTCGAGAGATTTTTCTCCCATCATCGGGCAAGGTGGAGGATGTTTTCTCCACTTTTCGTACTGAGACCTACTGACTACCCATAATTATCAAGTGCAATATTTTTACAAGTAGGGTCCGAGTTTTAAATGGAAAATCACTGACTTTGATTAATTCACAGCCAAAAGATTTCTCTTTGGTCCGCCTTCGAGTTTCAAAATTAATAGTAGTTCTAAAATCTATTTTTTGATTCTTACTTTGTTTTCTCTATAAATTTGGTTGATGTCTTTATATCAGCTACTTCAAACCTTTTGCAATTGCCTTATTCTTATGTATTATACCGAACATAATTATATCTAAGGCAAATTAGTGTGCTCTATGAGTAACGTGTCTGCGTGTCCTGATTTTTGATTATCTTTTCACTGAAACTGAACCAATGAAAAAGCAGATGCCAAACGCGCATGCGTTATTAGTGATAAAAGTATAACAGCTTGATCAGAGTTATCTCGCAAACAATAAGTTAGAAAGATTACGTAAAGGGTTAGACCTTTCAATATGTCAAAACACTCAAAATTATAGCAGGCTTGAATAAAGGCAATGGCATTTTCCTCGATGACTTCACAATGGTAACTTTCATTATATCTATTATTAAGGATCTTTTTTTAAGGTTCGTGGTTATAAAAGGAGAAATTCGAGTATATTCAATCCTTTCACTGGATGACCAGGGCACTACATATACGAAGGAAGGAGGAGATTGTATGAAAAAGGTATTTCTCATTTTTATTTCATTTCTTCTGCCACGAGTGCTCGCCATAGATTTATAAAGCCCGAAGGGCTAGATATCGTGCTTTTGCTGAAAAGTTTGCCTGTAGTTAGGTAGGAAATCTTACCTAGGTCACGTGACAATACGATAGAATTTCAGTGCTTGACCAATCAGAAGCTTCGCGAGCTTTCGAAAACAATAGCGGTAATATTTTTTGCGACATTCACTTTTTTTTGCTTGGAAGAGCTTAAAGCACGACATCTAACCCTTTGGGCTTTGAAAATATTTGGTGCTCGCTAGCTCAGTCTGTACTTTGTCTGCGGCCATGGTTTCAGTGAGGGCTATTTGAAATGTTTTCAATGAAACAAGGGGCTTATTATTCCTAAAATCATCCGAACGATCATGTTATTCCTCGTTAATCATTATGGCTAAATTAAAATTAAGCCACTCCTCCTTTTTTTATTTACCTTAAGGAAACTTTTTTTGGCGAGAACTAATTTTGACGATCCAAGATTTTTTTTTAATTTTGGCGAAAAATTATTTTGGCGAATGACAGCGTAAATTTGTTCTATTTTGCCTTATTCGAAGCTTTTTTTGTGAACTCAAGAAGTAATTTAGGCAAAATACCAAAATTTTTAATTTTGGCGAGAACTTATTTTGGCGAATGACCTAAAAAATTAATTTTGGTGGGAACTAAAATTAGCTAATTTCGAGTTCACTCGCCAATTTCACCAAAATTAGTTTTCGCGAAAATAAGTTCCCTTAACCACCTATCTCTTTCAAAGTTCCTTTTTATTTTTGTCACTTAATATGAGTTCGAATGACAACTAACCAATCAAAATATTCAAATTGTACAACTATATGAAATGAATTAGTTTTTGAAGGAAGACTTTTTTCTTTTTTCGCGGGGTGATTACGGGCTATTACGGATTAAGCTAAATGTAATCAGCCATGTAATTATTTCCTTTATTGACCTTAAACAGTTAATATTGTATCAATGTCTAATTGAAGTGCAATATCTGCTTATTATTATATGCCTTGGTAAGCTTTTTCATCTGCAATAATTACGTCATATCATATCTTCCTTATGTTTCGAGCGTAAAACTCCTACTCTATGCTCTTGTTTTGAATATTGAATTTCTCCGATACATCACACGCGAACTGAGGTTCTGATGAAACAATAGAGAGTTTCGAAACCTTAGCCAATCAGCTGTGCTTTAAACATTCTTTCATTTTAGATCTCTACTGATAAACTTCTTTTGTTAAAAACTTCTATTATATTTAATCCTATTAAAGGACGAATTTCCGGTGACCACCCATAGCAGTGCTTTAGACCAAGAGCGAGACCTAAAAGCCTGGAGCTGCCTATTGTGTAGACTACCCGGGGAGGGCAGTCAGGCAAATTGACCGACGGGCATGTGCGGCGGTTAAGGGTATGTTTTTCAAAATATCAGAAATGCACTGTAAGGGTGGACTTTTGATAAATGCACTGTAAGGATGGAAATTTCAGCAAATCTGGGAAAAATTGCAAATTCTTGCTCGAAAATGTTGATTTTTTTTGCTCTAAAAGAGTTTAAAATTTGAAAAATGCACTGTAAGGGTATGAATTTCACCGATTTTTTTCTGCACTGCAAGGGTGCGATTCTAAAAGCCAATTTTTTCGCCGCACATACCGTCAGTTGGTAAACCCACTGCCCCCATAATTACCGATGTTACTCACGACCGTGTAATTTCACATCACTTATTGCACGGTCACGGTCTATAGTAATATTACACTGTAATGTTTTAAATTTTTTGGCGTGATTCTTGCTTCATTTATATTTACTATATTTTAGCTTCATATATTTTTTGACGTCAGGTTTCGAAGTGGATTTTCTTGCTTTAGTTTGATAGCGAAAACAATGTCTGTGCCCTGCACCTAGAATTCTCGCCAATTATTTTGCGTATACAGTCGACTTTCGCTTATTCGAATTTTTATAATTTGAATCTCTTTGTAATTCGGACAAATAAGTTTCCCCTTCGAGTTCGAATTAGCAAGATTCGAGTGTTTAATAAAACATAAATTACATGCCTTCTTTCATTAGATTTCCAATTGATCAACTTATCTCGTAAATGATGAATATCGCTTACCCCGAGTTAATAAATGGTCATATCTAATGAAAGGCCATGCAATAACCTGTTTATGATTTCTTGATCAGTTTTATCAGCCTTATCACTCATTCAGAAATGGTACACTAGACGCAATTTTAGGCAGAAAGTGCTAAGAGTAAGAACCATCGAATCTAAAAAAAAAAAATTATTCTAAGACCCCGAATGAATGTATCCCCCGGTCGTTATTAATTTTCGAAAAATTTTGAACACCCCCTCCCTCCCCCGTAAATATTTCTAAAGCCTATTCACGATAAGTGTGCACTCTTTTTTCATTTACTTATAACTTTTGAAGGAATTCTTCAATCTTTATAAATTTAGTATCATTGGAAAGATATTTGTGAGTGGAAGAATTTGAAATAAAAAAATCTTTAAAATAATTCTAAAAATGAAGATGAAAATGAAGAAGAAAAAAATGAAGATCTTGTAGAAAAGTGCTTTAAGTATCATTTTCACTGAAGTGAAACCTTGACTATCGAACGTCATCACTGTGAAAAAGTTTCTCAAAAATAATCATTCAGTCAAAAGATATCAAACAAAGTTATAAGCTAACTGACGTCTAAAAACGCTGTTTTCTGCTGTTTTTTGGGGTCAATCACTTATTAACTTTGTATCATAACTTTATATTGAATAAGTATTTTAGTAAAATTTCTTCACAGTGATGACCTCCAAAGTTCAAAGAATCTTTCCAGTGAAAATGAAAGTTATAGCACTTTTCTACAAGATCTTCATTTTTTCTTCTTCATTTTCATCTTCATTTTTAGAATTCTTTTGAAGACTTTTTTATTTCAAATTGTTCCACTCACAAATATCTCTCCAACGATACCAAATTTATAAAGATTGAAGAATTCCTTCAAAAGTTATAGGTAAAAGAAAAAAGAGTGCACACTTATCGTGAATAGACTTTAGCTTAATAGGTCTAATTTGCCTAGTTTTATTCTATAATGCTGTATAATGAGGCCCCCCAGCGGCACCCCTAATCACGCCATCACGCAAAAAAAATTCTCCATCACGCATCACGAAAATCGCTAAAATTTGTCATCACGCAAAAAATAGGGAAAAATAGCCCAAATCACGCATCACGCCAAAAAAAATCTCTAATCACGCCATCACACAAGAAAAAAGTCCAAATCACGCCATCACGCAAACCACTGGGGGCCTCTATAATAATGACCTTGTTTGGGGCTTTTGGAGATAAAATTTCTAACCCTCCTCGTGTAACTTATGACATTCAAATTTTGAGTTTTACAACGTCATCAATAAACTCTTCTCGAGATGCATGAATTTATTGTTGTCCTCGTTTTCAAACAGATTTCATTGCTATAAAATTACATATTCACAATGATAATTGTGTTTTTTACACCTCATGAGACATTTTGAATGTCAAGTACTTTTGTTTTAGAGTTAATGTTTGCGTTTTGGGAATTTAAATAGGTTTAAATGTATAATTTCATAGCAATGAAATCTGTTTGAAAACGAGGACAATAATAAATTTATGCATCTTGAGAAGAGTATATTATGACGTCATAATGTACTTTTTTCCCTAATTTCTTAAAAAAGCCAAAAAATTGATTCTATTAACAGGCAGCTCTGTAATCTACATCCTAATACGCTTCGTTTGACGTATAAATGACCATGTCTAAGTCTAAGACCCCCAATTTTCTGCGCCAAACTATGTCCTTTTTGGACATGCCAGAAGTTACGCGAGTCACGGCAATTAGGTCCATCTCGTTTATTCAATTTTGAAGAGATTTCGGACCCTCCCTTTTATTTCAGACCCTATTATTCTTTCTTTTTTGAATTGAATTGAAAGAAATTTATTCGCCTGCATTGAGGAAGGATGCAAAAACATAGAATATGGGAATAAAATAAATAAAATAAGCAGGTCAGGAAATTACCATCCAATAGATGAAAGCATCTAATCTATGTGATGGCAACCTGCTGGACTGATGAATATTAAAATGTTAAAATTGATATAATGGAAATACCTAATCATTCTGGTCCTATAGAGTACATGTTGATACAAAAAAGATTATGATCAAGGATTATAGCCTTTAACCTAAGAAAGAACTTATGTAATTAAGAATCTTGCTTAGCTAATTATGCAATTAGTTGCTTACTTAAGCATGCAATTAAAAATCCATCCTCATCCATTATGTGTATTTTGAATGATCAATTATTTCCGGTTGGTAAAATAGTAATATAGCATGGACTCAGCTTGGAATAGACTTAGAATTAGATAAGCACTCAACACTTTATGCCTTAGGTGAAATCTAAAGAGCGGCTCTATTGAAAATACGTTTTTCCATTTAATGTCAAAAGTGTTTCTTGATATTTTAGGCAAAATGTTTTTTCTTGATAACCCAATTTCAATAGAATCATGCTCTAGACCAAACGAAGACTAATAGAGACAATATATTAATTTTGTAGTTTTAAAAGCATTTTAAAGTTCTAATAACTAAACATGCTTGACCCCTTTTAGTATTTGAAATCCATTGATAGTTGACATCATTCACCAAGATTATGTAATTCATCGTTGGGTTGTATATATCTGAAGTGAAACGGGGAAGCGACTATCACTCGGCATCTAGGTTAATTGGTTCGCGACAGACAGTAGTTTTTGATGTCTGATCATTTTCGAGTTTCTTTCTTGGCAATTTTGGGTGTTTGTCTTTTAGTCATTAACTTGTCATTAAAAATTGAAATCTATTCTTCACTTTTTAGTCTTAAATCAGTAGTTTTTGACGCAGGTATGGATTACTCAGACTGATCAGGGTTTTGTAGAATCTTATCTTTTTTTATTTCAGTGGTTGAATTTGAAATAGAATTTCATATACACCGGAATTGTCAATTAACAACACACATTGGAAATTTGGCTTGACTTGAAACTTAAAATGGGTTTTGAAACAGATGGACAAGACAATGGGACAATCAACCCTTCTTTCGAAGGACCAACGGAATTAGAACAAGCATGTAAGTTTGTTTCTTACAACGTTTAGGCACTTATTCTCTGAAAACTATCGTATACACAGACGAATATTTGGACTCTAAAGGGCAAAGAAAATCTAGCTACTGAGCAAAAAAAAATTTCAAAAAAACGGCACTCTAGATACAAGGTCCAAGTTAGCCCTGGTTTCGGGTGTCGGAAAAGATCGCGTATGAACAATCACTGGCTTCAATTGGAAGTGTTGCGTAGAATAGCAGCACACCGGTTATGCACCCCGGAAGCGTTGTGAATAACCGCAATTTTGAAACGCTATCATTCTATGCAACTTGCTGAAATGTATGTAATGATCATATGCAGTTTTTCAAACATTACTTCTAAAAATGGTCAAATTTTCCAAATTTTGACAAAAAAAGACTTTCGTTTTTCCCCTTACAGTGCAATTTGAGAGGCCCCACAAACATTCCCTTAAGGGCTGCACCTACGGTAGATCACTTACTTTGAGTGCCCCCCCCCCCCCGAGTAAGGCTGTGAAACTATTTTCCTGTTGGAAGCGAAATCTATTCCAATTCACGAATTGGGCTCTTCCAGAAAATGTTCGTACATGGTGGTGGAGGATATAGTGCCCGGGGGGGGGTAGTGAAAATCTACAAAATTTGCCTTGTCCGGGAAGTAAACTTGCTAAGGGTAATTTTTCTCTGTTTGAGGGTAATTTTGAACGGGTCAAATTTATCAAATATATATCACAATACCTTCTTTGGGTTCTTTGTATTCAGCTTTAAATTTGAAATAAATTTCAATTTTTACATACCAAAAATTCTCTTTCACGTAACAATGGTTCTTATCTATAAAGAAATTAAAAAATTAAAAGTTTATAAAACACTCCCTTCTCACAGACCCGGTAGGATTTTTTCAGCCAGTGATTATTTTCAGTGGGGACGAAAATTGGAGGATGATTTTCCACCGGGGACGATATTTTTGCCAACTTTTCCACTGGGACCCCTCAGTGCGTGGGTCTGTGAGAAGGGGGTGTAAAAAATGCCCGACACCAAAAAATATCTCATAAGTATGTGGACACTTACTATTGCTCAGCACTCATTTCTCGTGTAACCAATGACATGTCCAAAAGAGTTTGGTGCAGAAAACTGGGCGCCTTTGACATGGTCATTTATACGTCAAAAGGAGTTGTAATTACAAAGCTGTAATTCTCCAGGCTAGTAACTCTTTAAGAAAGATACGAAAAATCAAAGACTTTAGATTTAAGACCATACTTATGTCACTTTAATTTAACGCAATCTATTGCCGTTTCATTCTTTTAAGCGAGTCAAGTGTTGTCAATAACCAAGATCTATGACGTAATTTAGGACAAGACCTTATAACTCGAACCCAGTTATTAAAAAGGTTTCCATTACGTCATACAATTGTAAAACTTATTCAAAACCACCTTCTCACAGACCCACTGGGACCCCTTCCAACTGGAAAAGTTGGCCAAACATTGTCCCAGTGAAAAATTGGCCAATGTCCCCACTGGCTGAAAAAATCCTACCGAGTCAGTAAAGAAGGGGTGTTTTTTTATAAGAAATACCTATCTAATAAAAAGAACTTTTGTAATCTTTTCTATAAGGCAACACCATTTATTCTTTCAGCTGCAGCCTGGATAAAAGACTCACCAAAAGACAAAAATGATACTCTGAGCAGCAGTAATTCTTTCGGTGATGCATTCTATATCGAAGTGCAGCCTACGTCAGCCCAAAAGCCATCAAAGGCTAGTGGGGAAGACGTCACCCAAGAGTCAAAATATTCAAACCAGAACGGTGAAACTCAAATCAAATCCAAAAAATCAACAGCTGCTCTTATTGAACCTCCAAATGAGGCTGATGTAACTGTTGACCGTTTTGTGGTCCGTAAATCAAAACCATTTGAAATTTCTTATGAATATCTGGTCTGGGGGTTATTCACTTTGATTACGATTTTGTGTATCGTTGATCGATTTGTTATGAAAGGTGATGCGGTGCTGGAGAGAAAAGGTAGGGAAGCTATTCCAAATCTCAGTTGATAGTTAACGTTTTTTTCTACGTCCATACATCGTACTTAACTCTCATAGAATGTCGAAACAACATGAAGAAGTCATTGGAGGATTCCTTTAATTATATTATAGGTGTAACACATACACTCAAATGTTGCTTGGTATTTTTGAATCCAAACTTTGAATCCTTTCCTGTCAAACATCTTGATCCAAATCCCTACGCTTATCAATTGAACTTTTCTGGTCCGTAAATTACAAACCAGACAAATTTCTGAAGCCAATTCTTTAAAAAATTCTTCTTCTTTACCACAGGAAAACGTGTTTGGAAGTTATGGGGTGAAAACGTTGGACAAACCATCACAAATGTCATTTGGGGAATTACAGCCCGTCTTATTATTACCTCACAAAACCTCATGTTTTATACAACTTTGTGGTGTATACCAAACCTTATCATCGAGAAAGCACCACGGTTTCTGGTTATCGCTGGTATAAGAGATATCCATATTAAAATGCATCGAATAGCCGGGATCTTCCTTATTGGTATTCCATCATTAGCCCATGTCCTTGTCATATTCCTGCCGCCGTTAGTAGATCGCACTCAATTAACATATAGCCCGCCTTCACGGTTTAACTATAGTCAACAATATGGGAATCTGAATTGGACCAAGATTTGGGATCCAGCTGCGGTAGAGGGCTGGACATTCAATGATTCCAAAGGTGTTCATCTTACTTCAGATGAAATCTACCGCCTCCTCCTCATGGTGGCTTTATTTTGTCTTATCTTTCCCCTCACTCGAAGTCAATTCCTGAATAACCGTTCCTACTCACTTGCCATTGCTATCCATGCGTTCGCTGGTGTTTGGTACGCTATAGACAATATCCGAAAGATCACACATGGTCTAGCTCATGTTTTCAATCTACCAGTTCTTCTAATCTGGTGTATTGACCGGCTCATTAGCATAGCTTATTACCGGAAATCCCGGGGTACAGCCGAAAGAAAAATCATCGGGAAAAACGAATACTTTGATGTCCGTGTCAAATTGAACAAAAAATTCAAACCAGAAATCGGAGATGTTTATTTTCTCCTTAAGAGCAACAATAGCCGTTTCACCTTATCTCCCGAAAGATCTCATCCATTCACATCATTCAGTAATCACGACGTCACTGATGCAACATGGGACATTGGATTTATCATAACAATGATGGATGATGATTCGCAATGGTTTCCAGCGTGGACCAGAAGGTTAAGAGCAAGTGATCATGAAGCTCAAGGTAAGTAAACAGATTTAGACCAACCCAACTCATGAAAGGGGATTAAGTTCGAGTTTACCATGGAAGAAGAGCGTCTGAAGGTGTGAAGTCATTAAGGCCGGTGTCCACTTTCGTGCGAAGCGCGCGAAAGATTTTTTTCTTAGCCGTTTTTTCCTGAAGAAAAGATTACGTCATAAAGAAGTTTTGCGCGAACAAAAAAAAACTTGAAGGAAGTTCAACTTTTTTCAACCGTTACGTCAATTTTGACCAATGGAATTGCTTCTTTTTTTAATCAACCAATGACGTTACAAATAACGTGAAAAGTTTCGCGCGCTTCGCAAAATGTAGCACGTCAATTTTTTCTGCAATTGCTCTGCAACGCAATAAAAATATTGCAGAACAAATTGCAAGTGTCTGCAACAAAATCAGTTTGAACTGATTTTGTTGTAGAAGAATCTGCAATTTTTTGACAATGTATCTGACATTTACGTCATTCGAACACGTGTCGGACCTTCGAAAATCGAATGTTTTTGATAAAATCGAATGTTTTGTAATTCGAATGTTTTGTAATTCGAATGTTTTGCAATTCGAATGTTTTTTAGAAGTTTTTCCTGGTTCCTTTTTCTAGATGGCTAGACAGCAACAATTTTCAGGCGGGTGCAATGCAACAATTGTATTGCAGCCGCCTGAAAAAACTATCAGTGTAGCCTTAGCTTTACACTTAAACTCATATAATATTGAGATTTGACGTCATTATTCATGATACATTTATGTACCATTGCAATGTCTTCTATCTCACACTACATCACGGACCAACTAGCTGATTGCTTGTAAGTGACGTAAAGACGTAAAGTCAGTCACTTTTCAACCATGGAAGACATTGCAGTGGTGCATATCATGAATACCGTACCAAACTTTGTAGTCATTTTTATCACAAGGGGAGGTGGCAAATCAAATCTTCTTCCTTTAGAAATCTTGAATCCTAGACAGTAGTCAAAACTGATCGATATGTTAAAAAGAATTCGAAGAAAGTTAATTCTCACGGCATATATCACTAATTCTTTAATCAAAGCAAAATAAACGGAATAAACGGATATAATGTACGATATCATTTAAATATTGTATGCTTACTTTTTCCGTTATTTTATTTCATCAGGTCACCAAATTAAATGTTGGGGTCCATATCGTTCATCATCTTCACAACTTTACAAAGAATTAGAAATCGGTGAACAGAAATCATTCGTTCTCTTGGCGTCCGGATCTGGGTTCGGCTATCTCTATGATTGTATCAGTATTTTAGCACATGGTAACCATGGTAATAATTTCAATATGGCGGAATCAAAACCAACGTGTATTGATATACACTACACTGTACGTTCGATTGAAGTTTATAAAAATTTTGCTGACGAGATTTCAGAGAAATTGAGATTGATCCGAAATAAAAAAAATGTGAAAGTCACTTTCAATTGGTACGTGACCGAAAAAACGACAATTCAAGATGGTAAAGGAGATGCTGAAATTGTTGATGTAATCAATTTACTTAAAGGTATGAGTTTATATCCTTGATTAGATTATTAATAAATAAAATCACTACATTTTCCAATATTCTTATACCATAAAAAGCAATGACGCAAACTATAACTCGTTAATTCTACAAGCCCCCCTTAGGGCTCAGTCGCAAACTTGCTTACCTTTTACCACAAACATGCTTTTACTTATTTTTCTAACAGGACAAAGAACTGATTTCGAGAAAGTGATCAAGAACAGTGCAAAAGACTCCAGTATCTATTTCGTTGGTCGACCTTCGTTAGCAGATCAAATCAGTATTTACTGTGAGAAACATAATCAAACGTTAATCAAGGATTTCACAAACTCACAACGAGGAACGTCAGATAAGTTGGTGATGGTGCATTATCTGAAATATACTTTCTATGTGATTCTAATTACCGTTGTTTTTAGCATGTTTTTGCATATTTTTCTGAAATAAATTCAATGGAATAAAACTATTAACAGATTACTGCCGTAGAATAGACCTTATCGGAGTTTTTGATTTTTCTAAAAAAGCGATGCATTGTGGGATTGTTTCGAGTGTATTACAATAGAAATCTCATCTTAGGAATTCCTCAAGGTAATTCTATTGTAATACACTCGAAACAATCCCACAATGCATCGCTTTTTTAGAAAAATCAAAAACTCCGATAAGGTCTATTCGTATATTTTAAATATTCAAAAGTAACGTGTTGACAGGGAGCAGTAAAGACAACTGCCCCCTCCCCCCCAAGTGGCAGTTTTTGGGGGGTGCCCCAGAAATAAGCAATTTTCGTTTAGTTTTTTCTAAATATAATTTTTGTATTTTTAGTAGGTCTTTATCGCATTAGCTTTTTCTATTTTTTACACTTTCTGCCGGACAGAATTCAGAATTTCATTTGTAATTAAATAAAAAATTATATTAAATTTTTCTTTTGACTTTAGTAATATACAAAATTCCGTGATATTTGGTAATTAGATCTTCGGGTCCTTTTCTTATACACAACTGGAAAGATATTCGCGAGCAGTATAATTATCTAATTTATTGGAAATTATATAAAGTTTCAGCCCGGTATAGTAATAGGGAAAAAATTACCGAAAATGATTAAAAACAGCCTAAATAGACCTACTCCGTAGGGGTAAAAATGTAATAAGTGAGGTTCAAATATTAAGTTGAATGGGAAATTACCTTTTTATAACCTAGCTAAGAAGAAAGGGATCTTTGAAAATGAACAAGTTTCCTTAAGAGCAATTGCACCTAAGAAAATCCCTGATTCATCTAAAGTGGGATCATTGATGTCTTGGATTTTTTTCTTTTTTAGATATGTTGTGGGGGTTCATGGGTGGAACAAAATTCCAAAATTTGAGCCTCAGAGCTCAAGCCGTTCCCGAGATATCACATTTTGAAGTTTCAAGAATTTTGTCTAAAATACAGACCGGTAATTTACAGACCAGAATTCCAAATTGCTATAACTCCTTATTGGTAAGTCTAAATGACATGAAATTTTGCACAGATACACAAGACCACAAACATTTTCTAAAAACAAAAACAAAAATTAAAATTTTTTTTCCAAAATGGCGGATATTTGAAGCCGAAGTTTTGAACTGCTTGAAAATACCGGTTGGATTTGATTCTCAGTTATTCCCGGCCCGAGATTCCAAATTGAATTTCTTTTTCAGATCCTGAAAGATCAATCCTTTAACTACCAAATATCAAAAATCTGTCGTGGAGAATTCATTTTTGGCTCAATAGATCAATTTTAAAGATGACCTATATTTTCCGAAAATTCCCTAGCAACGCCCTAGCAACAAGGCTTTAACAGGCTACACCATGTACTGGAAGGCTCAAAAACTGGTATTAATGATTGACAGTCCATTTCTGGACAGTTGTGATCATAGACTGATCTAGAGGATATTCCTCTATATGCAAAAGAAATTCATAATTTTCACTGCCTACGATGATATTAAGAGCCATTTTTTTAAGAGTCTTCAGGGTGTGATACCTCATCCTCTTGGATTTCGATGAAATTTTGACCAAATGATCTATCACACAAGAAAATAAGACCCTGAAAATTTCACCTTGATATCTCACGTAGTTTTGAAGATACAGCGTCTCAAAGATAGGCTACTAAGTGAAATTTGACCCCTAAATTTCATGAACTCTGGTGAGGAGCAGATTTTGAAAGCCAATGAATTTCTATGCAAGTACATTAGAAAGCTGATTTATATACAGTGGATTTCAAGAACTTTTTGTAGGGTGTCAGAAAAAATCAAATTGAGTCTCCAAAATTTTCCCCGAAAATATTTAGCACCTCCTGTTGAGGGCTTCAGACAGCGTAATCTGGGTTCGGAAGCACTTTTAGATGGCTGCTGATAGTCCTTGAGACTTTTTTAAAGCAAACTTTTGACCTGGAGTGGTTTACTGGTGGGTTTTGGCCACAAAAACAACATTTTCAGGATTTCCATTTTGCGTAACTGTCAAAAATGGCCGAAAAAATTGCTATTTTGGTAGATCTGGAGCAAAATTCAAGATGGCGTATCTTTTTGCGGCAACAACAAATTTTTTTGAAACTTTCAGCAAGGCTTCCTTAGTAGGCTTAGTTTATAGCCTCAAAAAATTTCAGTGGTTTTTTGAAGTCTCTTAAAGATATGCTCGCTTGAAAATTTGCTTAACTTCGTTGTTTTTTCCCTCTTAAAATGCTAAATCAGGCCCACTTAAGGCCTCTAAAGGTTAATTTTTGTCAAATTATTGGTTGATTTTCTCTAGCCAACTAATCATTGGCATTAAGGGAACAACTGTAAAAGATTTCAGGTCATTTCCATCAACAGATGACATTTTATGACTGTTTCTTTATTTTTAAGTACAGAATATGTAAAAAAATATGAGACTGATATCTGGCCTTTCCTACCATTCCAGGGCCTATATTTTCAGGAAAAGCCTCAATCTTTCACAGTTTGGTGAATATTACTCTTAAATATAAGCAGGTTACTTCAACTAAATGGGTTTAACAGTACTTAATTCCTATTCAAAAACTTTTTAGAATCATTCAGAAATCCTACTTTGACAATAATTTGCGCTTTACCGCAAAATTTCTATGTCCAAGTGTCGTGATTAACTTTTAGACTGTCCAATATCTCTATATTTGTGTACACTAACAGCCTTACTTGTTGATTCTTAAATAACTAAGCAACATTACTAGGGTGATATTTTATGAGATACTGCAAACAATGATGTTTAAATCTTCTGGACAAGAAATATTGGACAGTCTAAAGCTAATAACGACACTTGGACTTAGAAATTTTGAGGAGTCACCAGAGTTCATGAAATTTAGGGGTCAATTTCCGCTTTGAGACGCTGTATCTTCAAAACTACGTGAGATATCAAGGTGAAATTTTCAGGGTCTTATTTTCTTGTGTGATAGATCATTTGGTCAAAATTTCATCAAAATCCAAGAGGGTGAGGTATCACACCCTGAAGACTCTTAAAAAATGGCTCTTAATATCATCGCAGGCAGTGAAAATTATGAATAATCTTTTGCATATAGAGGAATATCCTCTAATGATTTGATCAGTCTAGGATCACAAATGTCCAGAATGGACTGTCAATCATTAAAACCAATTTTTGAGCCTTCTGGTACATGGTGTAGCCTGTTAAAGCCTTGTTGCTAGGGCGTTGCTAGGGAATTTTCGGAAAATATAGGTCATCTTTAAAATTGATTTATTGAGCCAAAAATGAATTCTCCACGACAGATTTTTGATATTTGGTAGTTAAAGGATTGATCTTTCAGGATCTGAAAAAAAATTTTAATTTGGAATCTCGGGCTGGGAATAACTGAGAATCAAATCCAACCGGTATTTTCAAGCAGTTCAAAACTTTGGCTTCAAATATCCGCCATTTTGAAATAAAATTTTAATTTTTGTTTTTGTTTTTAGAAAAAGTTTATGGTCTTGTGTATCTGTGCAAAATTTCATGTCATTTGGACTTACCAATAAGGAGTTATAGCAATTTGGAATTCTGGTCTGTAAATTACTGGTCTGTATTTTAGACAAAAATTTTGAAACTTCAAAATGTGATATCTCGGGAACGGCTTGAGCTCTGAGGCTCAAATTTTGGAATTTTGTTCCACCCATGAACCCCCACAACATATCTAAAAAAGAAAAAAATCCAAGACATCAATGATCCCACTTACAGATTTTCTTAGGTGCAATTGCTCTTAATTTTCCTTGAATACACCTTTCCCGAGTTTATTTCGACTTTTTGAAAAATACTATTCCAAAACCCTGCTCTACTTGCATTTAATTTAGAAAGATTCTATTACGAAATACAAAATAAACAAAAAAAAATTATGTTAAAAGCTCTTCCGGTTCTTGAGATATTTCAATTTTAAAGTTTTTTCTTAAACAAAAGTATCCCATGGAAACGGCATAGAAACGAGGCCCGGTAGGATAAAATATCTTTTAAGAGAGGTTTGACTGTAAAAACAAAGGAATTAAAACAGCCATAAAAAAGGAACGGAAAAAGCTTTTGATCTCAAATTTTCAGAATGACTTTGTATCACCAAAAGCTTTAAAAGTATCAAGTTCTCGTTTCAAACTGGAGAGGTCGAAAAAAATCGATAAACTTGGGAAAGGTGTATAGGATAGGAGATAGGTAGTGTTTCTTCTAAAAAGGCAATGTAGAAGTCACGGGGGCGGCAGAAAAATAAAAAATTTTGTAACGAAATTAAATCATGAACTTCTAACGACTGGACGGAGAGCTCCTCATATATGCGCGTAGTTTTCATTGTTTCAAATAAATAGGATGATGACGTTCTGTTCACGTGATATTGCATCAGAAAAAGTCGAGGTCTCGATAACCCAGTTGTTGTGATTTGTATGAATGTCGGGCAAAAAAACAATCTTTTTCGAAAGCACTCTCCCTCCATCAGTGTGAAGTGGAAATTTTTGACTTTTACAAGCTTTTTCATCAAAATATCGACAATATCTTTTATCTATCTATTCACATCCAAATATAAAGGTAGGAGTTGAATATTTATTTCTTTTTTCTATGAAAAGAGAGGGAAAAGTATGTTGTTGGAATGAGAATGCTGACAGGCTGATGAGATTTCTTCGACTCTCTAACTAAAATCATTAAATTTTTTTTGCCCTCTTATACATTACTGATAGTACAGGAAACAATTTAGCAAATGTGCTTTCGAAGAACTACTACCCTACTACCTTCACTGTCCTTCACTCAAATGTATAGAAAATTAAATAATATATACCTTGTCAAAATTGCTTTTTTTAAAGAGTACATTTTTTTACATTTTTTAGGATTCTCATTCTGTGGTGTCAACAACAGAAAATGGTTATATCCACGACTAACATTTATTCATTGAACGGGATTTGTATGAGGAGCAGATGAGAGATGCTGATGTCAAGAAAGATGAATTACATGTATTTATGATAAATCATACGTTATGATGTTTGACGTTACTCCCCAGCTGGATTGATCTAAACCAATGTCGTTAATCAACTGGTCAAATTCTAATAAAAAGCAAAGCTTTTAAGAAAGTTTGTTATTAAATCTCTCACACACGCAGAAAAAAATCGATATCCCTTTCTTTAAATTGACATTATACAGCATTATAATGACAGGACTTATTTGGAAATGAATTTCTAAATTGAACATGTGATAGTTTGGTATATTATATATGACTTTCCTGACTATACTTTATGTCAGTTTGGTCAAACTTTGTTAAAATATTGGAAAATACACATGAAAGACTGCAATGGAATGATGGTCAGCTTTTTTGTTATTTTGTTTGCTGACAATATTGACACTCCCAGCGATGGTAAGGTCATAGCTGCACAATGACCAAAATTTGTACGTGAACATAAATTGGCAGTGACTCTGGAATGTAGTGGCAAAAATCAATTTTTATTTAGAAATTTTATTTCAAAAATTTGATTGAATTTACTTATGTTATTTTGGTAATGAAACTGAAAACTTTTTCTACTGTAATTAGGATGATTTTAATTTATTAGACTGAAACAAAGATTAATTTCAAAAGCTTTATAAAAATATTGGAGTCCAAAACAACAGTGCTGACATTTTGCTGAATGTATTTAAATTTTACTTTAATTTTGAGGTGGTATTTCGGTTAAGAAAGTGCTGAGCTATCTAGAAATTAGTTCAAACATATTTTACTTTAGCTGAATTTTATTGATTTACTAATTTTATGTACAATTTTTTTTAATGTTTACAGGATAAATCTCTATGCTGTGGAATTTGATCAGTCTTTTAAATTTTCACAAAGCAATAAATTACAGTATTTCAAAGACCTAAATCATGTGTGTGCATATCTTTTTCAATTTTACAATTTCTGAAATGAAACCTGTTTAATACCACCACATTTCAACAACATTTCACAATTTTAGTGTCTGATATATGTTTTTGTATATCAGGGAACCCTGATAGATGCAATTGGTTTGTTTTGGTCTTAATCCGGACTCTTGATTTAGCCTCACTTTCATGCCCCTTATTAGGCCACAGATTTTCCACATGGGCCTTTTTCAGTTCTTCAGTTCTTCAGTGCAGACTGCTGTTTTTTGCTGTTTTCATATTTATCTCCTGTTACTGTTTATCTGTCAAAATGCTTGCTGAAAGACTATTCTTTTCAATACTTATGTTCCTGACTACTCCACCTGGTACTCCAACCAGTGAGGATACTGGTACCAGAAAGAAAAAATGCCCTGGATGCCAAAGAAGTCATGACTTACATGATTTTGGTCATCCAAGCAAAAACTGCCAAGGTCCACCTCCACCGCCGTCTCCGTCTTCTTCTCCATCTACACGAAATCGTCGCTCATCTGCTGAAAACACAAGGAAAAGCCCCGATTCTCGTCCCTTCTCAACAGAGCAGATGGATCATTACCGCCAACATCTTCGAGATCCTAAAAATCAAGAAACTGAGCTCCTGGAATCGATCAGACGTGACAAAGAGAACCAACTTCGTGAAGAAGAAAACGTTTTGATTGAGGAAATTAAACGACAGACAGAGAAACTCCAACGTTTAAAAGACTCTAGAAGTCAACAACATTCGTCTCGCTCCGCCCCGCCGCCCGAAACACGCAACAGTTCCTCAGGGGAAAACCTTACAGCTCAATCCGCCATTTTAAATAATTTTCATGCCGATTCCATGTCTACTTTAACCGGATTAATTTTCGCGAGATTAAATTTCGCGAGCTCAAAAATTCGCGAAATTTTTTGGATTTATTTTCGCGAATGAGCCCTTTGAAAAATTTCGCGTGGATTTAATTTCGCGAATGAGCCTTTTCAAAAATTTCGCGTGGATTTAATTTTGCGAAGGGAAGAAATTAAAAAATAAATTACTTCAGTCATCTTTACGATTTTCTTGAAACTTGACAATTTTGCTAAAAACAACTATGGTACAAAAATTACAATTCTTTCTCATCATCAAAATTTTCAAAAATGTCAAATGCAGAGCGTTGCTTCTCTGGCAAAACCCACGCATCCTCGTCGTCATCTTCGCTGTTATCTTCTCAAGAGAAAAAGTCCCAAAATGTGGAAAATGAGGAAAGTGATGTAGTCATAATAGATTAGATATTGTCAATTTTAAAGATGTATTATTCATATCATTGTGTCATAAAAGGAAAAAAAGTGAACTAAGAAAAGCAAAATTAAAAAAAAACCCAGGTGGATTTATTTTCGCGAATGACCCCTTTGAAAAATTTCGCGCGGATTTAATTTCGCGAACGAGCTATCCCAAACGATTTCGCGAGTTTTATTTTCGCGAAAATGGCGAAAATTCGCGAAACCGCGAAATTTAATCTCGCGAAAATTAATCCGGTTAAAGTACTTTGCTTCACCGCCCGCTTCTTTCTTCTCAACAACAACAACAACAAACTTTGAATCCTGGCTCTTCGTTTGGTAATGTTCTTCCCTTTTTGAATTCTGGCTCGACCGCTGAACCTTCTTCTACTCGTCAGAACGAACTTTTTCTTCGCCCAACACGCACCAACGACGTTACCAGAGGTAAAGCTTTACGTATAGTGGACTTTGTTTCTCGTATTCGACCTGCTGAGGATGAAAAAGTTTTGTCTTATGACAACAATTGTAAACTTGCCTTGATTTTACAGGACTCTAAACCCAAACTTTCTAGTGTTACAGTTGAACAATTTAATATTGCTAATTTGAGAATTTTTTACGAGTTACTTTTTTCCGGGAAGCTTTCCACCCTTTTCCATGTACAGGAGTACCTTTCTTATGCGATTAAGGTCTTAGAGCTGGCAACTAAGCACCCTCGCGAGCCAGGGCCGATAAACGATTCTGCGACTTAAAGAGGCCAGTACCGTAAAATTGGAGGAATCGTTTAGGGCCCTGGTACTTTAGAAGAGAAAATATCAAGAATCTTGATATTTTTCGACCTTTGGACTCTGGCAGCTTGAGTGTGGGCAATATGTTGCGAAGACAAGTACAGCCGAGCTGCGAGCACACTTACTAAAATAATTTATATCAAAATGCTGTAAATAGTTCTTCTCCGTATGACCATTTGGCATGGGAAAAGAAAATAATGTTGATTTGGACATTTGGAAGGGAAATGCAAGTAGAAAATGACTGTGTTTGTTGTTTGGAATAGAGAATGGCTTTCCTCTGTCTTTTAATGGTTTTTTACTGGCTCAAAATAAATTAGTAGCCTTGCAATAAGTCTCAACTTCCAGTGACTGTTTTTTAAATTTGGCTCTCTGATATGGATATTTTTTTGTGGTGAAGTTTTAGGGTTGGGCCTTGGGTGCACACAGAAAACTGCTGTGAACTGGTCTTAAACAGTTAAGCTATAAATTAACTGGCTTTAAACACACTCATCAAATCTAAAGAAATTTTAACCTTGAAATTATTGCTTTCTTTCTCACTTTTAGATTATGTGAAAAATAAATAAAACATTTTCATCAGCTCTAATGCTTTGCAGGCTGACTCTGCTGATGCTGCTCATCCAAAAAGAATTTTTATATCCAGCCTCAAGAATGTAAACTCCATATTGTCCACCCATATCATGTCACCACAGCTGGGAACGATGAACGACAGTAGCAGTAGGATGAATTCAATCAGATTTTTGTACAACAACATAATGTTTTTGTGTGTAAAAACATGAAAAGTATCATGTCCTCAACATCATCATTGCATCTTGCTTTTGTGACTAATTGGCTGATTGGAATAAGCATGAGCTATAAAAACTCTGAGAGATTGCACCAACTGTATTTGTTAGCCCTGGTTTTCCAGGATGCTAAATAACTAAATGCATTGCTCAGTCATCAGGCAGTGTCAGTTGAAGTTAATTTTAAACATTTGGTCACTGTTATGATGTTTAACTGGTTTAAATAATAAGAAAGAAAAGATTGATGGACACTTTATGGACTGTGTAACAATTATGAGTGAAAATGCTTGATCTTTGTTACTCTGGCAAAAATTGCGAAAAAATAAGAATTTGGGGAATACAATTACTTTGGAGAGAACTTATTTTGGCAAGGAGCTAAATAAAATAGAATTTTTTATAAATGTGGTTTTGAAGAGAAATGCAATTTTTGATTTTGGCAAAAACTAATTTGGGCAAATACCACAGTATATAAAGTGGTTCTTTTATGCTAAAAAATTAGTGTTTCAAATAGAACTTTGGGGTTACTTATTAGGGACCGTCCACATCAGTCCACATAGTACGTATACCCACTAAAATGTCAAAAATTGAGTATATATATACCCCTCCCCCTACAGGCAAGCAGATGCAAATAGCTATACCCCCTGGTGAGTACGTACTTTTTTCATTCACACCCCCTCCCCTGGCTGAAAAAAAAATCAAATTCAAAAGGCTTGGGTTTTCCCCTTTTTCTATGAGAGAGAAACAGCTGATATTTTGTAAGGAATAAGCGAATAATAATTCTCTTTTTATTCTCTTTCAACCAATTTTACAAGCAAAAAAAGGGCTGTGAATTTTTTTTTCTGCGTACTTACTTTTTCTTCCGACCCCTTCCCCTCTGTACGCAAGCATATGCTTTTGAGAAGACACCCCATCTCCCCCTTGCGTACGTACGTGCGTACGTACTATGTGGACGGCCCCTTAGGAAAATCACTGGAAATTTTAATTCTAGCAAGAACTTATTAGGGGCCCTTATTATGGCGAGGCAGGGTGAGGAAGCAATTCTTTCAATTTTGGCGATAACTAATTTTGGTGAATTTTGTTCTGTTACTATATCATCATTCATTAAGAATTTATTTATTTATTTATTTAGAGAACACATTGAATTATGTAAAATACCCATTTGAAATTTTATGAAAATTTTAATGCTAGCTATGGATCATTGTATAGAGTTTGGAATTAAATTCTCATTAATAAGAGTTTTCTGACTAGTAAAATGAATTTGATATTCTTGTGTGAATCTTTATACGTGCCATTTTTAAGATTTTTCTTGTGAATCTTTAAACGATTTTCAACTCAAGGGTTTTGATAAAAAAAACATGGTGTAATAAGTTTTTTAGAGATTTGGCAGATGATCAAAAGAAATCTGCAGGAATACATTTTACATGAAACTTTAATAAACTTGGAACATTTCGTTTTATTCAATTAACAAAAAAAGTTAGAAATATTTACTGGTCCTATGGAAAATGCTCATGGGAAAGGCTTGAAAATAATATTAGATTTTGTTGAATTTCAATATTAAAAAGAGGTCGATTGTAATCAAGGACTACCTTAAAGGAATAAATTATGACGGAAATAAAATTTGGTGGATTTACCAGGAATTCCGCCATACGTCAAATTAAATTCCCGCCAAATTTAATTTATCTTGTGTATTCTCCAAATTTGTGCTATTTCAGGCCTTAAAAACAGGTTTTTGTTTATTCGGTAACAATTTTTGGCCCAAAATTTCCTTCAACCGCCAAATTAAATTCTCGCCTAATTTTTTTTTTTCTAGCAATCCGCCAAATTAAATTCCTCTGAAAAAACTTTTTCAACCACCCGCCAAATTAAATTCCTGCCAAAATTTCTTCCTTCAAGGTATTATTATCAATTTTGTCAAGTCTCGAGAACAGTGAAGGTAAAGTACAGTAATTCCAAATTTTATTTTTGCCTTTAATGGTTCCTAATTTTTGATTGAAAAAAGTTCCAAAAATTAATCTTGTTTTATCAGTCCTTACAGCTTCAAAGTATCAGATGCTTTAAAATGAAACAGCTTTGCTCCAAAGAAAATGTGACATTTACAAAAAAAAGTAGAGATAAGTATTCAATTTTTTTTAGTAAATTTCTCAATCATTTTGTATCAAAATAACAGAACTTGAACTGAAAAGACATATATAATCTTAAAGTTCTATTCTGGAATTTTGACCAAAATGTAGTTGATTGCTATCTTTTGAAACAATGTCCATCTATAAAATAATAAAATTTGACACTTAATGCAGCTTATCAAATTTATTGAAATTTTGTTATGTAGCAAATCAGAACATGATGACGACAGTGAAACATAATCTTTAGGTCAGAATAAATTCAACTGAAATCCAAAAAAGTCTAACATGTCATAATTGATAATCTAGATGACAGATTTGTTATATGTTTGCATAAATTTTATCCCGATAAAAAAACTTCCAGCTTCAACATTTTTTGTCAAATTCAGTCCAATATACACACTGTACCATACTAGTTTGTATACTTTTTTACATTTACGGTCAATATAAATAAATTTTCAGTCTGGTAATAGGATATGTTTAAAGAATTGTTTTCGCATGTCTTTTTCAATACTTGAAGTTTCTTGCTTTTACACATTCATCGGTTGATTAGAATTGTCTGAATTGTTCACATAATTGCCAAGCTTTTAATTGTATAAACCATAACCAGAACATTTTTGCAATGAGTTTGTATTGTACGTAGTCTCAAGTTTTTCTGAAAAAGCTTCTTCACCGATCAGTTCATTTTGACTACCAGTCAAGCAATCACTGGAGATGTATGCTTTTTTCTTTTTCATACTCCTGATGCCCATGGTCATAGACAAGATAGATGTCTTCAAAATGTATAAACATCAGTCAGTCATTCATCACGAGTGATCAGATTATAAAGAAACATGCAAGATTGCTGTTGGAAATCAGCTCAAGCAAAACAATTATATGTGGACAGCAGAGGGTCTTTTCGAGTGAATCTTTAAACTATTTTCCATAGTCATTTTGTCTTTCTGTAAAAAATCGTTTTACAAGCAGTTCCAGTTCGCTCAGTTCAGGGACTGCTTATCAAGGTCTCGTAGTATTTCTCTGCCAATCAAGTTTCATTTAAATGACATTTTGCAATTTTGTCAATTGATTGGTTTGCCAAGAGTTCTTCATACTTCAACTTCTTCATGTTGAGAATCTGTCTTTGACTTTTAAATTTACTATTTACATCAGCCATTCATTACATATTTAGCTTGTTTTGATTTTTTCAAATTCTCGGAATTTGTAAAATGGCGGGATCATGCTAATCGACATACGTTTCGCGTACATGCCTAAAAGTACTTTCGTTTTTAAAGTGGCAACTAAGTACACATGGCAATCCGTGTTGCAATATGACGATGAATTTCGGATTTTGCAACATACTTATGGGTTCTCGTGGAGTACTGACCATAGCCATCTACATGAGGTTGTTCTTATACCTCGCTGGGCTGCAAAGCTACCTCGTGGGCTTGGGCATGGCACTGATACTTCCTCACCCAAGATTGATTTTCTCTCCTCAGGTCTTGCGGGTAACAGTAAGGTTTCTGGTCCTCCCACAATGACACATCTCTCGTCCGGCTCTGAGATTTGTCGGATGTTTAATTCAAGAAAAGGTTGTCAGAAGTCACCCTGCAGGTTCACTTCAATTCAATTCAATTCAATTCAAAGTAATTTATTCGCCTGCATATCATTAAAAATTTACATATTTTAAGTTTGTATAAATTAGGGGAGGAATGCAGGCCAGGAGTCCATCCAATAGACGTACCGTCTAATCAAATGGAATGAACACCTGGTCGCGTGAGCTGGTCATGTCGAATATCATTATGGGAGGTATCTTAAGGGTTATTAAAACTATTTAAACATTAACAATCAGAATAAAAACAATGTAACCTAACCATAAATAAACAATAAAAAAAGGAAAAAATAATAACAATGCATACAAAAAATATGACATCAACTATTGAAAAACCTGAAAAATATTAATTGTCATTGTATGTGAATTTCAAGGTTTTGTAGAGATGAACTTTCATTTTCAAGGTATGCGAGAGGATTAGATGTGAAGGAAGTCTCTAACCTTCTTTTTGATCGTATATTCAGATAATGGTCTAAGATCAGTCTTTGTATGTAATAATAGTTGGTTCCAAATTAAAAGTGATTGATATTTTATGGATCTCAATCCAAAGTTGAGTGTTTTTGCCTTGGGGCGCTCTAAAAGTTTCAGGTAACTATTTCTTGTGTGATAAATGTGTGTCAGGGTTTTGTAGTTTAACACGTTTGTAACGGCTTCAGGAGAAAGATTAGATAGAGTTTGATGTACAAGTTGAATATTGAATTTGATAACAGTATTTGGTAAAGTTGGGATTTTAAGGTTTTGAAAAAGAGGGGAAGTCTCAGCATTAAAATCTGAAAAGTTAGAATACGCAAACATCTTTTTGTAATTTTCCTATTCGAGAGTTTTGAGTAAGGCCTTGTCCCCAGATAATTGTTGCGTAAGACATATGAGAGTGGAACATAGCATAGTATAAAGTTTTGAGAACTAGTTGTGGAACAAAGTGGCGTAGTTTGGACAAAATACCATTAGATCTTCTAAGCTTTGTGGATAAATGATCAAAGTGAAAATTCCAGGCTAGAAATTCATCTAGAATGAGACCAAGATATTTGACATGCTTTGTGAATTTTAAGGCGTGTCCTTCAAGGTAAAGATTCATAGAGTAAGGTACAGATTTATGTTTGCTTCTGAACAAAATGACCTCTGTTTTCGCAGTGTTAAGAGAAATTTTATTCGCACGAAGCCAAGAAGAAAGTTTAACTAGATCAGAGTTCACTTTGGTTTCGAGTGAATTCAAATTTGAGTCAGACGAAAGAAGGCAGGTATCATCAGCAAAGAGGTTGGTTTCGCTATTCAATATAGCTTGAGGAAGGTCATTTATGTAAATTAGAAAGAGTAGTGGTCCTAATACAGAGCCCTGAGGAACTCCATGTTTAACAGTTCGTTTTGAAGAATCGTGTCCAGAAATTGACACATATTGTTTCCTATTAGTTAAGTAAGATCGAAACCAGAGATTTGCAATGCCTCGTATTCCATAATGCTGTAGTTTAGATAAGAGAATTTCATGGTCAACAGTATCGAAAGCTTTTTGGAGATCGATGAAAACCCCGCAAGAATACAGACCCCTATCTATGTTTGATCGAATTTTTTCTGTTAGATTTATCAAAGCGTGTGTGGTAGAGTATTTGTTGCGGAATCCAAATTGATTTTTAAAGATACTTTTATTTTCATCAAGGAATTTTACAACTCTGAATTTAATTAGCTTTTCAAATATTTTATCAATATTAGAAAGAAGGGAAATTGGTCTGAAATTATTAGGATCGTATGGTGAGCCTTTATTTTTATAAACAGGTATTACTTTTGCTACTTTTAGAGCAGTTAGGAATTTACCTGACTGTATGGAAGTGTTAAATATATTAGCAAGAAGTTGAGCTATCTCAGCGAGAACAGATTTTAAAATTTTTGTTGGTATACTACATGGACCGTCAGATTTTGGTTTTAGAGCATTTATGATTTTAATAATTTCGTTAGCTTGTATTGGTTCAAAAAACAGAGAATTCATTGGTGAGTTGCGGAGAGTTTCATTAAAGTTACATTCCTTGTCATTCACGTTTATAGTGTATCGTATTTTATCAGCTACGGTAGCAAAATATTTGTTTAGTTCTTCAGTTGTTACTTTTGGGTCTGATGTTACTTGCCCATTTATGTTTAGAGAGATTATTGTACTTTTATGTTTTTTTTTACTTTCAATTAGTTCGTATACACCACTCCAAATTCTCTTACTGTTTTTTAAGTTATCTTGAAAATAATTCTTATAGTGGTTATTTTTACTTCTTCTGCAGAGTTTTACGATCTGATTCCGGTAGAATTTGTATTTTGTATGTAGTTCATGTTTAATGATGTTATCTTTTTCCCGCGAGTAGGCCTTTAAGAGATGGTCTCTTTTAATGATGGAAGTTTTGATTCCTTTTGTTATCCATGGTTTAGCTCCTCTTTTAATTTGTCGATTAGAGAGTTTTTGTAGGGGTGCATGTATATCTATTAAAGTATTCATCCGATCAAAAAAGCTTTCAAATAAAAGATCTGGGTTATACGAGTCAGGATGCAAGATGTCATTCCAATCAATTTTATAAAAGTCTTCTTTGAATTTCTTGCTATCAAAGCTTTTCCATCTTCGATAGTATTTTGTTTCTTTGGAAAAATTTGTAGAGAAGTTTTCAAAAATAAGAAATTGAGGCAAATGATCAGATATACCAACTAAAAGATTTCCGGTCAGAGGTTTATGTTTCGCAGGAGTGAAGAAAATATTATCTATGAGTGTCCTTGACCTATCAGTGATTCTGGTAGGTAGAGAAATACTAGGTAAGAGAAAAAAAGATTCAAGAGAATCTACGAAATTATTTACATGTGGAGAGGTACCACATTCTAGCAAGTTAATATTAAAATCACCCATAAGCACAAGGCGCTTATTTTCCTTGTTAGCTTTTTGTAAGAAGGGAATGAAAAAGTCGTTTGTAAAAGTTTCTATTTTCATGGTTGGATGTTTATAGATACATCCAACAATGATATTTTCTTGTTTTTCAAATTGGAGCTCACAGAAAGTAGATTCAAGTTCCTTTTCACAATAAAGAGAGCGAGAGAGATCATTTCTAGACTTGGATTTTAGATCATTGGAGATAAAGAGAGCGGTACCACCAGCACTAGATTTTGTGTTAGTAAAAAGTGACTTATAAGGGGGGGGGGTTTTCACTTTTACGGTACGACGGTATTGGGCCTTTTTTCCCCCGGTAAATCGGTATTACCAGAAAAAAACGACGGGATTACGGTATTTCATTTTCTACCGGTATCGGTATTTAGGTATTTCGGCTTCTTTTATCGACGGTACTACGGTATTTGACCCAAATTTTTGTCGGTATGACGGTATTTGAGACCCCTGAAAACCCCCCCCTTATAACCATCAATATCAAGTTTATGTGGAATAGAAGAATCGGTAAGTCTAGTTTCCGAGATTCCTAAGACTTTGAAATTGTGATTTAAAGAGTTTAAGAGATTGTTGTACATATCAAAATGTTTTGATAAAGAACTGATGTTAAGATGAAGAAATGAGAGGTTAGAAGATGTGTTAGAAAAAGCAGAGTTGAAGTCGCTACAATCGAAATACCTACAATCAACAGTGTTCAAATTATATTCTGTGTTCGTTTCTCGAATTTCTTCGATCGTGGTTAAATCAGAGAATGAGGGGTGGAAATAGTTGTACCTGAAACTTTTTTCATCAAGCTCATAGCAGATGCTAAAAGGGAAAAGATCGCAGTTGCAGTTAACGCATAATCCGACTTGTGGATAGTTTATTGAGAAAGGGAGATTGCATTCATGGTGAAACCATTTCTGACAGTAGTCACAAAAAAAGGAAGGAGCTCCTTCCGCTAATTCCTCACATACCGCACAAATTAGGTCCATCTATGGCAAATAGAATAAGTTTTAAAATTCTCAAAATATCAAGTAAATAAAAGTTTTAAGTTCGAAAGTTAAAGGAAACTCAGAAAGTTTAATTCAGCGCTATAGCAAAGAAATTTTTGATTATACGAGGAGTTTAGAGATATCATCATGCGGTCACAAAAGTTCATTCATTATTTTCAAAATTTTGAAAGTAATCGCAAGGAAGTTGGTTATCGGCATCAAAAACAAGTCAGACAAGTCTTCCTCTTTTTCAAAAGAGTGAACATACCTTCCACCAACTTGCTTATTGAAACGAACCTTTAAATTTCCATGTATATCTGTGAAATGAAGTTGATATGTTCGCATTTTTGAAATCTTTCTTTTGCCGAATTCAAGGTCTTCAGTCGTTTTTTTGTAAGAGAAGGTTTGATCTGGATTTTCTTGGAACGCTTCCGATTTTCATAAATTTTCTCGCACGTTGAATGTTTATTAAAGCGCACAATCACACGTTGTGCGTTATCTCTGATAGGGCCGATTCGATGCGTTTTGTCGATTGTCGACTTAAATTCATTTTCTTCGATTCCCAGTTCTTCGATAGAGTCTTTGACTTGCTTCATTAACGATTCATTAGTTTCTCTACGATTGAGCGGGATACCTTCTAGAACGAGGCAATTCCTTCGTGAATACTGTTGTTGACGTTCAACTTCATCGGACAACTTCTGGCTCACAGTACATGCAACAGCGTTACGATCTTTTAGGATTGTTATTTCTTTTTGTAGAGCAGGAACTGTCGACTTTTCAAAGCTCTCTACTTTCATTTCGAGTGTCTCAACTTTATCGTTTAAAGATTCTACTTTTGCCTCGAGTTCCATTATTCGGTCCAAGAGTTTCTTCTCCAGGCCTGTGCGGGTGACAGCAGGTGAGAGTGATTGATTTTTAGTCGTACCTTTCATGATGATGTTTTGTTTTGTTCTTTGCAGGGCGCTGAATTGACGTTAAGTTAAAGTTTTTGCATCTATTTTTGACGTTACTCCTTCAATTTTGATCCAATCTTCTCAATTCTTTCATGGAATGTGAAGGTCACCTTGCTGAATCTTTTGGTGTAACTTTCAGTATGCCAAACCTCAATTTCGAACAAAAAAATAGCAGAACTTTCCACTTTTTCTTCGTTTTTCTTCTCTGCGTCAAAAAAACGTCAGTTCGTTAAAAGAAGATGTTGCAGTGAAAAGAAGAAAAAGGTTCACTCATGCCTGCCGCAAGGTTGGCTCTCAGGCTTGTGGAAAATCGCATCAGGGTTTTCTGCATCCTGTGAATGAGGGTGGCTCTCAATGACTCTTTTCTTCAGAACCTGGTCCTTCTCCGCTTGATTCTGCACTTTGGGACAAAGAACTCCAAAATGATCCGGACCGTCAATTTTTGTTTGATGGTGTGGTCAATGGATTTCAATTGCTCCCAGCAGATGCTTCAATCAGCCCTGCGGAGATGGATAACTATAATTCTGCTATTGGCCAGGGTTCTAAAGGGAAAGTTGAAGCCACTATTCTTGAAGAACTCGCGGCCGGAAATTACATTATTGCTACTGAAAAGCCTGTGATAGTCAGCGCACTTGGAGCAGTTCCAAAGCCTGATTCTGAGGATCTCCGTTTGATCCATGACTGTTCGATGCCCCACGGTATGGGCGTTAATTCTTACATCGATATTGAGAAGCAATCTTTCCAGACCCTAGATGATGCCTGCAGGTTGATAGGGAAGGATTTCTTCATCGCTAAGATAGATTTGAGACATGCGTATCGATCTGTCCCAGTCCATCCTTCTAACCGAGATGCTCTCGGTTTGAAGTGGAAATTTAGTGGGGATAGCCATTACACGTATCTAAAAGACACACGTCTCCCTTTTGGTGCACGCAGTGCCCCTGGTATTTTTCATCGTTTAACTCAGAGTGTCAGACGTATGATGCAGAGAAGAGGCTACCCTTTGATCATAGTATATCTTGACGATTTCTTGGTCATTGGTAGGACTCAGCATGAATGTCAAGCTGCCTTTGATACTCTTTCCTCTCTTCTGGTTTCCCTAGGTTTTACCATCAGCCCCTCTAAGCTTGTCCCACCATGCACAAGACTGGTATTCCTTGGAGTTGAGATTGACACCACCTCTTTGACTCTCTCTCTCCCAGTCAAGAAGCTAGGTGATCTGAAAGATGCACTACTGTCTTTTCAGTCCCGAGCTCGTGCATCAAAGAGGCAGCTACAACAGCTTGCTGGCCGTCTTAACTGGGTTTGCAAGGTTATTTATGGAGGAAGAACTTTTTTGCGTCGTATTCTTGACCTTATGGGCTCCTTACGGAAACAGTCATCCAAGTGTCTGTTGAGTGAGGAGTTTTTTAAGGACATTTCTTGGTGGTTGGATTTTCTTGAGATTTTTAATGGTCAGTGTTCCTTTCATGACACTAGACCTGTTACTAACATCCACACGGATGCCTGTACAACAGGCATCGGAGCAGTTTTTGACAATGACTGGTTCTATTCTAATTTGTTGGTTGATGCTCCTGCCCTTGCAGGCTTGCACATCAACTACAAAGAAGCGCTTTGCATTGTTTTTGCCTTGGAACGCTGGGCACCTTACTTGTGTAATAAGGTTGTCCATATTTACTGTGACAACACGGCTGCAGTTGGGATGTTGAATAAAGGATCATCTCGCAACCCGCTCATGATGACTTACCTCAGACGTCTGTTCTGGTGTTCTGCCACCTATAACTTTCGCCTAAAAGTTTTTCATGTGCCGGGAGTCCAAAATGTTGTTGCTGATCATGTATCTCGTTTGCATGAGCATTCACATCTTGCAGCCTTTCTCCAGTATCTTTGTGACTGTTTTGGCCAATCTGCTTCCACTGATAATGTTGTCTGGCACATGTCTGTGAACTGTTTCTGTTTTCTTCTTGGCTTGCATGGCTCAGGCTCATGTCTTCACTCTGCTTTTTAGAGTTTGCGTCTTCGCTGCTGGCGGATGTGCAGTTCTATCGTGAAGCCACCTATGCTACCAACACCCGCAAGGCCTACCGTACTCACCGCAAGGTTTATCTTCAGTTTTGCAATATGCTTGATCTACCGCCAGCTCCTGCTAAGTGTGTGCACCTCTGCATGTATGCTGTGTATCTAGCCCGTTTCCTGTTACCTCAGTCTGTTTGTATATATTTGAACATTGTTGGCCTCTTGCATCGTGAGATGGGGTTCCCCAACCCTCTTCTTGATAATTTTTTCCTGTCCTCTGTGTTGAAGGGTATCAAGCGCTCCAAGGGTGTCCCTCCCGTCCCCAAGCTTCCCATCACGGTTGAGATTCTTTCTTTCATTCACTCCCAGCTCAACCTGCGGGATAGTAAGCAAGCTTCTTTTTGGGCTCTATGTTTGGTTTCCTTTTTTGGGCTTTTTCGGAAGAGTCACCTTTTACCCGTTTCCCAGAAGGGTTTTTCCCCAGACACTTTTCTCACCCGGGATGATTTTACTTTTTTGGGTTCTGAGATCCACATCAGGGTGAGATGGAGCAAGACTATCCAGTTTGGTCAACGCACTGTTTCTATACCACTGGTGGCAATGCCTTCGTCTCACCTCTGTCCTGTTTCCGCAGTTTCACGTGCCTTCTCCCTTACCCCTGGGGCCCTCCCATGTGATCAAGCTTTTTGTTGGAGGGATTCCTACCTTGGGGCTAACCGTGTTTTTGTTTACCGGGATTTCATGCACATTCTTCAAGCGCACCTCTCACGTTCTGGGCTCTCACACCGTCAATATGGGTCACACTCATTCAGACGTGGTGGGGCTACCTTTGCTTTGGAGGCTGGTGTGCCTCTTGACTCCATTGCAGTTATGGGTGACTGGAAGTCTGATGCAATGTATCTTTATCTACATATGCCCTTGTCGCAGCGTTTGCATGCCCAGCATTCTATTTCTTCATATATTTCTTCTTTACCTAACAACTAATACACACATTGGATTTGGACATTTGTTTTATTTTCCTAGTTTATATTCCTGTACATATTTTGTCTGTGCCGTTTTCACAGTGTTTATTCCGTCAAGAACTGAAAATACCATGTAGACATATCTGTGTGCTTTCTGCCTATCCTTGCCTATAGCCTTTTGTGTTTAAGTGTCTGATATATGTTTTTGTATATCAGGGTTTAGATGCAATTGGTTTGTTTTGGTCTTAATCCGGACTCTTGATTTAGCCTCACTTTCATGCCCCTTATTAGGCCACAGATTTTCCACATGGGCCTTTTTCAGTTCTTCAGTTCTTCAGTGCAGACTGCTGTTTTTTGCTCCGCCTCCCTCCCCAGCATCTTGGTGGAAGCTTTCCTAGGTTCAATTTTATTTAATGCTTAGGTCACCGAATATTTTGATATTTTTCTTAGATTTTCTTTATGTGAACCGTTTCCTTTACGGTCTATACTATGTATTTGCCATTTGCTGGCCCATTGATTTTATATATATACCTATATGTTTGTATTGTGTCATTATTTACCATACTGTGCTCCTGTAATCATTTGTTTTATTTTCCTAGTTTATATTCCTGTACATATTTTGTCTGTGCCGTTTTCACAGTGTTTATTCCGTCAAGAACTGAAAATACCATGTAGACATATCTGTGTGCTTTCTGCCTATCCTTGCCTATAGCCTTTTGTGTTTAAATTTAGAAAATTTTTGGCCATTTAAAAAAAAAACACCTAATTTTTTTCAGCAAAAGTTTTGTACAAGTTAATACCTCAAAATTTTTACTTTTTTAATTGAGCAAAAAGTTTTATGAATTTTAAATCCGTACAGGCAAAAGAAGTTTTTGTACGAGGCATTCTGGTACGCCTGGTGCTTAGAGTGTTATCAGTTTTTGTTTAACCACTTGTGTCACTAAATACCATAAATAAATATCTTAGATTTTATCATACACCCAGAAAGACCTCCTAGTAGTAAGTACACCTAATATAAAATTGGCAATTTGTAATATTTCTACTGATTTTATGTATATAAGGGAGCAAAATTAATAACTTTTCCTAATTTGGGTAGAAAAAAGGAATGACATAAGTGAAATTTTGGAAGCAAAAGTTTGGGTATAAAAGAGAAATCCCAAAATCAGACCAGACATTAAACTTGTTTTAATTTTTCTTTAAATGAAATATATTTACCAGGACCCTTGTTAACTGGTACAAAAATCTAATTTAAAAGTTATACAATTTTCAAAGACAATAATATTCATTTTATTATAGGTGTTCCTATAGAATATTTTAGCCAAAATGCTTGTCTCTCCCTAGTCAGAGTATGAATGAAATCAGACAAAAATACTGAAGATACAAAAACATTAAATAATTTTCAAATTGAGGTCTAAGTGCAAAATATCCTGCAAATGCTCATTTAAAAACTTCAAAAAATTGAAGTAAATTTTAAGAAATTAATATAAGGTCTCATAAAATATATATGAAAAATAAAATCATAATTTCTTGTATCAGTGAGGGAATCAGTTATTACTTTAACCGGATTAAATTTCGTGAGATTAAATTTCGCGAGCTAAAAAAATCGCGAAATTTTCTGGATTTAATTTCGCGAGTCAGAGTTTTGAAATATTTTGCGTGGATTTAATTTCGCGAATACAGTAAGCCAGAAAACAGCTGAAAATAAGTATTTTTTGCCAAAAATGGAACTAGTTTCTCCGCCAAAAATACAATTTTAAAAGTTTTGTGGTGGATTTAATTTCGTGAACCAGGAATCTCACGCGTGTTCGCGTGTTTTAATTTCGCGAAAATGGCAAAAATTCGCGAAATCGCGAAATTTAATCTCGCGGAAATTAATCCGATTAAAGTATATACAGTGTGCAAATTCATTCTAAAGAGCAGAAAATTTGAAAGAAAAATGTAAAAAATTACTGTAATTCCATCAGAAATCTATCAATGTATATATACCACAAATACCAGAAAAATAACCACACATCATTTGTCCACCCCAGTTAGTCTTTTGTTGTCAAACATTGATGTTTACTGTAACGGTTCATGTGTCTCTTATAAGGGCATGAAATGCAAATGCTGTAGATCTCAATTTTATAGTTTGATTATAGATTGCATCCATTTAAACTTTTAAAAAATGGCATTAAAATGTTAATATTTTCAAAACGTCATCAAACGGGTTCAACGGCAAATTTTCCAAATAAATACATAGATTTGCCGATTGATTCAAATGGTTGCATCTCTTAAAATGTTATCTCCAGCATGGTTTACGTTTGTAGTCCGTAGTTACGTTAAAGCTTGACAATGTTTCCAATCTTTTTATAGCCATCCTGTAAAATAGAACAAAAATTCATTATTTTTAGTTTGACAACAATGTTACAGTATGACATTAATTTTCACTTGATAACAATGTAACAGATTTATCAGGGACACATCAATAAATTTATTGCTCTTAAATTATGGCTGGAATGCAGACGTCCTGCCAATTCAGTAAATATTTGAATAAAATTTGTGTGGGATGGAATGATGCTAAGGGGTATTTCAGAACTATATAGAATTTCTAAACTGTAGAATAGAATCCAAGCAAAGTACGATGCTGGCAGCATTTTTGACATTATTTATTATCTTCCAGCTTTGTATTTCCACAAAGCGCAATGAAACTAGTCAAACCTTTGTAGTACCAAACAGTACCAAAACAACACGTCAATTCTGCAAAATTAGCATCGTGTTTAATAACCCCTACTGTACACTATACCCAGCACAGTCAGACAGTTCAGAGATCAAAGAGATGAACAAACAGGTTAAAAATTACTTACTTTTTTATCAACTCAGAGCCAACTTGCCAGCTTGCCAGAGTCTTGCCAGTGCAAAATGCATATATATAATCCAGATCAGAAAGTCAGTGGATGCCACTCAAAATATCCAAGATCTCTTAGTCTTTCTTTACCAATCAATTTTCTGTATTCCTTCTTTATATCCAGTTTCTGGTTTAGATTTGAACATGATCGAATCAATTTTGAAATTAAATTTTTCAAGAAGTTCGAAACTTTGGTTTCTGCACCAGCGGAGGTGAATGAGGCAAAAGCAGCTTGACAACAACGTCATTTCAGCATGATTTTCAAATCAAATTTAGTGGAGCTTCTAGTCCATGAATTCAGGCGCCGCGGCTCGACATTTTAAGTGGTCGGGCCACATAATATAGTGTCTAAGGAGGCGCGACCATGGTTGGGGCCGACGGGCTCGAAAATTTTGCGAATTTCACTCCTCTAGATTGGCTAAAACAGCCCCTTTTCTTGAAGAAGATAAAGCTCATAAAGCGCTTGAATATCATGCGCAAGGTGTTTTTATCTTGCAAGAAAGCAAAAAAATGGAAAAAAAGAAAATACAAATACAAACAAAAAGAGAAATAAAAACAATTAGATTAGATTTAGGCGTGGATGTCATAGTTCAATTTATTTTTCTAACTGACTTTTCAAAACATTTGAAAAATTAATTTTTTACTTCAAAAAAAATTCTTTACTCTGAAAAAAAGTGCCGCGGCGCCTGTAATGAATGGGTGTGAATCCCATTTGATTCTTTCAAGAAACCCTTGATCTATCACCAGTTGACCATTCATTCCCATTCATTCAAAATAAGCCAAGATCCAGGTCCATCTCTGACCACAACAAATTCAAAATAAAAGCCTGTCGGATTTTAAAAGGTGCAAGTGTCGGATGACTTGTCTCGATGAATGTAAAGTTTGAGATTGATTCCTTTTGGATGTTGGTACATGAATCATATTCAAATTCACCAATCAAAACCCCATAGTGATAGCATAAGCACGAAGAAAGATATATCAGTTTCTTTGGTTGTTATGCAAGCCATGTCGGGAAAAAAATTTTCGACGCCATGTTGAAAATCACCAAAATTCAATTTTTTGGCGTCAACGCGCTCTCTGCAAAAAGGAAAAAGCCGCGCTTTGTTTTTGAAACAATGAGTTCTCCGTCCATTCGTTAGAAGTTCATGCTAATGTGTATTGGAACGTGGCTAGCCGTGAAACAATATGTTCTTTTTTACTATCAAACATTTTTGATTAATGAAGTGTTTTCGCACGCTGTACTGTTTGGTTGGTACAGAAAGAAAAACGAGCTAGAATCCGTAGAATGCGAAGCAACCCCAGCCCTGACCCGAAAATTGGAGCTGCTTATAAAAAACAATGTGTATTGCATCAAGAGTGAACAAAAAAGAGATCGTAAATAATGTTTTACTAGATTCTGTATTTAAGCAAATTAGATCCGTGCAAAAGAAAGAGGAGGCTCTAAGTTATCCATCGAGCTATGAACGAACTTCTAATCCCTTCTAGATTTGAAGATATGACGGTTTAAAGTTTAAAGTTTAAAGTCAATTAAGGGAGTGGTCAGAAAGTATCTACTAGGGGGGGGGGGTGGAGGATTCTAGGGGGGGTTCCAAAATTTTTTCGAGGGTTTAGGGGGGGGGTTTCAATTTTTTTTTGAGGGTTTAGGGGGGGTTCCAAATCTTTTGGGCAACTAAAGAGAAAATGTAGAATGTCTAATTTCATAGTTTTACGTTTCAAGATTTCAAACATTTTTCGGCCTGACGGCCGACAACTCGGAATTTCTTTTATTGCATATATGTACATGTTATACTAACATTATTTGGCCATCATCGCGTTGCCCTTTGGGTTTGTAGCATTGAGCAAGATGAGGGAAGTAGATTAGTAGCTTTCACAGCTCATCAGAGTGGTTTGAAAAAGTCTTTTAGCTAAAATGGTGGTGAAAAACATCGAAATTTTCTCCCGTCGGCGCAAACCATGGTTGTGCCTCCTTAGTCTACTAATATCTTATAAATTACATACACAGAGCTTTGACAGACCCTGGAAAACCTGAAAAATATAGGTTTATAGGGAAATTTCAAACTCAGAGAATTTTATTTTTCAGACTCCTTTTAACAACAGAATAGCTTGTATTTTAGGGTCTTGAGTACCTGATCTTCAAAATTTTCTCCCTTCGGGGTCAACCATGGTGGCCCCTCAGGATATTTTGAGTAATTGAGATGCCTCTGTAATGTAGGGAGATTGTGTATCAGGGAAAATAAGCCGTAATTTTCTCCCAAAACTTAGGGAAACTCAGAGAAAATAACTCGTTGATTCTTATTTTAACCCTGGACTATTCCTTTAGGAGATCACACTACCATTTTGATTGACGTTTACACCACGGTTTTTTTTCTTTTGTTTACTTCAGGGAAATTCCGTCGTAACCATGGAAATCGACGGAAAAAATCCCGTGGTGTAAACGTCAATCAAAATGGTAGATCTCCTAAAGGACTATACTCAACTTTACAGGGCTAAACTATCTCCCTTACCTAATTTTGACATAAAAAACTGTCATACAAACAAATAATACTCTTTGTACCGCATCTGTATGAATTCTTTTTTTGCGTAAAAATTTTTCTAGTAGGGGGGGGGGGTAGGTGCGAAAAAATATTGGGCCTTATGAGGGGGGTTCGAAATTTTTTTCCAGGCTAGGGGAGGGGGTGCGAAAGTTTTTTGGGATTTTTCAAAATATCCTCCACTCCCCCCTAGTAGATACTTTCTGACCACTCCCTAAGTCAATTTACTAAAAAGAACCTTTCAAAAAGATGCACTATAAAACTGCCGATAAACTAGCCATAGCTTTCACTAACTGCCACCCGCTATTACAAATGCTTCTAAAAACTAATTAATGCTAATTAAGGCTTTTTAATGCTTTATAGCAAAAGTTTGGAAATGATTTGGAATAGTTAGAATGATTCTTCTCAGCATTTTCTTTGAGATGTCAATGAATAAGCTAACATGAGTAAATGAAATATATTTTTTTTCTAAAAATGTGAATTACTTTTTACAAAGAATAAAATACGAATCTTAAAACATTCATTAGGAAAAGTGTCCAGGTAGAATCAATTACAGACAGTTACAGATACTAAACCAGTCAAAATACATGCAACTATATTTATTTCAACCAATTTGAAATATAACTGAAACATAGTAGAACCAAACAGCATAAGAAATGCTATGAGCCAGAAACATAACGAGCAGGAACCAAAAATTGACAGGTAATAACGTACTTAGGAGTTTTTCCAACGGTTTAACAAAGGATATCGTGATCCAAAATTGTTTACATTAAATGGATTTACCAGTAATCTAGAAGCTGTAACACCGTTGTGTAAAGGATGGAAGATGATAGGACGTAACGTGGTAATAGTATCAGTAACGAGGCAATATTGATGAGAAGGAAGCAGGTATTAACAGGAAATAGCGTACATTCAGGACTTTTTCCAACGGCATGATAAGGGATCTCATGGACAAAATTGTTTACATTAAAAGATATGCCAGTTATCTTGCAGTTGTAACAGCAATATCGTGTAAAGGATGGAAAATCATGACGTAACGTGGTATAGTAGCAATAACGAGGTAATATTGCGTTGTCAAGGTAAACGAATTCTCATTCATAAAAAGCTTAAAGGGAAAATAAGAAACATGAAATTAGATGATATGGCGGACATCGAAATAAATACTCTGTTTGCGTCGCAACGGGTGTTAAAAATGCAGGAGGACGGGCGGTCAAAAACATTCCCGGGGCGGGGCGGGTGGTAACGCGAGCAAAACAATTTTTCGATGGTCGTCAGAGCAATTGAGAAAAAAGCTATACTTTAAAAGAACAAATTGCTTTTCCCAGATTTTTTTCCGCATCTCCGCACCGGAAAATCAGCGGAAAATTTGATGCGGGCGGGTGACGCGAATAGAACAATTTTTCGATGACCGTCTATATGGTGAGTGTACTGAAATTTCCTCAAAAATAGTTCACAAAAGTTTCTTTCAATCTTTGATAATAATTCCCCAAATAGTGCCTGGTAAGTATCAACAAGTACACAGGTTAAACATAAAAGATTAATAAAACCAAGTCCAAACCAATAAAAGTACACAAAGAAGAAAATATTTGTACTTACTGTCATAACACAGGATCCAACCTCGTCCCCGTGTATCCCAGGCTTTATTTACGTTACTTATGGACGCCAGAGAATACCCTGGTGTTGGCTGATGCGAGTTCCCCCTCTCAGAGGGGGAACTTCTCAAAACAATGCGTCATAAAAAAAATTGACGTTACAAAGTTGCACTGCAATGCAATGGTTTCAAACCCAGGAACAAATGAAATCTGACGTTTTGTTTTTGAATTACGTAATTATACGCGTTCAAAAACCAGCCAATGCCAGGGTATTATCTAGCGCTATCAGTAAGCATCAAAAGCTGACAATACGCAGGGAACGAGGTTGCACAGGATCTTTAAGCGTTCTTGTTGGTAGTAGAGTATGTTGAATGACGATTGTCGAATAAATTTAGTTACAGTGGAATTTCGTTGCCAATTCAACCACCAACAATAATCACTTTTGTCCATATTCAATCATTGTTCATTATTGGGGACGAACTGTTTGGGTCGAAAAATGAATCAATCTCCTGAATGTCTAAGACAGGAGACAGATTGAAATTTGAGTGTCAGCAAATTCACTGATTGGTATATGTATATATCTTGTTTAATCCGAAAGTCAAAAGTAAACAGTGCAGGAGGAGAAAGCTTGAATTTAAAAAAACTTCCAGAAACTTCTGCATTCCATTTCCTGCATCATGTTGACCAATCGGGCAAAATTCTACAAGCAGAATAGAATCTACTGTCGAAAGCTGAGTAAAATGCCCGCGGCGCCTGCTATTATAAAGAAAAAGTTTTTAGGCTAGCAACTGCCGTCCCGGAAAAAAAACCGAGCATTTACGGAAGAGACTAACTACGGGTAGGCTTGCGCGACAAAACAAAACGCGCAAGAATTCGAGATTCCAGTCCAATATCTATGCGTGAAACTATGAGTGCCTCCTCGTCGCTACGCTCCTGCGGGGGCAATAAACATGCTTTTTTGAGCTAATTGAATAAATAAATTCCCTTTGTTTTATTTGCAACATTATTTTTTGCGAAACGTCATGTCAAAAGTAAATAACTGGTGTTCTTAATATGATAAAAGGTTTTTTCTTTCATTGCATATAATATCTTTCTAATCTTTATGTATTTGTTTTTAAAGAAAAATATTTCAATTCTATTAACAATTAAACATTTTAGGTTCCCACTTTAGGTTCCCGGGTTCCCCCATCCCACTTTTCAGGTAGTCATTTAGGTTCCCACTTTAGGTTCCCGGGTTCCCCCATCCCACTTTTCAGGAAGTCATTTAGGTTCCCACTTTAGGTTCCCGGGTTCCCCCATCCCACTTTTCAGGTAGTCATTTAGGTTCCCACTTTAGGTTCCCTGGTTCCCCCATCCCACTTTTCAGGTAGTCATTTAGGTTCCCACTTTAGGTTCCCGGGTCCCCCCATCCCACTTTTCAGGTAGTCATTTAGGTTCCCACTTTAGGTTCCCGGGTCCCCCCATCCCACTTTTCAGGTAGTCATTTAGGTTCCCACTTTAGGTTCCCGGGCTCCCCCATCCCACTTATCTGGTATGCCTTAAAAAAGTTACGATGTATGTATGCTCATAATCTCATATATCGTGCATTTTTAATGAGCTCTTTTATCCATTGGTGAAATCCTATTGGCTCATTGAAGCTTTTAAAAATTAGTTTAGACGAGATTCATTGTTTCTGACATCAGCGTAAGAAAATATTTGGACTAAAAAAAGGCCTGTAAACTTGGCAATCCCTCGTTTAATAATAAGATTTTACGATCAATGTTTTCTTTAAGGTGAATGAATAATAGAACGTCGAATTAGAGAGCGTCAACTATATACATGATAGTGATATTTCCTCCGATTCAAATTCTTTTGGTTCGGACAAAATTACAAATTGCCAGATATTGTATTGGTCTTATGTGGAGATATGCAGCCAAGTTAATATGGAAACGATTAGATCATGAATTAGCAAGACTAAAAACAATAAATTTAAGTCGGTTTGTTTTTGACAACCAATCATATTTTGTAAAAAATGTTTAACGACCAATGTAAAAGAGAAGTAACAGCGCAGGACAGAAAAAATGTTATTTCAAAATATGTTATCATATTGCAACAAATCGTTTTTAGAAGTGGTACATTTAATCATGAAGTTCATGACATTAGCCTAGATTAATGGGGGGGGGGGCACTCAAGGTAAACGACCTACCTACCGTAAGTGCGGCCCTTTTTTCCAAGCTTCCCAAAGTGCACTGTAAGGGTGGAAATGTGCAAAAATGAGAATAAGTGCACTCTAAGGGTGTAAAATTTGGAAAATCTGACCATGTAGCCTACCGTGAGTGTCTCGGTTGGGCTTTCTGTGAAATACAAATTGTGAAAGCAGACTGTCAGCAATAACAAACATCACATCTTGCAAGTTCCTTTATTGTTCAAAAAGGATAATTTTCTATTGCAAAAAAAAAAACAATTCTTTTCAACCCCTTTGATGATTAAAAGGTAAGAAATTCCAAATTCAATTCTCAAGTGACTTACGATACACGCTTTTTTTAAATAAGAATACACTTTATAAGAATGTCCATGATGAAAATGGCCAAAAATGCTAAGAATATCACCATCATGGAATTTTGCTACTAAAGCTAAGGATACCATTTTAAGAGCATTTTCAATTATAAATTATCCATTATCCCCAAGTTAGACCCAAGTTAGGCTCACTGCTTTTACAAAAGTGCCATTTTATGCTTGAGACGTACAGTATATGGCCCCCAAAACGGAGACGGCCCCCAAAACGGAGGTTGTCATTAAAATGAGGTTTCTGACTTGTAGATTTATCAGAATTAAACGATTTTTGTTTATTTAGAAAGAATGATGGTTATACTAAAAAATGAGCATGTTTTTGATGGTTTGAGACAGATTCAAAATAACATATTTGCGTATGAAGGAGATATTTTAACACCAAAATTAGATAAAAATTGCATATAACTCACTCTAGCTCCTTGGATATTGAAAATAAGTTATGAAAATGGGGTATAGGAAAGTTTCTACACCTAATGCCGTTCAGAAAATGCAGATACATCTGTGACTTTAGAGGATGGGTAAAAGATATAGCATCTTAAAGGTCAACCAGTATTTTGGGACCCTAGAATCAGCATTGATATAACCGAAAATTCTAAATATGAGAAACAGCAAAAAATCTTGGAATTCCATTCCTATCAGGTTGAGTTAATAGCTTATAACAAAAAATTAACATTATGTACAAAAATTTTCGCTAAATCAGCAAAAATGGCAAATTCTGTCATTTTTCTGCAAAATATAGGAGAAAAATACCTTTAAAGCTTAATATTTTCAGTTTCAGTTAAGCTTTTCTTCTCAAATTTTCACAGCTTTTTCCATACATGAATGGAACTATTTTCAAAAGACATTGATTTTCAGAAACTTGATTAAGACGTTGTTAAATCAAAATTGTCATTTTGAAAATTTCTAAATTTTCAGTTTGGACTTTGCAATATCGAAAATCTTGAAATATTTCATAAATATCATAAATTTTACATCTATCGGGTCGTAAATTTAAGGGTAAACACAAATATGTTCATAGTTTTTCCTCCTATTACCACTGGGCTTAATAATTTGATTTTAACTACACCTCCGTTTTGGGGGCCCCAAACCTGCATTTTGACAACCAGGGGTATACTGTAGAAATTTTATCAAACAAATTTATGCCCAAAACCCTCTAAATCACATTTCAAAACTATGGTCAAAGTTTTGTATTAATATCTTAAAGATATCTCGAGAAATCGCTAAAATTGCAAACCTCCGTTTTGGGGCCATTAGAAAAAAGCTACCTATCTTTAAGCGATTGAAAAACATTGATGAAATTGAAAATTTTGAAAAAGAACTGTCGGGAGATAAAGTAGAGATGTTAAAGTTTTGCATGCAAGAAAGATTTTTGTAAAACCTTTTTTCCTCTAGCTTTGAGAGAAATTTTAAATTTGATCACCGTTTTGGGGGCCACATACTGTACTTCTTATTTACGTAATATTTGAGAACAAAAGGGAAATTCCTACGAAATCACAAACGATTTGGAAGCGCTCTAAATGGAAGGGTAGAGTTTTAACGCTAGACTTAAGCTTAGGATCTAAGGATCCAAAAGTTCAAGAATGGTCCAATAGGGCTCAGAATATAGCCTGGAAGTCTACAAGCCCCTCCCGAACTAGTCTGATTCGCAGACCTATACTTCCTATAAGAAACTTTTTTCGCTAGAGGATGAGCAGAAGCCTACTCCCGAACTGAAATACTCGAATCAATTAGCCCAAAAGCGACATTCTCCAAATTTCGAAAAACGAGGAAATAAGCTAAATTCTCAATAGATTTTGACCACGATTGTAGAAACTTTAGCGATCTTACGTCTTACCCACCAACAGAAAATATCCCAAAAGTAAATGGTCCAATTTTCACACTTGAGATTATGATTTAATAATTATTTTTCGCAAATTATCTGCAAAAACGTAAAGCTATTGTATTATGAAATAAAATAACAAAAAAAAGTACTTACAAAAATAAAAACGTTTTATCCCCTTCAAAAATTATTTAAAAAACATAGTAACAATTTCTTTACTCTTAGGTGCCAAATAAACGGGGGGGGGGGGGGGGGGGTCGAATAAACCGGGGGGGGGGGGGGGTTGGAAAAATTTTTTCAAATCAAACAAACGGGGGGGACCTAATTACGGGGGGGGTGGAAAATGGACTTTTAAAAACCCTAAAAAGGGTCAAAATAGACTAAATTTAGGCTTTTTAGAGTAAAACAAGAAACTTTCCTTTTGGGAGCTGGGAATTTTTTCAAAAATTAATAAACGGGGGGGGGGTCCTAGTAACATCCGGGGGGTTGGAAAAAAATCGAAAAATTAACAAGCGGAGGCACCTTTATTTGGCACCTAAGAGTAAATGTTTTGCAAGAGAAATATTGTAAGTTTACACATTTTTTATAAGCAACTCCAACTTTCGGCTCAGCCTTGGTGTTGGTAAGCATTCTTGCTCATTTTTTTAAATATTTGCTTTCACCACCTGATATCATACCATATTTTATTTATTGAGCCAAGGGCTATCACTTGTCATGGATAGATCATCTAAAAAGCTTTTACTTTGTGAGATATTGAACAAATTAAGAAAATTTGAGCCCTCTAGCCTTAGCGATCTAATTGCTTATAAAAAATGTGTAGTAGTTGAGTTCATCGAGTTTCAAGCCCGAAGGGCTAGAGGAGAGACTCCTGGATGGGAAATGAAACCACTTATTTCTCATCCAGAACGCCCGCACGTAGTCTTTACACAAACGCCGGATTGAAACTAAAATCTATCGCTAGATTTCGAAAAATGTAGTCCTCGAAAATAAAGGAACCGCTATATACAACCCGTCGTCATGATTACGGCGCGTTCTACGCGCGTTTTGGATGGGAAATAAGTGGCTTCACTTTTTGTTGCCTGATAAGGGTTAAGTTTCGCCTCTAGCCCTTCGGGCTTGAAACTCAATGGTTGAATCCCAAGAAAATTGAGGATGTTTCACGAGTACAAAAATCGTGCAAATGAGCAATGATTTATCAAAGGTTCAAGATCCGGAGCTCAACTCCTTTTTTCTTTGTTACTGATAGTGAAAGAGAGTATATTACGACAAAGAAAATAAGTCAATAAGCAGATATAGTAGGTCTACGTATTACGACAAAGGCAACGCCGTCAATAAGCAGATATAGTAGGTCTACCATACGTGAGAAGGGAGAGGTTTAAAATGTTCAAAACAAATCTAGACTATCGTACAAAGTTTATAAAAGAATAAATTAATTTCAAGGACTAAAAATAAGTATTATCTAAAAATGTGTATGTAAAATAAAATAATATCTTGCGGAAACTTCACGGTGCTTATTTACATATTTTCGTGACTAGTATGAGAGTGTGGCGGGATATACAACCCTGCTCACAGACCCACTGGGAACCCTTCCCACTGGAAAAATTGTCTAGAATATAGTCCCCAGTGGAAAATTATTCTCCAATTTTTGTCCCCACTGAAAATAATCAAATAAACCAATCCTCACTGCAAAATATGATGTTTTTCTTCCCATCTCCACTGAATTTTCTGACAAAAGAATTGAAATCCCCAGCCATAAAAAATACGGGAATATCAATCCCCATCGAGTTTCAGTCCGTTACTTTCACCCCTACTGGCTGAAAAAATCCTACCAGGTCTGTGAGAAGGGAGTGTATATTGATAACGATGTCGTTAAAAGTAATGTTACCTGCTCCTTGAAGAGCGTGTTGAGGATTGAGTTGAAGGTTTGGAAGAATTTTGCGTTGGTTGTTGAGGTAAACTTTGTTGTATTAACTGGCAAGTCATTTGATACACATCTTCGCGATCTTGTAAGTACGTCTATATAGAGAAGAAAAAAAACACGATGATTAGTATAATCTTGTATCAATGAGCCGATCAGATTCAAGGCTTCGAAAGAAATTGCATAAAATAGCCTAATTTTAAGGCCTTGTGGGATATGGAGAAAAACTCGGTCAAAATTAATCCAAATTCTCCGTAAAAAAGTTGGAAAATATCTTTAAAAACCTTCAAATAAACTCTGCAACCCTTGCAAAAAGAATTTCGTAAATACACTGTTTAACCTCTTGTTTAAGTTATGAGGGTTCAGTAAATTGCATCAAAAGGTTTGTAAATAAATAAATAAATAAATTCAATGAATATCCTGAATTACAGTAAAGCTACAGTAGACCCTTCTTTTTATTATCTACTGCCTTAGCTTTTAGTACTTAGAATGTAAGACAAATGGTGATAAAATGACATGATAGCCCAGATTCAAGTTTTGTCGCTGACTAGATGGAAATCAAGGCAAGGTTCCACTGGTTCTCACCCCAGTAAGATTTGAAGATCTCAAAAACAGACTCGTAAAAATCTTATTATTTGCGTATAGTCATACCGGTGATGTAAGCAGTATAAAGATAGGACTAGCTTTTGAAATGACTCCCTTACTCGAACGTAAAATAAGATAAGACTGCATGTTTAAATTTCGTAGTTCTGCCAAATGAATCTGAGAGACTTTCAAGCTTTAAGTGGCTGCAATTTTAAGATTCAAATACTCTTACTCTTTATTCGTTTATTTTTGTATAAGCCAAAAATATTCCACTCTGAAAATTGCTGCCATGGGTCATAAGTAATGCTCCTTTATTACGGACCAAGGTATTTTACATAGTGAAATTTGTACGACCAATAAAGCTAAATACATACACTTATCAATTTCAACTTTAGTTCAGGAGTAGAGAATTTTTCTTCCACGTTCTTACTGCCACAAAAAGAACTGAGATTTTCGATCGCCAATAGTATTTCACCTAATTCTTCACTCTGTAAAAGAAAAAAAATTGGGTGAAATTAGCAGCTAATTCTCCCACTTTTCCCATCAAAAAGTCAAAGTATTGGTCTAAAAAAGTTGAAAAACCATAAAAGTTGTAAAATATCTTACAATTTTTCCCACCTCAAAAGAGGTTTCTTGAAAGTTGTGAGGATGTGAAAAATAGGACTTTTCCAAACTTTCCCAGCCAACAACAGCAATCATTTGAATTTGCAAAGTTTTGGTATTTTGGTGGGAAAATGGGATCTATGATGTCATAATTAATCCAGACTCGGCTGAAAATTATGCGTATCATCCTCTAATAGCAATTGAATAAAGAACTTTCACTTTCGATTGCATCAAAGAATGAATTATAGCGGGCATAAATTACGATTTTCCAAGGTCACCTTTACTTGAAAAAAATTATGGAAATATTTTCTATGTCGTACCATGTTGCAACCATGGAAAATCCCCCATTTTTACAAACATTTACAAAGTTTTGGTTAGGAAAGTTGTAAAAGTGTGAAAGATTGGAAAAATGGTAAGTTTTTTTCCCCAAAACTTTCTCCTAGGTATAGGTATGAATTTAACTTAAACGTTTGAAAAAGACAATAGGTCGATATAACAGCTACAAAATATTCGATTTGATGAGAAGCAATGATCTTCATTAGAATATTAAAAAAACGTAAAGATCAAATTAGACGAACTGACGTTTATATATTCCTTGACAAAGCTATATCCGCAATCTTTGATCGGATTTTTTTGAAGATGGTACTCGCAAAGGAGCCATTGCAATGTTAAGAATTAACGTTTAACGGAGCTACATCATCAAAATTATTCCACGAACAGTAGATCTATCACTCTCGATGCATTACATCATCATTGAGTAGTGATACCATTAGGGTACCACTTTCAAAAAACTCCGATCAAAGATTTTGCTTGGCCGGGATTGAGAAACTTTGTCCAGGTTATATAAAGGTCAGTGATTCGACGTCAGTTTTCTATATACTCTAAGTATCATCTAGTCAGGACAACGTTTTTCTAAGTGAAACAAGGTTTTAAAACTTTAAGCTCTAAGCTTTCACATTAAGTTATCAAGTTCACCGATGAAATGAGTTTCTGCTTCTTTTGAATATTATTTGTTTCTTTCTCAGTATTTTCATTGTGCAAAATTTCGAATCGTTCGCGACATTCTGCTAATTCTTTGTTATGAAGCTAAATGAATAAAAAACAAAAATGAATACAAATTAAAGTACACCCCCTTCTCGCAGACCCACGGGAACCCTTCCCACTGCACACTTAAAATTGGCCAAAATATCATCCCAATTGGAAAATCATACTCTAATTTTGGCCCCACTGAAAATAATTAGATAAGCTAATTCTCACTGCAAAATATTGTGGTATTTCTTCCATCCCATTTGACTTTTTTGGCTCGAAAACAATGAAATTCAAATGCCAGCGATAAAAAATATTGGTCCGTTATTTTTCCCACCAACGGCTGAAAATATCCTACCGGATTTGATGGAAGGAGGTGTTCTAATGAATGATGGGACAGTATTACCCAAAACCACTAGAAAGTGGCAAGAGCTTAGTTAGAAAACCATCAAAGACGACTCGCGATGCTTGAATTATTGGTTTCTTTGTAGTATTCATATGTGACCTTGAAATCAATCAAGGTGTAATGTAAATTAGTTATAGGAGGGAAAAGCACGAGACTTATGAAATTTGAGGAGCGTGGGGATCCATTGATCAAATTACATCGGAATTTCCTTTCGCAAAACTTTCTTCTAAAATCTTTTTGGTACCTTAAGGGAAGAAATTTTCACGGGATTTAATTTCTCGGTTCACATATCAAAATTCAGTAGTTTCGCAGAGTTTAATTTCGCGGTTGAGAGAATGACGGTTGATTTATATGACCTATTTTGGCCAAAAATGACCAATTTTAAAGGTGATTTTTTTAATTCTGAGCGAAAATTTATTCCCTTAAAGGTTTTGTTTTTACATAAGTGTTCTCGTTTCATATCAGACACATATTTCATATCAGGACAGCTTGTCTGCCTATTGTTATATTATATTGATATAAGTAAAAAAATGTTTCTGACCAATATTGCTCCACATCCGTGTCAATCCATGTGAAAAAGCTTGGGAATTAGAATTGATGAGTAAGCAAACGATTTCACTCTCATTTAATTAAAAACAAAACCTTTAAGGTAATTTTGAAAGGTGCAGTCAAATATCGTTCAATTTCATTAATAATTGAAAAGAGACGAACCAATAAATTTTGTGCAGCATCGTATGAAGAGTCTTGTAGAATTTGTTGACATTCTTTCACCTTTAATGCAAAAAGAAGATAATTAAATTACTATGTCACCAATTATAATAACCTTAACTGGCCAAGATTCACCCCTGATTTGTGTAAGAAGCTTCATACCATCTAAAAGTTATTGCTCAGGGGCTGAAGTCTATCAGAGTTTTATGCGTCAAATAACTCAGTTGGGGAGGAGCATGTTGTTACGATGAATGAATGTTAAAGTTTTCACTGGAGGATGGTAAATTCTTCTTACTCTAACAATGTACGTCCAATGGGCTTTTCCAGAAAAAACCCTGCACCCCCTGTTGAGGAGGTCCAACCTTTTGTGACCTACCCCCTTGGAATTCCAGGCAATTTTAGGATCATACCTGGAATATCTGGAATTCAGAATTTTTATAAGTTTTCAATCATTACCCCCTTGGAATTCCGCTTATTTTTGACGGATTTTCGTCTACCCTTATGGAATTCCACTTCATTTTAAACCTTACCTCCTTGGAACGGAAATGGACCTCCTCAACAGGGGGTGCACGATTTTTTTCTGGAAAAGCCCAATCAACCTTGGCTTAACAACCGGGTTACTCAGAAAAAAGTCCCCCTCTTTGAAGTAAATTTTCTCGAGTTCTATCAACTGTTAAAGAATCAATCACTTCATTGCATTGGAAAGATAAAGGAAAAACTTAAATTTTGAGGGGTTATTTGTCAAATTTGGTCAACTAGATCAAAAAGTTATGATCTACATGCTAAAAAAGGCGAAACATGGGGGTATTAAAAATATATTGCAAGACAAAGACAATTTTTAGTGCTTGAAAAAGCATCATATCCCTTGATGATGCCTTTGGAGCTCTCAAGTTAAGCAAATAAAATAAAAATGAATCAATATAAAGATACCTTAGAGGTCTCGATAATAAAAGAAGTGTATTCTTTATGATGATTTATTAAAATTCACTTCAGAGGGGGAACTTTTATGTGACCTTTTCATAAATTACGTTACGAACATCACTCGCCTCGTTTTGAAATTATTGCCTTGGTGATTTACTCCCAGCGGATTAAAAAAAACTATTTTCTATTTATAAAAAAATCATTCAATATCTTAAGGGACATAATCACCATGGTAATTGTTTGAATACGAGACAAGTGTTATTCGTGACGTAATTTATGAAAAGGTCTATCGGATTAGTCTTCGCGAGTTTTATTTTCGCAAATCATAGCTTTGAAAATTTTCGCGAGGATTCCAATCCGCGAATCAAGCAGAAAATTGTTGAAATGAGCCTTAATAACGCCAGAAATAGTATATTTACATTGTATTTCACATTGACATTCCGATTTTCAAAATATCGCGTGGATTTACTTTCGTGATTTAGTGATCCCACACCATTTCGTAAATATGGCAAAAACTCGCGAATAATGCGAAATTAAGTCTCGCGAAAATGGATTCGATTAAAATAGTATGTAGAAAGAAAATGAAACGGAGTGGAGACATTGATTGACCTTTTCGTTTAACACTTCTCGGTGTTCTTGTATGCTTTCGTTCATTTCGATTAAAGTTTGATATCGTTGCATCAGTGATGACACCATATTGTCACTTGATTCCAAGTAATCTGTCAAATCAAAAGCAAAAGAGTCGATCAAAACAGGCTATTAAGTTTTAAAGATCTTAGTTTTACATAAGTGGTCCTGTTTCATATCAAAGGGATGTTTTATATCAGGCCGGTGTCTATTGCAGCTTATACAACTCTCCCAAGTTCATCGATTTTTTTTCAACCTCTCCAGTTTGAAATGAGAACTTGATACTTTTGAAGCTTTTGTGATACAAAGTCATTCTGAAAATTTGAGATCAAAAGCTTTTTCCGTTCCTTTTTTATGGCTGTTTTAATTTCTTTTTTTTACGGTCAAACCTTTCTTTAAAAATATTTTATCCTACCCGGCCTCGTTTCTATTCCGTTTCCTTGGGTTACTTTTGTTAAAGAAAAAACCAAAAAATTACGAAATACTACATGTTCGATTTAATATTGATTGCGTTTTTCTCATATAAAATGGCTCCAATTTTTGTCACAGCTGAAAATAATCAAACTATCAAATTCTCACTGAAAAATATGTGCTATTTCATTTGGTCCAAAACCAACAGAAAGCACCTGGAAAATATTGTGCTATTTTTTCCATCACCACTGAATTTTCTGACTTGAAAACCATGGAATTCAAATCCTCAGATAAAAACATGGGAATATCAATTCCCATTGAGTTTCAGTCCGTTTTTCTTTTTTACCCCCGAATGGTTGAAAAATCCTACCGGCTCTGTGAAAAAGCGTTGTTTCAAGAGTTGATGGAACTCTCCCTTCACATAAACTCTTAGGTTACATCGAAGTTAAAGTTTGAGAGAAAAGTGACGAAATAACAATTAAAAGGAGCACTTATGAGTATTGCAAAATCATATTAGAATTTTTTATAATAAACCTTCAGGTAGTTCATCCACTGCAGACATCAGAAATTGCTCATAAATTTGATACTTTGCAATCTTCCTTTTCAGCGTCGACAGTCTGAAAAATAACAATACCGAACGTGTGAAGAACAACCACTACTGATTAAAAACAGTTGACCCGCTGGGATGTCAGCAACACTCGAAAATTGTCCTCGGTTAAATAAAACCCTACAATTTCAGCCCAAATAGGAAATCAACTTTCATTTCACCCCCACTTGAAGTTCAATGGAAAAATTGCACTCCAAAAACATCCCCACTTCAAGTTTTGAGCAGGGAACAATGGCATTTATATCCCTATTGGGATTTTGATGAAAATGTATCCCCACGGATATATACCACCGGGGTTGTGAGACAGGGGTTTTCAAAACATAAGTTGTACCTATTTTGTAGCTTTTCGACGTTCATCTTCATCGACCTTAATTCATCTTCCTTTTGATTTTTCAGTTTGGATTCTTTTTCATATTTCAATACAGCTCTTGTTTTCTTTGCATTGTTTTCATCAATGAATTTTTCAAAATTATTCACCCTTTCCGTCAACTAGTTGAAAATAATTAGTTTATGAATTTAGCATAGAGAAGTTGCTACTGTTCTACCTTTAAGTTGATTAATTTTGGATTTGGCTTAATTTGGAGATGGGAAAAATGCCATTGACAGGGATTTAATTTGGCGAATTGGGAATTTGGGGACACTGAAATGGATGAAAGTTACTATAAAACATATAAAAAGGTTTGATTATTCCTGATTATTAGACATCATATTCTTTCTGTTAAATTTAGCAGGGATTTAATTTGGCGAAACACCGATTTTTGAAATTTTGGCGGGGACTTAATTTGGCGAATTTTGTAAAACTTTGTCAAATTCGCCTAATTCCCGCCAAAATTAATAGAATTTTCATTAGACTAAACTTTTCAGAATTGAAAAAAGAAAGGCTAACTTAAATTTGAGATATCATTCGTTAAATTTGCTTCCCCGTTCAAAACAAAATTTCGTCCAAAAACGTCATAAATATAGTTGTTTTTAAATATCTGCTCCAATAATTTAAAATTCAAAGTGCTAATGGACAACTAAAACACGCTCTTTCCTAATAGTCTACTCTCGGGTGCCTAATGAACGTACATGTACGTTTATTTTTTCGTGTCAAATTTCCCACCTGTACGCACCTTATTAGGACCTGTAAGTTTATTTATTTTGAAGAATTTTCCATCCTGTACGTTTATTTATTTTGTTGGAGATTTCGAATGTTACACAAGTAAATTCGAACGTTTTGCTATAAATTCGAGCGTTTGATTTGAATTCAGACGTTCAAATCAAAACAAAATTGTTCCCTGTACGTTTCCCTGTATTTTAGCCTGTACTTTTATTTATTTTAGCTCTGATTTCTCGACTGTACGTTTATTTCAGCCCGTACGTTTATTAATTCCGATTTCATTTCCCCCCTGTACGTTTATTCTGGTCTGTACGTTTATTTGGCATTCAAGAGTAGTCTTTTTTAGTTTTTAATTGAATTTTAATCCCGTTTTCGGGATTAGATGGACTGTCTAGTAAAAGAGTGAAATTTGATACAAATTCTTAAAAATGACGTTTTTTAATAAAAAGGTATAATCAGAGATATTTTGAGATATTTTCCAAAGTCAAGATATTCAAGTTACAAGTTTTTTTTACTTTCAACAAAAAAAAAACAATAGAATTCTATCGTGAGAAGCATGTAAAAACCCATTTTTAGAAATTTAGAATTGTCATTTCTTGATTTTGAAAATGAGTTAGGCAAAAGGGTTTGAATGTTTGGCCCAGGACAATGGTAGGAATGAATCTATAGGCAAACCATCTGAACATCTCTTTAAACAAATTATTTTCGTATTTTTGTTTCAACTCTTAATCGGTGGAACCAACTTTAGTTTATGATATATAGCTTAAACTTTAAGTTAGCATTTCTTATTTCCATTGTACATATGAGTACTATGTTTCTTCCAATAGCGAAGAATAGATACATACTTTTCGTCTTTCCCGGATTAGATGTTCCTCTTGTTTTCGATATTTATCCATTTTCGCTTTGAATTCACTCCGTGTTTGGTTGAACTCTGCATCAACTCTGTGCAGCTCATTTTGTCGTTTAAGCAGTAATGTTTTCTGGTGTGTTCTGAAACCTGTTTCTATGAGTTGACCAGCTTTCTAAACAGAATTTAATTGAAAATGAATTGTTCGGTTCAGAGAATGTGCAAAGAAGATATTTAAAGCAAGAAATGACTCTCAAAGAATATCTTTGTGTACCACTGGTAGGGAATCCAAAAAGGGAAATGGACATTTTTTTCCATAATTTTTGGAATTACCATCATATCATAGATAGGAATGACCTCTGAAAACGTTTTCCACTAAAAACCTCACTAGATATAGCTCTCTTGTTTACAGGAAAAGCTATTGTTTTAAGTTGATGGAGAACCTTATAGATATCAAAAGAAAGAAGAGAAAACAAGCTAGATGCTGAATGGACCTACCTGATGATGAAAGTTAGATAGCAATGCAAGGAGAAAAATGAAAAAAATCAGTCAGAAAACATAGCGTTTAGCGAAAATGCATAACGCAAGAAATTCATCATTGATTGATGGTGGGGGGAGAGGGAAGGGTTGTAGGGAAAAAATAAATAGAAAGTTCTGGTCGAAATCAGTTTTATTGACAATTGAATCATGCTTGATGGTGAGCATTGTTATCGATAATGTTTTTGTGTGAAAAACATAGAAATATGAGGAAAAAACCCAATGAAAATCTGCAAAAACGGCAATTTCTGGAATTTTCAACCGGAAAAAAATTTTTCTCAAAAATCGAACTCGGCCATGTATGCATTGCGCATACGCATCTTTCTGCAAAAAATCAGAAAAAAATAAAAATAAAAATTCGAGGAAATGTAAAAAAAACGGTTTTTCCGGCATATTTCCGGCATTTTAGGCCGGAAAAAAATGTTTTTCGAAAATCGGGCTCCATCACATTTTAGATATTGTCATATTGCGTCAGTGTGCAAAATTTCATAAAAAAATATAAAGGACAGCTCGAGAAATTCAAGAAATACTGTCTTTCCGGCGAAAATAGGTTGTTCCGGCAACTTTTAAAAAAGTTCCGGCTTCAAAAATCAATTTTATTGAAAATTGAAACATGCTTGATAGTGGGCATTGCTATTAAAAATGTTTTTGAATGAAAAAACAACCAATTATAAGGAAAATGTCCAATGAAAATCTAGAAAAACGGCGATTTCCGGCATATTTCAGGCATTTTCCGCCGGAAAAAATTTTTTCTCAAAAATCGGACTCGGCCATGTTTTAGGCATTGTTAATAAGCATCTTTGAGCAAAAAATCAGAAAAAACTAATGATAAAATCTCGAGAAAATGCCAAAAATCCAGTTTTTCCGGTATATTTCCGGCATTTTCGGCCGGAAATGAATTTTTTTCGAAAATCGGGCTTCGTCACAATTTAGGTATTGACATTTTGCATCAGTGTGCGAAATTTCATGAAAAAATATAAAGTACAGCTCAAGAAATTCAAGAAATACTGTTTTTCCGGCGAAAATCGGCTGTTCCGGCGATTTTTAGAAAGTTCCGGCTTCAAAAATTAGTTTTATTGACAATTGAACCATGCTTGATCGTGGACATTGCTATTGATAATGTTTTTGTATGAAAAAACAACAAAATATAAGGAAAAAGTCCAATGAAAATCTGCAAAAACGGCGATTTCCGGCATATTTCCGGCATTTTCGACCGGAAAAGATTTTTTCTTAAAAATTGGACTCGGCCAAGTTTTGGGCATTGCTAATACGCATCTTTGTGCAAAAAATCAGAAAAATCTAATGATGAAATCTTGAGAAAATGCCAAAAAACCGGTTTTTCCGGCATATTCCCGGCATTTTTGGCCGGAAATGATTTTTTTTCGAAAATCGGTCTCCATCACATTTTGGGCATTGCCATTTTGCATCATTGTGCCAAAAATCAGAAAAAACTAATGAGCCAATCCTGAGAAAAGCTGGTAACAGACGGACGGACGAACGGACGAACGGACGGACGGACGAACGGACAGAGGTTAATTTATAGGACCTCCAGGTAGGTCCAAAAACTGTCTTTTGAGTTTCGAAAACAAGCAATTGAAAAACATGACCTCAAAAAATGTTTCCCTTTTAAGATTCCAGTCGATTCTTAACTTTAACTTTAAATATAAGTGTTTAATGTCAAACATAACAGCTGAAAGATGTGAGATGACATCTCAGATACCTCTCTAACAACAGGGAATCTTTGGATGACATTATTGGATTCTTCTCCATGGCTAGTTTCTTCTTCTACTTCTTCTTCATCCTCTCTATACAAGGGAAGAAAGGGAGAAGCTTCATTAGTTAGAAGTATAAAATTATAATTCAGATTTGATTTGAAGACATGCTCATGTACAGATGATTGTCGCAAAGAACATAACTTTTCATGGTTGTAATATAATTACATTTTATGAATTTTACGACTGATTTTGAAATTCAAAAAAGTCACTCAGAACATGCCCATTTCATCCATTATTCTAGGTATCCATGTGTTGTATAAAATGAGTTACTAATCATATTTTTAAAAGGGGTTAGAACCCCTCTTAAATGGGAAGACCGCATCCTTAAGTGGTAGCCTTCTCCCACTGTATAAGACTAATGGTAAATGCATTGACTCCACTTGTTTGACTCACATTTATCTTATATGAAACACTGCATAGAGCTTTTCCTCCTCTTTTTGAAACAAAATAATGCACCATCTTGAATGAAGTATCGTCTCATAGGTTTTTACTATGGTCTGCTTTAAGCAAAGATGGCGCATTAGTTCGCTTCACCTGTTGTGGCTGGGGAAAGACTCTATCTAGTATTTTATATAAGATATCTATGGGTTTAACCCTGATAAATTTAAGCTCAAACTCCGAAAGTTCAGTTATTAAGGCAAAGTTTTTCGTATCAGACTTTCCATAAAAAAGTCCAGATTCTTCAAATTTTGCTTAATTTTGAGACCAAAAAGCTGATACTTTTGAAACCCTTACCTGAGTTGAGTAACAAAAATTCTTTTCCGTTGGTCATGAAATCTTATGCTATCAAAATTTGCTGACATGTTTTGCTATTAGTTTCTGAAAAGAAAAAGGAACGAGACATGCTAATTATACTTATGACGCTATCTTATTTGACGAATGAAAGAAGAAAAGAGTTAAAAATGCAATTTCAAGTGTAAAACAATAAAAAATCTATTTGAATGTAAATTTGGTTAAGAAATTTGCCAATTTTAGCAATGACTTTAATAGCTTGGAAGAAACCATGAGGGAATATTTATAATATTCCTGTTACCTAGGGACAAGATAATTTATCCTATTTGTACTGCCTGGGGGAAAGTAATTTATGCTGGAAAAATTGTTATTAAATAGTTCGTACATTCTCATAAACAGCTATTCACAACTTTCATAAAAATGGTCTGCTGCATCTCTCCCATGCTCTGAGAAAAGGAAGTAACCCACATTTTTTATGAATTTTGAACTTTTTTTTACAAAAACGAACTGTTTGAATTTTCTTCTTTTTGTCAGAAAAAATTATCACTTACTTGTTTTTGTTATAAAACATTTTCCAGAAACCTGTTAGTTACTTCTTTCTTCATTTTTTTTGGTTTAGGTTTACTGACAAAGCAAAGATGTACAGTTTTTCTAAGCATCAGTAAATATCAGTGAGAGCATAATAAAGCCTAAAACTAATCTTCAATGAGTAGAACAATAATCAGTCATTTTTTTGAAAGGGATAATCCTTTTTTGAATATCAGATGCAAACACCTTTACCCTTTTTTCTCAAAATCAAGCAAACGTGGGTTAATTCCTTTTGTAAAAAAGGGGCAGGTCTGTGCTACTGTACTATTTAAAAAATTTTGAGGTACGGTTTGAGCTGTTAATGTAAAACGCATGTCACAGGTCAGAAGGTCATAGACACAGGTCACAGGTATAACAAATAACAGACCAGGAAACTGTAACGCACTGTTTTGTCTGTCATCTTTTTATTCGTTTGGGAGATGATGACAACGGCCTTTTAATAACTAATGGCGCCAGCAGAATTTTTTTAAATGATGAGGTCATATAATTAAAATTAATGGAGATAATTTCTAAACTTTCTCACAGAAATTTCCGGAATCAATTATCTCTGTAATATATAGCTGCAGAAAAAACTGGCTGTAACAATTTGAGGGCCGTGCTGCGGGCTGCCAAGCAAAGAGAAACCCAAACATAAATATACATAAATATTCAAAACAGCCAAAGCAATCAAAAAGAAAAATGGCGAATAACATTTGGCATAGAATGAACTTTTCTAAAATAGATACATATGATGAAGATCAGAGATCTGACTTCAAGGAGAGCAAGTGTTGAAAATACTAAGTAAAATAAAAATGAAACATGAAAGGGGCTAATATTTTTATAATTATATGGTTTTTTCCATTTTTTTGAATTTTTGAATTATATTTCTGGTGAAAATTTCTATGCCATGAGTAAACGTCCACAACCACCACCCCCATTCCCTGTGTGATAAACGAAGCACTAGAAAAACTCCCACTGAAAATTGAAAGTACATTACAGTCAAGTATCAATATTTGAGGTACCTATTATAAATTCATAGTTTTAAATACTTTTCTTGGAAGTCATAGGACAATTAATTAAAGTGAATTTAAGATGATTGGGTGGATATTGGGCAGACGGGCGTTTTGGAAGTACGCATGTTTAAATTATCCTACTTCCAAACAATTACTTTAATCGTAGAAATTTTAGCGAGACTAATTTTAGCGTATATTAGCGAATCAGGAAAATCTAGATTTTTTTGGATTTATTTTAGCGAATCACGATTTCAAAAAATTTTGTGTGGATAAATTTTAGCGAATACTTACATTATTGACTGAATTCGTTTTCTAGCATTTCTTTGCACTGAAACCCTTCCTATTTATAAAAATGTATCAAGGCAATAAAACCAGAAATTTCGCGCGGATAAATTTTAGCGAATACTTACATTATTGACTGAATTCGTTTTCTAGCATTTCTTTGCACTGAAACCCTTCCTATTGATAAAAATGTATCAAGGCAATAAAATTTTAGCGGAAATAGGGAAAACTCGCTAAAACGCTAAAATCAGTCTCGCTAAAATTTCTACGATTAAAGTAAAACAATCCGGGGGTAAGTGTAGAAGTAACACAGATTATTTTTTAACTAAGAAAATATAACGTATATATTTTATTTGATTATACTGTAAATGCTGAAAAATACTTCTTTGATTACGACCCTGCCTATGCCCCGGACAGTCCGGGGTTTTTTTGATGCGTGCCCGGGGTCCGTATTATTTGTTTTTGAGAGACTACCCCGGACGCCCCAGACAGCCCGCGCGGTCGCTTTTTATAGAATCGCTGACCGCGCGGGCTTTTTTGTGCTCGGCGATATACGTCCGGGGTAAATTTATGGCGCAAAAATTGGAGCCTCGGACGTAGGTCCGGGGAAAAAGTTATTTTTTTCAGACCCCAGACATTTGCCCCGGACTGTCGGGCATAGGCAGGGTCGTCTTTGATTCAAAAATAATCTGTCTAATTTCGGTCAGTCTGGGTTCATCATTTTTCTAGATTGGAAAATACCTGTCTTTTTTAATTTGTTTTTTTTCTCGAAAAATGATGAACCAGACTGACCAAAATTGCAATTACATAAATTACTACTGTGGAAGACAAATGTTTGGAAAATAAAAAAGACAACTTTTGTATAAGGATGTTGAGTTTTGTTTACATATGGCACTTTGCGATGGACTGTCATCGGTCAATCGCTCTGGCGCGGTGTGGTGGTCATTAAAAAATTATTCTGTTCACGTCATAAAACATTTAATGTCTCACTCAAGGGCTCTAATTTTGGCGGATGGCAAAATAATAAAACAGAATATCTTTTGAATTGGAAGCCACCCAAACGACAATTGAATTCACCTCTAAGTTTCATTGGTTGATTGAGCTTCAATTGAATTGGACGATCAAATTTCAATACGCACAAGTTTTGAAATAAATCTATCCAAAAAACTTTACAGCATAAAGAAGAGACGAACAAGCACACGATGCACGAGGGGTAACTTTGGAATTTCGAATGTTGATGGCTACCATATTTGTTTATGTTTACATTTTGCTTTTGAGCGAGCAAAGATGATAACTTTTAAATTCTTATCCTTATCGGCCTTGCCTTTGTTCTGCAAAATACATTTTTTTTTTTTTTTTTTTAACATCTCTTTTATCACCAAGAAAATCAATGGTATATAAATATCTAAAACTAAGTATAAAGCTCTTTCCTTTTATGTACATTTAAAAATTTTCTGTTTTCGGAACAAAATATATACTATGTTTACTGAAAAATAAAGACTGTAAGGCCGCCCAAACGGTAAGGAGATAAAGAGAGTAAGATAACAGTCTAACATGGCAATCATCAAAGTGTCAAAATAAGAGGCCGGCTGAGATCATCAGCGAGGGAATCGCCAAGCAACTCGAAAAAAAAAAAAAGTCAGAACAGGAAATTACGGGGAATCAGAGTCTGCAAAATGTATGAACGATGGAATCAAAACTTTATCAAATTTTATCAAATCAAAATGAGGCCGAGAAAATCCGAGTTAAATAAAAAACCCGACCTCGGACTTTTAGGGGTCACGAAAACCTTTTGCGAGTTTTTAACCTCGTTATTTTTAGTGCATCTTAATTTTTCGGAGTTAGTTACCTCAGATTTTGAACGTTCCGAATGCGAATTAGAGGCCCAGAAAACGTCAAAATCAGTTTTTGACCGATATCTTCAGATTGACTTAATGTAAATTTTTGACCCAGCACTTTTTGAAATCCTCTCGTTGATACGATTGTTTTGAGCTATATATGAGGGTTAAGGAATAATGTAGGCTGCTGGCATCCACTAACGGATTCGTGCTCCTTATTATACTACCAGGGGTGTTGTGTAGAGGTTTGCGATATTCAGACTAGAGTAGAGGAATAATGGGAAGCGGTGCGCGTCACGCAAAATATATTTGGGACATGCCTTAACTCACCCGAGTATATAACAATAGGCCGTACGTGCCTGAAGCCTTTCTCTGCAGCGTATTGATTTTTGTGCGATTTTAGATTTCCATAAATCTTTTTCCGAGAGATATGTTATAGATTTGCATCAACATTGTTAGATGATATTAGTAATTATTGTCTCCTGATTGGGAGACCATGACTTTAACAATAGACTGCGGAAAACCGAGGCATTCCTGCACATTTAGTTTTGAGTAATCCGTCATCTTTCTAAATTTGTGCTATTTTAGAGAATTACAGAAGAAGCACCTCTACTATTTCTCAGGTTATAGGAGACTCTATTTTGAAATTAGCCTAAGACTTCATTTTCAATTTTTATTTTATTTTCCCATCTTTTTAACCTGAAAAGTGACAAAAATGACTAAAAGTAGACGGAAAAGTTGAAAAGCTTTTTAATTTTCACACTTTAAAAATTGTCAAAACAAAACAAAAGTGTCAGACCCTGATACACAAATTAAAAATATAAGTAAATTTGTGACGCTGTCAGATATCTTCAGGGCCTTAGAAAGGGATCCTAACCAGCGGCACGTCCACGTCCCCGTACCAAATTTTGACTAGGTCAGCCTGTGCTTCCCCAGGGTCTCACATCTTTTTTATCAATTATAACTCAAGCAAAGCAAATTAGCATATTTATGTAAAAAAGTCACGAAAAAACGTCGAGTATCGGTCTGATTGGCTGGAAATTGTATTTTTTTTCAAAATGTTTAAAGTATGAGGTACTTTAGGCTTACTAACTTTCGCGAGCAGAAACTTTCGCGAGGTCAAAAAATCACGAAATTTACGACATTTACTTTCGCGAATTTAACGAAACAATTTTTTCGCGAGCATAAACTTTCGCGAATGAGGTATAATTTTACTTTAGTAGAAAATTTGCGAGTTTTCTGTGCATAAAAAAAAACAGTGTTTGGATCAAATATTATATCATATATTTTGATTAAATATTTAAAACCACAATTGAAAGACATAATTTTTACACTAAATTTCATCCTTGTTATCATCGTAAAGGAAAATTCGAGTAAATTTTCTTTTCAGATTATTCTTCACGAGCATAAATTTTCGCGAATTGCCCTTTCAAAAATTTAACTTTCGCGAAAAAGGCTAAAATTCCCGAAAATCGCAAATCAGAGCTTTACTTTATTTTTCGTGATTTTCTTACATGAATCTGCTAATAGGAAATATGTGTATTTTTTTAACACGTTCGCTGCCCACTACTATGACTCCTGGATTATGACGTTTGATGAAGAAACTATTTTATTGCATTTTTCAAAATCTATACGTGAAAGAATTTCACGCGTCAATTGGTAATCAATTTGAAGGGATTTGAAGCAAAATTCAGGCCACATGAACATTTGAAAATCAAACTTTCGATTAATTTAATTTTACTCGTGTTTTGGCTAAAGTCCTATTTCTATCTGAAAAATTGCCGTATCTTTCCAAAGTAAATCAAATATCCTGAGACAATAAATCATAAATCAATTTTCCCAAAGAATAATTACAACGTCGCATCATTAAACCCATCATCACATTCTGGTAAAATTTTATCAGAGTGTTTAGAACATCTGTTTAACATCCGTCTCTTTGAGAAATTCATAACATCGGAGGAAAATATATGTTCGATATTCCTATGGAGCACAGATAAGTTAAACTTATCGAAAATATCTACAACTCTGTACAGAGCTTTAACTAAACACCATAGCACCATTTCCTCAACATAAATGGTCTTCCATGAGTCATGAAATAAACCACCGCGGGGCGTGGGAGCACTTGCTTGGGAGAAGCGATTAGCCAATGGAATTACGTAATTCGTAGTACACCCTTCGTGCATGAATTGTTTAACAACACAATTGTGCCCAACAACTCAATCCAACCAATCTTTAAGGTATATACATGTCTGTGGTGAGACTGCACCTCCTGGATAACAATTCTTGGCAACCTTGAAAATACAAAAATCTCGTCATTAATGATATGCGCTCTTTTTTCATAAAAGTAAACTTTTTATTGACACTCCTCAGGATGGCAATTTGAGTCTAAATTGCTTTTATCATTTTCAAATTTCTCGGGAAACTGAGGTATTTCAGATTTAATATCCTACTTTTATCAAATTGCCAATAATTTGCATAAACAGTTAGCCATTCCAGGCTCATTGTTCTTATTTCTTGAACTTTTGAGCCTCATTGTTCTTACATACAAAAAGAGTGTAATAGACTACAGTAGACATTCACGGCATTTTCTTACCTAAACGCTAAATTTCATTTAGATTATTTTGCGAAACGAAAAGCTGTCAGGTTTTTCTGCTTTACTTTAGATTTTTTCTTGTATTTCGTGGATACGTTCTTTGCTAGAATTTGGATTATATTGTGGGCTAAATGCACTGCGCACATAGAGAAAGTGTCTACTTCACATCTATTGTTTCATTTTCAAAACAAAGTTAAAACGCATGCGTATATTTTCATTTTATAAACTGTTAGTCGTTATTATACGCAAAACACAAAGAGGAGTGAATACGAAGGGGTAATTTGTCATTATTTTTAAATGATGCGAAGTAGACACTTTCTCCACTTCCTTGCTACTGTAAATAATTAACTTACAGGACAGACACCACAAGGTACACGCATGAGACCAGGTACAGGAACAACAGGTTTGACAGCTCTAAATAATTTCTTTTGTACTGCATTAGATTCGTGACTGGTTGAGGATGATCCTGTAGATGACACATCTGTAATAATGATCATCTCTGCTTTGCCGTCAAAAATTAAGGTGTTGAGAATGGTTTCAATATCTTGGACGCTTAGTGATACCTGGAAAAAAATTTTTTCATAAGCAAAATATTTTTCATAAGCAAAACATTTATTAACATAATAAGACCTGTATTCGGTGGAAATAAGTACATCATAAGCATCAGTGAGCTTTGGTCATTGGTCATTGGTTTTGTACTTTGGAATATGTTCTTTTCATTTTAAATGAACCTTGGAAAAAACATCAAAATCTTTTAAAGAAAAGGTGATAAGAGACGTGACAACGTGATAAGAAGAGGAGGTATTCAAAATTTCAGTCAGATCTGACCATTTCATTTGTGAAGTTTTCAGACAGGTCCCATGAGACGCTGTAAAGACAATGGTTATGCAATGTGGGACAAAACAGTTCAAACCGCAAAATTCGTTGAATTGAAAAGTTGAACAAAGTAATGCTACTACTAGCGTACCATCAAAGACCGTGGATAAAGCTTAGTCCAGGGTTTACAAAGATCAGTAGGTAGAGCAAGTCTCAGACGACAAATAAATCTGGGAAGAATTTGTGTTACCTTACTGATGCCAAGCTCAGCGATAAATTTCCATACTTCATGAGAGGAAGCATAAGAACGATTTCTTTTTAACAGCGGGTCCACTTTCATTTCTTGTGCTTGCGCAGCCTACAATGGAGATAAGAATACTGAAGATACTCCCACTATCCTCAATAACATGGTATTACCTGGACTCAACTCTAAACTAAGAAGCGAGTTTACGAATTTTGTTGAATGTTTTGACTAAATAACCAGCTCAGATCGTAACATTCGCCACACGAGCGTGGTATAAGCAGATAAATCTAATCAGATTGCAGATTTTATCCATCGTACAATAAGGGAATTTATTTTGGCGAGAACTATTTTTTGCGAGTAACAGAAACCTTGAAAATATTTAATATTAGTGAGAACTAATTTTGGCGAGTGACAGGCTAAATCTGTTCTATTTTTGCTTATTTTGAGCAATATTGATGAATTTTAGGGGTTATTTTGGCGAGTAAGATATATAATTTTGGCGAGAACTGATTTCGTTGAAATTTCTAAACTTGCCAAACTCGTCAAAATAAGTTCCCTTAATGTAGCTAGATAAATAATTTTTTCGAAATCCTGCAAATCGAACCAATAAGATTCCCAGTTTCAATTCGAATTAGCGAGAGTCAACTGTAAAAAAAATGCACCTTTTGTTGTAAGAATTTGAAACATTGCTGATTGAGAATGTCAACAAACTCGGCTTCGAAATCTTGATCACTATACCAAGCACCTCCCGTCACCGATGCATCGGGTTCCAAATTGAACAACATATATACTTTGCGTTTACCAGCCTAATAAAGAGAGAATACGATATTATAATTGTTATTATACACCACCAGATGTAATATTGTATCCACTGTTCGATTCAGCTGGCTGTGAAATATTATCTAGCTATTTAAAAATAATTGTATGTTTGATAAGAACCTATGTCTTATATCAAACTTACTTATAGAAGAAAATGCTAAAACTTTTCACTATGTTGAAATTTGTTATCCTTTGTTAAAGGGATCATTTTAAAAAATCAGGCTAGAAATTCAAATATTTTCATAATCATTATCATACCGCAACGGAGTTGACGGCCTTGATCAGTTTTTTACTCTCCAGATTTTTCAATACTTTGTTGACAGCTGTCATCTGTAGATTCGACTTGTACCTGATGTCTCGAATCCATACCCCTAGATAAAAAATTATTAAGAAAACACTCAGAAACACTTACTTTCCCTCAAGAGAATGGGAGTATCAGTCCTATTTAGGCCCGGCAAACAGCGAATTCTGCCTGTCCCAGGCACGAAAAGATTTACAATTCGCCGGTCCAAAAATTCGGTTTCGTCGCCTAAAGTACATATTCAAGCTAATAAAAACGCTGGGCTTGCAATTCTCAGCAGGGTACCGGCCTAAATCTAGAATTCGTCATAGTTAATTTTTCGTTCGCAAGTCTATCAAATACAACGCAGATCCTCTGATACCTATAATCATGTCAACAATTTTTGGTTTTCTTTTTCGTGCTATCAGTCTTTAATATAAGTTTTTATTATTTTTCAATATAACGTCAGGCAGAGTTTTTAATATACCGGGTGCACCAAAAAAAAGTATACAGGTTTGTCGAGATATTGTGATCTTCAGGATTTAAATTTCTTTGTTCATTCTTTTTTTATCGTATAGAGGATGCTCTAACTTGAATTTTGAGCTATCATACATTAGGTTTGAAAAAGTAGTTTGAAAGTTATTTAAAAAAAACTCACTTTTTTTTATATAATGTCGAAATTTCAAAAAATCATCAAAAACAGCGAGCAAACTTTTCTCTTGACACTTACCTTCTTTACACATAAAAATACCAAAAAATGCAACTATGTTCATCAAAACTCATTACAGAATTTAAAAATATGGTAAAGCAAGCTATTCCCATGTGGGATAATATTTTTGGAAAAGCTGACAAAAAATCTCCAAGAGAGGTTTTGATGTTATGTATGTGCTATGTGAGAAAACTTTAAAAAAAATATATCACCATTCCTCGACTAGTTGCTCATAGAACTTGGGTCTGCATTGAGTTTGCTCGTGTTGGAAATGTTCAGGACAAGCAAATAAGATGGAGAAACTGTTGGCAAAATATAAATAAGAATAAAATGTAACATTTTGCCATTTTGTCTTATTTATAGCGTGATTGCTGTTTTTAATGATTTTTTGAAATTTGGACATGGAAAAAAAGTCAGTTTTTTTAAAATAACATTTGAACTACTTTTTCAAATTTAAAGTATGATAGCTCAAAATTCAAGTTAGAGCATCCTCTTTATGATAAAAAGAGAATGAACAAAAAATTTAAATCCTGAAGCTCACAATATCTCGACAAACCTGTATACTTTTTTTTGGTGCACCCGGTAGCTTTATTAACTGTACCTTTGTTTTCAGCATTTTCTATGATTTGATAAATCAGTTTTTCTTCAACATCGAAACCTCGTGTTTTACTATAAATGAAAAAAGATTCTTGACAAAGGGTCAGGTCTGTGACTTTTATGGGAAGCTACCAGAAAAATAGAAAACACAACTTATTTGTTTTACCTTTAAAAATGCATGGGTGCTGTTGAGTGGATATTTCAGTCTCATGTTTGGATCCAATTCACACAATTTAAATCTTAAGGCAATCTTAAGATTACCTCCTGAACCACGACAGATCGAGTACTTCATTTTTTCACAACTTTTATTGTCTCGTGATACTCACTCTAAGGCTAAGGATAAGCCCTGTGTGACAAAACAGTTTACTTGAGAAACAAAACAAAATAAGGAAACAGCTTCTAACCTGGATGATTGGCTGTCTTTGAACCGATAGATCAGCTTAGACCCACTCTTCAAAAGTTCAATTTGTCCCTAAAAAAGGAGAGGTTTACATGATTAAGATACCTGAGATACCTTATTCACTATAAATGAGCTATTTTGTGATTATTCTTATCATAGAATACTTGGGTTGTAAACGATCAATTAACCTAATTCTTTTTTCATGATATTCTCTGATAGAATAATTATTTATTATAGGTAGATAACGAATGTGTAATTACATAAATTATTGTGGAAGTTAATGCTTAAAACGAATGTTTGGAGAATAAAAAAGACGACTTTTGTTAGGATGTTAATCTTTTGAATATCAAGGATTGTTATGGACTGTTCCGGTCAGAATTCATTGCCAGTAAATGCCCAGCGTGGTTGCTGTAGGTCTTATTTCTGAATGTAAACATTACTACAGCTAGAATATTTTCTTTTTATTTGGACAGACAAAAGGTTCAAGTTTTATATACTTTTCATTTCACTGCATTTCTCTGTCTTATTCTGCTGTAGTAAGTGATTGAAAATTCCTGATTTTATTTTTCCCAGTGTTCAATCAGCTACTATTTTGGATTTTATTTCTTCAAGTCTGTCCTCAGCAATTTTGGGACCTCTACGGAATCGTTGATTTCGCCTGAGTGAAACAGCTGTGATATACTACTCTCGAAATTCCATATACCTACCCACTAACGGTCTTTTCCCGTTATGCGTGGCGACTTTGAATATGGATGCTGCCCGCCACATAAAGCCTGGCGTAATGAAATTGGGCGTTAGAATGGCGGTGCTCCTCTCGTTTTGAAAAGCTTTAACTTACTCCCATTTCTTGCTTTATATATACACCAATAAGCCAAAAGTAATTACTGCCTGCGTACCGTGCACCATTTCCAGGCTGGGATGCGCAAGGCAGCAATCAAAAATATGTTCCATTCGGGTCCTAGAACATCTTCAAATCCAGTCGGTCGGTAGTAAATTTTGTCGGATTTTTAAGATCTAGTAAATCCTGATGAATCAAGTCGGCAATCAACAGAATCTTATGCCGCCATCTTTAAGTTGCCAAACTAAATGTGCGCGCGCATGTGTTAACCTTAAAGCAGCCCTTATTTTCGACCCCCAGGATATTGGCCCTACCACGTTGCTGAATTTTGAAATGAAAATTTCAATAAGGGTACATGAAAAAACTTGAACAGGACTCAATGTGTGTTAAGTAAACAAAGAATAATGATTCAAAGCCATGCTCTGTTTGTCCGTGCCTGCCATAGACCTTTTTTTAAAGAGGCAGCCATGTTGAATAATTATGTAGTCCAGCATAAAAACAATGATATAGCCATGCATAATTTTTAAAATATACATGATACAGTAATTATGTATGGCTGTATCATTGTTTTTATGCTGGACTACATAATTATTCAACATGGCTGCCTCTTTAAAAAAAGGTCTATTATATGGGAAAGATCCGAACCTGCGAACAGCGCCCAAAAAAAACCCAAGGATTTTACCGACTTTCCGAATCGGGTTTTCTTGTAAATAAACAGTTGCTCGGACGACCCGAACGCAACATAGTTTTGATTGCCACCCAAGTAGTTACTACCTCTCCGATCTCACGGTATCTTCTGGTGCCTCAGTCAGTTACATCAAAATGCCTCGAAAATGTCAATATGAAAATTGTGTAATCAGAGAACGTATGTCTCGCTCATTATAAAAAGGCCGGCAAAAACTTTCAATAATTGGATTGTAACATCGAGTTAAGTCTCTTTTGTTAAGTCACCAGGGGGTAAATAAAACAGACCTTGATACATTTATCGTTCGTTTCAACTTGACGATTCGTTTAAGACTCAGCCTCCTAAATATTTGGGGTAGGTAAAATATGTACATAGAAATTTATACCGTGAGAGGTCCTAAAGCCGACAGCCCAGCCTAATTCCGACCCCCCAAATAACTGTTATGAAAAAAAATTCTATGTTTACAAATATTCCCTCTCCAAGTTGAACGATAAACTATTGCTAGAACTCTCGAAAAAAAACATCTTACAAGATAGCTGTAGTGTCAAGATGTCAATTAATGTAATTAAAAAGTGCGAGTTGTAAAAATAATTACCTTTTATTCTGGATGAGTTGCTTGTTTTTAAAACGATAACAGTTTTGTAATAAAAGTGCGGGAAAAATACGAAACAACTTGGACTGGTTTCCATCAAGAAACAAACAGACTAAATTGTAAAAATGGCTCGAAGTTGAAAAAAGGGCGATGCGGTAGCACTAATTTGAATAACAAACATGGAATCAATGAGGTGGCAACTATCAACGCCCTCTTTACCACCTACATATAAGTCTGGATGTTTATTTACGGAAGGCCCGCAATCAGACAGCTCTTCATTTAAGTGTACTCTTTGACGACATATATTATCTTTACTAGAATAGGATCAAGGTGTCATGTAATACATAATAATTGTAATATACGTCGTCTATTTGTATTCTTATCATGTAATATATAATATAATGTAATATACGTCGTCTATATGTATCCTTACACAAAGTCCTGGCCCCGCAATCAAGCCAAGTGCCAGTGTAAAGTAATAGAAACCAGGCTTGATTACGTAACGTTTCAAAATGAGCACGCTCATACACAGACCTCTTTTATATTTTTGTGTGCTTTGGAAAATCAAAACATCTCGTTACTTTTTATGATGCTGTTACTACTGTTGTCATTTATGACGTTGTGCATATTGCAATAAAAAAATTATGTTTTGTTATAAGAAGCAATTATTGTTATTTGGTTCAATTGGTTCAGTGTATCAAATCTCTCAGTTTAGTTGACACTTTGGTATCTTCGTTGCGTCACAGCGAAAGGTTTGTTTTTATTTTAGTTTGTATCTTTGAAAGACCCCATCGGCTTTAGGCTGGGCTGTCGGCTTTAGGACCTCTCACGGTACTTTTCCAACCCGGCGAATCTTTAAAAAAGAAGGGAACAATAAAATATAATTACCCTTTCCAAATAAACCTCTTCGGTGGTGAGCGTAGTCTACTCTGACGTAATTTTAAAATTTATGTGATGGGAGTTTGACATAGTAATGTAATGTTGTTTGGGGAATTATGAAGTTCTCTGGAATTTCGATTGCATTTATTCAGGTTGATTTTTTATGACTTCTAATGGTACTTTTTCTAACGAGTTTGATTACTCTGTTCTCACACTTGTGTCTTTTTTTTCGCGTCCTTTTCCGTTATTACTTTTATTTATATTTTTAAAGACACATTTGGCTAAAGCTTCAGATGCATCCGGCTGGACTTAAAATTTTTTTCAAGTTGAATAGTGACCAAAGGGGGTCTCGAACCGGGAACCTGTAGGTTCCGAAACCAATACCCTATCCACTAGGCCAAACCGGCTGCCGGAAATTCGTTATTTGGGGTTACTTATACGAAGGTCTTAGTACTATATATAAATAAGTCTGACTGACGAGTTAGGCTAACTGTTATGATCGGTGCAAATCCCTAACCCTATGCTACGCGCTACGCGCTCCGCGCAGTATATGCGCGCGTCCCGGGCGGCCGGATGCATCTAAAGCATTAGCCGAATCTTTAAAGACAGGTAAGAAGGCATATTGATTTAACTGTCAGTGCCCCTATAAAAACCATTTCCATTATTTCCATTATTCAGCAGGCTATCCCAGAAAAAGACAGAAGCTATAAGGTATAAAGGTAACATGCACAGTTGTTTTAACAACTATTATTATTATTATTATTATTATTAATTTATTTGGTAAAGCAGGTCAGGTTCTATATACAAAACTATATACAATTATACACAATTCTGTACATATTGGCAGTAAAAAACTGATGTGGACCTACTGGCTAAAAAACGAAAAAGTAAAATCTTGTGAATCAAGCTAAAAGTTGGTTGAATCAAGCTAAAAGTTAGTTGAGTCTAGGAGTTTTTGTATAGGAACAAAAAGTTGATTATAGGATTAAGACTCAGGAGAATTTAGGAGAAATATACATATATAAAAGTACATAAATAAACTCTAGGTAATAATAAGCTAAAAATTTGCTAAGAAAAAAAATATATATTCAGTAAATGTAATTTAGTAATAAACATAATCTTTATATAATAGTGCACGACCCGTCATATTAAAATTAATTTTATCCAAACAATCAGATTTATTCAAGGCTTTTGTAAAAGCTTTGTAAGTTTTTATTTCTTGTATTGAGCTGGGAATGTTATTCCAAACAATAGCTGCTCTGTACATAAATGATCGTTTATAATCAACAAAGGTGAATTTTACCTGGTCAATTTTTGAAGATTTTCTATTTCCACGTGTATTTGATTTGCTGATAAGTTCCGATAAAAGTGGTGAGCTGAGACCATTGTATATTTTGTACACTTTACACGCAATGCTCTTCTTATAATAATAAATAATTTCCTTCCATTTGGCCTGTGACAGAACATAGATATCTGGGACTGATTTCTTTATCCGCTGAATGAAGCGGGCAGCTCTTATATGAACTTTTTCAATGCTTGATAGTAAAGCATCGGAACAATTTCCCCAAATCAAAATAGCATACAGGACGGATGGTAATATTCCTTGAAAATAGATGGTTGAAAGGGTAGACTTTGGCATCCCTCTCATTTGGTATAGCTTCTTGACTTTAACACCAAACATTTTAGTAATTTTTTGAGCATGAACATCCCATTTCAATTCGTCATCGATTGTAACTCCAAGACATTTTGTTGAGTTTATTATCTCAACATTTTTATGACAAATAGTTATATTTTGAAGAGGACCAACAAAGCGATTTTTAGACATAAGCATAACTTTGCATTTGTCAGGGTGGATGGTTAACGAGTTTTTCTTGGCAAACGATTCAAGTTGATGGGCACTTCTTTGAAGGTTTTTGATGACAATATCGCTATGTGGATCTGATGTGTACGCTGTTGAGTCGTCGGCTAACTGATCTAGATCACAATCAATGCTTTCACTCATGTCGTTAACATTAACTGAAAAGCACGGTGGGCCGATAAGAGACCCTTGCGGTACTCCAAATTCCACATCAGCACAATCTGAGTTGACTCCATTGATAACAGTGAATTGCTTACGATTCGACAAATAACTCTCAAGATAGGTTAAAAAGTCACCTGATACCCCTGAAGCGCTTAGCTTTTTTAGTAGAATTGGGTGGGATACGCTATCAAATGCTTTTCGAAAATCTATGAACAGGGTACCAACTGATTGGCGGGAGTCGATGGCTTTTCTCCACTTCTCGGTCATATAGAGTAGGATGTCATCGGTCGATCGATTTGGTCTAAAGCCCCACTGGTGTTCGGATTCGAGACAATGCTCCCTGAGATGGTCAGTTAATTGTGAGCAGACAAGATGTTCAACAATTTTACTTGGGATTGAGAGTAATGATATCGGCCTGTAATTTGAACAATCCGATTTAGAGCCTTTCTTGAAGACTGCAGATACTTTAGAAGTTTTCCATTGAGTTGGAAAAGTACCAGACGATAAACTACATTTGACAACGTACTGTAAACCCTCAACTGAGGCTTTCGGGTTCAAAGATAGGTCCTTAGCGGTGATGTTATCAGGACCCCCGGCTTTACCAATTTTTACAGCAGCTTTGAACGATTTTTGAAGAAGTTCTTTTGAGAATTGGATTGTAGATATAGTAGGGGTCACTCGATAAATGTACGAGTTCAAAGATCCATATTCGTCAGTCTGTGGAGGTGTCGCAAGTTGTTTTCCGATATTAGCAAAAAATTTATTCATTGTTTTTGCTTTATCAGTGTCATCAGTAACAATGGTATCATTTTCATTTTTTAAGGGACCAATGTGTCGGCTATTTGATTTCCCTTTGAATTTTTTTACAAGCGACCAGAATGATTTTGAGGACTCGCATGTCACAAATTTCTCTCTCCAGTAATTTGCTTTAGTGGTTCTTATCAAGTTGGTGCATTTGTTTTTGGCTCTTTTGTAGTCCTTCCATTCTTTAGAATTTCGTGGGGTTTGTCTTGCTTTATTTAATAGCTTGAAGCGGTCATTTATAGCTTTACGTACATCCCCATTCATCCAGGGTTGATTGTTGTTTCGAACTCTCACTTTCCTAGTTGTAATGTGAGAGGAGAGGACGTTTTTAAAAAGATGTTCCCAACACCATAACGAGTCATCTGGGTCGTCAAACATAGAAATAATATGCCATGGACAGGTTTCCAGGTCCTTGTTAAGTTTCGCGTTATCAATGTCCTTGTAATTTCTAACAGAAATCAATTTTGGTGGTGAACTTATACGCCGTAGATTCAATAAGAAATAAATGAGGTCATGATCAGAAAGCCCCATTGCATATGTTCCTTTTTTCAAAACTTTATCTGGGTTCGATGTAATGGCCAGATCAATAAGTGTCTTTGAGGTTGCAGTGATTCGAGTAAATTTCATTATAACGTTCGTCAAAGAATGTTCAGCAAGAACTTGGTTAAAGTCTTTCGTTAGTTTATTGTTATCTTCGGACATGTCAATGTTGAAGTCACCAAGAAGAAATATATTTGATCGATGGTTAAAACGGTTCAGAATTAGTGTAAAACTTTGAAGAAACTTTTTCATTTTGGGAGGGCGATAAATACAACCCAGAAGGTATTTTTGAGAGTTAATAGTTCCTTCTATCCAAATCGACTCGATCTTTGTATCAACTTCAATTTCATCTACCACAAGGTCTCTTTTGTAATAGACGAGGACACCACCCCAACTGTTTTTAGCTTTTCTGTCTCTCCGATAGAAGAGATAATTGTCAATTTTTAGATCAACATCATCATGCTCAGTTTCGTTTAAGTGAGTCTCTGTGATTGCAAATAAGTCAAATTTACTTTCTCTTAAAAGAATTCTCACATCTTCGAGTTTGTGGAAAAGACCATTTACATTCAAGTGACCACATTTTAAACATGGGATAGGTGTCTGCAGTTGTTTGAGTAATATAGGATGACTGGCGACCATATTGTCTGTGAACTTTTCACCTAAAGGTGCAGGTTGATCGCAACCCTGTTTTTGGTGCTGTAATGATGGGCTTAACAGCATTAACCCTTGAACTTTTCACCTAAAGGTGCAGGTTGATCGCAACCCTGTTTTTGGTGCTGTAATGATGGGCTTAACAGCATTAACCCTTGAACTTTTCACCTAAAGGTGCAGGTTGATCGCAACCCTGTTTTTGGTGCTGTATTGATGGGCTTAACAGCATTTACCCGCATTAACCATATATTTTTGATTTTTGTATTTGTCTTCTTATTCTTTTTTATATTGCTCTAAAAGAAGAAAGGCTTCTCCCACGACACAGGTTCAGCCTTATTCACTAATTCTTAATGGAGTGAATTTTTTTATCTGTGGCATGGGTACTGAGTGACAGTTAGTCACACTAGGAAATCTAGCTTTCAGAAAAAACAACATCAGTCATCTACAGGATGTATTTGCAACAACAAGGATGAGAGTTACCTGAATCAAGTTTGCAAGACAATTAATTAAAACTTGAAAGTTTGAAATAAAATAAAACGTGCAGCAGCCAAAATCAACCAACCAAAATTTGTCATTCAATTCCCGAGACAGTGCTTCGAGTTTTAAGGCCTTGTTTATATGCTAAAGTAAAAAAAAATCTGCACATGTAAATGGGTCAGTGTTTGAGGTCCGGCAAAATTTCCGGGAAGTAGCCTATCCGGCGGTGCGCGGATCTAGGTGGGTCCCGTCTCCCCCGTAGATCTTTTTCTTGGGAAGTTGATCTTCAAATTAGTTTTCAAGGTTGGCTTGGCTCAAACTTTTTCATCTATGGCTCAAATTTTAGGCAATTTCTCATAGTTTTTGAAAATGTTAATTTCATCAAAAAGCGCCGGGTTATTTTTTCATAAATCCCTTTAGAAGTTTTGCGACGCATTTTTTTGCTTGCGAGTCAAGTAAACGATATAGCGCTTTCGCAGCATTAATCTTTGATATGCATTTTGGCGGGACGCTAGTGTGACTAACTGAGTGAGATAGAGAAAATAATAATTTTGGGAAAATAATAAAAATCTTACAGTTGAAAGCAAACGGTTGATTCCTTTCACTCTCTGTTGTGGTGTGATGTTTGGTAGATGTTCCTGTATGATGGCATCTGTTATCCCTTTAGGGGTTTCCTTGCATAACTCTAAAACTTTTCCTTCAAAATCTATAAATTCTACAGGTTCTTGTTTAACTTGCACGTTTGCAGCCGCCATTTTGATTTTTCATCTACTTTCGATTTGGTGAAGGCTTCTTCGTAAAAGCGAAAGACATGTACCTATTTTTTGGATCCGGCATCCGGGAATAGTGTCAGGACCTGCAGGCGACCTGGTAGGGTTGGGTATGGGTGTGGCTTGGGTGTGGTTACGTATCAGATTGGCTAGGAATTTGGTTATTTTACTATGTTTTCTAAATTACTGATTGACTTACCGACAGATCGCCACCGGTGGGATTCGAACCCACTAAATGCAAAGTTCTGATGCTTAGAAACCCCGGGGGGGGGGTACTAGGTTTGCGAGGTGACGGGTATGTCCGAGCCGAAAATCGAAAATCGACCCTTTGAGAGACAAAATTTTGGTGATTTTGGGACCCTTTGAGAGACTTTTTCCTAAATTTTGGTCCATTTTTTCCAAATTTTGGTTTGATTTTCACCAAATTTTGATCAAAATTCTTGGAAATCGTGACCCTTTGAGAGAGAAATTTTTGATTTTTGTGATTTTGGGACCCTTTCAGAGACTAACTTTTGAATTTGTACCCCTTTGAGAGACTTTTGAGGAATGAGAAAAGCGAGAAAAGGTACCCTTATGGCTCGCACATACCCATGCCTTATCCACTGCGCCACGGATTCATGCCGAAAGAGCGTTTCTGACGGCTATTTATATTGTACAAACTACAGACCAGACTGTATTAAGAGAAAATCACACTGATATAACTCACACAGAACCAGAAAGTCAGAAAAACTACGAACAAGAGACTGGAAAGTACGAAATAAGTCCAGATCTGTCTTTCGTCTTTACGAAGAAGCCACGACCTTTCGATTTCGCGCGTGACTTCTTTACCAGTTTGCCCGATATTCGAATATCGGGGATAATTCTTCTTGCTCCGCAACAGGATTGAATGAATCGGTCTTCTAGGTCACAGTGTGGATGTAACAGGGCCCACGCCACTGGGGGGGCCGGGGGGCTATGGCCCCTCCACTTTTTTGCAAAGCAAAATAAAAAATTTCTCTTCACCTAATTACTTTTTTCTTTTCTGTGCGCGTGCCAATAAAAACGTTAGAACCTTTCTAAGAAGGGACAGATGGACACTTAAATAAGTCTAATTATACTATTTTGTTTTAAACAAACAAACTTAACAGTTTTCTTTCAGAAAATCAGAACAAAAAAGAAGCTGTTTTAGCCAAATAAGACAGGTCAAAATCGAAAATTTTCCGGCCCGTCGGCGCAAACCATGCAAACCATTAGTCACTATATTTTTGTTGGCCCCCTCACTTTCAAAATCGTTGCGCGGGCCCCGTAGTAAACCACACTGAAACGACCGCCTTCCATCACGCAATCGCGCATCACGCTCGCGAAAGAGCGCGCGAACATTACTAACGCTTACATGTCATGTACCAGATAAATATGTCATCTCCAGTACATTTTAGATTACTCATTGAAAACAGATTACAATATAGTCATTTTTCATGTCTCGATTATTCAATTCCGAATATAAGATATTCAGGAGAAAAAAAGAGAAACACCTGGGTAATCTAGTTAAAAAAACCGAAAGTAAATGGTAGACAAAGTAATGAGCCAAGGCAAAACGAGATTAGCGTACCACTATGAAAGAAACCGCCTCCGGCGGTCGATTAAGGGCATGGCTGTAGTAGAGGGGGGGTTGTAACACAGATCTGTAAAGCCCGAAGGGCTAGATATGCAACTTTAAGCTTTCTCCAGCACCCTCGACTCCATGGCTTATCTAACCCCCTTACGCTATTGATGATTCTGATGGACGCGTTGACGGGGGATATAAGCCCTGGTGCACTTTAAAAACGAAAGTACTTTTAGGCATGTACGCGAAACGTATGTCGATTAGCATAATCCCGCCATTTTACAAATTCCGAGAATTTGAAAAAATCAAAACAAGCTAAATAATGGCTGATGTAAATAGTAAATTTAAAAGTCAAAGACAGATTCTCAAAATGAAGAAGTTGAAGTATGAAGAACTCTTGGCAAACCAATCAATTGACAAAATTGCAAAATGTCATTTAAATGAAACTTGATTGGCAGAGAAAGATACTACGAGACCTTGATAAGCAGTCTATCCCTGCACTGAGCGAACTGGAACTGCTTGTAAAACGATTTTTTACAGAAAGACAAAAGGACTATGGAAAATAGTTTAAAGATTCACTCGAAAAGACCCTCTGCTGTCCACATATAATTGTTTTGCTTGAACTGATTTCCAACAGCAATCTTGCATGGTTCTTTATAATCTGATCACTTGTGATGAATGAGACTGACTGATGTTTATACATTTTGACATCTATCTTGTCCATGACCATGGGCATCAGGAGTATGAAAAAGAAAAAAGCATACATCTCCAGTGATTGCTTGACTGGTAGTCAAAATGAACTGATCGGTACAGAAGCTTTTACAAACGACAATAATACAAACTCACTGCAAAAATGTTCTGGTTATGGTTTATACAATTAAAAGCTTGGCAATTATGTGAACAATTCTAATCAACTGATGAATGTGTAAAAGCAAGAAACTTCAAGTATTGAAAAAGAAATAAATCTGTTTCTTTAATGTTTACCATGAAACAATTCTTTAAACATATTCTATTACCAGACTGAAAATTTATTTATATTGACCGTAAATGTCAAAAAGTATACAAATTAGTATGGTATAATACAGTGTGTATATTGGACTAAATTTGACAAAAAATGTTGAAGCTGGAAGTATTTTTTTTATCGGGATAAAATTTATGCAAACATATAACAAATCTGTCATCTAGATTATCAATTAATGACATTTAGACTTTTTTGGATTTCAGTTGAATTTATTCTGACCTAAAGATTATGTTTCACTGTCGTCATCATGTTCTGATTTGCTACATAACAAAATTTTTGGAAAGTTTTCCATAGAGTCTTCAGTTTTTAACCTATTTTGAGGAGTACTTTTTTTCATAAGCTGTATTAAGTGTCAAATTTTATTATTTTATAGATGAATATTTCTGGACATTGTTTCAAAAGATAGCAATCAACTACATTTTGGTCAAAATTCCAGAATAGAACTTTAAGATTATATATGTCTTTTCAGTTCAAAGTTCAAGTTCTGTTATTTTGATACAAAATGATTGAGAAAATTACTACAAAAAATTGAATACATATCTCTGCTTTTTTTTTGTAAATGTCACATTTTCTTTGGAGCAAAGCTGTTTCATTTTAAAGCATCTGATACTTTGAAGCTGAAAGGACTGATAAAACAAGATTTAATTTTTGGAACTTTTTTCAATCAAAAATTAGGAACATTAAAGGCAAAAATAAAATTGGGAATTTGTACTTTACCTTCACTGTTCTCGAGACTTGACAAAATTAATTGATAATAAAACCTTGAGGGAAGAAATTTTGGCAGGAATTTAATTTGGCGGGTGGTTGAAAAAGTTTTTTCAGAGGAATTTAATTTGGCGGATTGCTAGAAAAAAGAAATTAGGCGAGAATTTATTTATTTGGCGGTTGAAGGAAATTTTTGGCCAAAAATGTTTTACCAAATAAGCAAAAAAACCTGTTTTAAGGTCTGAAATAGCACAAATTTGGAGAATACATGAGATAAATTAAATTTGGAGGGAATTTAATTTGACGTATGGTAGAAAAAAGAAACTTTGGTGGAAACTTAATTTGGCAGATTCCTGGTAAATCCGCAAAAATTTTATTTCCGTCATAATTTTTCCTTTAAGGTAGTCCTAACAATCGACCTCTTTTAATATTGAATTCAACAAATCTATATTATTTTCAAGCCTTTCCCATGAACATTTTCCATAGGACCAGTAAATATTTCTAACTTTTTTTGTTAATTGAATAAAACGAAATGTTCCAAGTTTATTAAAGTTTCATGTAAAATGTATTCCTGCAGATTTCTTTTGATCATCTACCAAATTTCTAAAAAACTTATTACACCATGTTTTTATTATCAAAACCCTGAGTTGAAAATCGTTTAAAGATTCAAAAGAAAAAATCTTTAAAATGGCACGTATAAAGATTCACACAAGAATATCAAATCATTTTTTACTAGAAAACTCTTATTAATTTAATTTAATTCCAAACTCTATACAATGATTCATAGCTAGCATTAAAATTTCATCATAAATTTCGAATGGGTATTTTACATAATTCAATGTGTTCTAAATAAATAAATAAATTCTTAATGAATGATGATATAGTACAGAAAAACAAAATCACCAAAAATTAGTTATCGCCAAAATTGAAAGAATTGCTTCCTCACCCTGCCTCACCATAATAAGGGCCCCTAATAAGTTCTTGCCAGAATTAAAATTTCCAGTGATTTTCCTAAGGGGCCGTCCACATAGTACGTACGCACTAAGGGGGAGAGGGGGTGTCTTCTCAAAAGCATATGCTTGCGTACAGAGGGGAAGGGGAGGGGTCGAAAGAAAAAGTAAGTACGCAGAAAAAAAATTCACAGCCCTTTTTTTGCTTGTAAAATTGATTGAAAGAGAATAAAAAGAGAATTATTATTCGCTTGTTCCTTAAGGTCGCTACCAACTCAGCATTTTATGGTCGTCGAACAAGGCGCGCGGCTTAATTATTGCATAAATTACATAAATCAAGCCTTCAAAGGTCGCCTTGAGCGCAACAAGAGTTGAAACTTTTCAACTTTTTTCGCTTGGCTGTGCGGCTTCCCTATTGTTCTTTTTTAAATAGCCAATCAGAAGAGACATTTAACTCTCTTGTACCGTGTGCAAAAAGATATCAACAATAGAAAAAAGAAAAAATGTGCAGCATATCTCCCCTTTGTTTCGGATCAGTGGAATGGGAAAAGCGTTCTGCGACCGAAGCGCCCGAGCTGTGCGCCTTGTTCGACGACCATAAAATGCTGAGTGGGTAGCGACCTTTACAAAATATCAGCTGTTTCTCTCTCATGGGAAAAGGGGAAAACCCAAGCCTTTTGAATTTGATTTTTTTTTCAGCCAGGGGGGGGGGGTGTGAATGAAAAAAGTACGTACTCACCAGGGGGTATAGCTATTTGCATCTGCTTGCCTATAGGGGGAGGGGTATATATATACTAAATTTTTGACATTTTAGTGCGTACGTACTATGTGGATGGCCCCTAAGTAACCCCAAAGTTCTATTTGAAACCAGGGGGGGGGTCTTGCAGTTACTCCTTGACACTATGTGGAGTAACTGCAATTTCGGACATTTTCTACAGACACCACCACCCTTGCAGTTATTCCATAGTGTACTAACTGATTTTACCCTCAAAATTGGTGTATACCACCCCCAAAAGTGCCAAATTTGGCAATTTTTTCACTGAATTCCTCATTTTTGATACCATTTTACTGGGTACGTCTTATCAACGACCGTTCGATTTTTTTTTTACTTTTGAAAAAAATGTTTTGAATTTTTTTGCTTCCGGAATTTTTAAAAACCTAAAATTTTAGGTGAAAAATTGAAAAAGTTGCTCACTTAGTACACCATATCCTACCAAAATCGACAATTTTGGGCTTAGGCACCACCCATGTTGCAGTTAGTCCACTGGTGGAGTAACTGTTTTCCCAAATTTTGGTTTATATACCACCACGGTAGTAATTGTCATAGTGTTTATATAATAACTGCATGACCCCCCCCTGTTGAAACACTAATTTTTAGCATAAAAGAACCACTTTATATACTGTGCTATTTGCCCAAATTAGTTTTTGCCAAAATTAAAAATTGCATTTCTCTTCAAAACCACATTTATAAAAAATCCTATTTTATTTAGCTCCTTGCCAAAATAAGTTCTCTCTAAAGTAATTGTATTCCCCAAATTCTTATTTTTTCGCAATTTTTGCCTCTTGCTGATTTCACCATTTTATCTTCAATTGTCCCTTTTCGTTAAATAATTGTTTTTCAGTGAAGTGAAAGTAACAAAGATCAAGCATTTTCACTCTTAATTGTTACACAGTCCATAAAGTGTCCATCAATCTTTTCTTTCTTATTATTTAAACCAGTTAAACATCATAACAGTGGCCAAATGTTTAAAATTAACTTCAACTGACACTGATGACTGAGCAATGCATTTAGTTATTTAGCACCCTGGAAAACCAGGGCTAACAAATAGTGCAATCTCTCAGAGTTTTTATAGCTCATGCTTATTCCAATCAGCCAATTAGTCACAAAAGCAAGATGCAATGATGATGTTGAGGACATGATGATACTTTTCATGTTTTTACACACAAAAACATTATGTTGTTGTACAAAAATCTGATTGAATTCATCCTACTGCTACTGTCAGTGTCGTTCATCGTTCCCAGCTGTGGTGACATGATATGGGTGGACAATTGGAGTTTACGTTCTTGAGGCTGGATATAAAAATTATATCGGCTACTTTTTGGATGAGCAGCATCATATCAGCAGAGTCAGCAGCAAAGCATTAGAGCTGTTGAAAATGTTTTGTTTATTTTTCAAATAATCTAAAAGTGAGAAAGAAAGCAATAATTTCAAGGTTGAAATTTCTTTAGATTTGCTGAGTGTGTTTAAAGCCAGTTAATTTATAGCTTTAACTGTTTAAGACCAGTTCACAGCAGTTTTCTGCACCAACCCTAAAACTTCAACACAAAAAAATATCCATATCAGAGAGCCAAATTTAAAAAAACAGTAATTGGAAGTTGAGACTTATTGCAAGGGTACTAATTTATTTTGAGCCAGTAAAAAACCATTAAAAGACAGAGGAAAGCAATTCTCTATAGACCTTTTCGCCTTTGCGTCCGCCATATTGAATTGTATGCAAAAATACAGGAACGAAAATGCCGTGGTTGGATTTAGTTGGAATGTATGCAAAACATATGCAAGTTTACACAAAGATTAAAAAGGCAACAAAGCATATTATAAATAAATATTATAATCATTAGAACAATAAAAGATGGAATTTCTTAATCCAAAAGGAAATATTTACAGAACAACAAAAGCCTTTTAGGAATTTGTTCTTAAAGACATTGCATATTCTGTTTTCATGCCATTAAGAAATTTCACGAAGACGGAGTACACACATCAAACTTTCAAAACACGCAAACTGAAAGCAGTAATTATGACGTCACACTTTATCAATGCTTTGATTTGATCATTTGGCGGCTCTATTCCCAGGAGAATAATTTGCCGTCAGCCGAATAAGGATTGTTTTTTACCTTCGCGGGTGGTTTTTCAGTTTGAGATTCTGTCTAATGTTATGGTCTTTTGAAGTGCTTGTTCTAAGAGATGAGTGAATATAATTGTTTTTAGTTTTCAAGAGAAGCAAATTTAATCTTTCTTCTACAAGATTACACTTTAATATAATGCCAATTATGCATGTAAGTTTTTATTTAATACTTTCTTTTTGCATATGTTTTGCATACTTTCTAAGGGAATTTCACCACGGCAATTCGGCAACCATAATTTTTGCATACAATTCAATATGGCGGACGCAAAGGCGAAAAGGTCTATTCCAAACAACAAACACAGTCATTTTCTACTTGCATTTCCCTTCCAAATGTACAAATCAACGGAAGCCAAATGGTCATACGGAGAAAAACTATTTACAGCATTTTGATATAAATTATTTTAGTAAGTGTGCTCGCAGCTCGGCTGTACTTGTCTTCGCAACATATTGCCCACACTCAAGCTGCCAGAGTCCAAAGGTCGAAAAATATCAAGATTCTTGATATTTTCTCTTCTAAAGTACCAGGGCCCTAAACGATTCCTCCAATTATACGGTACTGGCCTCTTTAAGTCGCAGAATCGTTTATCGGCCCTGGCTCGCGAGGGTGCTTTCTCCAGCAAAAAAAAGTGAAGCAAAAAATTTACTTTTTAAATTTCGTGCCCGCGGATAGGATCTAGCATTTTAATTGTTTTTGGAGCGCGAGATCAAAAAAAGTAGGCGGCAAACGCTATTTCACTTCTCTCAAACCGGTGAAATTGCATATTTTAGTCACGTGACTTTGGTAGGAAATCCTTCCAAACCTAGGCTTCACTTTTCGATAAAAGTCGCTTATCTAGCCCTTCGGGCTTTACAGATCTGTGGGTTGTAAGGGTTCCAAATATCGTTTTCCCGTCAAAGTTTTTGCTGTATCCCGAAAATTGAAAAATTTGATAACATCACACCGTCACACCGGTTTGTAAAGGTTAAAAACCCGGGATACTGACAAAAAATAGGGCTAATATCATCGCCCTCACCGTCTGATTTTAAAATATCGTTTTCCTTCCCGTTTCTTCCATCTGTGGGTCATTGAGTTTAAAGTTTGTAAAGTCCCGAAGATTAAATTAGAAGAAGAAAGGTATATCTTTATTGTCAAGTGAATAAATAGTAGTAACACGATGGGTATTCATACAGTTTATAGAAGAATATATAAAGCTTCGATAACCACAACTTCACGAACTAAAAACAATTAAAGACTTTGATTTGAAGATACTCACAAAATGGTGAAAATGAAGAACATCAGATTGATGATTTAAAAAAAGCTGGATGTTTAAATTATAAACCATGTGAAATATAAATAAGAGATCCAGCCAAGAGAGTCAAAAAAATAAGTTTTGGGCTTTAAAATTTAATATTAATAGGAGCATTTTTTAAAACTGGAGAATTAACAATCGAGTGTTTCCGTAATATTTTCTGTCATGATGTTCGCTGATCGTTTCATTTACCTCTTCTTCTTCGAAAACGTTTTCCTCGTCCTTTAAAAAAATTTTACGGTTAAATCTTCAACTTGATGAATAGCTTTTCATTCGAAGGTGAAGCTAGGTGAAACTATGTTGCCCTTTTCCTTACCTACAAAACACAAGCGAATGTTTTCCTCAAAACTAAAGTGTTCAGGAGTTATGATGACCTAAGTTAAAACCCTTTTAGATCCATATGCTAAGCATTACCTTGAACCTATGAACAAAGTATTTTCCGATTTCGGCTGTTTTTGGCTAATTTCACACTTCAAAATACGAAAAATAGACTGAGAGAAGGGTAATAAAAGTGTTTAGTCACGCTTATTGTAAAAAAAAAAGAATAAAGGATTGAAATTTAATTCTAGTTGATATCTTTGAACGATTTTATATATTTCAAGTAAAAAGTTCATAAATCAGTTTTATAAATAAAATTTCAAAAACAAAAGTTTCACCTATAGACAGGCAGCTGAGGTCACAAAAGAATTGGACGGGGTGCGAACAATCCCAAACCACTTTTAATTGAAAATATACAACCTAAATATCTAGAAACCATCAACCGGAGTTGTTGAAATTAATTACCGGACGTGTCCGGTAATATTTTAGGACCTGATGACGTCATGCGTGCCCATAGGCTAACTGAAAAAATTTTAAGAACCAACATAGACATATTATATACCGATCGAAGCGTTTTTTAACGTAGATTAAGAAAATGGTCAGTAACCATATCTAAAAATTATGCTATAAAAAGTTAGAACGCTTTTCCTTTATGTCCGTAACGTCAATTTTACCTGTTCGAGACGAAAAAAAAATCAAAAATTCAATCTTATCAAAATTGAAATCTAAGATCGGCATTCGAAAGCTCTCAAAAATCGATATAGAAGACTTTTAAGTGGATATATATGATTTCTCAACCTAAAAAAAACGCGTCGATTGGTATATAATGTCTATGCTTTTTTTCATAAAATTTTTCATTTTGCTTGTGACGTCATCAAATACGAAAATATTTTCGGACGCGTCCGGTAAATATTTTCAAACTGTCCGGTTGATGATTTTGTGTTCAGAAAGGTCATATCTATTGAAAACAACTGTTTAAAGTTTGCTCGCAAACTTTGTAGCTACTGCACTTTTTTATGTGACCTCAGCTGCCTGACCACTAAATACTGTTCTAGTTAACCTGTTAACAGTAAGAAATGTGTTTTACAAAACATGACACCAAAATGTTCCATAATCTACAGACCTGGATAGGCGTGTGAACCATCGTTATTTTAAGGGTAATATAACTAGTATAACTTTCATTATAAGTTGACAAGAAATGTGATTGGAAAGTTCTTAAGAAGATAAAGAAAATTATATAACTGTAAATTCAGAACACTATAGATCTGGATGTATGATGAAACAGTAGGGCCTTTTGGTGTAATGAGTTGATAAACAAGGAATCTAAAGGTCATCGTCAGAATCTGAGTCTTCCTCCATCGCTTTCTGTAAAGTAATAAATAAGTAAGAAAATATATTTATTATATAAATGTTACTGACGAATCATATTGTCATGGCAATAAGATCATAATGCTTTAGAGACATACTGAAGTGTCACACTTTCTTTTTTGAATTCTTTAATAAGAGAAGAATATTTAGCGAGCCAGGAAAATTTCTAAATTTGGCGAGAATTCGTTTTGATGAATGACCCACAAGTTTAATTTTGGCGGGAAGAATATTTGGCTAATTTGAGCAATTTTTTAGGCAGTTTGTCAAATTCGCCAAATTACTTCTCTTAAGGTAATAGCTAAAAGCTCAGAAGGTAAAAATAAAGGAAAGTAATGAATCTGTGACTCTGGTTCCAATCCATTTTAAGTCCTTTAAAGTGAAATTATCAAAGAAGATAAGAATGGACACAAAACCTTAAAATCACGGGAAAACAAGAAAAAAAGTGAGAGATCTCAAAGATTGCAACGGTAACATACGGAGCGTTTTTATCGGCGATAAAAATCTTTTTTATTTTTTTTTATTTGGGTCGCAAGAAGTTTTGGAATCCTTCACGATCCAGGCAAAAGAATTTAAATAGAATAGAATTGGAGTTTTCGCCTACGGATTTATGACAGACAGATACATTTGACATGATTGCGATCAGGAACAATGGAGAAATCGAAGAAAGTTACCTTAGCTAATTCTTCTGCTTCAGACGCAATGTCTTTAGGTACCATCTGATGTTTTCCGTTCGATTCTGTGAAAAAGAAAACAAAGGCGATAAAACTGCGAAATCAATGCAAAAAGAATGTCCGATTCTGTGACCCGGCCTCCTCGATGAAAAATGTCAAAAGAACAAAGGAGAAGACATCAACACGGACGATCGGTTCCAGAAGAATTCAGACATTTTTGATTCCCAGGACGGTTTTACTATTAAAACCAGGAATTCTAAGATTTGTTCCAAATCTTCTGTAAGTTTTCCTCTATTTTGTAATTATCATAGTTGAACATTAAAAACACAGTTGTGTTACAAGACGTTTCGACTTTGTTTGCCTTTATCAAGTGTTTTCACTGTTCAACTAAAATAGTTTTAAAATAGAAGAAAACTTACAGAAGATTTGGTCATTTCTGTTGGGATTGGAAACAACATTTTTAATGAAATTCAATATTTTACCTGCGCCAACCCAACTGAGTTCCAATTCGAATGCTTTGTCTTTAACTTCGTCGTGAACAACGTAAATTCTGAAGAAATTAAAATTGAAACCTATTAACGGGCAATGGTATGAGCTCCGTCGATGAAAACCGACTAGGAGGGGGACGTGGGACTATTAGCTGGTAATGAGGCAAGATAATTTTGAAGATCTTTTTCTAAAATCTCAAAGTAACTTAGTAGAAATTGTTGTACAACTTACATCTTGGCTACTTCTTTAACAGCTTCTTTACACGTCAAATTCTCAAGCTAAATGGATAAACAAATTATATTTGGTATAAAGAAACTCAACAGAACATGTGACACAGATATTCTCCTATCGTTATCATAAATCGAGCCTCAGTTTTGGCCGAAATCCAAAAAAAAAAAAGGTTGAGAAAATACTCATGATAAGCCCATGAAATAAGTCAACAAAAGAAGCAGTTAAGAGTATTTAGGATGGTCAAGCCTCAGTCGAAATCACGGACCAAATAAAAAAACCGTGTGCTCAATTGATTAAGCATAGTCATTATAAAAACACTGGTCTGGAAGGCTTTTGTCTCTTTTTATTGTTAAAAGATAGAGCTTACGTACCAAAATCGATTTGTTTTGCAAACTTTTTGACCATGTGATTAGAAAATAGACCAATCCCAAGAGGAGATTTTGGTAACGTGATAAAAAAGTATGCAAATTGCAACTTGTCTTTTGTTTGTAACAAAAGAAAATTGAACAAAAAGCTAAAACAATACATTGCCAGACCGGGGTTTTTTATAATGACTATTGGATTAAGTCAAATGAAGAAATTTGCAATAAAGAATTGAAATGTAAGAAGTGCACCTGTAATTTTTCGATTTCAGTTTTGGCGTTTTGTCTTGCTTTTCCAGAAGCACACCCGTAGTATCCCTGGAAATGAAAGAATGATTTAGCCGTGTATTGAAAATTGAAAATTAAAATAGCGTGAGTGAAATTTCCATATATCCATTTTCCATATCTTCTACTCTGTTGCAACCAGCTTTTTTGTCGAATCTCGACTGACCTTCTAAAAAATATTTCTACTTTCAAGGTTTGGTGGTATTAGGATGAGAATTTATTAATCTGGACGGATTTTCGTTTTTACAACCGATAAAAATTTCAGTAAGTGATTTGATAGACTCAAAAAACTCTCCATTACTCGAACTTTCCATAGCATGAATTTTACATTTTTAAAGTTTTTGTTTCAACGATTGGCAACTTTTCGGTCCTATCTTCAAACGGTTTGGCGGAATTCGAAGCAACTTTGGTAGAGATTTTAGTCCACTGTCGGTGCCGGAAAATTGGACTTTTTTTAGCCTGGAGCATTAGAATCCGGTGAAAAATCGGTCGGAATGATTTCGGAATCGGATACTCCCTGCAAGGAAGATCCTCCTTGAAATTCAATTGGAGGAGAATTCATTCTGGTAATTATTGACTGTTTTGGATATCAGCATGAATACTTACATAAGAAACACCTGAGGGTTCGATCATGTATAATTCTGGACCATCTAATTTTTCGTACGATCCAAGAAAAACACTGAAATAAACAAAAAGAGCATGTAGCTATAAAGACAAGCACAATGAGGAGAATGGGTTAATATTTTAATTCGGTCAAATTTTCAACGGACACCAATAACACTTTCTCACGTCAGTGCAATGACTTCGAGCAATCTCGCCTGTCAGATATATCCCAGACCCCCAGACCCCCAGACCCTATTACTCGAACTTTTCTTCAATCGAACTTTTCGAACTAATCTAGCTACTCGAACTCCTCACAAACTTTTAAAAATTTCCAAAAGTTCAAGTAAAGTAATTACTCGAACTTTACTTGTTCGAGTAAGTTCGAGTAGTTCGATTCTCGAACTGTTCGAGTAATGGGGTCTGGTATATCCGTACAATAGTAAAGAACTGAAAGGAAATATAATGGATTTGAAGCTGAACTTGAAGCCCAGTCTTAAAAAATGTTGTCAAAGAGCCTTACTTGAGTAAGATATGGAGAAGAGAATTTCTGTATTCAAGGATCTTAATTTGGCCCGGCGAACGGCGAATTTCGCGCGCCAAGAGCACGAAAAAAGTACAATTCGCCGATCTGAAAAACTCGGTTCGCTGCATCAAGTACATATTTATACAAAACAATGTACTTGGCTTGCTAAGAATTCACCGGCCTAGAATCTAAAGTTTGCCGGCGCTAATTTTACGTTCGCCAGCCTATCAAAAAAATGCTAAACTAAACCCCAATTTATTGGATTAAAATATAGTTGACTGAGAACGTGGATCATTTGCAGCAAGTTTTGTGCGTTTCACAATGCTTTAGAGTTGAAGATAATTTTACCTGCAGCCAAAGGGTCTGAGTGCACTGTATAACGTGTAGGCGTGGATGTAACCAGAGATTTTGTCGACAAGGTACTAAAACAACAAAATGTAAGACTTTTTTAGGAACAGAATCTAGGTATGTCGCTTTTCGCGGGTAAATCATTGAAGGTGGAAAGGTTGAGGTTCTGTCAACACTTCAACTCAAATTTTTTACTGTAAGAAAAAGCTTTTTGTGCTCATTTCTCGATTTAACTAAAATCAATTAGTAACTAGCGTGTGAGTTTCAGAGACGAAGACGCTTGGCTTCTGGTTTGTCTAGATCCTGATCACCTGAGGACGACGACAAATCGTCACTTTCACCGTCCTCAATTTTGCAGGTCAGAACTTCGGGGTTTTCCAAATCACTTCAGTCACTCCAACGTCCTCGAAAGTGCAAATACAATAAATTCGCTACTTTCTTGTCGTGTACAGTGCTTTTGAAAATTTGCGACGATGTTATCGAATACAATAGAGGTGAAGACTAGGGACAAGTTTAACTGTACCTTGAGTGGTATGGGACCTCCGTAAACTGACCGATAGTGAGCTGCTTCGTCACGTGCAACCGACACAAGCTATTGAGAAAAACAAAGCATCTTTTTATGATTTTAATTCATGTTAAGTTCACAAGCAAGAAGTTATTAGTAAACTATTTATGTTTATGTCTATGTATATTCCTTTAAAGCTGATGTTTACAAAATATCTCGGACAACTAATTTGTGGCTGTACATAATGAACAAAGAAAACTCCCATAAAAAAGGCGTACCTGTCTGGCATCAGATATTAGACCAGCAACAGCCTGAAGAATAAAAAACACACATGATAAATATGGTTTGCAGATACAAGCTATCGCAATATAACTAATAGAAGCAATTTATTTAGAAAATTTCAATCACGTTTGCATTAGGTTCTCTACAATAAAATGGCCTCAAAATTTTAGAAGTAAAAATGTTCATGTCGGCACATAAAATTGACACATGTTCAAGCAGGGGGGGGGGGGTCGGTACTAAAATCTCAGACATCATGACATTTAGTGACGTGGTGGTATGCAAAAAAGCTCAAAAATGATTTTAGTACCATGTGTACTAAAATACCAAAAAGGGTGGTCCCTTAAAGAAATTTTTGAAAAATCTTAGTATTTTGTTCAGGGGGGGTCAAGCCTCAGGGTACTAAAGCATAGCCTAGAGAGGGTACTTATCTAAAAAAAATTTTGACTCATACCACCCACCCAAATAAGTACCCGGGTACTTAATGACTTTTCCCTTTTAGACCCTATACCCACCCAAAAAGTACCCGGGTACTTAAGGACTTTTCTCTTCTAGACCCCATACCAACCCAAAAAGTACCCGGGTACTTAAGGACTTTTCCTTCTTAGACCCTATACCTACAAAAAATAAATTTATTGCTTATTAATCTTTCTCAATTCTACACTCATCAAATTTAAACCCACCCTTATAACTGTTAATTTTAATTTTCCTTTACTATTAGCCCAACTAATAAGCCAGGCGTAATTTACAGTAATACATTCGGGTATATTGATTGCCTTATTTTTTAAACATGAAAACAGATGAAAACAATGTAAAAGCACTTTTTCACAATCTTACAAAATCTTAGAACAGTTTTAACAGATCTAGTTTCGGAAATATCTGGAAATATAAAAAGTATAAACCAGAGTAAATTAGCAAAACTAAACATAAAATAAGAAACTAATATAAACTAAATATAACCAGTTGCAATAGACCCAAGTAAAATTCACTTTAAAAACGAGAATCTGTAACACTTTTAATCTAAACTCCATTTGTTATACTTAATTGAGCTTTGTTGTGAGTGCCCACCCAGAATGTCTTAGAGAAGTTATTATCAGGTCAAAGCATGCAATCAAGCAACCTATTGTGGTAAATAGAAACAAAATAATATAATACGAAAATGGCTAAAAAGACAAAGTTTCTAAACAGGTTTTTTAATAAAGCTGAATAAAGAAGTAAACCCACAACTATACTGTAATAATGTATTGAGAGATCAACCTTGTTCTCAAGTGATACATTGTTTCTTTTTTCTTAACTAGCTACTCGGCAATCATAATGAATGAGGACTTACGTATTCATCAAAATGTTGTACAGTTACAGTATCAGGGGGGGGGGTCGGTAGTAAAATCTCAGACATATACGAGTAGTAAAAGGATTTTTACGAATTTTTACATACCACCACCCAGACTCTTGGAAGAGGTATTTTACTACCCTGGTAGTAAAAGCTTTTGGGACAATTTGTCATGGAGACCACCTATTTTTTGGTTGCTTTTCGGACTGATTTTGCAAAAAAGCTGAAAAATTATTATTTCTGTGACACATTTTTCACGTAGTGCAAAAATTAATGTTTTTTCCCTTAGAATTAAAGTCTTTTTATATTGACAAAAAATTTCGAGAATTTTTTGTTTGCAGCAAACAACTTTCCAACAGAAAATTTTTTCAAATTATAAAAATTTTCAGATTTTTTCAGAAAAGTCATCCAGAAAATTAAAAGAATTACAAAAATAGCTAAACTTTGCTAATTTTACCAGTTTTAACTACCCAGGTAGTAAAATTTTTTCAACATTTAACACATAGATACCACCCATTTTAGTATTTAACTACCCTGGGTAGTAAAATTTTTTTTCACACCACCACCGTAGTAAACGTCATTATGTCTGAGATTTTACTACCGACCCCAAGTAAAACGCAGGAAAAGCCTCTTCAGGAGCTTTGCTTTCTTATGGGCTTCTGATTCACAAGCTTCTGATAAAAGATTCGAACGTCTAGGAAACTTTTCAAATGTTTTTGTAGTAGAAAAGAAAAAATGTAAGAGAGAGAGAGAAAATATATCAGTGAAAATAAACACTCAGAAGGAGTCCATTACATCACTATTTCACGTGAAAACATAATAGAATAGAAGGAAAGGGAAACACTCAGATGGAGCTCGATCAAAACAAACAAAACAGGACCTTGGCTTTCACTTTCACTTCAAAACTTTTCCCTAAATTTCTTTTTCTTGGCAGGTCTTTTTATGTTTTGATATTACATCAACAATATAAAACAATTTAAAACTTTCTTTTCATCGATAATATTTTTATATGGCAGAATCATGTTTTTATCTGTTCTTCCTGGTTCTTCGTGTCAAATTTTATGCTAGAAGTAACTTATTTTTAACCATCCAATGATGGAATAAAAATGTCACAGGTTTTTAACAATACTTAAGTCTCAAAGCCCTTAAATTATCTTGAAAACAAAATAAAACTACTCACCAGTACTCACCAAAATTGAGTCAAGGTACTTATTTTACAAAGAAAATTCACATAAGACCCACCCAATTAGTACCCGGGTACTTGTTTGATTAAACAAACTTGGCTCCCCACCCACCCAAAAAGTACCCGGGTACTTATCAAATTTTTTTTGGAAAAACACCCACCCCACCGGCTATGCTTTAGTACCCTGAGGCTTGACCCCCCCCTGTTTTGTTCTAAAATCAGCCAAAATGGAGCATTTTTTTAACAATTTTGGAAAAAATTTGATTTTTTTTTTCAGGAATTTTCGAAAAAATTCTTCAGAAATCTTTCAGAATTTTTCCAATTTTTTAAATATTTTTTAAAAGTATTTTTATGTACAGTTTGGCACAGTTTAGTAATAAAATCATATTATTTTGCAGATTGATGCGCTAGATTCGACTAGGTTTGCAACAATGACCCCATTTTGGTAAATTTAAACCCGTAAAAGGGCAAAAAATGGGTGGTATCTATGTTAAATTGCTCAAAATAATTTTAGTACATGTGTACTAAAATAACATTTTCGAAAAATAGGTGGGGGTATGTCAAAAATTAGCGGAAATCCTTTTAGTACTCATGTATGTCTTACATTTTAGTACTGACCCCCCCCCCTGGTTCAAGAGATAACAAATTATCTGTAGCCAGCAAAATGTTCAAATTATGGTGAAAGTTACTTCTTACTAGATTTACAAACTCAACTCAAACCTCAATTAAAAATATTAAATTTATTTTCATACCATTCCCACATGTCTATCAATGGTGAAAATTCGTTTGCCAGTTCCAGGCTCGTACAATTTTGACGTCACAAGTTTTTCCACACCAAAAATGACACCATCTTTACAACGTATCCCAACGGCAGTACTAAAAATTATAAATTGAGGCAAGAAATTATCATAAATTGAGCGCTGAAAAAACGGTGGTATAAGATTTTTAGCCTCGAAATCTTTGGTTATCGGACTTTGATAGTAGTAAGTAATGAGTAGTCAAGTAAATATTAGAAAAAATTGGGCTTTTCCATAAAAAAATGTGACTGTTGAGGAAATTGATTTTTCGAAGTATCGAACCCCCTGGATATCCACTCTTAAAAATATGCTCAACCCCCTGGATGATACCCTCTCTTATAAAGATGCTTACCCCTGGATATCGTATTTTTTACTTGAAAAGACACTTTACCTGCTGGATATCCGCTCCCTTGTAGATATTTAACCCCCTGGATATCCATTTTTGAACAAAAATTGTTAACCCCCTGGATATCCGATATCCTCAATAGGGGGGCACGGACTATTTCTGGAAAAGCTCATTACGATAAGACACATGCTAAATTTCATAATGCTATCTTGCTTACCTGCTATTACTGACAGCTTTATCAGCGTATTCGACTTGGAAAACTCGCCCGTCCGGTGAGAACTGATGAGCAGATAAATCGTACTGAAAATTAAATTACAAAACAGTTTAAGATAACAGGAAACTATCATTGCACCTGATTTTGTTTTCTTTCGAAAAACTGTAAAATAAAATAAATTTTGGGAAAATTTATTTTGGCGAGTAAGACATTTTTTAAATTTCGACTTCGATTTCCAATTTCGACGAATGAACGTTCGTGCAAGAATAAGGGGCTAACTTTTTGAATTTACAGTTCATCGGAAAAAGTTACTCCCTTTTAAAAAAGAAAAAATATTCTCTTCTGCTTTTTAAAAATACATCATTCTAGGTATTTTGTCATGTGTGCATTATATGAATTTAGCCCATATTATTTGTCTGTACACAGACCTCTACGGCTAATTTCAAAATTCACTTCCGTAGAGGGTCTGTCGTCATTGTCTTTTCTCATTTAAGATTTTTCAAACCGACCGCTGCGATGGAGTGTTGATGAGAGAGGGGAGGCGATGGGAGTGTTGCTATTTATAAATCATACTTCATATCGTAGTGGTCTCCGTACGGGAATTTTTTTATCAAACAGACGATTCGCACAGAGCGTACTGTGAAGCGATAGACGTGAGATACACTCTGGTACGAAGTCCCATATCAGAGTCTCAGAAAACTTTATGTGCTAGACATAAGGCTCGCAGAGTTTTATTTGCTTGAATTAATTTTTCGATATCAACGATTCTATAGGTGTAAAAAAATATATTAGAAAAAGCTTCTTTTCAGTGCTTGAATTTGATCCCCTGAATTTTTTCAAATTTTCTTCAAAACTTTTGAAGCAAATTTGAAGTATGAGGGCTCAAAAATCAAGTTAGTCTTTCCTCCTTCGAATGGCGAAAACTTTAGGATTTATAACTTTTTTAGTTTTTTCACAAACTAACTTCAAACTTGTATACTTTTTCTGAAACACCCGGTACTATGATGCAATTGTGAATTTGGACCTAAAAATAATTTTATCATCAATATTCATTATGTGACGAATCGAAAAAGGTTGGACTAAATTATTCACAATTGTTTTATTGAATGCTGAAGGAAAATTACAAATATGGTTACATAGTTAAGGGTAAATAATGTAACCAAAGTAATGTAATGTAAATAAAATTTATAGATTCAAAAACGGTCAACTAAAAAACATTTAAAATCAAGGGCTTATTGTCCATTCATTCAACAAAATAAAAATTTTGTTTCAGAAAATTATATTATATTTTTAGGTCAAAATGTCAATGTGAGAGTTTGGCTGTTATTTGAAAGTAAACACCAAATGCAAACTTTTTAAAGATTCCATTTTCAAATTTCAAAACACCAAACAAAGTAAATTTATTAATAGCCAAGGATGTCTTTCTTTAATTTGATGTTGATTTTAACGTTGTGTTATGTTCAAACAAATGGTGAACGTGTACAAACTTACAATGGACCCAATGGGGTTGTAACAGTGGAATATGGAAGGTTTCAACAAGTAATGAAAAACGGATACTTCAAGCAAAAGTAAGTCGATAAAAGGTTCTTCCAGCTACAAACATTTACTTCTTTTAATTAAATACTTTAGGCGTACAAACTTTCGCGAGCAGAAACTTTGGCCTTCTTCGCAAAGGTAAATATCTTTGAAAATTCTTAACATGGCAATTCGCGAAAGTTTATACTCGCGAAAAAGTCTCAAAAAAATTGGAAATCTACAAAACTAAGAAATCGTAATGAATGTCAAATTTTCGGCATATTATTATCCTTTAATGCCTTTTTAAAGTCGAAGAACAACCTTTTAGCAGATTTAAGGAATCTTTTTGCAATTTTTATTCGAAAATTCTCACTTTTATCCAATGATTCGCGAAAGGTTATGCATGCGAAAAACATTTTTTCCCCAAATTAGCGAAAGTAAATATCGCAAATATCGCTATTTTTCGCCCTCGCGAAGGTTTCTGCTCGCGAGAGTTTGTAAGCCTAACTTTTAATATTTCAATTATATGGCATACAGGATGTGATCCCGCATCTAACCATGCGTGTATCTATTGGATGGTAATATCCTGGCTTGCTTTATAGCTAATTTATTTTATTTTCTATCGTTACTTACATGCAAGTTCAATTCAATTTTTTCATTTCAATTACATTCTTGAAATTCCCTTTACACAATAAGTGATTATATTTAAGTGAGATTAAATACAATGTTAAATTATTAAAATTACCAATCCTTCATTTTAGAACCTATATCGATCAAAAGCCTGGGTACACAATTGCTCAATGCGCCTGGCGTTGCATCAGCCGCTTTGCTAATCGATGCTCCATGTTTTCTTACAGTCCTCCAGAGCAAAAATGTCGTTTTTTTGATGTTGTTCTCTATCAAAACTCTGCTTGGGAATACGTTAAGTCAAACGAATATTTGTATTACGAGAGAAAGGTATGGTATAATACTTTATTTTGACCAAAACTGGTAAAGTTTATATCTTACAATACTATCTTTATCTACCTGAAGATTTTAATATTATTTGAAAAGAAACTAAAGATCGATACTAATAGTAGAGGGCATTTTGTAAAATCGCTCGATTGTTTTGGTCAAAGCACTTATTATAGCTTCAAAAAGCGCAAAAACTGGACAAAACAGCTGTTTCTGGCTGAAAAACACGGTTTTTAAGGGTTAATATCTGGAGTTAGGTACTGAAATCACCTATACTTGCAATATATCTCTAATCTTAATTTTTTGAGAGCTTTCCAAAAATATACAACAGGTCTCCGTTTCCTCAAGCTAAAATTGTCATTAATTTTTAACCCTATGATTTTTGCCTGAGACCGTCATATTTGTCCGAAAAGCACACCAAAGTGTCCGAAAAAAAATTGGAAACATCGTAATTTCGATTCCCCTACCCCTTAGCTTTCCAAAAATGTATAACAAGTGCTTCTAACAAAACAATCGAGCGATTTCAAAAAATCGAACAAAATTCCCCCTACTATAATAGAGTGCGGAACCCAGTGGGCGTGAATTTCGACTTTACAATTTACAAATCTATGGCGTTTCAGAGAAAATCAAGCTCGGAGTCCTAAAGGGGTATCTTTTAGTGGCTTACAGAGAAAAAATTGGAGATAAAGATAAACCATAGCAGTTAGGGTGCACAATTGGAAAAATGGAAATTTATGCAATAGTTTTATTTTTTTTACTTTTCATTTAATTGCCTTATGTTAAGAAAAAGGAAGATCTTTTCTCGCAGAAAATTAGTCCATACGGAAGAAGAACTCTTCCTCTGGCAATTAAAACTACCTAATGATAAATATAGAATGGAAATAAAAAAGGAAGTAACATAATAAACAACTGGTCATCAAAATTCGACAAAAATACGAGAAATAGTTTATTATCAATTCTTGAGACTTGATATTTTGAATTGCAAGGATCCATTGTTTCAATTAGTTTGTTACAAGGTTACAAACTATAAAGACATTAAAACAAATTTTTGTTTTATATGGCGAAACAAGTTCCGGCTTCAAAAATCAGTTTTATTGACAATCATGCTTGATGGTGGGCATTGTTATCAATAATGATTTTGTTTGAAAAAAAGAAGATGTAAAACGAGAAAATCCAATGCAATTCTGAAAAAACGACAGAAATTCAGAAAAAACTAATGATGATGAAATCTCGAGAAAATGCCACCACTTTGCCTTACATTCGAAACGAATAATTCAACAAGCCTCTCTCTAACGATAAAAAAGATATCAATACTGAATTTTGGCCTTCCGAGTAACCATTGTAGGTGGTTAATACGCGCTACAGGAGCAAAAAAATTATTGAAGCCCCTCTATGGAGGGTTTATTTTCGATGATTAAGCATTATATTTGCAAAAATAAAAATAAATATTTTGAATTGACTTTATTTTCAATCATCATAGAGAAAATACATTTTGATTTTGCTCACTCTCTTCATCTTTTTGACATTTTTTGACACAAAATAAAAATCATTCAAATATTGAGTTTTAAAAATATTGAGTTTTAAAACTCAATTCAAAATTGAGTATTTTAGCCGTATAGCGACAAATAAGTGCTTTCAATTTTCACTTCAACTTAAAGGAACATAAAAGTACTTCGAAATTTGTAAACAAACCGTATGCAAACCGTATACGAAATCAAAACAAATGTCACATACCAAAAAAAAAATAAAAATTGATTTTAAATAAAAACTGATTTTATTGTTTCAATTGTTTTACAAGTTTGTTTTGGACACGTGATTTTAATTGTTCTCTTTAATGACACGTGGTTCGCGCAATGTTTACATTTTACTACTTTTATGTCCCTTTTTAAAGTTGAAGAATGAACTTTAAAAGTTGGACAAGATCTTTTTTGTATCTTTGGATGCAACCAGTCTACTATTAAAAAAGGACCTGAAACATCTCAAAAGTCAGTGGAATCTTCGCGAAGTGGAATCTTCAGTGAAAGAAACAGCGAAATAGGAAACATTTTTAAAAAATCTTTAAATTTAGGGGCCGTGCCACGACAAGAAAAATATATGTGAACATGGAAGTTTGTGCGTCCCGAATTTTGTTGATTACACTTTTCAATGTGTGAATTGCTTCTTGCCGTACACTGGCAAGTATTGCAACGAGTCAGGTTTGGTTTGTTTATTAAGCTTATTTCTCTTTCTTTTTTAAAGAGTTGGTAAAATTTCATGTCATCAGTCTAGCCCTCCCTTCATCTCCTCTATGCTCTTTTCCTCGAAACCCTTCTACTGCGTAAGAAAACATCCATTGGACCATTCCATTTTATGACAATACAGGGGATGGACGAACATTTCCAGGGGATAATTCGAGAAGAATTTGCAAGGGGTCTAAAGAAGTGTTTTTTAAACATTTTCCAGGAGGTAAAAAGTTATTTTTGAATTTCCAGGGGGTGAACGACTGATTTTAGTTCGTCCACCCTCACTTTAAGACATGAAAAGAATTTTTTCCAAGGGTTCTTTTGCAAATTTTTCCAAGCATTTTTTTTTCACCTGAAAAGGTTCGTCCACCCCCGTGTATGGAAGTTTTGAGCAGTCATTTTCAGTATCCTCGGAAAGTCAAATCTTGCACGATAATAGTCTGAATTAAAGGCTAATTCTGAAAATTTCACGTATATGATTTATTAGGGAGTTTATTGTTATCCATATATATATATTTTTAATTTCAAGAGAACAATAACAATTGACTTTTAAAGATTTTAAGAAAATCACCTGATCGATGTGAAATTGAGGCCAAATTTGTCAAGGCAGAAAAACAAACCTCACAATTCAAATGTTACTTTTTATTAAACCAAGAAAACTGAAAACTAGCAAAACTTATTCTATTTGTAGGGCCGACAACTGGGCAGCTACATCAAGGTATAGGTTTAGAAAGATTTCAATTTTATGTGATTTCATATTTATGTGATTATTCTTAACTGATCTCAAAGTTTGGTTTTCCCTAAATCAAAACGGATAATCTATCATCCTCAATATAAAGATTAACTAAATTTAAAAAAAAGAGGCTCCCAAAATAACAAATATTAAAATTTGCCTTTCCAGTTTTCCCCAATGTTGTTTAACCTACCACGCATCATTTTATATTTTGTTTCTTTACACAGATATCACAGAGGGAAGAAATGCTTCATGTTCAGATTTGCGTACAAATTTTAATATACCAGGTGGTCGGTATGCTATCTATCCTTGGCGTGACCAGAGAAATATCTCTGTTGTTTGTACTGATGGTAAATATATATTTTCATAAAGCTTTAATTGTTTGGTCTGAACACAGAGCACCATACTTGAATTTTAGTTCTTAGGCATAGAAATTTTCAAAAAGACCTGACTAGATTAAAAAAGAGGTTTCAAATTTAAATTTAGAAGCAACATTTTTAAACTAGGTCCCAGGCCGTCGTCACAGACGACTTGTCACTAATTCATTAGTTTGATCAACGATGTAAAAATAATAGATAACCAACTACCTCTAGAAGGCACTTCTCCCAAGAGAACAACCATTGTTTTCATATTGAAATGAGCACTCTATTAAAAAGCTCTGTGTGCAGTGCAGTGCGTGTTATGCTTTTAGCTAGATTTTGACACACTTTTTGACATCCACTGAATTGATAGAAAATTTGAATTGCAAATTTTGGAATTTTTTTCAAAAGATAAAGGTACCAATCTTTAGACAAATTGACTACGGATCGGCCTGATACCACTTAATCTTCATCTGGATAAATAAACGCTTATAAAAAATGCTGTTATCTGAAAAATATATGTGTGATTTGAAATGCGATATCTCATGTATGAAAAGTGCATGAAGGTTGCATGATACAAAATAAACAGATGAATGTTTATAGAACAATAATATCTAATTAAAAAATTCCTTCTGTGAGGCTGCCTATAGGAAAATACACTTTTTCTAACCCAAATTTTGGAAAAATATACATCACGTGATCGATTTTGTCCAATAGAAGGTTGCAAATGAAGCAAGTTTTTATTTAATTGTACTTTTTATGATGCAAAATTTCATTTATATTTTTACAACCGTAACACGGATGTTTTTTGAGAATCAAGGCAAGTTGGTTATCTCTTATTTTTACATCGTTGGTTTGATCGAAGAGAGCAGACGCAATACTATACACTTTTTGGCCCAAATTTGCCTTAAAATTTTTTTTTATCGAAAATTGGGCTCCATCAGATTTAAACAATATTTATATACCATTTTACACCATTGTGCAAAAATAACAAAAAATACCAAGATAATCGCGAGGAATGGTCATTTTCCTTAAAAATGACAAAAGGGAATTTCACCAAATAAGAAAATCCTATTTTTACGGCAAAAAATAATTTTCTGAAAAAAAATGCTTCAGCCACTTTTAGAGAATCTTGCCCTAAAACTAAGCAATATGTATGAAGCCATTTAAGGCACTTTTTGGACTAAATTTACCCAGAAAACTATCATTTCCAAAATCGGGCACCATCATTTCATTTAGAAAATACCAAGTCAATCGCAAGAAATGCTCATTTTCCCTAAAAATGATAAAAGGGAATTTCCCCAAGTAAGAAAATCTGATTTTCACTGCTTAAAAAATAAACTGAAAAAAACTGCTTAAGCCACTTTTTAGAGAACCTTACTTTGTCTTTATGCAAAAAATCATTTTTAAAAAGGTATTTTTAGGCACTTTTTGGCCCAAATTTGCCCCCCCAATTTTTTTTTTCGAAAATCAGGCTCCGTCACTTTTTGGGTACTGTAATTTTGCATCATTATGCAAAATATCAGAAAAACTAATGGGTTAATCCAAAGAAAAGCTGGTAGCAGACGAACGGACGGACTGAACAAATGAACAAAGGTTAAATTAAAGGACCTCCGAGGACCATCCACCAATTAAATACTTGCCAAATTTAACAAAAATCTTAGGGAAGAAATTCGATAAAAACCAGCATTTTCAAACAAAAACTGTTAAAATACCAAGTCTTGTTACGTTCTTAAAAATTTTCCCATATGCCAAATTAAATCCCTGCAAAATTATACAAAGTCTGCCATCCACCAAATTGTCAAAAATCATTTTGGCAAGCCACCCGTCAAATTAAGTGCACACCAAAATCAATGCACTTAAGGTATTTGCTAACCCACTGATACCAAAAAGTCTAGATTGAGCTTTATTAAGAATAACTTTTTGTTGAGAGAGGTTAAATTTTATTGAAAGGGATAATAAGGATAATTGAGATATTCGACATGCAAAGTTCCAATGAAATCTTTTTGTTTAGCTATTTTAGAAATATTCAAGTAACGTTTTTTTTAATTTTAGCAAGAAAACAATAAAATTTTAACGTAAAAACTGTTTTTAGACATTTCAAACTGTATGTCTTGACTTCGGAAAAAAAGTTTGACAAAAATATTTGGAGCTTTTAGTTAGAAGCATTGTACGCCTAATTTCCAAAACCATGTTATTGTCTGTTCAAATTTAAAAGTACACGTTTTTTAATAAGAACAAACTATAATAAGAACATAGGGCTTCAATGGCCAAAATACTAAGAACAAGTTGAGAACATTTTAAGGCTTCACAAACTCTAAAACGCCCCATTTCTTAGGAAAATGGACAAAAATACTCAAAACGGTGAAAATAAGAACATGTCAAGAACATCCAGAAGCTTAAAGAAATTTAGATGTTCTTATAAAAACTAAACGTGTATAATTCTTTTTGAAAACATCTAATTTTACCATACTTGCCCTGTGCATTTCCTAGGCACCTATCATTTCAATGCAGAATACAGAATTTATGAAGATTTAATGAGGATTCTAAATTTTTCAGATGGATGGACACGTGTTTCGAATTACAACAACACTGAAGAGCCTGTCCAAGAATTGACAAGGGCTACTCTGGAAACAAGCAGCAATGTTGTCATTGATGGAAAATATCGTGCCCATACGTCTTTCTTGAACATGCTAGAATCACTCATTCATTTTGATAAAATTCGCTTTATCTGTGAAGATGATAGTGGGACAACTCATTCAATGTCTTTGAGCCCAGTCAACTCAAATGATTATTACCATGTAATCTTATTTCTTCTTGGTCGACAAACTGACCGTCCAAGAGCTAATAAATTTGGTATTTCACTACCTAACGTAGTCCAGGACAGTCTTTTATCATCAGCATCAGTACCTGAAGAGAAAAGATCTTTCAAGGATGTTTTCGTTTTGACCACTGGTGAAAAATTCTCTTTTGAAACAGGCGATGAAAATTGTTTTAATGGACACGGCAACTACAACTATTTTCTGGTAGAAGTAAGATGAACAGAATATTTGGATATCGAGAAAAAGAAAACTCCAAATATTACTTGGTGTCTCAAAAAGAACTTGCAGGTTTCACGAGCTAATGCCACCAAACTAAGTTAAAGTTGAGCTTTTCCGAGAGAGAGGATATAATCCAACTTAAAATTTCAGGTATAACTTCTTTAAATTTGGCTTACTAAATTTCAAATCAAAATCTTTTTAAGCTAAAACTGGCTTTTCAAAAAGTGAAAAAAAAACAACACGAAACTGGGATATCAAAATTAAATTAGACAAAAAAAGCTTGTTGAAATATTATGATTATAAATGTGGACTTTTTAATAACTCAAGTAAAAGCTTTTTATTGAAATATGACATTTTTATAATTAAATTTTAAACAAACTAAGGAGAACAAAAAAGAAAGCATAACATTAAAGGCATTTCCAATATACTTTATTTATATCTTATATTACTATAATTTAATTTTTCATAGTGATAAGTGGTATCATACATTTCCAAGTTTTGGTCTAAAAGAGTAAGGCCCTTTTTTAATTTTTTAATCATTATATGTGCTTGTAGTTTAACCAAACAAATGCACATGTTTATCTGTATTTACCTGAGTTTGCTGTTAATCATTTTATAATCTTAATAATTCCATCTATATTATCATTTAACATAACATAACATATTTTTTTGTAATAGGATTTTCCTTTATTACCTAACAACGAATCCCAATGCTACAACATTTTTGGCTCTTTTTACTACAATTTTAGACTTACTCTTGTCATCTTGATATTATCGAACTATCACTTCTGATTTTAATTTCTAAATCTCTAATGTCAGTCTGTCTTGGTCACATTATACCTCCATGTCAGAACATTTTTTTTTAACTTCATAGATTTTAACACATAATTTTTAAATATTTTCAATTTTATTCTAAAAAATTTTATATTGTAGGTCCACGTCATCAATGGTTACCCTTTTACCATTATTATCATATAAATAAAATAAAAATAAATTTTGATCAGTGTTCATAACATAATAGACTTTTTGCTTTTCTGTCAACCATATTGAATTGTATGAAAATATATCGGACAGAGAATCGAGACAAAAATACCATTAGATGCTAGAAATGTCCTGTTTTGTATGAATTCCTGAATTGTATGCCTCAAAAATACAGGAATGAAAAAGCTATGATGGTTTGAAAATATGCAAAACAATACACTTATGCAACAAATTCTACAAAAATGGAGTACACACACAGACACACATGGCGTTCTAAATAAGAGACCATTGGAGTACACACTAATTTTTCAAAACAAGCAAATTGAAAGTAGTAATTTTGAGGTCATACTTTCTATCCCATTATGATCATTAGATTACTGTGATGTCATTAAGTTTTGGTGTGTCTTGTTTGGCCCAGCAAAATGCATTAAAATACAGGTTAATGGAAACAAATGCGCTCCATTTTTGTCTGTTTTATACGTTTGTTTTTAAGCTAAAAATCTTAAAACAAAAGTGAGACTAAGCAAGATCACAAAAATAAACAAAAACAAATGAGAATTGGTCTATGGAAGAAATTAATAAAACCCCCGTTTTGGTATACAAGGCCCAGCACAACATGTTAGTGAAAACGAGTATTTTGCTGCTATCAATCAGGGTGTTCAGCTTGATGTTTTGAAATATGACATAATTTTACCCTGCTATCCAAGGAGAACAATCTACTGTTAGTTTCCGAAATGCCATGTAATCTTAGTACTAGTTAGTGGACCCACCCCTAAATCAGTATTGATACCAACCTGGAAAATCCTGATTTTCTGAAAAAGGGGGGCCCACCCCCTTTTCCCCCAACCAAGCTGATAATCAGTGCACATGTGATAATTTCATTTGCACGGATACTAAATATGGAGCTAACACATTGCACTCTGAAAACAAGTTTCTCTCATTCTAACTCAACGCCAATTTTCTTGAACTAAAACATAATGGCAAATGTTTTATAGATAAAACGAACTATACTAAATAAAAATCAATTGAAAAAATAAGTAAACAATTTAATGCTGCTTCTATGCATGGAAAAATATGTAAGAAGGAAATACTAGTATACCAATACTAGTACTATAATTACCTGTCATTTCAGAAACTATGGCAAATACATGAAACGCCAAAAATCACACATAAACCAGTATGAACATCAGAAACATGCAAATCCCTTTGAGTTTCATCGAAAGTTTGATATTTTCTGATATTTTTCAAGAAAATGAAGACACCATGCTGCCAAAGTAGTTTAGATGTTTAAAGATCTCAAACATGTCAGTTACCTTGCATCTGTATTTTAGACTAGTTATTCCGATTCTTTGCATTTGATTTTCATAGCTTAGCTGTCCACATGTCTCAACTGTTTTAGATGCGCGTTGCTGAACACCTTCTATCAATCTTGCGTGTTTTTTCAGTTTTGGTGACCAGATAACCTGGGCGTATTCTAAGTGTGGTCTGACAAATGTTACGTACAGTTTTCGAAACAGTTCTGGAGTGAGGTACATGAAGGTCCGCCTGATAAGACCAGCCATTGAATTAGCTTTTTTCACCTGATTTGATATGTGTTGGTCAAAGGAGAGATTCTTATCGATGATAACACCAAGATCTTTTTCGAATGATACATGTTCAAGGATTTTATCCCCTAGTGTGTATTCGTGTACATGTTTGATATTATTTGGCTTTCCTAGGGTTAGCACATGACATTTGTTAGGATGAAAAGTTAATAGCCATGTTTCGGACCACTTTTGTAGTTGGTTAATATCGTTTTGTATTACTAGTGCATCCTCAACTGATTCCACTTTATTGACGAGTTTGGTGTCGTCAGCAAAAAGGAATAGTTTTGACTTAACAGAATCTGGTAGATCGTTGATATAGAGAACGAAAAGGGTAGGCCCCACACTACCTTGAGGTACTCCACTGAGAACTGCTTTTTGCACCGATTCAACTCCGTTTACTTTGACAATCTGGGATCGATCCTTTACGAAGTTTTTGATATATATACCAATAGGTATTACCACTGATTACCAATATCACCCAAAAAAGTGCATTTTTGCCCATATCTTTTAAATAAATAGTCACAGCCGTAAGCTGCCTTTAGTAAATCTTCCTATAACTTTTTTACTTCAGGAAAACCAAAAACATTGGCCTTAATCGTTTGCTTTCAGTTCCTGTAGCCATTAGTATGACCCCTATAGACATCTTATTTCTATTATATTTTGAAGCGGGTTATTCAATAGAGATGTCATGTGACTCAAATCCTGTTTATTCTCGTGACTCAAATTCTATGTCTTGTTGGACTAGAGAATGAAATCATGTGATCTGATTGAATGAAAAAATACCAAGTGAACTGGAACGGAAAATAATTTTCATTCCAAAACAAGATGGCCGTAAGAAAAAGCACCTCTTTTTTGCTTTGGACGAAAGGTTGGAAATTCTGCTTAATTTTGAGGTTTTCTCTCAACTTTATTTTTTATTTTTTATAGCAATATATAGGTCTTTTGACCTCTATGAAACATAGGAAAATGTACGGTGTCTAGACATCCCAACCTAAAATCCCACCATACATTAAAAAACGCCCACCGGACAACACCATACAATGTACGGCGGTGTCCAGGGTCGTTTGAAAAGTATACAATCTCTGCCCCGGAGATCTTGATGATTTCTGCCATACTCGGTCAATCGAACAAATCGAACGCTGAATCGATTGAACGCAATTGAACGCAATCAAATAATTGCAATTCCGAATCACAATCGAATATTACCCAGGATTTGCCGTTTGATTGCTTCGTATTTGATTACGTTCGATTGATTCAATTGTATTAGATTTTATTCGCTTTGGTACGGTACTTGAGCGCTCAGCCGTCCACGCTAAAAAGCCCTAACGGAGTGATCCAATTTAATTTAATCGCAATCAAACTCATCAAACATAATCGTAACCAAACGAAATCGAAAATTAATCGAATGTAATTGACAATCAATTGAACATAGTCAGCTATTAATCGAACCAATCTAACTATACACGAACGCAATCAAACTGTACAGGCCAAGTTTTAAAAGTAAATAATGGGGCAAATTAGTGAAATATGCCCGGCTAATTTAGAAATCCAAGCTTCCAGGGGGGGGGCTACTTAGGCAAATGGAGGGTATACCCCTGAAGGGTAACTTTTATAGACTATATTTAAGTAAATGAGAGAAGAAACTACTCATACTACTCATACAAAGATCGGTTACAACTCATTAATCTACCCAGCCTAAAGACCAGGCAACAACAAGTTGGCGATATGGTAGAAGTTTTCAAGAACCTCCACATTTATGAAGAGTCCATAAGTTCTCTTTTTCTAGTGTAGCTAGACACCTGAAATTTGGAGGGAGAATTCTTTGATGGTGTTAGAATATTATTATATAAAAATATTTGTAAAATATTTAGTATATTTATGAAAATAACAAAAGATATATCTATTTCTGAAAAAAGAAGACATTGCATTGTTTTATTTTTATTTTTGAAGAAAATTAGTTTGGAAAAGGTTAGCCTGGAGATCCATGCTTTGATTTCTTATTCTATATACTGATGGCGAAATATATAGCATGGTATGGGCTGAGAGTTTGAATTTCAGATCCTAATAACGGTTGAAAACATAGCCAATCAAATTTTGTTATTCTTTTACTGGTCACACTTTCTTAGAGAAAGCGCAATTTCCAAAATTTGGTTTTTGTTTTAGTAAGTGAGGACAGTGCTAAATTCGAATTTCCCACTGTAAATATTTTGAGGCAGATTTGTGTCTCACAGGTGTCATACCCGGCCTGTATACATCAGATTATAAAAATACAGGACGGTTCTCCTGTCTAGGAAAAGGTTGAAATGAGTCAAAAAAGGTGATAGGACCCATTTTCAAGGGGCCTCTGGAAATGGAGGAACAAAAAGTTATAAGTAAAGAGTAAGTTTTTTTGAAAGGAGTAACCCCAAATGAAAAGAAAATCCATTTCTGCAGAAACATAAACTTTTTTTTGGGACATTCCCATGCTAAAGAAGCAAAAAAAGTGAGAAAAACTATATGAAAATCAAAGAACTAAAATTAGCGATTGTGATTTTTGAATTCCTCACCCTTTTTCTGATAAACATACAAAGTTTCAGCCTTCAACTACATTTTCCTCCATTTCCAGAAACATTTTTTCGTCGTTACCGTAACTTGGTCTAATGTCGACATCCCTCCTCTAATTCCGACACCCTTTTTACTAGCCGAAATTTATAAAAAGGTTGAACCTGTTTTTCTTGGCTTAGTGGTCACAAAGCAGTTAGTCACACTAGGAAATCAAGCTTTCAGAAAAAACAACATCAGTCATCTACAGGATGTATTTCAACAAGAAGGATGAGAGTTACCTGAATCAAGTTCAAGATCCCAAGACAATCAATTAAAACTTGAAAACTTAAAATGAGACAAAATTACCGATTGCGAACGTGCAGCAGCCAAATATCAACCAACCAAATTTTGTCATTCAATTCCTGAGATAGTGCTTCGATTTTTAAGGCCTTGTTTATACGCTAAAGTAAAAATAATTCCGCACATGTAAATGGGTCATTGTTTGAGGTCCGGCAGAATTTCCGGGAAAAAGCCTATCCGGCGGTGCGCGGATCTAGGTGGGCTCCGCCTCCCCTGTAGATCTTTTTCTTGGGAAGTTGCTCTTCAAATTAGTTTTCAAGGTTGGCTTGGCTCAAATTTTTTTATCTATGGCTCAAATTTTAGGCAATTTCTAAAAGTTTTTGAAAATGTTATTTTCATTAAAAAGCGCAAGGGTTATTTTTTCATGAATCCCTTTAGAAGTTTTGCGGTGCATTTTTTTGCTTGAGTCAAGTAAACGATAAAGCGCTTTCGCAGCATTAATCTTTGATACGCATTTTGGCGGGACGCTAGTGTGACTACCTTAAGTGGATAAATTTTTGCGTGTACTAATTTTCGTGTGATGAGAATTTAAAGATTTCGCGTGGATTAAATTTCGCGAATCAAGGGTCTTTAAAATTTTCGCGTGGATTTAATTTCGCTTGTAACTAGAAAAGAGATGTGTTTTTAATCGAACAAAGGCAGACAATGTCACTCAAAAGCTTTCAAAAAACTTCAAATAAAGTACTAGAGTTTATAAGTGAAGTAAATTGAAGTTGAACACTCGTAATACAGTAATTCTTTTTTTGATTTCGCAAACTTTTATTTTCGCGATTGTAAAATTCCAAATAATTTTGCGTGGACTAATTTTCGCGAATCAAAGCCCTCCAAAATTTTCGCGTGGACTAAATTTCGCGAAAATGGCCAAAATTCGCGAAAACCGCAAAAATTAATCCACGCGAAAATTTATCCACTTAAGGTAACTGCAAAGGAATAATCCTTTTTCAATCAATGACTCAAGCTTTCATATCATTCTTTTCTCTAAAAAAGGGTGTCGGAATTAGACGAGGGATGTCGATATTAGACCAACTTACGGTAGTTGCAACTTTTTTTTCTCCCGTCGGGAAACAATTTTGAAAAATGTTGCAAAAACATTCGGAACTTTACCAATTTGCCGTCTGGAAAGCTAAGATCACGGGCTTTCTTTTAGTAAAAACCGGAACGCTTCAGCATACGTAGAAAAATTTTCGAAGGGTCCAAAGTTCACGGAAAAATGAAACATTTGGTTTGACGTCAAAGAAAGTTGCCTGACTTCCTGGAAGTACAAAAGGTATAGGAAGATTTACTTAAGGTAGCTTAAGGCTGTGACTATTTCATGGCTTGGCAGTAGGTTTTAGGTGCCCCCCTAAAAATGCAGGTGACCCCTAAGATCTAGGTAACCCCTTGTTGCCAAATATTTTAGCAGTTACATCAATATGCCAAAAACATTTTGTTCAACCACCTTCACTTCAAGATAGGCCACCATAGAATGAACTTCCTTTTATAGGATGAACCATATTCATGTGGCTTTCAGCATTGCACTCCATCACAGAGCCTATTTGAGATATTTCACTAACTAGCCCATAGAAATATTTTAAACCTTTATTATTTGAATGCATGCCTTTTTAATACTCAAATATAAAACAATTAAAATTTTTTAACTTGGTCATTAGTCAAAAAAGTCATTAAAATTGATTAGTTTCTGCGACGGCATTTTACCAATTTGCCGTCACTTTGCCGTCTAGCCCATGTCCACAGTGTTATATACCGCTGGAAAGCTAAGATCACGGGCTTTCATTTAGTAAAAACCGGAACGCTTTAGCATACATAGAAAAAAAGTTCGAAGGGTTCAAAGTTCACGGAAAAATGAAACATTTGGTTTGACGTCAACGAAAGTTGCATGACTTCTGAGGACCGTGCCGACGCACCGGACTTAACGAACACCGGACACGCGAAAATCCGGTGTAAAAGAGAAAGGATTTCGGAGAAGGATATTTTTTCCCACCGGACAATCAAAACACCGGACATGACCAGTCCGGTGCGTCCGGTGTTTCTTAATTTTTTGTTTCATAAATGTCCGGCGTCCAAAATTCCCTGTATGCAACACCGGACTGACACCGGATTTATTGCGTCCGGTGTAGCGAAAGGATACTTTTTGCCACCGGACAAATACACAAGACAGTCTGGTGCGTCGGCAGGGTCCTGACTTCTGGAGTCGCTGCCCTTGAAGATGGGTCCTACCACCTTTTTGACTCATTTCAACCTTTTCCAAGCTAATTTTCTTCAAAAAAAAAATAAAACAATGCAATGTCTTCTTTTTTCAAAAAAAGATATATCAGTCGAGCACACTGTCATATTTTAAACGACAAAAAAATGAGTAATCACATCATTTAGCGCCACGCTAAACAAAAGAAAAAAAGAAAGATCAAAGGCTTAAAACAAAAAGTACTTAAAACGTTCAATAACACGTCGTGGTGAAAACAAAAATACGATATTCGTTTAGCGGCTCTTATAAGGAACATTGATATATATTTCTGCTACCCCACAATTTGCAGTCGAAAAATTGAGCAAAATATTGAAAATATTTCTGCGGTGAAGTTTTTCAAATTTCCTTATAGAAATCTCATGTTTGGTACTCCTACACGGTAGAAAAAGTGAAGAGATGAGAAATATGACGTAAACACGATGCAAGTAGTAATTATATTCCCAATTGATTACGAAAAGTTATTCTTTCAACAATGGTAAGTTTTTTATTACGTCTATTAGGATGACGTCTTTGCAGATTCCTGTGAGTGAGAGTTACTTTAAGCAGGTCATTGACATGCGAATGAGTTCAAGGATATTATCTAAGGCCCTCTTTATATCACGATCAATAGGGGATAAAACTTGCTTTTTTATGCTTTCTCACAAGCATTAATGTATATTAAGGCAACGTAAAAAGCTTGGTAAAATAGTGGGAAGAAATATTATTTTATCAGATACGTATTATCCCTGTATCGTATCACGCGAGTGGTATTTTAGCTCCCCCGCCTCTCGCACCTCCCTGTGTCACAACAAAGGAAATATACCATATTACATCCCTGTCTCATGCGAGTATGCGAGTGATGTTTTGCTTTTCTATCTCCCTGTCTCACAAGGAAGGAAATACACATCATGTCCTTGTCGGAATACAAATTACATCTCTGTCTTGTGCGAGTGGGATTTTTTACTTTCTCGTCACTTTTGTCTTAATGACACGACTCAGAATACCGCTATTATTACCCTAAGTCGATTAATTTTCGCATGTACTTTATTTTAGAGAATTGAGAATTTTAAAAAATTCGCTGCGAAGCAGCCTCTTTTTCACTAGATTTAACCAAATTTCTTTAGTTTTAACGGATTTTCAATTTATAGCAAGAACTAAGTTTTGCGAAAAGGGCCAAAACTCATGAAAATTACGAATTTACCATTTTCATCGACCTCTAACGTTAGAGGTCGATGCCATTTTCAATTACTCCACGCGAAGTTAGAGGTCGATGCCATTTTCAATTACTCCACGCGAAGTTTAATCAACCTAAAGCGGCAGATACGTAAGGTATTTGAGTACAGAATTTCACCGGTTTGGGGACTGTAAAGATCTTCTAACGCCACATGATGGACATTTAAAAATGTTAGAAAGGTTTTGAAACGCTGTTGTGTGTCAACTGTTTCATATTTGATCGGTATTAAGATGTGGTTTTGCCAGTTGAAGATTAAAATAATTTGAATATATTGCTTTTCTTTCTAGATATTCCAAATGGACTTGCCGAATAATGGTACAGCTAACAAGTATCCCGGATCGAGAAGTCAACGCATCGTCATATTGCACATACAACATTAATTAGGAAAAGGTATTTCGTTCTCGAATGTTTCACCTGGTTTTATCATCCTTTATACCATTTTAATATGTATCTTTTCTTCTAGTAAAATAATTTTGTCATACACCCCTATTTAAGGTCGTTGACTTCTATCTAAAGATAAGCTCAATAATCTAATGAAGCCCAGAATATACCGCAAAATTAGTTTTATGACAATTTTTTTAATTCATCCGTTGCCTTTTATAGGGACCACTGGGTGAACCGATAATCGAGATCGTTCTCAGGTAGACATGACTCTTAATTATCAACTTGACTAAAACACGACAGAAAAATCGTTTGTTCACCATCGAAGCGCGAAGAACTATGCACCCGATTGTATCCACGGAGATTATATATACAAATTCTTTTATTACACCCCTATATCAGTGACACGGTCAGCTCCACTCAATGATGAATTACCCGGTGAAAGAAATTGCATAGAACCCAAATCAAAGATCTTATTTATGGTCTTACCGTCTTACCCCGGTCAATCTCAGTTTTTTTAAGAATTCTTGAATATTAGTTGAAAGTCAATTTTTCCCTACCAGAGGAAGTTAAAGGTTATCACTTAGTGAGCTTTGGAGATCCTATATTAAGACCTGGTGGGTTTCAAAACTTCACTGGGTCACTGAGAAAGGGGTGTTTGTCTATTATATATGAAATATAGAAAATGTACGTCTATGCGTGTTAGTAAATGTCCGGGACAGTGTATCATCCGTTTATGAATTGGGGAGAGAAAAACTCCATATTGAGTAATTAAGTCATTCTGAGGGGCTCAGATAGCCGATAGAACTTTCCAAAGGGGATAAACTTGAAAAATTTGGGGGGAAATGATGAAAATTTCGACGAGTTAACAAAAGTACACGCCGTCGCAATTTTTCCCCGACCATTTAAAACCCCAAATTTTCTTCCCCGTTAAGATATTTTGCAATAGAAATTTCCCGCTGTAGGTCCCCACCGGGTTCTGTGATACAAAAGTGTTGTGCAGATTATTATGTTCTTCTATTGCTCGCTTATCCTTCTGACATGTGATCTTCACAGCTTTGGTAAAAAAAAAAAAAACGCAAAGCAAATGCTTGATGAGTTTTTTTGTTCTTATAAAAAGTCTTCGTTTTCTAAAAATGAAATCGGAAAAAATGATCAAATTATATCTAATCTCACTAATTATGCCAATTAACTAAGTGTTAATAACATTTTCAAGTTTCAATTTATACCGTTGCAAAATCAATCAAGTTTTTGGATATGGCCGAGGGAATTAACATACCAGTTTAGCGTCACCAGCATGCCTGAAACTAGATGCGGCATATTTTCATTTTTCATTATTCATTATTTTTCCATTACAGGCTCTACAGCAACAAATCCACACTGTACAAACACCACCACACCACAGACGATCAACCTTTTGAAAACATCTTCTCGGGTATGTATTGCGCATGTGCAGTTACAGAAATTGAAGTATCCGTGACCGGAAAAAGAATCGATTCCAGAGGCCGCGGCGGTAAAATTAAAGACTTACGCGGACATTTGGATTTCAAGATACAAAAAACTTTTAGTGTAGAGCGGGTTTAATTTTTTGTAGTGTGATGTATACGGGGACTAAAGTCCCGATCGAACAGAAGCTATGACGCACGCGCAGGAAATTGTTATTTTTCGCACTTTAGGCAACAATGATGATAGCTGTAGGAGATGGAGTTCAATTTTCAGGTTTGTCTGTGAAATAATGAAATTTTCTTAAAATAATGAAATTTTTACGAGGCTACACAAAACACACGCGGGCGGGTGACGCTAAGCTGGTATGTCAATTCCCTCGGCCTATCGTGGGATTTGAAAATTTCTAGTGTTTTAATTGCTTTGATAGATTCAAAACACAAGTTACTCTGAGGTGGAACATTATGATGTAGTCATTCAATAGGTCTTTTTGCTTTTCTTTTTTGTATAGAGATGACTTGAAAAGATCGCTCAGTACTTGACTGTATATCTTTCATTATTTTGATAAATAATATACTAAATATTTTACACAATTATTTTTATATAATAATATTCTAGCACCATCAAAGAATTCTCCCTCCAAATTTCAGGTCTCTAGCTACACTAGAAAAAGAGATATGCAAAATTGAAGAAGCATGACTGAAAAATTTCTTTTTTTACTTTTTTGACACATTTTTCGAATTTTTCCAAGCTATTTTCCTAACCTTTTTTTTAACATTTTTAGTCAAATTTTTTACACTAAAATTTGAATATCTTTACAACCACTGATCCTCTGGCAGTCAGGAACAGTCGCCTTATTAGGAGACGCCTCCTGATTAGGAGACCCGTCTCCTAATCAGGAGGTTCACGTCTCCTAATCAGGAGACGGGTGTAATTATCTCGTGAACGAGCAAACTGCGCATGATTTGATTGCTCCCAATGGAAAGAGCACAAAAAATTGATTCCATATGGTGATTTTCAGAAAAATCCACCGGTGGAATCAATCACAATTCCAATAATCCATAAGAACCAATCAGAAGTAAGAATCTGTCTTCTGAACAAAAGCGTCTCAAAAAGAAAAATGGCGGACATGAAAAAAATCAAGAGGGGCTTCCTTGTAGTGCATTATATTAGGATTGTGATCGATTGCACCGAGAAATTTTGATAATTTTTTTAAAACTTTACTAATTCGAGGCTGCTCTTTCCATTAAAACTAGTTTCAAAATGCGCGGAAAAGCCTAGAGCCCTTAAAATTGAGATCAAAGTTTTATGTCTCCTAATTAGGAGACGGGTCTCCTAATCAAGCGACCTACATGTCTCCTAATCAGGAGACGTCTCCTAATCAGGAGGCGTCTCCTAATAAGGCGACTGTTCCTGACTGTCTGGAGGCCTATGACCCCTCATTTTTTCAAAGCTCTACAAGATCAGACAAGATAGGATAGGTTTTGAAAAAAAATTAAAATTTGAAAAATCTTCTGGAGTTGCTATCCTAGCCTGGGAATCCATGCTATGATTTCTTCTTTGATAAACTGATGGCGAAATGTATAGCATGGTATGGGTTGAGAGTTTGAATCTCTCAGATCCTAATAACGGTTGAAAACATAGCCAATCAAATTTTGTTATTCTTTTACTGGTCACACTTTCTTAGAGAAAGCGCAACTTTCGAAATTTGGTTTTTATTTTAGTAAGTGAGGACAGCGCTAAATTCGAATTTCCCACTGAAAAAAATGTGAGTCCAATATTGGACTCACAGCTCGAACCTGTCTTGTGTACATCAAATTATAAAAAAACACACGACGGGTCTCCTGTCTATTGCTATCCCTGGTTCTAAAAATTGATTTGAGCCTATACCCTGGTAAATCAACTCGGGTTCAATTTCGGGTGTATCAGGTTCACCCGACCTTACCTGAAATTGCTATTTTTGGAAGTCCGGTTCGTTTCCAGTAAATCGGGTTAACCCGAATTCACGGGTTGTTCAGGTTGTTGTTTTTTCGAGTATTACGGGTTTACCTTAAAAGTCGGGAAACCCAGGTTAGCGTGCGCCTGCGCATCGAGCACTTACCTGAAGAACTCGGGTTATTGGACGATTTAGAGTGGTCCTTCGCGTCCGCAAAAATATTTTTTTCACCATCGAGAATTTAGAGCGCGCTTTTTTTCTTTCTGCAAGAGAGTTCAAGATGGGAGGTCACGTCACTTCGTACTTCTCATTTTTACAACTTACTCTGACAACTGGATGAAGAAAATCGCCTTCAATTTTCCAAAGACAATGACTATGACTGGATGAAGAAAAAAAGGTATGCTTTTATCATTCTTTATTTTCTTAATAAATTTGACAGGGCAGGGGAAGTTGGTTTGATTCATGGTTACTTCTGATCAATTTCTTGTCTCTTTTCTCAGCCTTAGAGTGTTCTTTGAACTTAAGTGCCAATAATATATCTCAGTTATATTATTTATCTTTGCAAGTAAGTCTATAAAGTAATCCCAATAAATTGTTTTCTGGAAACTTTTAACCTTTATTAGAGCTAGAATCTGAGAGTGTTTGTTTGAGGTGTATCTCACTAGAGTACGACACCTTCTACTTCAACAACAACAGTCGGAATCCAGCGTGGAAATTCGTCTACTATGACTGCTTTTTTGTCCGAACACAGTTGCATGATTTGTCATATTTTGTCTGAAGGCCAACCAAAATAGTGCATCTCAGAAATCAATAATTCTTCACTGAGTTTTTTTTTACAATCACCTAAACTTTTACCAATTGGTTTACCAATTTTACCAACCGGCAACAAATAATGTTCTCAACTTCAGTTGAGCTATAATCTGAGAATGTCTGTCAGTATGTCTGTGCAGTCTGTCTGTCTGTCAATGCTTAACTTTGTTTGGGGCAGCGGGCAGGCTGGAGTCTTCAAAAATGGTCGGATTCGGCTGAAATTTTGCACACTTGTTCCTTGGGTGAATATCTTGGAGCATGTTTTTCATTTTTTCAAAATATTGAGTCTTAGGGGTGTGGTCATGTGTTTTAGTCTCAAAACGAGTCTAAAAACTTTGGGACAGGTTGGAGGCTTCAAAAATATTCCGATTCAGCTGAAATTTTGCACACTTGTTCCTTGGGTGAATATCTGGGAATATTTTTTTTATTTTTTCAAAATTTCAATTCTTAGGGGCATGGTCATGACTTTTGGCCTTAAAACGAGGCTAAAAACTCTGGGACAGGTTGGAGGCTTCAAAAATGGTCCGATTTAGCTGAAATTTTGCACACTTGTTCCTTGGGTGAATATCTGGGAATATCTTTTTCATTTTTTCAAAATTTCGATTCTTAGGGGCGTGGTCATGACTTTTGGCCGTAAAAGGAGGCTTAAAACTCTGGGACAGGTTGGAGGCTTCAAAAATGGTCCCATTTAGCTGAAATTTCGCACACTTGTTCCTTGGGTGAATATCTGGGACCTTTTTTTCATATTTTCAATATGTTGACTCTTAGGGGTGTGGTAACGAGTTTCAGCCTCAAAACGAGGCTAAAAACTTTTGGGCAGGCTTGAGACTTCAAAAATATTCCGATTCAGCTGAAATTTTGCACACTTGTTCTTGGGTGAATATCTGGGTTATTTTTCATTTTTTTAAATTTGGATTCAATAGCACGACCCTAGTCATGACTTTTACCCTCAAAACAAGGCTGAAAACTTTAAGGCAAGCTCCAGACTTCAAAAATGGTCCGATTTTAGCTGAGTAACAGCAAAATTCTTTGAAACTTCACCATTTCCATTTTTTTACACTGGCACAATAAAAAAATCTTTCATGAGATTCGTAAAGTACACTATGCAATGCTTCGATTGCAATTCTACCGATTTTGTCTTTTAAATAACTTTTTTTATTGCACTCATTAGACAGGTAACATTTTTTTTGGGCCGGCCTGATACACTCATTTCGTTTTATAAGCATACGGTAAATTTCGGCTGAAGCTCACTATGCTTAAGTAAAGCTGAATTTTGAGCCTCGACTATGCTTAACCCTTGCTCGGTAAAAAAATTATAAAGGGGGGTAAAAAATTTCTCGCATTTTCCCCTATCTTTAATCTTGAGAGAAATGAAGACATTCTATTGTTTTCGAATGTTGTTGTTATTATAAGTTGTGTTATTTATAAGAGATTAAACAAAAATAAAATCACCACATTCACCATTCAGGTGGTTAGATAATTTTTTTTACTTATATAGGTTTCATAAGGGAATAACTGATAGTTTTTGGATGGGTGTAGCTCAAGAAAGAGAATCCAATAAAACATGCATACCCTGCTTCCCTCACTCAGGAAAGAACAATATAAAATGAAAAATATTTTTTGATATTCATTCTTTTTTAACAGGTTCAACCCCAACAAGAGCTAAAATGCACAAAGAATTCAAAATTGACAATTCACTCAGACTACACCGCAAGTCAAGTAAGTACCGAATGTCTGTTAAACTATTCAGATGTTGAAAGATGCCTGTTAAACAGATGCCAAACTGTAAAAATCACAAATCTTTGGTCTGTTTAGCTCAGTACACTGAAGGCTGTGAACAAGAATTTGTAGCCTTCTGCTAATTTTTTGAAAAAGTCATTGCTTGAGATTTAAATGGAGTTTGTGGTAACAATTCAGTAATAAGAAATTCTAATATTTTTTTAGACATGGCTCTTCCAACCATAGTACCAACTGAATCAAAATTTGAAAGCTGATGAAAATTCTTTCCCATTTAACAAGTAAGTGTTATTTTTCAATGCGAAGATATTTGGGCGGATGAACAGGTCAACAATATCATGATATATTCCAGTATACTATTCTTTAGGGAAGCCATTTCAAGTTCTGAGGGTTTGAAATTTTTGTTGAAGGACTCCCTAGGGCACTCAGGCAAGATGGAGATGCGTCGCTTACCAGAGTCCCTTTTATAAGTAAAGAAATACTTGGGATATTTTAAAATTCACTAAATTTTTGAAATCAGCTAAATCTGAGCTAAAAATTGTTTAGGATCCATTTTTTAACACCAGTGACACGTCAGTGACAGTACCCCTCCCCAGGGAAATTCAAACATTAAATGTATACAATAATGGACAACGCTTCAAAACCTTACTGAATTTCTATGACATCATTATTTATCATTAATTTTTAAGGTGAAGAAAGTCAATGGAGTTTCGTGACAGCAACAAATTCGGTTGACTCAACTAAAATTTGCGATGTTGTTTTCACATTTCTTTTGCAATATGAATCTTCAGTCTCAAACACGTTCCCCGTGTCTATATTAGATGGTGACAGCTTATTGTATAATGTGTTCCAAACAGTTGTTATTCCTGGTTATTGATGTCAAATGAGTGCAACTGTAATCTGCTTTTGAACTGGAACCTCTTATACATTCAATTGGACATTGCATGTACCAACAATCAAAGGAGGTTCATGACAGCGACAAATTCGGTTAACTCAACTCAAATTTGCGATGTTGTTTTCACATTTCTTTTGCAATATGAATCTTCATTCTCAAACACGTTCCCCGTGTCTATATTAGATGGTGACAGCTTCTTGTATAATGTGTACCAAACAGTTGTTATTCCTGGTTATTCATGTCAAATGAGTGCAACTGTAATCTGCTTTTGAACTGGAACCTCTTATACATTCAAAGGGACATTGCATGTATCAAAAATCAATTAACGAGCAATCATGTAAAAGTAATTTTTTTATTCTACGAAATGTGTTAAAGTAGACAAATTATTTACAATTTATGAATTTAGAATTTATATCAATTATTTACTTTCATTTTATACTATATTAATTTTATCAAAAATTTTGAAGGATAACTTTTCTTGACACTGCTTTAAGGAAATCAATTTTCATAAGAGATTCTCATTTTCGCTGACTTTTGTCAGTTCCAAGTCACATTTTTAAACATCAGTATTATATTTTAAAGTAATATCGCGTTGGAAAGATAATTTTGAACAGATTGATTTGAGTTCGCTAGGTCCGTTGCAATTATTTCTAACTTAACAGTATCACTAAGACTTGCCTTATTAATCCACTCAAAATTATCTTTTGGACGAATTTTTACTTTTATTATGACATCTTTCAATCGTTTCTATGTTCAAAAACTAGAAAATGCCTTTTCTGAATTAGTTGGAACAGACGTTACATTAAGTTGATAAAAGAGCCAGTCAACAAATCATTTTTCCCCAAAAAGATCGTTGACAGTCTATGTTTGTAAATCGTGTATTCTTCGTAGCTAGATTACTCTTAAGCTGTTAAACTGTATTTGTGAATTCTTATGTGATTATTCTTAATTTTTACTTAAGTTTTACCCTAGTATTACCCGAGTTAGTTTACCAGGGATTATTCAAATTTGTGTAATTTTCATTTTGAGGGGCGTGTAATGGGCGTTGTTTTTCGTGTTTATTTTATATAGCCTCATCCGCCCACATGCAGGACCAACATAACAAGATGGCTTCCGGCTCCCTACAAGATCTGACCTGACTGACAGTAAAATGGCTACTCGTGGCAGACCATTGAAAGATATCAACGAAAACCAAATCCTTGCACTAAAAACAATAGGGTTCAAATGGAAGGAAATAGCTGATCTTATTGGAGTCTCGGATAGGACACTTAGAACGCGAAGAAAGGAATTTACTCAAGAAATTTTAACATATGATGTAATTAACGACTATGAACTTGACAACATCATTCAGGACATCTTAGAGGACTCTCCGAACTCTGGAGAACGGATGATCACAGGTGCTTTATTATCAAAAAGCATCAAAGTCAAACGGCAGCGTGTGAGAGAGTCACTTGATAGAGTAAATCCAAACAGACAATCATTGAGTAGAAGAATTACAAGAAGAGTCTGTAATGTTGCTTCTCCAAATGCCTTATGGTGCTTGTTAATATTGAAAAGAAGTACTTCTGGGAAGATATTTCAGTTAATTTACATTTATGAAAATCAGTCTGAGCTGGATGACATGCCAGTGTCCATAGTCCAGTGTGATATAGTCCAGGATGATCCCAGTTCTTAGCCATTCTCATGGAAAATAATATGGCATAGTTGCCAAGTTTCACATAGTGCTATACACACACTAAACTTTAGTAGGTAGAGAGGGAGGGGGAGGGGGTGTCTTCTCGAAAGTGTATTCTTGGGAATCCCTAACCTCGGGAGGGGTTAAAAGAAATACAGTCATAGTTTCATGGGGGTCAGGAACCCCCACCTTAAATAATTAAACCCCCCTAAAGGACAGCCCGCCAGTATAAAAAATAAAATAAAATATATACAATATATAAATTTTTGACGGACCCCCCTAGTTAGACAGTCCTTTTACATACTTTTGCAATGGCCAAAGAGGTAATAGTTGTCAAGTACCTTGCAATTTCAAGTTTTTTAAGTTAAATTAGAAAGCAAAAAACTAGAAAAGTTGCACCACAGACAAAAATTTTCAAGAAACTTTGATGATTGCATAGTGTGGACCCCCCCTTTAAAATTGAAACCCCTTATAAAGGCCGACCCCCCCCCCTAGAAATTGAGATTTTTTAACGTCTTGTGGTTTAGATGTCAAACCCTCCCCCCTCCATAGATTCTACCCCCTATCCTTAGGGGGGGGGTCTGAGAGTTTCAAAAATTTTCGTAAGGGGGGGGTCTTTTTTCTTTCAATTTCCTAAGGGGGGTATTGTTTGGTAAGGGGGGGGGGTTCCCACAAATATTAGCAAAGCTCAACGGGACAGTCATTTAACAATGCATATTCCAAAAATTTTGCCTGCGGCGCCATTTTCCCATCTTTTTCATTGCAGATTTTAAAAATGTTTGCCTGCGCAGCTTCTGATTTCGCTACTGAACCTGAAAATGTTGCTTATCATGCACTCAAAACTTGTGTTTAAAAACAACAGTAAAAAGTTTAGCTTGTTGGTAAAAATGCAGCAAGTTAGCAAATTTGGTAGGGCAGAGTCGGGGGGGGGGGTCTCTAATTTTTTTTCAAATTTCGTAAGGGGGGTTGCCACTTAAGGGGTCTTCCTACCTAAGGGGGTCTTGACCCCTCTATAATCTATGGCATCCGGTAGGGTGTGGCGTCAAAACCCAAAGTCATAAAATTTCAAGATGTAGTATTTTTTTGCGAAAATTTAACCTGTTGTAAGCCATTTTGCACAATTTTTAAGGCCAGAGAAGTCCAAAATTGGTTGATTGCCCCTGGGGGTACCGATTTACACTCAAAAATAGTGAAAAATGGCAATTTTCGGCCTTTTTAGCCCTAAAATAGGCTAAAAACATCTCCAATCAAAGACAAAGCAAAAAAAGTTGAATGGAAGTCAAAATTAGCTCAAAAAATGTAAAAACGAGCTATTTTTGGCTAATTTTTTTTGGGGGGGAGGGCAAAACGCAAAAAAAATGCAATTTTCGAACTTAATCCGGGCACTGACCTTGATGACAATGGACCCTGTCAGATACTGATTTTTGAAATTTGGTGATTTTGGAACCTTGTCAGAGACTTTCAGAGGGTGAAAAAGGGACCCTAACCTGCCCTAACCAGTGGCACGCCTCCGTACCCATTTAACCCTATTTTTATCAGGGGGTGGATTCCACCACAACGGTGTTCTTTCGGTAATAGCTCAGTGAAAAAATAATTTCATGCTCTGAAACTTTGTGACTTTTAGTATAATCATATTACAAACATGTATACCGATTTCCGTGATCATAGAAATAGTATATCGGGTTTTATGGCTTTATCGTGACGAGACAACATAAAACCCAGCTAAAACCTTGTAAAACCTCAAAATCTCAAAATTGGCATAACTTTTGATATAGTTATCCAAATGACTTCAAATTTTGACGGGTTTTAGATATTAATTAGTACTTTTAAAATTTTTCAAAAAAATTTCATGAAAATGATGACGTCATCAATAATGACGTCATAATTTTTCGAAAATTTTGCTCATCTTCAGCATGGATTTTAACTTCAATTTTAATGTTAAATTAAAAACCGGCAAAATATGTTGAAGATATACCCTTTGGCTTTCAGAAAATCAAAACAGAACTGAAAAACCTTGCTTTGTTCGAATTTGAATGCCATTTTAGTAAAGGGTACTTTTTAACTGGTCAGCGGTAGGCGAAAACTTTGTGATGACGTCATTGCATGTATGATGACGTCACGAACTTGAAATTTTTCCCACGAGTTCCTATTATGGTAGTGAACATTCCTGCCAAGTTTCATGTTCATGGCACATCTAGATCAAAAGTTATGGCCGTGTGGTGGATTCCACCCCCTGATAATACCAAACTCAAAAAAGCTTGATAATAATAGGGTTAAGCCTGAGTGCCTAGGAAAGTTTTATGTGCTTTTATTATGGATTTTCTTTCACATTTTAGGCATATGGATGGGTTTCATAAGATGATTCGTTGGAGACTAGTCATCCATGGGTGTATAGATGGATACTCGCGTTTAATTACCTTTTTGAATTGCTCAAACAATAACCGTGCTGATACAGTCCTAAATCTTTTCATAGGCAGTTTGAATCGATTTCGTTGTCCTTTAAGAATTCGAAGTGACCATGGCATGGAGAACACTTTTGTCGCTAGATGGATGTTGGAGAATTTAGGAGTTGACAAAAAGCCATTCATTACGGGACGAACAGTCCACAACCAACGAATTGAAAGGTTGTGGGTTGATGTGAAAGGTTATGTCGCTTTTTTGTTCATTGATTTATTCAGAGCAATGGAAACTGACGGATTGCTTGATATTGATGATGAGCTACATCTATTTTGTTTACATTTTGTGTTTATTCCAAGAATAAACAGATTGCTTAATGAGTTTTCAAGTAGTTGGAATAAACATCCGTTGCGAACTGAAAAGAAAATGACCCCGAATCAACTATGGTCACGCGGGTTTCTTGAATCAGAAACATTAGTTGATGACACATCTTTGGTAGATGAGAATTATGGTATTGACGATTTTGGACCTGAACCTGAGCTTCAAACTGATAACAATATAGAAATACCGGAAATTTAAAATCCTTTAACTGAAGAAGAGGAACAATATATTATTGACCATTTTGTTCCTTTGGAAAATGATGGGAACTATGGCATTAATATCTATACACAGTTGTTAGAGTTTTTATCAAACTTAGAATAAATTTTAAAATGATACCGTCAATTGGGGTTACTTTCATCACCTCCAGCTCACAACATTTTCTGGTCCTTTAATTTATCAAAGTCGAAAGTCATGACATGACTTGTTTACATTCTAGCTAATTTTGAATTGCAGACAAGAAAAGTCAGCTGCTTGGAGGTGATAAATTTACCCCTTGCTTATAAAAGTAACTCTAATTTACGGTACTTACACAGATAGTTTTCGATATTTGGCCCTCAGACCCAGGGGAATTTAGGCAGAATCAGGTACAGGGACTTGCTGCTGGCCCGCCAAAATAAGTTCCCTTAAGGTATGTCCGAGCCGAAAATCGACCCTTTGAGAGAAAAAATTTTGGATAAATTTGGGACCCTTTGAGAGACTTTTTCCTAAATTTTGACCAATTTTTCTCTCAAATTTTGTTCGATTTTTTCCAATTTTGGTCGAAATTTCTGGAAATCGTGACCCTTTGAGAGAGAAACTTTTGATTTTCGTTGTTTTGGGACCCTTTCAGAGACTAACTTATGAATTTTCACCCCTTTGAGAGATTTTTGTGGTACCCTTACGGCTCGCACATACCCGGTACCCATTTTAACTAAGTGCCCCCAGGACCACAAAGCACTGTGAAGTGAAGTGGTGAAATGTCAGTGTTGGCAAGCATCTTCAATACTGAATGTCAGTACCGTCACTTGGGCCTTTGTCACTTTTTTGACCCGAAAACGTACTTTTTTGAGAGCTTGATGAATTTTTTTCCATACATGTGCAGTCCCCTATAGGTGTCACTTGCATATGGCAAAAATTCGACCGGTTTCAGTACCAGCATATTTTCTGTACACGTTTTTTTAAGAAGAACGTCGAAAATTTTGAAGCCTTCGGATGTTTTTAACTGTTTGAGTTTTAAGCCTAAAAATGTTCTTAATTTTGTCATTTTGTGATATTTTGTGCAATTTCCCAAGAAAATAGGTGTTTAAGCGTCCGCAAAGCCTTAAAATGTTCTTAGCATGCTCTTAATATTTTGGCTATCGAAGCCTTGTGTTCTTATATAGTTTGTTCTTATATAAAAAAACGTGTACATCATATTCTAACAAAGAAATCGACCCTACTTGAAGTACCATTTTTAATTTATGAAATAGTAAAAGAGAATTTTTTTTTCAAAAAGATGAGATTCATTCCTGAAAGTGAAAATTTGAAAATCGAAATGAAAAGATTTAACCTTGCACAGGAAAAAATCAGAAAATTTCACCCGTGATAGTTAAGATTTCACTGTGATATTCCGCACCAGCGAAACAAATTTTAGATTAATTTCGGTCGCCATTTTTTGCACGGTCAGAATGCGGTGAAAACTTTATTTCACTCAATGACTTGTGGAAATCTACCACCAAATTTACAGGATATTTTTACCCTACAATGAAAAAGTGGTCAAATTTGGATCTTAAAAGTTGTTCTTTATTTAAAAAATAAATCTTTCGTTTTAAAATGTCACGCTTATACAAATATATTACAAAGGTTAACTATGTATAACGTTTAAAAATGAGATATATAATTCGTGAGTTATTTTTGTGAGTTATCTTTGTGAGTTATGCCGTGTGACGTCATTCAGTGAGTTACTTTGATAAAATATAACTCATCCATTTATTTCAAGGAATAACGACGTGAGTTAATAACTCACGAACTTATTCTAAAGAATAACATTACGAGTTAATAACTCACCGCGTTATTTCAAAAAACAAACTCGTGAGATATTAACTCATGGCCTTGTTCAAAAAAATAACATCGTGAGTTATAAACTTTATTTTATGCTTTTGCATAAAATTGAATTTAGGGAGTAAATTATCCCCGAAAATATTCCTAAATTTGCATTAAAAACCTTATCATAAGCTCAATTGTCCATATCTTGACACGCACTCTAGTTTTATAAGATAAAGTCGCTAGTTGGTAACTCACGCACTTATTCTTTGGAATAAGAGAACGAGTTATTAACTCGTGAGCTTATTCTTTGGATAAGGTGGTGAGTTATTAACTCACGTCGTTATTCCTTGAAATAAAGGGATGTGTTATTCAATCAAAAAATAACTCACGGAATGAGGTCACAACGCATAACTCACAAAAATAACTCACGAATTATACAGCTCTTTAATTATAAACTGCGTATATAAAATTTCTAAAATAAAATAAAAATTCCTTTCGCGTGGCAATGATGAAATAATTTAATCAATTGGGTCTAGATGGGATAGACACAGTGAGTGGTAAACACAAGGATTTGAAAAAGGAAATCATACCTAAACAAATCAATCCTTAAATACATCTTAAGTGCAAAAGTATTAACTAACAGAAATGACATTTTATTAATGTATTTTATTAAGGTAATTACACATTTTTTCAAACTGCTTTTAGAAGTTGTAGCTAGATTTCATTTTAATCATTTCGATTTTTTACTGCACTGAGGATGGTTCTCTGTTGAGTACCGAAACGTATGCAAATAAATTTTAGAAGAATGAACAAAATGAAGCTTCTGAAATCATACTTGCATTGGATTAAAAGTAAACTAGATATACCGGGATAGATTTAATATCCAACAACAAAACAAAGAAACAATCCATCGCACTTTCATTATTCAGATGTACAGCTTCTCATGACTAACCCGGGATTAAGCTGTTTAAAGGGGTATAATATCATTGAACAAAGTACAGAAAGAAAATAACTAAAGAAATGAAATAAACTAAAGGAAATAAACTAAAAGAAATTCACTAAAGTCATAACGTAAGACAAACTTTCAACCAAAAATAACAGGGTTCCCAGCATAACATTCCGTGACTCTTGCTCAAAAATTCGCACTTATTCCCTAACAAAAATGTTGAAAAGGGTTAGAACCGACCTAACGAAACTAGACTTTTTCCTGACCAAAAACGTTACGTTAATTTTTCATGTTGTAGTTAAAAAATTCGACTCTTCAACAATCTCCTCTCTTCTACCAAGGAATAAAACTAATGAATAATTTCCAACTACAACCATGACGAAGGTTGACTTTTTGTGTAAAAATGCTTCGAATTAGAAAGCACAATACAATTACACTTTACCGATGCCATTAGAGTCTTTTATCGCCGAGACGATTGACTTCGTCATTGCTTCAAATGATGAGTTGTGCATTGGTAAAGTGATCGAAGGTTCACATAGCGATGATACGGGTAAACATTTGCAATCTTCACCACACTCTTCTTCAGGTTTGTATCTAATGAGAATATTAGAATCAAACTCTCCTGCTGGGACTGTCGGCGTCCCGGTAATGAATAGCAGTAGATCAGAAAATTCAAGATTTCCTAAATAGAGAAGTAGAAACATCAAATCAATTGACAACCAAATCATTGATTACGTCAGATCAGAGGGAAAAATTTTCTCACGTTCCTCTTTGCGTGAAATTTCAAACATGTGCATTTGGGGCAAAAAAAAACCAATGTCAAACAATTTCGAAATATTTTCCGACTATTGAACAATAGGTACAACATTGCTAAAACTAGGGGCTGACAGAACCCTGAGAGTAACAGAATCATTGAAAGTAACAAAATGGAATTTAAAATTATATAATGAACCGTGTTTGAGGTTGAAGTGAGACAATTTTGTTTACCTTTTTGAGAACAATACAATACAATGAGATATCGATACCTAAAAAAGAAAGGTAAAATAAAAACCTACATTGATTTGCAAGAGAGAAGACCGACTCGTGTAATATGTACTGTGTTGTGTATGGGACGTTTTGTTGCATCCAGAAATTTATGTTTACAGCTTCGGAAATAATAAAGCCTTTTTTTTATAAATCAATTTTTGTTTTCAACGGCTAGTTTACTTAACTCGATTTGCATTTAAAATTGCTTGCGTTCACTTCTATAATATCTCTACATTACAAAGGAGTTGTTTAAAAAGAAAATAAGTTGCTTGATGTAGCCGTTTCTTCAATGAAAACATTTGAAAATATGATAAACAAACCACTTCATTTTCTGAGCAGTAGTCTTGGAGAATGAAAATTCTGGTAATAAATACCTCCATTGCTGAGACGATCCATGACGTCATCGAAGATTTTTTGGACGTTGATTTCTCTAGCTCGAAGGTTTGAACCGATTGGGCCATTAAATATAGTCCGTGTCAAATCGGTGATGTCACAATCCTTAATCGAGCAATAGGTGAAACAGCCCTTGAACGATCCAGGGTTCTTTTGAAGAAGTTTTAGTAATCCGTTGATATCAAGCCCCTGACTCAACTGGCTCAGGGGTAAGAGCCTCGGCTCAATTTCTTCTTTGAAGTAAACGCATCTAAAAATTGAAAATGAAAAATTCCTTTAAAAATCATGCATATCTTCCCTTTACAGATTCCTTGGGCGTTACACTAGAGCAACCCGCTATGAAGTATGCCCACTTTTGACAATAAAATTTTACATTTTTACGACTTTGAGTAGATTGGATTTAAAGAAAATTGGCCAAATACGCTACACTCTTTTATGTCCTGCGGTTATCAAAATAAAGTTATGACCAAATCAAAAACTACTTTCAATTCCACAGTATTCTACATTCTACATATACATAGTGTGCAGAGGGGTCCAGCCCCCAGCATTTTTCAGGGGCGGGGGGGGGGGCTAAGGAAAATAGCCCCCGGCTAAATATAAAAAACGTACTCTCTGGTCTCTAATAGACCCCCCGCTAATTAATTTTTCGAAAGTTTTCCACCCAGGACATTCTTATTCCAACCCCCCGCTTATTAAATTTGGAAAAAATAATTTCAAAACTTCTTCATTTCGCCCCAATTCTTCTTCATTAGCCCCTTTTTTAGTAATTTTCCACCCGGGACATTCTTATTCCAACCCCCCCGGCAATTAGTTTTTGAAAAATTTTCCAGACCCCCCGCTTATTCCAGACCCCCCGTCTATTAGAGACCTGAGAGTAGCCCCAACCTTGACAAAGCAAAAACTCAAAGAAATTTTGCATATAAATTCTCAATAAATTTCTTGCGCCGCAGACAAAAAGAAATTTAATAAGGGTCAAAACCTTGCTTACAGCATAGATTTTCAACATAATTCAAAATATTTGTAATCTATAGCTCTGCCCCCAGTTTCTATTTCTAATCTCTCAGCCCCCCTAGCAAACTAGCCCCCAGTTTTTTTTAAAAAATACAATCAAGTAAAAATGGTTTAGCCCCCTAAGCTCAGGGGGGTCATTCTATGATATAATTCATCAAATGGCAAACTGGAAAACTTTTCAAAGGAAGAAAAGTCGTGTTGAATTTCTTCTTCCTTTGTCGAATCGGGAAGATTTTGGATAAAAATACAAATTTTCCTAACTTAACCGATTCAAAAGTAAGTTTGAAAAATCAATTTTCTTCCAAATGTGTTGCTTCTTTTTGTCAAAGCTGGATGGGTATCCTATTTCAAAGTTTCATATAACCTACATATAGTGCCCTCAGGGGTCTCAGCCCCCCCAGAAAAAATTCCAAAAAATAAAAAATTTAGCCCCCCAGCAGATGCCCCCAGAAAACAGCCAAAAATGGCCAAAAACGTTCAGCCCCCCCTTTTTGGAACTTTTTGAAAATCTCTAGCCCCCCAGTAAAAAGGGGAACCGACACTATGACCTAGTCTAGGTTATAGTTGTTTTAAAGTTTAACCCTTTGAGTGCCAGGGTCCTTTTTTCTAAGTTTTTTTTAAAAAATCGCTAGTTCAAACTTTAAGGGCTTATATCTCCTGATCTAGAAGGAATTAGAAGCTCGTATATAGCTCGTTGGATAGCTTAGAGTCTCTTCTTTCTTTTGGGCGCCTTCGGCGCCGCCCGATTTAGGAAGGGCGTGGTGGGCGGCGGCCAAGGGGGGGGGGTGGGTTAGGGAATTAAAGCAGTCAGGCCCGCTGCGCGGACCTGACTGAACTGATGAAAAGGTGCCCAGTGGTAAAATTTCAAATCAATTCACTAGAAGACAGAATAAAGTAAAACAGGGCCAAATTTGGAGGTTCTTGGATCACTCGTTGACCAAAAATAGTCAAAAAACGGTCAGAATCTCAAAAAAGTGAATTTTTGTCAATTTTTTGCATTTTTTTGACTTTTTTGCTTAAAATTTCGCTGGAAAGACTCACTTTTGAATTTTTTTTTGCTTGACCATAAAGGACAATCTAATTCCTACGAGTTCGACCAAAAATAACGATTTCTAACTCAAACTGGGCATTACAGGAGGGCTTCGCCCTCCTATATAGCCCATGTCGTATATATACGACATCGGCACTTAAAGGGTTAAAACATCGAAAAGGGTTGGAGATGAAAATAGAAAACATAACAAGAACAAATTCGCCATTCAATGACAATGCGAATTCAAATGTGGAATTCATGATATGCATCATGGACCAGCAGCTGATTAGATTGGTGGTAAGTGACGTAAAATCAGTCACTGCATCAATTGAAACCAATCAATTATTGAGTACGCGATGTTGCAATGAATACATTAGTTGCAAGGCAAGTGTTGCATATCAAGAATAGTGCAAATTTTGACGGGTTCGAGATTGACGTAAATTGGAGCTTTATGCTGCAAGTACGACAGGACAAATTTGATTCTCTAACGTTGATTCCCGTACTCCTCAAAAGTTGCTGTATTCCAGGCTTTAACTAGCCTGTACCAAACCCCCACAGTGGGACGATTTTTCAAATCAAAATCCGTGTGAGGGTTTGAAACGTCGAGGCGATTTTCTTGTCCATAAATGGGGTTTCTAGAGCTAAGGAGAACTTTAGAAACTTTCATTGTTTACGAAAGTAAGTTTTGCATTTCATGCATTTTAATTAGAAACAATCAACTTGAGAATTGCTTTTCATTACAATTGTCATAAAAAGTTGGAAAGGAATTGATTTTGATCTAGAACAACTCCCCAAGGGAAATAGAATTGCCTTACTTTGATACGTCATAATGTGAACATTGCACTTCATCGTGTGGCTTTTTGCAAATAACCTTTGACAAGAAATCCTTCTCGACGTAACAAACCCAACTATCTTCAGCAACATCAAAATAGTAGGGTTTGGTACAGGCTAGGCTTTAACCCGAAAACAAATTGACGTTAATCTAATCTAAAAATCAGGTGCGTGATTTTTTTTGCAATATCTCCTTAAAATAGACATTTTTACCTCAAGACATCTTCCCTTTGAGAAAGCTCAAACTTTGCAATCGATGCGGTGAATCCAATTTTTTCAACCAAATTGTAAACTGCATCATCCTTGATTAGGGTGTCTCGTATCTCTTGATTGGATTTTGCCTCTAATAGCTAATAAAAATCAAATTTGATCTGGATTTTATAAACAAATAAATACCTTATTGGCAAAATAAATTTCGGCAGGGAAAAATGAGCCAGTTTGTCTATTTTGGCGGCATTTATTCCGGCGATTTAATAAAATTTCTAATTTTGACGAGAACTCAAAGGTAGAAGAAGATTGTGCGTAATATGTTTATAAAATTTTAAAAAATTATGATCGAAAAAATTTCTTCCCAGGACATTTTAATTCCCGACCCCCCCCCCCCACACTGAGGGTAAAGTTTCCTTGAAATTAGGAGAGGCATAGTATTTTTAGAGTTCATATGTTTTTTAAAATTAATTTATTGCACATCAAATAAATCTATCTGGTGCCAGGCAAGTTTCTTCCAAGATGCATAACTCTGATGATCAGGAAAATATTCAACATCTGGAATCTTAGGATTCAGACCGTGCAGCAGATTTCAAAGAAAATACTGGCAGTGGTTTTCATGCGAAGTCAGCTACAACTGCAATTTCATAGGAACACTGATAGCTGAAGCCGGCTGATTTTTCGGCGCCTCTTAAGGTCTTTGATGGTAAATTGGCCTGCTCCTTTTGAGCTTTAGTGTGGGTGGCACAAAAGTGGAAACCCCGAAAAACAAGATTGTTGAATAAAAACAAAATTGAATATTTTCATCTAAAAGACAGTGATATTTTCATGATTTTTCAAGTTACAAACCCTTCCAAAAACCTGCCCAAGTCTTTTTTGATAGCACTATCTAATCTATCCTCCATGAAAAAATAACTCTGTTTAATTTTTGTCAAACATTCTTTTTGTAAAAGTCGAAAGTGGTTTTTGGATTTTCCTATGAAGATAGTTTGACTATACAATCATAAAAAATTTTACCTTTTGGATATCTGGTTTTCGGGTAAATTCTTCGGGATAATCTGTAACAGTTGGCATGGAAGATGTCAAAATGTAATTATAACACCAATCTTGCAATATTGCCGGGTTCATACCACAGTGAAGAACCGACGAGCCCATTAGACGTCCAGCATAGAAGAAGGATTGGTTTGTTAAATTCATTGTGGATTTGTTAGGAAGCCCATCTGTAAATAGTTCGGCTTTCATTTGGTCAATGGCAACTAAAATATAGAAAAAGGGAGAAAAGTTTGAAATCTGAGATCATGTGTAAATTGCAAAATGGTACAAATTGTTATTTGGAAGTCAAACATGTGAAAAACACTAATTCAGATCATCGACTCTTTGACATGAATTGACATCACTAACCAACCATGGGTTCTGTATTGGTCCTTGACCCCTTGACCGAACAATTCAAACAAACTTGCTCGAACTTTCGAATATGTTAAAAAATTTGCGACTTAAGTTTGAAATTGGATCTGACCAACACTGATTTTATGAGTAACACGGCGATCTTTGATTGGATTAATCGGATTCAAATTTCCTTGTTTTAGCCAAATTTTAGGAAATTAACTGAGAAGAAATGCGTTATTTTTCTTTTATCCTTTAGAAGACAAATATAAGTACATTCTGTGAAAATTTCAAGTCTCCAGCACTTTCCTATAAGGAATGATCTTGATTCCGATTTAGAGGGATCTCAACCGGGATGAGGACGGGATAGAGGGATCTCTCGAAAACGAAAGTGCCCAATAACTTGTGAACAGTTAAATTTGTCAAAAAACTTTTTTTCCTACTTTTACATTGCTAAAAGGAGACTTTATATACCAAATTTCATATCCTTATGAGCACTACTTAAGGAGATACAAGGGATATTAGCCAAAATAATCCCGATTTTACAAAAGTTCCATTAAAAGATCACTGTGTAAGACCCTGTCAGATTCAAAACTCTAAACATTTTCTGTATTAAATTGAACCTGTCAGAACAACAAATGAGAAAATTTCCATTCTGTTAAAGCTTTTGCTTGAAATTTGGTGATTTTGGGACCTGTTTCCTAATAAAAGTTATTCTCCCAGTGAAAAACTCTCTAACTGGGCCAGATCCAGTACCAGGCTCCCCCACAAATCTGACGTGCAACGCTTTCTTCCCGGTAAACCATGGCATCTCTGTAGTCCTTCCAGGCAAAAAGCCTTCTAACGGAGAGTTTTTCAAATGGGTCTGTGTCAGAAAACTTTGTTATTAAATCCCCAACATTTTGTTACACTTCCTCTGACTCTTCTTCATACGGCAGAGTTTCATCTATCTCTTCATCCTCACTAACACTTATTGTACTGTAGTTTATTAGACCACGATCAGCGGCATGTTTCTGAACAAAGTTTGCTGGGAATGGAGTTCCACAAATAGGGTAGTCTACATAACTCCGTTCGATTGATGATCTTGCGCGTGAGTTTGAACTTGATGGCTGTTGATTAATTTCGGCGTTGTCCTTCTTAGCTCTACTGTCACCCTCACCCTCTTGATCACTTGAGCTACCATCACTACATTCTACATCAAAAGGAGAATTCAACTCGTCCACAAGGTCTCTCAGTGGTACCGGATCAACATTGTCCAAACCGAGATCCGTTGAACTTCTAATATATATTGGAGTAGTTTTGGCAAAGTGTTTGATAGTGTGAAAATCGTACTCATCGACATCTGGCTGGACCAAATCATCGCCAACCGCTTTAAGAAATTCAAAACCTTGTAAATTAGCAAATCTCGTCTGGAATCGTTCCAAAATCAAGGTTTTGATTGGACTTTCTGTCATTTCATCGTTAATACTGAAAATAAAAAAATACATTTTGCAGGATGTGCCTTTGCATCTCTCTTTTGAGACTCAGACAGCGGCTACACTCCTTTTTTTATAAGAATAGTGTACCTTGACTGAGGTACAGCTAGACACCAATTCTACACATTTATAAATTGTACATTAGACATGGGCTACCAACGAGTCTGCTAAATTGCGTGGATGGAGTGATGAGTGCATGGGTGTGTGGGTCAAAAATCTGTGTGGGTCAAAAATATGAGTGGGTGCTTGGGTTGAAACTTTTTTCCGTAGGTAATTTTTTTTTGCTTGGATGCGTGCGTGGGTAAAAAGAAATCTTGCGTGGGTAATTTTTTTGTGGTTGTGTGTCCAAAGCAGTCATTTACTGAGCATTGTCAACAAATTTATAAAAAAAAGATAGGATTCAGCAAATGGGTTTTCATCGCCAGGTTTCCGGGCTACACCTGAACAAAAAAATGTTTGATTTTCACCGAAATTAGGGCTTCAAAAAGTGAAAAACTCTTTGTATTCTTCTTCATTTCATGTTTTCATTTCAATTTTTTGATTTTTGAATTCTAAAAAGGTAGGTCTAACAGGACATATAAAAAAAGTTTTGCATTAATCTTTTTAAAATTCAGAAATTGCCATTTAAGTTGACATGAAATCGAAAAATTAGGTGTATCCCGAGCCCTTGAATTATTTTTAACACTTTGTAGTTTTTTTTAATTTGAATGACAAGGTCAAATGAGGAAAAAATGCTCAGTAAATGACTGCTTTGGACACGCAGCAACGAAAAAAATGACCCCCGCAAAAAGATTAATATTGCTAAACTTGCCACAGTCATCACTTTACCATAAAGAGTGTTGAAGGGACACGTTACGTATGAGACATTTTGGGGTATAAACCTGTCAAAAAATCTTTTTTCAAGAATTTTTCAGGCCAAAAGTGATATGGACCACCAAGAATAAGGTAATAGGCTGTAAAAAAACTTTACTCCAACAAGGTTGAGCTATGCAATCAAAAACTACAAGCAGGGGGCACCTTTTTTGAAAAATTGGGCAAAATTCGTGCAAACGACCCGAGGGTTTGTATGCTTTTTGTTTTATGTATGTTTAGTCAATCTTGATGGACCTTCATGCCAGAGACTGTAGAAAAAATTCTCACGTTAATCCAGTAATGACCAACTTCTTTTTGTGATAATTGGTTCTTGCAGACTTCAAGGGAATGCGTTGGTAAACAGGATGGGGTAACAAGAAAATGTCTTTCTTCATTTCGGACCCCCTGCGTTTATTGGGAGCCTTCTCCTTCCCTCGTTGTTTTTTATCCATATTTTATCAGTGTTGCTAAACATATCAATAAGGTTTTCGTAATAGGAAGTATTTCAAGTTTGAATGCTAATTGGACCTAGCTGTTGATAAGGGTACCTGAAGCAATAATGACTGATTATGATCGTACCCCGGCTAAAATAGTGTTGTAAAATAAAAGTGCTTAAAGTCTAAAATCATTGTTTTGCATAAAACGAGTTTAAAGCTGGAAATAAGTTACCATTAATGTATTATTTGTGTGGGTAAAATGTGGTTTTCATTTTGTGTATAACTTATATCTGAAATAGCTAACAACTGTTTCTTAGATAGAAATTACAAGAGTGTAAAGTTAAATTACCAAAACACTCACCTTCAGCTCTTCCATTGCTACTGGGGAAGAGGTCCTGCATTGCTTCATTGACACTTTTGGAACTTTTGTTTTCTTTTTCGTCATCTCCATCATCCAATGTATCAACAAAATGTGTGAATTTCTCCAGTAGTTTCTTTTTGTCCATTATGAGCTATTCCTATAAAAATTATATACACCAGGGGTATTGACAAAAAGTTTTTCTCGTGAAATTTTAGAATAATAACAAATCATCCCCTGGAAATTAAAGGGGGTTGACACACCTAGAAAGTGAAATCTTGTGAAAGGCTTTAGTCCAGCCTGCTTTAGCACATCACAGTTTTAGCATATGTTTTGCATATTTTCCTGCATATTCTCACCACAGGAATTTGCCCATCATAATTTTTCCATATAATCCAATATGGCGAATGGAGAGGCGAAAAGGTCTATCCATGATCGATTTTATCGGTTACGATCCTCTGGAAAGATTACATCACAAATATCAAAAATAAGAATCTTTTTAGACAATCGCTGATCAAAGCACGCACTAATTACCAAACCAGCCATCTTTCACACAAGGCATGAAACATTCACACCCCCTTTTCACCAAAATTCTAATCTTAAATAAAAAAACTCATTTTCAGCTTTCTAAATGAAACAAATAGTGTAAGTGGAATTGTTCTTTGTGTACAGTAAAGCTCTCGCAAAACGATATAGAGGACTTTTAAGCGAACATAGTCGATTTCTCAACCTAACTCAAGAAAATCCACACCAAAGACGTCAAAACGGGACTTTTCTGTGTTTTTTGACGTCAAAAAAAAGAAACAAGCTATACTTTTATGGACCTACCTGGTTATCTGGTGAACATCAAACATTCGATTAAAAGAATTTTACATTGAAAAGTAATGAAATTGATGTGCTTATAAAAAAACATAAATTTGGCCCAATTTCTAACCAAACAACAGTTTTAGCAGCCCAAAAATCAAACCTTAGTAAATCTCATAAAAAAGCTAATGATTAAATGTGCTTATAAAAACTGAATTGGCCCATTTTCTTATAAAAAACCAAATTTAGCAACCAAAATTTCATGATTTAAAAAAATAGAAATATTCTTTCAATTTACGACTTATGAGTAAAAAAACATATCTTGTCAAAAATGGGAGTAATTAGGTTAAAAATATTGATTTATGCTTATAAATAGTGATTTTTATAAATAAAGATATGTTTTTGAGCCGGATTTTTTTCTGCTTGAGCCATCTTTTACATATAATAGTACTCTACTTTCATGTAAAAAAATAGGAACTCAACGGGAATAAGGGTCCATGTTTACAATTTTTGAAAGACCTGTTTTCCGATACCTGGCGGGGCGACGTTGCGGGATGAAATTCTATCGCTGGCCTTACTGACCGCGGATTTTTAATCGGGGCCGCAAATTATACACATTAGGTCCGTGTGACCAGTCATCGAAAAAAATATTCCGTGAATTTTTTTCAACCAGTCTTTCATTTTCGTATGGAAGAGAATTTGCAGAAACACTTTTGGACAGGGAAGGTCAAGATGGCGACGAAAATTTATCTGTACGGATTTGAACATCTACCTAATTTCACAATCCTCTTGCTTCGTATGCATAAATACACTGGTGATTGAAGTTAAAACATTTGGAACATTCAATTATGTCAACTGGCGTTTATTTGACTTGTCAGATGAATAGGATTCTGGAAGATTTGCAATTAAAGGCAAAAAAGAGCTAGAACATCATCAGGTAAAGGCACATATTTTTTAGTTGGTTTGTATTTTACGCTCCTATTAAGTCGATTTACTCCTCAAAACTTAAGGTAACTTTTGTGTCTCTTGTGTTTTTTGATAGTTGACTTTCAAGCCTTTGTCCTGCTTTGTCAGCAAGCTGCTGAAATTCATGTTTAAATATAACAATAGGTACTGTAGTAGGGAAATTCAAATATAATATACCTTTACAAAAGTTAGATGGATTTCAGTAACACTTCATTACTTATTTTTAATTCATACACCACATGAGGTTTTATTCTTTTAACTGGAATAACCCAATTTTTTTACTTCCTTTTGGCCGAGCTCCTCTAATCCGATACATACAATTATACAAACCAGCCATAGTTAATCGAGATAATTGATAATCGGCTGTCATCAATAAGTAATTGATGGATTAGATATTGATTATCCGATATAATCGATCAGACCTTCTCAAAAGATCTAAGTATCAGATCAACAATTATTTAATTCCAAGGTATTGATTATTTATTGATTAAACCCAGATGGCTGTAACCCATAAAATTGATCATCGATTTCCAGACGGTGTCAATCGAACAACTTCGAACAAAAATCGCAATGGAACGTAATCGAACGCGATCGAATAATTGCGATTCGATTGTCGAACGTAATCGAACAGCCGATTCCTGGGTAATATTCGATTGTGTTCGATTGCGTTTGAGTAAGGTTAGATTGGTTCGATTGATAGTTGAACTATGTTCGATTGTCATTTGCATTCGAATAATCTTTGATTTCGTTCGATTAGGATTATGTTTGATGAGTTTGATTAAATTAAATTGGATCACTCCTTTAGGGCTTTTTAGCGGGCGGCCGAGTGCTTAAGTACCGTACCAAAGTGAATAAAATCTAATATAATTGAATCAATCGAACGTAATCGAACAGCAAATCATGGGTAATATTCGATTGCGATTCGATTACGTTCGACAATCGAATTGCAATTATTCGATTGCGTTCAATTGATTCGGCGTTCGATTCGTTCGATTGACACCGTCTGGCGATTTAAATAGTTGTTTGGGAGGGATGATCTATTGAATTTAACAAATTACTCCAGCCTGTCAAACGGTATAAATTACCTTGCACCTAGGTCCAGGCAGGCGGTTCGTTATCGAACCATCAAACTTTGTCGAACAAAATTGAACGATAGCTCGATTATCGAACCCGATCGAACAGCTACATATCGAACTTTACGAAAATTTCTTGATAAGTTCGATTTAGTTCGATGAGTGTTCGTTGTTCGATGAAAGTTCGATATGGTTCGATGATTGTTTCGGATTGATTATACTTTTCTTTACCTTTCAGAAAATTACGAGGTTGTTTAATCAAAACACAGGCACCGTATGCTTCACTCATTATTGCTCATTTGAAATAATGCTTGACAAATCGACAAAAAACTGTTCTATACAACAAATTGGCAAATTAATAGTCCTTTCGATAAAGTTTGATTTCTTAAAAATCAAACTTTTAAACTCTATATATTTGAGTATTATTCGATTAAAGTTCAGAGCCTCTGTCAGCTTTGTTGCTGTAAATATTCAAACGCTGTTCATTTTATAAAAAGAAGCTAATTTCCGAACTTTTTCACAGAAATCTCTCCGTAATATATCGCTGCAAAACAAACCGGCCGTCTGCAAAAATACAAGAGTCGTGCAGCCCTGATTAAAGTTTGACAACCAAACTTATATTCAGTTACCGATTAAAGCAAGGGACATAAAAGTACTGAAATTTGTAAACAAACCGTATGTAGCGGGTGGGCACTTGATTTTAATTGTTCTCTTTAATGACACGTGGTCCACGCAATGTTTACCTTTTACTACTTTTATGTCCCTTTAAAATCTATAATTGATAGCTATTTCTATATTCACAATTTTTAACCTCAATTAGCTATCGATCCAATCGATGCGATCGATTAGTTATCAAAATGTCCTCGATAATTAATAAATTAAATGATATCTAATCCGTTAATTAGTTATTGCTCACAGCCTATTATCAATTAACTACGCCTGGTACAAACTTTTGATTAATGTTGTTTAGGAAAAGAAGACGTCTATTGAATAACAGATTACTCCAGCATAAATAACTCCAGACATATTATAATTAATCAAAACAATGAAACTGTGTACTTTAAATTGAACTTTGTCGAACTTAATCAAACTTTGTTGTCCAAATTAATGGAACAGAATCTTTTGCTGAATTTGTCAAACATTTCTTGTTGACGAACTTTGTCAAACAGGTTTTGATAAACGTAACGTTATGTTGAATCTAGACATAATTAATGGAATAGTTTGATTACCAAACCTTGTCAAACTTAATTAAACAACAAAAAATCATAAACTTTTCAAAAGTGGTTAAAATTGTGAGTAATTAGTTGTTCAATAGAACAATATGATATAATCAAATTTTTTATCATTTCATTAACAGGACTCTACAAAGTGATGTTTACAGAACAGAAATTTGGATGATCTTGCAAAAAGAAGAACAAAACCTCCATCATTGAACAAATAACGTAAAGGTAAGAACACATATCAGGCTTTGCCTCAAATTGCCTGGGAACTCAAGGAAGGGAAAGTCAAAAACTTACAAATTATTTTTATAAATCGAGGTTTGTAATAACAACATTATGAATTGCTACATTTGAAATGATGCAGTAAAAATTGTGAAAAATCTATAGGAAAGTATAGTATGGAACTTACTAAGATTTGTATAAAAATTAAGAAAGTAATAAAAATAAATAACCTCTATGAAAGACAATCTATACAATCCTTTGTGAAATATAAATATGAAAGGACCAGTAAATTAAAATGGACTATTTAAAAAAGGTTGAGTGAATCAGAGTGAATAAAAAATGATAAATAATAGGACTAAAATGAAATTTTATGGTCTCTTTTAAAATTATAGACCAAACTTACTGCTGTAATTCAGGCTATTTGTTCATACACTATTGATATTAAACCACCTATATAATCCTGGTAAAAACAGTAGGAAAGTGCTTATTTTGTTAACAACTAATTATATTATTAAGAATATTGACTAAAATTCTGATTTGCTCATGTAATAAAGAGGTATTACATTGAAAACCAACGAGAACATGATACATTTTGGATGAAAAAGAGCTTACTAGAATGAATTAAAAAATATTTGCCAGGAGTACTCTAGAGTGGGGAGTACTCACGCCCCAAATTGATTTAAAGCGTTCCACCATTTTTAGGACGCGGGTGGAATTGTGCAATTGCACATTATTATTGCATCACCCCATTTATTTATCACCCCATTTATCACCCCATTTATTTTTTATTAATGAATAATGAAATTCTCCTAACATTAGACGTGATCACACGAAGATAAAAGTCTCTCTTCGCCAGACAAGTATTTAGGTTAAGTGTGTCCATAGATTCAGACATCACTCCAAGAACCAAACGAAATTACCCAAACTTACTTCTTTTTGTGATTTGACGCCCTACCGCTACGCTACGCAGAAGCAGCCAACGAGCCCATTTCCCCGAAATATCTGTTTCCCTTTTCCAGGAGAGAGCTTTTTTTGAAAAATGGGGAAACAGATCCGATTTTCTAGGAGAGACCTTTTCCTTAAAACTATCTGTTTCCCCACTCCAGCTGATGACGTCATCAGAGAGAAACAGATCAATATTTCTAGGAGATAACATAATAAATTGGGAAACAGATATCTGTTTCCAAAAAAGATGATATTGCATTGGAAACAGATTGAACTTTAAGGGGGAAACAGATATCAATAACAAAAAGAAAGGGAAACAGATGAAAATTTGCAGGAGAGGGGATATGGTTGATTATCTGTAGCAATATTCATTAAAAAAATATGGACAGTAAAACATAAAATATGGGCAGTAAAATACGAAAATATGTTCATCGGGCATGCCCGATGCATAAAAATTTTTCATCGATGAATAAAATTATGTTCATCAGGCATGCCCGCCCAACGGACTTTAAAGAATATCTGGTCTTTGTTTTTAATATAGGCGAGTCAGTCTTTTTTAAATAAAAATCGAATACTAGAAATCTGGTCTTGGTTCTATTACGCCATTATGCTAATTGCATTATGGGTGCAGACTAGCTTTTACGGCGGGAAAATAAACTAACATAATGGTAGCAGTTTACAGCGGTGTTCTACTTTTTACTAAAATATGTATTTTTTTGGTGGAGTAGCAGGGATTCTTTCTACCCTAGTAAAATAGGGGTGTAATCTTTATTCATTTATTTGATTTCAGACACCAGTACAGATCATCAGGCTATACTCCAAGATGTAAGTAGCCTTGTCAATCGAATTGTGAATTCTAAACTAAATGCAAATAGGGGAGAGATGCAGATGGGATTTATTTAGATTGAGGATATTTCCAGGGGAAATGCGATGCTCAAAATTTCTTTTTTTCCTGCTGTTGTGTGGCAACACAAAAAAGTGTTTAAGGTTGGTGGGTGGGATTGAACATGTTGCATTGCACCAATGTGACGACCCTGGACACCGCCGTACATTGTACGGTGTTGTACGGTGGGGCTTGATTTAAATGTCCGGTGGGAATTAAAGGTTAGCTTTGAAAACACCGTACATTTTCCCACCGTACATTAAATTTCCCACCGTACAATAGTACGGTGGGAGTGCGATCGCGAAAGACAAGTTCCGTGGTCAAACTTAATGTACCAAAGAAAGTTTTTCAGTAAGTCCGACCACGGTTGAATATCTAAAAATTTGCATGCTTTCTGAAACTGAAATCAAGTTAAAATGTTGTACGGTGGGACTTGGTACGGTGGTGGAATAAGGTTAACTCGAAATCCACCGTACGTACACCCCACCGTACCCACCGTACAACACCTTACAATGTACGGCGGTGTCCAGGGTCGTCCAATGTGCAGGAAGGCTCACTTTTTCCAGAGTAGCTGATAAGTGTATTTTTGATGCATTAGAAACGAAATCAAATCAAACTTTTTGATTATCGAATTTAATCAAAGTTAATTGAACGATTGAAATGTGATTATCGAATGTATTGAATTGAATATATTTTCACTTCCTTGACAGCAGGAGCGAGAGCCCCTAATTCTAATTAATTATTAGATTTCTCTTGTAATACATGGGTTGTAATACATGGGTATGAAACAACAACCACTAGATACAATCTATCATGATGATTGTGGCACATTCCGGATGGAAAATTAGTTGCTTCACTTTTCCTTGCCTGGGAAAGGTTAAAGACTCTGCTCTAGGCCTTCAGGCTTTATAATCTCAATGTGACAGACAAATTTTTGAAGCCTTCATTTGCGCTACAGCACTTTTCTTAGGAGTTTCCATCTAGGAAAAATAACGTAATCATGACTACCGTCAACTGCTCCAACTTGGGACTATCTTGCGCAACATGGGACGACCATTCCACCACCATTTCACCGAACCTCCAAAGTCAGTTGATTTGAGTTAAATGAACTGCGTATTAAAAAATACACGATTTCTCTTTCGCACTGGGTAGGCTTTTAAATCGAAATATGAAAAAAATCTTTAGTGGAAAACACATGCAAATGTGAGCGTTTGACGTCACTCGCGCAGCAAGTTACAAACTCACTATTTGTTAATCTCATCGGGCGGTCAGTCAGATCATCTTCTATAAAATAGAGCTCCTCACTCCATGAAGGCAAAAGCTCAACTGAATACCTAGCAATCTAAGGCTCTATTTATACTAAAATGATTAAAAATTAATTATCTCATTAACTACCTGGTTGGGGAATTTTATTTTTCATGAAATAATTTATATACACAAAAGACATTTAACAATGTAAAAATTGTTTTCCCCAACAAGGTAGTTAATGACATGATTGATTTTTACTCATTTTAGTATAAATAGAGCCTTAGATTACTAGATATTCAGTTGGGCTTTTGCCTTCATGGAGTGAGGAGCTATTTTATAGAAGATAATCTGACTGGCGGTAGGCAGTTAGGCCGCAGGCGTTTTCTAATACTCCATTCGGCGTCCGGTCATTTTAAATGAAAACAAAAGTTAAAAAGTGCGCGCTATCAGTGAAAGTTATTGTGACATGTTATGACAGAAAGTATGATTGATAAACTTGGTGGAGTTGTCATAACAAATTTGTTGTCAAAGAGATTTAGCAGTAAATGAAAATACAGGCCAGATATCAACAAGTCCCATGTTGCGTACACTCGTCCCATGTTGGAGCAGTTGACGGTGGTACAATCCTGGCATTTAATTGTTGGCTAAAGCAATGTTGAATTTAAATGAAACTCATGTCCCCCTGACCCCTTGTTCAATGTTGAGCTCTAGGAGGACCCTGGGTAACGCCCGGATGTCGCCCGGATTTTTCCGGGTAAAAAGTCAGAAAGTAAAAGTAAAAAGTCATCTAAAAAAACTTAAATCATATTATACAGTTTTACCAAGGTGGCGACCATCAATAATATGTTCTGTTCGCGTTGCCCCCGGCCGACTCAAAACATAAATCCCAAGTCGGACGAGTCGGAAAAATGTCAGAATAATTTTTTGATAGCCAAGCACTTCTTTGAATCATCATTTGCTATAAGTTTTTGTTTAGTGAACCCACATTGAGTCCCGTTTGAGATTTTTTTATGTACCCTTATTGAAATTTTCAAGTCGAAATTCAGCGACCGACCGACTGGATTTGAAGATGTTTTATGATCGCCCAAAGAAATTTACTTACTGGAGAAATGATTGTTAAGTCAAGTGAATTCTCTAGCTGCATAACTTTTCTATATGTTTTTCGAAAAGGTCTTTAATTTTATTCAATGTTGAGCACGCCCGGTTTCCACCAAGGAGCAGTGTGGGCGTTGGGTGTGTAGGCAGAAAAAGGGCGTTTTCAACCTTTAAATTTTTGCGGATGCGTCCGGGCGGAATCCGGGTGGTATCCGGGCGTTTTTGACAATCTATTTATTTTTTCCGCCCGGATGCACCCGGAAAAATCCGGGCGTCACCGGGGGTCCTGCTCTAGGACAGAATACTGTCACCTGGATTCATCCAAGTAAAGACTCCTTAAACAAAGGGGTCTGGGAAAGGAAAATCTGATTTTTTGATTTTTGGCCAACATTAAATGCCGGGATTGTAAATACTTACGCATATCAAGAATCTAGGGTTGAAGGTAATCAAATACTATATAATCAAAAGTGATCGAATACAGTAGTAATTTAAGATAGTCGAATAGTAATAGAAGGTGATCGAATAGTAATCGAAATTAATCAAATTTTTACATTTCTTTATGACTGACATAAGTCCGGTGTTGGGGTTGTCCGGTGGTACAAAGAAACACCCCCCTTAGTATGTTTGTTTTTAGTCTTAGATTTCTGACCCCCCCCCCTCTTCAATTTTGAAAGTTTCAATTTTACACTTAGGCGAAACAAAAAAAAATTCTTGTTTCCGGAAACCGGCCAGGTGAAAAAAATTTTTTTTCTGACCTGGCCGCAAACTTTTTTTCAGTTAGTAGTCCGTACTTGTTGTAACTTAGGGCATAATTTATGCTGTGTTTATACATAAAAGTTATTCTTAAACTCTATTTCAATGAGCCATAAATTATCAAAAATAGCAAAAAAAAATTATTTTCCGGCCGGCCGCATGATAACTTTTTTCCTTCACCCGCATTCCGGAAACAAAACATTTTTTATCGTTCGCCTTATGATAATGATTTTGAGTTTATAAAATTGTCTTGGAGATAATTGTTGGAAAATTAAGCAAAAGGTGACGCTAGCTTTTTGTTACACTTCACCATGTTTTGAAAATTTTTGAATCGGGTTAATAACATGAGTAGTTAAATAATATGTTATAATATATATATTTTCCTTATAGTCAATTTTTTACGTTTTTTACACACTTAAAATGAACGAATTTTTAACTCTGAGTTTCATTCTAGATGGATTTTGCTGAGATAATGGAGGGTATCGAAAGCATTTTGGAACGAATTGAAAATAATTTTGATAGAAGAGATGAATCTTTAGTTGGAGACATTTCTCGTGAAATTTTGATTTTGCAGCATGCCCTTCCGACTACACCAGTTCAAACACCAAACAATCTATTTGAATTAATCATTCAGAATTTGTGTACCATGAGGGATATGATTACCAGAGATCATAGTCACATGTTGCCATCAGGGACAATGTTTTTGTGGGAGCAGCCAACGTTGGAGGCAGAGCATCCTGTTCATGGTGATTTATCAAACCCCCAAAGAGACAGGGGTAGACCTAGAATTAATATAGATAGAAATACTCTCATTGCACTACGAGAGTTTGGAAATTCTTGGTCTGAGATTGCTAGAACATTACTAGTTTCACGTTGGACAATTTATAGACGCAAAATTGAGTTAAATTTGCAAGACATTGGCAGTTATTCCACAATTTCAGATCTTGAACTGTGTGAATTATTGGTATCTTATATGGAGCAACAAAGTAAATTTGTTGGATTTTCAATGGCATGCGGATATCTAAGATCTATTGGTTTAAAGGTGCAGCAGAAGCGTGTAAAGTCATGTTTGCGGTTGATTGACCCCCTGTTTAATCAATTGAGATGGGCAACCCTAGTTCATAGGCGAAGTTACAATGTCCGTTCACCCAACAGCTTGTGGCATTTGGACGGCCACCATAGTCTTGTAAAATATGGCTTTGTAATACATGGTTGCATTGACGGGTTTTCAAGACTAATTACATTTTTAAAGTGCTCCACAAACAACAGGTCTACAACTGTTGTTGAACTGTTTAATACTGCAGTAAATAATTATGGTTTACCGTCGAGAGTGAGGACAGATCATGGAGGGGAAAACGTATTGGTTTGGCAGACCATGGAAGACCAGCGTGGCCCTGGACGTGGAAGTGCCATCAGGGGTACTTCCACTCAAAATCAAAGAATTGAACGTCTCTGGAGAGACGTCTTCAGGTGTGTATGCTCAACTTATTACTATACCTTTCAAGCAATGGTTGATAGTGGTGATTTGAACATTGAAAATCAATTACACAAGTTTGTGTTACACTATGTTTTTTTGCCAAGAATTAATCAATCTATCAGCCTTTTTTCAAATTCGTGGAACTGTCATCCCATGAGAACTGAAAGAAACAGAAGCCCAATACAAATGTGGCAGAATGGTATGCTAGATATCAGAAATAGAAACTTGGCTACAACTCATTCCCTTAGTGATACCGATGACCTTGGTGTTGATGATTTAGAATGGTTTGGCTATGACCCCAATGCTCAAAATAACAACTTCCCTGGTGCTACAGAAAACGAATTAGCCCAGGTGAATGTAGAAAATGTATTGAACCACCATGCTGACCTTTTGGGATACCTTGGCATGCAACACTTTAATTTAGTCAGAGAATCTGAATCTTTTGGTGTGGACATTTACTTAGAAGTGTTACAAGTATGTCAAAATTTGTTAAATCAAAATTTATAAGTAACAACATACTTTTTATATACTTATGCTTCTTTTACTTGAGTTATTCCTTTGTACAATTTATTTTAAGTTTATCTTTTGATCAAATCAATACTTTTGAAATACTTTTTGACAGTGAAAATGAGCTATGATAAACGAAACTATGATAAACTACGAAAATGATAAAATTAATGACATTAGTTGTTGTGATGTCAATGTCTGACCCGAGACCTTTGAAAAAATTTTTTACTGTCTTCATTATGTAACCAAATCTCATATTTATTGCATTACCCAGCTCCGGTATTTTCATAGAAAAAAAGATAAAAGTGAAGAAAATTACATGTTAACAATTTTGCACACTTGATCCTCGAATGAATATCTGGGGGTTTCATTTTTTTTATTTTTCAAAAGAGAAATGGTGATTTGTCTTACCGTCCAATATTTTATGTTTGCAGTTTAGATGATTCTTAGGTTCTAATGATTGTTTGTTTTGTTTTAGATTTTTTACCAACACATTTTGTAATTCAAGAGTGATAAATTCTTAAGATTATAAAAATTTTCTTACTATTTTAAAGACTTTAGCTTGCTTACCATAGAACAAGTAAGATCCCAGAAAAGTTTTCTAAAAATGTTAAAATTTTAATTTGTTGTATACAGCTGTGGTGTCGTGTGTATTAGCAGAGGCAAGTAGTCGAGTTTTCAATTAAGGTGGCAAGAAGGCAATGATTTTGAACTTTTTTCATGAAAAATTTTTGAAGAAAATTTTGAATGTCAGTTTGGCACTGCATGCAAAAGTTTTTATTCTGTTACAGCCAAAATAACTAAAAATGACTTTGAAAAGGCCTATCCATATCCTAATCTCTTGAGAAAAAAAAAACCTACCTCCTCTCGGTTAATACGTCGAGGGTTAGTAGACTTGTAAGTGTCACCTAAAATTTTTGAAGGAAAAATATATTTCCAGGAGAATCTGGGAGAATTAAAATACCTTATTACTTCAAATAAACGTCTCCCCTCTAAGGCCTTAACCCTTTAGATCCTTAATGACTTCTGGAAACCCCTAAAAGGTCTAATTCTGATCAAGTAATAAATAGTGATAGAGAAAGTTTTAAATGAGTGATGATGTGTTGGTTTAAGTCAAACTATACCTTTGTTTGATATTCATAGTAATTTCAGTTTGTATTGTTACTCTCGTTATAGTCACTAATAAATTAATGAATAAAGAAAAAAGTATGTGTTGGAATCGCTGTCGTTGATGTGTTAATTGTCAAGGTGAGTGCCTGTTTGCATGCTGTGAAAGACTGTTCAGGGACCCCCCTCCAGGTTTTTCCCCGCTGAATTTTAACCGCTTGACCAGTCCTTTTCAAATTTGTTGACTTTTCTACAAATTTATTCTTTCAAAAGATTTTCAAAAAAAAATTTCCAAAGTTTGAAAATAACAGCATGAGCGGCTGCGGATTCAGCGGTAACTGCTCAAAACGCCAATTTTTTTAAATTTAAAATTGCGATAAAATCTGAACCACTTGACCAAATCACTTGAAGTTTTGGTTAATGGTTCAGTTTCAGATGTAGAACAAGACTGCATAAAATTTTTCCCCATAAACTTTTTCATTCTTGACCTCAATTTCCCAGGGGATTTCGTGTTTTTTATCATTTTGGCTCAAATTTTACCAAAATTACACAAGAAATGACAGTTTCAAATGACAGTTTCATTCACTGAATCTTGTTTAATGTCACATTTTTCAACTCTGCACCAAGGGTTAAACAGTTAAATTCCTTTTGATATAGTCGAATAATGAAGCCAAAACTTTGACAGTTTTCAGGTATCAATAAGAGTTTTCAAAAAAATCCAATAAAGTTGCTAAAATCAATGATTTCAGCATAAATGACGTAAATTTTTCAGATTTTTACTATAGTAAAAGCAAGGCTACACCAGCAATCTTTTCTGCAATTTTTGCATGCAATTATTGCATTGCAAGCGCCTTAACTTTTTATCGTGTAGCCACTAAAAAAGTTGCTCAATACTTTCAGAAAAAAATACAGGAAAAAAAATTTTAGTGCCTCAAGAAGCAATAAAAAATTACTCTTATTTATAGAAAACTATTACATGATGAGATCAGATATACTTTGTTACAACATTCTTGCAATCTTTTCTGCAAAAAAAATAATTGCATTGCATTGCAAGGAAATTTACTTTTTTGCACCAGGAAAAATCAAGTGGCTGCACAAACAATTTCTCATTGTGTGTGCAATGCAAAAATTGTAGAGAATATTGCTCGTGTAGCCTAAACTTAAGGACCAATTTTAAACATCTGACTAAAATCTGCAATATGTTAAATAAAAGTCCTTCCTATGCGATTTCAGAAAATCAAAACAGAATTCAAAAATCTTTATTTGGTCTCCAGAAGGCCGGAAAACTTTATGATTACGTCATCATAGGTGCGATGACGTCATCAACCTAAAATTTTTAATTTTTACCATGAGTTTATATCATTGATGGGAACGTTCTTGCTAAACTTTTCGTTCATAGCACCTCTTAGATCAAAGGTTATTCAAACCTGGTGGAACCCCCCCCCCCTCCTTGATAATACTAAATTCGAAAAAGCCTGATAATAATTTTGGCTCTAATTAAAAAGCCAAAAAATGCAGTCTATATTTCCTCACTACTATCACCTTTTTTAATCATATTCTGTTACTAATATATATATATTTTTTTTACTTCCAGGAAAATTATCAAGCAAAAGAGCAGAGAAAGATTTTAACAAGCCATGCATTGTTATGTTTGTGACGCGTATTTCCCAAAGGAAGAATCTAAGAACCATGTTCGGTTTCATATGAATCATCATGATGGGAAAATAAAATGTAAAATATGCGATCATCGTAGTAGAAATTCTTATGAATATAAGCAGCACATGAACTTGAAACATGACAATAAATTCTTGAAATGTAATGTACAATCTTGTAAGAAAGAATTCAAAAGCAAAAATGGGTTGAAATACCATCTAGCTAAAATTCATTCACACGGTGTAACTTTAAAATGCTCAAAATGTGATGAGGAATTCGTAACCACACAAAAAAAAGACATTCATTTACGTAAAGTTCATGACGTTGGAAAGTTCGATTGTGTTTACTGCACCAAAAGTTTCTCCTATAAGTGGACATTTGATGCTCACAAATGTAAAGCTAAGCCAGGACGTGGCTTCATACATAAATGCATAAAATGTAAATCGTTTTTTAAAAAGAAAGAATATCTGAATGAGCATAGAAAACATTGTTTAAACACACGCTCTTATGAATGTAGCTTATGTAAAAAAAAGTTTAATCATCGATCCGGACTCGCCTATCATATTAAAAAGCATTGCCAATGACTTGAAATGCAATATGTACACGTAAATACCAATTTGTTGGATCCATAACAAATGTTTCTAGTTTTTCTAATGATGTAATGATGTACACGTTTTGTTTTTATTAGAACCTAGTTTATAAGTACATTTAGGCTGAAATTCGTTGAAAAACTAAGAACATTTAAGAACATGCCCAGCCTCAGATTTGAAAAAAATGACAAGAAACTATACAATCTTTTTCCCCCTTTTCAAGCAGTTTTGAATGACAGTAGGGATAGATTTTCTAAAATCGAATGTCAAATGTTGTCCAAATTTTACCAATTTTTAGTACTATTTAGTTTGCATGATATTTTCAATTTGTAGTCTGAAAAATTAAGAACGCATTTAAGAACATTTTAGGCTGAACAAATAAGCACATCAAGGCTAAGCCATATTTTAGTGTTCTAATAAAAGAACGTGTAGGAGATGAGCGTATTGATTTAGATTTTGAAATTTCGTTTATAAATACTTTCAAGTGTTTTTACAAGGAATATAATTATGAAAAAACTTAGTTTGAAATCATACATTTGTACAGTAAAGTACACTTTTTTTTATAATCAACCGAGTTGCTAAGGCTCCGGCCTTGAAAATGGCCAAAAACTCAAGCAACTTGGCTTGAGCTTAACCTAGCCCCGAAACTAATTATCAACTCAAGGGGACTAATTTTCGCGAGAACTAATTTTCGCATTTTTGGTGTCAAGCGCGAAAATTAGTTCTGAGTAAATTTTTCCCAAAATTTCTAAAATTCTTTGGAAAGATGGGTGTCGAGCGCTAAAATCAATTCCTCAAAATATAAATATTTCAGACCCTCATAGCGCGAAAATAAGTTTCGCGAAAATTAGTTCCCTAAAGATAAGAAAGCAGCCAAAAATACATGAAAAAAGCATTTTCGTCATTATTTGGCATCAACATGTGCTTAGGTGCGGCTTAAAAAAGGGCAGCGCTTATTTTGAAATTGAGATTTTATATTTCTGGAGGGTCTTTTATGCATTTTTACACTTACTGTCATTTAAATAATGCCAAACTTGACATAGTACTTTCATATTTTTAAGATTTGTCTCTAATAAGAAGTAGGCGCTTGCCCTTATTGGCGTTATTTTTTCGTCTCTGGCATAATAAGAGCCGGCGTTAGGGGTCTGAATTAAATTACGACCGGGCTAAAAATGGAAAACGTTAAGATTAGGCGTAAAAGGGGCCAGCGTTGAATTAGGGCCGGCGTAAAATAGGGCCGATAAGGTAAGTAATTTAGGCATAAAATAAAGAAAAAAGTCAAAATTTTCAAGGATGCCAAGTGTTTTTGGTTCAAAATCGACAAGCAACTTTTGGCCTTGAAATCCTTAGCAACTCTAGCTCTGAGCGAAAATTAGGGTTGGTTATAAAAAAAGGTGTACAACATTTTTGTGCAACTCGGATTTTACGAATGCACAAAATAAACACAATTCGCGCACATATGCTCTGTGTGCAACACTATTTGTATCTTTATTATGTCACAATTATGTTTCTTCTTGTGTTCTATATTATATTCTCATACCTAAATAATAAAAACTTTTTAAATGCAACGGACACTTCTATTTACAAATCCCTTTACATCTTTCGCACCTCATTCAAAGACTATTTCGTTAGATTTTTATTCTCCAGCACATTTTCCATAGCCAAGAATGACAAATTTCGTTATAAGCACATCCGAATTAGAGTTCAACTTCTGGACGAAAAATAGCTAGAGTTTTCTGGAGAAAGTATCAAGCTGCAGGGTTGACCTCGGAGCACACATTAGTCCAGTAATTTTTCAACTTAATGAAATTTCTTTATCTACAGTACAAGTCTTCTTTGGGGCAAAAAAGTGCTTCTAGTATACTTTATTTAAAAACAATGAACTTTCTGACATCCAATTTCTGACATTTAAATAAGCTAATCAGGCAGCAACTATCATCAAAAGAGTCAATTAAAATTGTACAATATGCACGATACATGATGTTGACAGACAGCATTCAAACCTCATAACTAGTTTTAAACCACCCCTAAAAGCCTCGTACCAATAGGGTTAAGTCACACCCTCCTCTGTATCAATAAAGCAAAGGCAACCTCGAGGATCATTTTTGATGGATCTGAGGAAATTTTCTTTTGAACCACCCAGTATATACTACTAAAAATATTCTACGCACGGAAACAATATTTTACGCACAGAAACAATATTTTACGCGCGGAAACAATATTTTACGTACAGAAACAATATTTTACGCACGGAAACAATATTTTACGTACAGAAACAATATTTTACGCACGGAAACAATATTTTACACACAGAAACAATATTTTACGTACAGAAACAATTTTTTACGCACGGAAACAATATTTTACACACAAAATCTCTTACATACAAACAATGGATATATTTGCCAGGCTAGGGGCGGGGGGGGGGGCTTTTTGTACTCAGGTCTATTTTTTGATCTAGTTGTCTTTTTTAAATCAAATTTGGCACATTTGATCGTTGTAATTAGCCAAGCATTTCCAAGCATTCGTGTTTTCTTTACTTTAACCATTTCTCTCATTTTTTCAATTTTCAGATTTTTATTGCAATGCACTCCTTTGCGAATTGAAAGAAAAGAAAAACAAAGGCAATCACAATAAAATATATTGTTTGTATTCCCCCATATGTCAAAATCCGCCAAATTTTCGTCCCGCAAAAATTTCTTCCAGTAAAGTATCAAGCCACTATTTTTAGAGCTCAGTGTTTGTGTTCGCGATCTCTGACTTTCCGATAAGGTGTATTTTATTTTAGATAATTAATAGCAGGTTAAGTATTTTGGTTTATTTTAGCACGACGGGCGAAAAATGATCGAGCTATAGCATATACCATATCTGTCGTTCATCGCGCGCGGTGTTTATCTCCCAATACTTACCCTCGGTAATGACTTTAAGTACTTTTATGGGATTAATCTTCGCAGGGATTATCAGTCTTAATGAAAATCTCACTTGTCACCATCTACAAAGCCCATGTCAGACCACACCTAGATTATGGAGATATTGTGTATGATCGTCCTGGCAATTCCAATTTCTCTGATAAGTGATAAACTCGAATCTGCTCAATACAATGCTTGTCTTGCGATAACTGGATGTTTTAGAGGAACGTCCACAGAAAAACTTTATCTGAGCTAGGACTCGAAAGTTTAGAAGATAGGCGCTTGATCCGAAGACTTTTATTCTTTTACAAAATAGTCAATGGTTTTGCACCAACTTACCTCTCAGATAATCTTCCTCCCCAGAGAGGGTAATACCTTCTTTTGTGAACCAAACGATATCGTGCCTCTTTGTTTCTCTTTTGCATAAACGAATGGAATGGCCTGGACGAGCATCCCGGGGGGTACTAGGGGGTACTAGGGCTGGCGGATGAGGGGTATGTCCGGACGGGACCTTCAAAAACCGATCCTTAGAGAGACCAAATTTTATGTAAAAAGTGACCCTTAGAGAGACTTTTTTGAAAATTTTTCTTCGATTTTCGAAACATTTCCTACCCTTAGAGAAACTTTTTTGTATTTTTTTCTCTCAAAATCAAAAATTTTTCCTAAAGATCGTGAATTTTCCAACCCTTAGAGAGACTACTTTGAAATTTTCTTAGAGACCTTAAAACCCTTTAGAGAGACTTTTGGAAGGTGAAAAAACCGACCCTTACCGTCCGCACACACCCAGCACCTATTTTTGCCTAAGTACTCCCCCCCCGGGACGAGCATATACGAAATCTTCCTTCTATTTCTTCCTTCAAGCAAGCGATTCTTACGATTCTTAAATTTTTTAGACCTAACGCTATGATGCACTGCTCTGATTATTCCAATGATAGATGGTGATGTTTAACAGCCTTCTCCAACTAGACATAAACTTGATTCCACTTAATCACACATGGCGATTCTAAATTCACTGCTGCTCAGAATCATGAGATTTTTCAAAATATTTTTTCTTCGCTGCGCTGCTACTTAGCACTTCAAAGTTGAAAATACTCGTCTTAGGAAAAGTCCAAGAAAGTCTTTCTTCTTCATTGCGGAACGAGCGTTTAAGCGTTTAGCGCGCGATTAGCGAGTGGAGCATCCTTTGGATAGCATCCTTTGCCTAGATCCGCATATGCGAGACGTAAAAATTTGGCTGTATATGCTTGGACAATCGAAAAGTGCGCTGAGGTTACAGCGTCAAATATCTTCTTTGCTTACCACTTTCCATTTTTTTGCATGTAATGATGTAGGCCTTTGTTTTGATATATATTTTAATTAAATTACGTCATGAGTGTCACTTGGGATTGCGTCTCTTTTTGTCTTCTGTGCATTCGATTTCATAGCGTCTTTTTTGTATCGTCATATCCTAGCATTGTTTATAGTGTATTATAGTTTATTAGGGATTTGTATATTTTTGAGGCGTAGGAAATAAATTGTAACTGATTTCAATTTTCCCGTTTAATGTTAGTGTAGTAATGTTGCTGTAAGTTAAGATGTAAAGTGTGCTTGTCATCATGGTGTGTCGTAGAAAACTATTTTAGTTAGTATTTTAGTTTAATCTTATTTCGATTCTACCTATGTTCTTATTTGTCTGCTTGTACAACCCTAGGTTTAGGATAAGGTTTTTCTTTTTGTATATATTCTAAGACTTTTGTGTTTTAACGTTTGGAATAACCGAATCCAATCAGTAAAAATTTATCGCACACCGTTCGTATGGTTTGTATCCATTGAGTTTAAAGCCCCGAAGGGGCTAGAGGAGAAACTTTTGGATGGGAAATGAAGCTACTTATTTCCAATCCAGAACGCCCGCGCGTGGTTTTTTACACAAACGCCGGATTGAAAGTAAAATCTATCGCAATTTTTTCTGCCAAATTTTTAATTGTGGGTCACTTCTTTCACGTTGATTTGGGGATTTTCGAATTTTTCAAAGAATTTCGGTTGAGTGACTTACGTAAGCAATTTTTTGGAAATGTTTTTTTAATGGCCCTCAAAAATTAGTTCCCTTATAAGGTTATCTTGGGGAATTTTATCCATTGAGTTTAAAGCCCGAAGGGCTAGAGGAGAATCTTTAACCTTTCTTAGGCAAGAAAAAGTGAAGCCTTAAAAAATGCGCCGAATTTTTGAGGTCGGATTGAATCTAGCAATTTCTTTGTCTTTGAGGAATACTTTCAAAATTTTGGCGGTAAATTCTACTTTCAATCCGGCATTTGTTGAAAAACCAGGCGGGTCGCTCTAGGCCGCGCAACTTTGGTAGGATTTGTTGGCTTCAAATCCTACCAAGGAGATTGACTTTTAACATTCGGCTATACTTTATTGATTTTTAAGCTTGCCAAATCTGCCAAAACAGCTAGAAGGGTGTGAAATTTAGCTGTGGCGTAATAAAGATACTCTAATTTTCATGATAGAAGCGAGCGCAGCGAGTTAACGATCCTTCGCTTTGCGAAAACGGAACGCTCGTTTTGCAACTCCTTTCACGTTGATTTATATTTTTCGTTGCGATTCTCAAATTTTCAGACAGAAGAATAATTGACCTAACAGGGTTTAGGTAATAATGTTATCAGAGGTTAAGGAGGCGCAACCATGGTTAGTCTGATTCGCAGACCTATACTTCCTATGTATAAGGAACTTTTTCGCTAGAGGATGAGCAGAAAAGCCTAAACCATGGTTTGCGACGACAGGAGAAAAATTTCGATTTTTAACCACTTTCTTTGTTCGCTAAAACACTGTATTTTCAGCTCTTTCTAAAAACGCTTGACTATGCTGGCATATGAAAATGTAAGAAGGGATCCCTTAACAAACATTCTTTCTTAGTCTACTGAACCTTATTTTTACACAATGTTAGACCTAGGAACCAAAATGGTGAGGCTATCTTTGCAGAATTATAACGATAATGCCCGTTAGGCCGAAAATAGTTTCGAATCTTCAAATGTGAAATTTGAATTGCTGAGTTATCTCTTGACCTGCCGAAAAATATTTCGCACCTCCTTTTATATAGAAAATATTTTGGAACTGCCCCTTAAACCTTTCTGACCACTCCCTTATCGGCAGAATAAAAAAGTAAGAAATATTTTCAATAAGAAACATCTATATGTTTTGGGAAACTTTAAAATAGTTACAACTTTTTAAACAATTTTTTCATCGAAACGTATAAAAATATAAGACATACGCGTACTTTATGCCTACAAAGAAACTTTCGAGCAAAAACTTTCGCGAGGTCGGAACATCGCGAAATTTCGGACATTTACTTTCGCAAATTTAACGAAACAATTTATTTCGCGAGCATAAACTTTCGCGGATTGGGTGATCAAAATGACAATTTTTGCACCAAAAATGGCTTAAAAGTAACAAATACTTCTTGAATTCGATTTAAAGTGGTATCTTTGATAATTAATGAGGCTTCTAAAGCATGAAATTGCTCTACATATAATATTAGTTAATATATTGATTTCGAAGCTTTAAAAATTTTCAACTTTTTCAATAATTTTTCGAGAGTTACCCTTTCAAGAATTTTCAAAGGCATTTACTTTCGCGAAAAAGGCCAAAATTAGCGAAAATCGCGAAACTTTCTGCTCGCAAAAGTTTGTAGGCCTAAAGTAAAAAGCGAAATACTAAAAATGTAAAACATACTCTAGGGTGTCTAATAGACAGGGGGTTGGATTTAAAAATTTCATGGGTTGAAAAATTCAGAAAAGCAGGCTAATGCAGAAGAATTAGGGCAAACAAAGGAACTTTCAAAAATATTTATCCAATAATTAATAAGGCACACAAGTATTAGGTACCCTAGAGTACGCGTAAAAACGAAATATAAAAATACTAACTTTTCTTTAAAATATAAGACTTTTAAAAATGTAAATTAGGTACAAAAATTGACATTTGGCACATTTTCATTAACCGCTCCTGATTCTAAATCATAAATTCAAATAGAATTATGAAAATGCTCGAGCAGGATGCTCCAAGAATGTTGTATTAAAGTTTATCATACAAATTTATCACGAAACCAAAGATTAAAATTTCAAATTTAGAGGGATACGCAAACAATTTTATATGATTCTCGTTAAAACTCCAAAGACTTTTTGAACACAATTAGTATTTTTTGTGCATTGAATATCTATCTGTGGAATGCCAGTTTTTGAAAGAGCTTTCTTTTTTATAATAAAATTAGCGTGTATCTAAAGTATACTCTGTAAAATAAAATCTTTATATTAACTTAACAAATATTAATATTAACAAGTGTAGGCTCATTTAAATGAAAGGCCTAAATGTGAAAAATTCACCTTTCATAGTTACCTACTTCAAATAGAGGCGGGAAGACAAAAGACAGAAAACAAGATAAAGTTTTGCTAGTTTAACCAGTGTTAAACTTAACTAGTGTTAAACTCTGATCCACTTATGATTGACTCCATAAAACATTTAAAATCCATACTTTCATCTGTTAGCGCATTGCGAGGAATAGCCAGCATATCAGAATCCATAATGACGGAATCATTCTCCTTATTTTCATTTCCAGAAAAAAATCGATAAAATTGCAATAGTCAAAAAAAAGAAAACAAATAGAAACAAAACAACCTAAAACAACTAAAAAATCAAGAGTAAAATAAAAGAACATCTAGAAGTAGAGTTTTTTTCCAGTAAAGCAAAAATAGAATTAGAAGTCTAATGTCTAGGAGGAGTTGAATCCTGATCCATCTATAATGGCTTTGATACAGATTCCCAAGAGTTCATCCGTCACAGAATTTCGTGGAATAGCAAGTAGAAAAAAACACGTGGAAGTTGCAAAAGCTGTACCATCAACAAATTTAACTTTTATTTTCCTGTTTCTCAAGGCAAACAAGGTTGGCGACCCCGTAGCAAAAGTTAAAAGTTGTTTCAACTCCTGGACACTAAATTCTTCAATGGTGCGTTTAGTAAGCAGTTGTTCTTCGTTGCTACCATTCACAAATTCCAGCGTAGCAACAACATCATCGCTTGATAATTCTTTCTCACAGACAAAGAACTTCCTCATTTCATCAGGGTGTGATTTGATTGCATCAAGCACGCCAAGTGTCTGGAGGCCTTCTCTTAGTTGATCAAGACTGCTTTTTCGTCTGATTAACACATCAAACACCACCATTGATTGTAAAATCTTACTTTTAGTATGTTCCTAGAACAGAATAAAAAAAAACTTTATACCCTCAAGTTCCTGATAAAAGGGAAGAGGCAAATTAGGGCAGAAATAGGCAAATTAGGGCAAAAATAGGCTATTTAAGACAGAGTCCTACTGGGTTGGCTCCCCTACTAAAATTCCGGATTTTTTTCGATTCCCCCTTGTTTAATATCCCCCACCATTTATTTCAATTTTTTTGGATTGGTTGGGCGTGGTTAGGACCCTTGTTAGGGGTAGCAACCCAAAAATTTCAATTGATATGTGATTCTTAAGGGTTACTTAGACTACAGCAATATATTGCTCATCAATATATTGTTGAATATTGTTGGAATATTAAAAGCAAGTGTAAGAGCCCCGACAATTAATTGTTAGCGAAATTTTATTTACTTTTAACGTCTCGCAATTAATTGTCAGGGCTCTTACACTTACTTTTAATATTCCAACAATATTCAACAATATATTGATGAGCAATATATTGCTGTAGTCTAAGTAGCCCTTAACACTATATGGCCACTTTTTAATAGGTACCTGGGAATTCTTTTTAATGTTTTGATTCCAACATCCCCTAATTTTATTTTCCTTTATTTATCCTCGTTAAATTTCAAATTTTTCACTTTCCCCAAATACTTTAATACAAAAAGGGTCAACTTCTGCAGGATAAAATTACGCGGATTTGGGTGTCATCCGCAAAAATAAGTCCCAATGGAAATTTGAAAGATCCTCATCCCCGCAACAAATTTTTCTTCAATATAAGAAAATCTTAAATACTGAATAATGTATTATGAGTTTTGTTTTGCTCTTTCCTCTTTAGATTCATTATTATCGTTCCTCGAATCCCATTCTGCGTGGAATCTTCTCGTATTCGAATTTTTAACACTATCAAAAGTAATCTATAGAGACCTAAGCCTGATCATCCGAACTAAATCCCTGCGAAAAATTAGCAAACCCCTCATCTGCGAGATTAAGTCCCCCGAAATCTCAAAATTTAGCAGATGAAATATAATCCCCGCAAAAGTTTATACCAATTAAGTACCTAAAGAAAAGGGGCGAAATCAGAATGATCCCCCTTTATAAAGGCGGGGAAACAATGACTAGAGCAAATCTTTCTTTTGATATTTTATCTGCTCGTTATTTCACCAGCCCTTTTTCCAACAGCCCTAATTCTGCCACAGGTTAATTTTACCCTTACGCCAATTAGGGCTGCAAAAACAACCGAAAATTGCCAACTAGGCATCTAAAAAGGCAAAAAGGCCTGTAAAAAAGGAGCTTGAGGTAAAAAAGTTAAAAAATATTTTTGCTTCCAGTTCAATGGGCGACAAAAAGAGCCGCATGAAATTTTTTTCTCCACATATTGATCCCAAAACTCTATTTCAGATTTCATCTTGTAAACAAAAGGAACGTGATTACTAGCTCACCATGATGAATTGGATGCTCGAGAAGAAAGGTTTAAGGTGCAAACAAGTGAACAAAATTTTAACACAAGAAAGCTAATCATGTACCAAACAACTAAGTATGAAAAAGTCATAAAATTAGGTTTGACAAAACTATCAATAAGGAAAAACTTACTGTAAGGACCGATCTTTCCCTTATCTCATCTATGATGATACATAATGTCTCATCACTTGATAGCTCCTCCAATTCAGCAGTGTCAGCGTTGCATATCTGTTTATATAGAAAAAAAGCACAAAATATGAAATTCAACTACCCTGTGCACACTCACAAGTACTAACCCCATAACAGCTCACTATGTTGCCTTGGTGTTTTCGACCAGATTTTGGATAAATATTAAAATTGGATCGCACAATTGCACATGAAATCAACCCAACCCTTTCTTTTTGGTTTCAGGCAAAACGGTTTACACAGATTTGTTTACATTTTCTCATTAACCTTGCCTATGCCAGAGATCCACTTGAGAAACCATGAATGGAGCAATCAGGATCTGCTCAAGAGATTACATGACTTAAACTAGAAAGAGATTCATTAAATAGTGATTTCATAGACAAGTAGCCAATCTCTAAGTTGCAGAATCGTTTTGTAAAAATCTTTGAAAATTTTTTTTCAGTGGTGAGACTAAGGTCCTCAATTTAAAGTTTCTCAAGTACAATCATATGCAATCTCAAGGTGATTTTGCATGTGACACCATGCATCCAATTTACAATTTCTTTTCACTTCTTTGGGAAGGAAGGTATCACAATTTGAAACATACAATTAACTTCAGTGAAAAATCCTTTTCCAACGTTGGCTTTGTGAGTGGGAGAGTTTCCCAATAAGAAAATATTGAGGTTTACACTAGGGGTGATTTTAGATTCGGCTGAGACCTCATTTCTAATAGAGTGAGACTTGGAACTCCTTCAGGGGACACTATGATTTAGAGCTTTTTTCAACAAAAATTCTAGATATCTTGGCCTTTGCTTATTCTTAGCCTTATTGTAAAATTTTTGCTCTCAAAAAGTGTAGCTAACAAATGAATAAACAAACAACAGTAGTATTAGGATCTCAAGGTAAAACAGTGTATGCACTGTAACGTGACAGTGAAATAATGAGTATATATTTAGTTACCTTTTTGATAAGATTCTTGTAGACTGGGCTTGCTACTTCTTTTGAATCAATCCCAAACAAAGAATCCTTGATACAGCCTGTCACAATGTAAGTGTAAATTGTAGGTGCCAGATATGGGAAACCGTCTCCTCCCTGGCATATATAGTGGGAAATTATTTTTCCAACCATGACAAAGTTTTCATTGATATACGTTTCAGCTGTTGATACAGGGAGCAACATTGGCAGTTCCCCTTCAAAAAGCTTGTTGGTTACAACGTAGGGATCTGAAATCTGCTGGAAAAAACTTGTGTAAAACTGACGGAGTAAGCCACCGAGATCAACCCCAGGTCCCTGCGATGCTTCCGTCGAAAAGATGATTTGTAATGGTATTCCAAAATCCAGATTTGGGTCTTTGTACAGAGTGTATACATTATTTACAAGAGTTTCAGGATTAACATGAACAATTGATTTCCGCTTTCCTGCAAGTTGGGCGGTCAGTTTTTTTTCGATAGACACTGGACACAATTCCTGAGCAATTATGTCTGCTGCTTCATCAAGGTCAGATGTCTGCGAGAGTGCAGTGTTTACGACATGTGTGGGTGCACCAGGAAATACTCCAGTCAAAATTTCAAAATTCCTGTCTCTGCTCCCACCAAGCTGCTGCGAAACATTGGTTCTGCTACCACCAGGTTGCTGTGAATCATTGACTCTGCTACTGCCAGGTTGCTGTGAATCATTGGCTCTGCTCCCACCAGGCTGCTGTGAATCATTGGCTCTGCTACTGCCAGGTTGCTGTGAATCATTGGTTCTGCTCACGTCAGATTGCTGAGTGTTGGAGTTATTGGCCTAAAAACAAAGAAAGATTTTGTTCATCTTCAAGAATTTTCTCAAAGTTCTCACAGTGCAGGGGCTTATGTATTCTCGTGTGCACCATATTTGTTACAAGCAAACTAACTTTGGATCTGATGCCCTGACCCCTCAAGGGTCAAGAAAATTTTGGGTTACAAAATTTTAACACCCCTGTTACAAAAAATTAAAGTCGTCAAATCTAAAATTTTTTTTGTTCCATTCGAAAGAGCATGAAAAACCGGTAAAGAAAAAGGCCACAACCTATATCTGAAAATCTCTATATCTCGAGATATTAAGAAAATAAGGCGACATGACGTCATCTAAAAAGGAAAAATGGTCAAAATGAAAAAACTTTTGGTTCATTTGAGAGAAAACCTTCCAAGGGAACAAAAAAGATTACTACGAAAAAGTTTGAAAATCGTTTTGAAAGAGGCTTTTTTATTTTAAGTTTTGCCTGTAATCTGCTGGGCTGGGCGTGCCCAAGCTCCAACCATAGAGATCATAAATAAACCCTAGAGGGTGTGTTTGACATGAGATTTGATGGGAGTTTTTATCAATCTGGTATCCAGTTGATGTGGGTCACTTTAAAAAATTTGTTCAATGTCAAATAGCAAAACACTACAAGGTCATCATTTTCACCCACATTGACTGGGTACCAGAATCAACAAAACTGCCATCAAAGCTTTAGCTGGGCCGTGATTGAGTAACACCCTCTATAGGCTGCGCGCATCCCCGAAATTGATTTTGATATAGGGGATGCGTATCGTGTATGAAATTCCCGTCCGAGATCTACCCCAGAATTGGGGTAGGCAAAATTTGCATAAATTTACATAATTTCGTCACATCCAATCAAAGAAAGAAAAAAATGAAGTCATTGTGTTGTTGTTTCCATAATTATAAATTTTTATTCATGGAACAAAGAAAAAAAGAAGTCATTGTATTGCTATGACGCATAATCAAAAAAGAAAAAAGAAAAGACGGGGGTAAATTGGGACAGAAATATTTTAGACGATACGCATCCCCTATATCAAATCATATCAGAGGGGATGCGTGCAGCCTACACCCTCTAGGGTTTATTTTAGACGCCTGTTTATACTATGTAGAAAAATATAGAAACATATTACCAAAATTTGTTCCCAATTCAACAATACTAAAAACCCTGTTTCTTTTTGTGTTACAAAATAACTATTCTTTATTCAAATCGACACTATATAAACAACTATGGGGAACCGCCATGGGAACAAGGCTAGCGCCGGCCTACGCGGATTTATTCCTTGGAAAATTTGAAGAAACACATATCATAAACAGCCCATTCAATAGTTACATCAAGATTTACAAAAGGTTCCTAGACGATATATTCATAATATGGAACGGAAATAAACAAAATTTACTTGACATGTTCAAAAATATCAACAGTGTACATAAACAAATAAAATTCACCATTGAATTCTCTAAAACATCCATTAATTTTCTTGACACCACAATATACCTGGACAAACCTACAGACACATATATGAGTAAACTTTATAAAAAACCAACTGATACAGACTCCCTTCTACACTACTCGCCATACCATCCGAAACACACCTTAATTAACATTATATATACCCAAATACTTAGATACAGAACAATAACTACAGACAACAAAATTAAAAAAAAGAACTAATGAATCTTAAATCCACCCTTCTAAACAGAGGATACCCAAAAAACATAATCAACTCGCAATTATCAAAAATAAAAAATAAAAACCAAAAAGAATATCTCTTTAAATCAAAACCAACTCAATACTTTCAACTAAAGATTTAAAGCAAAATGGTTAACGCTACCACAACACCAATAAATTTCGAAAATGAAGACGGTAAGACATTAATATTCTCCTAATATACTTTGAAATACCTAAGATTTCTTTTGAGTTATGCCACCATTCAGCTGTTAGTGTTTCTGCTACCTCATGGCTATATTTCCCAAATTTTAGACTGGACTGTTTTGTAAATTGAAGTATGACTTTTTGCCATATGTGACCTAAACATGCTCAAAATCTTGCTCACCTGTTGAAAATTTCGCAGAACCTGTGGTAGTACTCTTTCATCATCATCATCTTCATCAATGTTAAGATCGATGGGTGGCATTCTTTTCAATCGTGCATAAATTTTTCCTTGTCCTGCTAACTTCTTTAACTGATCGTAGTCATATGAGAACCCTGAAGCAACAGATGGGGCGTAGATTCTATTTTTATACCTTTTCACAAAAACAAAGTCATCATCTTTGAAGGCTATCTCTCCTCTACAGGATCTAACAATTGTTGTCCGTATTTCTGATTCCAACATGTTGCTGTGTAGCGTCAGCATGGTTCTGGCACAAACTAAAACCTCAGCAAAAGGGTAGTTTTCAATGGCATCCTCTTTAGGAAGCAACATTGTGAGTTCGTGAGTACTCTCCTTAGGAGCTTTTCTCTTTCCTCCAGTCAAAATCCGATTTGGATGAGCCGGGGAAGTATTTGTAGTGTTTAAATTGTTGGCACTAGCAGCTGCATTTCTAATCAATGATCTTGTCCTAGCAACCAAGTTTGCCATGTTTGATGGATTTGGAGGCAAAGGAGATGTTCGAGGAGGGGGAGAGCCAACCATCTCTTCCACCCTCTCTTCCACAACATTGCGAATAAATGTTCTTAATTGGTCATTTTCTTCCATTGTAATTCTTAAATGAAATAGATATGAAAGAGAAAAAATGATAAAAATAATATTGAATTAAAAATGCTTCTAATGTATTTTCCAAATCTTTTCAAACACAACACTTTTTCACCAGGTAGATTTGATGGCATTTGATAAGTTCAAGCTGGTTTTTAATTGTTTACCTTAAGGGAAGAAAATTTTGTGGCATTTAATTTAGCGGTTGAAGGCATTTTAAGTTAGGCTAATCTAGCCTCAAAATATGGAATTTAGAGGTAAAATTTCCGAACGTAAGATTTGTGTTTCTCGGCATTTTATTTTGCATTTGACACCCAAAACCGCAAAATTAAATGCCGCAAAAATTTCTTCCATTCAGATATGTTCTTTCTACTCTTTTGCCTCTTGATGTAAATCAGACTTTTAATTTCGCAAATGATAGAAAATCTGGGAAAATAAATGCTGTAAAATTAAATGGAAAAAGCAATTTTACAAAATTACAAAATTGCCATTTGAGGAGCAATGACCCCCTTTGGAAATTCTTAAAAAATGTACCAAAAAACCCTCAGAAAATCAAATTGGAAAACCTCCTGGAAAAGCTTGTCTATAACCAGACGGTGCTAATCAATAAATTCGATTATCGAAGTTGTCAATAATGATTGAAGTAATTGAACGACCTCTTATTGATTAACAATTGAATTTCAAGTACCAAAATCTCTCAGGTGGTCAGAAAGCTTTGGAAAACTCTGTTCCAGTAATTTTTTTTTGATTTTTGTTACAATCCCCTGATAAAAAAGTGCTACGACCACCCCCAGAACTGAAATTTCTTTGAATATGACCCTGCCGGCGCACCGAACAGTCTGGTGTTAAATACCGGGAGCTCTAAGCACTGGACATGCATCAGAAAAAAAATAAATGTGTCACCGAACACTTCGGACTTCAGACTTCCATAAGTCTGGTGTTGGGGTTGTCCGGTGGTAAAAAGTATTCTTATCAAAATGTCCGGTACCACAATATCCGGTGAGCTGGCAGGGTCGTCTTTGCATTTTCCGGGCCATTTTCAATGTTTCAAACTTAAGCTCGGTATTTGAAATGATTGAAAGTTAGCGCTAAGTACGGTACAGATTCGTTAGTGGATGCGAGCAGCCTATGATTTACCGTATTCTTCCAGTCAATCAAGCTAAGTTTCCTGGAATCGAAAAAGTTATGGTAAACCTTTATAGGGCAAACTTTTTCATCACTTGCCTAGAAATTTTGGTCTGGTTCACCGACAGCCTGGGGGTGGATAGTTTGGCATGTGTATATCAATGTAAAAAACACTTCACGGGTCTCCTGTCTAGTTTACTGTCAGTAATTCAAATGATGTTTGAATGGTGATCGATAAAATGTTGTGTAATCAAAATGATCGAAGGTAATTCAATGTAACCAAGCCCCCGCGCTCGATAAGATCGATCATCAGAACGGCTCGATGACGGATCGATATGTGATCGATGGATTACTTATCGATCCGGATAGGAGATCGATAGAAGATCGATACTCAAGATTTTTGGACCAAGATCATTAATCGATTACCTATCGATCGTTTATCGATCCATAATCGATAAATATACGTACTCGATATCCGATCGATAATAGTATACCAAAAGTATCCAATAGTAAGTATTGATAATCGATGAAAGATCGATCGGCAATCGATCAAAATATGGATCGATAAGGGATCGACAACGGATCGATACTCAAGATTTTTTATGGCTCAATCCTCTATCGATCTCCTATCCGGATCGATAAGTAATCCATCGATCACATATCAATCCGTCATCGAGCCGTTCCGATGATCAATCCTATCGAGCGCGGGGGCCTGGAATGTAATCAAAAGTAATTGAAATGATCAAACAGTAATCAAAATGCTCGAACGAATCGAAAAATGGTAGAAAAAAATACCAAAATAGTTGTGTGGTGTGGGTATTCGATTACCGATAAAATCAATAAGTGGTCACTTACCACCTTTGATTATTATCGATCATTATTGATTACTTCGATCATGATCGAACATCGGATTAGGACCGTCTGGTCTATACCCTTGTATATGGTCTAAAAATGGAAAAGCCCAATGAGTCTAGAACAACAAGCATTATAAAAACATATGCAATTTGTTGCAGTTTTGATTCTGGATTTCATGATAAAAAATCCAAGGTAGAGAAAAGAGGAACCCTTACAGGAACATATACCATGGCCAAAGATCATTTCCAGACTCTAACACCCTAACCTAGAAAAATATGATGGTATTCAATAAAATATTCCTACCTTTCTTCCACCGTCCACGTCCAACAGTCAAAGGGTCCCAGTCAAAGACTCGTTTTTTGAAACTGAAACGTGCTTTGCGAATATCGTCCCAAAACAATAATATTGCGGACCGGAATTCTTGTGTCTAGCCTGTACCATTCTGCGCAAAAAGACTGCGAAAGCAAATTTGAGGACCAGAAACACTTTTGAAGATTTTTATTCGTCGGGCATGCCCGATGAATATAATATATTCGTCGATGAAAATTTTTATTCATCGGGCATGCCCGATGAACATATTTTTGTGTTTTACTACCAATAATTTCATATTTTAATGCCCATATTTTTTTGATGAATATATTTTAATGCCCATATTTTTTTGATGAATATTGCTACAGAAACTCAACCATAGGAACTTTGGTTTTTAATGTGGCTAAAATGTGTAGCCGTATCGATTCATTTAATGATCCCCTTTGTAATCTAGCATAAACCATCTCAAGGGGAAAGTATTGTTGCTCGCAAAAACGCCTTTGAAGAAGGAGCGCGTCACAACATGTCAATCCCGAGAGACAATTTCATTTTAGAGAAAATGACAAGATATAGGTAACTCGCAAAAACGTCTGTCACATTGCTGTTTATCTTAAAATGTATATATATAAATGGTAAAATTAGCAATAATATGAAATATAAAAAGATATTATATTGTGAGCAAAAAAAGGTAACTAAGTTCAGCATAGTTCGAGAAGCGCGTCATCGCCCATAATCTTGTATCCAAACCCCCTCGTTTTTTAGACATATGAATCTTTTGGATCATTTGATTTAAAAAAGTACCAAGCCTTCCCAAAGTTATCCAAAAACACAGAAAATATCTTAAGTCTCAGAATACAGCTAGACAGCAGTATCATCATTTTAATTATATTCTATTTGTGTTTTAACGTTAACAATTATTTTTAGTTATTTAATATATCTTTAAAGTATTTCACCCCTTTGTGAAGGGTTTCAGATGAAACAGCAATGAATAAGTCTCAGATAAACAATTTGAGGAAGTCATAAATGATCTAATTGATCATAAATATATCAGAATCAATAATCCAGGATACTGATGCAAAATCAATTGTTATTGATGAGGTATCAATTACTATCGACTACCTTTCGGAATTGGTTCTGACGATTAACAATCGATCATTATTATCAATTAACTTCCAGTGTATCGATGGTAATTGATTTTTCATTAATTGTTATCGATTTGTCATCAATCATCCATTGATTATTGATTTTGGTTTTCAATGTCACATACTGTGACACAAGCACCATGGCAACACAATCCGAATTTAATAAAAATCTGATCAGATGTTACCAAAGATTACATGTTAATTCCCAGAAAATACAGTTTGTCAGTTTCTTGATTGACAAACACAATGATGAACTCTTAATATACGACACATACGTACAGCTACTTAGCTGTGAAACTCACACAAAAATTTTAAAATAAAATCTTCAAAGTCCAAAAGGTTGATTAAAATTTTTACATTGAACTTTTACTAATCCAGAAAAAGTGTAATAATACCATTATATTAAAAAATGTTTTAATCATTGGCACAAGAAATTATGTAAAAATCACATGGACTAGACTCTCACTAAATACAATCGACAGCTTTCTTTCACTTAATAACCAACCAAAAACCAATTGATGGATTGGATATCAATCGACTTTGATACTCCAATTGGATTAATTTTCATGAGGATTAAATTTTGCTTCTTTTGATTGTGGTAAACATGTTTAAAGTGGTCCTTTCAGGGGGGGGGGGGTCAAGCAGTTAATCCAGAACATCATCCGTAGTAACTGATTTTGGATGATATTTAGGACCACCCACCCATTCTGACACTTAATCCACACTGGATTTACGGTTTTTCAGTCACAATCTTTGTATACCACCCCCTAAAACAGTCCACCGGGGCATTTTGGCATGCATTAAGTTATTTTAATTGATGTTGGTCGACTTTCTAAGTAATTTTCAATGCATTTCTTTTAAAGACATGAATAGCTATGAAAATATAAAATCTAAAGAAAAAATATCTAAATCTAGTATGAACAGGTAAGAAAATAAATCAAAACAGCAAAATGATAAAAGGCAGTAAGTAACAAAATATAGCAAGCGTTATTGCATAACTCAAAAAAGATTCAAATATCTCATTTTTTAAATCAACATTCAAAGTCAGTTAGATCTAGTTAGATTTGTGGTTTTAACTAGGCTGCAAACCCAATCTTTAAGTGTTCCCAACGATGTAGAACTTGCTTGGGGTTAGGTGCCCCACTCACCCTATAATTTTTTCAAATTGACATTTTGATAAAAAGGTTATACAAGCTCGCAAGCAGGCTGTTCCACCTGAAATATATTTCGCAAATTGTCTACCATTTTTAATCTGTTTTAATCGGATTTTTGTTTACAAAAAAAGGGGCGAATCACCCGATTTTATAACAGCTTGAAAATTAGTGAAAACGGAATTTGTAAACAAAGCAGGAGAAAGTTAAAGCAAGACTTTGATGCAGCTTGACGTTTTAAAGACAGAAGAAGAGGCGAAAACGAGCATGAATCAGAATAAATGAATTTTACAGAATGACAGAAAATGCAGTTAGTCCACTTTTTTTTCCCAGAATTCTTTCAGAGACCACCCCTTTGGCAGTTAATCCACTCTTGGATTAACTATATTTTTCAAAATTTGAAAATGGACCACCACGGTCAAAACAGGCATAGTGTTTTGGATTAACTGCTTGAACCCCCCCTGGTACTTTGACATTTTTTGAAATTTAAGGTGGCGGCCTACTGCCAAATTTAAAATCATTGAAAAAATAATTGAATTTCGATTTTTGGGTATTTTTAGATCCATTAGTCTTTCTGAACATCCCCTGAAAATTTCAGAGTGATATCTTTATCATTCAGGCTGCGGTGAGCATTTTTTTCCTGCTTGGTGCTTAAAAAATCCCCCTAGCAACAGAAAAAATCTCCTTTTGATGGAAATGATTTATTTAAATCAAGAATAGACTCTACAGAAGCTAGAAAATTGCTGTAATTTGGTTGTATGTGGTTATGTTTGATTTCTGCGTAAAACTCTCAAGTTGCCACCATTTTGTTTTGCGCATTGGGCTGGATGTGTGCTTTTAGTAGCTGACATAATGGTTTGTAGCAGATATAAATCCAAGCACAACATGATGTAACAAAGATGGAAATGTGAATTATAATGAACTGGACATAACTTCTCAAGACATACATTCTCATCTGACACCCACTACTCATAACCACCTTAGGTCTAGTCAGCTCATTGTCAATTCAAGTCTATATGAATGAAAATATGCACCAGAAAGGTTTTTATGGCTACAGAGTCATCCTGGACTATCAATGAACAATTTGTCACAGTTTTGTGGCAGTTTTCACCCAAATTTTATGTTTTCGCAAGATCACAACAAAATTTGCTTTGTTTACTGACTTAAGCGCAACACGTTTTTGTTGATTTTTGTACTGTGGCTGAAGAGGACCTTTTAGTTTGTATTTCGTTTGCGTTGTATCACACCGTTCAGCCTTTTAACACGGTTTGCATGTACCTTGTCAGGAATATCTCAGGATCAGATAAAGACTTTGACTTGAAATTTTCAGGGAAATTGTTGTTTGGCATGCAATGAATTGATTAGATTTTTTAAAAACTGATTTCCTGACTTAAAATCTCAAAAATCAATTTTTTAGGATTCAGACCCTCTGAAAAATATTTTTGAAAACATTTTCAATTCATTCTGCAAACTTTAGAAAAATTAGTCATTTAAAAAAGGAATTGACTTCATAGCTCAACTCAGTGTTTCAGAAAGTCTGACACAGGATATTTGGAATACCACCTTGTAAAAAAAAATTCACGGCTTAGACCTTGGGGCCGTCCCCGTAGTACGTACACACTAAGATGTTGAAAATCAAGTACCCCCTCCCCCTGTACGCAAGCGTACACAAATGGCTATAACCCCTCTAGTATGTACGTAGTTTTTCCCTTGTCCCCTAGTTCTGAACCGCCTCTAAAAGCCTAGGTTGAATGGGGTTAAGAAAACCTAATTATGACGTCATATACAAAAAGAAACGTAGAAATATAAGTAGTTTTTGAAGAAATTGGGACATGCATTAAGTTACCCGAGTACGTAACATTTCCATTTGACCCCTCCCCCCTGTCAAAAGCACAAGCTTTTGAGAAGATCCCCCTCACTCTTAGTGCGTACGTTCTATGCGGACGGCCGCCTTTTCAGATTTCCATTCAGACTTATTTTTGCGCAGATATCATCTGAAAAATCAAAAAAAAATTTCCTGATTATTAACTTATATACTTGATAATCTTTTTTAATTTTTGAGAAGTGAGGTTTGGTTGCCTATCCATTGAACAAAACATTGGTAAAAAAAGATAAAGCAAATTATTTATAGAACAGGCTTGATTCCCCATCACCATCAGTCGATATCCAATCAATCAATCAGTTATTGATTGGTCATCAATGGTTGGGAAAAAGTTATCGATTGTATAGAGTGGGAGAGTCTGGTGTAGAACTGAAAAGTTAAAAAAAAACATACCTGGTCATGCTTGTCAGTTTTGAAGATTGATGTTTTCAGTGTTCTTCTTGACAGTGTTTCATTTTATTCAGTTGTGATCCACCAATATGTCATGAGTTGAGTTGTTAAAAGATTAGTCCATTTTTGCTCAAAGAACCACAAAAATATCCTCCCCAGTTTCTTCGAGAATAACTGCAAAAGCGTTTCATACAGTTAATCAGTGATTTGTGGCAAGGATCATGATGTTAGGTTAAGATTTACTTTGAAATAAATTTTGCAAAGTTTGTACTTCGATACCAACCAGAACAAAATAGTTTCGCGCCACTCTGCTACCATTTTGCAAATTCTATTTTCTTACTTCGTGTAAAGACGGGGGTTACTAGATAGTTTAGTTTTACGCTGGCATTTTATTTTCTGCTAATTTCATGATTTTGTAAACAACTCTCATTCAAACGATGTAATTTTCTAAACTGTGAAAGTTATGGTAGAAATGTTTTTCTAATTTTACAATTGCTTGCTATCATAGCTTACATTTTATGTTACCCCCGTGTTTTTAAATCAAGAGTTTTTAAATTAAGACAGCTCGGAACACAAATCGCTCCTGGAAAAGTGCCCTACTGTAGAGGAACAGCTCATTTTTTTCAATTTTTTTCAATTTGCCAGCAAAAAAATTAGCTGTTCCTACTCCAGTAGGGAAGTTTTCCAGGAGCGTCTTGTTTTAAACTGTCTAAGGAGCAGCTCCGAAAAATCGACCGGAACAGCTCTAAATTTCCAGCTGGCTAATTCAAGGAACAGCTCAATCTTTCGATCTTTGTCCAGAAAAAAAAACTTAACTTCGACCGGAACAGCTCCAGATTTCCAGCTAGTTGGCTACAGGAACAGCTCCCAAGTTCTATATCAGTTGTGAAAATTACATGGAATCAACCCGGAACACATGTGAATTTCCAGCTGGAAAGCTGATATAGAGCTTTCACGATTTTTTCAGGGAACAGCTATGTATTTCCAGGAGCAAATTTTTTGCAAATTTCCCGGAACACCTAGGCCATTTCCAGCTGAGGGGGGTCTCCGGAACAGCTATTCCGTCTTTTGCCCTCGGTGGCTGCTTTCGTGTTGCGCTAGCAATAACTGGAACCATTTGAGCTACAAAAACATTGATTGAACTTGATCGAACTGCGATATAAGTAATCAAACTTAAATCAAACTGAAGATTTTCCGGTAAAGTTCGATTACTGTTCGATCAGGTTCGGTAATCAAACACCTAACCCTTCGATTTTGTTCGATGAAATTTGATGGTTCGATAACGAAAATCAGTTTGATAGAATTCGGTTGACATCGCCTGGGCTGGCATCGGGGAGGAAAAGCTAGAACTTTTTCTCTAACCAAACTCATTGAACACCAATCAAACTTCATCAGATAAAAAACTGTCGTCATCAAACTTATATAATCAAACTAATCAAAAAAATTTCTTACCACGTCAGGCACGGTAATCGGACAGCTATCGTTTGATTTTGTTGGATAGTTCGACAGTTCGATTACAAAAAAATGATTTCTGAATTTCAATTGACATGATTTCTAGGAAATACGTGGAAATACGTGGAAATACTTGCTAAAACTGACTGTTTGTCACAACTGGTTAACATTTATCACATCTGGTGAAACAAAAGGAAAAAAAAATCATACCTGTGTTGTTTGTAGTTTTAGTGAAGAAGAGGGCCATGTGTTGCTGTTTGCTGTTAGTGTTGTTATTTAACTCTTTTTGTACTATTCACTGAGCATTATCAATTTATTGGTGCATTCACTAACTACACAAACATAAAATACTTAGTAGTAAACGAAAAATAAACCTCTACAAAAGGCCAGAAAAATGATAAAAAATTATACAGCAGCAGCAAGTTTCAAGAGCATGTGCAATCAAGCAGCCATTAAAAAGTTCTCAAAATAAATGTTTACAAAGGCTTACACTTACTTAGTTACACTTCTTACACTAACGTATTTTAATTATTAAGAGAAGCGCTGTTTTTATCGTCCACCTTTAGAATATTGGCCGTAGTACACCCGCAGCCAAACACCCACGCCATAATTTGCGCCCCAAAAGTATTGCCTGGATAAACTACGGAATGTGAAACATACGAAAACTGAAAGATGAGAAAAACAAAAAAAACAAAAAAAAACAGCGAAAAAATTTTCACCCGCCTCTCACTCATCGCGAAACTATCACGCCACCTACGTTCCGCTCGGTGGAAATTAAGTATTTTTTTTTCTTCTTTATAATATAGGTTACACGGTACACTAACGAACAAATAAGGCGAAACACTACTGACAAAAAATAATAGCCTTATCCCCCGCTAGGCACCAAGAAGGGATATCGCCAGAGGTACAAGGCTATGTGAAAGAAAAAAAGTTTTTGTTTATAAAATTAATATAAAAAAAAACATTAAGAATAGTAAATAGATCCAAGATCATTTGAATATACTTTTTGTAAATATTTCAATGTTGGAACTAAAAGATATAAAAGAAATGATAAATCACAAATGTAACGTCTCTAATAGTTCTCTATCTCCCCCCAGTCATTACTGAAGGGAATGACGATAATATATACACGTGTGCGCAAGCCTTCAAATGAGAGGCTGGTTGAATGTTTCTGGATGTAGTTCCATAATGTACTAACAAAAGCTTGTGTCTGAAAGTCTTTGACGTACATAAATCAACAGTGTTCAACGAAAACTTGTGTTTGAAAGTTTCTCAAGTAAATCAACAGTGTTCAAACGAAAGTTCATGTTTGAAAGTCAGTAAGGTAGCTTGGAGGTTTACGAATACGACTTGATCTTCGTAAGGCTGGAGCTTGCGCGTTGGTTGTAGGTGTTGGATCCAAAGTTGATGTTGGTCCGTCGGAAGAAGGTGCTGCGGAGGGGTTCTTTGATGGATGTGTCTGCTCAGTCAAACGAGCAGGTGGTGTTGGAAATACACCGGGAGCATAAGTTGTTTCTCTTGGTGTGTTGAGCAGTTGTTGGGCTGTAGGAGAAATTGGTACCGGGATGTCGTTCCCGACGAATTGTGGTGTTTGATGAACAGGTACGTAGCGGCGGAGAAATTTACGATTTCTGGGAGTGACACGTCTCGATCCATCTACACGTACAACGTATTGGTCATGTTGTCTGACTTCGACGACAGATCCGGTTTTGTCCCACTTTTTTGGATGGGGGCCAATTTGGTTCTGCAATCTCACTCGATCACCAACACGGAGTGGGGGCAGGCGTCTTGTGTGCTGCTCCAACCGTTCAGCAATCTTCATGTGACGATGACGGAGTGCGTTCTCGCGGTCTTGGAGGACGTTCTGCCATGTGGAATGTGGTAGGTATTTACCAGGAAGGATTGGAATAAAATCTTTGATGGGACGGCCAAATAAACACATGGCGGGTGAGAGCTTGGTGTCCTGGTTAGGTGTGTTGCGGTATTGTAACATTGCACGTTGGAATGATTCGGTATCGAGCTCCCCATTCGGTCCAGAGTTGTCAGTGAGCATTCGCTTGACGGTCTTGACACCGATTTCGGCGCGGCAGTTGCTGTGTGGGAAGGCAACAGATGAACGGCGATGCTTGACGCCCCAATTCTTCAGAAAAGTTTCAGTTGATGACGCGGTGAATTCTGGACCTCCATCAGATGATAACTCGTCTGGTATTCCGTAGGTAACAAAGGAGCGTCGGAGACAATTTATCAGGCTGGTGGCACCCTCTTTGGACTCTTCAACGATGGGCCAGTTTGAATATCGATCAACACATACGAGGTAATAATGTCCTTTGTGGTGAAAGAAGTCACCACACAGATATTGGAAAGGATACTCTGGGTATGTGAGAGGCGTTGGTGGAGCAGATGGTTGCGATGGGGCGATGCGGTCACAATGGTTGCAGTTGTTACGTTGTTTGACAATGTCTTTTGAAATACCAGGCCAAAAAACAGACGAATCAGCTCTGGCAGTCATGGATGTGACACCGTGGTGTGCCGCATGCAGGGCAATCAGGACGGCTTGTCGAAGCTGCTTGGGAATGATGACTCTGTCCTTGTAGAGAGCGACACCATCAACGGTTGAGAGATGATCTATGAATTGATGGAATGGTTGAACTGAAGCTGGAATTTCGTTTTTGCTAGCTGACATGTTAGAGTCGATGAAGTCAATAAGCTGTTTCATCTCAGGGTCACTGGCTGATAGTAGACGTACTTTGTCCCAAGTGATCGATTGGATTGATTGGAGAGTATGGTTGGATACATTGATGGGTGCAATGTCATCTTGGAGAAACAATGGTTCTGGCGAAGGATCACCCGTCGGATATCTTGACGTTGCATCAGATGCACGGTGTTTCAGTCCAGGGATGTGATACATGGAAAATCGATAGCGTAGGGTGAGTTCTTTCAGGTTCTCAAGCCGGTTGTTGGGTATGTCATCCAAAGAGCGATTGGTGAATAGACCCAAAAGTGGTTTGTGGTCGACAGCAATGATCAGTTCTTTACAACCAAGGACGAAATGTCTTGCCCTATCAAGGGAATACGCAACTGCAAGAGCCTCTCCTTCCACAGGTGCATAGCGTGATTCAGCCGGGCTGGTGAAACGACTGCCGACTAGAACGACTTGCCACCCATCTTTACAGCACTGTGGTTTGATACTTTTGCACGAACAATGTTTCTGATAGAGTAAGAATCCTACACCGGTTTTCGACCAGTCGGTAGCAAGACATGTAGGCAATCCTTTGTCGAAGATCTTAACGCCTTTTTCGATTTCGCTAACGATATGCAGTTTCGACTGTTCAAATGCATGCTGGAGCTCGTCCGTCCAGCAAAACGGAGTCTTTGGTTTTAACAATTCACGGAATGGCAACATTGTCTCTGTCATACTAAAAGCATACGAAACTTGGTTTATGAGCCCGAACCATGAACGAACGTCTGTTATGTTTTTTGGTGTCGGGAAGTCAGTGATAGCCCTTAGCATGGATGGAGCTGGTCGTACAGAATCAAGGGTGATCTCGAACCCCGCAAATTCAACAATGTTCTCTCCAAATTTGAATTTCGATGGGTTTTGGATTATCCCATTCTTTCCACAAATGTCTAACCACTTGCAAGCTTGGTAAAAACTAGCTTCAAGGTCCTCAGACCAAAGTAATGCATCATCAATAACTTTGATCTTATCAGGAAAGTCTGACACAATCTCGTCGAATCTACGCGAATAGCCGTCGCCGGATGCTATGTAGCCTTGAGGGAGGGTTTTGTAGCGGTACCTTCCCCAAGGGGTGATAAACGTTGTGAGATGGCGGTCCTCTTCTCGGAGAGGTACACTGTGGTAACCGTTCCAAGCATCAGATACGGTTTTCCTTTTGTTTGTAGGAACGGAGCGCACTTGATGATACGGTGATTGCGTGTGATGAGTCTCTCTAGAAGCATGTTTATTTAGCGGTTGAAAGTCAACAGTTCGTCTTGGGTTGCCATTCTTTTTAGCGCAGACAACCATACGGTGGCACCATGTAACGGGTTCTCCTATTGGTACTGGTTCAATCACGCCTAAACGAACGTCACGGTCTAGATTAGCTTTGACTGTGTCTTGCCAGTGGATGGGTACGGGTATGGGAGAATGATGTGCAACTGGTTCTGCCTCTGGGTCGATCATGAGTTTCATAGGAGGTGCTTCCATTAGTGGCAGCGGCTGATGTTCGCAGGTATTGAATGTACTATTACCATAGTATTCCAGTAGAAAGTTCTCTAATTTGTGGCGGTTCTCATCTGTGGCTGGAAAGGGAAGTTCTGTTGGCAAGGGTGGTGGGAGGGCTCTTCTTGGGCAGCCACACTCTGAAACAATGTCCTGAGGGATGTTGATATCTGCCAATGATAGGGATTCACCGATAGTAGGGAAGGTTTCGGAGATGATACCCAAGTCTATGCACGCTCCCCGACTCAAGAAGAACTTGTCGGACTCGTTTGTAACGTAAACGAATTGTTTTGTTTCCTTGATGGTACCATCCTCACGTTTTCCTGACATTTTGAGTATAATCGCACCAAGGACTTTGATTGACTGGTTGTTTGCTGAGTTGAGTTTCATGGTTGTTGGAAGAAGGTCCTTCTTGTTGAGTCCAAGACGTTGGATGTGTTTGAAACTGATGAGGCAACTCTGGCATCCCGTATCGGCCATTGCTCGGACTTGAATCGGTTTTGACTCGAAGGCAATTGGTTTGAAGCCAAGCTGGAGGTAGTCTTCTTCGGCAACTTGGATGGACAACGGAATGAAGGGCTGCGATTTTGACGATCGCTTTTTCCAGGTGTTGGTCGACGGATCGTAACAATGGTGAGCAATTGGCGACTCTGTAGAAGCGTTGGAAGAAACAGCACATAGGGTATTGAAAACACTGTTGGATTCTTCTTGGATCGAAGCATTGTCAGATTTCTTTTCCACACGTTTAGGTTTATCCTTGCTTCTGCACATGTGGTCAAAATGGTGAGGTCTGTGGCAATATCTGCAAGTGTGGTTGAACGCAGGACAAGAGTTTCTCCTAGACTGAGACATGGAGTTTGTACCGTGACCAAACGTGCCATTACCAATACGAACATTTAGAGTTTTTATCAACTTTGTCAGTCTTATCAGTTTGTGAGGATTGTTTCAAAGTGTCTCTTTTAGATTTTGAGTAGTTACTTCTGATGGCAGCAGCTTGATTGTTTAATAAACGATTCGCTGATCTCTTGCCTGCCTCTTTGGCTTCAACAAAATGAAAGACTTCCTCTAAGGTCATGTCCTGATTTGTATGACCTAAAAGTTCTAATTGAATGTCAGGATCAACAATCCCACGGCACAAAACATCACGTAAAATTTGTTCGGTATAGTCTACTACAATGTTACACTCATCTCCTGGGCAATCGATAACGTATCTGCATACTGCAGCTTGTCCCCGGAGGCGGGCACCGAAAGCACGAATAGATTCATCTTGGTCCTGATGCATGTTGTTTAGAGCGACTCGGGCAACCATAATATTTTCCTCTCGGACTGCAAGTGATTTGATAGCTGCTAAGATGTCGTCCTCTGTCTTTTCGGTTAGTGGTCCGACAGAGGATCTCGTTAAATCTTTACGTAATTGTTCCTCGCAACACTCAAGCAATTGAATGATAATTTCTCTTCCAGCGACACGTGTGGCTTGTTTATACTCATTCCATCGGGTCAGGAAGTACGTCCAGTCTTCAGATGTGCTGGATGATACGATTTTTGGGCGCTTGACTTTCTCCACCTTGGTTGTGCCTTGACCTGCTTGGGCTGGACCGTTATGTGTCGAATTGGCGTGGGCGGTGATAAGGGCTGCAACAATGACTGCCTCTGTGTCTGGGGTGGCATAGTTGCACCCAGGGACGGGGCAGTTAACAGACGGCATATTTAACCCTATTCATACTAGGCTTTTAGGGGCGGTTCAGAACTAGGGGGGGCTTTTCCTGTACCACCCCTTAACTTTTGATCTAGTGGGTCTTTTTGGATGAAATTTGGCACACAAGATCCTTGTGACGTAAGGTAACTTTTGACAAAAAAATTTTTTGATGACGTCACTAATCATGCCCAAAGTGAGTAAAAACCGAAAATTTCCTTTGTTCTTATAAATAGCTATTGTATTCTAACAAAGGCTTTAGAAAAAAGTTGCCTGAGTTTAAAATGCTTATTCTATCCTAAATATTCAATAAATTACGGTTTAAACGATATATTTGACAATGAAAATAAATTTGTATTGGAAAAGTGTCAATTTTTGTGACACCTTACTGTCAGAAATGTCATCATGCTCAAGGTGTGAAAATATTTAGGTGTCAAATTTTTTTTTATTTTGAAGCTAAATAAAAGTTAGGAATTTACAGAAAATTTCATGGCAAAAGCTCTATTATTTCAGGAGCTATTAGCAATAGTTTGACCTCCGAACAGAAAGAGCCCCCCCCCCTAGTACGAATAGGGTAAAACCAAAAGTTCCAACATAAATAGATCCAAGATCATTTGAATATACTTTTTGTAAATATTTCAATGTTGGAACTAAAAGATATAAAAGAAATGATAAATCACAAATGTAACGTCTCTAATAGTTCTCTAAATAGATGAAAAAGGTGAGCTATGATTGTTTGAAATTAAGATAGTTTAAAATAGTGCCCCACTGAACCTACCGGTTTCATGCATAAAAGTAACAAAAGAACAAAGAATTGCTTGGTTTAGAAGTGAAGACAGGCTTTCATCACCATATAACAAAAGCCGACAAAATGTAGAGGGTTTAAGTGGGAAAAAAATTATGCCTAAGGTATGAAGCTTGTTGAATAAAGATTGTCTTTCATGGGAATATATAGAGCAATGCAAAATAAAGTGTTGTGAATTTTCAACAGAGTTTGCCCGACAACCACAGAAAGGGTCTAAAGTATCACGAAAACCGTGCCTAAACTTGTGCTCATTGAGATGACTGAATCCAACACGAAGCCTATTGAGAAGGACAACACCTGGTTCGGTCTCAAAAATTTATAATTAGCTTTTTTAAAGGTTTTAATGGAAGGTAGATTTCTTATATCATCGTCCAGGATATTCCACTGAGATATGCAGTAGGGAAAGAAAGTGTTTCGGAAACGTTCAGTCCGTATATTAAGAGGATAAATAGGATTTCTTGTTCTCAGAGCTATGGGTGCTATAAGCCTTGCCGGCAGGTAGTTATGTAAATAAGACGGAGTCAAGTTGTTTATAATTTTATAGAAGAATGTCATTCTTCTTGCAAAACGCCTGTCAGCAAGCATAGAGGTATAAAGAAAGACAGGAGATGAATTTGTCGGTAATTGGTCGTTAAAGTCTTTTGATTTCTTTTATGTAATAAATCAAAAGAAATTCTAGGCTCGCCCGACGAAATACGACTTTTTAGTAGAACTCAAGTCTGTTCTGAACATTCTTACTATCAGCATCGAAGATTTCTAGCCTTCTAATATACGAGAATAAAATAAAATTTAGCTCCACGAAATAAGTTTGCGTTTAATTTTGGCATCCATTAAATTGTGTTTTGAAAAGATATTTTCTCTAGCCAGAAAATAAAAAGTTCTTTATAAGCACACACAATTTCAGACCCAATTTGTAGACAAAAAGTCGCTGGAGAATTTTGGAGGAAAGTATTAAGCAATAGGGTTCACCTTGAAGAAAATGTTGATCAAAAAATCTTGTCATTTGATGAAGGATTGCAAAGTTTACAGGCCCTTTTTTAGTCCAAATATTTTCTTACACCAATGTCAGAAACAATGAATCTCGTCTCATCTTATTTCCAACACTTAAGTTAGCCAATAAGATTTCACCTATCAACAAAAGAGCTTATTAAAAATGCACGATATATGAGATTATGAGCATGCATACCTCGTAATTTTTTTAATCGTAGGGCGAGCATGGATACAATAGCATACTTCTCCTGTTTCTTTATACCTCCATGCAGCAAGGCTTTCAAGACCAAGCTCAGAGTATATTTTATCCTGAGACGTTCCACGAAAACAGCCTGTGATGGCTAAACAGGCATTGTATTGAATGGTTTCCAGGAGCATTAGCAGGGTTGAATCTACAACTGAAATAGACTTTTACAGCTTGTTTTGTTGGGTCAGGGTTAAATGACATCTTCCATTGACGAGCCCACTCACTTATCCTGGAAAGATATCTATTCAGTGCCTCAAGACTCAAAAGTTGATCCAAGACTAGAGAAAATGATGAAGTATCATCAGCAAAGATTTTAGGCTTGGACTCAAGATTAACTGGGAGATCATTGGTGTAAATAAAAAAAAAAACAAAGGACCTAGAATTGAGCCTTGAGGAACCCCAGCATTAACCCGCTTCCACTCCTATGTTTTCCCATTTAACACAGCTCTTTGATACCTATCAGTAAGAAATGTTTGCATTAAGGAAAGCAAAGGTCCTGTCACCCCATATTTCATATCTTGTGTCTAACAGAGGGTCCACGTCAAACCCTGTATAAATGTCATGCGTTATGGATAACAACTGAGAAATGCATGAGTCCCCTTCCCGAAAGCCAGACTGACATGGAGAAAAAAGAGTTTTTGTTTGTTTCAAAATACACTTTTCAAATATTTTTGCAAACACCGGAAGAAGTGAGACTGGTCTATAGTTCTTAGGAGTGCTCCTGTCACCTTCTTTTAAACATGAACGACATTGCCTTTCTTCCACTGTGATGGGAAGATACCAGAGGTTACGGAATGTTGAAAAATCTTAAGTAAAGGTTTAACTAAGGAAACCCCACAGATCCTAACCCAGGGTGGCCACGCATGAAGCTGGAAAAATGGCCTTTTTCAGAAAATTAGCTAGAAAAACTGGAAATAGGTACATTTTCCAAACAGAAAGCTGAAAAAACTGGAAAAGTTTTTTTGATAGTTTAGGTTTTTGATAGTTTTTCTTGACTAACCCAATTTTCCAATTTTGAATCGAACCTTTTCATTCAGAAGACTTTATAACTTTGTCTGCCTTTCCCTTTTCAATGGATTCTCTCAAATGAGCAAAAAAACAACTTTGAGAAATTTCTCTGTCACTTAGTTATACTATACAAATGAATGACAAGTGTCAACAAAGCAAGGTTCAACATTTTCGAAAAGAAACATGTTAAGGCAAAACAAGTTGCCGTCCTTTCACTAATACCACCTTCCCGACCACCTTACCCTACCTTGTCTTAGAAAGAACGTTTTTGTTTCACTTAGAACGAACCAAACAACTTTGGATGGAAGTCATCTGGGACAACTATGATCGATTCACCCAGCCCGCAACTCAACATGGATGGACTAAAAATTGGGACATCTTATGGACGGATGAGATAGTATGAACGAGTATGTGGTTTCCAACGAAGATGACAAGTCACCATGACTTTGAAGATGATATTGAAGGTGATATTTTGGAAGATTCAGATGAAGAATGTTGTGACGATGAGGAAATTGGTGAATAAACACAATTGAACATTGACTGTCTCAATCGAGTTTTCTGGTCTGTAAAATGCCTGGGTCTGTCAGAATTAGCTCCGTAACAGAATGTTTGTAAAATATCAAGTAAATGATATCTTAAACGATATTCTTTGAATTCGTAGGAATTTAAAAGTTGCCCGGACGGATAACCTAATTTGATAAAATTTGCCTCTATACAAGAAAATGAAGGACTTCGTCTCCAACTTAGATGTTTAAATCTGATGTATATAGCCTATGGCTCCTAAGAAACCTCAAATATTAGCTTGATATAAGGTTTTGAGGTCTGTAAAAAACCTTCTTGTGATTTTTTCGAAAAAAAATTTAAAAAAATCAAAAAAATACGAAATTCTGGTCTGTAAAATGTACTGTAAACATTTTTTTTTGAAAATTTAAATGTGGAACATTTAGGTTTATTGCCGACCCAAAAAAATACCAGCGTTTTGATTGGTCGAGAGCATCGAGATATTTGCGATATTTCATATTTCTCTAGCATGGAAATATGACGGCGTTGACTTTTGCAAAATCTAAAAATTATAATACTACAACCATAACGTATATCTACCATTCAGTGTAAAAGAACATTCGACACTTGGGCTGACCAGCGACAACAACCAAAGGATATCGAGAATCTTGACCCAACTGAACTTGATCAAATGTTGCAACGCTTTGCTGAAGTAAAAAAACAAAAATGGTAATGAACCTGGTTCATTAGCAAACCTTTAATCTAGCATTGACCGTTATTTGAAAGAAAAACATTACAACTACTCTATTATTAAAGACAGAGGGATTCCAAGTTCCCGAGCTGTTTTAGAAGGAAAAGCTAGGTTCTTACGAGACCAAGGAATGGTAAAAAGACCAAACAAGGCGATCAGAGGAGGAGACACTGTGGGAGTGTGGTCAATTTGGTATTGAAAATGCATTTTCCCTTATCAACACTATCTGGTGGCAATTTACAATGCATTTCGGTTTGAGAGGTCGTCAGGAACATCACATAATGAAGGTTGAAGATTTTACATGGAAAGTTGATGAAGAAGAAAACGAATTTCTCACCTTTGCTGAAAGTTTTTCCAAAACCAGACAAAATGGTCTTCGAGAGATTCACAGATCAGCGCAACCCAAGATGTTTGCTAATGGTTCTTCTCGTTGCTCAGTGATGATAGTTTCTTGTTGCATGAATTGGTCGATCACCACACCATGGACAAGCACTTACGTCCAAATCGTTTTGAATGCGAGCCAAATACTGTAAATGCAGAAAAACAATGGAGACACTGGTACAGAACATATTAAAACTTCATAAACTCTATAACTTTCCCAGAAGGGACAACAGATCAAGCACGTCAAGAACAAAAACTCAGTACCCTCATCAATTACGTTTCTCCATCAGTATATGAATTTATTGCCGAAGCAGAAGGCTACACCAGAGCGATAGAAATTCTTCGTCAACTTTACGTTAAGCCGGTCAAGCCCATCGTCAAAATGATACAGAAACAGTCGACCAGTACCTTCAAGAACTTGAGAGACTTAGTAAGAACTGTAACTTTGCTGCTGTAACAAAAGAGATTTACCGTCAAGAATACGTCAGAGACGCCTTCATAAATGGTTTACGTTCTCCTGTTATTCGTCAACGTTTACTCGAAAGTCCTACACTAACCCTTCAACAAGCCTTCCAACAAGCACGTACATTAGAGCTCGCACAAAAACATTCTGACAATTTTCAATCTTCGCCAAGCATGGTTGCTGGTGTCGCTGGCAGCTCAATCGATATTCCACCAGATGCTACCGTTGCTGGAGTTGGAAAAGGAAGCACTTCAGGAACTGAGAAACAAAAGTGCTATTTCTGTGGTAATGACCGTCATCTTTGCAGCAAATGCCCTGCAAAAGAAAGTACGTGCAATAAGTGTTCAAAAATTGGACAATGGGAGAGAGTCTGTCGTTCAACCAAGACAAGTGCTAATCTAGGAGCTGCATCCTTACCACCTGCCTCAAACCCATCACTTTGCGCCACTCAACAAAACAAAGCCACAAATAGTAATGACTCAACCATGACTATAACTTATGTGAATAATCGATCTTTGAATACGCTCGTTGATTCAGGAAGGGATTTAACCTTCATCAGTGAAAAAGTAGCAAAGAAATTGAAACTCTTTTTACTACCGCCACCTGCAAAAACCGTTACCATGCCCAGTCGTCGGAGAAGTAATTATTGACGTTTCTGTGAACGGGACACTTTACACCGGACAAGTTGTTTTATTACTGAAAAACTTGTTTGTTGAAATGATTATCGGTAATGACTTTATGAAAAGCACAAATCAGTCACTCTTCATTTCGGAGGTTCTGAACCAGCTCTTCAGTTTCCTTCCAAAGACACAGTCAGTTGTAATCTCACAGCTATGAACATTGAACCCCCAAAAATTCGCAATCGGTGCTACCCTCACACAAAATGGGAGACCAGTAACTTTCTTTTCTAGAACTCTCAAAGATCATGAAATCAAATTACATCCAGTCGAAAAGTAAGCCTTTGCTATTGTGGAATCCCTACATAAATGGAGACATTTCTTGCTTGGTGTTCACATTAAACCCATGACTGACCAAAGATCAGTAGCTTTTATGTTTGACTATGCTGGCAAAGGAAAGATTAAAAACGAAAAGATTGCCAGATGGAGAATGGAACTTCCGGATCATAAATTTGACATTTTGTACCGTCCAGGGAGATACAATGCCCCTGCAGATGCATTTTCTAGAATCAATTATTTGCGATTATTTACACTCAAAATCAACTCGCTGAAATCCACTCCGCCTTATGTCATCCGGGAATAACTCGACTGTTACACTTTGTTAAATCACGCAATCTACCTTACTCGGTTAATGACATCAAGAAAGTTACCGAAAATTGTAAAGTCTGCATGGAATTGAAACCGAGATCCCAAAAGTCGTCAGGGACTCTAACCAAAGCAACTCAACCGTTTCAGCAATTGAACATTGACTTCAAAGTTCCCCTACCAACATCCACGTAGGGAAATAAATACATGCTAACTCTCGTCGACGAGTATTCCAGATTCCCATTCGCTTTCCCATGCCGAAATATGGAAAGCAAAACCGTGATCAAATGTTTTAACCAATTATTCGCCATATTTGGTATGCCTGGTTTCATACATAATGATAGAGCTCCCGTTTTTCTATCAGAAGAAGTCAAGCAGTACTTGTATTCAAAAGGTATCGCAACCTGCAAAACAAGCAGATATAATCCCCATGGAAATGGTCAATAGCGAGCTTAAGCAAAGAGTACGGGAGTGCTCTGGAACGGCGTTGTTATGGTAACAACGCTTCCGCTCGCTCTCTCATGCGGGGATTCCCTGGATATTTTGCCGTCAACGATGATTCGAGAACTTCAAAACAGCAAAATCACGTACTAGAGAAGACATCAAATTCTTGTTGAAAATTTGTTAAAAAATCTGTTGAAAATCTCTAAAAATCCTGCAAAATGTCAGTTAAAAGGTAAGTTTTATGAAGCTTTACTACATAATCCTCTCTTTTACACATTGCTTTGTGTTTATTTTGCTTTTATTTCGAAAGTGGGCTATTTTTTACACAGATTGAGGGATACACATGTTTGTTTTGAACTTTTCTTCTTAAAACTCAAAAAATCTTTACAATTTGGTGCAAATAAAGACTATAATACATCTATAATCGACTTTTGATCAGTCTGCCTTTGATCTGGGGAGGGTTTTTATAAGATTCAGTAGGTTTTGAATTGTTTACACACAGTTTCTTGATTTTCCAAATGAAAAATAATTTTTTCTCTTTTTCTCTTACAGTTCACCACTGATTTGGACTAACGAGAAGGAAATCATGTTATTGAGAGAAGTTCTTGTATCGCAACCCCATCAATTCAAAGAAAAGACCCCTAAACGAGGGGAAAAGTGGCAGCAAATTGCAGACAACTTAAACAAATCAGACCAATTTAATAACAAAGCATCAACCAGAGCAGTTCGTGAGAAGACCAATGCACTCATTCACGCTTTCCGTCAAACTCAACGTGCTGAACTTGCTGCCACAGGTATCAGCCCTGACCCTACAGAAAAAGAAGTCCTATGCGAAGAGATTTGTCTTCAAATTGATGAATTTACTCGAATTCTTGCTGAAAGCGGAAAAAGCTGCAAAAGATGTCGAGAAAGACAAGTTACTTGGAGAAGACATTCGTCAGAAGGCTATGGAATCTCAGAGCCAGACCCTCAAACGAAAAAGTGAGTCATCAGACGAGGAGGTCAAAAAGAGAAGATCATCAGGGAGTGATGCTGTCTGTTTCTTAAGAGAGAAATCTGAAGCTGATGTAAAAATGCGAGAAAAAGAACTTGAGGTACAAACCCAAAGGCTTAAATTAGAAGCTACTATAATTCAAAACGATCAAAATAATTTTATTAACATTATCAGATGCAACAGAATCAACAGATGACACTCAGCATCATCGAAAGACTTACAAATTCAGATAAAGGTGAGAATGGCCAATGAACTTGACTTAACTGGACTCGAAAATGTTGATTTTGTTTACAATTGTTGACATTTTTGTTGGGAAAAACTCACGAAATATAAGACTAAAAATGAAAATAAGACTTCTGATTATTTTGATTTTGTTTACAATCTTTGACATTTTTGTTGGAAATTGAAATATGAAAGACTATACTTGGACATTTTACATGAAACTGTGAGTTGTTTTATTTTTGTTTATGAAAAAAGAAAATTTTGTATATACTACCAGCTCCGAAATCTATTTTTTAGATTTTTTTACAAACCTTTGAAAGGCTATTTTGTTATTTATTTACACTTTGAAATTAATTTATGTTTTACCTGAAGTCATGATTCAGATATCAAGACTTATTTTATATATTTTTTACAGACATCAAAAGTACAGTTTACTATTTACATGTTGAAACTTTTCATGTTTACACTTAAAATATAAACTTTTGTTACTTTACCAAAGTCATGATTTAAAAGATCAAATCTTCCAGTTTACTCAAAATTTTATTTGATTTTGTCTCTGATAATTTAAGCAAAATAGCTTTCGACTGTGGGTGGTAAAACATCAAAATATTTTGAGGTATTGTTTGGATAAAAGCAACTTCTTGCATTGTGTAGCAAAGCACAAACAATGTACATTTTTCCAATTGGACTCAGCACTGCATGAAAAGTTGTCTTCTCTAACGCAAGATATATGACGAAAAGTTAACTTTTCTCTCAATTTTCTTGTTTTGAAATCATTGAATTTTCTTCTGTGCGAAAACAAGTAACAGTGAATCTTCACTATTTCTCGAAAAGCTTAAATTTTCTAAATATCGACATAATTAACTTTTCGATGTACAAAATGATTACATTTTTAGCCACGAAAAGTACTACTTTTCTCTGAAGTGAAAATATAACACTTTCTCCACGCAGTGAAGATTCACTTTTACTTGTTTTCTTGTCCATGGAAATTTTAAATTCAAAATTGAGAAAAGAAGAACCTTTTTTGTAAAAATAATAACGAAATTCTTTTAATGAAAGGAAAGATTAACAATTTATTATTTACGCATTTTCGAAAAGATGCAGATGTCTAGACCAGAAATAACCAACGTTTCGTTATTGGGAATATATATTCTAGCTTAAAAAAATACTTGATCCGCTTCATTTCATAACATTGAAAAGGTAAAAAACTTCTAATATGGAAACATTAAATTTCTGGTTACTGTAGCGACAATTAGACGCGAGATTAAATTCGATAAGATATTGAATTATTAAATATTTTTGGATGATTTTCTTCTTTAAAATTAAAGTCAATATTAAAAAAATCATATTGATATCTATATACTCATAATTCTTGTGCTAAAAATCTAAAGTATGCCTTATTTACATAAAATGACATAAATTAATAATAAGATAATGTAAGTTAATAAATCATGATATATAATTTTTAAAACAATGACAATAATTGATATGGTATAGAAGGAGCTTATAGGGTTGGGGGGATATTTCTGACAAAATTTGACATTGTAAAGCATTTTTCGAATTTAAGAAATAAGATTTAGGTTACGGTTCAAGAAACTGTATTGGTATAAAAATGATGAACTAATTAATAAAAGAAGTACAACAATTACTCCTTCAGTTGTATATCGTTCCTCTTTTCCCGAGGGTTCTCCGATTCTTCGTTCATTGAAGCATTGAAGGTGTTTCTTTTGTTGTGTTGTCGACTTTCATCTTTACTTCTTTTTCTTAATACCATTTATTTCTTGGTCCTTTGATGAGACGATGTTCATTTTGTGATAAGTTTTCTCCACACGTCTTTGACATATTGCACAGAATTGATGTTTCGGCTCCCACCGCCGAGCTCGCGATACGTTTTTCGACTTTCTGTAGAGAGAAAATGATAAAAATTATACTCTAATTTTTAAACAGGATTATCAAACAGATTAATTGTCCATTTATTTTTATTGAAAATTGAATTGAACTTTAAATTGAAAATAACTAGTAAAAATCCACGAGTGAGTACTTACATGATCATTGCATGGCCTCTTTAGAATTATTGACCCATATTCATCGCCAAGTCTTTACTTGTTTCACTGTAAAGTTCGTGTGAAAGCATATTACAAGATTTTGTGACAAATCAAATTTCTTTCCCTCTTTTAATTTCTGCCAATTAAAATCTCTTTATCAACATTTTTCTATAAGAGACTTAATTGGACTGCAATTGAAAATATCGTAATTTCTCCACAATTATAAATGTGTTAACACAGGGTCCCAAAGGGAATGGTGTTGTTCAGTTCAAACAGTTAATTGCAATTTTTTGATGAAACCGCCGAACAAATTTTTCAGCCTTTGAAATATCACCAAAAAAGAGAAACTACGAATCGTTCTTTTCTTCCATCAAGTTAAAGCATTCGAGTTTAATTTTAACAAGTTTAATTAATTGAACTGTTTTTAGGAGCTCTTCGTACACACCACTGCCCCAATTTTACGAGAATTAGTTAACGCAAAAGCTTAATACTACACGTTTTTTTATAAAAACAAACTATATAAGAACATAAGGCTTAAAAGGCCAAAATGTTAAGAACAAGTTAAGAATATTTCAAGGCTTTGAGAACTCAAAAACACCCGATTTCTTACGAAAATGGCCATAAATACTCATAAAATGGGGGGGATAAGAACATGTTAAGCACACTTTTCAGGCTTATTTCCGAAGGCAAAAATTTTGGATGTTCTTATAAAAAAACGTGTATTCATGAAATATCAAAATCAAATTGTTTTCTTTTTATATACATTCCTGATTCGTTCTGTATGTAAAACTCGTCAAACTCACTGACAATAAAAATTAATTTTGGCTGATTTGCAAATTATCTAATACATCCAAAAATTTTATGCCATCTATAATGTAAAATACAGGCTTAAATGCAACCTACTAGCCGTAAGCAAAGCGTCACAAACGCTGCGAGGCCCAAAACAGTGAATCGCTATACATTCAAAAAACTCAAACGAAACAAAGGTAGCTGTCGAAGGATTATACTATTTTCATTTTATGAAAGAATGCCTCAAATAAATTGTTCTTCTTTCCTTCTACAAAACACCCTTGCATTTGATTCAAATATATAAGGAGTAAAAATTGCCTCGCATTACATTTGTCGGATATCCCATTTGTCAACTATAATGAAGTAAATCGAGATTAAGACTTAAATAAAAGATCTTTGAAAGATTTTGAAAAGTTTTGCAAGTTTTACAAAAACACAAAATTTTAAAAATAATCTCAAAATGGAATGAAATGAAAGCTTTAAGTCATGTATAATGAATTTGAAGAAGATTAATTTGAGCATATCCAGTTTCCAGCCCTTAAAACAAAAATCGTTTCTAAACATCTCCAATTAGTCTAGTTCTAGAAAATCTGGTGAAGATGCTAAAGCACAATGCTTCAAAGCCAAGAAGGGGAGGATTTGTAAAGCTTTTTTAGTAGATTGACAAAATGTATAGAAAATATTTTAAACTTTTAAACTAGCACGAGTAAACGTATCGATGAATAGATTTTACCGGTATTTTTGTAAAGATTAAATATTTCCAAGAATAAATTCAGGCGAATTTTCAGCTATAGCCTCACCTAAAACTTTTGTGTTAATAATGAATTAATGAATTAATAATTTTATGTTAATTCGTATAATATCAAAAAAACAATTTTGCATACAATGCATTAAAATCAATAAGTAATTGAAGAGGGAATCTTCATACACAACTATTTACTCAACTCCATTGAGACACCCCTGTGTCAAGACCCGCCGCTGGATAAACAATTCTTTCAAAATCCCAATGGGGATAGAATTTATATACTTTTTGAGTTCAAAAATATAGTGGGATGGTTTTGAACGCAATTTCTTAAATATAATTTTTATATGGGGATGAATTCAAAGTCAATTTCCCAGTGGGGCTGAAATGATAGGGTATTTTTCATCAGGATGAAGTTTTTCCACAGGGGCTGTGAGACAGGGATGTATTGAGTTTCTTTAAAAGTAGTGATACAAATTTTACAAAATTGGCCTGCAAGTAATGCAAATAATGCTGAGGTTGCGTGAAGTGTGGTTTGCACTTTCAACAGTTGTTGATCTGACTTAATCGTCAAAATTAAAGATTTAAAAGAAAAATCTAGAATTTGAAAAATCTGTAAATCATAGAGTACAAAGAGAGCTAATTACACCCCTGTCACAGTGTTACAGCCCCGGTGGAGCTTCTCCCACTATGGGGATGAAAGTTTATACAGTGCAATTTCTAAGGTGCGAAAAAGAAAAGCGGCACCTAGTTTGGTCAACAGAGGACACCTCTTCTTTTTCCTGTCATCACGCTAACAGGTACAGGGGTCATTGGACAATATAAAATTTTTTAATTAAAAAATAATCTTGTCAATCAAGAGATCAATCCTAAAAACACATTCTCATCTTGCTCCCATAAAATTGAAATATTTATTTTACTTTTGCCAAATCAGCTGCAAGAAAATCTGCTCCTTACTTTTATCCCGACGTAGAGATTATAATGTTCTTAAAAAACGAAATTATTACCTTTTTTTATTGTATTTGATGATTGTATTTTCGATAAATTTGGCATGAAAATTTGATATTTTCATGAAAAATATTTTCGTTTAAATTTCAAGACGAAAACTTTATATTTTCTTGAAATACAAACGAAGAAAAGATAGTCAATCTGGAAACATGAAAGATTTCCTTTTTAATGAAAAACGACAAAAGAAATTATCCACATTTTCGAAGCAAGAAATATTTAAAGATTATCTTTTTTCAAGAACTTAAAGAAACAGAATCTTTTCTTAAAACTGTAAGGAAAAATCGATATTTCCGCAATCGTACGTTCGAAAACATTAAGTTTTCAAGGACAAGAAACTGGAAAGACATATATTTCATGCAGTGCAGGCCAACCTTGAGGTTTTTCTTGAAATCCATAAATTTGAAATAATTGATAATGTCATTAAACACCCATTCAACTGAAATCCTGCAAGTGCTCATTGATGTGTTGAAAGCTTTCTGGTTATTATTTAATAGAGCTCCTTGGAAAGGTGAAATTAAGTGGGCCCTAATAGGATAAGCAGGATCACCATAGATACAAAGGGGGTTGCCTGCAGCATCATTTGAAAAATTCTGTAGATCTTGTAAAAGTCCAGAGGCGTTTAATAGGGCACAGTCATGTCTTCTTCCTTCCATGGGACCATAAAGGTTAGCTATCAGTCCATTAGGAGCCACTACACTTTGAAATTTGAGAGCATGAACTCTTTTATGTCCATTGTAAACGATTCTTTGATGCTCTCCTGGTCTACAGATGGGACGAACTGTTCCATCCACAAAGCCCCAGCAATTTTCAAGGGCTGCTCCTTTTGCATGGATAGCATCTGCATACTCTTGAAGCTTGACTGGACTTAGCCAGGGTTGATTTATTGGGTTAAGGTCGGTTAGTTTGTTATCAAACTGGCTGTAAACATGCTCAACAATGTAATTTGTTATCATGCAAATTTCAGGTACAGGTCTACCAAAACGTGGGATCATATCACCATATCTGCATGGGTAGGTAAATCTTCTCAGGAACATGCAAAATGCTTCTAATCCTGGACAAATCGTTCTGTTTTTACATCTAACAGTGTCTGGAATGTTCAATACATTTCTCTATAAGATAACATCATTTCTGTACATTCTGAATTCAGCCCAGCATTCTGCTTCAGACACAACCAACAAATCGAAAGGGTTGTAAATCCAAAATGGAAAGTCAGGATTTTTGCTTGTATAAAGGTCAAATAGAATTCTTCGTCAGAAATAAGATTCTGACTGTAAGCTAAGAGCAACAACTCTCTTGTTTCGCGAAAAGACGCCATATTTGTTATGATTTTTGGCGCGCGTTACAGATTAATTTGCTTAATGAATTTTGCTCTAAATGCGTCGACGTCGACGTCAACATCAAATTTACCCGTCCTAGAACGCTCCGTCCTCTTTGCTTAAGCTCGCTAATGCGAGCGCTACAACGGGATAATTTGGCGATCAATCAACCTAGCCTTAAAATCATCGAACCTACCCATGTCATCTTGGGAGCAAGTATTACCAAATGCACTTCACAGTATCCGCTCTCTGTTATGCACATCCACCAATTCCACACCACATAAAAGATTGTTTAACTTAAACCGAAAATCCACGACAGGAAATTCCTTTTCTTCATGGTTATCTACACCAGGTCCTGTGTATGTCAAGAAACATGTTCGACAATCAAAATATGACTCGTTAGTTGAAGAAGCTGAGCTAATCGAAGCAAATCCAGAATATGCCTATGTGAGATTAAAGAGTGGCAACGAGACCACCGTTTCTATTAGAGACTTGGCACCCTTTCCCATAGAGGAAAGAAACTCATTCAATGATAACACTGAGTATGTTGAGGAGCCGGAACAACTACAACCGGCTAGTGAAACAGTTATTGAACCTAGGCGTTCAACTGGTGAACGGAAGGCTCCAGAGCGATTTGATGATACAGATTTGTCATCACTTTAAACTGTTTTAAACTTGTTTCATTTCGTTATATACATAGGCTTCATATCTTTACGGTTTTATATCTTAGGACTCTTTTGTATCTTAGGGGGGAAGATTGTTATATTTTATCTTCTCGTTTTAGATGTACAGTATGTGGCCCCCAAAACGTCGATCAAATTTGAAATCTCTCTCAAATCTAGAGGAAAAGAGGTTTTACAACAATTTTTGCTGCATGAAAAGCTTTAACGTCTCTACTTTATTTCCTGGAAGTTCTTTTTCAAAATTTTCAATTTAAACAATATTTTTCAATCGCTTAAAGATAGGTAGCTTCAAACGGAGGTTTGAAATTTTAGCGATTTCTCGGGATATCTTTAAGATTTGAATACAAAATTTTGACCATAGTTTTAAAATTTTAACAGTTGGTTGTCAAAATGCAGTTTTGGGGCCCCCAAAACGGAGGTGTAGTTAAAATCAAATTATTAAGCTCAGTGGTAATAGGGGGAAAACTATGAACATATTTGTGCTTTCCCTTAAATTTACGACCCGATGGATGTAAAATTTATGATTTTTATGAAATATTTCAAGATTTTCGATATTGCAAAGTCCAAAATGACAATTTTGATTTAACAACCTCTTAATCAAGTTTTTGAAAACAAATCTCTTTTGAAAATAGTTCCATCCATGTATGGAATAAGCTGTGAAAATTTTAGAAAAAAAGCTTAACTGAAACTGAAAATATTAAGCTTTAAAGATATTTTCTCCTATATTTTGCAAAAAAATGACAGAATTTGCCGTTTTTGCTGATTCAGCGAAAATTTTTATATATAATGTTAATTTTTTGTTATAAACTATTAACTCAAGGTGATAGGAATAGAATTCCAAGATTTTTTGCTTTTTCTCATATTTAGAATTTTCGGCTTTGTCAATGCTGATTCTAGGGCTCCAAAATACTGGTTGACCATGAGAGCGCTTTTCCGGCCAATCCAGCAAACCAACTTCTTTAAAATTAAAAATCGGGATTCTGTTCTCATAAATCCAAAATCAGCTTCTCATTACCCATGACCCTTTGCGCGGTATGAACAAATCGCAAGTGCGCGAACGAAAAGATCAAACTGGGCATGCCTCTAACTGGACTACAAACCTGGACTGGCTAGAGTGTGTACAAAGCAGCAAAAGTTACAGCATAATAAATTGGTTGGCTACACAGTATAATATAGTTATGAGTTTGAAAATGTTTGCTAAAACTGGGGGACAATGGCCGAAAATACACAAAAATTTCAATTGACATAGATAGTCTAGGATAGACATCGTCTGGAAAGTAGTGCTAATTTTTTGAAGAACGGTACCAGTTTAAATTAAGTTTACTCTTGCAGTTTTTTACATCTGTATATATATTCTAAAATGTCAACACTTGAAAACTTGGTGGAAGTAGAGTATATCAAGAACTTAGTTACAAGGACATTCGCATCAATTTATTGCTTCACATCTATCTGCCCTTTATCCTGATGTAAGGGGATTGAGTGCCCGGAGTGTTAGAAGATTTTGTTCCGCTCATGGTATCCCAAAGCTGAAAAAGAATGAAGTTGATGAGCTGGTGACAACTTTGTTGTAAATTATGGGCATGGCTACGGGAGGGCAATGATGCAAGGCAGTATTCGAGCTGCCTTTGGTGTTGTTTCCCAAAGAAGAGTGTCAGAGTCACTAAGAAGAGTAGCCCCTGATGCATATGATGCTAGAACAAGAGATATCCTGGTTCGCACTAACCCAATCTTTGGGTATAAAGCACATATGGATCAAAATGAGAAGATTGGTCAAAACTTTGGCTGCACCCATGTGGCTTTGATAGATGGCTGTTCCCGTATGATTTGTGGTTATGCCTCAATGGAGGTGAAAAATCCCATTTTGATATACGAGTTTGTTTACTATAAAGCTGTTGTTGAGTTTGGACTTTGGAATCAATTGAGGTTAGATCATGGGCGTGAATTCTGTCTTTGCATTTTTGTTAAAGACTTAATCAAAGACTATCGACTTTTAAAAGAAAAATCTCCATGGAAACAAACTCGTTCAACTGATAACAATGTCATTGAACGTTTTTGGCCTGAGTTAAATTCCCGTGTTAATTATCCTATTAAAAGAGCTATGATTCAAATAACTGAAGAAAATGATTATGATATGGCTGATCCTATAATGAAATATTGCTTTTCGTGGATTTCCATTTATGTTGCTTCAGATGCAGCCCAACACTTGATACAATCGTGGAATTTCCATAGAGTGCCTGGCTCAAGTGGTTGTGTTCCAATTGAAAATATGAATGAGACCAAAAGAACAGTCCTTCTAAATGAAATGCAAATCCCCACAACACCAGAAGCTGTGAAAATGTATGAGGAGAATGGTGGTCGACTTACAAGGAATGCAGAATTTGGCTATGACTCACTAGGTGCCATAGAACATGCATATACGTCAAGGGAAACACTTTTCTCAGAAAATCAACCTACAGGAAAAGAATTATTTAGTGCTCTCGTACATGGTAATCATGTACCATTACAAAGAGCTCTCAATTGTTTTTATGACCTTACAGTACGCTTTGCTGAATAGGTTCAGTTTTGTTAATATAAAGTCAAAATTTAACCATGTCAGTGGGTAAAAGGGGAAAAGGGGAAAACTGTGATAAATGGGAACCAATACGTTTGGCTTGTATATTTTATGCTTTTGTTAATTTTAAATAAGGGATATATGGAAAGTTTATCATTCAAAGTATTGATATTACCTTATTGATACTAATTTTCACACATACTAATTTTCGCGCAGAGGCCCCAAAAATGTGCAAAGTTTAATACCATATTTTTTTGTTTTTGGAAAGAAAGTATGACATTTCGTCGCATCAAAATAAAAAAGCCTTAACTCCATTTTTTGGAAAATTGAGTTATGACCATACCGATGCTCTACACCCCATTTTTTATCGAATTTTTGGCTTAAATCCATCAAAAACCAACCTAAAGTGGCCTAATTTCAAGTTTTTTGAAAAATAAGAATTTTACTTTTCATTTTATTTTCAGGGTAAAAAAGCCTTAAGTCACATCAGTTTAGAGCAAAAAAGCCTTAAGTCCAATGTGGAAACAATTTTGGACTTAAGGCTTTTTTAACACAAAAATATTTCAAATATTTATGTAATATTCTATGTTTTTTCAGGATTTAAGGAAAAAAATAGGTTTGTACAAAGCTGCCCAGGCTTGTCCATTCCTGCCTTTTTTGACACTGCAATGGCTTCAATAGGACATAAACAAAACGAAAGACAAGAGAGAGTGGAATAGTAGTTTTCCTGCTCAGATCTTCAAAGAGTTAAGCAAAGTATTATAGTTGGTTCTGGTTGTTTGTAAGCATTATTTTCAAAGTTTTACAAAGTTTTTTTATTTTTTTAGTGAAATAAAAAGAATGACATAGAATGAAAAGAATTAGAATAGGTAGCAGGGTATCAACAGAAGCTTGGCGGTTTGATAATGCTAAATGCCTTAGAGCTGAAGATCGTTGGTCTTTCTCTGAATTCGGTGAAAAATGGCCAGATGCGCGTGTTTTTGGTACAGTGATAGGTAGATCTGGCCAAAATTTGACATTGATGGAGAAACTATTGCTTTTGAGATCGATTGCTTATTTAAAGAAGGTATGTAACTTATGTCGATTAATATTTTCCTTCTGTTTCAACTTTTCTCTTTACAAAGTAATCTAATTGTGAATAGTTGACCAAATTAGTCTTTTCTCTTGATATATTTTCTCTTGATTTTTTTTTAGCATGTCTTAATTTTTCTTACCCCTTGAAATCATTAGATTATTCTTTTCTAGAAAATGCAGCAAACGATTCAACTCTTTCACCCAATCTTCCTGCTTCCATGAAGGATATCTCATGTTCCATCAACTACACCTCTAATCCTGAAGATTTTACTGATCCTTCTAATGTTGCTGGTCCATCTAGACTTGATAATTCCTCTGGTGCTACTGATCCTTCTAATATGAACCCTTCTACTGTTAATAGTAAGGTTGCAGACAGACGGTTTGTACATTTCAAACACTATCATCTATTTTCAGGTGCTCGTTATAAGCGGGGGTTCAAAATAATTGACAGGCCAATAATTGTGTAAAATTTATCAAACGATTAGGAGAATAGGGCGGGTAATTACCAGAAAGCTGGAAAATGGTAGTTCTCAAATCCCTAAGTTAATGAAAATTACGATTGAAATTAGGCTAATCACACAATGTAAATTTTAAACAAAAACATTTTTGATTTGTTCTAGATTCTAACGCAGATCAAGATGAAATAGCTAAAGCTCGAGACCCAGAAAAAGGAATTGCAGTTGGAAATGGTAAGACTTTCATTAAAAAGTAGTTGGTAAAATCTTCATTTCATTATAATGTGCAAATTAAGTATCAAAAACCTTCATTGACGTAGAGAAAATCAATTCAACAATCAACAAAACAATTTAAGAGCTCAACTTTGTTACCAGTCCTGACCCCCATTTTGTGGATATTCTCCACAAGACCCTTCTTGCACTTTTATTAAACCCTGTTGCAATAAATTAGGCATAAAGGAGTAGGAATTTGTAGAAGGTAACATTTCGCTTGTTTTTATCTTAGCTGATGATGAAATCTCCTTCACTTCTTCAGAGTCAGAATCTGAGTCAAATACTGTTAGTGAGGTAAAAAAGTAGCCATTATTAAGCAATGTTTTTTGATTGAGATTCATAAGCTTGTTACCAGTCACAGTGAAATTAATACAGTAGTTTTTTTAGGCTTATAGCAAGCAGTCTATTGAGCCTCTCGTTTCAAAGTCTGTAAAAGTAGTGTTCCAAGTAAAAGTTTTGTTTATAATTGAGCCTAACGATTTCTGAGACAGAAGAACTTAGAGCACCTGAGAGCACAAAAAAATTTTGGAAAATAGAATTGCAATATGTAAACTTTTTTTTTCTAAAATTTTTCTTTCCATAGGTCGTGCAAGATATTAGCTCAATCGAACTTCTACAACAGAAAAATATAGCTGAACATAATGATGTGCTCAAGAAACTAGGACTACCAACAGTTTCAAAGAGAAAGTTTAGTCGACATGTTCCTAACTTCAAATCACTGTCAGATGAATCCTCATCTGAGGATGATGGAAACTCTGAAAATTCTCTTGTTGATGGTGAAGAGGTTTACCTGTTAAAAGAAGGAAAAGAAATTTTCAAAGCACGTTACGAAATGACTGTTGATGGTACTTTGGTCCACGGTGAAGAGATCAAAGATAATCAGGGGCGCTTTCATTGTCAAAGTAATGAAGAAAGCAATGGAATGGGACTCCTTTGATCTTGATACCATTTTATGGGAAAAATCTGATATCAAGATTATCTCTGCAAAAAATCAATTGGAATCTAGTACTGAAGCCAAAACACCGACACCTCTTGCGCAGAGAAAAAGGAAAAGACAGCCAGAAAACTGGTTGGTGAACAAAAAGAAGAAGGCTGTAAATTCTGGAAAGGAACTTCATTATGAGACTAAAGTTTCTGGGGAAAAGACTTCAAAGATGATCAAAAAAAGAGACATGAAACCACCATGCAACTGTCGTCTTAAATGCAGTGATACCTTTACAGAGGAAAAGCGAATTCAGATTTTCAATGACTTCTACGCTAGTGGCGATAAGAAAATCCAAACACAACAAATAGCAATGTTAGTTAAAGAAGAGATTAAAAGCCGTGAACGCAAAACTAAGGATAAAACAAAGAAGAGCAGAACCAGAGACTTTACAAGAACACACTCCTTATTCATTGATGGTGAAAAACGGAAATGCTGCTCTGTAATGTTTCTCAATACTTTAGCAATAAATGACAAGAGGGTTAAATCTGCTTTGAGAAAGAAGACTGCAACAGGAACCCCAGCCGAAGATGGTAGAGGGAGACATGACAACCACAAGAAATGTGAGCAACGTGAAGAGTACGTCAAAGAACACATTAAGCAATTCTTCGTCGTTGAATCTCATTATGTAAGGAAAGATTCTAAATACGAGTATCTCCCCTCCGAGCTAACAGTAGCAGAAATGCACCGCATGTACAATAACTGGCGTATTAAAAAAGGGTATCCACAAGAAAGTTACCCATTTTATCACAGAGTCTTTCATGAATGTTTCAACCTGAAATTCCAACTTGTCAAAAAGGACAGGTGTGACACTTGTGAGACTTTCAAAAATCTTGACAACAGCTTAAAGACAGAGCAAATCCGTGCTGACCAAAAAAGCCATCTTAAAGAAAAAGATACTGTTCGAGCATTGAAAAACAGTCTAAAAGAACAAGCAAAAGATGACCCATCGCTATTGGTAGCAGCATTTGACCTACAGAAGGTATTGCTAAGTCCATATGGTCAAACTGGATCGTTTTACTATTCACGTCGTTTAGCAAACCACAACTTCACCATTACAAATGTAGCTGACATGGAAACATTTTGCTATTTCTGGACGGAAGCAGAATGCCAAAAAGGGTCATGCGAGGTTTCTACAAGTCTATTGCGATACATTGCAGAGAAAAGTTCAACCGGTATCAAGAAATTCGAGTTTTTCTGTGATCGTTGCGGTGGCCAAAACGATAACCGCATGGTCTTCATAATGCTGAGCTATGCCTTGAGTGTCTATGACATTGATTCGATTACCCTCACCTTTCTAGTGTCGGGACATTCTCAAAACGAAAATGATAATGCCCATTCTGTTATCGAAAACCATTTACACCCCAGCCGAATGGGAAGCTGTAATCCAATGCGCCTTCAAAACCAACCGATGTGTTTTTACTGTGCTCGAGCATGGCAACATTATTGATTTTAAAAAGGAAAGAGCCTTTCCAGAATTCAGATCTATGCTACAAGATAAAACGGAGAAAATCATGACAGAAGATCAGAAAACAAAACAAAAGCAACACAACATCAACATTGACTTGCCAAAACGCAAGGTGGACAAGATTTTCTGGTCAGAGATTGTCTCCATTAAATTCTGCAAAGAAGAACCAGATGCTGTTTTCTTTAAGTACATCTACACCGAGGAATATCGCAAGGCCATTTTCAAGCAACCCATCCGAGAATTGAGAAAGGGTGATGAAAGTCGAGATGAATTGCTGAAAAAGTATCACAAGCCATGTGGAGTAACTCAGAAGAAGAAAGACGACTTACTTACATTGTGCAAAAAACAACTTATTCCAAGCAGACATCATCGTTACTATGAAACCCTTCCAGTTACCAAGAAATCTGTCCTTAAGTAAGACCTTGATTATATGAAGATTTCTAGTCCATGTTGATATATTTTATTCAATTATTATTACGACTGTTTTGTTTAGCCTTAACTAAATCTGCATAGATTTTCTTTAGCCTCTTTTTCAGTTTTCTGTATATTAAAACTTATATGATTTCTCAGATAATTCACGTAATTTCCTCATAGATTATTGTGTTCAGGTGAAGCTACTTTTTTTAAACTCCTGAGTTACATAAATTTTGAAAGTTGTGATTTTTCAATTTCATTTTTATGAGAAACACTTTACATTCTAATTCATGGGTCTTTGACTTAATTCAGAGGAACCTAAATCATTTTGTATTCAAGTTAAAATTAGTTCATTTTTCTAATATATTTTAAAGGCCATTTTAGTCTTCTTGTAACGTTGTTGTGTTAAAAAACTTTATTCAAGCTTGATTAAAATCGTTTTTCTTTGATTGGTTTGGGTAATTGAGGCAAGTAACATTGAATTCAGACTTTTTATACTCTAATGACAGATTCTACTAATCTCCTGTAATAGTCTACAGACTATGACTGTTCTCATTTTTACTACAAAGGGACATTGTATCAATTCTTTTGTCAAATCTTACACAAACTCTGAAAGTCTACCTAGGATGTTGATCACAAGAATCTCAACAAGTTTTGTACTACTTTAATCTAAGCTTTAACTAAACTTCGAAATGAAATTACCTCACAATCTTTTTCAGCACTTTCTTTGCGCTCTGTCAATAACTGCACACAGTTTTGATCTTATCTGGTTGGCAGTTTCAGCCATAAATCTTGGTACTATGTCTCACCAGCAGTCGAGCAGCAATATAATGAGGAAGTGAGGGGTTAGACCCCTCAGCATTCCACGCAAAAAGTAGACTTTTTACTAATGATTTTCAGTAACTTTGGGAAATGAGGACCAAATTCCAAAATTGGGCTCTTCTAGAAAAAAATTGTTTACAGGAGGTGGAGGATATAACAATTTTTAGTCATTTTTACCCCCCGGACAAGGTTACTTTTGACCCCCGGCCAACAAGTTTTAACCCCCGGACAAGCATCAACTGACCCCCCGGACATCCAAAATTACCCCCAGACAGAGCAAATCTACCCCCCAGACAAGGCAAATTTTGAGGATTTTTTGCTACCCCCGGATAATATCCTCCACCCGGGGTGTAGGAAGATTTTTCTGGAAGAGCCCATTACGTAGTTCTTAATAAATTGGAGATAAGCCCAACATCTTCATTGCGGTTTTCGAAGTAAAAAAGACTTAAGTCCAATTTCCTTAATAACTCAAGAACGGTATAAGCAATAAAATCGAAAATTTATATGTTGAAAGATCTTTATTCAGTTATACTCATATCAAAAAAACAGCTAGCTAGACCAACATGGTCAAAAATGGCAGCCATTACAAACCTTTAAACTCGATTTTCTCAAAACTACAAAAATGGAGTTAAGGCTTTTTTATTTTGATGCGACGATTTATCTTTAAATTTCTTCATTTTTATTTGTATGCTAGAAAATAATATATAAGAGGCCTTTGTGCAGGAAAATTAATACTGATAATTTGAAGATAATTGGCTGGTGCGCAAAGATTAATACACGCGGAAAATAGTACCATTAAGATACTTTCATGAGTTCAGAATCTTTTGGCAAAATCGCAAAAGTAAGTTCCTGGAAAAAATTCTTAATGTCTTATTAATTCGCGAAAATTAATTCCCTCAAAGTATGTGGTTTGGTGTTCGCAAAAGTTAATTCCTGTGAAATATGTAATTTTCCCCCCAAAGTATTTCAAAAACATTTTTGGAGGGATTTACGCTACAAGAATTATATAGCAAGGTTTAAGTTTTGATGAAGGGTTTTTACTTCAGATAACAAAGTTACTAAAAACATTGAACGATTAGAAGTGAGCTATTACAATTTGAAGTGGCCTTTCAATTGCTTCCAATTGAATTTTGACTGTGTCAACTTAATTTAACATTACATCATCAACAGCTAATCATATTTGTAGAAAGTCAAATTGGACTATCTCGCTTTTTTTAATTGTTCAATGTTTAAAGATGGATAGGCATAAAAAGTGTCCTACAGGAGCTGAAAAAAGTTTTTGAATTGCCTTTTTCACAAAAGTTAATTCTCATGAAATATTAACTTTTCGCCTTAGTAAAATCCACAAAAAAAGTACGATTTCTTGTTGATCTTAGTTTTTGTTATTTAATTTTTTTAGATTGGATTTTTAGGTCTTGTATATTTTTGGCAAATTTACTGTCTTCAATTCTAGAAATGATCTTCTAAAAATGTTTTTTTACTGTTTGCAAAGTATTGTTAATTAGTTAAATTTGCCAACAACGGTTTCGTCAAATTTGTGAAAGTTTATTCTGCGAAAAATTCTCATTAGCTCATTAGCAAAATATTATCTTAGACATTTGCATGTTTATTCCTGTGAAATGCAAAAAAATTGCAAATTTCTTTCATTAAAAGCTCATTAGCAAAAAATTTGCTAGCAAGATAGTCAGGTTGGAAAATAAACATAATTATTAGTTTTTAACCGTCAAAATGCTATTAATTAATATCGATGGTAGCTGAAAACTAAATATTTTACATTGTGCTTATATGAATTGTAAATATTTTTACTTTAAAAAGGACTTATTTGCAAAGTTTATTCTCACAAAATTATCTTAGACATTTGCGTGTTTATTCCTGTTAAATGCAAAAAAAATGCAAATTTCTTGAAGCATAAAAGTTTCTTTCTGCAAAAGGTTCTTCTGATGAAAAGTAAGAAATTAAATTGCCTGTTAGAGTGGTTTTCCCATGTTGAACATTGTGATGGTCATTCAAGCCCAAATCAAAGATATCAATGGTGAATGATTTTGTTTGTTTCAAACTTGAAAAGTAATTCCCTTTTTTTATTGAACGCTCAAACAGATTTTCTGATACTGTTTTGATTACTTCATTGCTTTGAAATTATGCAATTACCTTAGTATATTCACATTTTGCTGGTATTTAATTTTCATTATTTTTTTCAAAAGGTTGAGCAATAAAAGCTTTTGAAATTTAGTATATTTTAAACTGATTTGTTTCTACTGAAAAATAAAAAAAATGTTTCGCAAAGGTGTTACAAATGGAGGAAGGAAACAGAAGCAAAATAAAATCAACTCTGTAATTCATCATAGATGATATATCGCAGTCTATTTTAAACTATTTTTTAGCTACCACTTTTTTAATTCAAAATCTGTTTTACTAATATATAGTTGCATCATTCATGTTTTCATGTTCAATTTTATTTCTCATTTTAGTTGAAAATGGAAAAGATAAAAATTGAGTATAACAAAAGTGCAATATACACATTCAACCCGGTTTCTATGACCGAACTGTGCTCTGTTTTTAATTGTAAAAGAAATGGTGCACATCTCAAAGACGTGAAGCTTGGGACAAATGTAAAAATTATATGGCTTGATGAGGAGCAACATTTTGTCATCCCTTCAAACTCGGGTAAGTTATGGCATGTCTCAAAAAATGAAAATTACCATAATTTTTAGATCGCATTAGTCGACAGAAAATGACCAAACAAATGGATGAACATGAAGGGTACTATGATGTAGTTTCTAACCTGATGTGTAACCTAATTGTTTTTTCGCTAATTTTAGCGAAAAACCGCAAAAACTGATTATTGCGTCATAATCGATGACGTCATCAAAACTGAAAATTGAATTTCTCGAGAATGGTTCATTCAATTGTGCTCAAATTTTCACCAAAGATGCATCTCACTAAAGTCAAACATTTAAAAAAATATTTTTTTCAAAATTCTGATTACGTCAGCAAAAAGTAGAATTTTTCGTTTTTTACTAATTTCTGCTGACGTCATCAAAATTTCGAAAATATTTTTTTCCAAAAGATCGACTTTGGTGAGATACATCTTTGGTAAAAGTTTGAAGACAATTGGAATAACCATTCTTGAGAAATTCAATTTTTAGTTTTGATGACGTCATCGATTATGACGTAATAATGAGTTTTTGCGGTTTTTCGCGAAAATCAGTGAAAAAACAATTAGGTTACACATCAGGTTAGAAACTACATCATAGTACCCATCATATTCAGTCATTTGTTTGGTCACTTTCTGTCGGCTAATGCGATCTAAAAATTATGGTAATTTTCAGACATGCCATAACTTACCCGAGAAAGCTACTGTTGCCTTTCTAATTGCTGTTCAAGACGAAGAAACAGATGAGGAGGACGAGTCGACAGAAACAACTCTGGACAATTGGAAAAAGGCACAGGTTTTGCACTTTTATCCGCAGGAGCCTGCGGAGTACCTCGTTTCTCTTTAAAGATACTAATGATTTCCTCGTTTCAGAAATGTAATGATAACAGCCTATGAAATCGTGTTCCGCCGCCGCCTGCGGATTTCCTCGTTTCAGAAATGTAATGATGACAGCCTCTGAAATCGTGTTCCGCCGCCGCCTGCGGAATCGCGGATATTCGCGGATATCCTGCGGATTTCCTCGTTTCAGAAATGTAATGATAACAGCCTCTGAAATCGTGTTCCGCCGCCGCCTGCGGAATCGCGGATATTCGCGGATATCCTGCGGATTTCCTCGTTTCAGAAATGTAATGATAACAGCCTCTGAAATCATGTTCCGCCGCCGCCTGCGGAATCGATATTCGTAGATATCCTGTGGATTTCCTCGTTTCAGAAATGTACTGATAACAGCCTCTGAAATCGTGTTCCGCCGCCTGCGCAATCGCGGATATCCTGCGGATTTCCTTGTTACAGAAATGTAATGGTAACAGCCTCTGAAATCATGTTCCGCCGCCTGCGCAATCGCGGATATTCGCGGATATCCTGCGGATTTCCTCGTTTCAGAAATTTAATGATAACAGCCTCTGAAATCGTGTTCCGCCGCCGCCTGCGGAATCGCGGATATTCGTGGATATCATGCAGATTTCCTCGTTTCAGAAAAGTACTGATAACAGCCTCTGAAATCGTGTTCCGCCGCCTGCGGAATCGCGGATATCCTGCGGATTTCCTTGTTTCAGAAATGTAATGGTAACAGCCTCTGAAATCATGTTCCGCCGCCTGCGCAATCGCGGATATCCTGCGGATTTCCTCGTTTCAGAAATCTAATGATAACAGCCTCTGAAATCGTGCTCCGCCGCCGCCTGCGGAATCGAGGATATTCGTGGATATCATGCAGATTTCCTCGTTTCAGAAATGTAATGATAACAGTCTCTGAAATCGTGTTCCGCCGCCGCCTGCGGAATCGCGGATATTCGTGGATATCCTGCGGATTTCCTAATTTCAAAAATCTGGATATTATTTCAAATTTGAATTTGTACAAAAATTATTTGAATGAGAAGGTAAGCCTTTTTTGATTTTATAACTTCTTGATACGAAATTTTTCTAATTAAAAATTGCATAAATTTATCATCTTCCATTATCCTTACTCCAGATATGAATTATAGAAAAGATTTAATACTTTAATCCAAGTTATATTTCCAAGTAATCTTTTAATGTTTTTTCATAACACGATATATTGATCAAAGCTATTTTTATAAATCATAAATGACAAACATTCAATAAATAAAGAAACCCTACAAAAGCAAGGTACAACCGAAAGTTTAAAGTTTCAGAATGCATACAACTAAACTGGAAAAGAAGGAGAACACGTCAAAATGTTGAAAGAAACCTAAAAATCACAAAGATTCTTAAAAACTTTATTTAGAAGGTCTCATTTTAAAATAAACCATTGTTCAAATGACATATCTAATTTATCATAAACATATTTATAAATCAATATTTAACAGTCTATATTTCTTTCTGAGGTTCTCCTTATCGGGACATGTTTCATTGTCCAACGAATAACGTTTGAACGATTTCGATTGAGGAGACATTCTTCCAAATCCCAGATACTCTAGTCCGGCAACAAATTTCTTTCCAATATGTGACCCAGACTCGTTTATTTGAGGGTATAATTTATCCCTGGATATGTGTGCAAGAGGAATTGATTCGTCTCGTAAAACTCTTTTCACTTGCTTGTGGAATGGCTTTAAGAAATCAATCGTCATGTTTTCACCTTCAGGTACTGGCTGTGATCGAATAAATCTGTTAGGATGTGTTGTCTTGGAGGTACTTTTTGTAGGCAGAAGAGCAAATGACGTCTTTACTGATAGATCTACGATATTTTGTGCCATTTCCCAATCCTGTTGAGTCACAACATTTTCGTGGACGTGTGAACTATCGTTTAGTTTGGCGAGTGAGTTTCTTAAATTGTTGATTATCGCGGAGATTCTCATCGTCAAACCCAAAGACTTGCTCTTAACACTCAACTTACATTCCTCAAAGCGATCACTTTTACGATATTCTAGGATCTCTAACTGGTAATTATCATACAGCTTAGATGCCTCTTCATCCAATGTATAGGTATTGATCTTACCAAAGTTATAATTGTAGATGTACTGAAGCAATTTTTCCATGTCAACAATTTGTACATTTTCGGATAGATACTCCTTCTTCTCGGCCATGTTGATGAAAACTTCATCAGGAAGAGCAATCAAAAATCTTTGCATAATCCCGTCATGATTACTATTATGCGAAAACTGGACTGCATAGTATGGCTGGGTGAACGCAATCAAATTAAATCTTGGGTCGGACATTTGGGTGCTTCCGCATGTTTTAGTGTCCTTCTGCCAGTCCGTAGCTGAAAGAGAAAGTATAAGATCAACTTGTTATCCTTTCGAAGCAAAAGATAAAATATTTAAGGCGTAAAATCCGTGTTATAACATCATCCATTTTAGACTACTAAAAATCATAGAGATGAAATTGATTTCAGATATCTACAAATAATTATCGCCTCAATGGAATTCAGCGGCGGATCCGAGGGGGTTCAAAGGGTTCAGCTGAACCACCCCAACCCTGTATAGTAAAAAAAAATACTAAGAAAATAGAAAAGAAATCAAGTGAAATCCAGTTTTCAGATCATCGGAGCTGATTTTTCTTCTCGTTCTCGTTCATCTCGATATTATCTTACCTGGGGTTGTATTTGGTGTTTCCCGTGGTGCGCGCGCGACAAAATTAGCTTTTCCACGCTAAAAAATCTTTAGGTTATGTGCGCGTACGCCGCAGCTAGCTTTCCCGCGCTACAAAAAATCTTTACTTTGATTTTTTTTGCGGGATTATCTATCTAGCTGCTTTCTGTGCTAGGAAAATCTTTGATTTTGAACCTGGTTCAGAAAATACATCCAGTGAAATGGCAAATTTGAGGTGGTTCAAGGAAATTTCTCGAAAATACGAGACCGAAAACCTGACCGATCGTTTTGAACTTGGAAGATTTCCTACAAAGAAAACTTTCCGTCGCATGTCGTCGCCGGCAGAATGTTGAAAGGATTTGAACCTGGCTATTCGTACGGTAAACGACCTTATTTCTTGCAAGCTGTCATGGCCTCGTGCAGTGTTTTAAAGAAAGGAATTGAAGTCCTGAAAAGTGGTGATAATCAGGCAATTGCTAATCTTTTTGAAGAAATTTTTGGCTCAATATTTAGTCGTAAGTATCGGTGCTTTAAAAATGGAGAACATATGGAAAACATCCACCAGAAAAAGAATGGATTGGCACTTTCCAAGGATGAGGAGGTCAGATGGGCGATTCCGGATTCCATGAAAAAGGAATATGTCTCACTGAGGTATAATTATAAGGTTTTGTTGTGGTTCTAAGAGTTATTTTTATCTATCCAAACTATGTATATATCTTGTAGAAAATTGTGATTGAACCGATCAAATCTAAGGCCAGGCCCAATTGATTGTTGTTTAGTTTGTCCTAGAAGCTTTTGTTTTGAAATGGGTCGGTCGGTCGGTGGGTCGGTCGGTAGGTCAGTCGGTTTTTTTATCGATTAAATCTATAAGCGTTTTAGCTAAACAACACTAATCGATGTTCACAACACAATTTTTATTACCTCGATTTAGCTATACGATTGCTATATCGATCCAATCGTTGCGATTGATTAATAATCGATGGATGTTTTTTCGATAGGATCGATCATCGGAACAGCTCGATGACGGATCGATGGATTACTTAACGATCCGGATAGGAGATCGATAGAGGATCGATACTCAAGATTTTTTAAAGCTTACGATTAATTATCATCGATCTTTTATCGATCTTATCGTCCCTATCGACTCATACTCGATTTACGATCGATATCAAATCAATTAACGATCAATGACGAATCGATTAACGATCAATGACGAATCGATTAACAATCGATGACGAATCGATTAACAATCGATGACGAATCGATTAACAATCAATGACGAATCGATTAACAATCGATGACAAATCAATATACTCGATTGAAATACTAGCTTGATAATGGATCAACGAAGGATCGATACTCATGACTTTTTAATGGCTGAATCTTCCATCGATCTTCTCCGGATCGTTAAGTAATCCATCGATCACATATCGATTCGTCATCAAGCCGTTCCGATGATCGATCCTATCGAGCGCAGCCGTCTGGATAAACGTAAAGAAATAGCCTGAAGCCTAGCCTACAAAGGTACGCTTGGAGATGAAGGCGTTCACAACACGTGCTCAAGAGATAAAGCCATGACTCTCTGTTTTTAGGTGCTTAAAATATATTTGTTTTTAAGTATGGACTACACTAGTACATTTTCTGGGTGTGAAGTGGATGTTGTTTATCGGTCGTGCTTATGATTCGGTCTGAGGACACAAACCAAACTATCAATTGGGCCTGGCCTAATCGAACGTAATAAATTGGAAAAATTTTCTTAATTGTATTGAGTGCTGAGTTTTTAAATAATGTTGAGCTTTTTAGTGGTTATGAGTGAAATAGGACTTTCTCCCAAGTTAGCTGAAACAGTTAGCCGACTACCTCTTTTTGAAAAAGCCTTTTAATTTCTTTACAATGCTACAAAATGCTATTTTAAGATTATAATTTTTTTTCAGCTCCCTCGCCGATGGAAATTGCCTACTGAGTTCTTTGTCCATTCTTTTATTCGGTCACAATGGTTTAGTTGACAAACTGAGATTACTCTGTTGTCTTGAACTTTACTTAAATTGTGATTTCTATGCTTCTCATCCTTTTTTTGAAAGTACCTTTAATGCTAATAAGGATCTTTTTTGTAACACACGTTATCTTTTTCAAATATCTTTGAGTCATTCTACAACACACACCGGTGAAGTACCTGTTACGTTATCTCATGTTGAATTAGTAAAACTGGAAGCAATTAACAGCTGTAAAGATCATTCATGGCTCAGCATGATGTGTGCCTTGTCTTTGTCTTCTGTTATTCAGCAAAGCTTTCATATCCATTACCCTGAATGTCGCCAAGCTAAGTATCCAAAATTGTTTGCCTTTTGGAACAATGTCATTTTTCCTAGGCAGCACTATTTGGATGGTTCTTTCAAGAGTGAAATTCAAACAGTGGGAATTCATTTGCTATATTGTAGATATGGCTCAAAAATAGATGGGATGCCTAACCATTTTGTTCCTCTTGTGAAAAATTCTAGGGTAAAACCTTTTAAAGAGAGGACATGCTGGGAGCACCATACCTATTTCTTCAAAAAAGCAAATTTTAAGCTCGGGTCAAACGAATTCATCCACTGCTTGTAGGTCCACAACCAGAGCGTTAGGTCCATTTGGAGCTAAAAGTATATTTCACTTTTTCCCAACAGTTAAATCTGAATCTGATCCTACTGTATCCACAACTTCTAATTCTTTACCCGCAGCTGAAGTTTTAACTACTAATGTATCGTCTGTTGTTACATCCTCCTGTTCAGTATCAATTTCAACAACATCGTCAGTTTTAACAACTTCCAGTGGTGTTATGTCAACTATGAGCATCAATTCTGTTTCGGCTTGCAGTCCTTCACATTGTAGTTTGTCTCGTATAGCATTTCCATCTGCATCTGGTTCATCATGCTTGAAACAGGAAGAAACTTTATCCTCCCTTTCCCATGAGAAACCTCTTTTTTTTGATAGATTTTCAAAGATTCCAAAACTGAGAGCTGCTGTATCTGATTCTAAAATAACTGTCTCCAACTTATCTGTCTATAAATCAGTCTCAACAGCCACTATAATCTCAAAATCAAGTATATCTGCTCCATCTAAATCAAATCTTTCTATTCCAACTACAACCTCCAAATCAAATCTTTCTATTCCAACTACAACCTCCAAATCAAATCTTTCTATTCCAACTACAACCTCCAAATCAAATCTTTCTATTCCAGCTACAACCTCCAAACCAAATCTTTCTATTCCAACTACAATCTCCAAACCAAACTCCTCCAAATTAACTTTTTTCAAATCAAATACCCCTAAATGCACTTCTGGATCTAAAGCAAATATTGCAAAACCCACTTTTGACTCTAGACCAACTTCTGTGAAACCTGACCTTGAGAAAGTAGTGGGCCCATCAGACCGCTATGATGTTGCCACTTACTATGGTTCTTCCCTCAAACTTAGTGACGAAGAAAAGTATGATTTGTTAAAGAACTGTCGCAGACCAGAAAAAAATTTTAAATATCCCAAAAATGAAAATCAAAGGCAATTTCGTGAAAAATGGTTGGGTGATTTTACTTGGCTCAGATATTCTAAAAGTCAGAATGGAGGTTTTTGTGTCACTTGCTCTCTTTTTGCAAAACAAAGCGGAAAGTTGGTTAACCAAGAGGCTCTTTTATCAAAGCCAGTTTGCGGAGGTCCTACAGCAGTCAAACGGTTTAAGGCTCACCAGGCAGGAAAAGAACAATCTCTGCATGATCATTGCATGAAACTCCAAGAAAGCTTTATTTGCGTTTTGAAGGGAAACTTCTTCCAATCAATCTTCTTGTTGATAAGCAAAAAACGAGAAAAGTTGAGTAAAGCTAAATTGATTCTCCCTTCTATTATCGACACCATCATTCTTTGTGGTCATCTTGGCATTCCGCTACGAGGACATCGAGATGACAAGAAGTACCATCCAAAAGCAGGTATGTATTCATCATTTGGAGGGGTTGGAAACTTTATTGAGTTGCTCAATTTTGCTATCAGGAGAGGTGACAAGAACTTGGAGAAACATTATAATGATCATGCAGCCAATGCATCTTACTTTTCGAAAACTTTTCAGAACGAAATTATTAATATTTGTGGAGCAATGATTCTTGATACTGTTGTTATAAGCCTTACCCAATCTTCTGATTTCAAGTATTTTTTTTCCATACTTGCGGATGAAGCAATGGACGCCTCTCAAAAGAGCAACTCTCTGTTGTTTTGAGATACGTTGACAACTCATTTGATATCAAAGAGGATTTTGTTGGTTTTGTCCATTTGAAGGATGGTTTGACAGGAAAGGCTTTATCCAATGCTATTGTAAAAAAGGTTTCAGACTTGAAATTAGATATCATGAATTGTAGAGGTCAGGGCTATGATGGAGCAGGATCCGTTTCTGGTGAGAAAAATGGTGCTGCAGCTCATATCTTACGTCTGAACAGATTAGCTCTTTACACTCATTGTTTTTCGCATCGGCTTAGCCTGGCTGTCTGTAAAGGATTTCAAATCACTTCAGTGAGTAATATGCTTGAGATAGTATCAAAAATCACCATTTTCTTTAAATACAGTGAACAACGCCAGTTATTTTTTGAACAGAAGGTTAAAGAAATTAGCCCTACATCTACATGTAAGAAATTGAAGGACCCTTCTCGAACAAGATGGCTTGAGCGTATTAAAGATTTGGATCTTTTCATTGAGCTCTTTGAATGTCTTTGGATAACCCTTAATGAGATGCGTAATTCCAAATCTCATAACCCCCAGACCAAAAAAGATGCTGCCTCTTACTTTAAAGGTATCGATTCTTTCAACTTCATCGTCAATATGGTGATAACTTTTCATGTTTTGGATCTTGCCCAATTGGTCACTGAACTGCTTCAGTCGAAAACAAACGACATTGCAGAAGGTGTTCATATGATCACTTCCTTATTGAAAGTTGTCTCTGATACTCGTGACGAGGTTGATAAGTATCACGATAAGTGGTATGATGAAGCACTTGTCATTGCTGAACGTCTTCACATTAAAGAGGCCAAGCCACGTACTTGTTTAAGAATGACACATAGAGATAACCATGACGCAAAAAGTATTCGTGACTTTTACAGAGTGTCCCTCACTATCCCCCTTTTGGAATCATTGGGTGAACAACTCAAATCTCGTTTCTCTGAGAATTCTCTTGTTGCCTACACTGGCCTGCATCTTATTCCATCGAAAATTCTTCAGAAGGTCAAAGATGGTCATGAAAATGGATCCCAGAAGAAAGGCGAATCTATACCACCCTCACAGTCTTTGAAAGAGTTAACTTTGCCATTTTTCGAATTCTATAGTGCCGATTTTGATAATTATCTTCGAATTGATTCAGAATTGCAACTTTGGGAGGAGTTTTGGACAAGCCATAAAGAACTGTGTCCATCTAATATTTCTTCCACTTTGAAAGCTGTCACCTTTGAAGGATTTCCAAACATCAAGATTGCTCTTCGAATCCTTGCAACTCTTCCGATTACATCTTGTGAATGCGAGAGATCCTTTTCTGGGATGAAGAGAGTCAAAACCGCTCTTCGTAGCAATATGGGACAAGACCGTCAAAATGGACTGTGTCTATTAAACTTTCACCTGGATAAAGTACCGGATTGTAATAAAGTCTGTGACAAATTTTTGGCTGTTAAATCTCGAGCGATTGGCTCGGCTTAAGATGGCATTCTAATTTCTAAAGAGATAACAAAAACAGGGCTTAAATCACCGTTTTCTAGTCACTTTTCTTTTTTTCATGAACATATTTTCTATTTCTTCCTAAAATCACATTGGTTTCTGTAAGAATTTATCAGTAAAAATCTTGGCTCTGATAAAGAACTGCGAAATACCAAATGTGAACCTCTTTTGAATTCAATTCCAGTGAAATTGAGAGAGGTAACTTGCCGACGTCTGGTCCAAAGTCCAGAGGCGTATGCAATATCTAGACCTTATCATTTGGGGCAATATAATACTAATGATAGTAATAACAATACTGTAACTTTCTTATGCATACTAAAAAGGATGGGCTCTCTCAAAGTCACCTCTTTCTTGTAACCTCTCTGAAATTTTAGGCATCTGAACTGTCAATAACTAAGAAATCTTTTTTCTTCTTTTCAGAAAAATGAAAAATCAAACAAAATAAAATGTAATAAACAAAATAATGTGATATTTTGGTTCTTTTCAATCGACGCTCATAAGAAAGTGGATGATGTGATATTTTACCAGCACAGTGTGCTACAATGCACTCGTATGTCTATTTTACAGTCGTTGCAATGTGAAACCTGGAGCTAGAGTCAAACTACAATAGCAAATTTGGTTTTTCGCAAGGCACCACTCGGCACCACAATGGTTTTTGATATCTGGTCATAAAATATTAATGAGAGAGATGTTTAACCTTGGATTTTATTAAAAGATTTTAGAGTATATATATTTGACATTCGGCACCACAATGGTTTTTGATATCTGGTCATAAAATATTAATGAGAGATGTTTAATCTTGGATTTTATTTAAAATTTTTAGAGTTTGAAATTCCTAATGTTCACGTCGTACTCCTTAGTAATGATAATGTATTTTAAATGGTTAGCTTCAATAAAGAAACCCTCCTATGAAATTCGAAGCCCTTATTTTATTTAACTAGTAAGTGTTAAATTGAACTTAACAATTCCAAGAAATGATCTTTTACTCAGAAAATTTACTTTAAAATGATAAACGCTTTTTTATAAGAATAACTTATATAAGAATACCAGGGTGAGATTTTGGAGTTAGAACAACAGGCCTGTTTTTAGAACAATAGAAAAATAAGAATAATGCTCAGTCACCCTCACCCAAAACGTGTATCATATGTATTCATTCAAGTATCCGAGATGTCCTACTGATGAAATATTAAACTTTTTTGCTCGTTTATCTATTTTCTTGATATCTTGGTTACTTTTGTTCTCATTTAGAAAATAGAATTTTAAAAAATGTCGAATGCTATGGATTATAGTGGTGTTTATACTTGGGATGAGTTAGAGCAGGCGAAAGAGCGGGACAGGCAAGAAGAAAAAAGAGAAAGACAGCGATTAGAAAGGGAAAGACAGCAAGAAGAAACGAAAAGGCAGCAAGAAAAGGAAAAGCTAGAAGAGAAGGAGAAAAGACGACAAGAAAAGAGAAGGAGACAAAAAGAGAATAAAAAGAAAAAGCGTTGCGAATTTGAAAGGTTGAGGAAGCGTGTGAGTGAGTTGGAGGATATTGGAAAGGAGAAGGACAGATTAATAAACGAGCTGCGACAACAGCTCGCCAGGGCACAGCAACAACAACAACAGCAACCAGGGATTTTGCACATTCCACCACCGCCACCAAGGAATATCGTCACGGTCTATGCGTATGATAAACTAAGTTTTGCATAAAGCCTCATTTGATCTCATCAATTTTTTCCTTTCATTTGATCCAAAGCTACTAAATCTTTTTATGCAAAGTCTATTTTGTTTATCATACGCTTAGCTATGTAGTTTTTTGACGTTTCTTAGTTAAACCTTTGCTCGTTCCTTGCTCAAATTGGTTCTTAAAATTATAGTCTTGTTTTGTTGTGCCCCTTATTTTGCTAAAAATTTATTTTTTAACTATAACTTCTTTGATTAAATACTGCCCTTCTCTTAAAAATCCAACCCTCCTCCCCTGTCAAAGTCAATTAAAATGATTTAGTTAAGTCAAAGAGATCGAAAAGACATCAACTTATGTCGAGTTTATGTACATATGTACCGTAAATATATTTTAAGTAACAACATATTTAAAAGAGTACTATATTTTAAAGTTTTATTTTATGTATACTATATATAATATATTTATATAATATATTTCAGTGTCAAAAAAGAGAACCGATTACTTTTGATGGATTAACTTTCGCAGGATAAAGTATCACGACTTTGCAAATTTTTCGCGATTTCTGCTATGATGAATAGAAGAAGAAGAAGGAAAAGAAGAAGTCTTCTAGGATCGACTTTTATGCTTTAAAAATTTAATCCGATCAAATAAAATACTATTTTTATTTACATTTATTAAAACATTGTAATATATTGATAGATACAGACAGAGTATTGTTAAAAACGAAAATAACTTGCACAACATTAGTATAAAATGTATATAAAGTCTCGAAACACATTTACTCGAATGCCTCCATAACCATATTGAGTCGAATAATTTCCATGTCCGCTTAGTTAAGTTATGGTACTATATAGCATAAATGTAGAGCTAAGAAAATCTCCTTCTTTAATATTGCCAGTGCTGGGCTTTTTCGACCACATATATCTAAACAAGAGAAATGAAAATTAAAAACTTGGTACATACCCCCCCCCTTTTCGTCTATATAAGCTAGCGCCAGTAAGGGAGCGTCTCCAAATATTGTTTCAATTTTTTCACTTCATAGGCGGGGCAACGAAAAATACGCCCTCTTTGAGAGGCGTTACGCCCTCAGCCAAAATTTTGAAAATTTTGAATAACCCTTCCAAATTTCCAGATCCGCCTCTAATTCTATTCAGTTTCATGGTTTAGAGAAACTTCTCACTTAAAACTTTGTGAAACGGATAGGACAAAGAGTTCATGTTTAATTTCACAAAAGCATATACTTTATTTTCAACAGAAAGATTTGGTTGAAGATCAATCCAATTAAAGTCTGCTTTCGTATTTTATGATGTAGACTTTTCTGAAATATGTTTTTCTTATAGTTCGGGGCAATCTTAACAGGGATATAATTAGTGCAACAATTTTAACAGGTCATGACGGTGTTACCGACTCAATTTGTAATTAATTACCAACTCAGGTGTAATTAACTACGGTATTCCCGTATGAATTATATTGAAGTAATTTGCAAAGTGTTTCGGGTGTATGATCTGATCGGAAAGTATGATCTTCTTGATCCTCCTTTCGCAGCCTTCTATCATAATTTTTTATTTTTTATCAGAGCCAGGTTTAAAAGAATTCATAAATCGAGGCCAAAAGATATTAGAAAACTTGTTAAGCTTGAAAGCAAGAAACTTCAGAAACTGAATCCCTTTAAACATCAAAAAAAATATTACGCATTTTGAGGAAGTAAGAACTATCTATTGTTGCAGTAACAAAATCAGACTATTGCTAAAAGTTCTAAAAAGCTTTGGATGACATGGAAATTATATGAAATTCAGAGAAAAATTTATTTCGTTTACCATTCGTTTCAAAATATTCTCTTTTTTCAGTTCAATTATCTTGTTTTCTTAAGTAATTAAAGTTAATCAGACATCATTATCTGAAACGAAGTCGAAACGAAGTCGAAACGAAAGCTAAACGAAACATAAACGAAGCATTCGTTTCATTTTCGTTTAAAAATGAAACAATATTTGGAGACGCTCCCTAATAAACCGCACAAAGAAGGGTGGTTGAATATCGCCACTTCATAGGCGGGCGCAACGAAAAATACGCCCTCTTTGAGAGGGCGTTACGCCCTCAGCCAAAATTTTGAAAATTTTGAACCACCCTTCCAAATTTCCAGATCCGCCTCTGTAACTGATATGGCCATTTTAGTTTAATGTTTCCAAATCTTTGTTTCCTTGTTTTTATTGAAAAGAAATTCTTCTTGGAAGAATGTTTCAGTTGATTTACATTCATTTAAGTCACTCTGAGCTGGATGACGGGCCAGTGTCCATATCTGTTGCGTCTAACCGATATGGCCATTTTAGTTTAATGTTTCCAAATCTTTGTTTCCTTGTTTTTATTGAAAAGAAATACTTATTGGTAGAATGTTTCAGTTGATTTACATTAATTTAAGTCACTCTGAGCTGGATGACATGCAAGTGTCCATATCGGTTGCATCTATCCGATATGGCCGTTTTAGTTTAATGTTTCCAAATCTTTGTTTCCTTGTTTTTATTGAAAAGTAATACTTCTTGGAAGAATGTTTCAGTTAACTTACATTCATTGAAGTCACTCTAAGCTGGATTACATTCCAATGTCCATATCGGATGCATCTAACCGATATGGCCATTCTAGTTTAATGTTTCCAAATCTTTGTTTGCTTGTTTTTATTGAAAAGAAATACTTTTTGAAAGAATATTTCAGTTAACTTACATTTATTTAAGTCACTCTGAGCTAGATGACATGCAAGTGTCCATATCGGTCGCGTCTAACCGATATGGCCATTTTAGTTTAATGTTTCCAAATCTTTGTTTTCTTGTTTTTATTGAAAAGTAATACTTCTTGGAAGAATGTTTCGGTTAACTTACATTCATCGAAGTCAATCTGAGCTGGAAGACGTGCCAGTGTCCATATCGGTTGCGTCTAACCGATATGGCCATTTTAGTTTAATGTTTCCAAATCTTTGTTTCCTTGTTTTTATTGAAAATAAATACTTCTTGGAAGAATGTTTCAGTTGATTTACATTCATTTAAGTCACTCTGAGCTGGATGACGGGCCAGTGTCCATATCGGTTGCGTCTAACCGATATGGCCATTTTAGTTTAATGTTTCCAAATCTTTGTTTCCTTGTTTTTATTGAAAAGAAATTCTTCTTGGAAGAATGTTTCAGTTGATTTACATTCATTTAAGTCACTCTGAGCTGGATGACGGGCCAGTGTCCATATCTGTTGCGTCTAACCGATATGGCCATTTTAGTTTAATGTTTCCAAATCTTTGTTTGCTTGTTTTTATTGAAAAGAAATACTTCTTGGAAGAATGTTTCAGTTAACTTACATTCATTTAAGTCACTCTGAGCTGGATGACATGCAAGTGTCCATATCGGTTGCGTCTAACCGATATGGCTATTTTAGTTTAATGTTTCCAAATCTTTGTTTCCTTGTTTTTATTGAAAAGTAATACTTCTTGGAAGAACGTTTCGGTTAACTTACATTCATCGAAGTCAATCTGAGCTGGATGACGTGCCAGTGTCCATATCGGTTGCGTCTAACCGATATGGCCATTTTAGTTTAATGTTTCCAAATCTTTGTTTCCTTGTTTTTATTGAAAAGAAATACTTCTTGGAAGAATGTTTCAGTTGATTTACATTCATTTAAGTCACTCTGAGCTGGATGACGTGCCAGTGTCCATATCGGTTGCGTCTAACCGATATGGCCATTTTAGTTTAATGTTTCCAAATCTTTGTTTCCTTGTTTTTATTGAAAAGAAATACTTCTAGGAAGAATGTTTCAGTTAATTTACATTCATTTAAGTCACTCTGAGCTGGATGACATGCAAGTGTCCATATCGGTTGCGTCTAACCGATATGGCGATTTTAGTTTAATGTTTCCAAATCTTTGTTTCCTTGTTTTTATTGAAAAGAAATACTTCTTGGAAGAATGTTTCAGTTGATTTACATTCATTTAAGTCACTCTGAGCTGGATGACATGCAAGTGTCCATATCGGTCGCGTCTAACCGATATGGCCATTTTAGTTTAATGTTTCCAAATCTTTGTTTGCTTGTTTTTATTGAAAAGAAATACTTCTTGGAAGAATGTTTCAGTTAAATTACATTCATTTAAGTCACTCTGAGCTGGATGACATGCAAGTGTCCATATCGGTTGCGTCTAACCGATATGGCCATTTTAGTTTAATGTTTCCAAATCTTTGTTTCCTTGTTTTTATTGAAAAGAAATACTTCTTGGAAGAATGTTTCAGTTGATTTACATTCATTTAAGTCACTCTGAGCTGGATGACATGCAAGTGTCCATATCGGTTGCGTCTAACCGATATGGCCATTTTAGTTTAATGTTTCCAAATCTTTGTTTCCTTGTTTTTATTGAAAAGAAATACTTCTTGGAAGAATGTTTCAGTTAATTTACATTCATTTAAGTCACTCTGAGCTGGATGACATGCAAGTGTCCATATCGGTTGCGTCTAACCGATATGGCCATTTTAGTTTAATGTTTCCAAATCTTTGTTTCCTTGTTTTTATTGAAAAGAAATACTTTTTGGAAGAATATTTCAGTTAACTTACATTTATTTAAGTCACTCTGAGCTGGATGACATGCAAGTGTCCATATCGGTTGCGTCTAACCGATATGGCCATTTTAGTTTAATGTTTCCAAATCTTTGTTTGCTTGTTTTTATTGAAAAGAATACTTCTTGGAAGAATATTTCAGTTAACTTACATTCATTTAAGTCACTCTGAGCTGGATGACATGCAAGTGTCCATATCGGTTGCGTCTAACCGATATGGCCATTTTAGTTTAATGTTTCCAAATCTTTGTTTCCTTGTTTTTATTGAAAAGAAATACTTCTTGGAAGAATGTTTCAGTTGATTTACATTCATTTAAGTCACTCTGAGCTGGATGACATGCAAGTGTCCATATCGGTTGCGTCTAACCGATATGGCCATTTTAGTTTAATGTTTCCAAATCTTTGTTTCCTTGTTTTTATTGAAAAGAAATACTTCTAGGAAGAATGTTTCAGTTAATTTACATTCATTTAAGTCACTCTGAGCTGGATGACATGCAAGTGTCCATATCGGTTGCGTCTAACCGATATGGCCATTTTAGTTTAATGTTTCCAAATCTTTGTTTCCTTGTTTTTATTGAAAAGAAATACTTCTTGGAAGAATATTTCAGTTAATTTACATTTATTTAAGTCACTCTGAGCTGGATGACATGCAAGTGTCCATATCGGTTGCGTCTAACCGATATGGCCATTTTAGTTTAATGTTTCCAAATCTTTGTTTGCTTGTTTTTATTGAAAAGAAATACTTCTTGGAAGAATATTTCAGTTAACTTACATTCATTTAAGTCACTCTGAGCTGGATGACATGCAAGTGTCCATATCGGTTGCGTCTAACCGATATGGCCATTTTAGTTTAATGTTTCCAAATCTTTGTTTCCTTGTTTTTATTGAAAAGTAATACTTCTTGGAAGAATGTTTCAGTTAACTTACATTCATCGAAGTCAATCTGAGCTGGATGACGTGCCAGTGTCCATATCGGTTGCGTCTAACCGATATGGCCATTTTAGTTTAATGTTTCCAAATCTTTGTTTGCTTGTTTTTATTGAAAAGAAATACTTCTTGGAAGAATATTTCAGTTAAATTACATTCATTTAAGTCACTCTGAGCTGGATGACATGCCAGTGTCCATATCGGTTGCGTCTAACCGATATGGCCATTTTAGTTTAATGTTTCCAAATCTTTGTTTGCTTGTTTTTATTGAAAATAAATACTTTTTGAAAGAATATTTCAGTTAACTTACATTTATTTAAGTCACTCTGAGCTGGATGACATGCAAGTGTCCATATCGGTTGCGTCTAACCGATATGGCCATTTTAGTTTAATGTTTCCAAATCTTTGTTTTCTTGTTTTTATTGAAAAGTAATACTTCTTGGAAGAATGTTTCGGTTAACTTACATTCATCGAAGTCAATCTGAGCTGGATGACGTGCCAGTGTCCATATCGGTTGCGTCTAACCGATATGGCCATTTTAGTTTAATGTTTCCAAATCTTTGTTTCCTTGTTTTTATTGAAAAGAAATACTTCTTGGAAGAATGTTTCAGTTGATTTACATTCATTTAAGTCACTCTGAGCTGGATGACATGCCAGTGTCCATATCGGTTGCGTCTAACCGATATGGCCATTTTAGTTTAATGTTTCCAAATCTTTGTTTCCTTGTTTTTATTGAAAAGAAATTCTTCTTGGAAGAATGTTTCAGTTGATTTACATTCATTAAAGTCACTCTGAGCTGGATGACAGGCCAGTGTCCATATCTGTTGCGTCTAACCGATATGGCCATTTTAGTTTAATGTTTCCAAATCTTTGTTTGCTTGTTTTTATTGAAAAGAAATACTTCTTGGAAGAATATTTCAGTTAACTTACATTCATTTAAGTCACTCTGAGCTGGATGACATGCAAGTGTCCATATCGGTTGCGTCTAACCGATATGGCCATTTTAGTTTAATGTTTCCAAATCTTTGTTTCCTTGTTTTTATTGAAAAGAAATACTTCTGGAAGAATGTTTCAGTTAATTTACATTCATTTAAGTCACTCTGAGCTGGATGACATGCCAGTGTCCATATCGGTTGCGTCTAACCGATATGGCCATTTTAGTTTAATGTTTCCAAATCTTTGTTTCCTTGTTTTTATTGAAAAGAATACTTCTTGGAAGAATGTTTCAGTTAATTTACATTCATTTAAGTCACTCTGAGCTGGATGACATGCAAGTGTCCATATCGGTTGCGTCTAACCGATATGGCCATTTTAGTTTGATGTTTCCAAATCTTTGTTTCCTTGTTTTTATTGAAAAGAAATACTTCTTGGAAGAATGTTTCAGTTGATTTACATTCATTAAAGTCACTCTGAGCTGGATGACATGCCAGTGTCCATATCGGTTGCGTCTAACCGATATGGCCATTTTAGTTTAATGTTTCCAAATCTTTGTTTGCTTGTTTTTATTGAAAAGAAATACTTCTTGGAAGAATATTTCAGTTAACTTACATTCATTTAAGTCACTCTGAGCTGGATGACATGCAAGTGTCCATATCGGTTGCGTCTAACCGATATGGCCATTTTAGTTTAATGTTTCCAAATCTTTGTTTCCTTGTTTTTATTGAAAAGAAATACTTCTAGGAAGAATGTTTCAGTTAATTTACATTCATTTAAGTCACTCTGAGCTGGATGACGTGCCAGTGTCCATATCGGTTGCGTCTAGCCGATATGGCCATTTTAGTTTAATGTTTCCAAATCTTTGTTTCCTTGTTTTTATTGAAAAGAAATACTTCTAGGAAGAATGTTTCAGTTAATTTACATTCATTTAAGTCACTCTGAGCTGGATGACATACAAGTGTCCATATCGGTTGCGTCTAACCGATATGGCGATTTTAGTTTGATGTTTCCAAATCTTTGTTTCCTTGTTTTTATTGAAAAGAAATACTTCTTGGAAGAATGTTTCAGTTGATTTACATTCATTTAAGTCACTCTGAGCTGGATGACATGCAAGTGTCCATATCGGTTGCGTCTAACCGATATGGCCATTTTAGTTTAATGTTTCCAAATCTTTGTTTCCTTGTTTTTATTGAAAAGAAATACTTTTTGGAAGAATATTTCAGTTAACTTACATTTATTTAAGTCACTCTGAGCTGGATGACATGCAAGTGTCCATATCGGTCGCGTCTAACCGATATGGCCATTTTAGTTTAATGTTTCCAAATCTTTGTTTGCTTGTTTTTATTGAAAAGAAATACTTCTTGGAAGAATATTTCAGTTAACTTACATTCATTTAAGTCACTCTGAGCTGGATGACATGCAAGTGTCCATATCGGTTGCGTCTAACCGATATGGCTATTTTAGTTTAATGTTTCCAAATCTTTGTTTCCTTGTCACTGCGTGAAATACTGGGTTATAAACATATTATGTGTTTACGCATATTATAATATATACATAAGATATCCTGTATATGCGTAAAACGCATATATCCTCTTCACATACATATGACATACAGTATGATCAATCTTTAACGTTGCGTATATCGATATGCAAGTTGACATATCAAAAGTATACTTTAAAATCGGTATATAGATGTGCGATATATGTAGGATATTTTTATTCCCCTTTTCTGTGGCGGAATTGTTTGGTACACCCGGGCGGGAATGGAGAATACTTAGGCAAATATCGGCACATAGGCTGGACATTTTCAACTAAACGAGTCCCAGGTATGGATTGACGACGCCGAATCACAAGGTAGAAAAATTATTTTTATTAGCAATGATGAATTTCAATAAAAAGGAGTCTAACGCTCTATTTTCTCAACCTTTTCGTCGATCGACAAGAGTATGGGTAAAGTACCCATATAAATTTATTTCAAGTTATTTTAACTACGAACATTATGATAGAAAAAATTAAATTGCAGGGACAGCAATTTGATGCAAAAATAAATTGTTCATATTTTTTGTAATTGGAGTATTTGGAGTGAAAAATAGTGGTAGATGGATAATGAAATATTCAAATCAAATTTTCTTCTGAAATGAGAAATAAAATGTAAATACTTTGTTCAGCCTAATCTATTTACATGCCTACAAAATCGAGTGCTATCAATGTTGTTACCTACTTTATCCAATTAACGCAAAGTAATGTGTAAAAAAAACTCACTTTTACGATTGTAAAAAAAAGTACACCACAAAGGCTTTCTAATTATTCCATTTCTAGTGTAGAGATTTTATCTAGATGAAGTTCTGGTTTGTTTATTGCTCTTTTTTGATAATGAAAAATCTCCTCGTACTTAATTCAATTAATTCCCGTCCCTTCTACTCCATAATCGCTTTACTACAATTATTTACAAAAAAGAATTAAATGGCAATCTTATAGATAGAACTACTGTATCAGGACCGTCATCAAACTTCAATGATTCTTGAATATATACAAATCGTTCCTTTATACATCTCATTGGGACAAAGGCGTTTTTTGAATTTCTTTCAAAAGTTGTATTCCAAACTGTGATGTTTGAGTTTTTACCGTAATGAAATTTCTTCTTTTTTGATTTCTTAATAGCTTCCTCTGTCCCTTCTTTGATTTCAAAATCCTTAAACCAGTCCAACTGAGCTACCCAATATTTGTTCACCTTCCCACTTACTGTTGCCTGAACTTCAAAAATGTTCTTAATAATTGCTGGGCGGAAGCTGAATCCAGTATCATCATGCCAGCGAGCAATAACATAACTGTAAGGAGATAATCCACGGTATTGGTTGCATGCAAAAATTTGATTTCCTATTTTCATTCTAAGTGCACTGCGTCCGACAGATGAAATACACTTAAGACCTTCAAATTTACAATATGAGGTGAACATTTCATGAAGCTCTTCCAGTGTCTCAGAGTCAAATCTTGCTCTACGGCTTGCCGATTTCAAAATTTCGAAGCTAGAATCAAAAGAAGCTTCGTTGATAACTTCACTTTCCAATACACGCAGGATGTTAGTGTAATCATATTCTCTTTCATCTTGTGCTTCGTCGGTATTGTTTTCTTGCAGCTTTGAAAACGTTACAAACTTCCTCATTAACTGAACAGAAATTGAATGACTATTCGTGTGGAAGGAGCCCATTATACCATTGTACCTTAAAGAAGAGAAGAACTACAAATTGAGTATACGTTTTATCTATTTTTCTTTAAAAATTAAAGATACATCTTCAAGAAAATCAGGAAAATATTTAGAAAAAAACAACTTTTTATCAACATTATGCAATGCATTTATCAATAAGTAAAGCATGTAAAAAGAAATGAAGGCGAAAGATGACAAACTTTTCCAGTAGTAATCCAGGATAACATAATACACCCCTGTGTCACAGACCCGGTGGACCCCCCCCCCACCCCGGTGGAAAAATAGTCCAAAAAATCGTGTGGAAAAAATATCTTACAATTTCAACCCCACTGCGAAATTGCTCTATGATTTTATCCCCATTGAAAGCTGAATGTAAAAAATTTGCACTCCAAAACCATCCCCACTGGAATTTTCGAGCTGGAAACAATAGATTTTCTATCCCCATTGGCATTTTGATAGAAATTTTCATCCCCACTGAGGGAAAAAGTTCTACCGGGGCACTGAGACAGGGGTGTCATAATGGAACTTACCGCTCGAAACCGAAGCACCAAAATGCATACACAGGACCAAAGTCTTTAAGGCATTCCTTGATGTGCAATGACATATGCAAGTTAGGAACAAGATAGATCGAACCGTATCTTTTTTCGAAATCTGTACAAAACCTTTCAAAAAGATCATGGGCATCTTTGATGTCTTTCTCCGTAATGACCGGTCTGCAAATCAGAAAACAACCTCGAACAAAGTAACTCCAAATAACCAAATCACGTCTTGGAATCAGGTCCTTTAGACAATAGATGGAATAAACCATCGTCCAGTGTTTCCATTCGTCAGCTTTTAGAGTCTTGTAGTTTTCACTGACAGACTTAGCGATACGCCCAACATCAGAGGGAATCCGTAACTTTTCTTGCCTCGCAGTAACGGTGTCGAAGTTTGTTTTGTTCAAAGTTTCGGTCTCCACCCATACATTAAACACATGTTTCGCTACTCCTAAAAATAGATTGAAAATTAAAGTTACTTACATCTCTGTCTCAATGAATGTCCCATATTGTAAAATTGTCAGTCAGTAGGGCAATACAAAACTATGCTTCCCTTGCCATAGAAATTCACTTTTCTATTAACCTATTTCAAATTTTCGTGATCAGTTTACTTGAGCCGTATAATTTATAATTGTTCATTGCAAATCACTTAGAGTTAGGTAGTTAAAAGTCGTCGGCAGTTTTGACGAATTGATGGAGAAATACTGGCTAAATCAAACAATATAGAATGAATAATAACTGAACAAAGGAATGTTTGAAAATTTTTTATTTCTTACCCAAAAACAAGTTATGCATTGGATCAATGACGTGGCCGCGAATAGGATCATGATAAGTGAGGCGGAAAAGTTCACTAAATCGAACTCCAGTCCTTCTTTCTTCTGTTTTGACTTTCTCTAGCGTGTTGTGTTGTAACAAAGCAAATCCAGCTGACTTATGATCTTCACCATTTCTTGCTGTCCATTTTGTCTGATCGAAACCACCAATGTCGCGTACATTTTCCGACTTTGTATCGATTGTAAAGTTAGTAGTACATTTACTGCATCCTAAAAAAATAAGCATTTTAAAAAAGAATGAATCGAATCGAATTCTTTCGTGGCTGAAGTACCAGATGACGATATCATTTTACAAGAACAAACACACATTTGAATGTTTAAATTACCTATTGTTGAGTTGAACCTGAAAGTATATCTACAATTAATGCCAAAACAAGCTAGAAACAAAAGAAGTTAACGCTGAAAAGAAATCGCAACAAATTGGTGTAACGTTTGTGATTTACCTTGTTTTGCATTATGAGATAAGAATCCTCCAATTTTACGAAGTGCTGGTAAGTCACACGACAAAGAGAAAAGGCCAAACTGGTATTGTGCACTTAAACCATCTGGCTCCACCAGTTTGATACCAGGAGACCAGGCTATAAGAAGTTCATCGACAAATGGACGTAAATATGTATTGATATGTAATTTTGGTTCTCTTGGTCCCGGTATGATCCCCAATACCAAAACATTTTCCCACAAAAATCTGACTTTACGTGGTAGGTTAACAATTACAGCATACACAACTCCAAGTGAATACTTGGATTTTTTAAACGGATTAAAAAAGTCGAAGTTCACAAGAAGCCCAATGTTTCTTTTCTCGTTGAAGAATGGTAAATCATCAGCATCTTTGAACTCAGAATAATATTTTCCATCGTAAATATCAGAATATTTCGATGAACGTTGTGGTGCAGAGAGCAAATTTTCCAAAAATCCTTTCCTCAATAGCTTTTCCTGGAACGATCTTTTAATGCCACGATAACAATAAACTTTCTTTGGATAAAAATTTTCTTTACTTCCACTAGCATTTGATATTTTCTTCAGCAACTCTGCGTTACATGGGGTGCGGAATCTTTTTTGAGGGTGGTGTTTGAACGGTACGTACGAACATCTCTTTGCTTTTGGTTTGCCATCTGTAGAAAAAAAAACAAGTAGATTTGATCGATTATAGAGTGATTCATCCTTATGTTATGAAGCGAATTGTTTTAATCCCATTTTCGAAAAAGAGCTAAAAGGTGAAAGCATTCATAAATCTTAGACTTAGTCCTGGATTTCTTTTTAAGTATTGCAGGCTTGTGTTACAGACCTGGTGGATCCGATATGACCCTTTATTATCCCTTAGATAAAAGGCCAAAAGATTGTCAAGGTGATAAAAATACCCTGAAACTTGATCCTCATTGGAGAACTGCAGTAAAATCTAACTCCAATTGAGAAAAGAATATTGGTAACATTCAGCTTAAGTCCCTATCCAAAAAATTTCATCTTGTTGTAAATTGAAAGCATTTAGTTCCTTTATGTTAATCCATTTGATTAAAGTTTTCCATCGGGTCAAGAAACATGGGTGTTATATGATAACAAAAAAGAGTGCTTACCTGAACCAATAACAAGTACATCTTCCTTCTTATAAAGTGAGTTGCATTCAGGGCAAACAATATATTGGTCAAAATCATCCCTGTTGATTCCAGTAACTTTTCTAAGGCTGTGAAGAGTCTCTGGTAAAAGCTCCAATACTTCGGTAAGGAAGTTAGAGTTGATAACTACGTTGAGTGCTGCCAAGAAAACTTTTATCACCTTTAAGAGGGCATTAAGGCATCCATCAGAAACAGAATACTTCAATTGCCATTTCAGTAATTCTTTAAGTGCACTTGATACTTTTCGGTAGCTTTCACTGTATTCTTCTTCTATTTCCTCCTCAAAAAAATCAGGAATTTCTTCTTCGTCCCACACCTCCGTTATAACCTTAAAAATTAAAGTAAATTTCAATTGTTTGGTAATAAACAAGTTCAGAAAAAAAATACAACAGGCGAATGAGCATAATGTCCAGATTGTTTAACAAAGATATGTCTTGGCAAATGACACAATTGGTTGTTTGCCTTAGTATTCAGAAATTGCTATTCCAAATATTGTTATTGAATTTGAATTAGAAAGTTTTCAAAACCTAAAAAGCAAGCAAGGCTGTGTTCAAAAAGTTATAAAAGACAGTTTACATCTTCAGGTTGATCTTGAGGAAAATCGTCTTCCACATCATTTTCGTCAGAGTTTTGATCATTTCCACTGTCTTCTGGTGCATCTTGTTCATTATCTTTAACAAATGAAAATTGTTGAAATACAGTGTTGATTTGATTAAATTTTCTAGATGCGATAGTTAAAGGGAGATAATCAGATAGTTTTTTATATTTCACTGACAAATATCTCCCATAGCTCTGAGAAAGACCTTCAAAAATTGATATTTTTGCTTGAAAACAATATAAATATTAATCGTAAACGTTGTGAACGTTAAATAACGTTGAAAATTGTAAATTTATCGTAAGGCGTGTGAAGACTAAATTTTACACATTATAAAATCAAATATCTTAGCTTTGAAAAATAATTGGGTCAAAAAATTTGAAGGTTTTTCTCAGGACCATCATCGGAGACATCTTTAGGTCGAATATAAAAAAACTATCTGATCCCTTAATGTCAAGATTATATATTCCCATAATGTAAATATTAAACAAACGAATACAGCTTGACTAAAAATATTGTCTTTCAAACACCCTACTGAATTGCTTTCGTATACCTGAGACATTGTCATCATGATTATACTCATTCTCTTCTGCATCATTGGGATCATCATAATTATTATTCCCATCTTCTATGAGAATATTTGGAGGATCCAAAACCATCTTCTTTGTTTGACATTTCCGATTATTGTGAGATCGGTAAAATACTGATTTGGAATATTTTCTTTTGCAATGAATACAAAAAAATAAATCCATTTTTCTATTTAAAGAGAACGGTAATATAACATTATTCAAATTGAACAAGTAAAACAGGATACACAAATTAATGTAGCATGAATGTATACTGAAGGGGCTATTGTTTAAAAATCGTCAAGCAAATGTTTTTTTATTTTTCAGAAAATCTTGCACAAATATCGTCCTAGGTAGATACTTTTATGTAATTTGGATTATCTAAAGTTAACTTGGATGACTTCACTTGTCTTGATTTCACATTATTACCAAAATTACCATATCACTAAACTAACAATATGTCATTCATTTTATTATTTGTTTATTCATTCCAGTTGAATCTCTCCTATCACAGTGGGCAAAATTTACAAATTCCTGTCCGTAAAATATATTAACAGTATAAAATTTAAAATATCTGTATATATTTACAATTTTTTAACAGGCAGAAATTTTAGGCAGCTCTACGTCTCTGAGGTTTTAAGGGGCAATCACAAAAATCTTTGTAGGGCATTATCACCCGACTGACCCAAAAAATAATTCCTCCTTGTTCATCAGTCACTTTCTAAAAACAAAAATCAATCAGAAGCAATTTGCATTGAACGCCATCAACAAAACAACTTTCATGCTTAGAAAGGCCTAACAACATCACATTTTTCAAAGATTTTTGCTGTTTCTGCTCTAGAAAGATTACAATTTTTGTTGTGTGTTGAAATTTTTTGTGAATTTAGGGAATTTAGACAAGATTTAACAAGATTAGTTCTCTTCAAAACTAAATTAAATGTTTTCCTTACTCACCAAAATAACTTTGGTTCAAAATTAGATTTTTTCATGAAAATTGCTTGGAAAAGGGCAAAATAGAGCAGATTTACACTCATTAACTAATTTGTCAAAATTAAATCTCCATTCGCCATAAGTGATGAATAGACCTTTTTGGAATTGCAGCAACTATCTTCTTTTGTATGCAAAAATGTGGAGCACAAATTTGCAGTGGTGAAATTCCTTTTAAAAAAGTATGCAAAATCTAAGCAACTTTTAAGAAGAAATAAGATGTTAATGACTGGTTTATTTGCATGGAAATGGCTTAATACAAAAGAAGATAGCTTTAAATGACTAAAAAAAAGTGTAAATTCTTCCATCTGATTGCACAATTAACAATTCAATTTCACCTATATAACGGATTGGAAAAATGCTTAATGCTAGAAAGCGTACATTCTAATTGTGTTATCTATTGTTACTGGTATATAAGTAGATAAAATGTAAACAACGGCAAAATTATATTTCCTATCCCTCACTAGTATAGAAATGGAGGTTGCATACAATTTATGACATCAATTATTCCAAAAAGGACTATAGAGAACAAGGTAAATTAAAAAAATGAGCTCATCGTCGTCCTGTTGAATAATTATGTAGTCCAGCCATAAAAACAATGATTGAGCCATGCATAATTACTGTATCATGCATATTGTAATAATTATGCATGGTTTTATCATTGTTTTTCTGCTGGACTACATAATTATTCAACAGGGTGGCCTCTTTGAAAAAAGGTCTATTCCTCCTCCTTGCTATTCCTAATAGTAATAATTTCAAAATAATGTTTTTTAAAATGAATTTCTTAGTTGTATTATAAACCTTTTCCCTCAAGTGATTTCTTAGATCCAAGGTTAAGTCATAGTTATTATTTCTTTTGTATTTATATTTGATATTCTATCTGATACGTGTTGAGTGGTGTCTTTCTCTATGTTTCGCAAAAAAGAATTTTGAACGTAATACATTGTTCAAAATTGTCTCTGATTTCAGTCATATTTTGTAGTGCCAGCCAGAGCCGAGCATCACAGAGAGGTCACAGCATCAGTTGTGTCGATGACTTTGTGCATTTTTCGTCAGCAGTTCTATCATTATGTATTTTTAATAATAGTATGTTTAAACATCTTGCTTTGGTTCCTTTAATTGAGTTAGTGTCTTTACGTTGGTTGCACTTTTCACCTCTTTTTTCCATCACCAGGTTTTTGTTATTGTCTCAAAAAAATCATCGCTCGGAGTATCGTTTTGTGTATTATAAAAGCTGGTGGTGTCGGGGTTGAACTCTACTCTCCTCGACTTCATCACTACATCATACAAACCGCAATGTCCAGATTTGTTCATTGAGAACCTTTTTCACTATTCTTTTGTTATTGGTTGGAGTGCTAAGGTCTAAAGATTTTGGTAATAAAGCATGAGCTTTTGAACTTCTTCAAATTATATGACGCTCTCATGTGGTGTGCTTTCTCTATCTTCCCCATGTCTGACTTTGATAAGTTTGACCACAATTTAGTATTATGTAGGGCTTTCGCTTTGATGATGACTCCATACAGCAACTCATTGCAATTATTAACATGTGATATGCTTCGTGTGCCACAGTCTCTGTACCACCATTCGTGTTTAACCCTATTATTATCAGGCTTTTTCGGATTTTGTATTCTCAAGGGGGGGTGGGTTTTTTTCCACCAGCCTTGCATAACTTTTGATTTAGAAAAGATATGGACTTGAAATTTGGCAGAAATGTTGTCTACCATAAAAGGAGCTCATAGAAAAAAATTTGGGTTGATGACGTCATCATAAAGGTAATGACGTCATCACAAAGTTTCACAATTATCTGAAAAGTACTCTTCAATAAATTAGCAATTAAAGTTGAACTAATGAAGATTTTTCAATTCTGTTTTTAATTTCTAAAAGCCAAAAAGATTATCTTTAACATATTTGCCGGTTTTTAACATACTAATTAAAATTGACGTTTAAAATACATGCAGAAAATGAGAAAATTTTTTTAAAAAACAATGACGTCATTCTTGATGACGTCAGCCGTTTTTAAAAATTTTTGAATATTTTTTAAAAGTTATCATTACCTAAAACCTATCAAAATTTGAAGTCAGTTGGATGCCTGGATCAAAAGTTATGATAAATTTAAGATTTTGGGATTTTACAGGGTTTTAGCTGGATTTTATGATATGCCTGCACAAAAAAGTCATAAAACATGATCTGGTCGGTGGATAATTGTAAAATTTGGTATACATACTGCTAATAGGATTATATTAAAAGTCAAAAACTTTCAGAGTGTTAAAAAAATTTTTCAGTGAGCTATTAGCAAAAGAGTGCCAGCCTGGTGGAAAACACCCCCTGATAAAAATAGGGTTAAGTCTAAACAGAGCTTTACGCCGAAAATATATTCGAATTTTCAAATGTAAACAGCGCTCTGAAAATCGAATGTTTTTAAGTGTTCACACGAGCGCGCAAATGTTTTCGAATGTTTTGAAACAATTTATTTTAGTAAGTATGTTCAATCTGGACAGTCCGGAAAATATTATTTGTCTCTTGATCTTTCGAAATCATTGAAATCTTTTTTTCTGAGAGTGGAAGGACTCTGATATTTTCTTTTTCTAAATATTGTATATTCTTTTCATGAAACAGAGTCAAATATATTTTCTTTCAAAGAATTATGATGTATAATCAGGAAACACATCTCAGTAATTTTTACTGTATTTTGAATGCACAAGTTTATTGGGAGTGCATTATTTTTGCCCAGAGTTATAGCTCTTCAGTTTTGATTTTTATTCACTTCTTTGTTGTTTAAAATTCTTTATTTTATTCTCCAAAAAGCTTTAGATTTTTTTTGGTGTTGTCAATGATGATAATGATGTTAGTGCAATTTAAGAACGAAGAAGATGGGAAGAAGAAACAACCGAGGTTTCTTCAGTTTTGAGATGTTTTCGAATTTAAAATGCGTGCAGGAGTTCAACTGCAATAAAGCAAAGGTTAGTTAACTTTTATTAATTGTGGATTCTTGATATTATTCAAGTCGCAGATGACAAGAGCAAGAGAATTTTCTCATTATCAACTGAAGAGGAAGTTGTGAAACTTCTATCAAAGTAGAAAGTAGATTAAAATGCTATGTTATGCTATTATGTATGGTCTATAAAGAGAATGGAAGTAAAAGATGGGTAATTATGCTAACCATCCCTGTCTCGCTGAAAGTATCTTCTTTATCTCTAAGGAATGATGACACAAACCTTGATTTATATTAGATTTATTTATATTCTTTCTTTTTCTTCTTCAGGATGTGGAAAAATGGATTTCAGATGGTTTTGGAGTCTTTTTTTTCTGGAATTTCTATGTCTGAGCAACAGAAAGTTTAAATATGATGTGCATTGTGTTTCAAAAAGTCACCTCGTTTTCTTGTTCTAAATCTAGACCTTCTAGTTTAAATACATCCCTGTCCTATGAATGACCTATAAAATATTCCACAAGAAGAACAAAATTCATTTCTTTCCTTTCAATTTTTGAAAGTTTCTTGATTTTTGAAGTTCATTTTGGGACATTTCGCCTGTTTTTTCTTCCCCGCCTCCTTCTTAAAAAAACTTCACTTTTTTTCTACGCCGATCAGATTCCGCGTCTTTTTCCCGATCAGCCAATCACAGTGGCTTGTAGAGGGCATTACGTAATTCTTTGTCTGGTCTGTAATTTTGATGTTTCCTCGAATCCAATGAATTTTCTTTAGCAGAGTAATGGGCCCCACTAAACCTGTAAATGCAGCGATTGTATTGGCTATCAAAAAGCAATTTTCGATTTTTTTTTTTTTTTAAAGCGGTTTTTGACAGTTTTAACAAAAGAGTTTGCCCTGAACTTCAGTTAAAAGGTTATATTCTCACATTAAATCAATTACACAATATTCCGAACTTGTTTATACGTTTAAATTTGAGCTCAATACCCTTCATTATAAAAATTGCAAATTTTGATAAATTTTACAGACCAGAAAATTCACCTCATTAACACACTCGAGTCATCAATCATCTGTCAAAATTTGAAAGCAGCCGCTTTTTTAGCTGCGAAAATTTTTGTGGGTAGAGTTTTAGTGAAAGAATTGAATTTTCAATATTCACAAAATATCTATCTGCAAAAGTGTCCCAAGGACATTACAAAAGTTTTTTATAATAAAATCCTTTTCATCACATTTTAAGAATGTATGTTAGTTTTAACCGACGCAACATCTTCAATTTTGAATTTGTAAAGTTTCTCTTTGTGAAACTAAAAATCTGCATATATATGAGTAAAAAATTACAATGATTAGAAGTGAAAAAGCTTGAAAATTCTACAAAGTTTCATGTTCATCGCCAAAGTTATGGGGATTTCTGAAAAAAAAGCGTACAATGGATGCAGTTTTCAATCGTTCTTCCATGTAAAAACTACTATTATTGTAATTAGACTTTGAGGCAATCTAACGTTTTTTATTTTCCAAATTTGCTCAAACTTGAGCTAAAAATTGTTATTTTTGGTCAAACTTGTTGGAATTGGGTTGTGCTTCATCGTCTAATCGCACAACGAGTTATTTTTTCTTATGTTAGCGACCCTTCATAGAGAGCAATTCATCATTGATTGCTTCCTGTAGAGAGCAATTAATCGTTAATCACACTATTCAATGCCAAGCCAATGTTTACAATATTGATTTTAATGTTTTTTCTTATAGTTATTTTTCATCGAACGCTTTAATTGCATTTGAAATTCATTTTTTGAGAAAGAAACAAAGGTAAAAATCTATAGAGAGAGAAGAGAAAAATACCTATCAGTGTAATTTACTTTCCTAAGGGGAAATAACTAGTGAAACCCATTGTGTGATTAGCTCGTAATCACATAATAACTCGTACAATTCGAAAATTGCACTCGTGATTTTTTTGTTTAAAATTTTCCTCGTCCTTTCAAACTCGGAAAATTAATAACAAAAAAATCACACGTGCAATTATTCTCGAATTACACTCGTTATTATGTGATTACATATACCAGAGGCCCGGAAAACCAGAGTTACAAAAACTCGAGTTACAAAAACCCGAGTTACGACGAATGTGACGCCACAAGTCTCAAATTATGACGTCATAAGGGGGGTTTGAAACTCGAGTCATTGTAACTCGGGTTTTCCGGGCCTCCAAATACAAAGCAGAAAAAATTTTTGGTTTAAGAAAAAAAATAAGAAAGAAGAAAAATAAAGACTTACTAAAGCGGTTATTGGGAGGTTGTGATCACCAAAGTTCATTGTGAAGTGTACCTCTCCTAAAACTGGCAAGTTAGATTTGTTGGCAGATCGAGCGGAATGGAGGGTGGATTTTATTGGAATGCCAACACGGTGGACGAACGATTGTGAAACAACAGAAGATGTTGCCCCGGTATCGATGTTAACATGGCATGGATGGTGCTTGAATAAAGCAAAGAAGAATGGTGAGGTGTCGCATTCAACTTTTTGAACAGTTACCATGTCAGTTGCTGGTGGCGATGAAGAACGAATAGGTGGAGAGTTGATGTCAAGCTTATGGATGTTGCTTGTTGCTGCGAGGGGTGGATCGATTTTCCTCTTGGTCTACTGTGACCTGAAAAGCTTTAGCGATTTCCATCTTTTCAAACTTTGACACAAACCAGCATTCATTAATGGCATGGCAGGTGTGGGGACGAACAACTGATTTACATATAAAACACTGTTTGTTACTTTTTCCCTTTACCACCATTACGGTTGTTGCTGTACTGGTATCTTGATCTGGTATAATGGATCTGCATATCCTCCTAGGTGTGGAAAGTATAGCTAGAAGGGAATCCATTGACTGTGAAAGTCTTGGTTGAATGTCCTTGAGGGTGCATGATTGCAAATCATGGGCGTAAACACGGGCAACATAGCCTGATAATCGATTGTCTATTAAAGAAAGCCATAAAGCCACAGTCAACCTTTCAGTGGTGGGTGACATAACCTCGTCTGTGGTAGGAGGGGCTCCGTCAGGATGAAGACCAGAGGCTACGAGCAATAGGCTATCTTAAAGAGGCCTACACTTCGTTGATAGAATGTCTCTTAACACTCATTAGGTTTCCTTAAAATTTTTGCAATGTTCAAGAAATTCACTTCTGATTGTACAAAGTTAAAAAGTCTACGAATCCTTTGCCAAATCCAAGCAAGATTTGTGGAGCGCTTGATGATATCATTACGTAGAAGTGATGGCGCAAATCCTCTCCAATGTTAGAGAACTTTAGCAACAGGACGGGAGATGGCGGGGAGGCGGTGTGACGTCATAAATTTGTCCGGTTGGATGTTCTGCGCATGCTCCGCTAGAAGAGGAAAACCCTTCTCCTCCGTCCTGTATTTGCAGTCGACCTCAAAACTAGCAGCTAGACGTAGTGAAAATGGCAAACAAAACGTGAGTGTTATTTGTCATGAATTATTTGAAAATTAGTTCATTTAACATTTCTTTTTAGTATAGATTAAGGCTTGATATATCTTTCAAATATATTGCCTCAATTTTGTGCTGTACATGTCATTTTCTTCTTTTGTATTTTGGCTTGTTTTGGTCATCTGATGCTGATCTCTTCCTGCCTGCAAAGATTATTTTTTTCATCAATGATTTATTCTACAAATTCTACAATATTTGCACTCGTTTTTTTTTAGGACTACAATGAACTGGACTGAGCCACATGATGAAATGCTTTGTCGTGAGATAATCCTCGTGCAACCATTTGCCTACAAAACTGGCTCAAGAGAAAAGGGGCAAGCCTGGTCCAGGATTTCAGAAACATTGAATTCGATTGAACAACCAAAATTCAACGTATCTCAAAGATCTGTCAGGGAACACTTCTCGTTAATATTGACAAGGTTCAGAGCCAAACTTGCTGCAGAACGTGCTGATTCGGGTGCGAATCACGTGTTGAAACCATCAGAGGCATTATTGGAGGATATTAATATAAGAATAATTGAATGTGAAAGTGAATTTGATGCTAAGTCGAAAGAAAAACAAAGTAAAGTGGAGTCTGAAAATCAGGCTATCAGTGATGCAAGAGCTAAAGCAATGGAAAATCTTTCAGAGACTTTGAAAGAAAAAACAATGATGAAACTTGCAGTGCAAACACGAAAGGTAAACGTCAGCGATCAACTGGTAGTGAAACGTACAGTTATTTGAGAGAGAAATCTGAAAAAGACAATGAATTGAAAAAAGCACAAATTGAAATTCAGAGACTTGAGGCTCAAAATTTTCAGGCCTTGATTCAACAGCAACAAGCACAACAGGCTCAGCAACAACAAATGAACCAGCAAATGATGCAGATGCTTTTAACACAACAACAGGAACTTTTGAAAGTTTATAGACAAAATATGTTTACAGATGAAGAATGATATTAGATTTGTTTTTTTCTTTCAAAAATAATGCTTATTTTTTGCTAGAAAGTATTTTATCGACCCTGAACTGGAAATGAAAAATGGCTATCTGCTGTAGCAGCTGTGTGTCCTGAAAGTAGTTTTGAAAGCACGTTCAACCTTCTTACTCTAAAACACCTTATTTTAAAAGTTGAATATTCTGGCTTTTTATGATCAAATTTTAAAAATTGTTACATACTGTATAGAGGATTGTTTATTTTTAGAATATATTTATTGGTTGAATTGTACATAAAATTTTATACTTGAATTATACAAAGTTTAACTTATTTTAACAAAAACACAGACATTTCGTAAATGAAATTAATTGGCTTCAAAATTTTCAAAATTCCTGGTTATTCTCTCTTACTTTTTTAGACCTGTTTTTGCAAAACTGATATTTTTTCTACAGCTTGCCAAATTCTCTCTGAAAACTCTTTGGTCACTTACTAAATTGAATTCCAATTGGAAATAGTAAAGTCATGAACAGTGATTTAGAAAATTTTGGACATTTTTTAGGTGGGGAAGGCTAAGAGTATTTTGAGAAAAAGCTTTACAAGTTGAATTACTTTTGGTCACACACTCTTTTTTATAAGAACCAATAAATTTTTGTTGAGAATCAGCTGTTCTTATTTTTTGCTCATTATGATCAGTTAAGTCTCAGAATTGTTCTAAAATTCCTTTCTTTTTAAGTACAAAGACAAGGGCACCTAGACAAAAGGTATATGACACTACAAGATTGACAAGTGATTCTAAAAACAGTTAATACTCTTTCACTCTGTAAAAATAAGAACTTTTTAATCATTTTTCAATTTTGTTGTGTGAGGGTTAAGTCAAGTTTATACTGTACAATCTTCTTTTTCTTTAGTTAAAGTGTTAACACTCTTTTCTTAAGTATAAATTCCAAACTTAGGATTTAAGATAAAAATTTTCAAAAAATAATGACTAACTTTGATAAAATTCCACAAGTTAAAGATGATAACAATATCTGCATTAACACCACCTTTTTAATCACTGAAAATAGTTTTCCAAAGTAGGTTTTTCCACGTAGTTGAAGTATTTAGCAGTTGTGTTATCATACAAAATTGTGCGTGCATTGTGTAACAGTCCACATACAAGATACATCTTTCCAATAGGGCTCAACCCTAGTTTTAAGTTCTTTTTGTAATCCAGAAACTTAAAATAATTCACGATATCTCCAAAAACCCACTCAACAGAAACTCTGACAGAGCTCATGGATTTATTAAAGAGCGATTGAAGGGGTGTCAGTCGTGCACCCTGAAAAGGTCTTTGAAGGTGGGCACGTAATGGGTACGCTGGATCCCCATAAATACAAAGTATGTCACCGTTCGGTGAAAAACTGTTATTCATAAGTTGGTTGTAAAGAAAAGATTCAACTAACATCGAGCTGTCATGCTTTTTCCCTTCAAAAGGACCATGGAGTTGTGCTATCATTCCGTTTGGAGTAACAAGGGATTGAAATTTTATTGCGTGTATACGCTTGTGACCATTATATACCACTCTTTGATTTTCACCAGGTCTGGAGCATGGTCGGACAGTCCCATCAACAAAAGCCCAGCAGTTCTCTAATGCAGCCCCAGCCTGGTGAATTGCATTTGCATAGTCTGCCAACTTTGCACGAGAAAGCCATGGCTGGTTCATATCTGTTAAAAGATGTCCAAAATGCCAATAAATGTAATTTGTCATGGTTGACACAACGTTGCTAAGTTCAGGTACAGATCTACCAAATAATGAAATCAAGTCTCCAAGTCTACTTGGATAAGCAAATCTTCTCAACAATATGCATAGTGCTTCCACTTTATCAAAATTTTGTCTATTTGGGCAGTAAATTTTGTCTGGTAATTGAAAGACATCAGCCAAGTTGTAAATATCGTTCTTTAAAAATCTAAACATTGCCAAGCATTCATCATCTGACAGTTTATCTAGATCGAAAGGATCATACTTCCAATATGGAAAATCTGGGTTTCTACTCCTGTTTAAGTCAAATAGAGCAATAAATTCTTCATCGTCAATAACACCATTGTTATGTGCAAATAAAATCTGTTCTCTGACATCTCTCAAAGACATGATTTTCAATTTTTTATTTCTATGATTTGCCTGACAGCAGTCAGTCTGAAGTTTTTTGTTTACATTTTCTGCTGCTATGTTTTGTTTTTGTTTTTTTTGCTGACATTGCAACTTCATTCGATTACTCTCCCGTGCTCTCCTACGTGGTGTTTTGCTAAACTTGTTTATCTTCGAGTACGGCCGGCGTAGTCTTTGACGGCATTATGACGTCACTCCAGCCGTACTAAAAAGCCCCGTCCCGTCTGCTAAAGTTCTCTGTTATCTTTTTCTGGACGGCTGTTTTTTTATTCTTTGCGTAAGGAGGATCTTCAGCCAACCCCATGTTGAGTATTGTTTGTGAAGACCAATTACCCTCTAGGAATTAAATAGACTCAGGTGATAGTGCATGTTTGATTGCGAATTAGCGTATAAAGTAATTGCTTCACTTTCAGTGAGGCTCCTCTGTTTTAGAGGGCACAAATGATCCATATTTCTGTACATAAGAGGTCGTTCGTTATATGTTCAATTTCACTATTTAAAGTCTTTCTTCGAGTTCACATGTCACAACGACAATAAATCCAACGCAAAGCAAATAGACAGTCCTTGATTGAAACACAATGATGTGAAACCTCTTCTATACTTTATATATTTATTTATTATCTCTTAATGAAACAAAACAGAATAATAGACTGGGGTGACTGTCGCAAACTTGGAAATGTTTGGAAAAAAGCCTGAGCGACAAGCATACCACAGCAGAAGTTTCATTGGGAATCATGTCTAAAAGATGTTGGAAGTAATTGATATAGACACAATTACGCGAAAAACATTTCAAAGAAATTTGCAAAACTATTTCACCTCTATGCAACCTATCATAACATTATTGGACAATCACAAGGATTTGAAGAAGGTGACATTAATGATATGGGTAAATCTTGGCTCAAAATAGACCTCTTGCTAATTACACTGTCATGTTGAATTATTAAAACTCCTGCATAGAGAGTATTTAGTAGGTATAACGATTATATATATTTCCTTTCTTGTATTTTAGATCAAACATTATAAATATCTAAATATACTAAGTAAATGGTAAACATGCCTATCTATGTTTGATCTTTATTGAACTGATCGCCTGGTTTTTCAACAAGATGCCTGCTGTCGAATGCCCAATCGAGTCGTGTGACTACGTCACACCTGACCTGGATGCCACAATTGTCGCCGCTCTCATCACAGCACATGCCAATGCTGTCCATACCAGCTCACCAAATCAACAAGGTGCTGCTAAAGTGGAACGAGTTAAGAGGCCATCAATATCATCCGCCGGTACCAGCGAAGAATGGCAATATTTCACAACCAGATGGGCTGAATATGTTGCAGCAACCAAAGTTACTGGAAAAGAGAGAGTCCTCCAACTGCTAGAATGCTGCGACGATGAACTACGCAAAGACCTTACCAGGTCCACAGTAGGAACTCTTTCTGTTAAAACTGAAGATGAGGTACTAGCTGCTATTAAGTTCAATTCAATTCAATTCAAAACATATATTTACCCGAAGGAAGGGACACCACGTTTAGAAACCTAATTACAAATGGTGCAACCTAATAAAGAAATGAAAACTATTAAAATAAAATAAAAGTTTTGTAAAATCTAATCTAAATAAAATCTAATCTTAGTGGTATGTTTTTTAAATATACTTTTAAATATTTACATTTTTAGTTTTTTAGTGAAAAATATACATCTAAGAAGCATTCTGTGTGCAATTACTGTTCCTGATGAGGAGGTGGTTGAGGGGCGTATTTATTAAGGTAGAATTTTCGGACATGTGATACTAAGTCTAGTGGTTCAAGGATTTGGAGATTTTTGTCATCGTGATGCTCTTGTAAGTTATTCCACTGTCGTGAAGCTAGCCGTGTAAGCGAGTGAAGGCCAAAGGTTGTTGTGTTAACGTTTTTGATGAAGAGAAGGCTGATATGGTTAGCTCTAGTCTCAATGTCATGAGGGATTAAGGAAATGGAGAAAGTGGAAAGGCAATCGGAAGGCAGATATCTGTTGAGATAGCGATATATAAACATGATGTTAAGAGTTTCAACAAGATCGAAGAATTTTAGGATTTTGAGTTCAGAGTAAGTTACGGTAACCGATGCTCTGGGTTCTTGAAAAGTCATAAGCCTGATTGCTGTATTTTGCAGGACCTGGATTCTATGTGTCACAGTATTATCACAAAGACCCCATGTTTGACAAGCATAGCGAATGTGAGAAGAGAAGATAGCATGGTATACATTGATAAGATTTGGAAGAGGAAGGTAGTAACGAAGTTTGGAGATAGCTCCATTAGCTCGACGTAGTTTAGTGGCAACAACGGCAACATGTTGTTTCCAAGAGAGATGTTCGTCCAGATGGACACCTAGGTATTTTATGGTTTTGCTTGGAGTGAGGCGTTGACCTGAGATTTCAATCCTTGGAATAGTGTCAAGGGGACGCCTGTTCGACCTGAAGATAATATATTCTGTCTTGCTGGCATTTAGAGATATTTTGTTTGCATTGAGCCAGCTGACGAGAACTCTGAGGTCAGAGTTTACTCTACCACAGAGAGACCAAACGGTTTGGGAAAGATTAAGGAGGTGTGTGTCATCAGCAAAATGATAGGTCTCAGAAGTTCTAATGCAATGATGGAGATCATTGATATATATAAGAAAAAGCAGGGGTCCGAGAACAGAACCCTGGGGGACACCATGTTTAATAGGTTTTAAGTTTGATTTTATTCCTGAAATTGAAACAAACTGGGATCTATTGGACAGGTATGAACTAAACCAGACTTTAGTAGATCCTCTGATTCCATAGTGATCTAATTTTGAGAGAAGAATTTCGTGATCAACGGTATCGAAAGCTTTTTGTAGATCGACAAATACACCACATGCAAACCCACCAGAGTCAAGGTGATTTCGAACTCGCTCTAGAATGTTCATCAGGGTGTGAGAGGTTGAGTGACCTTTTCGAAAGCCAAATTGTCGTGCATAAATTTGGTTAAATTGGTTGAAAAGTTCAATAACTCGAGAATACATAATTTTCTCATATATTTTTTCGATATTGGACAAGAGAGAAATAGGGCGATAATTTGATACTTCTAGTGGAGATCCTTTATTTTTGAAGACTGGAATTACTTTAGAAATTTTTAGTACATTGGGAAAAATTCCAGTTGTGTAGGATTGATTTATTAAAACAGAGAGAGGTTTAGAGATTTTATCTTGAAGTAATTTTAGGATTTTTATTGGAATACTGTTTGGTCCAGATGACTTAGAGGAAGAAAAGGACCCAATTATCTTAGCAACCTCATCAGAAGATGTAGGCCTAAGAAATATGGAGTTTTGGTTTCTGTGTTTAAGGAAATTGGAAAAGTTTTGAAAAGATGGAGGAATTTTTTCTCTGATATTATCAGCAATGGACGTAAAGAAATTGTTGAAGTGATTAGCAACTTTGTCAGGGCTAGAGTGGACCTGACCATCAATTGAAATAGAGATTTTAGAATTTTTTTGGTCCTTCGTTGAAATGATATCACGTACCCCGGACCAAACTTTTTTCATGTTTTTTGAATATCTTTGAAAGTATCTTGTGTAATAATTGGTTTTGCTTTGCTTACAGAGATTTACAATTTGGTTTCGATAGGTCGCATAAAGGTTGCCAAAGTGGTCAGCAATGGTTTGGGATTTTGATTTGAGAGATTTTCGCTGGTAGAAGTCTCTCTTAGACATTGATTTAATTATTCCGGGTGTAATCCAGGGTTTGAGCTTAGATTTTATCTCACGTTTGGTGAGCCTAACAGTGGGCACATGCCGATCTACAAGCACTTTCATTTTATCATTGAACACGTTAAAGCATTTGTCAGGATCTAGGTCAAACCTGTCAAATAGAGCATTCCAGTCGATTGCAGTGTAGTCTTTGATAAAGTTGTCCTTATCAAATTTGGACCAATTTTGTTTTAGATATGGACCAAAATCCTTAATTTTGTTGTAATTAAGTTCAGGAAAGAGACAAAACTGAGGCAGATGATCAGAAATTGTATAGCAAAGATTTCCTGAGATTGTCATGGAGGTAGCAGGTCCAGAAAAAATATTGTCAATCAGAGTTTTAGAGTGATCAGTAACCCTGGTCGGCACAAGAATATGAGGAAGTAGGAGGTTTGAACCTAGAATGTCCAGGAAGGAGTTGACTGGTTCTTCATCACATTTCAAAAGATTAATGTTAAAGTCGCCAAGGAGGAGAATTTGTTTTTTCTCCTTTGATAATTTGTGTATTAGAGGTTTAATATAGTTAGTATTGAAAAGGTCTATCGACATACATGGATGGCGATATATTGTTCCCACAACAAGGTTGCTTTGTGCAGGTCTAGGGATCTCTACGAAGATGGACTCAAGATTTTTAGCTAGATAGCAGATGCTATCTAGATCTTTCCTTGGAACTGGAATAAGGGATCTAGAAATGTAAAGGGACACTCCTCCAGCTGTTGACTCAGTAGGGGTGAAGAATTTTTTGTAATTTTCTAAGGGGAAATCGTGTTCCCCCTCTTTAGGGTGAGCAAGATTTTCATCATCAGTTGTATTTCTTGATTCAGAAATACCTATAAAGTCAAAATTAATGTTGAGCTGAGATAAAAGGGTTTGAAGTTTGTCAAAGTGTTTGGAGATGGAAGATATATTGAGGTGAAATGCTGAGAGACCCTCAGATTTGTGAGATAGAAGCGAATTAAATTCTTCACATGTAGTATAAGAGCAAGTGTTAGATTGGAATTGTATGTCATCAAAATTTTCATCATTGTCACTGGTTGTTATACCAGTAACTATGTCATTAAGGTTAGAGAGGATAGATTTAAGGTTTTCATTGAGACTAGGGCCGCCAGCATCAGGCTGCTGTATGCTTTCTTCTGGGGGGAGGGGAAGGGCATTATTGATACAACGTGGACAATACCAGTTGTCATTATTATTATCCTCGCTAAAGGATTGGAACTCTTCACGACTGAGGCCCGAGCATTTTTTTTGGTGAACCCATAGGTCACAAATATCACATTGAATGCAGTTGCAGTTGTTGCTAACAGACTTGAGGCATATTGAACAGTTGTACATACAGAAGGCTTTTAAAACAAGTTCAGTTAAGGATAAACAAGATAAAAAATAAAGTTTAAATCTTACGGCAACAAAGAAGAAGTGAGAACCATATTGAAAAAAGTTATTTTAGTACAGATTTTTCTTTGGTGTCGGTGTCTTGAGGGAAATCAGTTGCATGTTCATGATTGAGGATAAGGTGTCTGAAGTCGTCCTCAGACTCGAATGCATGTACATTTCTGCCTCTGAGGTTTCTGTTGGAGAAGCAGACCTTGAGGTTACCCTCAATGTCACTAAAGACAAATTTAATCGAGCTGATACTTTCAGCAGAATGTTGACACAGTCGTAAGGTTGAAGATCGGGTTTTGGTTAGCGATGGACGTGCAGTGATTCCTCTTTTTTTGAGATCATTGCGGTTTTTGTAGATTCTGGAGACCACCGAATGTTTGTCAAACCTCATAATGTATGATTGTTTGCCATTTAGAATGGGCCCAATTGGATGGGCTTTGTCGAACCCAGTTATGATTTCGTCATCATCTGGAAAAGATTCTATTAGAATTTTCTTGGCTTTAGTTGTCTGCTCGTCAGGCGTATCTTTCTGTGTAGCAGCCACACCGTCCATCACAATACAATTCCTTCTCGAGTATTGTTCCTGTCGGTCCAATTCATTTCTCAGGTGTGACGATGTTATCTTTGAGATAGCCAGGGCAGATTGATTGATGGTCAAGTCTTTCTTCAAAGATATAACCTCCTTACCAAGAATGTCAACTTTGTCAGATAAGTAGTCTACTTTTGTTTGTAGCGCAGCAATAATTGCCCTAAGTTCCTTGGGACTATTGGATAAAACCACTGCAGGTGACATTGGTGTAGAGTTGATTGATGTTGAGAGGTCAGGTATGAGTTCAGTCGGTTCTTGGTTCTTTGATGATTGTTTGGTTGATGATCTGAGGTTTTTGTTTGATGATGTAGATTTTTTATCTCCTCCAGCCATGGTTGAGTTTATGATAAAATTGGTTGAAGACAGTTGAAGCAAGTTATTGATAGTTATTAATGCAGTTTCTTTGATTATTGTATGTTGAAGGATTATGCAGATTGTTGCAGATAGTTGTAGATACTTTGAAGCTGGAGGAAAGTTAGTTTTTCAAATTGTTCTCAATTTTCGTAGCTAAGCTGCCATCTTGTTTCGTCGGCTGCCGTAAAAAGTCGTTGGCAGTGAGAGATGAGAACACCATGATTGCCAGAGTCACCTTAATAATTCTCACCAAGATCGAGATGAACCAATCCGGTCCTTCTGCGCCCGTTTAAGAGGACAAGCCAATGTTTGCAAGTACTTCATAGATTGTCCAAACTGTGAACACAAGGTTGACTACACCGAACAGATCCTCCGAGACGTCATCTTGATGATGAAAGTTACGGTCGACTTGGATATCAACCTATCAAAAACCATCCTGAGAAGACCATCACCATCCCTGCAATGGCTGATACCGGATGTCAAAGTTGTTTAATTGGATTCAAGTGCGTACAGAAACTTGGACTAACCAAAGCAGACCTTCTCCCAGTATCAATGGAGATGCGAGCAGCTAACGGCAATCCCATCAAGGTACTTGGTGCCATCATCCTAAGGATCAACAGCCCTGCGTCCAGCTCAAACAACATCCAAGAAACACGACAGCTGGTGTATGTCACCAACGAAACCAGCCAATTCTTCATCAGCAAAGGTGCTTGCATTGACTTGGGTATCATCTCCTCCAGCTTCCCAGCCATGGCTGACAAGTATCATAAGTTGCATCAGCTGACGTCCTCAAATCAGCGACCGATCACCTCAATCATCCCGAACAATTCCCAACACCAACAACAATTGGCTGCAACTGTCCAAAACGTGAACCTCCACCGGCACTGCCTAATGATCTCCCATGTGCAGGGACAGACGAGAATCGACAGAAGCTACAGGACTTCCTACTAGATCACTACAAGTCCAGCACTTTCAACACATGCGAGCACCAACCATTGCCGATGATGACTGGACCTCCCTTATCTCTCCAGATTGATGAGTCCGCAGAACCTACAGCTCACCACACTCCAATTCCTGTTCCATTTCACTGGCAAGAGAAAGTCAAGGCCGATCTGGACCGAGATGTACAACTTGGGGTCCTCGAAAAGGTGCCAATTGGGGAACCTGTGACCTGGTGTCATCGCATGGTAGTATGCGCCAAGAAAAATGGAGAGCCTCGTCGTACCGTAGACTTCCAAGCCCTCAATGCCTGCGCAACTAGAGAAACCCATCATACTCAGTCTCCATTCCATCAAGTACGTTCAGTTCCCCACAATGTCAAGAAAACCGTCACAGATGCCTGGAATGGATACCACAGTGTTCCCCTCTGTGAAGAAGACAAGCATCTTACTACCTTTATCACCCCTTGGGGTCGTTACCGATATTGCACTGCACCACAGGGTTACATTTCGTCTGGTGACGGCTACACAAGAAGATTTGATGAAATAGCCAGTGACTTCCCAAACAAAATCAAAGTTGTTGATGATTCTCTACTATGGGCAGATACCTTGGAAGGGAGCTTTCATCAAACTGCACAGTGGCTTGACCTTTGCGCTCGTAATGGTATCATATTGAACCCTGATAAATTTACATTTGGTGCCGACACAGTCGAGTTTGCCGGCTTTGAAATCACGCCTACCTCTGTCCGTCCAAACGAGAAAATCATCAAAGCCATCATGGACTTCCCGACACCAAAGAATCTCACTGATGTACGTTCATGGTTTGGTCTTGTGAATCAAGTCACATATGTTTTCAGTATGACATCGTTCATGGAACCCTTCCGTTCCCTACTGAAACCAACGATGAAGTTCCAGTGGAATGAAGGACTGCAAACGATCTTCGATGAATCCAAACGCCAAATCGTGGTAGAGATTGAAAAAGGTGTCCGTATATTCGACAAACGAAAACCAACGTGCCTTGCCACCGATTGGTCGAAATCCGGCATTGGTTACTGGCTGTTCCAGAAGCATTGCGACTGCCCTGAAATCAAGCCTTTCTGTTGTAACACTGGTTGGAAGATAGTACTCGTTGGTAGTCGGTTCACTCATGCTGCTGAATCACGCTACGCCCCCATTGAAGGTGAAGCCCTTGCAGTAGCCGATGCACTCGACAAAGCCAGACACTTTGTTTTGGGCTGCGATAATCTCATCGTTGCCGTCGATCACAAACCCTTGTTGGGTGTCTTCTCTGATCGCTCACTACAATCAGGGACAAAATACTTGGCACAAAAGGGAAATTCACCGGGGTGTTTTGAAACCACAATCGATTTGTAAGTGCTCTAAAGTAGGTTCGAAGGGTAGAGTTTTAACTCTGAGTTTTAACGCTAGACTTAAGACTTAGAATCTGAGGATCCAAAAGTTTAAAAATGGTCCAGTAGGGCTTGAAATGTAGCCTAGAAACCAATAAATCCCTCCCAGATCGAAATAATCGATGAAATCAAGTTGAGGGCCTGAAATTGACATTCTCGCTCGAACTTCAATTTTCGAAAAATGGTAAATTAGCCAAAAGTGCAAATATATTATGGCACGGATTGTCTCAGAAACTGAAAAATGCCAAATTCTGCTCAGCGGGGGGTCTAATTTCAAGTTTGAAGCAATTTTTCGGGCTCAAAATCCCCCTTTCGTCAATTTTAGGGGCTAAAACTTGAAAAAAAGTCAAAATTTTCTGAAATTTTCACCTTTTTGACTTTTCGTAAATTGCACCTTTTCAAAAAGTTAAATATTTCACAAAAAATTGATTTTGACCTAATGAAAATGCCTCAAAATGGTCGGAAAAGGGTTATTTTTCACATTTAAGGGGTTTTCTCCTAATTTTAGACCCCCCGCAGAGCAGAAATCGGCATTTTTAATTTTCAAAGACAATCAGGGACAAAATACTTGGCACAAAAGGGAAATTCACCGGGGTGTTTTGAAACCACAATCGATTTGTAAGTGCTCTAAAGTAGGTTCGAAGGGTAGAGTTTTAACTCTGAGTTTTAACGCTAGACTTAAGACTTGGGACCTTAGAATCTGAGGATCCAAAAGTTTAAAAATGGTCCAGTAGGGCTTGAAATATAGCCTAGAAACCAATAAATCCCTCCCAGATCGAAATAATCGATGAAATCAAGTTGAGGGCCTGAAATTGACATTCTCGCTCGAACTTCAATTTTCGAAAAATGGTAAATTAGCCAAAAGTGCAAATATATTATGGCACGGATTTTAGATACAATCTCCAATGGTCGCTTACGAAATCTAAAAGAGAAGACCCTCCGATACCGTTTCAAGATGTGCTACATCCCAGGCCGAAAGAATTGCGTCTCAGACACCATGTCCAGACATCCCAGTGGACTCAGGTCACCCGACAAGATGCACCTACCCGACGATGTGTGCTCCACCTACTCCACTGAGCTATTACCGCCGAAAGCCCATCAAGTTCTTCCGTCAAAAGTATTTGGTCAGACAACTTCAACAATCGCAGTCGAAGAGGGACTCCTGAACCAATCCGTCGCTGCTATCACCACCACATGCAATTCAGTAACCTGGGATATGATCAAGGAAGCCACTTCAAGCGACAACGACATGGTTCAACTCACAGAGATCATTGAATCTGGTTTCGTTCAGCATTTAGACGAACTTCCGGAAGTACTCCACCCATATCACCAATATCGATCGGACTTATCAACACTAGACGGTGTCGTTATGTTCAAAGACAGGATCGTCATCCCACCCAGCCTTCGCAACACTATCCTTGATAATCTCCACGCAGCACATCAAGGCACCAATTCAATGATTGCTCATGCTGAATCTGCGGTGTTTTGGCCTGGTATCACGAACTCAATCAAAGAACGAAGATCTAGATGTCGCCAGTGTGACGTAATGGCGCCTTCTCAGCCAAGCATGCCCCCAACTACACCACCAACACCAGAATACCCATTCCAGTACCTGTGCTCCGACTTCTTCCACTACATGGGAAAGTATTACCTGTTATCTGTTGACCGATACTCCAATTGGCCAATCGTGGACCGTGCTAAAGATGGGAGCGCTGGATTGATCAACTGCTTACGTCGCTCATTCGTTACGTATGGCATTCCTGAGGAGCTTGCATCCGATGGTGGTCCTGAATTCACCTCCCGATCAACAGAGTCTTTCTTAAAGTCATGGGGAGTCCGTCAACGTATATCTTCCACTGCCTTCCCCCACAGCAACAGCCGTGCTGAAATTGGCGTCAAGACTGTCAAACGCATGATTGTCGGCAATACAGATGCTAGTGGGAACCTCGACACTGATGCATTCCAAAAGGCCATGCTCATCTACAGAAATACACCACAGCCAGACACACAAATCTCACCTGCTATATGCACATTTGGCCATCCCATCCGATCACCAGTACCAATCCTACCTGGAAAGTATCGTCCGCATCCCACTTGGCAAGACACCCTCCAGAAGCGTGAGGAAGCCCTACGACTACGTCACCTCAAGACTGCTGAACGACTTGCCATCGGGACCTGCCCCCTACCACCACTGAAGGTAGGAGAGCATGTACGTATCCAGAATCAAGTTGGACCAAATCCGCGCAAATGGGACAGGACTGGATCAATCATTGAAGTCAGACAGTTCGATCAATATGCTGTCAGAGTGGATGGATCAGGGAGAGTTACTCTCCGCAACAGGAAATTTCTGAGGCGCTTCACCCCTGTCATGCCTCAGAACTCTTCCTTCCAAATCCCATCACCTCCCACTCCACAACAATTAACTCAAACTCATACTTCACCTCCCACACTTACATATCCATCACAAACGCGTCCAGTCCTCCCAAATCACCCCTCATATTCAGGACTGGACAAAACTGCTGCCCCCGTGGCAGAGAAGAACGATGAGCGTCCAACATCACCTGCACCACCAATGAGGGAAGTTACAACACCACGTACTCAACGAATTGTAGTACAACATTCTGACGTCCAACCAGCACCGTCAGCTATCCAACAATCAGCAGAGCCTACTCGATCAACACCATTTGCCTCTAATGGTTCACCTTCGAAGGTTACGGCGTACAGTACTCCTACACGCTCTGCTCAACAAGTACAACACTCAACGCTACAACCCAGGCGATCTCAACGCAATAAGAGAGTCCCTGGACACTTGATTGACTATGTGTTGAAATAGGTACCTTGACTGTATGGTACGGTTTACACATCATAATCACAGGGCGAACTGTTAAGACACCCTGTTCGTTATTTCTTAGAATCTGGATGTCATGTTGACATCTTCTTGACTTTATGATACGAATTGTGTCATCACAGGGCGAACTATTAAGATACCCTGCTCATCAAAGTTTCAGCTTGGAACGTGAAGCTTGACAATGTGTTGTTGATATTTCATGGCTTCCTGTTTAGAGACTCACTTGACTGTCAGAACGTCATAGGGCGAACTTGGACCCTATCATCACATAAACATGTATATATGTATATAATAGACTTGAGACCATGTTCTCCTCATCTTTTCAGATGGACAGTAGTGTATATATTGTATGGGTACTATGCCTTATAACCTTTTGTTGTTGGACTTTCAGGGGGGAGGAAGATAGAGAGTATTTAGTAGGTATAACGATTATATATATTTCCTTTCTTGTATTTTAGATCAAACATTATAAATATCTAAATATACTAAGTAAATGGTAAACATGCCTATCTACTGCATCAAAACAATAATTGGAAAATTTTAGTGGTCATTTTAAATCGTTAGCTGTCATTTATTTTAATGCTGGAGTTTTTTAATTAATTTATCATTTTATTTGAGAAAAGCTTTGATTCCAGAATACCTTAATTCAATTAATCTTTTCTTTTAGCAGAAAAACATGCGGGAAAATAAAATGCGTAATAATGAGCGTCATGCCTATACGTTATATTATATACCCCTTAAATAACGAATAGAGCCTGGCTAATTAAAGCTCGAATATTTGTATAGAAACTCATATTACAAATTTGATGAGCTACTATCGTGCAACATAGCAGAAGGAAAACATAACTCCAAAGATGCATTTACTTGAAGATCACACAATCTTCTTTTTGAGAAAATGAAACATGGCGTTTGGAATTTATGGCGAGCAAGTTATGGAAAGCCTTTATGCAGTTTATAACGGTTTTAAGAAAAACTATGTATGCATGCCTGTTGGCACTGAAAGACTTAGATCAACTTTGGATGAACACTTTTTACAAGTCTGTCCACATTTAGTAGTGCGCAGACCAAAAGTTGCCAGGCGAAAAAGGAAGAAGCTGAGCAAAAAAGAGAAAAGAAGAGAAGATAGAAAACGTCAACGAAAAAGTTGCCTAATTATCAACTTTATTTTCATTTTTTATACAATCTACCTATACTTCATTTAGGATTTGCTTAATTTATTAGAGTATTTTTTCTTCACTGTACGTCTTATTTTATTCAGGATTTCATTAATTTATTTCTAGAGTGTTTTGTATCTAAGAAAAGTTTGAAAATCTCTCATGGATCAAAACACTACCCTCAACATAATCTCAGCAAAAGCTGAAACACCATCACACCCCAATTGCTCGACCGACAATACCAACAAATATGATACAAAACAGACAAAACATTCAAACAAACAACTATACAAAGAAAAAGAAAATGGCAAGATGAAGACAAAGCCTAGAGTCAGATGTGGTACCAAGAGTAAGCACTCTCTGGCGGCCGCGAGCCACCCGTCATCTTTACCAAAGAAGAAATAGTGTTGATCAGACACTATTTCGTACATAAAAAAAAAACAGAGAAAAGGGATTAAGATAAAAGAAATTGTAAACAAAAAAGTTTAAAATTTCTGACCATACAGTGAAGTACAGTAGAAAAAAAGAGAAAAAGTTGAAAGGTTGACCGAGAGCCCGGTTCGTAACCCCGTAACCGAGTGGCCGTACACATTGGAAACTAATTAGGAAATGAGACAAACTTAACAAACTTAGACACAAACTACAAATATGAATATACTGGACAGGTTCGGTCTATTTTAAGGTGCGTGTCCAAAGTCTCGAAATTTGAGCCGCTTAAAAATATATTTGAAACTTTTACAACATTCCTACCAAAAATCATTACCCAGACGGTGTCAATCAAACATAATTGAATATTACCTAGGAATTGGCCGTTCAATAGCGTTCCGTGGCGAAACTAAAAATAGCTCATCTAAGGTTACGTAATGTTTTGAATTTTCTTCGCAAAGCATTGTGGGATCGCAAGTCAGACTAATCTGGTACCAGATGTGGAAATATGCTACGACACGCTTTGCTCTAAAGATCGGGCATATTTTAACATCTGGAAGGTTTGCATTACGGGATTTGACTTGACCGCGTTTAAACATTTTGTGAGGAGCTTGGAAACGATCAACATAACAAGTTAGCATCTACTTCCTATCGGATGCGAGTGCTTAGCAGAAAATAATAACAAATCTGATTCGCATCAGATTTGTTATATTCTCTAGGCTAGCACCATATTTGTTATTAGCACCATATTCGATATGGTTCGGAATCATATTCATGTACTAGTAAACAAACATAAACAGTCCCTAATTTAGTCCCCATTTACATGAAAATACAACTTAAAACATGAATTTATTGCTTTTTCCTACTTACCTAGACATACTCGATAAATATTACACTAACCTTCATAGTTTTCAGGACCTCAAAAGTGAATTTTCAATGTGCTCTGTAAAATTACAAAATTGGGCTGTTCTGTTGGCACACAAAAAGTGAGGTTAATCGTTAGTAAGATACAAACTACCTATACAGAAGTCTGTAGATCTTTCTGAAGACAAAATTATCTGTTTTGTACACATATTTGTACTGCTGCTAGAGACTTTGACTGACTTTGTTGTGTTGTCGGTCAGTCGGTTGTGTTCAGTTGTCTGGCGGTCAACAGTCGTTTTGATAGGACCGCACACGATTATACCAACATGAAACTGACTGAAAAAGCATAAGGAACATACCTGTTACTGTTTCTTTATGATCTTTGAGTTTGGATTTGAGAAAAATCAGTAAAAATCAGTCCACCAAAACAAACAAAAAATAATCAACATTTGTGTGCAAAAAACAATCTTTAAAAGGTTGGTGCATTTACAGAAATTACACTGAATACTAAAAGTAATACTAAGAAAGTATAAAGACATTTATATTGTAAAAAATATCCACCAAAACAAACCAAAAACAACCAAAATCTAACAAAAGTTCTTCACTACTTGCCCCTCTTGAATCAGAAATTTGCTTTGTCATTGAAGCGCCAAAACTGTAAATAAAATTAGTTTTTGACGGTCGGCGCAGCAGACATTTTCATGCTAAATTTTGTTCAGTCGGGACGAACAAAATTCTTGAGCAAGCGAAGATATAGCCATTGAACCCGACTGTTGTCGGCACATCAATGGGCCACTACTAAATCTCTCCGATGGTATATTGGCCCGCTCCTTTAAGAGCTTTAGCGTGGGCGGCCGCCAATACGCCATCGGAATATCAGATAAAAGTCAGACAAACAAATCAAGATGGCGGGCGAATTCAGTGGATCTCACAGTAGAAAAGGTGCTACAAAACATTGTTGTTGGGGAAATTGTAAACATGACAGTCGATATCCTGAGAATTTGGCTGCTGGAACTTATTTTTTACCTTTCCCAAAGCCAGGAAAACTTAAAGATGGCATGACTCAATGGGAAAGAAACAGACAAAACGAAAGAACTGAGAAAACTAAACGATGGTTACATGCATGTGGGAGAAAGAACTTTGGAATAGAAAATGTGAAGCCCTACACTTATATTTGTTCAGTCCATTTTGTTGGTGGTTCTGGGCCTACTGATCAAAACCCTGACCCATTGTTGGCTACCTTGACAGTATAAACCTAACTCTTCACACAAAAATTACGGGAAACGCATGTTTGGACTTTGTACCCTATGCTGCACTCAAGCACTGAAGCCAAAGTCCCGCAAAGGCGGGACAAAAATCAGTTTTTTGAAGTTTGCAAAAAAACGCCACATAGAAGATCTTTCAAATTCAGTATGTGAATAGAGCAGTAAAAAATACAACTTTTCTATTTTTCCTTTTTTTTGCAAAAGTTCTAGGAATGAAAATAAAGGGATAATGATAATTGAATACTATCCATTGATGACCCGCGGCACTATCGTAAAGCTAGAATCGCTTCGCGTACTCTTCGCTTGAGAAAATGATTGACAGATTGAATTTTTTCAACCCGCGCAGGAGTTCGCGGAGCGTTCTCGGCTCAATCCTCGGACCGCGCTAAAAATGGTAGACTGAGCTGTGATAGATCATTTCGATGGAAGTTGTTGGAATGTTTACAAGGCTCTTGACAGAAAATCGTTTGTTTTATTGTCAATGGTGACAGTGTGGTTATTAATTTTGTTAGATCTGACAAATTGATGTTTGTAAGTGCACTTTATAGTTTTGATTCCCATTGAAGAATCATATTCTGGTTTTCATGTTATTAGATGCTGTTTTAGAGCTTTAGGTCTACACTGCTTGACCGAAGCCGAAGTAAACAAGAGACTTAAAAAAAGAAAAGCACCAACACTTCGCCAACCAATTTTAAAGCAGTGTAAAACCAAAACTGAGATTAATCATTTTGAAAGAGACTCTGATGACAATGAAGGACCTGTATCTCCACTGCCGCTGGCTGATCCTGTTGAACCCTTTCAAAAAGATGCATCGACCCAGTATGATCCACCACCGATAACTTTTGAATCCGTTTCCACTCAGACTGTTGACCAGCGTACCTTAATGGTTGACCAGTCATGTCAATCTGAATCAGATAAGTTGGCTATTGCTGCACGTATCGATAACATTATCTTGAAAAATTAAATAAATATTTTGAGATCAACATCTTCTGATGATGAAAATTCAAACCCAATGGATGTAGAATCAATATTAAAATCAGAGAAGACAGCCAAATACTTCTCACTCCAAGACACTTTTGGGATCTGTGCGAATTCCTCGGTGATGCCAAGCATCATTTGACATATTGGAATAGCAAGAAAGATTCAACTAATGAAAATGCAAGAAGTACCAGGGCCTGTTGTCTTACCCTCCCCCAGCAGCTTTTCATTACTTTATTGAGATTACGCCGTGGTTTTAACATAATGACGATCGCCCATTTTTACAGTGTCAGTGAAAGTACAATACGAACCATATTCACTACTTGGATCATGTTTATTTTTCATCATTTTAAATCCATCGCCCATCAATTTTGTCCAGAGAGACAGGCCTTCAGAAAATTTCTTTCAAAGGTGTTTCACCCTTTCAAAAACATACGTGCCAGTGTTGATTGCACAGAGTTCAAGTGTCAGACCCCAAGGGACTACAAACAACAGGGTCATATGTATTCCAGCTCCGGGGGGGGGGGGGGGGTACTTAGGCAAAATGGGTGGCGGGTATGTGCGAGCCATAAGGGTACCTTTTTTCGATCCTCAAAAGTCTCTCAAAGGGGTACAAATTCAAAAGTTAGTCTCTGAAAGGGTCCCAAAATCACGAAAATCAAAAATTTCTCTCTCAAAGGGTCACGATTTCCAAAAATTTTGACCAAAATTTGGTGAAAATCAAACCAAAATTTGGAAAAAATTGACCAAAATTTAGGAAAAAGTCTCTCAAAGGGTCCCAAAATCACCAAAATTTAGTCTCTCAAAGGGTCGATTTTCGATTTTTGGCTCGGACATACCCGTCACCTCGCAAACCTAGTACCCCCCCCGGGTTCCAGCTACAAAAGTCACTGTACCATGAAATGCATGATTGCTGTCAATCCAAATGGAGCTGCATGCTTTGTTTCAGATCTTTTCGAGGGTAGTACCACTGATGTTGATTTGTTTGAACGTTCTGGCATATTGCAACATGTTAATTACAAAGATTCGTTCCTTGTCGATAAAGGTTTCACTGTCCAGCATTTGTTACTACCAAAGCAAGCTACTATTTTTATACCTCCTTTTCTAGGTAAGCGTGAAAAGTTCACAAAGGAGGAAATCATTCTTACAAAAAGAATAGCAAAAGCAAGAATTCACGTTGAACGTTTTAACGAGCGCTTGAAAAAATTCAGACTTATTGACAGGATAATTCCCTTGTCATTAGCTCATATGGCTTCGCAGTTGGTATTTGTTGGGTGCATGCTTGTTAACTTTCAAGAATTTTTATGCAAATAAATGTTTTTTTGTAGAAAAATAAGATGATTTAGTATTTGACTTACATGACTTACATCTTTTTCTAGACTTTTTAGAACCTACCAAATCAAAGTGCCACAAATATGAATTTTCATAGTACATTTCAAAATTTTAATACAAGTTATCTTTTGTAAGGAAAAATAGAATCTCAGAAATAAAACTTATGATCAATTTTTTTTTTCTTTTCAAAATAACATTTATTTTTCACTGTATTAGATGTATTTTAAACTTATGTCATCTTTTTTATTAAAAGAATTTTCCAGATTTTGAAATTATCATGAACGATGTTTTAGCATTTTGAGTTTTATTTATAAGTTTGATCTGAAAGTTTTGAGTCCTTTCCTTTCACCTTCTTTTCCACATTGAAGGACACACAACAAGATGAACATACTTATAAGAAATCTCTCAGAGGAACTTTCTGGTACTTTTCAAGTTTGTTAAAAATATTACAACTTAAAAGGCAATCACTAATTACAACAATGACTTTGTGAAACTTTTATGGGTTCACATGTTCTATCCCAAACTTATTGTCAACATTTTCAAACTCTCAAAAAAGTACCATTGTCTAATGATTTTATCCTTATTGTATAACATGTTGTAAATCGTGAATGTAGGAGTCGTAATATTTATTTTATTTTATTTTGAGTAGCATTTTATTATCATTCAAAACTTTGTATTATTATTACTTTTTTTTTAGTTTATTATGACCCAGGCAACGAATGGTCCTGGGAAAGATAATATTCATTTCAAATCTATTTTTGTCCATCAAGATTTAATCAACCCGCAATGAGAAAGGGTCACAGGTTGTTAGTGATTTCGAAACATTTATTTCATCAATCTTTTGACCACGTGCGTTTTTATAAGAATATTCAAGAATTAAGAATAGCACCGTCATGAATATTACCACTTGATTTTTTAATAGATTTTTCGATTTCGGTTTATTGCCTTCCAGGGTATTTTCTAAAGTTCATTAGACCATTGTATAAATGTTCTACATTTTGAGACTGGTCTTTTCCTACGGGGGGCGCTAATTAACTTTTCGAAAATTTCCACCCGCTTATTCCAAAACCTCCGGCTATTAGATACCCGAGAGTACCAGACGGCGACAAGAAAAGTTTTTTCAGTTTCTAGATTTTTAGCTGCTTTGCTGTTTAGAAGCTTAATGTTGGGCTTTTCCAGAAAAAAATTTGAATATGGAGGGAGGGCAGGAGGATAATATTTTTTGGAAATTTACCCCCCGGGCAGCAAGTTTAACCCCTCGGACAACCATTTTAGTTGGGGGTCATCCACATATTACGTACGCAGTAAACGATTCTTTGATGCTCTCCTGGTCTACAGATGGGAACTGTTCCATCCACAAAGCCCCAGCAATTTTCAAGGGCTGCTCCTTTTGCATGGATAGCATCTGCATACTCTTGAAGCTTGACTGGACTTAGCCAGGGTTGATTTATTGGGTTAAGGTCGGTTAGTTTGTTATCAAACTGGCTGTAAACATGCTCAACAATGTAATTTGTTATCATGCAAATTTCAGGTACAGGTCTACCAAAACGTGGGATCATATCACCATATCTGCATGGGTAGGCAAATCTTCTCAGGAACATGCAAAATGCTTCTAATCCTGGACAAATTGTTCTGTTTTTACATCTAACAGTGTCTGGAATGTTCAATACATTTCTCAATAAGATAACATCATTTCTGTACATTCTGAATTCAGCCCAGCATTCTGCTTCAGACACAACCAACAAATCGAAAGGGTTGTAAATCCAAAATGGAAAGTCAGGATTTTTGCTTGTATAAAGGTCAAATAGAATTCTTCGTCAGAAATAAGATTCTGACTGTAAGCTAAGAGCAACAACTCTCTTGTTTCGCGAAAAGACGCCATATTTGTTATGATTTTTTGGGCGCTTTACAGATTAATTTGCTTAATGAATTTTGCTCTAAATGCGTCGACGTCGACGTCAACATCAAATTTACCCGTCCTGGAACGCTCCGTCCTCTTTGCTTAAGCTCGCTAATGCGAGCGCTACAACGGGATAATTTGGCGATCAATCAACCTAGCCTTAAAATCATCGAACCTACCCATGTCATCTTGGGAGCAAGTATTACCAAATGCACTTCACAGTATCCGCTCTCTGTTATGCACATCCACAAATTCCACACCACATAAAAGATTGTTTAACTTAAACCGAAAATCCACAACAGGAAATTCCTTTCCTTCATGGTTATCTACACCAGGTCCTGTGTATGTCAAGAAACATGTTCGACAATCAAAATATGACTCGTTAGTTGAAGAAGCTGAGTTAATCGAAGCAAATCCAGAATATGCCTATGTGAGATTAAAGAGTGGCAACGAGACCACCGTTTCTATTAGAGACTTGGCACCCTTTCCCATAGAGGAAAGAAACTCATTCAATGATAACACTGAAATTGTTGAGGAGCCGGAACAACTAGAACCGGCTAGTGAAACAGTTATTGAACCTAGGCGTTCAACTGGTGAACGGAAGGCTCCAGAGCGATTTGATGATACCGATTTGTCATCACTTTAAACTGTTTTAAACTTGTTTCATTTCGTTATATACATAGGCTTCATATCTTTACGGTTTTATATCTTAGGACTCTTTTGTATCTTAGGGGGGAAGATTGTTATATTTTATCTTCTCGTTTTAGATGTACAGTATGTGGCCCCCAAAACGTCGATCAAATTTGAAATCTCTCTCAAATCTAGAGGAAAAGAGGTTTTACAACAATTTTTGCTGCATGAAAAGCTTTAACGTCTCTACTTTATTTCCTGGAAGTTCTTTTTCAAAATTTTCAATTTAAACAATATTTTTCAATCGCTTAAAGATAGGTAGCTTCAAACGGAGGTTTGAAATTTTAGCGATTTCTCGGGATATCTTTAAGATTTGAATACAAAAATTTGACCATAGTTTTAAAATTTTTACAGTTGGTTGTCAAAATGCAGGTTTGGGGCCCTCAAAACGGGGGTGTAGTTAAAATCAAATTATTAAGCTCAGTGGTAATAGGGGGAACTATGAACATATTTGTGCTTTCCCTTAAATTTACGACCCGATGGATGTAAAATTTATGATTTTTATGAAATATTTCAAGATTTTCGATATTGCAAAGTCCAAAATGACAATTTTGATTTAACAACCTCTTAATCAAGTTTTTGAAAACAAATCCCTTTTGAAAATAGTTCCATCCATGTATGGAATAAGCTGTGAAAATTTTAGAAAAAAAGCTTAACTGAAACTGAAAATATTAAGCTTTAAAGATATTTTCTCCTATATTTTGCAAAAAAATGACAGAATTTGCCGTTTTTGCTGATTCAGCGAAAATTTTTATATATAATGTTAATTTTTTGTTATAAACTATTAACTCAAAATCGGGATTCTGTTCTCATAAATCCAAAATCAGCTTCTCATTACCCATGACCCTTTGCGCGGTATGAACAAATCGCAAGTGCGCGAACGAAAAGATCAAACTGGGCATGCCTCTAACTGGACTACAAACCTGGACTGGCTAGATTGTGTACAAAGCAGCAAAAGTTACAGCATAATAAATTGGTTGGCTACACAGTATAATATAGTTATGAGTTTAGAAAATGTTTGCTAAAACTGGGGGACAATGGCCGAAAATACACAAAAATTTCAATTGACATAGATAGTCTAGGATAGACATCGTCTGGAAAGTAGTGCTAATTTTTTGAAGAACGGTACCAGTTTAAATTAAGTTTACTCTTGCAGTTTTTTACATCTGTATATATATTCTAAAATGTCAACACTTGAAAACTTGGTGGAAGTAGAGTATATCAAGAACTTAGTAAGACAAGGACATTCGCATCAATTTATTGCTTCACATCTATCTGCCCTTTATCCTGATGTAAGGGGATTGAGTGCCCGGAGTGTTAGAAGATTTTGTTCTGCTCATGGTATCCCAAAGCTGAAAAAGAATGAAGTTGATGAGCTGGTGACAACTTTGTTGTAAATTATGGGCATGGCTACGGGAGGGCAATGATGCAAGGCAGTATTCGAGCTGCCTTTGGTGTTGTTTCCCAAAGAAGAGTGTCAGAGTCACTAAGAAGAGTAGCCCCTGATGCATATGATGTTAGAACAAGAGATATCCTGGTTCGCACTAACCCAATCTTTGGGTATAAAGCACATATGGATCAAAATGAGAAGATTGGTCGAAACTTTGGCTGCACCCATGTGGCTTTGATAGATGGCTGTTCCCGTATGATTTGTGGTTATGCCTCAATGGAGGTGAAAAATCCCATTTTGATATACGAGTTTGTTTACTGTAAAGCTGTTGTTGAGTTTGGACTTAGGAATCAATTGAGGTTAGATCATGGGCGTGAATTCTGTCTTTGCATTTTTGTTAAAGACTTAATCAAAGACTATCGACTTTTAAAAGAAAAATCTCCATGGAAACAAACTCGTTCAACGTTCAACTGATAACAATGTCATTGAACGTTTTTGGCCTGAGTTAAATTCCCGTGTTAATTATCCTATTAAAAGAGCTATGNTCTACGGCTCAATATCCTGGACATTAACTTCTACGCTGGAAAGAAAGATCGATATGGAGCTTATACAACAATGTTGAAAGTAGCGTTAAACGAATCCTGGATGGATCACCTTACTAATGTCGAGCTTTATGGCAAGATACCTCGCGTTACATCAACAATCCGAGAACAGCGCCTACGTTTTGCTGGCCACTGCTGGCGGAGCAAAAACGAACTATCCTCAGAGGTAATACTTTGGGAGCATCTTCACGGAAAAAGACCAAGGGGTAGACCAAACAAAACCTACATCGACCAACTGAGAGATGATGCAGGTTGATCAAAGGAAGACCTTCAAAATGCCATGGGACATCGGCAACAATGGAGAGAACGTGTCATCGCAAGCCGAGCAAGCTCGACCTAGTAAGGTAAGGTATAAAAAAATCAGGTAAAAGTTTTGGTCGGGTGATAAAATATCGGGGAAAAAGTTCGTCGGGGGAAAATTTCGTCACCCCAAAGGCAAGTGATGTTCGTGAAGTAATTTATGAAAAGGTCTATAGTCTAGCTAGTTCGAAAACCAAATATAAGCCGGAATAGGTCATTGGACTGTTCGATTTAATTTCCATACAGGAGGCATATGCTATACCATGGACCTAGAATGATCTTGATGTTCTTTCAACGTTCATCTTGGAACGTTATATGGATGTTGTGGACGCTAGAATGACGTTGAAATAACGTTGTTTGTTGGCAGGGTAAGGAAACCAGCGCTTAAAATTTAGTTTATCAGAACCAATACAGTGAAGTTCAAGCAAAGACAAATTAAATATTGAATTAGAATCCAGCAATAATTTTGTCATTACATTTCCATCAATTGATAATAAAAAAATGCATACATCGAAGTTTGATTAGCTCAAATAAAGACAAGGTAAGTACAATCTATTATTTTCCATTTTCCATTCAAATTTCACAATTCACATAGAGAGACAGCCGTTATTTAACGCTTCGAATGTTCTTCTTCAAGCCACCGAAGACAAAGCACCAGAAAAGTACAGGTAAAATATTAATTTTAATTATTTAGGATTTTATCCTTATTTATTATTCTTCCATTAGCCTAATTGTACCTAGCCATTATACGTAAGGCACCAGATACACTTCATACAACTTTTCTTCAGACCCTTCGAAATCTTCAAAAAAATAACCTGCCCCTAGGCTACACGCATCTCCTCTGTTATATTTTGATATAGGAACTACGTATCGTGGAAAAAGTTCTCGTCCGAGAGTTACCCCGTCTTTGTGTTTTTGAATTTTAGAAACTTGACAAGGCCGTCACCCGGCGTAAATGTTCTATATTTTTATTTTATAGCAAAATATTTCGCAGGTCTATTGACCTCTATGAAACAGAACTTTTGATTTTACATTTTACAAAGTTTTTCCTTCCATTCTTCAAAATCAAAGTCGAGTCAATCAATTGAAGACTTGTAAGGATGGTGCTTCAACAATATCTTCTTCTAGATCATTCCAAGGTTTTACACTTCTGTAAAAAAGAGTTGCTTTGGTTGCCTCTCATACCGTCATTAGCAAAGTTCCTTTGAAGCTCGTAATCATGCTGACGCCGTGGTCGTGTCCCAGGAGCATATTTCTCTGATCTTATGGACTCGTCATAAAAATATATGAGAGACCCTTAAATTTCATTACATTTTGATTAAAAATTGAATGGCTAATAAGGGTTAATACAACCATTGGATTTCTGATTTCTGACTTTTTTAGAAAATTGAAACAGCTTACCCCAAATTTGGAGTGACCCTCGGACAGGAATTTTATACACGATACAAACATCTCCTTTATCAAAATAAAGTCTGGGGATGCAAGCAGCATAACCTGTAGGCTGCTGGCATCCACTAACGGATTCGTGCTCCTTATACTACATGGGGTTTTGTAGAGGTCTGCGATTCAGACTACATAACCTGTGTCTATCTACATCCCTTTGCGGAAAAACTATATCGAAATGGCAAGTATTTCCTTAACGGGAAATACTTCCTGAAAGCGAAGGTGGGAAGCTTCCAGGACCGGCTAGAGTTTCCGAATCAAGAAGAGAGCATGTTTCCCGATCGGAAAAGTTGGCTTTGAGCATTCCGGAAATGACCGTGAAAGATAAATAGTTGATCCTTGTTGTAAATGAGGGAAAATAAATAATATTCACCGGGTAACCGTCTCTTGATTCCATTTTTGCCTCCTGATTCGGCGTAAACTTCCCGAACGAAGCACTAAAAATCGGTGGAAAATTCAAAATGGCGACCGTAAAGAGTGACCAAATCGGGAAGTTAACCCTTTTCAAGCAATCCCACCTTCCCGTTCGGGAAACAATTCCCGTGAAAGCAGTTCTTGTCGTTTCAATATATTGTTACCGACTGACTTCCCTTACGTATAATGCATACAGTTTCAATATAATCATTACTTTGATTTCAGTAAGGATCACCAAGATGTCATCATCAATGCTGATCTTGGTAACATTAATATGCACCGCAACACTTTCTATTGCATATCCCTTCAATCATAAAGTATGTATTATTGTTGACGATTGTTGTTGTATCGATCAAAAACAAGAATATCCCAGTAAATTTAACCTGATTACACGTTTTTTTTTATAAGAACAAAGTATATAAGAACATAAGGCTTCGATGGCCGAAATATTAAGAACATGTTAAGAACATTTTAAGGCTTTGTGGACTCAAAACACCCAATTTCTTAGGAAATTGCACAAAAATACTCACAAAATGGGAAAATAAGAACATTTTAAGAACATTTTTAGGCTTAAAACTCAAAAAGTTTAGAACATCGGAAGGGTTCAAAAATTTTCGACGTTCTTATAAAAAAAAACGTGTACAGATAGTCATAATTTTTCTTAAAGGTTTTGTTTTTAAATAAGAGTGATATCGTTTGCTTACTCATCACTTTTAATTCACAAGCTTTTTCACATTGAATTGACACGGATGTGGAGCAAGATTGGTCAAAAAAAGGAGAAGAAAAGTACTTTTTTGTATATGTCAGCACAATATAACAAAAGGCAGACACTGTCCTGACACGAAATATGTGTCTGATATGAAACGGGAACACTTATGTAGAAATGAAACCTTTAAGCACACGGTAAACCTCTGTACCTCTGTATAAAGCACTGATTTATAAAGCCCAAATGGCTAGATGGCGTGCTTTAGCTGAAAAGTGTGCCGTGGTTAGGTAGGAAATCCTACCTAAGTCACGTGACATTACAATAGAATTTTAGCGCTTGACCAATAGAAACTACGCGGGTTTTCGAAAAACAATAGCAACAATTTGTTTTGCTAAAAGCACAACTTACAGAAATCTGTGGCGCTTGAAAATTAACCATCTGAGGAATATAGCCACTTTCATAACAAGAATCTTATGACGTGCCACGATCTTTTTTCTGATACGGTGAACTATTTTCCGATACAATCACGCAATTCTGTTGTCATTCCCAGTCCTTTGAAACGAGCACGGTCCTTACGAACCCAAGATGGCATATTTGTCAGATCGCTTGTTTTCACACATCCCTTTAGAACTTTAGCGTTGTTTGCAGAAAACAATGAAAATCTATCTGATCTCAGGTTAACTAAATTTTACTCACAAGTACCTTAAAACTGTCACATAAGTTGAAATTTAGTCTTTTCACCAAACTGGATCCGCTTATTAAATTATACTAAGAGCATAAATTGTATCCAAGAATTATTTTAAAGTTTATGTCAAGTATATTTGGGTACACTCACTGAGTAGTCTGAATCGCAGACCTCTATAGATATACTTCTATAAGAAACTTTTTTCGCTAGAGGATGAGCAGAAGCCTACTCACTGAGCTTCATTTAGACCCTGAAGGCACTTTTTATTAATCCCGGGCATACAAAATCTTTGATCGAGGTTTTTTTGAAAGTGGTATCGAAATCACATCGACAGCACTAGATATAATTTTACTTGCACACCAGAGATGTAAAGCCATTTGCCTTCAGGCAAAGTTTTAACACTACAACGACTTCTTTGAGGGCAATAATTACAAAAAAAACTCCGATCAAAGATGGCGGATATAGCTTCGTCCAAGGTCGATAAAGGTTAGTGGGTATAATTTACAGATGATCTTTTTAATTCTCATAGGATAGCGAAAGAGTGGTTAAGAAGGATCGACAATCAGCTTTTGATGAAGAGCGTATGCGTGGTCCACCAGAGAAAGAAGCAGTGCTCGATCAAGGAGTTGTTAAGAAGGATGGACAATCAGCTTTTGATGAAGAGCGTATGCGTGGGCCACCAGAGAAAGAAGCAGTGCTCGATCAAGGAGTTGTTATGAAGGATGGACAATCAGCTTTTGATGAAGAGCGCATGCGTGGTCCACCAGAGAAAGAAGCAGTGCTCGATCAAGGAGTTGTTATGAAGGATGGACAATCAGCTTTTGATGAAGAGCGCATGCGTGGGCCACCAAAAAAAGAAGCAGTGCTCGATCAAGGAGTTGTTATGAAGGATGGACAATCAGCTTTTGATGAAGAGCGCATGCGTGGGCCACCAGAAAAAGAAGCAGTGCTCGATCAAGGAGTTGTTATGAAGGATGGACAATCAGCTTTAGATGAAGAGCAAATGCGTGGTCCACCAGAAAAAGAAGCAGTTCTTGATCAATTTATGGTGAGCTTTCTTTAAGCTACTCGTTTAACTATAATAAATACTGAAAAATGTCAATATGTTTCTCGCTTAATTTTTTTAGGCTGCTGGTATCCACTAAAAGATTCGTACTCCTTATCGTACCTATAGTACTTGAACTACCTGCTATTTTGTCCTATCCAGATATAACTAAAGGCTTCAAAAATGACAAAAAATGCTAAAAAATAAGAACTAATGAGCATGGAATTACTGTTAGTAATAAGTAATTTGTATAAAGCACCAAATACCTCTGTTTTGCCCTCTACTTAAAAAAATGAATCCTTTTACAACCAAAAATTTTTTTTCCTCCACATAGGATAAAAGAAAGATTACTAGTCAACAAGAGCCACCAGAGAAAGAAGCAGTGCTCGATCAATTAGAGGTGAGATTATTTTAAGCCCCCCCCCCTCATCTGCGAAAAGAAATTAATTTTAACAAAATCAGCTTTTCGTCCTTGAAAGCTCTTTTCCAAATTATAAGTAGTCTATACACAGACCCGATATCTACGTCTAACTTCAAAATTCATTGCCGTAGAGGTTTATTATTGTCTTTTCTCATTTGAGATTTTTCAAACCGACCGCTGCGATGGAGTGCGGGTGAGAGAAGATAGATAATAGGAGGGGTGTTTGAAATCTTCTAGACTTAAAACTTTCCCTCTACAGGGGCTTTCATTCTTTCCAATATTTTGATTTATTTTTTAGGATGCGTTTAAAGTCGGAAATTGGCAAAGAATTGGCGATGAACTCGAAAAAAGAGATTGGCGAAGACCTGGCGATGAACTCGAAAAAAGAAATTGGCCAAGACCTGGCGATGAACTCGAAAAAAGAAATTGGCCAAGACCAGGCGATGAACTCGAAAAAAGAAATTGGCCAAGGCCAGGCGATGAACTCGAAAAAAGAAATTGGCCAAGACCTGGCGATGAACTCGAAAAAAGAAATTGGCCAAGACCTGGTGATGAACTCGAAAAAGGAAATTGGCCAAGACCTGGCGGCGATGAACCCGAAAAAAGAAATTGGCCAAGACCTGGCGGCGATGAACCCGAAAAAAGAAATTGGCCAAGACCTGGCGATGAACTCGAAAAAAGAAATTGGCCAAGACCTGGCGATGAACTCAAAAAAAGAAATTGGCCAAGACCTGGCGATGAACCCAAAAAAAGAAATTGGCCAAGACCAGGCGATGAACCCGAAAAAAATTCATGATTATCTTGAATAGCATAATGATTTAGTGCAATGATTTACGCCATATATATACCCGGTTTCGAACCGGGTTCTGGGTCAACTTTTTGAAAATTTGTGTTTTTTGTCTTACATAATAATGTTGTCTTGTCTTTTGTCGTTTGTCTTGTTACTTGTCTCTTTGAACTTGTTTGTTTTGTCTGTTGTTTAACCTTTTTGTGGTCTTGACCTGGTACAAGTATGTTTCTTTGTATTTGCGTGCGAGTATGCATATTTTGTTATGTTTGTTAGTTTGTTTGGTCCAGGGTTACGGAATCTAGGGGAGGCTGAGTGTTGGACGTCCTTAAAACATGTCTAAAGCCGCTGCACCTGTCGCAAGTTGGGGACGCGTCGGGGACTCTAGATTACATTATATTTTTGTTGGGGTTTTTGGTAGTTTTTAGTGTTTATATTTTTGTGATTGTTGTGTTTATGTTTCTGCTTAGCTTTTTAAACTTTATATCTATTGTTTTGTTGGTTAACTCCTGTTTTCGCATAAAATTCTCATTTCTTGACATAATATTTGATTGGTTTGATTTATATATTTAGAAAAATTCAAATAAATAATAGAAAAAAACCGTATAATTATAAAACTACCTATTAGTCCGTCCCTTTTGTGTTTCATTTTTATTTTATTTAGTATTTTCAACACTCACTTTCCTTGAGGTCAGATCTCTGATTTTCATTAACATATATATAAGAAAAACAAGCTAGATGCTGAATGGACCTACCTGATGATGAAAGTTAGATAGCAATGCAAGGAGAAAAATGAAAAAAAATCAGTCAGAAAACATAGCGTTTAGCGAAAATGCATAACGCAATAAATTCATCATTGATTGTTGATAAGGGCAGAGGGAAGGGTTGTAGGGAAAAAATTAATAGAAAGTTCTGGTCGAAATAAATCAGTTTTATTGACAATTGAATCATGCTTGATGGTGAGCATTGTTATCAATAATGTTTTTGTGTCAAAAAGATAGAAATACAAGGAAAAAATCTAATGAAAATCTGCAAAAACGGCGATTTCCGGCATTTTCAACCGGAAAAAAAAATTTCTCAAAAATCGAACTCAGCCATGTTTTGGGCAATATTAATACGCATCTTAGAGCAAAAAATCAGAAAAAACTAATGATAAAATCTCGAGAAAATGCCAAAAAACCAGTTTTTCCGGCATATTTCCGGCACTTTCGGCCGGAAAAAAATGTTTTTCGAAAATCGGGCTCCGTCACTTTTTAGGTATTGTCATTTTACATTAGTGTGCAAAATTTCATAAAAAAATATATAAAGTACAGCTCGAGAAATTCAAGAAATATCGTTTTTCCGGAGAAAATCGGCTGTTCCGGTGATTTTTAGAAAGTTCCGGCTTCAAAAATCAGTTTTATCGACAATTGAACCATGCTTGATCGTGGACATTGCTTTTAATAATGTTTTTGTGTGAAAAAACAACGAAATATAAGGAAAAAGTCCGATGAAAATCTGCAAAAACGGCGATTTCCGGCATATTTCCGGCATTTTCGGCCGGAAAAAAATTTTTCTCAAAAATCGGACTCTGCCATGTTTTAGGCATTGCTAATACGCATTTTTGTGCAAAAAATCTGAAAAAACTAATGAAGAAATCTCGAGAAAATACCAAAAAACCGGTTTTTCCGGCATATTTCCGGCATTTTCGGCCGGAAATGATTTTTTTTCGAAAATCGGGCTCCGTCACATTTTGGGCATTACCATTTTGCATCATTGTGCCAAAAATCAGAAAAAACTAATGAGCCAATCCTGAGAAAAGCTGGTAACAGACGGACAGACGAACGAACGAACGAACGGACGGACATCGGTTAATTTATAGGACCTCTACCCCACCGGGGTAGGTCCAAAAATTAACTGACATTATCAGCGGGTATGTTGGTTTTTATTGGGTTATGACACATACATATAGCTTATATACGCACATTGATAGCCAGTCTGACCCTTGGTAAACCGATTCTCATTATAGTTAAAGGACAGAATTTCCCCATCGAATCCAGTACAGTATACCTTATTGGCACTAATTTTCGCGGGAACTATTATTGGCGGTCAAAAAGACCCCGAAAAATTGGATTTCGCGGGTTTTAATTTTCGCGGTTTTGCCCTTTTCTGGACAAATTTCATTTCCCTAGGGATTTTTCAAATTTTTCGACAAAATTGGAAAATTAATTCCCGCAAAAATAAAGTTCCAATAAGGTAGTTGGTCAAAGTATTAAGAAGAAGGAAGTCAAGTCATTATATAGAAATACTGGTCCAATGCTTACTTTGCTTTATCTGATAATGTTTGGTTGAGCGAGTTGACAAGTACTTCATGCTGTGATTTCAAGTCTACTTTCTCCGGGCTGAAACATAGAAGAAATATAAAGAGTATCATTTCACGATTACTCAGGAAGAAGTTGATGTAACGTGTTCCTACCCGACACCCGTACTTAGGCAAACATCCAGGCACGACAGAAGCTCTTTCAATCTGGTACGGCGAATGTTGAATTTTAAGATATTTTACCGACGAAAAGAGGAATTTAAGGGTTTTTTGAAAACAAACTGGTACATGGGCTTTTCCGTACCTGTCGTACGGCGCGTTGTGTCTGAAGTCTCAGTAAGGGTAAATTTAGTGGTCTGGATTTTCTCCATTTCTTTGAGATTAGGCAATTGATAAAAAAAATAAAAAAAGTCTTTAAGGATGGGAAAATTTTCGAAGAATCTGAGTCCTAGTCGACACATACCCAACAATATCAATCCCTAGAACCAATAACCTTCCGGACAGGAAGCAAACAGACCACACTCGACCACACCTCACTTTGAGTTTCAATGAGGCTCACGTGCTGGGTCAATTGTTTTTAAACATGCTACAGATTTTTACAATGAATGAATAAAAGAACTTACTCCAATGTGACATTACTGACGGTTAAATATTCGAACTCTTTCTGAAGGTCACGTGTACTTTGTTCGATGTTTGCCAGCCGATCCTAATAAATAAGAAGTTTGGGAAGAAGTTTATTAATACGAAAAATTAAGAACAGCCGAAGCTGGTTGGAGATTGGACACTAGCTGTGTCTCAGTTCGTGGCAATTCCATTGATTCGTAGAATTCAGGTACCGGATGGCGAACATTGAGCACGTCGCTCCCCTCGTCTACTACGAACTAGTGTAATAGCAACGAACCGATAGCGCAGTTGGGAGAGCAATCGCCCGGCAAGCGAGAGATCGTGGGTTCAATCCCCACTCGATTCGTTACCTTTGAGAAAACTGGGAAGTACATTAGTGCAGGATCCGTTGATTCATTACCCATAAGTAATACGCACTTGATTTCACACAGCCGAAGCTGAGTTACTCGTGTATCTCACGTTTATCGCTTCGTAGTACACTCTGTGCGCATTGTTTGATAAAAAAATTCCCGTACGGAGACCACTGCGATGAAGTATTATTTATAAATAGCAACACTATTCTCTCATCGTCTCCCCTCTCTCACTAACATTCCATCGCAGCGGTCAGTTTAAAAAATCTCAAATGAGAAAAGACAATGATAACAGACCCTCTACGGCAATGAATTTTGAAATTAGCCGCAGATACTAGGTCTGTGTACAGACAAAGGCTGACTGAAAATTGATTTGCTCTAATAAAAAAAAGCTTGTACATACGAATACAAATAGCTTCTAATTACAGATAAAATCAAATCATGGAGAAGCAGGCTAATTGCCAGCAATGTTTTAATAACAAGATTTCATCATGTATAATTATCGGGAAGAGATTGCTCGCACTTAGGTTTTTAATTAATTGCCCCCGCAGGAGCGCAGCGACGAGGAGGCACTCATAGCTTCACGCATAGATATTGGACTGGAATCTCGAATCTTTGCGTTTGTTTGTTTGTAATTTGATTTCCGGCCAATTAAGTGTTCCGCAAAAATAAGGCGGTAAATTATACAGCGGTAAATGTTATACACATTTTCATATTACGTTATAGGCTATTACCATTATTATATATTACATTTCATTAGTTTTGATTTAGCATTGAAAAGCTGAAGCGAGTGTTATAAATGCAAATTATAGAAAAAGTATATAATTACACCATAACACGAATTACAATATTACTTTTGCAAATCAAAACAAACAAAATGGCAGACTGGTTATGATGATGAGCTGATTCTTTCGTCTTTGACTGGAAAAAGTGTTTTGTATATGGCTAATTTTGTTTCTTGTCTTTAAAACTGAATAAATACTGTAATTTAGTCAGAAGTTCATTTCAGCAATTATTTCAATTCTTTTTCTGGAATCTTTAAAGAAGTTTGCTCAAGTTTTCAAATGTACATTTGTATACATTTTTGTTCAAACTGTAATTTATCTTTGTCTGTTATTTTATTAATAACTACCTTTATTGTTTATAGATCTTCTTGAGCTTTAAAGACCATTATATGGTTGTAACTCAGGAATGTCTTTCTTAACTTGGTAAAATAAGATACCGGCAAAGTACAAAAAAAGTAGAATGTATGCAAAAAAAGTGCATATGAATCCAAAATTGAATGTGAATCAATGTAAACAAACTTTTTTTTTGGTCTTCAAAATAGATTTACCTCACTTAGAGTGTTTTCACTGTTTGTTCAGTGTGGTAAATCTATTTGGAAAACATGAAAAAAGTTTGTATAGGCGCACATTCAACTTTTGCAGTTGTGATAGCCTACGTACCGTGAGATTGGGTAACTTACATCAGTGGAGGCTAACATGCATAGCCCTCAAATGAAAGACCTGGCTGGTCATTAAAATACAAATCTCGCAGCTCTACTCTATACCATTTTTGTTTTGATTTAACTTTGTATTTTAATGACCAGTCAGGTCTTTCATTTGAGGGCTATGCATGTTAGCCTCCACTGATGCAAGTTACCCAATCTCACGGTAATAACTTGCGCTCCAGTAGTTTGGTGAAATAGCTCCAATTCTGGCTTTCCAAGTTAGGAGGGACCTTCCCGAAGGCATTTAACGGTGGTTAGACTAGGCACACAGACAGTCATACAGAAACACCATAAAGTGAAAGTATATAGCTATAAACTCAAAAAGTCTAGCTTTCTGAAGGCACGTCTCTTCATTGTCTGCGCTGCGATCATCTTAATGGATTCAATCCTTTCAGCTTGGAGAAAAGATTGCATCATGAAAAAGTACTATGCACTTTAAAAGAAATTAGGCGCATTTCAACTTTTCTCAACTGTACGTCTGAATGGACCACAATGGCATTCCTTTATTTTTCTTTTGACCAACAACATAAAAGATTTTGCTTGAAAAGTGCAATCACAGCGTAGGCGAGTGGAGTCCGGGCCTTAGCTAGGATTGGTGTCTATTTCGCCCTATTTAAGATGGCGCAGAACTTTTTGAGAAATTTTATCCGCAGTATCCTCTTGACTATTTTTTATTAGGCAAAGTAGCAATAGAGAATCAATCAATCAATCAATAATTAAATCAATCAATAATCAAATCAATTAATTATTCCCGATTATTTTTTATGTTTCAATCTTTAAAGCATTAAAAGCTTTATGAGTGCATGACATGACCTTTCAGTGGGGGCATTTAGTGAAAGCTATGACTAGTCTTAAATATCATCTTAATGTTGGCTGGAAGCGTTCCAAAACTTCGTTAAAATGAGCACGATATGAAGTGAGAAAGTACTTTCTCATTAGTGAAACTGATCGGACTCGTTGAAATCAGCCTGTTTAAAAAAACTTTTCTTCAAATAGTAACAAACCCTCAAACCCTAAGTTAACGCATTCACTCAAATCCAATTTGCAAAATGCGGGGAAAACGGGGGAACTACCAGGGCTTTTGGGACAGGAGACAATTTCACGCATTCACGCAATCAAATGCAAGATTCGCGCATTCACGCAATCAAGAAATTGACTTCACGTTCACACAATTATTTCGATCCACATATATCCATTTTTTTTTATTTTCACGAATTCGAGCAAGGAAAAAAAGCCCGCTCACACACTAACGCAAGATGTTTGGGTGATTCAGGCATTTTTCTTAACTGTAAGGCGAATAAAAGCGAGGGTCGTATCATTCTTAAATTCAGGGTATTCAAAATTACAATCAATCAATGACGAAATTTTACACATAAAATCAGTTTGCTTTACAAAGTCCAATAAATTTCGTAGAAAATGGCATCAAGAAAAAATTTCACTAACATTGTATTTATTTTGAATAGTCTAAGACAATCGAAGGTTTTTTTCTAAAAAAGTCACCGTTTCTGTAAATTTGGAACTAAAGTACATTTCAAATAAGCTGGCAGTAAACTTTCAATTCACTGTTCAATTGGACTTTTTCTTTTTCGTTTTTCATCTTCGTGTTTGAAAATTTTAAAAAAATGTTATACGCATAATACTCCACTCCGGATTGCCTTTCCAAAAAATATAAATAAGCTATCTAATTCGAAATCTATCAAAAGTAATACGCAATTGAAAATTTACTGTCAGCTAATTTGAAATGTACTTTTTTTAGGGGGTCAGAATCAACCATAATTCATAGAAGATCGTAAAAAAGTTTGTCTTTATTTATTCATCAACACGGAAGAAATTTTCGCAATATTTAATTTCGCGGTTTTTTTCACAAAATTAAATTCCACGAAACGCAAAATTCACCCGATTTAAATTTTTTTTTTAGTGCAAGATAGGCAGTTTTGTAGACAAAAAATTCTCCCATCCGCGAAATTCGAATCCGAATTTTGAGCTGTAAGCCGCGAAATTAAATTCCGCAAAAATTTCTTTCCACGAAAATTTCATCCCTTAAAAGGTAAACTAAAATCATGTAATCTAACAGCACGTTGCATCGGTGGTCAAAGGATTAAGGAGGACGTCGTGGAATAATTATAACGACTTTGCAATTATCCTATTGTAATAATATCTAAATGACATCCAAATTAAATGAGATAGGAAACGTATAATTTGCAAGACCAAATCAGACAGATAACTTGCGGGAAAAGTAAAACAGATGTAATCAAGTTGAATGCTTTTCCAGTTTTCAAGTTATAAATAAACAGACAAATGAAGTGAACTGTCTTATAAAGGGGGCTTTTCACGGATAATTTGTAAGTGGGGATAGAAACTTTTAGTTATCAAACCGAGAACAAAGTAAAAATAAGTATGTTTTAAGTGTTCTATTGATTATTTACTACAACCCCAAGCCATGCTTTTACCGAAATTCTCTCAAGTTTTCTAAAATGTAAAAAATAATTTCAAAAGGGGGATACTTTGCAATTAGCGGACAATCCCCAATGAGACTTACTAGACAGTTGACTCTATTTACATTTTCAAGTCATTCAAAACAAAATGAAAAGCATATTCGTTTTTTGCCTGGTGGTGGCTTGCTTGTTAACACATGCTTTTGCAAATTGGTGGAATCAAATCAACACACTTAGTGGTTGCCAATGCTATTTTGACACCTCAAGAACAGATTGTGCGTGTTGTGTAGCAGGTGCTTGCCAATGTGGACCAAGCTATCCTAACCGATGTATTGTATGTGGGTCAGGTTTTGCCAACTGTCAAGGACCAGAAGCTTGGTGGGAATGGACATTATCCAGCACTGGTTGTCAATGTTATTGGGAAAGTAAGTTGTATAAGGTGTTCCAAAAAGAAGCTGGTATCGAAGCATTTTATCTTAGTTTGAGCCCTCTTTTGGGGAGATACCTTAAGGAAAGAAATTTTTGCGGGAACAAATTTTCGCGGAATTTAATTTCGCGGTTTTTTGACTAATTCACGAAACACGAATAAAAAAATCACCTGTAAAATTGTTCTTTTTAGGGCAAAATAGGCCATATATTGTAAACAAAAAACCCTCTCAACCGCGAAATGAAATTCCGCGAAACTTCCGAATTTTGAGCTGTGGACCACGAAATTAAATTTTGAAAAAGTTTCTTTCTGCGAAAATTTCTTCCCTTAAGGTAATGATTTCCTGAAAAACTGAAGAAGGAAGGGACTGAAAACTCTCCTCCAAAAGGAGGAAGCCTTTGATTTTGCAATTTTGGAAGGGAAAATTGGCTGATAGCACACATCTATGCAAACACCATAATTATTACTTTCAACATTTGACCGAAATTCAATCCCGCAATCCTTTTTATCTTGATTTGTAATGCGTGCAAGTTATTTCTTTTGTGTTGTCAATAAGTGTAATTGACTTGCAAAAGCAATTAATGCAAAGAATGATGGGATTAAAACTCGGACAAACAGTAATTTTGATGTCTATTTTTAGAATCACTGCGGTATGCTATTAAGAATTAAAATTTTCCAGACAACCAAACAGATTTTTTTGATACATTCGCCACCGACTATGAGTATATTCGTAGAGGAGTCAAAATTCTGCTTTCGCTTGAAATAACTTGCTTTATTGCCTTTTTGAAAACAACTTTGAATTATGAGTTGATTGGAATAGTATACCAGTTGATGGTATTTTAGGTCAAATTCAGACCACAATGAGCCTCATATTCAAAACGTGTTAATCTATTCTTAGGTAGCGGTACCAATTGTGCTTGTTGTGAACCCGGCGGTTGTCAATGCGGCACAACACACTCAGGCCGTTGCATTAAATGTGGAGCCAGTGACATCGCTATTGGCTGCGCAGCAACTAAACCAGCTGAACCCACCCCATCACCGACAAAACCAATTTCGACTTGTGGAAATCGTATTCTACTTCCTTTATGTCTATCCAACAAATGTGGTAACGGGTCCAAATGGGGTGAAAATATGCGAGAATGATGCTTATAAAAAGGCTGCCCAGGGAGGCGACAAAGTCATCAGTGTGGTGAACCCAAATAATGGGAAAGGTATTGCAAATCAAGCAGTCTTAGATGAATTTCTGGCTTGCACAAGGTAATTGTAGGACTTCTCGTCATCCTTTATCGAAAAAATTTCCTACAGGAAGTAAAGAGGTCTGGAAAGGGTATTGAAAACCAAACATTTCTTTGAATATTTTCTGGTTAGCTCAGGGTAATTGATAGTCTTCTAGTTATTGGAAGAGCCTCATAATATAAGAAGTAGAAGGGCTGCAAACCATCAGATCAGACGACCAGAGTTAACAGCTTGACCATGTTATTCATTTTCATACACCCAGCAGACACATTAACATTACGTCAAAATAAAACGTCTAACATGGACGCTAGATTGATCTTGTTATGAAGTTTTGTGCTAGCTGGACAGTTCAAAATTTGATTCCAACTCTCTAATTACTGGTCCCATAGTTAATATAGGAGAGTTTTTCGTATCAGACGGAACTTGAACCTCTCTGTGATATTTGATCCATTAAGATCGAATAAGAGTAAGTCCATATACGATAAGAATGAAGCCAATGAAGTAAAAGCCCAAAGAGCTAGAAGTGAATCTCCTTATGTAGGATTCTGCGCGGCCTTGAAAGGCCCGTATGGTTTCCATACAAATTCCAATTCAAAAAATAAACCACTTCGAAAACAAAGAAACCGCTAAATTCAATCCATCGTCAAAAATACGGCGTATATTATATAAGACTTCACTTCTTCTTGCCTGAGAGGGGGTGACGATTCTCTTCTAGCCCTTTGGCTTTCATCTTCATACTGTGAAACAATAAAAAACTAACTTTCTTTTCTTACCAAGGGTTCTAAAAGATGGTGGTAACACAGTATTAGCGTATGTTTCAACCGAATATGGAACACGCTCAGAAACTCTTGTAAAAGGAGATATCGACAAATGGATAACTGATTTTGGAACAGAACTTATTAATGGATTTTTCTTGGATGAAACCGTCTCCGTTTATGAGACTGACCACATCGATAAATACACAGGTAATAGACTTTTAGGATACTATACACCATTATGCTCATAATTCGAGTTTAACTTTTTTTTTGAAACGAAAACTGAGACCCTCCCTTGATATTACAAAAAGCGAGTTAATGTACAGTAAACCTTCTCTAATTCGATTTTCAAAGGGAATTGGGAATTCGTCGAATAACAAGTTTGAGTTGTAGGAATAGAAGAGCGTCGTCCTTGAGCGTTTTCTTGTTGACATTGACTTTCTCAATATCGTATTATAGGAAGGGCTTATTCATTGTAGAACGTTCGAATTAGCTCACAATGTAACTAATGTACTTGATTTTTCGAAGACTAAGGGACGACGGTATATAGTCACTGTCCTTGATTTTGTAGGTCAGATTCTGTCCAAGCAAAAAATAGCTTTATCGCAAAAAAAAAAGTATTGCTGTTATTGTTTTCGAAAACATGCGAAGCTTCTTATTGGTCAAACGCTGAAATTCTATTGTAATGTCACGTGACCTAGGTAGGGTTTCCTACCTAGCCTCGGCACAGTTTTCAGCCAAAGCACGACATCTAGTCCTTCGGGTATTCACTGTCGTTGATTTTGCGTGTCGAACGAGGGAAGATACTTAAACTTACTAAAGTCTTTCCCATTGACTTCCAAGCCCTAAGCCCTAGAGGCTCGAGACTCCTGGATCGGAAATGAAGCCGCTTAATTCCAATCCAGAACACCCGCGTGTGGCTTTAACACAAACGCCGGATTGAATCTATCGCTAGATTTCAAAAAATGCTGTCCTAAAAAAACAAAGGAACCGCTAGTACAATCCGCCGCCATGATTGCGGCACGTTCTAAATGGGAAATAAGTGAATTCACTTTTTCTTGTCCGTGAAAGGTTAGAGATTCTACTCTAGCTCTTCGGGCTTTAAACTCACTTAATTCTTTTCACGATCACAATCCTTCTCTCTTTGGAAGTAAAATAGAGATACGTTAAAGATCAAATTGGAGAGAATCAAATATCCATGAACTATTTTTGAAAATTTGATTATAGATTATGTGTCATACATTCGACAAGAACTGGGTGATTCAAATGCTATGGTTATTGGGAACGCTGGACAGGGTGCAAGGAAAAACCTTTTGGAGACCGCTAAAATGACTTCGGGTTTGTCTTTTTCATGCTAACCGTAGCGACCGTAGTCTAAATGCATCTGGTGCACGACGTTGTTAGAGCGTTCACTTAACGTTGGGTAATAGATGGGCGTTAGAACAACGTTATGTGGCTGTTAATTGAGAAGGGCGAGAATCCAGCTACGGCGTGCTCAGTTTTAAGTTCGCGATCGTAACCAGATCTTATCAAGTATAATTATAGGCTGCTGTTATCCACTAACGGAGTCGTGTGCCCTATACTACCTGCGGTTTTGTAGAGGTCTGCGATTCAGACTACTTTATTGGAACTAATTTTCGCGGGAATTAGTTTTATGAACCCACGAAATACATTTATCCAATTTTATCGAAAAATTTGAAAAATCCCTGGGAAAATGAAAGAAATTTGTCCAAAAAAGCATTTTTTCCGATTTTGTTTTTTGACCGCGAATATTAGTTCCAATAAGGTAGTATAATTAATGCAATTATTGTTCATGATAAAAAATGGAGGCGCGCCGAGTGTTGACAAAGCAAAATTAACAAAAGAACTTCTCCTTTTCTCTCTCATTTATGCTTTGTACTAAGCAATTAATTAATAAGAAGAATCATGGGTTAATGTAGTGGTAAAATTCTTGAGAAGTAGTGACGCTCGCCCCTTCTAAATGCTCTGGTTCAACAGCGTAGAATTTTGTAAAGGGACACTTGACCATTATGTTTGAGTGTAAAACCTATTACAGTCGTTTTTTATAAGTTTCCCATTTCCAGACTAAGATTCCTTTCCCACTTTTCTAGCGGAAAAAGACCAGGACTTCGGGCAGTTAAAAAATGAGCTTCGGAAAGTTAGGCAGTTTCGTGAGTAAACACAAAATTTTCCGTACCTTTAGAAACAAACCCTTTCCGAACGCTTACCGGTTATCCCGAGAAAATAGCGGAAAGATTTCGGAAAAATGACAAGAATGTTAGTGCGGAAATGGAAAACTTATAAAAAACGACGGTATAAAAAGTCAATTGTTGTCCCCCTAGGAGTGTGGAAAAGGAAAAGTGTCGAATGTTGGCCTTTCAAAGGTTATTTGTCCTGAAAGGTTTTCAATGAAAATAGGGTTTTCAATGAAAATAGGGTCTAATATGTTAAATACTCAAAGAATAAACTCCATTTAACACCAGAATTACACTTATTTTTCCTTCCAGTCGTTAGTTACGAGCACCCTTTCGCGCGTATGGTGACAAACCCCTGTTTACATTACCCTCAAGATTCAATATGGTGTGGCGACGCTCAACATCCACAGCTGGACGAATTAATCGAGCTCAGCCAACAGACGGATTTCCCTAACTCGAAATTGTCAGCTCTAGTCTACGACACAGCATCTGCATCATTGAACACAGCTTTGGATAGAGCAGTGCAGAGTTATTTTGGGTTGATCTTTGTCACTGATGCAAAACTTGCTGAAAACCCTTGGGGAAGACTACCTGTCTATTGGGATGACTTGGTAGACCACGCTTATTTCAAGAAGTGTTCAAAATAATTGATAAAATTTTAAAAGATACATTGAACCTTCAAATTGTAACTGGTTTATCAAAAATTTGAGACAGTTGAAGTTGTTTCAAATATAATTTTAACATTAAATATACCGCCCTTCATTTACCTTAATAATTTTCTTATATTTTTTATCTCTCTTTAATCAAACTTCTTTTGTATTTTAATAAAAGTTCTTTTTTTTTTAATCAAGTGATTTCTACTTTTGTTTAACCTGTATATAGTTAACCAGGGAGTTTAGTACTTTTGTTTCCCTCAATAGAGCTGAACTTGTGTCAATCTGTCTCGATATAATCTGTGTAGCAGAGACAAAAATTTGAATTAGATAGCGGATTTGTGTTTGTTGAAAAGCTATTCAGCAGTGGTGTATGTTTAAATTCTATCAAGCGCTATAGCCCTTTTTCTCTCAACTGCAGAATATTTTAAAACAGACTTTAACAAGGATTCTGACCTTGAACTCCTGAACAGCCATATCGTTAGAATGACGTGCAGATCTGATTGCATCTAAAAAGAAGAAGAAAATTCAAGACTATGATATTGGCCTCTACCACTGACCTTTATATACCCTGGACGTTAATTTTTAACACTGCAATGGGCCTGCAATGGCTTATTTACGGGTACCAATTCAAAGAAACTTTCGATGAAAGATGGCGGATCTAGCTTGGTCCAGGGATATATAAAGGTCAGTGGTATCTACCTTTTTCCAATGTGGGGATCAAAATGTCACATTATATACGGTTCAGCCTGTATGAAATCGCCTCATTAAATTTAAGCATTAGGCAATTAAATTTTTTGCTCTTCGGTCCTATGGTTTCGATTGTTTTTAAAACGCATAATTTTTCTTTAAAATTTGTTAATTAAATAAATTTTCAGCCTTAGATATTCTTTTGGACATTTTATTCTACGATTTTGGACAATGCTAAACTCTGGGTCGCCGTAAAGAAGTATTCTACACAATGTTTTGGGATTAAATGGAAACAAGGTTATGTCAAGTTGAAGAAGGCTGTCAAACATCACAAGTCTGTCGTTAGAATAATCAGAGCAATGCATCAAAAAATGCTGTGTTGTTTCTACTGAAGGCTACAAATATAAAGTATACTTTACAGTATATTATTATGTAAACTCAGACTATTCTTGTGGGTTTGCACATAATTTGAGCCTAACATTCTTGTTAAAATTGTTCTTATAAAAAAGTCGTCCGATTTTTAATTCTTACCTCTTATTTCACCTTCAATATCACGGGGGTAGACTTTGAGTTTGTGTCGATATATACTGGCTCTTATGGTCTCTGATTCTACTGCTTCGCATAAGAAAAGTCGTTCTGAATCCTGAAGAAAAGATTTCAAGTTATAATCTACAGTAAACTTTCTCCAATTCGAAGTTCTATTATTTGAATTCTCTGTAATTCGAAATAAAAAATGGATCCCATTAACTGGTAAGTGGTTTAAATCTTTCTCTTATTCGAATGAAATTTTTGGTTCCTTGAAGAATTGAATTAAGGAGAGTCGAAACTGTAAATATATATTATAGAATCGAAATTACGTATAGCTTTCAGTTAATTTGAATTTGTACAGTCGAGCAGACTCCCGGTTAAAATGAGTCTATATCCTTGTGTAGCTTCGAATACGAAAGTCTGCTGTACGACGATGATGCGTTTTCACGTGATCTTCTATTTGATCACACTCAGACAAAACATTTCGGATAAGAGTTAGGATAAAATGTATTCACCAGGGCAAAATTTTTTAAAACTCTAGTTATACTACTATCCCTGATAAGTCATCAAACAATAATATTGCACGGCAACTTCTCATCCTGAGCTAGAAGGAGGAAATTAAATTAAACAGAAAGTGCTTACTAATTTCCTTAAACTATCAAGGATTTCATCGATACTATCCTGGCTGACGTGAATGTCCAGTGAAGTCTTTTCTTTCACTTGATTGACTTGAAGCACTAAGCGAAAGAAAGATTAAATAAAAATTTGGAGTCTAAAGTCAAAGTATGTTTAAAAGGAAGACTGCTTTTTTGAGAGGTTTCTAAATAAAATTATTTTCCTTAAATATCCTATTTATTATCATTTTTGGCCCAGCGCTAGCGATAGGGCCTTTCATTTGCAACTCTGTCCGTCCTTCCGTCCTTCCTTCCGTGTGTCTGTCTGTCCTTTTTTAGAGAACCGGGCTTAATACCAGTACCACACTTTTTGCCGTCTGGACAGGGAAAAGCTTGCTAAAGTCGGGTAATGGCTAAAAAAGATATATTTTCTGATTTCGCGCTCCTTAAACAACAATTGTTTTCAAACAAAACAAGATGGCGGTCGAAGCGAGGAAATTGATTCGTGTTGATTCATACTTTCTTGAACATTTTCTTTGCTTTAGAGACTTTCAAACCAAAGAAACCTTCTAGTGATTTTTCTTTGTAAACCTTTTTCAACATTCTGTCATATCTTATAGTTTTTGCTCAAGTTTTCATAAAGCTTTAGGGCTGAAAATTCTACCTTAAATCACTGTCATTTTAAGTTTCTTGTTTTCAAAAAGACTTTATTTTTAGGAAATAATGGCTTCTAATATAGAAATAAAAAAATAAACTGAAATGTGTAAATTTAAATAAGACACAATGTTGCTTCTGGATCTGTCGCTGTTAAACAACGGTCAGTACAGTGACAGTGGGACGTGGCATGATTTTCAAACTCGACAACGTACTCGACACAGAATTATTTCAAGTAAACTGATTCTAGAATTTGTTAATGGACACTAAAATGGAGTTAATGTGTAAATTGGAACAAGATTGGAACTTTTTCCATGATGCTACGTGTGAAAATGGTTATTTCTGGATCTGTCTCGTTTAACGATTGGTGGCTTGATTTTTCAAACACGACACAGAATTATTTCAAATATATATACCAATTTAAAATGGAATATGGCAATGGAGACTAAAATGCAGCTCATGTGTAAATTTGAACAAGATTGGAACTTTTTCCATGATGCTACGTGTGAAAATGGTTGTTTCTAGATCTGTCTCGTTTAACGAATTGGTGGTTTGATTCTTTAAACTCGACACAGAATTATTTCAAATATACACACTTTTTTTTTTATAAGAATAGTGTACTTTGGTTGAGGGTAAGCATTATTCTTATTTTTCTATTGTTCTAAACAATAGGCCTATTGTTTTAAACCCGAAATCTCACCCTGATATTCTTATAGAAGTTATTCTTATAAAAGAAAAAGCTTGTATACCGATTTAAAATGGAATATGGCAATGGAGACTAAAATGCAGCTCATGTGTAAATTTGAACAAGATTGGAACTTTTTCCATGATGCTACGTGTGAAAATGGTTTTTTCTAGATCTGTCTCGTTTAACGAATTGGTGGTTTGATTTTTTAAACTCGCAACACAGAATTATTTCAAATACCAATTATTAATGGATTATGGCAATGGAGACTAAAATGCAGCTCATGTGTAAATTTGAACAAGATTGGAACTTTTTCCATGATGCTACGTTTCCCTGTTCTAAGAAATGAAGAAAGGGAGAATTATCCTTGTTGACTTATTTTTTATTGTGTTTTGTTCGACGCAGTAAAATTTTAAATCTTTTGGCCATCCCTTTCCTGGGGGAAGTTTGAAATCTTGTTAAACATTTTTTGGAATTTTTAGAAATTCCGAAATTCGCGAAAATCGCGCGCAAAAATTTCACTTTTGCTGGGCCTTCACGCCCAACGGGCTTCTTGTCTTGAGTAATCGATAAATAATCGATAAGTAATCGATGGATTAGATATTGATTAACTGATAGAATCGATAGGTAATCAGACCTTCAAAAAATCTTGAGTATCGATCAGCGATCGATTATTTCCAAGCTATCGATTACTTATCGATCACATATCGACTACAGACAACCTATCGATTACTTATCAATCATGTATCGATTGATTACTTATCAATTATTTACTTATCTTCGATCACGTATCGTTATCGATTATATATCGATTGTGACCGACTATTGACTACATTACCGGCCCTTTTTACGCCGGCCCTTATTCTACCAACGAGCCCAAAAATATTGTAATAAGGTCCGGCGTAAAAAGGGCCAAGATAAGGTATTTTATGAAGTAAAGAAAATTTCTGGAATTCGCCAAATCTCATACCTATCGTATTACTTTGAATAAACGCCCACTTCCGAATTAATAATGCTCCTCCAAAAAGGCAAACCATTCAATAACGCCCCTTCTCTAAATAAAACGGTAACTTTGTTGTTTTTTTAACTTTTTTTTGTTCAGCCTTTCAGAGGGTTTGAGAATGCTTCAGCCGAAATTTACTGTATGCTTATAAAAAAAATGAGTGTAGTAGCTTTTCTAGGCCCTATGCTACCAGGGGATTGGATTCAATTCAAAAGTACATCCCAATCGAGATCAGCAAAAAATGTTGCTTTTAATTTCGCGAAAAAGGCGAAAATTTGAGAAATCAAGAAATTTAATCTCGCGAAGGCGAAAGTTATTCCAATTAAAGTACCACTCCCTAAAAGCTGATAAATAATCGATCACGAATCGATAGTTGATTGATTAACTATTTGTTCGATGATTAAAATCAATTTTTGATTGATATGTAATCAATCAAAAGCTGTGATCGATAGCCGATCAATTTTTAATTGATACTTTTTTAATTTAATCGAAGTATAATCGATCTATAATCGATATATAAACAATCGATGACAAAATTGATCAATAAATAATCGAGCTTAAGAAAAATCTTGAGTATCGATCACCTATCGATTCTATCGGTTAATCGATATCTAATCCATCGATTACTTATCGATTATTTATCGATAACTCAAGATTATCGATTATATCGATTAACTACGCCTGGTAAAAAGGGCCATTTAAGCTTTAGTCTATACCAAACCTAGTTTAAACTAAAGCTGAATGGTTGTTTTAACTCCTAATAGTAAAATGGCCCACTTTTTACGTTCTTGGGTCCCAAAATAGGACAATAAAGTTGTCCTTAATTTTAACCGTGACAATTTATTGTCCTTTTTGGGACCGAATAACCAAAACCAGAAAGTGGTTAATTAAAGCACAAAAAGTGGTTAGTTAAAATACATTTGCCTTTAGGACAACAGATTGTCCACGAGAGGGGTCGTTCAACGATTTTGATTTTAATTATCTTATGTTTGAGGTATTTCAAGCCTGATCTGTAAGGATCTTGAATGAATTTTTGTTTTAAAGTTGATTTTCATGACAATTAATTGCCCATACTTTTCAACATTTAGGACAATTTATTGTCCATTTTTGGACCTTTTTACAAGATTTTAGAATTGGAATCTTGTTGTAGGATAATGTTCTACATGTGTACCAAATTTTGACTTGATCGGACCCTATCAAGACTTATTGATCTTGAATAACTCATTATCCTTTCAGTTAGGATAGTTCATTGTCCTTTTTAGGACCGCAGTTCAAAAGCTTATATCTCTTTAAGTATACCTTTTACAGTTACGGGACCAGCATGGGTCCGAAGACGGACCTTTTAACTTAACCATTGGTATCAATGTAGGGCTTAGTAGACATTTATGAGTCTGTAATTCTCAAAACTAGTCAGGGGTGTAAAGATGGTGCAAAAACAGCCATTTTTTCCTTGCATACTTTTTAACCCTGCCAAGCACCGGACTACAGAAACAAGCACAGGATACACAGGGGGGGTCCATGTACAAAACAGCAGCATGTATCAGTACTTTGTAGCAAATTTCGATTTTAAACACCCACCCACCCCTATAGTACAAAATGTACAAAATACTATCCAGCAAACTCCCAAAAACACCCCAACACCCCCTATATTTTACAATATACTATCAAGAACTATCCAGCAAACTCCCAAATACACCCTGACACCCCCTGTATAATACAATATACTATCAAGCAAACTGCCAAATATACCCCAACACCCCCCTTACATAGTACAATATACTATCCAGAAAACTACCAAATATACCCCTACACCCCTTCATAAAATAAAAATTTTAAGCCCAAAAATTTTGGGGCAAGTTTTTTATTCTTCCCATAAAAAAAATTTCAAAAGATTTTCTCGAAAATTGACAAAAACAATTGAGAATTTAAAAAAATTTTCGACAAAAATCTAAAATAAATCACAATTTGATTTGATTTTGGCTTTTTAGTACACAAATACTAAGCAGAAAATCCGAAATTTGACCCTGACACCCCCTGTATAGTACACGTATACTAAACAGCAAATCAGAAATTTGACCCTGACACCCACATGTATTGTACACAAGTACTAAACAGCAAATTTTTTTTGAAAACACCCACCCACCCCATGATACATGCCGCTCATTTGTACATGGACCCCCCCTGGGATGCAAAATGTCCATTTTCAAATAAGAAAATTTTTACCACCAATCAATCCAAACACTGGGCAATTTATAAGTCGGTCCAGTGGGCAGTTAGTCACACTAGGAAATCAAGCTTTCAGAAAAAGCAACATCAGTCATCTACAGGATGTATTTGAAGTAACAAGGATGAGAGTTTCATATATTGGGTGATGCATGGATCTAGGTGGGTTCTGTCTCCCCTTAGATCTTTTTCTTGGGCAGTTGATCTTCAGGTTAGTTTTCAAGGCTGGCCTGGCTCAAATCTTTTCATCTATGGCTCAAATTTTAGGCAATTTCTTCATTTTTTTAAAATGTTAATTTCATTAAAAAGCGCAACGTCATTTTTTCATGAATTTAGAAGTTTTGCAACGTATTTTTTGCTTGTGAGTTAATCTTTGATACACATTTTGGCGGAAGGCTAGTGTGACTATCTGATTGGTTTGATTAATTACGTCTGGTGGTTTGGAAACACTTTCCTGCAGATAAAACATTGTACAATCTGGTGCATTGGGTTATAGCTGCAGTGTTTGTAGCTGCATTTACATACGTTTTTCCAAACCTGGTGTGTAAATGCGATAGGATCTCTAGGGCAAAACATGGTAATTTGACTTTGTGAATTCTTTTTTTCGCAAATCATTACCATCCTATTCTGACACCCTTTTTTAGAGCTGAATATAATAGATGGATTCAAACTGCTTCAACCTTTTATTAAAAAGCAAATTTCAGTCAAAAGTACACTTTAGTTTTGCCTGCATTTAAAACAAAGTTTTCAAGGTCTATGAATGCATTAGTGTTGAAAGTCATAAACTAAAAAACGTTTTCTAAAAAGAACAGCGGCCAAGACAGATAGAAGAGCATTACTACTACCTAAACCTGGAGACCAAAATAAATTATGTTCCACAATAAAATCTCCTTTTTGGACCTACCTGGAGGTCCTATAAATTAACCTTTGTCCGTCCGTCCGTCCGTCCGTCCGTCCGTCCGTCTGTCCGTTCGTCCGTCTGTTACCTGCTTTTCTCGAGATTGGCTCATTAGTTTTTTCTGATTTTTGGCACAATGATGCAAAATGGTAATGCCCAAAATGTGACGGAGCCCGATTTTCGAAAAAAATTCATTTCCGGCCGAAAATGCCGGAAATATGCCGGAAAAACCGGTTTTTTTGCATTTTCTCAAAGATTTTTGTTTTTTCATCATTAGTTTTTTCTGATTTTTTGCACAAAGATGCGTATTAGCAATGCCCAAAACTTGGCAGAGTCCGATTTTTGAGAAAAAATCTTTTCCGGTCGAAAATGCCGGAAATATGGAAAATGCGGAAATCGCGCCGTTTTTACAGATTTTCATTGGACTTTTTCCATATAATTGGTTGTTTTTTCATTCAAAAACATTATTAATAGCAATGCCCAACTTCAAGCATGTTTCAATTTTCAATAAAATTGATTTTTGATGCCGGAACTTTCTAAAAATCGCCGGAACAGCCAATTTTCGCCGGAAAAATGGTATTTCTTGAATTTCTTGAGCTGTACTTTATATTTTTTCATGAAATTTTGCACACTGATGGAAAATGTCAATACCTAAATTGTGACGGAGCCCGATTTTCGAAAAACATTTTTTCCGGCCGAAAATGCTGGAAATATGCCGGAAAAACCGGTTTTTTGGCATTTTCTCAAGATTTCATCATTAGTTTTTTCTGATTTTTTGCTCAAAGATGCGTATTAGCATTGCCCAAAATATGGCCGAGTCCGATTTTTGAGAAAAAATTTTTCCGGCGGAAAATGCCTGAAATATGTCGGAAATCGCCGTTTTTCTAGATTTTCATTGGACTTTTTCCTTATAATTGGTTGTTTTTTCATTCAACATTATTAATAGCAATGCCCACCATCAAGCATGTTTCAATTTTCAATAAAATTGATTTTTGAAGCCGGAACTATTTTAAAAGTCGCCGGAACAACCTATTTTCGCCGGAAAGACAGTATTTCTTGAATTTCTCGAGCTGTACTTTATATTTTTTTATGAAATTTTGCACACTGATGCAATATGACAATACCTAAAATGTGACGGAGCACGATTTTCGAAAAACATTTTTTCCGGCCGAAAATGCCGGAAATATGTCGGAAAAATGGGTTTTTTAACATAATTCTCGAATTTTCATTTTTAGTTTTTTCTGATTTTTTGCAGAAAGATGCGTATTCGCAATGCTCAAAACATGGCCGAGTTCGATTTTTGAGAAAATATTTTTTCCGGTTGAAAATGCCAGAAATCGCCGTTTTTGCAGATTTTCATTGGATTTTTTCCTTATATTTCTATGTTTTTCACACAAAAACATTATTGATAACAATGCTCACCATCAAGCATGATTCAATTGTCAATAAAACTGATTTTTGCAACCAGAACTTCCTATTTATTTTTTCCCTACAACCCTTCCCTCTCCCCCCATCGACAATCAATGATGAATTTATTGCGTTGTGTATTTTCGCTAAACGCTATATTTTCTGCCTGATTTTTTTCATTTTTCTTTTTGCATTGCTATCTAACTTTCATCATCAGGTAGGTCCAATCAGCATCTAGCTTGTTGGATCTCTTTTTAAAGCCTTCTAAATGGTGGATGGAGTAGCCAAAAGAAAAAGGCGCCTGTCGCTTTGAGGATGATAACACTAAACGGCCAAAATGATCATCCAACAGAAGACAACTTATTTGCTGGGAAATTTAGGTACTCTACATCAGCGCACAATGAACCAGAAGGAACAATGTTTGAGTGAATATCAATAACTATAAAAATATATCTATATTATATATTATTTAACTTTCAGTACACTTTGAGTGCTTCATTGAAGCTCAAGAAGGAAAAAATAAAAATATGTGCTGGTTGATTTTGTTTAAATAGGTTTGTTCTATCATAGTTGAAAGTCAGAGAGAATTCTACCGTTGCAGAAATCTTTTACAGTCAATTAACTAGATTTTCAACACAAATTTTGTTCTTTCATCAGTACTCAAAAATAATCCATTGGCAAGTTTCTATTTTAGGATTTTTAAGCCTTGAGGACTAAATGCAGTTAAAAATTACAACAAATAAATAAGATGGACAAAAAGTTCTGTTGCCAATTTTCCCAAACAAACTTTTTTATCCTTGCATGCACACTTACAATAACACAGGAATTCATTTTTCAAGGTTTTGTGCAAAAAGCAGAACATGATTGTTGAAGATTTGTCTGTTATCAAAACCCTGGGCAAAGGATTATAAGGATATAAACTCCTATGATTACTTTTGATAAAGTTTATATTACTGACTGAATAGTTTAAATCCATTATCACATCTATTTTTTTAGGTAGCTCAATTTCTGTTAGAGAAGCACCACAAATCAAGAGTACCATGCAGGATCATATGTACTCAACCAAGGCGTCTGTCAGCTATTTCTATTGCTGAGCGTGTCAGTGCTGAACGTGGTGAGAGAGTAGGTCAGACAGTTGGTTACCAAATCCGTCTTGAAAGCAAACTTTCATCAAAAACACTCTTACATTTTTGCACTACAGGTGTCCTCCTAAGATTATTAATGGTTGGTCATAAATGTCTGTCCAACCTCACACACATCATTGTTGATGAAATCCATGAAAGAGACTGTCTCAGTGATTATTTACTAATATCTTTGAGAGATATATTGAAAAGCTACAAAAAGCTGAAAGTCATTTTGATGAGTGCTGCTCTAAATGTTGACCTCTTTACATCATATTTTGGAAAATGTCCTTTCATACATGTCAACGGATCTACCCATGATGTCAAGACCTTCTTTTTGGAAGATATTCTAAAACAGACCGGCTACTTGAATAAAGGGATGAGAAAAATGCTTCAAGATGATGATCGAAGCTTATTCAAAATTGAAGAAAAAAGCACAGCTGCAGAGGAAGTCATGAAACTCTTGAAAGATGATAAGAAGGAAGAAACGAAAGAAGATGCTGCAGAGGAGGAGAAGGCTGCCACACCAAAAGAAGATGTTTTGTCAGATGGTGATCACCACAATGCATCAGATGTCGAAGTTGAAAGTGATACAGAAAGTGAGAATGAGGATAGGTTAGATTTCTTTTTGTTTTCTCCTTTAATATTTAAAATTTACTCTAAGCCAAATTTCCCCTCACTGACTCTTTTCTTACTCTCGAAAAAATGAAAAGAGTGTGATCCAACTTGATTGTTTTATTTTATCAATGAACTGCAATAAAATAAGATGAATTGCTGTCTGGCCTAAATCTGACTCTGAATCAAAACCTTAATAAACCAAGTAAAGCAATCATTTTAAGGCTACCCATGTTTACAGATTTATAAAGATCTTTGTTACAACATGTTTTACAAAAAGTTTCTCTTATGATACATTGTTTTTATGATATTTTTATAGTCAAAAAGTGGATGGAGAAGGTGCTGGAGATGGTGCAGTTTGTGAGGAAGAGGATGATGATGTCGAAATCGAAAAAGATGAAGATGACCTCGGTGAAGATGAAGGTATGATCCTTTGATTGGCTATTACAAGTCATTTTATTTATGGTTTAGAGGCTGATCCACAACAATTATGACGACCCTTTATCTCTGTTCTGGGATCTGTAGCATCTACATTATTCATTCAATATTTCTCGTAAAATGGCCCTTATTTCCTAACCAAGCAACTTCTCGCTATTTTTTCTTAATAAAGTTGGCCTATTTCAAATTGGAAGGTAAATTTGAGACAAGGACTTAAGGCAGTAAGTTTTGGTCAAGATTTATTGTATGTTGAAAATGTTTATTGTAATGGCAAACAAACAATATTATACAGGCATTGCAGAAGATCTGGATAAATTGGACATTGATGGTAGTGACGTAGATGAAAATGATGACGAAGAAGATAATGAACCAATCGGTGTTGATGAAGAAGACGAGGATGATGCAGGGGGTAAGTGTGTTCCTGATCACATAAAAACTATCCACAAGCCATTGTGTGAATTCCCATGATCTCTTCTGATGGCTAATTAACTCTTACTCTGTGATCTGATTTCAGGATGTAGCCTCTATTCTCACATTCAAGAATTCTTTAAAGTTGGGGGCCAACCCTTAGGATCTTTTGTGGGACACAACCTCGTGTGTTTTGAAAGAAGAGGGGATTTTGAAACTAACTAAAGCCTAACTAAAGTTCCTATGCCAAAAAAACCCAAAATAGGTAAACAATTTAAAACGAATTTAAACGAATTCAACTAAAATGATTGATACAATCGAATAGAGTATGATATTCAGAGCAAAAAAGTGCACTACAACTAGTCTAACTAGATAGAATTTGAATAACTAATCAAAGTGTGTATGCCGACCTACATACACATCTATTTGTAAAACTGCCAACTATACAAATAACTGATTTGTGGAATTAATGATACTCTTACACTCTCTTGCACAAGTTGTAATGATAAAAGATAAAACTTTCCCTGTCTAGATGGAGACGAACAAAACGAGGAATCTAAGAATACGTCATCCAAGGAGATGGATACAGCATTAGCACAAGCCTGGTTGAACGGTGATGATGAAGCATTTGATCAAATCATACATCTCATCATGAACGAGAATGTCAATATTGATTACCAACATTCAGACACCAAGATGACCTCCCTGATTGTTGCAGCTGCCCGTGGAAACCAGACCTTAACTGAACAGTTGATTGAACTGGGTGCTAAGTTGGACATCAGGGATCCGAACAACAATCGAGACGCATTGGAATGGGCCAATCATTTCAGCCAGAACCACGTAGTCGAGTATCTGAAAGGTTTGTTTACATTAAGCGGTGCAGGTTCAACAAACCAGACTTTTAAGATTGACATCACATCAGTCCTCAAAATTCCTTTTATATGTGTATTTGTTGGTATAGTTTATCCAAGATTTTTAAGCACAATGTCAGATAATTGAAATCTTTTCTTGGGAAATAGTGACTTATGATGAATGAGTTTTAGTTAGCCAGGGTTGAATGCATTTAAATGTTATAAGATCTTGGCAATTTTGAGGCAAAACTATTCTTTTGCTAGGTAAGTCTGATAGTTGTATCTTGCCTCTGCTAGTAGGTATGTTCTTTTAAAAGAAAAATAATTTACAGACAAAGTTTTTTTTTCAGGTGTTAGCCAATCAGTGAGCAACGATTCCTCAGCGACTTTGGACGAAACATCAACGGAAGAAGACTTGACAGAGAATGACAAACGACGGTTAGAATTGTACCATAAATCGTTCGATGACCAGCGAGTTGATATTTCACTCATCCTTTGCCTGCTTGGACAAATTTGTCAAAAACAGCAATTGAAAGGTACAGTAGTAGAGTAGACTGTTAGAGTAACTCCCAAGCAAAACATCTATAACTCGAACTTACTCCTTGTCATGTAGAAAACCTCTAAAAATATTTTCTATGATTTGAGTTTCTTTTAATTTTTTTGAGCTCGGCTAAGCAACAAGGGAAAAAAGAAATTGGAATTGCGAATTTTCATGAACACAATTCCATTTATTTTTTATATACAAGTACAAATTCTTCCGAAAAGCAACGAAGCTTCAAACCAATAGAACTGCTTGATTTTATAACTCGGAAAGTTTGGTGCCCATGTACCACGTTTCTCAGAAAATGCACATAGTATAGTTTTTAAAGATTCCTGAACATTTAATTCTTTAAGAGTTAACTTTTGGAGTCCGTTCTGGATTCTTAATGCTAGTAAAATATGTTAGAGTCCTTTCTATGATTGGAAATATTTATTATAGGCTCCATCTTGATTTTCTTGCCTGGTTATGATGAAATTGTGAGTCTACGAGACAAACTGAAACAAGACAAAGAATTCTCAAAGCGCAGCAAATATCAAGTTTTGATGCTTCATTCAATGTTACCACCTGGCAATCAAAGGAAAGTGTTCGGTCGCCCTCCTTCAGGTATATAATTTCTGAAATAGAGAAATTAGACTGCGTCTATAGATGCTTCTGATAATGCATGGTTCCTGACACTTCCTAGGGGATTACAGGGTGTTGTAAGCGTCTGTAACGTATCCCTGTCCGTCCGTTATACTTTTAAAACAATTATTACGGGTTGTTGTTTTATTTTAACATTGAAACCTTCTGAGACCTTAAAAATGTATTCAATATGGAGATTTCATTTGCTAATCGACATTAAGAATTTCACTTTGAGTACATAAATGTTTCAAGTACCTTTATGGGAAGAAATTCTCGCTGAAGAATTTGATTTTGCGAATTTGGGCGTAATTCGCGAAATTAAATTCCGCGAAACACACCAAAATGGCTAAACCGCGAAATCAAATTCCGCGAAACACAAATATTCTCACAATTAAAAAAATCACCCCTAAAATTGATCTTTTTAGGGCAAAATAGGGCTTTTCGTAGACTAATACTTCCCTCATCCGCGAAATTAAATTCCTTGAAACTTTTGAAAACGGCTCATTCGCGAAATTAAATTCCGCGAAATTTGCCATTTTGAAACTCTGATTCGCGAAATTAAATTCCGCGAAAAAATTTTCCTAAAGGTAATCACAAAAAGTAGCGGAATGTCAGGTTTGTAATTTATTTCTTTAAAATTAACAAACTTCTGATATTTTCAGGTGTGCAGAAGATCATTTTATCAACCAACATCGCAGAGACTGGAATTACAATCGATGATGTCGTCTGTGTGATCGATTCAGGAAAAGTGAAAGAAAAAAGTCATGATGCTATCAGTTGTGTTTCCACATTGAGGACTGTCTGGATCTCCAAAGCCAGCGCCATTCAACGTCGAGGTAACTTGAAATTAGTTAAATCAACCCCAACGCATTGAGTTCAAAGCCCTGAAGAGATAAGTACTAAAAACTCTTTGATGGGAAATGAAGTCGTGACCTGCCTGGTTTTACAGATGCCGGATTGAAAATCAAATTTGTATCTAAGACTAAGAGCCCTTTGGGCTTTAAACTTAATGTTATTTCACGCATTAAGGGGGTTGGGTCTGAGTTTACCAGCGACGAATGATATCGATATCCTTATCTGTGAGTTTTCTCCTATATTTATTTTTTGTTCGTTCGTTCGTGTACCAGTTCAATATTCTCTACCTTTGACCTTACTCGTACTCGAACCCAATTCTCTTGGAGGTCCTATAAATTAACCGTTGTCCGTTCGTTCGTTCATTCGTTCGTTCGTTATGAGCTTTTCTCCAGATCGGCTCATTCAATTTTTCTGATATTTTGCACAAAGAATCAAAATGGTAAACTCTAAAATGTGACGGAGCCCGATTTTCGAGAAAAAAATGTTTTGGGTCAATTTGGGCCAAAATATGCCAAAAAATGAGGTTTTTTGAGATTTCCTCGAGTCAAATCATTAAATTTTTCTGATTTTTTTTGCATAAAAACAAAGCACCATCATAGGGAAGAGATGGTCGAAGCATTTCGAAACGCAGGCTACATAACTGTTTTCAAAAGTGGTGCGAATCTAAAGTCTTTGTTAACATCAAAAAACAAGAGTCGGTTCCCACCGAATAGTCAACCCGGAGTTTACATGATAGACTGTGAATGTGGAAAGAAATATGTCGGTGAGACCGGACTTAAAGTATCCACACGAGTGAATCAACATAAGAAAAACTTCGTAGACGAAAAGTGGGATTCATCTGGCATTACGAATTATGCAAGGATGTGTAAAGAGGGACTGAAATGAGGTGATGTATCTCTCCTTAAAAAAGAGGAAAATAAATTTGATAGGAAGGTGGGAGAAGCATTGGAGATCCAGTTCCGTGAGACGGCGCCACCTAGTGAACATGGTCTAAATCTAGACGATAGTCAGTATGTGACGTCTAGGTTCTGGAAACCAATGCTCTCGCATGTCAGGTTTAGGCCATTGCATTGATGTCATCAAACTGAAATTTTGCAAACCTGACGAAGACCTCTACTAAGGAGGTCGAAATATTGTTTAAAATAAAAAAATTTATATGAAGAATGACCATTTGAATGTTCATAAATGATTCAAACATTCTCATCTGAAGTATGACAATTCAAGAAATGAAGACCTCCTCGAAATATTGTTTAAAATAAAAAAGTTATATGAAGAATGACCATTTGAATGTTCATAAATGCTGGTCGAAGGAGATTTTCGTAAAACAATTTTTTCGGCTCAGAAAATGAATGTCGAGATGGACGTATTTTGGACCTACCTCGGAGGTCCTTTAAATTAATCTTTGTCAGTTCGTCCGTCCGTCCGTCTGTTACCAGCTTTTCTAATTTAATTTTTCTAATTTTTGTTACAAAGGTGCAAAAAAGTGATGCCCAAAATGTGACAGAGCCCGATTTACAAAAAAAGATTTTCCGGCGGAAAATCTCTGAAATATGCCTGAAAAACCGGTTTGTTGGTATTTTCTCGAGATTTCATCATTAGTTTTTTCTGATTTTCTTCACAAAGAAGCGTATTAGCCCAAGACATGGCCGATTCGGATTGTTGAGAAAAAATTTTTTCCGGCCGAAAATGCCAAAAATATGCCGGAAATCGTCATTTTTGCAGATTTTCATTTGACTTTTTCCTTATAATTTCTTTGTTTTTTTTTCACACAAAAACATTATTGATAACAATGCCCACCATCAAGCACGATTCAATTTTCAATAAAACTGGAACTTTCTATCTTTTTCCCCTACTCTTCCCTCTTCCCTCTTCCCCCATCAACAATTAATGAAATTTAATGCGTTATGCATTTTCTGACTGATTGTTTTCATTTTTCTCCTTATTGCTATCTAACTTTTCATCAGGTAGGTCCATTCAGCATCTAGCTTATTGATTATTTAGAGAAATTAAACAAAATTATCAATAAATAATATTGATTGTGAAGAAACACATATCAACAAATGACAAAAATGAGTAATATCGATTGGAATGAAATGTTAGAAAAGTTCGTTCATTACATCAAACTTGCATATACAACATTTTGGAATTTCTTAGAAAGTCTCCCCAATCCTCCCGAACAAACGCTCGGTATCACAGCAGGTGTTATTGTTTTTATTTGGCGGGTCACGTGTTGTATATGCTGCCGATTCTGTCGCCTGAAAGAGGAGAAGGCTGAAGTCTAGGGAAAGTTAGATCTACGTAAAAACGATATATTCGGACTAAATTATCAGGAGCGAATTTTTTAACGTGTCGATGAAATGGATTATAACATAGAAGCAACACGATTAGACCCTTTGTCCGAAATCAAACTTGGACACATTCAATATACTGTTGACTTTGATCAGGAGGAAAGTATAGCCATTGTTACGGTACACGAATGTAAAGATTTACCGCTGGAGCCCGAAAATTAAGATATTCCGGATCCATACGTTGAAGTCAAGTTAAAGCCGGCTGCTAAGAAAGAAATCATATAAAACCAAAGTCAAGAAAAATACCCATCATCCAAAATTTGAAGAAACATTTAATTTCAAGAAAATCATTTATAACGGTTTTAAAATGAGTGATTTGATCTTTCGAGTGATGCATGATGATTTTGGTAAAGACGATTTGCTCGGTGAAGCTACTGTTTCCATTAAAGATCTTGACATGAGTAAAGGCAAGGTGACCAAAGTACAAGTATTAGAACCAGAGTTCAGATCAGAGGCTAAAGTACCGTGGAAAGATACCAAGCTTGGACATATTTGTATCGGGCTTGGCTACGCACCTAATTCAAGTGTTTTGACGGTATTTATCTTGAGTTGTAAAAATTTAGCGGCAGTTGATGACAGCGGCTTCTCAGACCCGTACGTCACTCTCTTCTTGATCCGTGACGGGAAGAAAATCGAGAAACGTAAAACAACATGCAAAACAATGACTTTGAACCCGACATTCAATGCTAGTTTTGCGTTCGAAGCAAGTTTTGATGATTTGGATGAACTTTCACTAATTTTCTACGTATCTGATTATGATAAAGGTGAGCCTGGTGAACCTATCGGACAGTGTGTTATTGGACAACTTGGGAACACAGAGTTGGGAGCTGTGCAATGGAAAAACATGTTGGATGATCCTAATAAACCTTGGTTGGTATGGCATATGCTAAGACCTGTACCTCCAAAAGACTAATGTGGTTAAAACGAAAGGCAAGAATAACTTGATGAATGAGTACAGCTGACTCCCTCTAATTCGATATTCAAGGGACAAAACAATTTTCGCCGAATTAGAGAAAGATTCGAATGACAGAGAGTAATTTATACCACTCTAGCTGAAGGGACCAACATCTTATGTTACAAAAAGATAAGAATAAAGGAATAATAGAGAGAGAGTTGTTCAAAATTCTAAGAAGTGCAATTATTTTCTTCGGTGCATATTTTCCTCAGTGAAGCGTTTGTTCTTTAACGGTTTGGTTTTCTTTATCTCTGAAAGTTTAGCTTTTCTAAAAAACTGGAGTCGTTTATAATTATTGTACTACAGTTATATGGGTGTTAAACGATAACATGATGATTTTCATGGGATAGTATGGTTTAAAGTTGAAATTTTGAGTTGCTGAAAAACGTTTTTTATAAGAACTGAGCCAAATTTTTAATTTATTTATTAATCTCATGGTTGATTGAAATTCGATTGACGTTTTTGCTTACGTTAATTTGTAATTTCCCGCGAACTTGTAATTTCCCTCCTAGCTTTTGTAATTTCCCTCCTAGATTTTGTAATTTCCCGCAAAAGTGAAATTTTCATCGTTTGGAAATTCAAATTTGGAATTTCTTTTTCGACTTTCTTACTAACTTCGAAGGCTTAAGTAAATGGAATACTATCCAATTAAAACTCGATTCGCGTTTCTATGACTTTTTTACCTCTTTTTAAATTTTCAGATTGATTTCTAGTGTTAAATTGACGTCTTTCAGAATTGTTAGAATTTCAATCCAAACCATGAGATTAACCAGGAATCCCATGCTTGTTCTCGTGAAATTCTGGATAAATTACCCTCGGTCAAATTTTGAAATGTTTTAAATTTCCCTCGTTGCACTCGGGAAATTTCAAAAAATTTTCTTCTGGGCCAGATTATTCTCAAAAAAAAAGTGAAGACAAAAAACAAAATTTTGTTCATCCTTGACGTTTCGATACTTCTTGTATCATGATCACAAGCAAATGTTAGCTTACAAGCAAAAACGTGTTAATAAATCAAAATTTCAAAATCACATCTAGCAATTATAGGTCATAAAATTTACATAATTGAACGCATACATATACTTATTCAAAAAAGCTCTAGAGGATAAGAAGATACCGTTTTATTTAAATCAGGTTTCAAATCCCTAATGATTAAAGATTCTTTTATATAAAGCTCTTCATCAGTTTTTCCTTTTTCGTAAACTTTCATGTTCTCTAGGGACACGTCGTGCCCAGTTCTAAAAAGATGTCTCGTTACAGCAGTTGGTCTTTCAATATTTCGATGCTCCTTGTACCGTGTCGCAATATGTCGTTTTGTTTTCCCAATATAGTATGACTCGCAATCTGTACAGTGCACTCCGTACACAACAAATGAACGTAACCTTAGAGGTATTTTATCTTTGAAAGTAAACAGATTTGAGAGTCGAAACGTAGTGCGGAAAACGATCTTTAGGTCAACTTGTGGGTAGGTCTCAGCTAATAACGAAATTAGCTGCTTATGAAGAACATCAGATAATTTACCATGAAAAGGTAAATACAGTTTCACTTCTTTCTTTGCAACAGTGGCGACACTTTCATTTTCATCACTAGACTTCATTTTTTGTACAAAATTCTTACACATTGCTATCAGTAGTTTTTCAGGATACTTATTCTTAACCAATGTTCGTTTGATAACTTCCCAGAATTGGTATAGTTTTACTCCAAGGAAATACAAAATCAATTTAATCAAGAACTTGCTAAGTAGGGCATGGAAGATTTGTTCCAACGAACGTCTATTTCTCAGTGACTGGGAAGTTATCAAACGAACATTGGTTAAGAATAAGTATCCTGAAAAACTACTGATAGCAATGTGTAAGAATTTTGTACAAAAAATGAAGTCTAGTGATGAAAATGAAAGTGTCGCCACTGTTGCAAAGAAAGAAGTGAAACTGTATTTACCTTTTCATGGTAAATTATCTGATGTTCTTCATAAGCAGCTAATTTCGTTATTAGCTGAGACCTACCCACAAGTTGACCTAAAGATCGTTTTCCGCACTACGTTTCGACTCTCAAATCTGTTTACTTTCAAAGATAAAATACCTCTAAGGTTACGTTCATTTGTTGTGTACGGAGTGCACTGTACAGATTGCGAGTCATACTATATTGGGAAAACAAAACGACATATTGCGACACGGTACAAGGAGCATCGAAATATTGAAAGACCAACTGCTGTAACGAGACATCTTTTTAGAACTGGGCACGACGTGTCCCTAGAGAACATGAAAGTTTACGAAAAAGGAAAAACTGATGAAGAGCTTTATATAAAAGAATCTTTAATCATTAGGGATTTGAAACCTGATTTAAATAAAACGGTATCTTCTTATCCTCTAGAGCTTTTTTGAATAAGTATATGTATGCGTTCAATTATGTAAATTTTATGACCTATAATTGCTAGATGTGATTTTGAAATTTTGATTTATTAACACGTTTTTGCTTGTAAGTTAACATTTGCTTGTGATCATGATACAAGAAGTATCGAAACGTCAAGGATGAACAAAATTTTGTTTTTTGTCTTCACTTTTTTTTTGAAAATTTCAAAAAATTTCAAAATTGACCTCGGGAAATTTATCCCGAATTTCCCTCATAACCATGAGATTACTAGTACAAACACATTGGAAAACATTTTTACTGGCCTCAATAGCTAAAAATTGTCATATTCCGCTGAAATACAATGTACCTTTTGCTTGGATGAATCTGCAGGTCTAATTTCATTATTTGGAAATTTTCTCTTTTTTTTCTTTTTTTTATAAGCACATGCTTGGAAAATTGGCCAAAATATGCCCAACAAAATGTGTTTTTCTCGTCATTTTATCATTTTTTGTTTTTTTGTGTGCAATTATGTAAATAAGAAAAAGAAAGCAAAATCTTCATCGCCAAGCTGCGCCAAGACATATTTCTAATCCAATGAATCAATACAAGACAGAAAGAAGGATGGATGAGATGCTTTGTTGTATAATATTTTTCACTTTTTGGCATGAAAATGTTGCGTGTTGTGAGACTCTCGAAAAACGCCGCCCCGCCCCACGACGACCTTCTAAAGTCGCCGCCGCACGACCCGTGACTCCTCCTCCTTCGGGACGGCCTATTGAGCCGAACCCGCCTCTTATAATTGTTATTTGTATTTCGATTTTGTGTTTTCATTTATATAACTGAGATAGCGAAATTGTCCGCTGTGGAACAGGTCTAATGATTTAATGGTTCTTTGAAATTTACTAATCTAAGCTTGCATTTGATATAAATTTTTTAGTCACCACCGTCTTACACACCCATGTCTTCATTATAAGGTTACAATTAAAGGGACACAATAACAAACTTTTTGTTGAAAACTTTCTTTTTATGTGCACTGGAGGTAATTTCCCTAAAGTCATGAACTGCCAGATAATTGGTTCGTCGAGAATTCTAGATCAATGATATAAAAATTGGTCTAAAGCATAAATGCCCCAAAACTAGGGTTTCGAGTTACAATCTCCTTTTGCTTTCCGTACTCTGTTTAGTTCATATATAACCGAGCCGCAAGACTGTAAACCCTTGAAAATAATCAAAAGATTGGCTAAAAGTCCTAAATTATTTACCTTAATACACGAATATTACTAGGCAAATATTCAACGGCCTTGAAATTAACACGCAAAAAATTAACATGAATTTTATTTGCTTTTTCAAGGACACCACGGCTGGTTTTAATTGAAGGGGTTTTAATTAACACGAAATTTCTTAATTCGTGTTAATTACATGTCTACTTATTTTCGTGTAATAAGGTATATACACCTTTTTACCCAAAAAACCTTATTATTTTTTATTTTGACCTGTTATGTCTTATGTGTTTCATTTTTTCAATGTTCATTGATTAGTTTTGATAACCATGTAGGTCCATAAAAGTATCACTTGTTCTGCGTTAATTGGATCAATGTGTCCGCTATTGTTGGACTCTTGTTAAGAAAAATGTTTATTTTGTCCGTGATTTTTGTGCAGAAGTATCTAAGAAACAAAATTACCAGTTGTCTTGATAAGGCTAAGCCTACCATTAGGTATAACCATTTAAATACTCATGTAAATTATGATATTTTGACTTTGTAGGTCGTGCTGGTCGTTGCTTGCCAGGTATCTGTTACCACCTGTTCTCGCAAGACAGATTCCACCACTTCCAAACGTACCAGGATGCTGAGATGCTTCGTGTTCCAATACACGCCTTATGTCTTCAAACGAAGATGTTGGCACCTGTTAATGTCTCCATCACCGACTACCTTGGCAAAGCACCAGAACCTCCATCCAACTTGATCACCAGGAGCTCCATTAAAATGCTGAAAGCCATTAGTGCACTTGGTAATTATGCTTTGAAGATTATATCTCAATCTACTTCTGCATTCTTTTCTTGATGTTTGTATATTTTGCAAACTGTTTCCAAAGGAAACTTAATGATCAAATTATTATCATATGTCATTTACCTTGGCACCCCGAAATTGTCGGCACGTTTGCAGGGTCCAACTAAATACCTCGAGGAGGTATTTAGTGCAAACATAATATATTGCATAATTTGTATGTACCCATTTTGTCCTTTCAGCTCACAAATCAACTTCAGCGGCTCTCTTCTTTTAATCGAACTCTTTTTTAGTTTGAACGAATCATGTGCAACTACTGTGCTCCAGTGTTGATGATACCTGTTGATATTTATTTCATTTTATAAGCATAACACTAAGTTTATCTAGGGTCAGACTCGTGTTATAAGGAGTAAGGATCGACTAAATTCAGTAGTAGTACCTATAATAGGAACCTCAGAAAAAAATAAATAAACGTGCTTTGAACTTCAGAAAAAATAAATTTCATATGTTTCCTTCTTCTAGACGAGAATGAAGAGATGACTGACCTTGGCAAATTATTGATCGAACTTCCGATCGATCCTCAATTTGGAAAAATGATTCTTATTGGAATGTCACTTAAATGCTTGGAACCTTCCATCATTATCGCCTGTTGCTCCTCCTATAAAGAACCATGTGAGTTGAAATGCTCGTATTTTCTATCAACTCTCATATTTTGATCCGTCTCACTACTTGACAACAAAGAAGGAATTATTACAGAATGTTGTACATGGTTGTACTAATCACTGAATTGTGACACAAGTTCATTATCTTCAGCTCAAATCCTCTCTTATTCGAAGATGATTATTTATAACTGAAATGACTGTATTTTTGATAAGTGAGGGAGATGAGGGGGTTTCTCGCTTCATTATTTTCTCTATTGTAATTCTTATCAAATCTTAATTTCACCAATGTAATTTATTTTCGTTTTGTTCTCTTTAAGTTCTTCTACCGAACGTGGCGTCACAGAAGAGTTCCGCAGCCAACGCTAAATTGAAACTCAGTTCAGATTCGTACAGTGATCAGATCGCCATGTTACGCGCCTTCCAAGGATGGCAACGCGCCAAGCGTGAAGGAAAAGAGAAGGTCTATTGCGCAAGAAATTTCATTTCGTTAGGTATGGTACAGAATTTCTTAGCTACCTGCAGTCCAAAGCAAAAGAAAACTCTTAAACCTTTGTTAGATCTTTTGGCGCTCTGTGTTTAGAATCTTTTCCCTCAAATATTTAATCAATCTTGGCAAAAAAAACCCACACCAACGAGGATTTAGAAAAATAAACGTCCTTTTAGAGAAGGTATTACTACCAATTTCAAAACTGTTTATGGGTATTAATCGCTAGAACCTTTTATTTCGTCGGGAAAATCTGTAATAGTAATCATAGTAATTCTGTATGGGAAGTTTTCTCATCACGAATAATCGATTCTTTTTGTTTGTACAGGTACTATGGAAATGGTCAGCGGTATGCGCCGTCAAATTATCGGACTTTTACGTAGCCTCGGTTTGGTGCGTATGAAGGGTCCGGGCAACATGCGGGATTTGAACACAAACAGCCGGAACTGGTCGATCATTAAAGCGGTGGTCGGTTCGGGTCTCTACCCCAACTTTATTAAGGTATGTTGCTAGTCTGTAAATTTGTAGAAATTCTATCAAATTCCCTCTTTCGAATTGAGATTTGCTGAACCCAAGTTTACTCATTCACTAAAAATAAAAAAACATTTTAGGTAAGGCTCAACCTCGTCCCCGTGTATTTCAGGCTTTATTTACGTTACTGATTGACGCCAGAGAATAGATATCTAGCGCTATCGGTGAGCATCAAAAAGCTGATAATGCGCATGGAACGAGGTTGGGTAAGGGTAAATCCCGGTTTAAAACCTGTTTTGTGATGAAGCCCACCTCACGATCTACAATTCTTAAATTTTCATATTATCTCCTTTTCGCGGTGCTCCTTCACAAAAAGTGCAATTTTAAAGAACACCATTTAAATATCTATCTCCTACCGTTTGCTTACACAGCATTTTTAAACAAAAGAAAAAACAACTTCCTCCTCTTTCAACCCCGCGCCAGCGTAAATTTTGAGAAATTTCTTTTGTTGTTGCCTTTACAGCCAACATAGAGGTGCGCCTCCTTTCTATGTCATAAAAAGAATATCTTTAATTTTTCTCTGATTCAGGTGGACAAAGAAAACAAAGTGTTGGTTTCTGAGAAAGAAAAGAAAGTCACCATTCACAACTCGTCCGTCTTGGTCGCGCGCTCTGAAGACAAAGTCCAATCCACCGTCAGTCGTGCCAACAAGTTGAACTCCACGATCTCATCTCTACCTTTGAATTGGTTGGTGTATGAAGAATTATCCAGGCTATATTACTCTGTTCAGATTCGCTCAGTTTCTGTATTATCTTCAGTAGCGGTGGCTCTTATCGGTGGCCCATGCTTGTCTTACGATCATAGCAGTTTGCGACTGAAATCCTCGCGTAATAAGAAAGGTACTTCGTTGTAACTTTGACGTTTCCTTTCACTTCTATTATTCGAATATCTCTATAACTTGAACTTATTCTCAGTCCCCGTAAGGGGAAAACCCTCTAAAAATATTCTCTATAATTCGAAATTAACAAATAAGATTCACCATTCGAGTTCGAATTAGAGAGGGTCAACTGTAGTTCTAAAAGGACCATTGTTATCGTTCCACAAAGTGTTTTAAAGCTCAATTGACAGTCGAATTGAATTATATCTAGTTTAACATGCTAAACGTCTAAATTTAAGAGAGGGAGAGTAGGGTATGGTAAGGAAAATTGAAAGATAATATATTCGTTTATACAAAACAAACATTATCTCGTAACAGTTACTGCATTATCATATAATACCACTATTTTACAACAAGTATTATGTTAAACGACTCAAGTCAGAAAACGTTCAGAATTGTCCTATCTTAACATATCTTAGCCCTCCTTACAAAAGTTTTTCCAACCTGCAATACACTCCATTTTTAAAGAACCAGTAAATTCTGCGCAGTTCTTATTTTTATTTCCAGGAGTTTCCAGGCTGAAATTTTCTCATGATGCTTAGTTTTAAATATGTTTAGTTTCTCTATTTGTAACATCCGAAGACCTATAAGACTCTATAACTAGTCTTTTTTCAACGACAGGTCGAGGGCGTCACGGCAACGATCGCGGACACCACAAAGACAACTTCTTTCAAGAGAGCGATTCGGAAGAAGAATCGGGCCAAGACTCGAACACTGCTTCTTTCAAGATCGATGATTGGATGTCGTTCACGGGGGATGATTCCACTCTCTACGCTTTAGCCATGCTTCGAATCAAATTCCTCGCTTTATTTTCGAAACACATTCAAATCCCGTCCAAACCGTGGACTCAAGCTGACAGCGATATCGTCCAGGCTATAGCGGATGTTTTGATTAAGGAAGAACAAGTGGTTGGTCTCGTTAACCCAGCTACCAAGGACATCGAGAAGAGAAGGGGCTATGAAAGAAAGTACGAGAGATACGATCGGTAAGAATTTGTTAATTGAAACATTACTCAAAACTTAAAACTTGTGGATGAAATAATCGTAACTAATCAAAAGTCTCGTCACTTTTAGAAGATGAATTCTTTTTTTCAACAAATTATTTTGACAAATAAATCAAGAATCTCAATTCGAAAGAAATTTGAAAGAGGCTTTAATTCAAAGAAATTCAAATTCAAATGTTCCTCTTTTGTTTTTATAGCCCAAGAGGTCGTGGTCGAGGTGGTGGTCCATCACGCCCTTACGCCCGTCGGGAATATAACTCACGGTATGAACGTCGTTACCATGGCCGAGACGCGCCGCCGGACGCTGATGCCCCTGAAAATGATGGCAAGCTGTCAGACCATGAAAGTACAGGCGGAAATGACGAAAAAAGGCGTGAGCGTAGTTATTTCATCTTGAAGTGTAACAACGAGAAGAATATGGGCATCTCGTTCGACCGTAGCATCTGGGCAACAACCAAAAGCAACGAAAAACGTCTCCATCGTGCCTTCAAAGATAGCGAGGAAGTTTACCTCGTTTTCTCTGTCCAAGGAAGCGGTCGCTTCCAGGGAGTCGCGAAGATGATCTCTGGTATTAGTGATAAGCAATGTGAAGATTTCGGGTCCGCAAATTTGGGAGGTGTTTTTGATATAGAATGGATACACCAGGAGGAGTTGCCCTTCCAAGCCACACAGCATCTCGCGAACCCTTGGAACGACAACAAGAAGGTTCAAATCAGTCGTGATGCTCAAGAGCTGGAACCGTCCGTCGGTAAAGCGCTTGTTAACCTATGGGATAAAGATGGTGGTGGTGCTCCAGCGAACGCGGACGCCGGATCCACACCGCGCGATGAGCGTGCCGAGGTGTCATCCCCAGACGAGCAATTATTACCTACATCTGATGAGGTGTCTCCACAACAGCAACAAGAGTTCTACCCGCCACAGGAGATTTACGCGGGCGGCTCTGCGCCCGAAGGTGAAAACCAGCCTTACGTTGAAGAATACCCTATGTACAGCCCGCCACCATTTAGTCCACAATTCATTCCCGATTTCCAACAAGTTCCGGCACATTACGCACCAGCACCGCACATGGGTTACCAGCAATCTCCTTACCCGGCTGCTGGGGCGCCCGCCATGTATGCCCAACATGCTCCGCCACAAGGAAATATGCCAGCTTACCGCCAACAAGAGTATTATTCCTTTCAATATTCACCACCAAGGCGTGGCGTAGATGTTTATCAAAGGCAAGAGAGCTCCGAGCAGAAAATGAGAGGTGGATACAGGTCTTAGGGTTGAAAAGTTTTCTTTTTTATATATTATTAAAACTGTGTATAGCAGAAAAGATATTCAGAATCAAATGGGACGTGACACAACTTCATATTCGTAAATCTTATGTGAAATCTTTTTAGTTCTTAAATATTTTCTAGTTGAGCAGCGAATTCGAGTTCTTTCGGCTCAAAGCTCTAACCACTGTCCTATTTTTTTCTTGAGGGAACCATGCGTTTAGATTTGTATACAAGGTGTCCCATGAAAAAATTCTTAAAAACAATATATTGGGATTTGAGCAAGAAATCCTCTTGTTTAACGGAGAATTTTTATAGGGCACTCCGTAGTGTTAGGCATTTTGAGTTTTATGTAAGATATACACTTAAGGCTATTGAGTATTATAAGGATATTTATCGTTTAAGCGTTTATTTGTGGTTTTGTCGAAATTAGCTTATCGAAAAATCAAATTCGCAGATGAATAAATTCCTTATTTTCTCTTTGTTTTTTTTCTAGTTTTTAGTTTTAATTTGTAACATAGTTTGACTTATGACCATTTTTGTTCTAGATTACTTTATCATCTAACATAAATTTTTTACCTGATTTAGTTAGAGTAAGTTATTTTGCTTCAGGGGAATAGTGTGTAGTAAAAATGGAGTCTTATATTGATACAGCGCTAAATCTCCCCTGTTCCAAGACACAAACAATCTCACGATTCGTCGATCTAAATATTTCATTCAGTGTGAAGGACATTCACAGTAATTCATTCACTGATTTTGTGAATATTTACCGGTGTCGAATTGTACTTCACTGGGCTAAAAAAGGAAGTTAACACCCCCCCCCTTAACCCCGGTCTGAAATCGTTTTCCCTTTTTTGATCCGCAATAATTCACCCGCATCTGCAATTTTTTTTCTCTCATTTTTCTTTATTTCTTGTGATTTTTATTTTCAAGATTTTTTAAAAAAAACTTACTTAGATATTTTACGAAAAACAATGTAGAATTTATTGTCGTTACTTAGGTTATTCGAAAGATCTCTTTTTATGTATCTGTAAATTAACCAGATATATCGTTGTCTATTTCTTTTGGTCCTCCTGTAGCCCTTCCCTGACATTACCCAATTTGATTCTCTATCTCTTAACTCGAATGGTCTCTTCAGTTAAACCTTACTCCATAACTCGAAATTTCTCGAACAAATTTCTTCCCCGTGCGTGTTCGAGCTGTGGAGAATCAATCCACTGTACTTCTATTTCTAAAGACAAATCGAAACCTTGGGACATGGGAAATATTGATAACGTTAATTTTGAGCTCACTAACGTTAGTTTTGGGCATTGAAAACATTGACTTTTGGAAACATTAATTTAAGGCATTAAAAACGTTAGTTAGAGAACATAACTTCTTGCGCCCAGTATTAACGGTCAGTTTCCGGCTCGAGAACGTTAATTTTTAGCCTAAAGGACGTGGGGTATTGAAAACGTTTATTTCGAGCACTAAATATGAATTTCTGCCTGATGTGGTGGACAAAACTTTGACATGCTATACATTTTCTGTTAGGCCAACCATCCGTGAGTCTGACGAAAATTTATGAATCGCAAAGAAAAAATTTGATGAAGAAGAAAATGAAGACTTTTGCGAAGAAGAGTATTTCAACTTTGAAGAGCTTAGTTTCGGCGAAGAAAAAACATTTTGAAAAGATTTTTGCAGTAGATGGTTTATCTTTTATCGAACTAAAATTAATTTTTCGGAAAATTTTTCTAAAAGCTTATTCACTTCAAAATCTTGAAAGTAGTGCTTTTTGACCAATTTTTCCTCCCAATTTTTCGTAGAAAAACAACCATAACTTTTGATGCATTAATTTAGAAGATCTTTCCGAAAAATTTAAAACAGTTCAATTCTTTGCGGACAATTTCACTGGGCGAAATCATAGATTTCCCAAATTGTAAATATAGTAAAAATATATATAAAAAATTGTATTTCAATGAATTTCAAGCGGACTTTGAAAGTCCACCTTTCGAACGTGTAAATATCTGAAATATATTGAAAAAATATGATAATTCAAGGATTTCCATCTATTTGAAAAATGATCCTTACTATATTTCATTATTTTGAAAATATGAAATTTTCATGTCGTTAAAATCTCTTGAAATATGATATTTCATTAAATTTTCGCTAAATTTGAAAGTTGAAGTTTCCATCAAATGGGAATTCTTGAAAATATCATTTTCACTAAATTTACTATTTTTGAAATATGAGAGCGCCAATCTAAAATGGTGGCATAGATCTTAATCCGGGGGTCAATAGAAAACCAATAAGATTCGTATGATATCAATATTTACAATGTAAATATGTTTTAGAAGATTACTCCAGTTTAGTTTTAATTTCACTCGAATAATTTTAATTCGAAGAACACCTAATTGTATGGTGTTTACGTTATATTTTTGAGAGTATCTTAAGTAAAATTTAATAATTTAACCCCCTGAACAGATGCCAGATTCGCTTTACGAAATCAAAACATTCAAAACCAGTTTTCAATTTTCTGGTTTCTTTGACTTTGATGATTGTTAAAGTTGGAGAGGTGGAAGTGATAAGCTGATCAGGAGTCTGGTGTAAGAAAAATGGAAAGGAGAAACATAATTCAACCACAAAATCATGATGTGTAAGTATTACTTCACCCATTTATATCAACAAATTAGTCTAAGTGCTATTTCTATCTATCCTAAACTAAGGGTCGATCAGACAACAATCATTTAAGGATTTTTTTGTATCTTTTTGTTTCTTTAATTTGCCTTTGCGATTTGTCATGTCATTAACCCAGATCAGGGGTATATTTTCTACTTTATTTTACTTTTTTTTGTAAATGTTGTTCTCCTTTGCTGTTCATTTGTTGTCAAAATGTTTGACTCTTTTTTTTCTTTCTACACTACAGGTCGTGATGCTGTACCATAACATAAACTCCACGAAACCATTTCTCGTCAAGTAAATCAAGGCTAAGGTAAGGGAATCATCTGCTTATTTGTATGCTACTTTTTTTAAAAGAACTATAAGCTGGATAATTTGCTATATTATGTAGGTATTTCAAGTTTTTTCTTTGAGCAATGAAATGTTTTTGGTAATATTCTTCTCAATTTCTTACTATTCTGAGATATGATTAAAATGATTATCTTTGTTTGTGAATGAATAATGGAGCAATATACATCAGTTTTGTTTATTTTTTATACAGGTTAAATGACGTTATCAATCACTGCAACTGTACAACTCTCTGCACCATAAAGAAAAAGTCCAGATAACCTACACTACATGATCTGACAGACAAAACTGGAGAGGTATTTATCACAGAATTCAATTCAATTTTTCAACTATTCCTAGTCCATTTGCTTTACAAGGTAACCTTTTCTCTCGAAACTAGAGATCAAATGTATATAAAGTGATTTTACTAAACTGTTGTTTTATAGCCAATGTTTTGTTAATTTCCCGGAGGGGGGGGGCACTTAGTCAAAATTGGGTATGGGGACGTTCTGCTGGGCAGGGTTCCTTTTTTTATCTAGCAGGGTGCAAAATTTTCTAATTTTCAAGATGAGTTTCTGATAGGGTCGATTATTTTGATTATTACAATTTTCAGGGTGGAAATGAGAAAATTTAAAAAATTTTCGGCTACTTTTATTAATTTTTGCCCCTCCAGGGTGAAAATGGGAGATCTTTTAATTTTTTGTTCTGACAGGGTTCCAATTTTGCCAAAAGTTTACATCTGACTAGGATCAACTTTTCAAACTCCAGTGGTACTTCCCCGTCGGCCGTCAAGGTCGGAGCCTTTGGGTTAATTTCGTGATAAGATTCATATTTACTTTTGATAGTTTGAATATATTATTTTTCTTCAGGGAACACCACAAACTGACTCGATTTTTGAAGAAAGCTGATTGACTTATGATCCTGAAATCAAGTTATTTGGCAAGTGACGGTTACTGATTTCTTTGATGTTTTTAATTTTTTGCCCTCATATATTTTATACATTTGTATTTTTTCTGTATTTTTTTACCTTGTAATTTAGATTATCTAAATATTAAATTTACTTTATCTTATTTAATATGAATTTTTAGTTCTTCTAAAGATGAAATAGATCAGTAACATAAAATGTAAACTAAAAAGTAACCTTTGTGTCTTCCTTCCTTTTTAGCTCTATTTTGATACATCGAAAATTAACATTTGCAATTAGGAAATCTTTTAAACTTAATGTTTCATCCTTGTGTGAAGATAATAATTATGAAAATTTTCCTTTGGGAAATGTTTTAAACTTGACATTACATTCCATGGAAAGTTAGTAAATGTAATATTTCCCTTATTGAAAATTTCTAAACTTGAAATTTCATTATATGTAAAGTTAGTAAATATGATAATTCCATGTGTCAGGAAATGTCTGAATAGGAATTCTCCATCTTTACATTTCGTAGGAAATATGGTCTTTCAAAAGGTATGAAATATATAGAAAATGTTAGATTTCCTATATATTTCCTACATTAGAAATCTATGATTTCGCCCAGTGTTTAAAAAAACTTCAAAACAAAAAGGTTAATTACCTATTAAAACTTAGCAATTTTTAGAAAAGAAGGTGATGCAACATATTATTAACGTGTTTTTAAAGTTCATAACGTCATTTTTGCAATTAGATTTTCAATCGCACGATGGGTTATTTTTTCTTATTTGGCGCGCCCTCAAAGAGAGCAATTAATCGTTAATTGCATCCTGTAGAGAGCAATTAATCATTAATCACACTCTTCGATGCCGTGCCGATGTTTACTAAATTGATTTTATTGTTTTTTCTTACACTTTTTCTACATCGAACGTTTTGATTGCATTCGAATTCATTTTGTGAGAAAGAAAATCTATAAACAACAATAAAAGAAAAACATAGAAAGAAGAGGGCTTCATTGGGCTCTTCCAGAAAATGTCCGTACATGGTGGGTGGAGGATATATTGTCCGGGGGGTAGCGAAAATTCATCAAAATTTGTCTTGTCCGGGGGTAAATTTGCTCTGTCCGGGGGTCAACTGATGCTTGTCCGTTATCCCAATATATTTGGGATATCCAAATTATCCAAAGCCCATTTTGAGCCTCGAGAACGTTCATTTTGAGCATCAAAAACGTTCATTTTGTGCTTTGAGAACGTCGATATTCGGTGTTGAAACCGTTGATTTTTTGCATTTAAAACGCGTTGATTTTGTGTCAAAAACGTTCATTTTTAGCATTGAAAACGTTGATTTTGAGCCTTGAGAACGTCGATTTTGAGCCTTGAGAACGTCGATTTTTGGCATAGAAAACGTTGATTTATTGCATTAAAAATGTTGATTTCGGCACTGAAAACGTCGATTTTGGGTATCAAAAACGTTCATATTGGGCCTCGAAAACGTTAAATTTGGACATTGAAAACGTCAAATAATGAGCAATTAGGGTGATAATGAGCAATTAGTCGTGAATGCGATCGTTTCTTTTCACACGCGGCAACCCGAATCTCGGAGAAGCGCAACATTCCAAAGTCTATGGTAATAAACTCCATACGCGCAAAGTTAAACTTCTCCTTGTTACGATCCTGCTTGCTTTGCATACGAGGAACACGAAGGAATCAACACTCCATCGAGATGGCTGATGTTGATTTCGCAGAAATGGCAAATAACTTAAACCAGAACATTTAATGAAAATTTCTATTAATTTTTAAACTTTTTATCATTTATCGCATGAGAATTCCGTGTGTCTTCTTTCAGCCCGGCGTGACCGCAAGGTTATGCTAAAGTCCCTGGGTCGTTTTTTTTGTTTGGTTTTGTTTTGTTTATCCTGTCTTACCTGTCTTTCTTTTTTTGCAGTCACTTTATAGTTTATTGCATTTTTGTTTTATTCTTTATTTTAATCAATGAGTTATATATTTCAAAAACTTTTTTTGTAAAGGATAATTATTAATATTATAACATAGTAAAGTAATAATATGCTACATTGCAATGTTAAAAAAAAAAAAAAAATTAGAGAAAAAAAAAAATTAAAAAAAAAATGAGCAATAACAGTGAAAACCTGAAAGCGTTAATTTTGATCACTGAGAACGTCAGGCTAGGAAGCAAAACGTGGGTAAGTTGGGAGAGCATGGGACAAAGAAAGACAATAAAAAGCTTCGTCAAAATAATGTTCAAGAAATATTATGGATCATCACCGTAAACAAAAAACATCTTTACAAAAAAGCCGTGATACAATAATGAAAATAAACAACTATGGTTAGGTTTACAAATTTTCTTTTAGAAAAACATCGGAATTTGTTTATTTGGGTCTAATGACGAAATCTAATAAGCATATTACGGATAGATTTACTTTGGCTAGTTCACATCGAAGAGTGTGACAACAAAATCTTTTTGTACAGGCAGCCTAGTAAACGTGACTCAAAAATGTAACAATGCCGAATTAAATCAAAGCCATAACATAGCCTTAAAATAATTTACGCTTTACCAAAAAGCTTTGTATCCTTTTTAGAACGGCCAAAAATATCTCAATTATCGTTTAATTACCAACTCAATTAAATGTAATGATTGGAAGGTATCATTACAGTTCGATTTGCCACAAAGGAAATGCTATCAATTCAAAATTCTACTTTTTCTTTCAAAACAAGAGTTGCGACATAGCAAGCAGTTCTATCTAAATTGGATCAGAAAAATTAGATGCATTTTTTGGATTTCGTGATTGTTCAATATAAATATCTTTTTTATATATTTCCATTTTTTTCATACCCGAAAAAAGACAAATTTGATATTTTTCTAAAAAAATAGTTGAATAAATTCTGTACACCTTTTTTACATAATCTATAAATTTTGCTTTTATACAAAAAAAAACTTTCTCGTTTCAAAAAAAAAGAAAGCTCGATATCAAATAGGAGTAAAACTACTCGCGTCTTTCAGTTTGATTAAATTGAACTCTTTTCAATCTTTCACAGAAGTGGGCTAATACAAGTTAATAATTTAATACGGTACACACTTTGATTGAGAAATCAAAACCGGGGCAAAACTGCAGCTTTATATTACGTAGATACATTATTACATCAAATCATTCTGTACCTTATCGTATTTCATTCATTATATCTATATTATTTTCGTAGTTCGTGCCTTACAGAGAAAACTAAAGTTAAACGCTTTCAAAGCGAATTGCTGTTTTTTTCTTCCAAAAATCAGTTCAGGGAAAGACAGAGTAGTTTTACATTTAGAGCTTTTAAAAACGTCAAAAAATTGATTATTAAGAAACTATAAACAAAGCTAGAGCTAATGCACCTATCAACCCTAACACCACAAGGGGACTGTGTTCGAGTTAACGAGGGTTAATGCATAATATATCAAGAGGCTCGCGTCAGACATATATTTTTGACGCCATAAATATAAAGCCCTGGCAAATTCGAGTTCACTCCTCTTATGAATTTAGGATTGGTAGATGAATTGATAATGTAAATAAAAATTCTTCTTTTTCTTTAGCTGATAAAAAAACGAACGAACAAACGAACGAATAGTGGTTACGTCTTGAGAGCTTCCTCTTTCTGTCGGTCAATCACCCAAGCATCAAACACTTCCCTAAAAATAAAAAAAGGGTATTCATATGCAAAATAGCCCATTATCTGTCTTTATTGTCACGTGTACTCAACATAGCACCTCTACTTGACGTGATATACATTTTTATCAGGATGCCATGTATTGATTTAGTCACATATTTGACAAAGCACAGTAAAACAGGGTAAAAATTTATTATAGAATTTCTGGAGTTTTTCCTTCGGCCATGCACAGAAGGATAACAAAAAGTTTAAAATAATTGAGTTGTCATAATTGTTAAGAAAAATATATTACCTGCAGTAGAGCACCAAACAATCGTTACTGCAATATTGAGCACCTCGCTCGCGCGTGACTTTGATGGGGTTTGGACAACTTTCACGAACACATAAACGAGGTCCTTGAGGAGCAACCTATGAGAAATCAAAGATAAACAATGACGAGAAAATTCAAGAAAACTGATTGTACATACTTTTCATAAGAACAATTTTATAAAAAAATGGAACTTAAAAAGCTTAGATGAAACTAAGAACAAACGAAGCCTCAGATGTCAGAAATGGATAAGAAAATACTAATTTTAATCCCTTTTAAGTCAGAGAGTAAAGAGTTAAGAGAGTAGAGTTATCATATTAAGAACATTTTAAGAACAATCAAAGCTGAAAATCACGATCTCGAACAAAATTTATTGTTTCTTATATAGAACACAAAATTCAAACTTAAGTATCTAAGATTCCATGGCAAATACAAGGAAATGTTCGAAAAAATATGCACTTCAATCGAGATGATCAAAAGAATTTTTGACTTCATTTCCAAATTTCAAGGCAATCATTGATGCTCTGTTCCCATGGCAGTTCAAAAAAGCTTTTGAAACATATTACTAAAAAGTCGACAAAAACCATGAGGAATTTTCTACTTAGAAAACTGTTCCACTTTAATCTGACATACTAAAATGAATCAGCTATTGTTTCGGTAGAACTCTGAATTCACCTGTTACATCTTTTTATAAAAGAACCTTTAGATTTTGGCTCAGCACCGGTTTTTCTTAAAAGAGCAGTTTTATAAGAACACAAGGCTCAATTTAGCCCAAAACCTATGAACAAATTAAGAACAAAACCAGTATAAATACCTATGCTTTTTTATCATCAGTATACCTTGTAATTTTGTAGATTTATGATTTGAAATTCAAGAACTGAGGCTCAGCATATGCTTGATTTTTAGCAAGATTTGTACAAATAAGACTATTCTCAAATTCAGACTCGTGTTCTTATAAAAAACGTGTGCACCCTCTGACCAAAGTTCCAATCCTATTGAAATAAATAGAAACTAGCCGTATGCGCAGCGTCGCACGCTGCGTGTCCCAATCCAATGAATCACTACACATCTAAAAATTCTAACTGAAGAAAGATAGCCGCCAATTGATGATTTAATTTTGATTTTAGGAAATAAAGGAGAAAAAAGATAACCATTGCATTGCAATTTTTGACCACAATTAAATAAATGGCTTAGCAAAAGTATATTTTAGATGTTCTTAGCCATCGTGGCTGGCCATCGTGGTTGGACATTCGAGGGTGACTTTGAAAGACTTTAAAAAGTTTTGAAAGTGATAGGGAGCCGCTATTGTAAACATAAAGTTTCAAAGAGCATCTGAATAAGCATTCTTTGAAATGACAAAAAAAAAATTGGGAAGAAGGTTGATTTTAACCCATCAAGCTCCAAACTTGATGAATAGAAAATAGTATCTTGAGGTCTCAAAGTTAGTCTAGTGGTAGGAAATCTGCTTAAGGTGCAAAAAGATGATGGTTCAACGCCATGAAGAGGAGGCTTTGTAGAGCTTTGTTAGATTTTCGAAAACTTTTTACAAAACGTTGTAAACACACACGTTTAAGCGTATTAATATATAGATTAATTGAGTCTACAATGTGAAATAATTGGGAACAAAACATCCGTATGAAAAGCATTACCTGTCCATTTTCACCGTGCGCTTTCTTCGGTATTTTGAAAGACGCTTTGGGCGGTGGAGACGACAAGGGCGGTATTGAAGAATCGTCAGTTTTATAGTCTTTATTAGTATCATTATTGTTCACTTTATCCGATGCTTTCTCTTTTACTTTTACTTTTTCTTTAGTCGTTGCTTTCAAGTTTTTGGCAGTCATCCCTTTTACTTCTGGGGCGGTTGGCGTTGAAGCGGGCGTTTCAACAGTCGCTCGAGGTGGAGACATTTCTTCTTGTACTGGCGTGGACGCTTCCGGGTGTTTTGGTTGGTCAGTTTCCATGGTTTCCGGTTGTGCATTCGCTTCCACTTTCTTCGGACTTGGATCGTATTGGATGTTGGTTGAGACGGTTTCGACTTCCATTTTGACAACTTTTCCCTTCCCTTTACCTTTAGAAGTTTGTTTTTCGATTTTCTTTAACGTTTTCTTAGCTTTAGCTGCTAGTTCTTTGATCCGAGATATCGCATCATCCTCCTCTGACTCTGACCCTTCAGTGTCGGTAGACGGCGGTGAGGGGGAGTCAGTCGCAGAGGTTTTAGTCTTTTTAATATACTTTCGTTTGCGTTTAACTTCTGTTCCATCAGCTGCTTGATCGATAACAGAGTCGTTCGATTCTTCGTTGAAATTATGTAACGGTGGTGAAAGTGTACTTGAAGTGGCGATTGTGGTTGCTGTTAGTTTCGGGCGGCTGGTGGCAGGCGTCTTCTTTTTGGCGCCCTTCTTGCTAGGACTAGTCTTCTTAAGCGGGGCGTCTTCATCATCGTCATCAGGGGCCGTCGATAAACCGTCTCGACTGTTTTGATTAGCAGAAGTGGAAGGTGAAAGTGCTTCGTTCTGTGCTTCTTCCTAAAGATTAATTGTTAGGATTTTAAGTAATTTAATTGCATAATACAAATCATTAAAAAGGATGCATTGCGTAAAACTCGCGAGAGCATCACAAGGCTTACGTTCATCTCATTAATTGATATATTATGTCCTTTCAATCACAAAATATCAGAGGAACGAAAAATAGTTCAATAATGGATAAGAAAAAAACAGTAGAGCCTATCAGTCAACAACAAATAAGTTTGATGAAAAAGTAACTGGACTCTCAAGGTTGAATTGCTCCCTATTCCCTACCTAAGGGTTGGAATACAAATGTATGGAATGGGTGGAAAATTTTCGAAAAATTAATTAACAGGGGTGCTTAATAGGTACCCGAGAATAAGAGTGCACCAAAAGCAAATGAAAATTCAGAATCAGGATTCAGGATTGAAAACCTTTAATGAAAGAGAAGAGCAAATTTACCAGAGCTTTTTTCTCCTTGTACTCTTTAAGTTTGATGTCGTATTCCGCTTTCTCTTTCTGATAATTCTGTCGGTGAACCTTCAAAACAAAAGAAGAAATACACTTATGTAAGTAAGTATATTCATCTGGTGGCTGTCGGCGGAGCCGGGAGAGACGGGGTTTATGCCCTTTTTTGTTATTTGCACTAGACCTGGGAGATCGAATGCTGGTGTGGGGCTCCAAACCTACTCTCAGCTCGCAGTAACTTACCGCTTAGATCAGGTTACTCATTCGTTGAGTTGGCGGTGAGCAGGGATCGAACCCAAAACCCTTAGATTGTAAGGTGAATGCTCTAACGACTGAGCTACCCGGCCACTCTTACACTTATTGACCCTAAACAGCGCGGTCGGCTTGTTAGAAGACTGGTAAAATAAGTTTACATGAGTTTCTTGACGAAGAATCAAGAATTACTTTTGTTGAAAATTTATGACAGCATATCATCGAGGAGAATAAGTAAGGTCACGTTAAATCAAACTTGTTCGACTGCTAAAATTAGGTCATATTCCAACGCAAAAAGTCGGGGAATGAGTAATTGGCGCTCCCCCCTTTGTTCTCAATCTTCTGAAAAAAATTGAGATGGTATTCACGAGTGGAAAAATATTATATAACATTATAATGGTACTTATAGCAGTTATTCAGTTGATCTTTTTTTTGGAATAGTTTCATTTTTATACTCTACTCTTGAATATCTTTTCAACGAGTATAAAACCGCTGTCAAATTGAAAATCCATCACTAAATTACAGCCTTTCTTACCCAACGTAGATTATTATTGACACAGACATTCTTTCTATATTCAAGTAGTAAGATTACATAAAATCATTTATTGGAAGTAATACCTTTTTCTTTTCGGGGTCCAGTTCCTCCCATAATTTACCAATCTTTCTTGAAAGTTCACCAAAGTTTTCCTGCAAAAACGACAAAATCATATAACTGCTGATTCAGGCTACACAAAACCAAAGTATGTTGGATTAAAGAGCTTTCAATGTAATTAGCTCTCGTCTGATCTAATTGCACCAGAATTGCACTTGAAACCATAAAGAATGAGGCCAAAGATGGATTTTTTGAATCGCATGCATAAAAAGATTACCCTAATTCGTGCATTTAACTGATATTAGAAGAAAATTTATTCATCACTCCGAAAAATAAATGTTTACAATTCATTGCGTTGATTATTTTTCGAAAAGGGCTTTCAAAATTTCAGACCTCTAAATAAAAAATGTTTTTAAGAAAATTATATACCAAATTACAAAACATTTTAAGTCACAAATTAACTGATACCTTATACATGGGGTTCTCTTCTTTCAACCTCTGCTGTGCTTCACGAAAGAATAACTGGTATGCTAAGATGGGTCTGAAAAAATTGTAAGTAAACTTATTTTTACTGATGGAGGAACAGTTATCTTGAAGCAAATCATAATAGGTACATTGGAATGAGAGATGACTAACAGAGGCAAAGTCTAAATATTCGCATTTTATAAAATACAAATTAATTTCAGTTGAATATAGAATAGTCCAAATTATCAAAAAGTACTTAAAATGTCAGTTTAAATCGACATGACCAGCAGTAATCTTTTTATTTAGAAAAGTCGCATACTTAGTAGGTTCATCTGGATCTTTCTTTTTACGACCTGCACGCTTTTTCCTCGGTTTCGGTGCCGCCTCCTGTCGTGCGTCTTTTTTCAAAGATGCAGCCACAACCGAAAGTGGCACTGAATCATCGGACTTCTTACTCCGCTTAGCAGGCTTAGCACCAGAGCTCTCCTCTTCTGTATTATTCTCACGAACTATAGAAATTGGTTCTTCATGTTTTAACAAAGATAAAGGTAAAGAGTCAGAATCCTCATCATCGTTATTTGTATTATTATTCATAGAAACGTCCTCAATTTCATTTTGTTTCGGTACTGAAATAGATGTTATCATTGGCTCGTCTGAGTCCTCTTGTATTGCAGTTAAATCACTTTCACTAAAATCTAAATCCTGACCGTCTTCTTCGTCTCCAAGGAAACTCATGTTTTCAGCTGGTTTATTGTTCGCTAAAGCAGCCAAATTGTCTTTTGTTAAAGTTGAAGTGGGCGTAGGCGGTGTAGGCGGGGGTGACTGGTCGTTATTAAAAGTGTTATCAAAGTCTGAGATAATTTTTGATACTGGATTATTGGTTTGTTGTGTGACTGTGTGAACTTGAACAATACGTTGTTCGACATGAGGTAAAGCGTTATGATTATTTAGTTGGGATATTAATTTTTCGTTTTTCTCTTTATTCAAGTTCAACTGAGTCCTTAAATTAGCATTGTTCACATTATTCCTTAACCCTTGAAGTCTCTCTTTTAAAGTTTTTTCGACTGCAGGTTTAATAGTATTGTCTTTACTATCTTTCTGGATGGACGGTTTGATGCTGTCTAGGCTGGGTGCCAATCCTTCTTTTTGTTGAGAATTCTGTATCACAGACTGCTGTTGTTGTACAGATTTTTGAGTGTTCTGAACAATAGTTTGTGGAATTGCTTTAGGAACGTTCTGAGATAAAGCTTGCGGTATCAGTTTCGGAATGTTCTGAGAAATAGTTTGCTGAGCGAGTTTTTGTGTGTTCTGGACAATAGCTTGCTGAATTGGTTTTTGAGTGTTTTGAATAACAGCCTGTTGAACTGGCTTTTGAATATTTGTTTGGACTACAGGTTGTTGCTGTTGTAGGTTTGATTGAGTGGCAGATAACGTAGAGACAGTGACAGTTACACTAGGGTTTGGTGAAGACGGTTGCTTTTGATTGGGTAACACATAACCGACTTTTTTACCGTTGACTTCAGTGACAAACATCAATTTCTGGTCAGCTGTTTTTATGATCACACCGTTTTGTTGTAAAGGGTTATTTGAGGCACCTGTCGAGATCAATTGAGGTGGGGTAGTTTGTTTTGGTTTAGGTTGTTGAATGTTTTGCGCTAATTGTGGTTGGTGGTGCACTTGTTGTGTTTGTTGTGGTGTGGTTAAAACTATGGCTTTTTTAGGCTGGTTATTGGTGGTGATAACCTTCTGAACAGGTTGTTGGATGTTGGAAGAAGGCGACATAGCCTTAAAACTATTTTGATGTTGCTGTTGTAGGGAAGAGGGTGAAGTCATGTCAAAGATTGGAGATCCTTGCGCATGAAGTGGTGAGCTGGACGATTGAGATAGATGTTGTGTAGGGGATTGTTGATGTTGGGGTAGTGCTTGCTGAGGTTGTGTTGGTATACGCTGACCACCAACGACAAGATACTGCGAGCTTTTCTGTTGATTTGCTGTATGATTGACATAGTTCATGTTGTTCCCGATCAGTCTGTTTTGGATGTTGTTTGGCATGTTCTGATGTTGTTGGTGATGCTGTTGCTGGTTGAGCATGGAGGACGTATTGACAATGTTATTGTAATTCATACGTTGATTCAAACTAGAACTCAAAGGGCTACCTAATGTTGAGGCTAACTCTTGTGTTTGTTTCATGAGTTGAGTTATGGGTCGATAGCTACTGTTGTTTGTCTGAGGAGCAGCACCCATATTATTCATGTGGTGCTGCATGTTGGCATAGTTTCTTTGCATATTGTGTTGCATGCTATCCAGAGGAGGTACTGGCACCAGTTGAGGGATGTTGAGCAGATCCTCCAGATTGGTATCAAAATCACCCATCAAATCGTCTTCAGGAAAAACAAGATCATCCGCCATCTGTGAAGAATTTAAAAGAAGTCAAAATTGAGATAAACATTGTTGGAACATGATGATAAACTTCAAATTTTTCGATAAAATTGGAAAAATTTGTATTTCGCGGGAATTAATCTTCGCGGTTTTCAACTCTCGAAATTTTCGCGATTTTGACGAAAAACTGCAAAAAACGCTAAAATTAAAACCCGCAAAAATTAGTTCCAAATCTTTTAAATAGAATAAAAGTTCTGTATTACTAATATATTTAAAAATGAAATTTCATAGAACATCCAGGTAGGTCCAATAAATGGTGCTAAAATTAATCTTACCAATGTAAAGTCTTTGCTGAAGTTCAATTAAAAAAATTGAAGAAGAGAAAAAAACTTTCTGATTCATTTTTAATAATGGTTTATAAAAATGGCTGCTCTTTGCCATTCACAAAGATCATGCAGTTTTCAATGATTAGATTACTGAGGTGCATAATAGCTGTGTCTTTTATGAAGAACCTTTGAAATTGTATACACATGAGGTATGAGAAATTTGTACCATTTGAAAAAGCATGAAAAACTGATAGTAAACCATATCCTCAAAATTTTCTTTTGGAAGGCAAGAAGTAATCCCATTCTTCGCCACGGCATGACCTCAGAACTGGGGTACAACAGAATACTTACTGAAGATTTATTATGTGTTTTCAGTAAACATAATCTTTTAGTGAGTTAAACCATAGCGTTTGTTTTCCCCTCGAAATTAATAAATCTTATTGGTTGAAAAAGATGTCACATGACTTTCCGTGGCAAAGAACATAGGTCAACATACGAGGTCAACATGAGCTTTTTCCCAGGCACTTTTCAGATTTCACTTAGAGAAATACATACCTTTGGTGCTCTCAAAGTATGTACATATGATAGGTTTCAAGAACTTGATACAAGTGCCACATGAATTATCTTTTTATTTACATATCTATGAAAGTAAAGGTTAAAATATAATTTTGACATTGTAGAAACCCTCTTTCAGAAGCCAAAAAGGGGTACGGAATGGACTAACAAGATTATTTTCATGACATGAGGCAGTTGTAATCGGACAAGAAAGACTTCTTTTCTATGAATCAATTTCAAAAGCAGGCAACAAAAATTTTGCAGATATATTTTATATAGTTTCAAACCCCATGTCAAGCACTTGAGGAATGGAGAAAAATGTTAATGTGTGTGTTGATTTGTTGCTCATGAGATGGAGAATAACTTGATAAAGAGTTTACATTGGGTCAGAAATTTACAATGGCAAAAATAGCATGATCCAGTTTGGAGCACTATTTGCCACAGCAGATTTTCAGGGCTTTTTTCTATCAGAATGGTGGCCAGTATCGATTGGAAAATTAGAAATCTGTAGGTAAATTTGGTTTGTATGATTGGTTGGTTGACAAGAACAAATAAGGAATTGGTTCTTGCTTTCTTTAAAGTCTGGAAAATCCCCTCAATCACGTGCTTTTAATTTCCGAGGATGTAAGTGCACAATTGCGCACTTAATCCCGCCCTGGTAGAGATTGCTTTAACTTACTTTACCCAACTTTTCAGGAAAATTTATCTTACTAAAATTACTCTGACTAAAATTTGAGAATGTTTTTAGTAAATCGGTACTAAATTTAGTGATTTTCAGAATTTTTTGAATCTTTTTTAGAAGTTTTTGTGATATTTTCAGAATTTTTGCATTTTTCAAAAAAAAAAAAAAAATTCAAGTTAAATTATTTTTGCATTCAGTCATACTCATATGTCTTTATTGTTTGCTCAATTCATAAAAGCAGCATTTAAAAAAAATGATCCCAAGAAGACAAAATTTGTCCTGAAAAGACCAAATTTGGGTGATCTTTGTGTCTAAATCTCCCAAAAAGCTCTAGTACACGAGTACTAATATACTAATACTTTAAAATGGGGGAGTTGGGAGTTGTATACAAACAATTCTCAAAAACCCTTTTAGTATTCAAATGTCTGAGATTTTAGTACCGACCCCCTTTTTTATTTTACAATTTTTACAAAATTCAAAGGTCACAACAGCTCATTGTCGATGAGCCTGCAGGGAAATATTAGTTGGCAGACAATGTCTTGGTCTTGTTGGTTTGGAAACAGGGGGGATCAAGCAGTTGACCCAAAACACTATGCCTGTTTTGACCGTGGTGGTCCATTTTCAAATTTCTATAAATACAGTTAATCCAAGGGTGGATTAACTGCCAAAGGGGTGGTCTCTGAAAAAATTCTGCGAAAAAATTGGACTTTAACTGCTTTATATCATGAATTCCATATGTGACTAACGGACATTTCCACTGTTTAGCAGGCTAGAAGTCAAGCTTGAAAATAGGAATAAAACTTATTTTGGTGTGGTAACTATCAGTGGGGTCAAAGTTTCAAGAACCATATAAAACTTTTTCTCTTGACTTTCACTTGGTCAGAAATTGCAATTAATAGGCCCGTGACTAACGGACACAAAAATTAACATCTAAAATGGGACACTTTTACAAACAGCTGTAAAGTGCTGTTCCTAAAGCTACAGGTTGGGTTTTTTGCTTAAATTCACTAGAGGAAAGGTTGAATTTTATGTTTCAAAATTAATTTTGAAAAAAAAATGTCAAAGTAAGAAAATATGACAAAAATTGGGCAAAAAATGCTGTGACTAACGGACATTTAAAAACGTGACTAACGGACAAAACGGTTTTTTAATGATTCTGACGAGGCAATCCAACCATTCCTATATTTGGTGCTTTTGGGGTGAAATGTTATATCAATAGAATGACAAAAGCCTAAAAGAATAGAAGAATTCTCATTTTTCTCTGTGTGGTACCATTCCTATCAAGTTCATAGATCCCGAAAATTTGAAAATTTTGAAATATAAAGATCTGTTGAGTTTTTTATGGGTGTTTTATGCACTGCATTGTTTCTTTGTTGAATCAGGACAAAGACAGACAAATTGGGTAAGGGTATTTTATTTATTTACTTTGGAAAAGGATTATTCTCCCTATTATGACAACTAGTCCGTTAGTCACGAAAATGTAAAATGCACACACACAGAAAGGATTGACTATTTAACATATATCTATGGGTGAAATGGGTAAATATAGTCAAAATAGCTTTAATAAGAACAAAATACATGGTTTTTTAAGCGAGTGCCGTCTATTATCTTCTCCGAACTCTGAATTTTAAATCTATTTTGTGACTAACGGACAATTGCCATGTTTACTAACAGAAAACAACTTTTAGTGGAAAAATACTTCGTTTTTGGTAAGTTTAGCCTCAATTTGTTTGCAATAAGGTGTTAGAAACCAAGCATTTTGAAAAAGTGATCTTATGAAAATTTCATCTCAGGTAGGATGATTTTCGTGACTAACGGACACTTCTTGACGAGCCTCTTGTGAGCTACCCACTCAACCTTTAGGGCTAAAATTTTGCACTTATTTTATGGTCATAGTACTTCTGTTTTTAAGACAAAAATAAAAGAAACATGCAGCTTCCCTTGGCTTTCATTGGAACTTTTCTTCTTATCAATGTGACTAACGGACAGTCGGGTATGCATGCATAACAGCCAGAAAAAAAACAAATAGGAATTAAGCAAAGCAGATTTTGATTATTGATATGTTTTCTATAATGGTTGTCAGTACTCTATCACAGATTTGTGTACTGATACAATCATATTTGGATGAAAAAAGTTTCTGGCAAAGTTCTTGGTTTTTTCAAGCAATTTTGTATTTTTTTGTATTAAAGGCTTCACCCCAGCACAGAAGGGTGAAAAATGGACTTTAAAGAAAGATTTTCTGGATTCTCACACTTCAACATATGTATATTCAAGAGAAAATGAAAACTTATGTTATTTCTGAATTTGAAATTTTGACCTAGATGTTAATTTTCTCATGGAATTCATGATATGTCATTCTATAAAATTCATTTATTATGATTCGTGCTAGTTTTGCCTCTTCTTCTGTCTTTAAAACGTCAAACTGCATCAAAGTCTTGCTTCTACATCGTTGGGGACACTTAAAGGTTGGGTAGGACTGGGCCTGAACCACAAGATCTAACTGACTTTGAATGGTTATAGAGCTAAATTGCGCTACATGATAGTACAGAACTAGTTTGAAACTGTATGGTATTGGGACCTGCTGGCATGAATCCCATCTAAAACCTCTATCAATACCTAAAACCTCTATTTGATATTCTAAAAAAGAGATATTTGAATCTTTTCTGAGGCATACAATAACGTGTTATAATTTTGTTTCTTACTGCCTTTTATGATTTTGATTAATATTCTTACCTGTTCATACTAGATTTATTTTCTCTAGATTTTATATTTTCATAGTTATTCATATAAGCTGATTCATAGAAATATTACTTTCTTGATTATTTCAAAAAGAAATCCATTGAAAATTACTTAGAAAGTCGACCAACATCAATTAAAATAACTTAATGAATGTCAGAATGCTCAGGTAGAATGTTTTAGGGGTTGGTATACAAAGATTGTGATTGAAAAACAGTTAATCCATGGCTGGATTAAGTGTCAGGATGGGTGGGTGGTCCTAAAAATCATCCAAAATCAGTTACTACGGATGATGTTTTGGATCAACTGCATGACCCCCCCTGTTGGAAATAGGAATTTTGTAAAAATTTGGTAAAAATTAAAGAAGACTTTCCAATAAAAGGGAGGCACCGAGTAGAAGAGACCACTTTTGTTGTTATTGCAGATTTTGATATAAACATTGCATGTTGAAATATTTTTTTCAAAGTGTTTTGTGTCAACTAAAGTAAGCATTCATTGTATGCTGAAATGAAAAGGAGAAAAGAGGTAAGTCTAACTTAGCTTAAGTGTCAGCTTTCACGGGGTATTTTAAAAGCACACAAGAGCTTATTTTCGTCTAAATGAAAGCACATAAACTTTAACAAGCTGATTTTATTTTTTAGTGTCTAATGATTTCATTTTCCTTTTCTTTAGCGTAAATCAAAAAAGATTTACGGGAGAAAATTTCTATGGTGCGGAAGCAACAATACACCAATAAACACTATTTTGTTTAAACCGTAAACTATGTTATTTTAAAACCGATGATATTTTTCATTCACTATCTTACTTTATAAAGACCATAGCGGACAATTCCTCTCATCATCTGAAAAAGATCACCCCAACCTACATAGGGCTGCCCCCATCTTATTCAACAATCCCTACCTAAATTTGTAAAATCTTCGAGCCTCAGCCTGAGTTCTAACGACTGGAGAAAAATTGATTTCAACATTGATTTCATTTGTTGACCTTTTTTTTATTTATTATTAAAATCCTCCAACTCCCCTCAGAATCCAGTGTTCTTTACTCATTAAAAATATAACAATATTACCTTGCTTAAAACAAAACTCAATAAACAAGACTGTCTAACTTTAAAAACAAAAGCATCTCAATTCAATCAAAACTTACTACAAGACTTACAGCTTGACGAGAAGTGAAAATGCATTTTCCTGATCACCAAAAATAGACAAAAAGAACGACAAATTTCATAAAGAACGACAAATTTCATATTTTGCTATGCACAACCTCGACCGAAAGCGACTGTACCAACCTACAATTAACTACATATTGTGGTTCAAAAGAACAACAAATTACACATGTGTGTTATTAAATGCAGGAATTGCAAGACGAACCTACTGGGGACTACAGCGGTGGCAAATTAATGGACTTATCCTTCTATATCACCTAAACCAGGTGTATTTTAAGGTTATTTAAAAACAAAATTTGGCTTCATAAACTATGGTTTAAGCAAGATAGTATTAGACCTATCGACTCAGTTTCACATATTAAATTACACCACCAATTCGGGCCAGAAATTATTTGCTCCATATTGTGGAACAAACCCTAATACTCAAGCCAATACTTCATTGGACGTTGCGCGTGGCTAATTCAGGAGAATGATAACATGCCAATTTGAACAAAAATTATTTATGGGGTATTTTCTGATTTCCTGTTTGTTTTAATTACATCCACTGAAGTGTGGAGTAATGAGTTATATGCAATAGACTGTTACGTTCTCCCAAACAACTATTGGGTGCTTCCTGTCCGCGCACACCAAAATTTCCCTGCAGGACACTGTCATTTAAATGGTACAAAAAATAGCTGTTTTGCACCATCTTTACACCCCACCCCTGACTAGTTTTGAAAATTAAAGACTCCTAAATGTCTACTAGGCCCTACACTGATACCTGTGGTTAAGTTAAAAGGTCCGTTTTCGGACACATGCTGGTCCCGTAACTGTAAAAGGTATACTTAAAGAGATATAAGCTTTTGAACTGCGGTCGTAAAAAGGACAATGAATTGTCCTAACTGAAAGGATAATGAGTTATCCAAGATCAATAAGTCTTGATAGGGTGCTCCGATCAAGTCGAAGTTTGGTACACATGAAGAACCTTATCCTACAACAAGATTCCAATTATAAAATCTTGTAAAAAGGTCCAAAAATGGACAATAAATTGTCCTAGATGTTGTAAAGTCATTGTAAATTAATTAATTAATTAAATTAATTGTCATCAAAATCAACTTTAAAACAAAAATTCATTCAAGATCCTCTCAGATCAGGCTCTAAATATCTCAAACATAAGATGATTAAAATGAAAATCGTTGAACGGCCCCTCTGATGAACAATCTGTTGTCCTAAAGGCAAATGTATTTAAATTAACCACTTTTTGTGCTCTAACGCTAGGGATTCAACCATTTTTATCTTTTCCAAAATAGTGCCAAAACTATTAGCTTATATAAGCTAAAATTTTGCACAAAACTGTATGAATGGTTTACAATTAGTGTCCAGATAACAAATTTTGGTTATTCGGTCCCAAAAAGGACAATAAATTGTCCTTTTTGTAAAATATAACAGTTAAAGTATGGACAATAATTAATTGTCCTAAATATGGACCATTTAACCTATATCTGACTCTAAAACAGCTACAGCTGGTACTATTATACCCCAAATCATGATAAAAACATGAGGGATAAGTCAAAACGGGCCATTAAATGGACAAAATGTTGTCTTGTAGTTGCGGTAAAAATAGATAGACTATGGAGCTTTTAGATATCATTTGCAGGACAATTTTTTGTCTAACTTTGGACCCTTTTACATTCAAACTAATTTAGTATTTCTTAGTTTATATTCTTACAGTATGAATTAGGAGAGCTGTTCCACTCTTTTTTATTATAGCTCTACCTTTTTCTAAAGATAAAAGAAACAAGCTAGATGCTGAATGGACCTACCTGATGATGAAAGTTAGATAGCAATGCGAGGAGAAAAAAATCAGTCAGAAAATATATCGTTTAGCGAAAATGCATAACGCAATAAATTCATCACTGATTGTTGATGGTGAGCATTGTTATCAATAATGTTTTTGTGTGAAGAATATAGAAATACAAGGAAAATATATAATGAAAATCTGCAAAGACGATTTCCGGCATTTTCAACCGGTAAAAATTTTTTCTCAAAAATCGAACTCGGCCATGTTTTGAGCATTGCAAATACGCATCTTTCTGCAAAAAATCAGAAAAAGCTAAAGATGAAAATTCGAGAAAATGTAAAAAAAACGGTTTTCCGGCATATTTCTGGCATTTTCGGCCGGGAAAAAATATTTTTCGAAAATCGGGCTCCGTCACATTTTAGGTATTGTCATTTTGCATCAGTGTGCAAAATTTCATGAAAAAATATAAAGTACAGCTCGAGAAATTCAAGATATACCGTTTTTCCGGCGAAAATAGGCTGTTCCGGCGATTTTTAGAAAGTTCCGGCTTCAAAAATCACTTTTATTGACAATTAAACCATGCTTGATGGTGGGCATTGCTATCAATAATGTTTTTGTGTGAAAAAACAACGAAATATAAGGAAAAAGTCCGATGAAAATCTGCAAAAACGGCGATTTCCGGGATATTTCCGGCATTTTCAGCCGGGATAGAATTTTTCTCAAAGATCGGACTAGGCCATGTTTTAGACATTGTTAATACGCATCTTTGTGCAAAAAATCAGAAAAAACTAATGATGAAATCTCGAGAAAATGCCAAAAAACCGGTTTTTCCGGCATATTTCCGGCATTTTCGGCCGGAAAAGTACGTTAATTGAAAATCAGGCTCTGTCATATTTTAGGTATTGCCATTTTGCATCAGTGTGCAAAATTTCATGAAAAAATATAAAGTACAGCTCGAGAAATTCAAGAAATACCGTTTTTCCGGCGAAAATAGGCTGTTCCGGCGATTTTTAGAAAGTTCCGGCTTCAAAAATCACTTTTATTGACAATTAAACCATGCTTGATGGTGGGCATTGCTACAAATAATGTTTTTGTGTGAAAAAACAACGAAATATAAGGAAAAAGTCCAATGAAAATCTGCAAAAACGGCGATTTCCGGGATATTTCCGGTATTTTCAGCCGGAATAGAATTTTTCTCAAAAATCGGACTAATCCATGTTTTAGGCATTGCTAATACGCATCTTTGTGCAAAAAATCAGAAAAAACTAATGATGAAATCTCGAGAAAATGCCAAAAAACCGGTTTTTCCGGCATATTTCCGGCATTTTCGGCCGGAAATGAATTTTTTTCGAAAATCGGGCTCCGTCACATTTTGGGCATTACCATTTTGCATCTTTGTGCCAAAAATTAGGAAAAACTAATGAGCCAATCCCGAGAAAAGCTAGTAACGAACGGACGAACGGACGAACGGACGAACAGACGAACGAACGAACAGAGGTTAATTTATAGGACCTACAGCCCACCGGGGTAGGTCCAAAAATTCCTCTTTTGAAGAGCTAAAAGACAACAATTTGTTTTTGTGTTAAAGATCACTTGATAGTTTCAGTTTTGACCACTTTCATAATTTAGATACTAAAACTAATGTAAAATTAAGGACAACTTTATTGTCCTATTTTGGGACCCAAGAACGTAAAAAGTTGCCCTTTTTGCTATCAGGAGTTAAAACAACCATTCAGCTTTAGTTTAAACTAGGTTTGTTATAGACTAAGCTTAAATGGCCCTTTTTAGGACAATCTTTTTTTCTGGACAACAAATTAGCCATATTTGGGCCATTTAACCCCCTGGAGTGATTTTAACCATCTTTTACCCTTTCTAATGTTAATATAGAGGTATTCTGAGATTTTCCCTAATTTTTGATGTAATTTGGGCAAGTTATTACAAAAACCTTATTTTAAGCCATTTTTGGCATGGTGCATGATTTGTACCATTTAAATGACAGTGTCCTGCAGGCAACGAACCTTTGATATAGCCTGAACATACAGAGTTTGAATCATAAATTTAAGGAGCTTCGCTAGAGGTAAATTTTTTCACTGTTTGCGAAGCATTTTTAGTATTTTGCAATGTTGTTTGGAAGAAAATGCAAAAGTATCTTTGATGCATTTCTCAAGAAAAGCGAAGTAAGACTTGAAATAAGTGGTTGTAGATAAACGAATGAAGAAAATTGCGAGGTAACGCAGGGGGGGGGGTCCGAATCCAGATACCAAGCCCAGGGCCGGGGGTGGTACCTACCTACCTCTTTGTACCTCTTTTTGGCTTTTGCCTGAACAGCTCATCCAACTCGTTGAGTCCGATGCTTGGTGTCAATTTTTTTTTTCAAATTTCAAAAAGTCAAGTTGGTATCGATACCAATTAATAAGAGGAATGTTCTTTGAAAAAAAACATCCACAGATTTTGTTTAGCGTCCTTTGTATGCAGTATCCTATGCATATAACTTCTTGTATTTTTACTAATGGCTAATTTAGGGGGGGGGGGTAGGTCCCCCTTTTTCAGAAAAATTGGGATTTTCAAGTTCGTATCGATACCAATTTAGGGGGGGGGGTGGGTCCCCTCTTTTTCAGAAAATCAGGATTTTCATGTTGGTATCGATACCAATTTAAGGGAAATGGTCCCCCCTTTTTTAGAAAATTGGGATTTTCAAGTTGGTATTGATACCAATTTAGGGGGTGGTGGTGTCTACTACTTTCAAATCTCAAAAAGTCAGGTTTTTGGGCCCTGGGTTGGTATCCTGGACCCTGACCCCCCTGGGTAACGAGTAGTAAAGCAAGATATAATGAATAAAGAAAGTTGCGAAGTAGTGAGTAGATAAATCAATAGATAAAATGAATGAAGAAAGTTATGAAGCAGTAATTTGATAGAGCAAAAGATAAACAAATGTGTGGGTAGCAAAATAGGTGTTGTCTTATAATTTTTTAACTTCGCATTTTTGAGTTAGAAAATCTTTTTGGTTGCTAAATCTATAATTCACTTCGCATTTTGCAAAGCACAAAGCAACTATTCGAACCCTGACATACTCCTCATAGTTTTGGTTCATATTTGGGCCAAAATAGCAAAACATTCTTTTGACCTGAACATTGATGTTTGCACAAATTTTGGATTTCATCTCAGAAACCTGGACCAAACAGGCCCCAAACATGTGATAGCCAGCTCAATTTTCAAGTTCAAAATCACAAAGTGGCTGGAAAAGATTCAGGCCATACCGTAGATTGTCAGTTATCTGTACCAAATGTTAAACAAGTGACAAAAACATTAGAAAAGCTAGAACACAAATTACATTCCCAGGCTACTAAGGTCTAAAAAAAACTATGTCATTTACAAATGTAATGTCAAAAAAGTCAACACCCAGGCAGGCAAACATTACATTGGTTGGTTTAACTGCCAATCCTTTCAAACAACGTTGGTATAGGTGTAGGCTTCTTCTTATCTTAAGCGAAAGACATAAATCTATTTTTCGGATCCGACATGAGGGAATAGTGTCAGGACCTGCAGACGACCTGGTAGGGTTGGGAATGGGTGTGGTTTGGGTGTGGTTCTGTATCAGATTGGCTAGGAATTGGGTTATTATCAGTTAGGGTTAGAGTTGGAGCTTGAAACAAGCACTCTTTTGTGATTTTCTCTTACAGGCTAGCTCTAAAGCTTTAAAACAGCATCTAATAACATGAAAACCAGAATATGATTCTTCAATGGGAATCAAAACTATAAAGTGCACTTACAAACATCAATTTGTCAGATCTAACAAAATTAATAACCGCACTGTCATCGCGCGGGTGAAAAACTTCAATCTGTCAATCATTTTCTCAAGCGAAGAGTACGCGAAGAGATTCTAGCTTTACGATAGTGCCGCGGATCATCAATGGATAGTATTCAATTATCATTATCCCTTTATTTTCATTCCTAGAACTTTTGCAAAAAAAAGGAAAAATAGAAAAGTTGTATTTCTCACTGCTCTATTCACATACTGAATTTGAAAGATCTTCTATGTGGCGTTTTTTGCAAACTTCAAAAAACTGATTTTTGTCCCACCTTTGCAGGACTTTGGCTTAAGTGCTTGCGTGCAGCATAGGGTACAAAGTTCAAATATGCATTTACCGTAATTTTAGTATGAAGAGTTAGGTCTATACTGTTGGAGAATTAGAGAACACCCACTGCCTAACCGCCTATCGCACAATGGGATTAACAAATAACGAATGTGTAACTTGCCGCGCGAGTGACGTCAAACGCTCCATCGTTTTGCCACTAATTTGGTCTTTTTCGTTCCAGACATTCGCGTGTGTTCCACTACGGATTTTTTTCATATTTTGAAAGTCTTGGTGCGAAAGAGAAATCGTGTATTTTTTAATAAGCTGCTCATAACTCAAATCAAATGACTTTGGAGGTTCGGTGAAATGGTGGCCGAATTGCCGTCCTATGTTTTGTCAGATAGTCCCAAGTTAGAGCAGTTGACGGTAGTCTAGCAAAGTTGCATTGAAAAATAGAATAATGGAGACAAATTCCCCCAATCTTGACCCCCAATTTTTGTCCCTTTTACCTTTCTTTTTAAACTGAAAATCTAAAACAAAAGTGAGAATGAGAATTTCGAGATCACAATTACCAAACCAAACTGAGTGAGAAATGGTCTATAAACACTCTCCTGACATGAGTCTGTGGCGCAGTGGTTAGGGCATTGGGTTTCTAAACATTGCATTGGGCCATTCCAGAAAATTTTTGTTACCCCCTCTCGATCGGATGATGTGCATTTTTTAATTTTTTTCTAGCCTCAGAAATAATTTTTCTTTTACAGTGGTGGTCGGAAGTTCTGATAAAAATCCATGTACTTTTGCAAAATGCATCGGAAATTCCACTCTTTTTTGCCTTTTTTAGGGGTCACTCACATATCGATTCTTCCCACGACTAACGTCAAATTGACGCTAATTTGAAAACCCCCCCACCCCCACCTCTTAACGTCAAAGTTCAAAAATTATCAAAAATCGATGAAAATTTTCTCCTTCACTTTCATCGTTGTTTCGTCAGCCATCTTTAATTTCGCTACGGCTTGCTCAGGCAGTTTACATTTAAAAAATAATGGAGATAATTTCTAAACTTTTTTCAGAAAGTTGCCGGAATTAATTATCTCCATAATCATAATAAACAGAAAAGCCGCATTTCACAAAAAAAGACCGACCGTCGGCGAAATTCAAGGGCCGGGCGGACCGTCTGAACAAAAGGAACTCGAGACGTAAACATCGGGCCGTTTGTTTTGGTTAAAATTTCTGTAAAATAGCGAAATGAACGAATATTTAGGTATGTAAAAGGAGGAAAAGAATTATGAAAAGTAACATTTGTCACGGAATAAACGTATTGAAAATCAATATTTCTGGTGAAATTTCTTAGCGTCAAAGACTCTAACCCACCCACCCCTTCGCGTCAATTTAACGTTAGTCATGGGAAGAATCGATATGTGAGTGACCCCTTAATAGCGCCCCGCAACACATACGTCATAATTATAATAATTTATTTTTCACTTTTTTTGACATTTGTACGAGTTGCAATCCCACAATTCAATGCGGCTGAATTAAAGATACGTGCAAGTTGTTATATATCTTTTGTCAAATGATGCAATTAACGTGCAAAAGAGATTAACGCAAAGGTTGATGGGATTGGAACTCGTACAAACACATCGAGAGTAATGATTATGTCAAAAATAAAATCTATTTTTAGATTCAGCGCGGTGCGCTATTCAATTGCCTTGGAAATTCATACATTTTCTTCTCTCGCCTTGGAAATTTTGAATTTTGGTGAAAACTTTTGCCCTCGGAAATCCTGTGTAATCCGCCCCCCCTGTTACAGACAAATTCTGGAATGTCCCAATCCAATGGAACTTTACATTTTTAGTGGGGGTTCGAATCCCACCGGATAATCTCGATTGTCACATTCAGTAAAAACTCAAATTAGATTTACTGACTGTAACTAGGGTTTCATTGCAGATGACAAACATCATCAACAAACAGTGTGTGCATAGCCAAGTAGCTAATGGGAGAGATAGAAAAGCCATCAGCCACTACCAGACTGTAGACTATTTCTTACCCTTGGCTTTTTCTTGGGTCCAGACCAGACTTGAAAATTAAACCCCAGATACAATAACTGATTTAAATTCAACCTATAGAAAATAAATTATCTAAGAAACACAATAAGAGAAAATTCACACTTCAAAAACGTCCACAATTTAACAACTGAATGACCAAAAGGAACCATTTCAAGTGTGAAGATGTCAAGCGAGGCAGCCATGTTGGTTTCTCGCAATAATGCATGTTTACTCGAAATCCTCCTCTTGTTTCAAAATTCACTCGCCTTTCACTTCCATAACTCGCCAAACATTTTTTTGCGGGAAAATAGGGCGGTTCTCAAGAGGGCGCGATGATGTGGTGCGGTGCAAACATAAAAGATGTGTCCAACAACACCATGCTCTTCTTTTTATTTTATGTCCAAGTCGTCGGAGCCAAAAATCATTAGCTGTTGAGGGTGGGTTGAATTATGTCGTTCTTTGATAGTTAGGGTTAGGGGTTAGGGTTAGGGTTTGTCGTTCCTTTTGTCGCTTTTTAATAGTTATTTGTTGATGTTGTTCTTTTTTAGATGGAAACGTTAGATGAACAGTCTCTTCCACAAAGGCTTCACCCTCGCCTTTTTAACGGTAGCTATCCCGGGGGGGGGGGGTACTTAGGCAAAATGGGTGCCGGGTATGTGCGAGCAATAAGGGTACCTTTTTTCATTCCTCAAAAGTCTCTCAAAGGGGTACAAATTCAAAAGTTAGTCTCTGAAAGGGTCCCAAAATCACGAAAATCAGAAATTTCTCTCTCAAAGGGTCACGAATTCCAAAAATTTTGACCAAAATTTGGTGACAATCAAACCAAAATTTGGAAAAAATGGACCAAAATTTTGGAAAAAGTCTCTCAAAGGGTCCCAAAATCACCAAAATTTTGTCTCTCAAAGGGTCGATTTTCGATTTTCGGCTCGGACATACCCGTCACCTCGCAAACCTAGTACCCCCCCGGGGTAGCTATATACGATATGTATATAGAAGATGCTCAAAATTAATGATGAAAGTTTCCATAACTGAAAAGCCCACGGGGAGCACAAATTTGTTCGAGTTATTTAAGGCAATTTCGAGCTATGGGAACTAGTTTATAAGCGATAAGCGACATTGTTAACTCAAGGGACCGGCAAACTTGTTAAATATTTCCCTACTATAGGGGAATATTTGTTAAAACGGCCTTTTTCCGTCTTTTCTTCCATTTTCGATGTTAATGTTTTCTTTATTCGTGCTGCACATTATGACTAGGCTCGTTCGTCCATTTTCGAAAGCATCCAACGAGGACTTTTTTAAATATCTGTTTCCCAGACATAACCTTCTGGAAAATTTTGATCTGTTGGCCGAATATTTCAAAAATCTTATTCCTAGAAATGAGATCTTGTTCTCCGCAAACCTAAATTTTTTAATCTCAAAGTATCTTTCCTAGAAAATTGATCTGTTTCCACAATTTTCAGAATTAAAATTTTGATCTGTTTTCCCGAAAATAGGATATCTGTTCCCCTCTCCTGGAAATTTTCATCTGTTTCCCTTTCTTTTTGTTATTGATATCTGTTTCCCCCATAAAGTTCAATCTGTTTCCAATGCAATATCATCTTTTTTGGAAACAGATATCTGTTTCCCAATTTATTATGTCATCTCCTAGAAATATTGATCTGTTTCTCTCTGATGACGTCATCAGCTGGAGCGGGGAAACAGATAGTTTTAAGGAAAAGGTCTCTCCTAGAAAATCGGATCTGTTTCCCCATTTTTCAAAAAAAGCTCTCTCCTGGAAAAGGGAAACAGATATTTCGGGGAAATGGGCTCGTTGGCTGCTTCTGCATTTTGAATTTAAAAAGACTTTTTAAATCTTGAGAAGAAAGAAAGAAATCAACATTACAAATATTACTCATTCAACAAAAAAAACTCCAAGTTAAAATCTCCAAACACTCGTAATTTTTGCTCACTCACTCGCTTTATATGCATTTTGTCTAAAATCACACCTCTCACTTTCACCGTGAAAAGTAGCATGAAATGATAAGTCTAAATATAATGCTTTAAGGCCTTGGGCCGTTAAAGTCATAATAATTTCGCGCACAAAAAAATCACATTTCTTGTTTTCCGGCCAATTTGGTTTAGGAAATTCGTTGTCAGAAATATTCAGGTCTTGGACCGCTGATTATCACCCAGAATTAAAAAGTGACTAAGTTTCCGAGGGCTTGGACCGTTGTTTGAGGGCTTGGACCGCTATTTTGAGCCGCAGAATACTTTTCGGAGGGCTACGACCGCTAAAGTAGGGCTTGGGCCGCTGGCGCAATCAGAGAATTCTAAAAAGAGGGCTTGGACCGCTAAATGAGGGCTTGGGTCGCTTACGGAAAAAAATTTTGCGCCGGCGAGGCGACCTTTTCCGATGTGTTCTGAGAGTATGTTTCAGCAAAGTCTTTGGTTTCAGCTAGGAATTTTGATCTGTTCTGATAAGATCTTCGAAAATTAATCAGCTGTGTTCTGATGAGACAGGTGTAGGTATAATCAAAAAGTTTCAGAACAGGACAAAATAAATATCTTACAAGTTTATCAAGTTTATCTTTGCAAAATGTTTTTCCTAGATTTTAGAACACATCTAACAATAAAGTAGTAATAAGTTTGGGGAGACAATAAATATAGTGCGATAAAGGTTTCCTAGAAATCAGAACACATCATTTGTATAAGAAAACTGAAGGTCATAACATCTGTAACATGTGGTCTCGGGGTGGTCTCCTAGAAGATAAGACCACATATTTCTAAAAAATCTCTCCGCCGGCTGCTTCTGAAATAAATATCGATTCAATATTTTCTCTGATGAAAACTTGGCCTCTAGAATCTCAAGTAAAAATTCGGCATTTTTGTGGAACCTTTTAACATCGCTGGGAAGAATTGACAATTAAAAATGGTAGAATGCTTTAAAAATGGAATTGTTAGGTTCATTCGCCAAATTCCACGATGATATGGCTAGTATGGGGTGGTATTCTTACCATATTCTTATTTCTTTGGGCAATTTCATCATAGATATAAAGTATAGTCTATACTAGCAGTTAGCTGAAGCTATAAATGCCCCGCCAATAGCAGATATTGGCCCAGAGGAACTTAGTCATGAAGAGAGCAAGGGAATCAAAATCAGACTATAAATTGGTGAAATGAGTCTTCATAGAAAGTGCTCAATGTTACTAGAGCTGTTTAAAGTTAAGAAGCACGAGCCGATGCGGTTAAAATTTTCTCAGTAAGATCCATACATAACGAAAGTGTCAATCCAAAAAAACATGTTTAATCTACCCTTTCTGATGCAAAGTGACTTAAATTAAAACCATTACAGGTTTCGCAACATATTAAGAACTAGAATGATATCAAAGTTGATTTTCTTCAATCACAAGATAAAAATCTAATAAAAATCCCTTTTGAAAACCCAAACATAAGAATGTGTACTGTGAAACTGAAAGTGCTTCCCTTTCATAAAGAATATACATAATGCAGATTAAAAGGTGAATTTGAAAATGAAATTGAATATAATTTCAGTCATTTGATTTGAAATTTAAAAAGTAAGTAACTTTGGACTGGTGGCATACTGTAGATATAATTTATTTGTATCAAAGGTTACTGAAAATTATCTGAAAAACTTTAACAATCTTTATACGTGTTTCTGCAAAAAGTTTTCAGTTAGAATAAAATTTCTTCATGGTTACTAAAGATATGAATTTGATAGTTGCTCTCAAAATTGCCAGGGGAATTTTCAGATACCGTGTCCTGTTGTAACCACCGTCAACATGGTTAAAAACTTTTCACTTCACAGGTAGGTACAACATTGTGTTTGTATTAATTTTATTGGACGTCTGGTTCTAAAAAGTCAAAAAGTTTGTTCAGATTTGATTTGAGCAAAGTATACTCCTGCGTTGAACATCAATACGGTACAATGTGCCGTGGGGGTATTAGTAGAGAGAGTGTTCGAGTCTGTTCATAATATGAGGCTGAAAATCTTCGGCGTACATTACATATCGAAGTACCGTTCTGACACAGTGACATAAACAGCATTTTCAAAGTTTGCTTTTTAAGCTTCAATATTGGCGTAAAGAATTATTCACAAAATAGCATCAAATACTTCATAATCCATCGTTTTCGGCTTTTTTTCCGCTTCTGTTTACATTTTTCTGCTCGCTGCTTCCCATGCACAACCATTTTTTTTGTTGTAACACTGTGCTTCAAATGTCCACGAGAATGAATCAGTTCATGTTAGTCATAGTATATTTTCATTGGCATGTCTCACTCACTAAACCTTTTGTAAGAAACTCGATGTTGGTAGCAGTTTTTGGCACGTTTTGGCGCAAGGCTTACTCTTTGAAAAATTACTTTCCGCGCATGCAATATCCATATAATTATTATAGGGTACTCTGGGTTTTGTCTTTCCACCAAAAATTTCAATTTAATTTCCTTCAAAATGAAATCACTATATAGGTAAACAATATGAATTAACGGTCAATTTCCCTTTTGTCTATGCCTTTATAATATCAGCAGGGTTTCGTTAGAGCAGCGCATAACACTCTGTCTGTCGTGTGTGTGTGTAACAAACTGTCATTGAAGATGTCCATCGTCCATTCTGACAATTGTATAAGGTTTGATCTAATATCAGTAGTTTGATAGTTATTCATTCAGTAGCAAACAATGTCCCTCAAGTAAATCCAGTTGAGCAACTACGTTAAAAAGATATTAGTCAAGCAAAAATAAAATCTTGTGTGCTGTTTGTTGTTTGTGAAAGCTTTTAGCTGTGTGGACTGGCAGTGCAGACGGGAAGCTACCTTCTCTGTCCGTGCATAGCTAGGAGATCAATACAAGTAGCAGCAAAAGAGATATCGCGCGCGAACATTTTTTAACCGCGCGCGGCCCGCTCAGAATCGGAAGAAACAACATGAACATGAATCTGAATCATGAACATGAATATTTTTCTGGCGAGCAGGTCCGCTACGTGAAGCAACAAAAGCCCCTGCGGGGCAAAAAAGAGCGTGTAGATTTAATAATAACTAGCAATTAGCTGTCGCTATGAATGCCCCGCCGATAGCAGATATTAGCCCAGAGGAACTTACTCATGAAGAGAGCATGGGAATCATAATCAGACTATAAATTGGTGAAATGAGTCTTCATAAAAAGTGCTCAATGTTACTAGAGCTGTTTAAAGTTAAGAAGCACGAGCCGATGCGGTTAAAATTTTCTCAGTAAGATCCATACATAACGAAAGTGTCAATCCAAAAAAAACATGTTTAATCTACCCTTTCTGATGCAAAGTGACTTAAATTAAAACCATTACAGGTTTCGCAACATATTAAGAACTAGAATGATATCAAAGTTGATTTTCTTCAATCACAAGATAAAAATCTAATAAAAATCCCTTTTGAAAACCCAAACATAAGAATGTGTACTGTGAAACTGAAAGTGCTTCCCTTTCATTTTTCATAAAGAATATACATAATATGCAGATTAAAAGGTGAATTTGAAAATGAAATTGAATATAGTCATTTGATTTGAAATTTAAAAAGTAAGTAACTTTGGACTGGTGGCATACTGTAGATATAATTTATTTGTATCAAAGGTTACTGAAAATTATCTGAAAAACTTTAACAATCTTTATACGTGTTTCTGCAAAAAGTTTTCAGTTAGAATAAAATTTCTTCATGGTTACTAAAGATATGAATTTGATAGTTGCTCTCAAAATTGCCAGGGGAAATTTCAGATACCGTGTCCTGTTGCAACCACCGTCAACATGGTTAAAAACTTTTCACTTCACATGTAGGTACAACATTGTGTTTGTATTTTATTGGACGTCTGGTTCTAAAAAGTCAAAAAGTTTGTTCAGATTTGATTTGAGCAAAGTATACTCCTGCGTTCAACATCAATACGGTACAATGTGCCGTGGGGGTATTAGTAGAGAGAGTGTTCGAGTCTGTTCATAATATGAGGCTGAAAATCTTTGGCATACATTACATATCGAAGTACCGTTCTGACACAGTGACATAAACAGCATTTTCAAAGTTTGCTTTTTAAGCTTCAATATTGGCGTAAAGAATTTTTCACAAAATAGCATCAAATACTTCATAATCCATCGTTTTCCGCTTTTTTTCCGCTTCTGTTTACCTTTTTCTGCTCGCTGCTTCCCATGCACAACCATTTTTTTTGCTGTAACACTGTGCTTCAAATGTCCACGAGAATGAATCAGTTCATGTTAGTCATAGTATATTTTCATTGGCATGTCTCACTCACTAAACCTTTTGTAAGAAACTCGATGTTGGTACCAGTTTTTGGCACGTTTTGGCGCAAGGCTTACTCTTTGAAAAATTACTTTTGGCGCATGCAATATCCATATAATTATAGGGTACTCTGGGTTTTGTCTTTCCACCAAAAATTTCAATTTAATTTCCTTCAAAATGAAATCACTATATAGGTAAACAATATAAATTAACGGTCAATTTCCCTTTTGTCTATGCCTTTATAATATCAGCAGAGTTTCGTTAGAGCAGCGCATAACACTCTGTCTGTGTGTGGGTGTAACAAACTGTCATTGAAGATGTCCATCGTCCATTCTGACAATTGTATAAGGTTTGATCTAATATCAGTAGTTTGATAGTTATTCATTCAGTAGCAAACAATGTCCCTCAAGTAAATCCAGTTGAGCAACTACGTTAAAAAGATATTAACCAAGCAAAAATAAAATCTTGTGTGCTGTTTGTTGTTTGTGAAAGCTTTTAGCTGTGTGGACTGGCAGTGCAGACGGGAAGCTACCTTCTCTGTCCGTGCATAGCTAGGAAATCAATACAAGTAGCAGCAAAAGAGATATCGCGCGCGAACATTTTTTAACCGCGCGCGGCCCGCTCAGAATCGGAAGAAACATGAATATGAATATGAATATTTTTCTGGCGAGCAGGTCCGCTACGTGAAGCAACAAAAGCCCCTGCGGGGCAATAATGATAATAATGTTTTACAGATTTCCAGGCCACTGTGCAAGCACATGGGCCTCTATAAATCGCTCATACATTGGTTTGGTTTATTACAAAGGTTAACTTCAAACAGATATGCAACAATAGTGACAATTTCAATCATACTCAAACATTTTCTCTTTCCAAGCTAGACCGAGGTTTTCTTTAAACTCTTGTATTGTAGATGATTTAACTACTTTTTCAGGTAGGCTATTCCACTGTTGAATGCCCCGATAGTAAAGGGAGTTGCTCTGGGGTCCACGGACACCATCGTTCCCGAAAATTCTTACCAGTTCAGAATTATGTGTTCTCATTGGTCTTATTCGTTGGTTAAATTTCTTAGGAACACACAATTTTTCATAGTGATTTAAATGTTTAAAGATCTCAACCATATCACTTACCCGCACGCCTATATTTTAGACTTGGGATTCCAATTCTTTGTAGTCTGCTTTCATAACATAGTCGTCCACATGTTTCAAACCGTTTTTGTAGCGCGCCGCTGAACACCTTCTATAAGTTTTTTGTGTTTTTTCAGTTTTGGTGACCAAATGACTTGTGCATATTCTAGGTGGGGCCTGACAAATGTTATGTTAAGTTTACGGAATAATTCAGGAGTGAGATACGTGAAGGTTCTTCTAATTAGACCAGCCATTGAGTTTGCCTTTTTTACTTGGTTTGATATATGTTGGTCGAATGAGAGATTTTGGTCAAAGATAACTCCGAGATCCTTTTCGAATTGTACATGTTTCAGTAAATTTCCTCCGAGTGTGTATTGATGTACATGTTTAATTATATTCGGCTTACCTAACGTTAGTACATGGCATTTGTCGGGATGAAATTTTAAAAGCCACGTATCTGACCATTGCTGTAGTCGATCGATGTCCTCCTGGATTATAAGTGCATCTTCAATTGATTCTACTTTATTGACAAGTTTAGTGTCGTCAGCAAATAGAAAGAGTTGTGATTTAATTGAATCCGGTAAATCGTTGACGTATAGAACGAAAAGGGTAGGCCCTTGGACACTACCTTGGGGTACTCCACTAAGAACTAAAGTCTGTCTCGAAATAATTTGCAGCTGTAGAAAAAACGGGCTGTAACTTTTGATAGAATTCGAATCAAGTTGCGATTTTGTGCTCGTTAAAAAGATATTCGTGAGTGGAATATTATCAAGTAAAAAATTTTGAAAAAAAAAGGAAAATGAAAATGAAAAATGAAGAAGAAAAAAATCAACTTTTTGTAGAAATGTGGTATAATTACCAATTTTACAGGACTGACTCTTCAATCTTAGATCATCATCACTGTGAAAATTTTTTTCAAAAATATTCATTCAATCAAAAGATATAAAACAAAGTTTATTGCTGGTTGACTATATAAAGTAGTAAAAAACGTTAAAAAACGACAAAAAAACAGCCTTTTGTCGATCAACCAGCAATAAACTTTGTTTGATATCTTTTGATTGAATGAATATTTTTGAAAATTTTTTTGACAGTGATGATGATCAAAGATTGAAGAGTCAGTCCTGTGAAAATGGTAATTATTATACCACATTTCTACAAAAAGTTGACTTTTTTCTTTTTCATTTTTCATTTTCATTTTCATTTTCATTTTTTTTTCAAAATTTTTTACTTGATAATATTCCACTCACGAATATCTTTTTAACGAGCACAAAATCGCAACTTGATTCGAATTCTATCAAAAGTTACAGCCATGTTTTTCTCCAGCTGCAAATTATTTCGAGACAGACTTTAATTGTTTTTCGGATTCAGCTCCATTTACTTTAACTATCTGAAATCGATCCTTCAGGAAGTATCTGATCCATTCAAGCAACTTATTTCTTATTCCGTAGGCTTCTAATTTGATTAAGAGCCTTTGGTGGGGAACTGAGTCGAATGCCTTTGCAAAGTCAAAGTATACTGCGTCAACAGCTTTACCGTTAGCAATGTCTTCGGTACACACATCTAGATAGTTTAGCAGTTGTGTTACTGTTGATCGGCGATTGATAAAACCATGTTGCTTGTTAGAAAGTAGTTTCTCTTGCTCTAGATGTGACATATAATATGTATTTTAAGAATCTTTTCCATCATTCGACACACAATGGATGTCAGGCTAATCGGACGGTAGTTTTCAGCTATATTTTTGTTTCCTTTTTTGTAAACAGGTGAAACATTAGCATGCTTCCAGTCGTTTGGGAGACAACTTTCGTTGAGAGATTTTGTCATTATAAGGAAAAGCGGTTCTGCAATATATTCAGCGAGCTCCTTATTAAGCATCCTTGGGTGAAGTTCATCTGGCCCCATGGATTTGTTTGGATTTAACGCCTAATTTAGATCACGTTTAGGTGCAACCTCGTGCTCGTGTATCCTAGGCTTTATTTACACTACTGATGGACGCCAGAGAATTATCTAGCGCCATATAGTTAAATTAAAGCATAAAAAAGCTGATGATGCGCAGGGAACGAGGTTGGTTTAGGTGCTAACCTAAGAATTCTAGGTTTATATTTCCCAAAAGGTTAAGAATATTCATGGATTGGATATGGAAAAACACCATTTTTATAAAAAAGCGTGTACCCCCTTCAGTTCAGAATTTAACCGATTGAACATTAAACTTTATCCTCAAATTCATTTAAAAAGGTGAGTACTGAATGCGCCGCGGGTTGAAAAAGTTCAACATCCTTTTGAACTAGTATATGATCGAGTGTAAAGGCTTGCAGTTTGAGAGTTAGACATATGTCTTTATTTTGACCTTTTTGTGAATACTTTTGACCATTTTCCTAAGAAATAAGGTGTTTTGAGTCAATAAAGCCTTAAAATGTTCTTAACTTGTTTTTCACAATTTATATAGCTTTTTCTTATAATAAAAATAACGTGTAACATTATTAGAAGGGTATTTTTTACACTCTTTGAAAAAGCGTTTGTCCCTTGGAAGTGGACAGGAGCTATAACGAAAAGTCTTGGACCTATTCTTGACGCAGGATTTTCGGGTTTTAAGTGTTGTTAGCACAGTGAGTGTTGAGTGAGCTCAACTGCGAAAATTTATCCCGCATAAAGATTAAAGACTGATATTTTGGATTTTAAGAGAAATCGTCTCAACCACAGATATTTTGCTTTTTTCACCATGCAGTGATCAACCAACGTGCTCATTAATCGGTTTAATTAGTGTTTTGTTTCTGTTGTTTCCGAAGATTAGACAATCAGAATGCCGAAAATGTGCAGAAGGGCTGAACTACACTACACATGAACAACTAAGGCTGAAATACATATTCAAGGTTGCTCGAATATAAACAAGCTCAAAGAAAAAGTAGTCTTCAAGCTATAAAAAAATGGAGGAATGAAAGAAAATGGAGGAAGAGATCAAAACAAGGATTGATTGTTATCGAGCGAAACAACGAAAAGCAAACCGAATGCCAATCGAAGAAAATACGTCATTAGAAATTGAAAAGAGCGAAGAAATCAGCGAAAATGAGCAAGCAGAGACTAGATTTAATTCAGCGTTGTCGACTTTATTATCTGAGAATTGTTGGGAATTAACAACAACAAGAAATGGACGATATAAAGTTCAATTCAAACCTTCGTTGGATTTCAAAGACCGTGTTAATATATTAGAAATCGTTTTAGAAGACATCAGAGAACGTTACTGTGATGTTAAAGCTAATTTCCAACATTCAAAACGTAAATTTAGGAAACGCCATTCGAAGAAAGATCACAATAGTGGTGGAGGGAGACCAAGGAAGAGAATGAAGGGGAATTGAACTGGAAAACTAGTTAATGTTTGTCGTGAACGAAAAACTAACATCAAGTTGAAAGACAATTTAAGCTAGATTTAAAACCTAAAATGTAAAATATCGGAACTGCTATAAAGAGCTTTTCCAGAAAAAATTGAATATAGGGGGGGGGTTGAGGATATAACATTTTTTGGTAATTTACCCCCAGACAGCAGGTCTAACCCCCCGGACAAGCATTAGTTGACCCCCTGGACAGTATATATCCTCCACCCCCCCCCCCATGTACGAAAATTCTCTGGAAGAGCCCAGACACAGAATCTTAGCATGGATTGTCATTTTTCAGTTATACAACAACAGCTTAAAAATTTAGTCTGAGGTGTAAAGATTTTTTTTAGATCTTTAGTTATAAAAAGTGTGGTATAACAACATTGTAAAAGTACAATAAATATAAATAGAATCTTTTATAAATAATATAAAACTATTTCAAAATTTAGAATTTGATAGGAATTTATTGCTGGTAGTTCCAAAATCTGATAAGTAAAAATAGATCTACTAAAGTGCCATACAAATCAGCTACAGAATACTAAAACTACCCTAACCCTTTAAGTGCTACGGTCTTTTTTTCTCTAAGTTTTTTAAGAAAATCGCTGGTTCAAACTTTAAAGGCTTATATCTCCGGATCTAGAAGGAGTTAGAAGTTCGTTCATAGCTCGTTGGATAGCTTAGAGTCTCCTCTTTTTTTGGGCGGCAGCTAGGTTAAGGTTAGCTAGTTAAGGGGAATTAAAGCTGGGCACCTGCGCGGACCAGACTAAATGACGGAAAGGTGCCCAGTGGTAAAACTTCAAATCAATTCGCAGGGCCAAATTTGGAGATTCTTTGATCACTCGTTGACCAGAAATGGTGAAAAAAACGGTCAAAATCTCAAAAAAGTGGATCTTTGTTAAATTTTTGCATTCTTTTAACCTTTAGGCTTAAAATCTCGCTGGAAAGACTCACTTTTGAATTTTTTTTTTGCTTGACCATGAAGCCCAATCCAATTCCTACGAGTTAGACCAAAAATGACGATTTCCGCATTACAGGAGGGCTTCGTCCTCCTATATAGCCCATGTCCAATATCGACATTGGCACTTAAAGGGTTAGCTACTCCCAAAAACGAAAACTTCAACTAGAGCAAGCCCATGAAATAGGCGCCATTACAATACTTGAGAGGTAATGGTACATTCCAAGTACATTTCTTATTTCCAATAAGGATTTTGCTATACATAATTTTTATGGTATGCCTACCTAAATTTTGCTAAAATCAATTTTATAAATCAGAATGAAAAACCTCATTATAGAGGCAATTCAGTCTTAGCTTTCTGCAACAATATCTGCTTTTCTCGATATTTTGCGAATGTATAAAGCGCACCTCCAAGGGCGTTCATTGAAACACCACCCAGTGTAAGGGCGGAGGGTGGCACTCCTCCAAAAGTAAAGAAACCAATGATGGACGTTATGACGCCTTTCACAACACCGACAACACTGAAAAGAACAATTAAAGATTAAATAAAATCGAATTAATTAAAAAGACTTCTCAGAATCCATCAAGTGTTCACTGTATTCATTGACGATGAGTATTTTAATCACTTCAGGTTAATCATTTGCATTAAGGGTCCGTCAACATAGTACGTACGCACAAAATTTCAAAAATCGTGTACTCTACTACACGGAGGGAGGTGTACGTAACGCGTATGCACCTATACCCCTTGTTGGTACGTACTTTTTTTCCACTCCCTAACGAAAAAAATTGAAAAGCAATCGTCTGGATTGGGCCTATATTTCAAAAAGAAAACTTCATTAGAAACTTTTTATGTTTTTGCATTGAGGATGAGCAGCCAAAAACACAAAAATGTATTTGTTTAAGGTCGCTTATTATTTCGCGAGGACAGCAATTCACTCTTTATCTCTTTCACAGAATTTTACATGCAAAAAAATGGTCTACTTTCCCCTCAGTGCGTACGTAGTATGTGAATGTGATCGAATAGTTGAAGGGAAGAATAGTTGAAGGGAAGAAAAGTGGGGCGGGGGTGCATTATAGTGATAGGTGTTGTTCCTAGAAAAACAAGCACTGACCCATACAAGGTAAACATAATTTGTCTTGTTTGTCCAAAGCGCCTTAGAAAGAAAATCTAGAGTAGTCTGATCTCAAATATGACAAAGTGAATGACGGTTCCTAGTTTTTTGACACTCTTCAGGTGAGTAATAAAGCTAAATTAGCCTGAAAACTTTCGAAAAGACAAGCCTCAGGCCAAACTTCAGTGGTCCTAACAAAAATCGTCTATAATTTTACCTGGTCGTAAGAGCAGAATTCATAGTTGCACACAAGAAAAGCGAATAGTTTAACACGCATCCCATGGAAACATTGATCATGAACGACATCTGAAAAATAAAGGTGTGGAAAAATTGAAAATTTCGCTTTTGTTGGCTCGTCATGGATAAGGGTAGATTTCTCTGCCACCATCAAAAAGCTGAGTGAGCCGAAAGGTACACCACCTCTATGCGAAAGCTCATTGGCTCAGAAAAAAACAATCAGAACATATATCACATAACAAAAGCCTCAGAGTATTTTAGACATTTGATTTTTGTTTATACCTAAACTATTCTCAAGAAAAGATGAAATAAAGAATTCCTGAAAAGAGAGAATGGATCATTTCAACTTACGTTGAAAGATGAGTCTTTGAATCCTTCGAAGCGAGCGGCTTGAAGCAGAGAACCATTCCACAAAGTATACATCATGAGCGGTAGGATACAATTAATACTGTTCAAATGAAGAACTGAAAGAGCCGATGCACCTTTCTCGATACCGGTCTTTTGAACGTAAGTCAAGTAGAAAGATTGCGCCATCACACTCAAAATGGCGTCCACATAACCGTATAATTTGAACTGCAAATCGCCAAAGCCTAAAGTGATTAAAAAGTTTTTTTAATAAAAATTTTAATATTCATGTTTAAAATAATGACATCTTGTTCCCTTCTAAAGAACCCGAGAACTCGCTGCTCTGGACTATAATTACATCAACAATGGAGTTTATGGAAAACTCATAGAGGAACAAAAGTTAAGGAAATTTCGAGTTATTAAAAAAAGATTTATAAGTCATCCTTAACTGAAGCAAGGGACCATAAAACTAATCGAGTTCAAGAAATATTCAAGTCATAGGTTCATAATCACATACCAGCCATAAGAGTGCCAACAACAGTGAAAGCGATTGCGACATAAGTTTTTCGTGAGAGCGTCTTTTTCAATACATATCTTGCCATTAGAAGACTTGCCAATGGCAACATGCGTCGCAGAACATTATATCTGAGAAATGCGAATTGAAGAGAGAAAGTCAGTCAATGTTTTCATTGAATGGAACTTTTGCTTTTCACGGATTATAAAGTTCAATTTTTGATTTTTGATTCTGATTTGATATTGTTGGAACCAGAAATAAAGAAAATGGCAATTTCATGCTAATGCAAAGGAAGGTTCTTGCGGAATATGATCAAACAAAAAAAGGATCCTTTAAGAAAGAGGATTAAAGGCCTACTTACATTGGGATGGAAAGTTCTGCTAAAGCAGCCAATGCCAGTGTCGTGTGTAATGCAAAACACAGACTTGGTATCAAGAACTCTTTACCCCTAAAACGAAAACGATATTTTAATCTAAAGCCTAAATAAAATTCAGTCCAAGTCCAGGAAATATTTTCCATAGCGTTTACGATGTAAATTTTTTGAAGATCTTCTGACCTGAAATCTTTAAAGTATTTTATCGTAGCCCATTGCGAGATATCATTTTCTACCTCTTATAATTCATAGTGTGAAATTTAGAAAAAATTATAATTGAATTGGAAATAAGAAAAAACTAACATTAACTTTTATCAAAACACCAAAAATCCTACCTAAAGAAATTAATCCCCACCTTACCTTGTTTCTCCTACCTAAAACCTGAAAATTTCCAAATCCCACCTGGAAATTCATAGAGTGCAGAGGGGTTGAAGCCCCCCTGAAGGTTCAGACCACCCTGAGATTTAGCCCCCACCAAAATTCGAAATAGACAGCCCCCCTACCAAAATACAAAAAAAAATTCTAATTTATGCTTAAAATTCTGAACTCTTCAGAATTTAAAAACTAGAACTATCAAAAAGCTTATTAAAAAGCTAGCAAAATAAACTAAAAAAATTAAAGTTACAGAATAATAGAACTAACCTATCAGAACTTATTAAAGAACAACAAGAAAATAATTTAATGAGATAAAAGTCTTGAACTAGCTAAGGAGGTAGCAGGTTCGATTACAGCCATCTTAATAGGATGTCATATCACACACCCGCACGCACACACCACAATACAAAAAAAAACAAAAATGTTAGAATGGAAAAAAATTTCAAATAATGCAAGGTCTTAATCTTACATGTCCACACAAGAGAAAGAGATACCAAATGTATAATGTCTTCTTTTGAAATTCTAATCAACAAACGTCAATAGTACGACTTCATTATTACACAAACAAAATACCAAAATGTACAAAGAAAAATTTCTTAGTTCTTGGAAAAAGTTGTTAAGTTAGCCCCCAGTCAACAGACCTAAACAAATCGCCCCCTGAGTAAGTAGCCCCCCCTGATCTTAGGGAAAAAGAGCCCCCAACCAGAACTTTAGGTTCTAGCCCCCCCCCCACTAAGAGCCAGGGGGTTGCATTCTATGAAATTTCCGATCCGAAACATCAAACCCCCCCACTATTCTGGGGGGGGTGCACACTATGTAATTGTGTGCCGTTTATTATACCTCTGCCAAGTCCATTGTGGAATGTCGCACATCTTGGTCACCCTGCACAATTCCACCACAATTGAGGTCATCACAACTTGGGCAAGCATCACGATATCCGGATAATGGAATTTGAATGTTGTCAACACAACCTATGGTGAAGAATCCAAACACGATTTGCTCATCACATATTCTCGTTTTTTATAAGAACAAACTATATGAGAACATAAGGAATGAATTGATTTCAAGGGGTTAGAGATTTGAAACTCTTGGATGCGTAATGAAGCCACTTTTTTATTCCCCGGCTACCCCAGCCATAGTTTGTTCTTATAAAAAATGAATCCAAAACGTGTGACCCGCGTAGCTTTCACACAAACGTCAGATTGAAAGTACCGTAGAATCCCAGTTATTCGAAGCTCCAAGGGGGATAAGAATTTACTTCGAATAACCAGAGGGGTTTTTTTTTTATCTGACATTGCGATGGTCCAGACGGTGTGTCATTCGAAAGCTTTGATTATGTTCAATTGTATTCCATTATGTTTGTTTGAGATTCGATTGCGTTCGACAACCGAATAGCAGTTATCCGATCGCCCTCGATTACATTCGATTGGTTCGATTGCGATTTTTGTTCGAACTTATTTGATTGACACCGTTCTGAAATGGTGGATTAGCAACCGCGCACGCTAAAGCTCAAAAGGATCAGACTAATTTTTCCCATTCAGTCTAGACTTAACTTCTATATCAGGATTAGAAACTAGGCTAATCTTACCTCTTTTAAATGAAGTAAATCGCGCCGCTGCATTAGTATGTTTATGTTTATGTTTCTTTTCTTTAAAGTTGATGCAAAGTAGTACAATGTGTACTTAGCTCGAGGCTAATCAATATCAACTATTAATTACAAATCTATCTAGAAGGTTGATACTCAAGATCAACTATTATTTACAAATTAATTTTAATTCAATCAATGAAACCAACGCCATGAATAAAAGTGCGACAGTTTCGGCAAGGACAAGTAGTGGGCCTCCATTGCTTGATTTCTTTTTTAAATTCATCTAGGTTTTTAAGTTTTTTAAAGTCATCGGGAAGGGTAGCCCAGATTTTAGGTCCCAGGAAAGCTAAAGACGATTTTCCATTCATTTCACTTTCAACTACACTACTACGAAAGGAATTCCTTTTTCTCGTTTTGATCTTACATTGGTTTTTGAGAAATATTTTATTTTCTGATTCATTGAGTTTTGATTTAAATAGCTCTGTGGATAAGGATTGAATTGCTCGTCGATGGAAGGTGGAACCATTGTCAAGTTTCAACAGATCTTCGAATGATGAGTTGTAGTCTGCGTAAACGATTCTCAAGCATCTTTTATGTAGATTGTTGATTTTATCCTCTAGAGCCCTGCTATGAAACATCCATATGAGAGGACAGTAATGGAAGTGGCATTTAATGAAAGCATTCATCAAGCGTTTCTTTTTTTCTAAAGTGAGATATGTGCTCATTCTGGCTAAGGCGGTTATTTTCAAACTAGCTTTCTTGCAAAGATTTTCTATATGCGATTCAAACGTCAAAAGATTATCGAAGGTTACTCCATAAATCTTTGACGTTTTGGTATTGAAAACAGTTTCTTCTCTAATATTTAGATAGAGCGAGTCGTCAATGATGTTAACTATTAGCTGACATTTGTCAGCATTACCAACCATTTGATTAATCGAAAGCCATGTGAAGATTTTTTCTGCTACAGAGCTTAGTTTACCACTTACTTCAATCCAGGTAGGAGCACTAACATAGGGTGTCGTATCGTCCGCATAATTCGCAACCTTAGTATCCTCAATGATGAAAAAGAGGTCACAGATATAAATATTGAAAAACAGAGGGCCAAGGATAGATCCCTGGGGGACACCATCCTTGATCTTGATCCAGTTACTCAGTTCGTTGCCTATTTTCTAGATAACTCTTGACTTACCCAGTGGAAAGGTAATCGAACCCGTATGCATTGATCTTTGCTACACGTAATTTGTGGCACATGCAGTCAAAGGCCTTAGAAAGGTCGATGAGCAGTGCCCCAAAAACATCTTTTTTGTCATTGGCTAGCTTCCAGAGCTCTTCCATTGGGAGAAGAGAGGTTTGAGTGGAATATCCTTTCCTGAAACCACATTGTTGTTCATCAAAGTAGTGCTCAAAGTATTCTGATATTTGATTGTGATATACTCTTTCGTAAATTTTGGATATTACCGGCAGTATACTTATTGGTATATAGTTACTTTTATCGTTTTTAGAATTTTTCTTGTAGACTGGGGTGACAGTCGCGAACTTGGAAATGTTGGGAAAAAAGCCTGAGCTGAAGGAGTCATTTATGCTTATAGAGAGGCAGCTTGCAAATAAGTGAGAGTATTTTTTAATTATTTTCGCTGGTATATCATTTTCCGCTTGAGACTTATTTGTCTTAAGGTTACTAATTATCTTCTCTACTTCGTCTTCGGTGGTGTTTCTGAACTTGAAGGAGTTTTCATTGTTTGATACCTTTTCTTTTATCTTGAGTATACTAGGGTGGTTTCTAAAAAGCATTATTTCATTTTGAAGAATATTATCAGAAAGTTCATTGAGAGGCACTGGTTCTGTTGGTGGTTGATTGAGATCTAATTTTTCAGTGATATTTATGAAGAATTCATTAAACATTTTTGCAATTTCTTTATCATCTTTAATCAGTTCATCATTTTCGACTAAGGTTATTTTCTCACTTATTGGTCCTTTATTAGAGAAAAAAGGGCGCTCAGTTTTCCAAAATCTTTTATTGTCAGTGATTTGCTTTTCATCCAGAGATTCATAAAATCTTCTTTTAGTGTTTCTCAGGAGATATAAGCATCGGTTTCGCTGTTGGTTGTAATTATATTTGTTGATGTTAGAGGGGTCTTTTCGTTTAATGTTATTAAGTCGAGGTCGATGCACATCATGGCCTTTCGTAGTGATTTTGTCATGAAAGGTTTATCATTACCTCTTAGTATCGAGTACTCTAATTGTAAAGAGACAATTTACAAGAGACCCCAGCATAGGTAATCAAGACATAAAATAGATAAATACCCTACCAAAGTAGCTCAAACTACTTGTAATGTGCCGAGTTAATGTTAAGTATCTCCAATGCTTTAGAATCATAAAGGGAAAAAATATTATAACGCACAAACTCTTACCTTGTTAAGAAAGGACATGGAACCAGAAACCAGGCCATAGAAAAGAGCGGCAAGGAAACCAGGAGCAAAGGATTGAAGCCATGATAGAAGTGTCTTTCTTTTCGACATCCTTGTAAATAGCCAATATTATAACAGTGTCACAGAACAGACACCTTATCATAAAGTCTTATTCCATTTTGTTTTATAGTAATTCATACCTCTAAAAAATAAAATAAAAGAAGTTGAATATAAATGAGTTGGGCGTTCTCGTGGAGATGAAGTAGGTCATTGTTTATTCACCTATAACTAATCAAATTATATTAATTATGTTTCTATCCATTTAATCCATTAAGGTCTAGAAAATAACTTGAAATGCCATACATAGATTTCTGATGTTTGGATTGGTATTGTTAGAAAAAAAAATCTAATAATTTATAGATTTAAGGAACGTCCACATCACGAAAGACGACGAATGAAACATTTCTAAAGAACATTTTAAAATATTTGCAATCTTTTCAAACCTAATTTTATTTTCATTTTCAATAGTATTATTAGCACCTTAAACTTTTTAGATAAAAACACAATTGTGTGTGTGAAACATAAGAATTAAAAAATCTATTGACACCTCCAAGAAAATTATAAGTTACACGTTTCATATAACATAAGTACTGTAGTCAAGAAAATAAAAATCGTAATTCATAATAATCTATCTAAATAATACAAATGGTTCTAAATCTTTTATTTATTAACTAGTTAATTTCGAAAAAAGAATATTAAAAAAGCTGGGAAGACCTAGCATCAAGTTTCATAAAAATAGGAAGACATATACCTAAGGAATATATTTTTTCCTGTTTATTTTATTTGTCAATTGTTGCTATGACTACCGACGATGGAAGGAATGATTCAAGCAATGGAATTTGAATTTCGAATATTAAAATCAGCGAATATTCCAAGAAAAAAAGTCTCTAAGTTCTAACATTATTTTCATCACATGAAATCATATCAAAAGTTCATAACAGGATATCTATTCAGCTTTCGGTTTTCCAAGAACTTTCTTGCGTTGGCGCAGCATGTATGTAAACAAATGATAGAATCCAGGAATATAGACAGGATATAAGACGTAGCAAAGCCAAACAAAATCGAAACCAAAATTCAATTTGTTTGGTAATCTGATAGAGAACTTTCCTGTCTTGGTAGCATATGGAATGGAATGATAAATGGAAATCAATTCACCTGTGACACCCATTGGGTATAACACTAAGAAAAACGTATAACGACACCATTGCAAAGAATAAGGGACATTATCCATTAATGCATTGGCGTAGAATGAATAGCGTACTATCTCGGTGATGCTCCAAGCAAACAGCAACATAGGGAATCCAATGCTCTCTTTAGCAACCTCGTCTTGCATTAAGAGAGGATCCACAATAAACCAAAGGACAAAGATTCTTGAAGCCACTTGTGGTAAAGTTGTAAATATAGATGATCTGACCAAACCAAATATAGAGTGTAATAACTCTAACAAGGCTGCTGTTTGAGATACTTTGAGCCAGAACTCAACTTCATTGTATAATCCAGAGAAAGAGTTCTTTTCAGATATGTAGATCATTGCTTTTAGAAAGATCAGACCCCAGCCAATGATAAGAGAAACATTGTACAGAATGAGATATACTTTGGTTATTTTCAAATCACCCTTTGGAGGGGACTTCAATGTTTCCTCTGATGTTTCACTAGACATCTTACTGAAATATAAAAATATTTACGAATATGTTATTTAATCTTACGACCGCTGACACTGGCAACTGACGTAATTACGTCAAAAACTGAAGACTGTATATTGTAATTTTTGATAAAAAATAGAGAAAAACCTTTTAGTGCTAAAATCTTAATTTTTCGGTACAGAGGTATCTTAACCCTTTGAGCATCTTCCATTTCTAGAGGAAGTATCTTAGGGGAAACAAATTAGGTGGTGGTCGAGGTCCCCTTAAAATCTCAAGAAGTCCTATGACCTTGAGAGTTTTCCCAATTTTCCAATGTTTCCTGAAAATTTTTCATATTTTTGAAACAACTACATACCGATAAAAAAACAAGTATTGGGAAGAAAAACTTTTCAGCCAATTTCTTTTTGATTTCGTCCACAAACTCCACTGAAAGCATATACAATTTCACTTACTTTCACCTTCGCGCACAAATTTGCAACTTTAAAAGTACAGTTTTGAATTAGCTATGATGAAAAAACTCTTTTTTCATTGGCCAACGTGCTGCCGTTTACTTCAAAATGTTGCAACTTCATAGTGTATTCTTAACTTTTGTTTTGATTAACAATATCAATGCAGGTATGAAAAAAATCAATGTTGGCGCAAATAGACAAAAATTCAACGATGACAGGTGAGAAGGCAAGACGAACCCGATGACGGACATGATTGGAGAAAATTGTGTTTTTGAAGATGTAGTTAAGTTGGTTTTGAAAAATTTTGGCAGATAAGTGCAAGGGAGAGGGGGTCTGAAACTTATCGGCCCAATGCCAATAAAAAAATTTGAAAGTTTTTTGTCGTGTCGAAGACCCTAAAATACACGATACCAACACGTGGCAAAAATTTGATTCCATGCCCCAAATATACATCTCAATTGTCACACGTTCTCAAAATTTTTTAAGCAAAGACCTATTTTAGCATTTTCAAAGAATGACAGTTAGGAACACTTGTCAAGTTCCTGTACTCTGGCGCAATCAAAAAATCATAACCACCTTCATAAAAAAATTACGTTTGCGTCTTTTTTTACCGTTTTTTGCCTAGATGATATAGCAAACTTATAAGTATAAGCAGACTGTGCTTTTAATGGGCTGTAAAAAAATTCTGCGTCGGTTAGAAATTTCTCCAATTTTCAACAATGATAGAACACACCTACCTTATTGGAACTAATTTTCGCGGGAACTAATTTTCGCGGTCGAAAAAAAAAATCCGAAAAATAGCATTTCGCGGGTTTTAATTTTTCGCGGTTTTGCCCTTTTTTGGACAAATTTCTTTCATTTTCCTAGGGATTTTTCAAATTTTTCAATAAAATTGGAAAAAATTGTATTTCGCGGGAATTAATTTTCGCGGTTTTCAACTCTCAACATTTTTCGCGGGATCAAATTTTGCGCGATTTTGATGAAAAACCGCGAAAAACGCTAAAATTAAAACCCGCGAAAATTAGTTCCAATAAGGTATTTAAACAAAATTAACCAGCGCATTTTTTATCTTTCTATTTCTTAAGCTCTCAAAGTCAAATAGAATTAAGCACATAAAATATTCTTATAATTGTGAAATGCCGTTCGCACCTTGCGCTACGGTCAACTCTGGGGGTTTGTAGGGGTTCGAAATACCGTTTTCCCGTCAAAATTTTTGCTGAATCCCGGAATCCAGAAAATTGAAAAAATAATAACACCGTCACACCGGCTTGTACAGGGCAAAAATGTACCTAAATACTGTCACCGTCTGATTTTAAAATACCGTTTTCCTGTCTCTTTTTACGTCAAATCCCGTAATACCGTACTAAAAAAGGGCCAATCCCGTCACACCGTAAAAGTTCAAACCCCCCCTAAATAAGGAACTCGATAAGGATCTTTGAGGCTGAAATTCTCTGTAAAAATAAGGAGCTCCAGGCTCAGAGCAAAGTGAAGGTTCCTTATTAAAAACAATGTGTATTTGATCCATTCCATTTAGAGATCTATATTATATTTTTACCGTCAACTGCTCTAACTTGGGAAAATCTGACAAAACATGGGACGCCCATTCTGCCACCATTTCACTGAACCTCAAAAGCTATTTGATTTGAGTTAATTGAATTGAATTGAATTGAATATATTTTCGCTGCAACACAGCAGGATAACCCCTTACAAAAAAAAATAGATTTCTCTAATACAATGGGGAACCTAGAAGAAACTGAAAAATTATTACAGAACTAAAGAAAAAATGAATAAACGATTATCATAATATTAATAGTGACACAAAATAATGAATATAAGAAATATTTTTACTTTTATTTTATTTTATGAAAATTTCTTTGAGTAGTTTTATCTATGAAGTTCTTCCTGTTACACGACCCACCCCCTCCCACCCTGGGAAAACACACTAAGCTCATGCACACACAATTACGCACACACACACACACACACACACACACACACACACACACACACACACACACACACAAAGATTATTCGTTTTCAGCTTTGTATTTGTCTAAATAGAATTTTGTAGCTAAAGATTTTAGTTCATCAGTATCAAGGTTGTGAAAATCAGTGTCAGGATGATTTATTAGTAACTCATTCCATTGTTTTGACGAAAGACGAGAGAAAGAGTTAAGTCCAAAATTTGAGGTTTTGACCGTTGAAAGTTTTAGTAGTTTAATAGCTTTGCCCCTGGTGCCAGTTTTGTGATCAATTTCATCAAAATTAAGTGTTGATAGGACATCAGATGGAAGATTACCCTGGAGGTATTTTTGAATAAATAAGATATTCATTACTTTCACCTGATCAAAGATTTTGAGTAATTTAAGTTCAGCAAACAGGGGAGTGGCAGAAGTTCTTGGTTCACTAAAGGTCATGAGTCTTAGTGCAGTGTTTTGAAGAGTAAGAATTCTATGTGTGACAGTATTGTCACACAGTCCCCAGAGTTGACTAGCATAGCGAACATGAGAAGCAAAAATTGCATGATAAATGTTTAGAAGGATGTGAATTGGAACATAGTGACGAAGTTTGGATATTGCCCCATTTGCCCTTCTCAATGTAGCAGCAACGAAAGAAGTATGAACCTTCCAGTTTAGATGATTATCAAGGTGAACACCCAAATACTTCACACTCTTACTTGGTGATAGAATTTTCCCGCAAAGCTTAATTCTTGGAATACAGTCCATCTGTCTCCAAGGGGAACGAAAAATAACAAACTCAGTTTTGCTAGCATTCAAAGAAATTTTGTTGGCATTAAGCCAGCTGACTAAAACTCTGAGATCAGCATTAACCCTCCCACAAAGACTCCATACAGTTTTTGAAAAATTTAGTAAATGAGTATCATCAGCAAAATGATATGTTTCAGAGGTTCTTATACAGCGGTGAAGATCGTTTATATACAACAAGAACAGCAGAGGACCCAAGACTGAACCCTGAGGAACTCCATGATTAATAGATTTTAAAAGGGAATTTGAGCCTGAAAGAGAAACATACTGGGAACGGTTAGTGAGGTAAGATCGGAACCAGTCATTAACAATGCCTCTGACTCCGTAGTGATCGAGTTTTTCAAGTAAGATTTTGTGATCAACTGTGTCGAAAGCCTTTTGTAGATCGACAAATACACCACAGGCAAACCCACCATTGTCAAGATAGTTTCGGATACGTTCGACAATATTAATGAGTGTATGCTCAGTAGAGTGAGCCTTACGAAAACCAAATTGTCGAGAGTAGATTTGATTATGGTTTTCAAGAAAATCAGAGAGACGTGAGTACATCACTTTCTCAAAAATTTTTTCAATGTTAGATAAAAGTGAAATTGGCCTATAATTAGAGACTTCAAGGGGAGAACCTTTGTGTTTGAAGACAGGCACAACTTTGGATATTTTGAGAGTAGAGGGAAAAATACCACTGAGAAAGGAGTAGTTTATCAGCGCCGATATTGGCACAGAATATCAAGTCTTAAAAGTTTAAGGATTTTTATAGGAATACTATGAGGACCACTTGCTTTATTTATTGAGAAAGAGCCAATCACCTTCGCAATTTCTTGATTAGTGGTTGGTGCTAAGAGGATGGAATGCAGATTTGGATCTTTCATGAAACTGCTGAAGTGATTGTAAGAAGGCGTCATTTTTTCACGAATAGAATCAGCTATAGTAGTGAAAAAATCATTGAAGGAATTGGCTACTTTCTCAGGATCTGATGTCAAAGAGTCACCTGTGATGATTGAAATGGGTGATTCTGAGTTAGCCCTTGTTGAGATTATATCGCGAACACCAGACCAGACTTTTCTAGAGTTTTTAGAATGGAAATCAAAATATCTGATGTAGTGGTTTTTTTTACTACGTCTAGTCAAAGTGACTATCATATTTCGATACCTACGATATAATTCATAGAGTCGATCTTTGGACTCCTTAGTTTTAGCCTTAGCGTGTTTTGTTTGGTAGTGGTCACGTTTTTTGATTGACTTCAAAATTCCTGGCGTTATCCATGGTTTTGTTTTTGATCTAACTTGACGTTTGGTAAGTTTGACTGTGGGTAGATGTCTTTCTACAAGTACTTTCATTCTGTCATTAAAAATATTGAAACAGGAGTCTGGATTATGACCAAATCTCAAAAAAAGGGTGTCCCAATCAACTTCAAGAAAATCCAGAATAAATTCTTCTCGGTTGAAACGAGACCAGTCTTGCTGAAAAAAAGTATTATCTTCACCATAATGAATTGCATATTAAAAAATATACAATTTCTCTTTCGCACCGAGTAGGCTTTTAAATCGAAACATGAAAAAAATTTGTAGTGGAACACACACAAATGTCTGGAACAAAGAAGACCAAATTAGTGGCAAAATAATGGAGCGTTTGACGTCACTCGCACGGTAAGTTACACACTCGTTATATGTTAATCCCATTGGGTGATAGGCGGTTAGGCAGTGGGCGTTCTCTAGAGAACGGTTCTCTATTCTACAATTGGCATCCGGCCATTTTGAATGAAAAACAAAAAAGTTAAAAAGGGGGCGCTATAAGTGAAAGTTACCGTGGCATGTTACGACAGAAAGTATGATTGATAAACTTGGTTGAGTTATCATAACAAATTTGTTGTCAAAGAGATTAAACAGTAAGTGAAAATACAGGCCAGATATCCAACAGTCAGTCAGTAAAAAATATCTTTGTCAACAGAGAAATCTGTAATAGACCTTTTTTCAAAGAGGACGTCCTGTTGAATATATAATATAATATAATAATTAATTATGGTAGTCCAGCCATAAAAACAATGATAGAGCCATGCATAATTACTGTATCATGCATATTGTAATAATTATGAATGGTTTTATCATTGTTTTTCTGCTGGACTACATAATTATTCAACAGGGTGGCCTCTTTGAAAAAAGGTCTATATGGACCTTGATGTATCACTCCGATTGAGTTTGATTGATCGCTCTTGATCACTTCGAATGACTTCAGTGATCAACTCGGCCAATCACTTTGATTGATCTTGATTATACCGTGAGTGGTCCTAAATCCGACAGCACTGCCTTCTTTCGACCCCCCAAATAACAGTTATGAAAAGAATTCTATGTTTACAAACACTCCCTCTCCAAGTTAATCTCAAAACAAATTCAAAACATCTAACAATAGATGGCTATAATGTTAAGATGTCAATAATGTAATTAAAATGTGTGAGTTGTAAAAGAAAAGTAGTTACTTTTGTTGTCATTTATGACGTTGGACATACTACTGTATATTGCAATAAAAAATCATGTTTCGTATAAGAAGCAATTATTGCTAATTATTTGGTTCGACTGGTTAACTGTATCAAATTTCTCAGTTAAGTTGATTCTTTGGTATTTTCGTTGCGTCACAGCAAAAGATTTGTTTTTATTTTAGCTTGTATCTTTGAAAGACCACGTCAGATTTAGGCAGGGCTGTCAGATTTAGGACCACTCACAGTATTCAATTGGTTCGACAATCGAATTTTTGATTAACATCCCCCTATAACTGATGGATTTGAGCAACAATCATCAATCATCTAATCAATCCACCCCATGTTAAAATGATTGGCTGGTTTAGCACCAGTTTTCAGAACATATGGCTGCCCCCACAAGTGAAAAATTGAAAACCCTGCCCCTGAAATTGCCAAACTTGCTCAAAAATTTTGAAAACCTTGTAAAATTAGGGAAATTTTGAGCTTTTTTGCCCCTGTCCCCTGAGCTGAGATTGAAATTTGATCGAAATCTGCCCTGCCCCTCAAAAAAGAGTCTTGTCTGCCCTGGAGATCTCAACGGTTTCTGCCATTTATTCTGAAAAATGGGGTTTAGATTAGGGCATCTTGATTTAGCAATTCTTTTATTGATAAATAAACTTACCATATTATATACCTGCAAGCTCCCAATCCTGCATCAGCAACAAACCTTTCACATTGAAAATTGCATTTAAAATTAAGGTCAGGTTAGGCTGTCAGGCGACTATACTGGGCTATATTTTCATAGCTTGAGAATTTCCGATTTTAAACCAATGAAGCACATTAGCTTTCCCGCATTAGAATAGTTTTACGGAACCGAAAGATTATTGTCTCTTTGTCTGTGATGCCCACTGACCTTTATATAACCCTGGACCAAACAATATCTGCCATCTTTGATTGGAGTTTTTTTAGAATTGGTACCCAAGGAGAAGCCATTGCAATGTTAAAAATTAACGTCTAACGCCGCTACATCATCAAAAGAATTTGAGGAAAAGTAGACCTAGCGCTCTCGATGCATTTACACCGCTATCGAGTAGTGCCGACATTAGGGTACCAATTTTCAAAAAACTCCGATCAAAGATTTTGCTTGGCTGGGATTGAGAAGCTTTGTCCAGGGTATATAAAGGTCAGTGGTGATGCCCGATATCTGTAAAGCCCGAAGGATTAGATACCGGCAACTTTAAGCTTTCACCAGCAAAAAAAAGTGAAGCAAAAATTTGACTTTTTAAATTTCGTGCCGCGCCGATGGATATAGGATCTAGCATTTTAATTGTCTTCGGAGCGCAAGCGCAAGATCAAAAAAAGTAGGCGGCAAACGCCTTTTCTCACATCTCTCAAACTGGTGAAATTGCATATTTTAGTCACGTGACTTTGGTAGGAAATCCTTCCAAACCTAGGCTTGGGCCCAAGCTTCACTTTTCGATAAAAGCCGCAAATCTAGCATTTCGGGCTTTACAGATCTGTGGTGTGCATTTCAATATTTCTGACTTTACTTTCACGATACGGTTTTCATATCTCAGCTACGCATGGGCACTCCGGTCTTCGATCTGAGTCATGTTTTTATGGTAGGAAAAAGAGGAAAAAATCCAAGTTAGCTAACTTAAAAAAGGGTTGTGTGAGAAAAAATCCTAGTTGATCCTAACTCGGAAAAACATTTTTTGAAATGAAAATGAAAAATCGAGTTAGACTTAGTAGAGTCGAATGACGTCACAATTTGCACTTTTGTGACGTCATAATTTAGCTAGCTCGAAAATCCCTTACTCGAAAATTCCTAACTCGAAGATTCTGGGCCTACGGTTAGATTAGAGCATCGTACATTGAGACATGATGGTTGTTCGAACCCATGTAGTCTTATCCGTTTGTCTAGGAACTGTGGAACTTAATACCTCTATCTAAATTCCTAAAGTTCTTAAAAAGCTCTATTTTGTTGCATGAATAAGAAGCTCGAATCCAATCTTAGTCTTATCATGGATTTATTATAGAGACTCTGGATAAACATCGAATGAAACAGTGAAGAGCAAAGTATTGTCTTTCTATTGTTTCAGAAAACAATAAATGTACAGGCTTTGTCCGCAAAGGACAACCGCCATGGTGGTTCAAAGGACTAGAATAAAAAGGATTAATGCTCTATTTCTAAAAAGCTCTCTAACTCTTTCTATTCGTACTTTTGCTGGCCAAAATGTTGAAAATAAATGCTAGAATACCAAGCGAATACATTTATGAAATGTGGTGTGAGAAAAACATCATCAGACGAGTAAAATCAAACAAAATGCTTACTCCAGGGGAATAAGGCGTGTTCGTGGAGGTCAAAATTCTTGCAACGTTACAAATCATTTTCATAAGCTCATTTTGGGCTCAAACGAAGCTTATAACTAAGTAGAATAATATTCAGTCCAGGCAGATGTTTTTTTATTTAGAAATATTGCGTTATTCTAAAAAATCCCCAATTTTGCGCTATTTTGATGACGTCATTAAAATTGAAATTCCAATAACTTTTGATAGAATCATCAAAATAATTTCAAATTTTCACTATAGATGCATTTCAATACAAATTTTCAAAATATTTAAAAATTTTTTTAAAATCTTGATGACGTCATCAAAATGGCGCAAAATTGAGGATGTTTGCGAATTACGCAAAATTTCTAGATAAAAAAACATCTGCCAAGACTGAATCTTATTTTACTTAGTTATACGCTTCGTTTGAGCCCAAAATGAGCTTCTGAAAATGATTTGTAACGTTGCAAGCATTTTGACCCCGCCTTAATCCCCTGGAGTATAATGACACGAAATTTTGAATTGGGAATATCTTTCCAATATTTCTCCGAGAAGAGCTGAGATTGACATAAATTAGACGTGAGCCTCATAGCTCCACTGTGGTATGAAAATTTTTTGGTGGTACGTGGTGATACAGTGGATTTTTTGAGGTTGAAGTTTAACTTTAAAATTTTCTGGTGTCAATTTCAATATTCAATTTGTTATACCATAGAGGTAATGAAAAATAGATGGAGTAACAACTTTTCTGTAATAGCCAGAGAAGTCATAAAACTCTTTAGAAATTTCTTTCAAATCGGCCTCCTTTGATTACCAATCCTTGATAGCAAAAATCAGTCAAGATATAGATTATAAGAACTAAAATAAAGTTATTCTGTCCAACGAAACCTCGTATTTTTAGGTAAAATGCGAATTTTTTTCGAGTTAATTTCTTTATAGTTTTAAAAGAAGTTTTTATTTTATCGGGAAACTTTCGAGAGGTAAACTTCTTCAAATTTTGCGAATTCTTTGTTGTTTGTGGAAGGTTCTTGGCTAAAAATATCTTTAGATCTAAAATAGCAGCTGCTTCAAAATTTTGATAGAATATAGTTGAAAGATTGGCATTAATAAATATGTAAAAATTTACAAAAATTGCCAAGGATTCCCTGAGCAGCGAACATTTTAAATTCGATGTTCTGTGCTTATTCTTGCAAGGTCTTCTTATGTTTTATAAACAAAACTGTCATCACACAATGAACAAATTAAAAATGTAGCGTGATTTTATTCAAATTCTCTTCGACTCAAGTATTCCCATGAGCGAAAGCAAAATTAATGGCTTTTTCCTAAAGCAACAAAGCAACAGTTTGCTATCAACGATACAATACAATAGAATAGTAGGAGTGGTACCTCCATCTATATTTTTATTACCTCCATGGTTATACAAAGCATGTTTTTGCATCTTTCTCGCAATTTTAAACCGTCATAACGACGACATAAATTAGTAACTAACTAGATGAGTTTGAATCTCAGAGGAGAACTTAAAGTCTCATTTGGGAATTGGGTAAGTGTATTTTGATGAGAAATGCAATAAGAATGCTATGCAGAATCATTTTACTGGTGGAAGGAGGGTGAATAATAATGTCATTACTGCGGACAAGGCTTTGAACATGAGAAATCGGTAAAAATCAGTCAGTTGTTTATCCAGTGTCAATAATAATTCCATGGTCTTATCCTATTGTCTATTATCTGCGCACTTTATTATCATCGGCTTTTATTAAGCCCCATTCATGACATGGATAGATAGCTCAATCGGTTAGAGCAATCTAAGATTGAGATACGAGAGTTCAAATCCAAGCGTAGTCTTATTCTATTGTCTATATCTGCACACTTCAATATTTCTATCAATCAAAATTCTACACCCCTTCTTTTACTCTTACTCGGCCATGTTTTTGTAAGTAAGAATGTTCATCTGGTGGCTGTCGGCGGAGCCGGGAGTGAGGGAGTCTATCCCCTTTTCTATTTGCGCTAGACCTGGGAGATCGAATGCTGAGGTGGAGCGCCACACCTACTCTCAGCTCCCAGTAACTTACCATGTTTTGAGCATTGCGAATACGCATCTTTCTGGAAAAAATCAGAAAAAACTAAAGATAAAAATTCAAACCAGTTTTTCCGGCCGGAAAAAAATGTTTTTTGAAAATCGGGCTCGGTCACATATTAGGTATTGTCATTTTGCATCACTGTGAAAAATTTCATAAAAAAAACAAAGTACAGCTCGAGAAATTAAAGAAATACTGTCTTTCCGGCAAAAATAAGTTGTTCATGCGATTTTTAAATAGTTCCGGCTTCAAAAATCAATTTTATTGAAAATTGAAACATGCTTGATGGTGGGCATTGCTATCAATAATGTTTTTGAACGAAAAAACAACCAATTATAAGGATATCTTTGTGCCAAAATCACACCGGGGTACCCGGAGGTAGGTCCAAAAACTCAAGCCCCTTTGGGAAAATTAGAAAGTCCATCTTTTACAATTTACAAAGGAACAAGAGATACTTTTATGGACCTACCTGGTTATGCATTTAACACATATATAATTGATATCTACGTGAGCGTGACCATTAAACAATCATTCAGAACACAAATAGTGACGATCTATTAAAATTAGCCGTTTGTTTCTTATAAAAAAAAAACGTTTAAAAACCAAAATTTCATGCTGTTGAAATATTCTTTCATATTCAAGACTTCGTGGGCAAAAAAAAAACATCGATCTCATCAAAATATTGAGTAATTTGGCTAAACATTGATGTATGCTTATTAATAATGATTCTTATAGATAAAGATGTATTTTTTGAGGCAACAAAATCTTTTTGCAAAAATCTGCTTGAGCCATCTTTTACCTATAATGGTACCCTACTTTGCTGCAAAAAAATTGAAAAAAATTAATGATCCAATTTTTCACCCGTTTTTTGGCCCAAATTTGCCTAAAAAAATTCTTATCGAAAATTGGGCTCCGTCACATTCGAGGGTTTATAGTTATGCATGTTTGTGCAAAAAATCAGAAAAAAACTAATGAGCCAATCTCGAGAAAAGCTGGTAACGAACGAACGAACGAACGAACGAACGAACGAACGAACGAACAAACGAACGAAGAACGAACGAACGAACGAACGAACGAACGAACGAACGAACGAACGAACGAACGAACGAACGAACGAACGAACGAACGAACGAACGAACGAACGAACGAACGAACGAACGAACGAACGAACGAACGAACGAACGAACGAACGAACGAACATACAACGGTTAATTTATAGGACCTCCACCGGGGTAGGCCCAAAAACTAAAGCCCATTTGGGAATTAAATTGTCTTTTTTATTCTCTTTTCTCTTGACATATTCATTAAAGCAAAGCAACTTTTTATAAGAGCCTTTTAACTCATTATTTATGGTTGATGCTTTCAACTTATTAGAAAATCATTCAGTTTGTGTGTTGAGTTTGTATAAATGCATATGCAAATGCAAATGCAGCTGTCTGTGTCTTTATTTCATGAACCCCCTCGTAGCTCCATTTGGTCAAGAAAGTTTCTTTTACAAATTACCTCATATGGCAATAGAGAAAATATTTTTCATAATAACTTGTCATCTGGCAAAATAGCTCAAAAGTGTTCTTCATTCTAAATCGTCATTTGGCAATAGAGTTAAAAATCAAAAGTGAAAACATAACCTTACAATTATGCCATCTTACAAACAAATGACATATTTTTAAGTCATTGGGATAATTGAAAACACTTTTTTTTGGTCGTGGCAAATAGAAAGAGTCTTTGAATAATAGCCGTGGCACTTAAAGAGTTAATAAGTTTGTTTACAGTTTGTTGGTTTTTATAAGAATAGTGTACTTTGGATGAGGGTCAAGTATTCTTAAGAAAGTGCCAAAATTGAGGGTGGGTGAAATATTCTTAACATATTCTTACTTTTTTAAACTTGACTTTTTTAAAAACATGACAAATTATCAATTTGAGAGTTTTGGATTTTTTAGTGGACATTTGGGTTAAAATTACATTTCTTCCTCAAAGCTTCTATTTATCTCTAACAAAGGAAGCAGTTTTTCCTGTTAACCGAATACAAAATGACTGTATTCTTATCAAACTCTGTGAAATTCACCCTAGATGGTATTCTTAGGGTATTCTTACGATTTGGCCAATTTTCACCATGATATTCTTATAGAAGATATTCTTATAAAAAAAAGCGTGTAATTCACAGGAGATGGTTTTGGTAATTTTCATTTTATTTAGCGTAGTTTAGAAGGGGGAGGTTGGTAGTTGCCACCATTGAGTTTAAAGCCCGAAGGGCTAGAGTACAATCTCTAACCTTTCTCAGGCAAGAAAAAGTCAAGCCTTAAAAAATGCGCCGTATTTTTGACGACAGATTGAATCTAGCAATTCCTTTGTTTACGATTAATTTGAAAAAGTCAACTTAATTAGAATAATTTCAATGTTATCAGAATATAAGACAATTCTAGAATGTTAAAATAAAGATCTAAATTACTTTCAAATATACATCATAAATTATTAAGAAATTGCCAATATGTACAAGAAAGGAAATTTATAAAAAATTGCAGCTGTTTCTAAAATGTAATAGAAAATTCAAGCTAAAAGATATAAAAACTTTCAACAGCATTCGCACCCAGTAACCTATTTGTTGGGTAATATCCTGGAATTAGAAGATTCTTGCTTAATGGGCAATTCCACAAAAATATTTTAGGGGTGTGTTTTATGATACTCGACATTCTTGGGATGTCTGCATATGAAAGAAACCATTTGATTAATGCAACAATAAACTCATTTCTATAGATCTATAGTCCAAATTTCGTGAATCAATGGGCTCGAATAGTTTAAAAAGTAAACGCAAAAATGAGGAGATATTAAATCCCACCATTCTGGAGGATTCATTCTTGAAACATCGAAGATTCAAAACTGTCAAATTTTACAATCTAAAACTGACCATAAATTGATATCCTCAACACCCCTACACAACTATTTTTGGAAAAGCCCAACGAGCCAATAAACATTTTTTAGGTCCGTGGAAGACATCCACCAATTAGATTACATCACGTGACATCCAAACTGACCAGTCATCGTCAAACAATTCTAATCATCAAATCAGGAGGGATAAACCAATGAAAATGCACCAAAGTATACAGGCTGGCCAATCAAAACGCACCAAAGTATAGAGACTGGCCAATCAAAACGCACCAAAGTATAGAGACTGGCCAATCAAAAGACACCAATGCCAATACTTTCTTTAGAGGTTACAGTCAGCCTCCTTTCCATTTCATCTTTTTGACTGCTTTGTGTCCGCAAATGAATTCGGACACATTTCGGACAGCGTTTATCTTGACGGCAGACTCGATGAAATGTTGATAAACAACCAGGACACTGAGATAGAGGAAAGAAAATCTGAAATTAATCATCAGAAAGTTTGAAAATACCTTCGAATTAGTGTTCTGTGGATTGGTAAAATGTCTTTCTTTCGGGAATTTCAAATTCCATTGTTCACAGCGTTAAATATCTATTTGGAATTCTCAAATTTTTTTCTTCATTGGTAATTGGCAAAGTTTTCTAATATGGATGGAATTCAGAGTGTTTTTTTACCGGAGATGACTTTCACACTGAATCAAAGCCTGAATTCCCAGCTGGCACACAACGTTGTTTCAACGTTTATTTAACGTTCACAACGTCCATATAACGCTAGATGAACGTTGTGTGCCAGCTGGGTTATATCCAATGTAGGTATGTGAACCTTTATAAACTAAATCCTTTTGTCACAAGGGATCGGGTTCTTGTTTCAATTTACTAGATCGACTGGCGTCAAGTATTGATAAACTCGAGTTTTAAATCTTTCCATGAAGGGCTTAGCAAAATGGGTTGATGGATGTATTAAGAAAATTTTCCGAAAAAGACAACAGCGATACCTGAACAGCGATGTCGATTTGGAAGGGATAGATGATTTGAGTGTCGTTACAATATTCACAGATGAAACCTTTTTGACAACAAAGCTGTAACAAAAGAAAGAAACATTTTCAACAATCAAAATTTATCGAATCACAAAAAATTTCTTCCTGGCAATCTTGAGATAGTTGCAATTTGAACCAAACATAGGGTTTTTTTTTGTTAACAGTCAATTACGATTGGACTATTTCCCGGCATTCCTTTTATTTGATTTTAATCTGTCGTCACATTTGTATAGAATTCACCTGCAAGGGCTTCATTGAGGTTACACCCCGGCCACGATTCGAATGCAATCCCGTCAAAGCTTGGGGTGTGCTACAAACCCGTTTGAAAGGCTCGGTGCACTTGATAGCAAGATGACGGTTGTACTAGAGAGGATATTGAACTTACAGTGCATTTGTAGATGTGTTTAGTGAATTGTGCGATCACTTTTTTCAAATGGTGTGATAATTGCCCACTGTGAACTTGTATCAAATCCTGTGTTTGTGGAGAAAATCGAAAAAGAAATTTGTTTCAGAGCTTTAAGAAATTTTTGCGAATAAAAGTGAGCGCGTATAATCGCAGGTCTATAAGGAGCACGAATCCGTTAGTGGATGTCAGCAGCCTAACAGTGCTACTCCCAGCTGGCGAACAATATTGTTTCAACGTTCATCTAACATCTAACATGATATGGACGTTGTGAACATTAGATAAGCGTTGAAACAACCTTGTGTGTCAGCTGGGCTGATGCTTGCCAAATAGCAACTTAAAAAAGTTAGTTAAGAAAGTTTGCCCAAATTTTGGTCGCTTCTGAACATACATCTAGACTAAGTTTTTTGAGCCTGAAAACTAGATAAAAAGGCTTACCAACAAGGAGTATTGATGGATATCATCACAAAGATATTCTCTTGGCCATAACCTGAAAGATAAACATATTGATTTGCCGCCTGGGCTATTAGTAGGGGGGAATTTGTAAACTCGCTCGACTTTTTTTAGTCAAAGCACTTGTTATACATTTTTGGAAAGTTAAGGGGAAGGGGAATCAAAGTAGTTTAATCGTACCGGGTGTCCCAGAAAAAAGTTCTGCTCTTTGAAGTGAGTTTTTTCGAGTTCTATGAATTTTTAAAAGATCAATCCTTTTGCATTGGAAAGAGGAAAGATAAACTTAAATTTTGAGGGGTCATTTATCAAATTTGGTCAACTAGATTAAAAATTATGCTGAAATTAATAAAAATTTCACATTTTGAAAAGACTCAAAAACGTTGAAAAGCGACCTATCAAATTTTATAACCTAATTATTACTTTTTCGCAGGAATAAAGAATTTAAAGTGGACATGATAACAAAAAATGCTTGAAATAATTCTCTAAAGGACTAAAAATTTTCATTTGGGTCATTTCAAATTATTTTCTATGGAATTCAGCTTCAAGTTTTGGCTTAAGGACCCCAAAAGTCAAAAGTAGGGCTGATTTTATCAGTGTAGCTATTGAAGTCAAATATCGGTTGGAATTGTCAAGTTTTTCAGATAGATTTCTTTGTTTCACTTAAAATCTTACTTCGTTTTTCATAAAAAGATACTTCCATTAGGGTTTTTATTGCTTCAACAATGAAAATCATGATCCATGCAATTATGCTTCTATAACAATTTGATAGGTCGCTTTTAAACGTTTTTGAGCAATTACAAAAAAAAGAATTTTTTATTCATTTTGGCTTAACTTTTGATCCAGTTGACTAAATTTGACAAATGACCCCTCAAAATTTAATTTTATCCTTCCTCTTTCCAATGCAAAATGATTGATTGTTTAGAAATTCATAGAACTGGAGAAAATTCATTTCAAAGAGCGGAACTTTTTTCTGGGACACCCGGTAGAAATTTTAGCGTTTTAGCGAGTTTTTCCTATTTTCGCTAAAATAAATCTCGCTAAAACACGCCGAATCGACAGATCGCTAAAATTTATCCACGCGAAGTTTCTGGTTATATTGCCTTGATACATTTTTATCAATAGGAAGGGTTTCAACGCAAAGAAATGCTAGAAGACGAATTCAGTCAATCATGTAATACGAGTATTCGCTAAAATTTATCCACGCGAAATATTTTGAAATCGTGATTCGCTAAAATAAATCCAAAAAAAATTAAGATTTTTCTGACCAGCTAATATACGCTAAAATTAGTCTCGCTAAAATTTGTACGATTAAAGTAATAGGTGCCAATTTTTTTTCGGACACTTTGGTGTGTTTTTCGGACAAATATGACGGTCTCAGGCAAAAATCATAGGGTCAAAATTTAATGAAAATTTTAGCTTGAGAAAGGAAAGACCTGTTGTATATATTTGGAAAGCTCTCTAAAAATTAAGATTAGAGATATATTGCGAGTATAGGTGATTTCTGTACCTAACTGGAGATATTGAGCTTCAAAAAGTGGAAAAAATAGCTGCTTCTGGCTGAAAAACACTAGTTTTAAGGGTCAGTATGATGTTGTTACCTTTTTGACAGCGTATTGCACATGGTATTATATATCACCAAGTAAATCTTATTTAATGTCAAGTAATTCAAAAATGGTAATTTGGCGAATGACCAAAATGTAATTTTTGGCAGGGATTTAATTTGGCGAACGCTCAATTTTGTAAAATTTGGCGGGGATTTAATTTGGCCATTAGGTACCCGAGAGTACGTGTAACATAAGATCGTTTATAAAGGCAAAATACAAGATCAGCTTAAGAAAGGCAAAAATAGTTTTCTGAAATTTCTGGATAAAAAACATGATTTTCCCTTTAATTTTGGCGGGGATTTAATTTAGCGAAAGGGAAATTTCGAAAAAATTTGGCGGGGATTTAATTTGGCGAATTGCCGAATTTGGAAATTTTGGCGAGATTTATTCCCGCCAAAATTTATCCACTTAAGGTATCAGGTTGACAACGTATGTGTTATGTTGCATCTTAATTTATTGTTTTATCTAGCGTACCTTATGCGGAAATCTTCAGCAATTTCATTTCTGCATGTCTGAATGTATTCCTTGACGTACTGAAGTTGCTGACGTAATGTCTACAAGAAAAAAGTTCAAAATCAGTTCAAAGTTCCCATTCCTTCCAATTCTGTTCAGCTCATAGATGGCCCAGCCAGCTGACCCTAGACCTCGTTAAAACAATTAAAAGACTGTCTTAACGTCATAGGTTACAGGGCTATCCACGTTAAATATCCGCTTTTAATGAATGAATTAGACCTACCTACTAACAGTGGGCAGAGTAATCGCCTATACCCTTACGAGAAATTCCGTTTCTTACACTCGTGCAAGAATTAATAAAATTTTCTTTTACATTTTAGATAGTATCTATTTAAGGCCAAAAATAACTACCTACTCTTGGCCTCTCCCGCTAATTAATTTTTCGAAAAATTTCCAACCGGGGCATTCTTATTCCAACCCCCGTCCGCTTATTAATTTTTGGTACTTTAAATGGGATTAATTTTTGCGGGGATTAATTTTCATGGGGATTTCACGGATTTTGCGGATTCGGGCATCATCCGCGAAATTACGTCCCAATGGAAATTTGGAGGCCTTATCCGCGAAAAATTTCTAAACAAAACTTAACATATATCAAATAAACTACTTTTGAATGTTTACTGGCATCAAAGAAGCGCCAACAAGGCGTTTTTCAACAACCAGCATGCATGGTTGACAGTGAAAGGGACAAAATCGTGAAAATATTGTCATCCAATAGTTCCATCCGCGAAAATAAGTCTCTGTAAAACCTTAAAACTTGGCGGATGAGCTCAAGCGCGTAATTTAACTCCCGTGAAAATTAATCCCATTAAAGTATTTCTATCAGCCAGGATATTTGTTTTTTTTCTTGCCAAAATCTATTTTTTATTTACTAGACACGAGATACGAAATTTTCTAACCCCCCTACTCATTAAGTTTTGAGATTTTTCCCAACCCTCTCATCTATTAGGTACCCGAGAGTACACCGACCTTTAAAAAGCGATTTGAGCAGGTATCACGGCTTCCTCGATAGAAACGATTATACACTTTCGATAAGCAAAATCTCGCAAAAACGATTAAAAAAAGATTACTTCATAAATAAGGCAATAATTCACCGTTGCGCAACCTTTAGATTGTTTTGAAGAAAAGCCGAAAAACTGAATTTTTGAATGGAAAACTAACTTTCAATAAATTGGTCCCGGTCACATTTCGACCAAGATCAAAACGAACCATAAGATCTGATTAACAGAAGATGTGATTAACAGAAGATCTGATTAACAGACGAACCGTTTTTTTGAATTAAAAATCCAAATTTAATGTATTATTTATAAAAAGCGTTTCAAACGGTAATAAAATGAAAAAAAACTTCCAAGTCCAAGTATAAATTGTTAAAAAATATATTTTAGGAAGATTTTCAAATGCTCTATAAGACTATCACCACGCAAAATGAGACACCTCATTCAATACGAAAATTCCCCTTATTCTTTATGAAATACCTATCTTACATTTTAATAATAAAAAATTACTACGTCTTTCAAGCTTTTATGCAAATAATGATCGCCCTCAATAAGGATACCGGATTACACGCAAGTGACTCTTACTTCCTTTGGATATTTGATGAATCTGTGAATCCAATGAAATTCTAGGAATCGTTTGTCAGTAATAGAACTATCGTCAATAATTTCATCGATAAACTCTTTGGATGTCACTTTCCTTGCATCTTCTCGTTTCATAACATCTGAAATGATCAATTTCAAGTAACCACGCAATGACGGTATTATTTCCAATTTTGATAAGGTGGTAACACTGGAGGAAGAAATTTGTTTTAATGTACCTTCCAAGATCGGCTGAACCTCTTTGAACCATTCAGAGCTTTCGTTGTAATACATACAATGATCTCTAATAAAGATTCCTGAATATACTTTAAACATTTTTGTAAAAGCGTTGTCTTCCTCCGACAAATGCAATCTACCGAGATGGGGTAAAAATAGCTCTGATAATATATTGGAATCAAATTTAATCCAAAAATTAATTTCGAAAAGTGGGGTTTTCCCTTTCAACATGTTTGATAGTTTGGAAATATCGAAATCAATAGAAAGTTTTAAGAGAGGTTGTTTAAGCAGAGTGTATCTATTCAGCTTTCCAAAGGCACATTCGTCAAAGGTCCTGAGCAACGATTGAAACTTTAAAGTACGTTCAAAAGTGTCTTGGAATTGCTGAACGGTGGTGCAGTGATGGAGGTCTAATTCGATGGTTCTCTGAATGAACCAATCCATTCTCAAAAGGTCTCGTATATGCTCGTTTGATAATCGTTCTGTCATGAGCAATGAACTTACGACGCTTAAAAATGGACTTAATACGTTTACGATAGGTTCTGCTGAGAAATTCTGCTGGTCACCGACGTCTGAAAGATTTGCAACTGTTTCTTTAAGGACCGGCAAAATATGCGTGAAAATGTCACGTCGTTCAAAATGTTTGACATGGTCTAAAAAGTAATTACTTGCACAAATCTTGAATCGACTAAGAAGTTGGCTATCTTCAAGATATGATTGGAGCAGGCTAACAATCTCAACATAGGGTGTGGTTCCATTTAAATCAGAATTTTGTCCAACAACGTAAAGTTTTGTGGTGCATCGCATTGAAATGTTACATTCGTGGTGCTCCAGATCTTCCTCCAACATTTCAGCGTTTTCGTAAACCACAACCGGCGATTCGAAGCCCGATACGTAATTTCGAGAGACAACTAGAACATTTCCTTGACGTAGGAAGTCGCATGGGTTTTCATCATTGTTGAAATCGTTTCTTGAGGAATGGAAGAATTTAACTTGTTCGTTTGGTGGAACAGGGAAATTAACACTGTCTGAAACAAGAAGAAATCCTTCCTTTGGTTTTGGCAGTAAGCGCTCTTCAAATATGGCTTCGCCGAAAGAGGATACATGCACGGCTGGACTTCCAATAAGGAAATTCACGGGAGTTTCTGAAACACCATGTGCATATTCGTAGAGTTGTGTTTCAGCTATACTTTTCGTTTTCTTCACAATCTCTTTTGTATTTCTCAGATTGCAAGTTAAGTGAATGATTTCAAAACCCTTGAAATGAATTTTAAGCAAACTCAATTCTTTTGATTTCGCACGGTAAGCCGAGTTAGGTGCGATCCAACACACGGGAAGATCATCCAACCATTTAACGTCAATTTTTTGTTGAACATCTTCATTCCATTCGTCGAAGAAGATCGCTTTGAAGTGCTGTCTTATCCATGGCATCTTCAAACTTTCCTGCAAAAGAAACAAGGTAAGTTCTCAGCATAATTTTAGAATATTCTTTTTGGCATGTCTTTTGTCGCAGTTCTGGTTGTTTCCTTTCACTAGTTACAGAATATGGCCCCCCAAAATTGTAGGTGCCCCCCCCCCCATCTTGGGCCCTGGAATAGAACTAAAAATTCTAAAGATGGGTAATAGATAAGACCTGTGGAATTATTTTGCTATTTACTTGACAAAAAATTAACTTTGCATACATACAATATTATTATTTTCTAAATCAGCAAAAACGGCAAATATTGTCATTTTAATGAATTCTTTTATAATTGTAAACTTTTTGAATTTTGCTCAGTGGTTCTCAAGTCATGAACTTTTGAAGCCAAAAATTTGCTTTTGAAAAAGCCCAAAACATGCCAAAAATGGGGTATCAAATTAAATTATTTTTTAAAAATTTATTTTTTACTAAAAACTTTTTGAAAAATCGCTCAGAATTACTATTTTCCTATTTTTCGCCATAACTTTTGTTAGGATAATTGATAAAAATCAGCTGAGATCATTGTGTCGTAAAAGCCATTAAAAATGTGAAAATGTGGTTTTCCGAATAGAATAGCGCACAAGAAAACCACTGTACCAATTTTAAAAAGCTATATGCCAAATTTTAAGTCTTGACAATCAAAAAAGGATATAGTAAAAATTCACGTAATTTTGGACACAACCATCAAAAATGAAAATGCACAGGTCGACAAAATACAAATGATTGACTTACGATTGCAGACTTGCCAGTGATAACAGTGATTCCTTTCTCTTCAAGATGGGCTTTTCGGTCGTGGTACAATAAGCCTTCTCCATTACAAATGACATACAGTATTCGATCTCTAAATGTATCATTTTTACTTAATATGATGGCTTTTTCAAATAATAAGAAAGTTTTTCCTGTTCCGAAACCAGCCATAAATATAACTTTATTGTAACATGGATCTTTGCTGCTTATTACTGGAAGTTGCTGTTTTGAGTAGAAAACTATATTGTGTGTATTGGAGAGAGAATCGATTGCATTTCTAACATATTCAAACAGATGGGTCGTAGTGATTGGTCTTGGCTGGTCTTTGGTTGACATGTGGATTGAGAACACTATCAGTTGGAGGACCTTCTTGAGTTGTTCCAGAGGATGTAGATGAGGAAGCTGGTACAGACACGCCGAACGGTTGTTTAAAACGTTTGATAGCCATGTCCTTAAATCAGTACTCAGGTCGATGAAATGGTGATTTGAAAAGTTGATGGTGTTTTTTTCTACGCATATCACAGGATGGAAGGACCACCCTGGTCCAAGTTGATCACCGAGTTGCTTCTCCAGCGCTGAATGATACTTGTTAAGCTGTTTGAATGCTGTTGTCTTACTCGTCAGTGTTCTTTTCACTTCCACACCAATGATGAGCTTGCGTGACCAAGAGAAGATGAGCATATCAAATTCTTGGTGCATCTGACTAGTGACATCTGTCATGAAATTGACTGATGATAAAACTACAATGTCCTGCAGTATTTCATCATTCTTTAGTGAAAACAATTTCTCGAAGAAGGAACGTTCGTTTTTCTCTCCACGACTAGCCAACTTCAAATTGATAAACCAGCTGAGTATCGGATCCTGTGGCGGTAGTTTGGCTATTTGTTTTTCCACTTTCACTTTCATTTTGTTCGCAGTCAAGATGTTCAAAATGGAAGAGCTCGGTGCGATACTGTTCAGCTCTTTAGTACACTCCTGAGTGAATGTAGGTGATGTTGTCATTGGCAAATTCAGCTTACTAACGTCCAGTTCCTGAGTTAACAGGTACATCACTTTCACTTTTAGAATCCACTTTTCGTATTCTGTTTGATCGATTTCACTACCTTGTTTTTGGGTTTGAAGAAAGACGTCTAAGTCCTTGGTAAGCCAAAATTTTGGAGCTTGTTTCTTAAGATTCTCAAGAGTTTGTCTCATTTGATTTTCAATGTCCGGTTCAAGGTCTGCAGTTGACGATTCTTTAAAATACTGACTGCATACAAATTCTGATGATATAAAGATTGGTTCATGGTGATTTGAGTCGAAAACGAAAGATTCCCCGTACTCTCTCTCTAAAAGATATTCAGCAGCTAGGATCGGATCTTGAAACGTTTGTCCGTTGCCAACATTAAATTGTCGGTCTTGGTTTGCAAGGACTTTCTGTTGGTTGACGAATGAACCAGTAATTTGTTGATGTAACGATTTCGAAGATGTACATCTTAAAGGGTCGATTGCTCGAGGTGCCAACTTGATTAATTCTTGTATCAAATTAGCCATTTTAATTCTTAACCCCTTTCATCTCTATTAAAGAAATTCTGATAAACTAAAAGAGAAAAATTGTACTCATTTAAAATGGAATTTACGTCACGCACTCCATAATCAAAATAGTTTTACTAATGAAATGATTGTTTTAATCGGTTCTAATGACAATCTTGAGTAGAATTTTTTTTTATACGAAACATTTTATAAGAACAATGAGGCTTAAAAATGCCAAAAAATAATAACAAATTAAGAACAGTGGAGAGGCTGAAGTTAGAGTTATAGCAAAAAGAATCACTGGTTTCTAAAATCCTCTATAGTAAATAGCCAAAACTTGTTTTTTACCTTAGAAAAAATAAGAACAAAATAAGAATAATTCAAGGCTCAAAGTGCCAAAAAAAATTTGAACAGCCGAGCCTCAGCAAAAATTTACTGGTTCTTATAAAAAAAAAGTGTAGCCTGTGAAAAACCTATTATTAGCATTATAATGATTCATTTTAACTTAAGATTTTTCAAAGCAAAATAAAGTGAAGTCAAAATATTAACTTTAATATTTCGTGTCGATGAATTAAATCTAGCCTTCAATTTTGTTTTCGAACTGCGTAAACAAGATTTGATTTTCCTAGCTAGTAAATCAGCGAGATTCTCGGGGGGGGGGGGGGGGGCACTCGGCACTCATATGATCTGGCCTACGTCATGTGCCGCGCTTAAGGGTGAGGTTTTTCAACATTCCAAAATGCACTGTAAGTGTGTGTTTCTGTGAAATTGCACTGCAAGGGTCAAATTTTAAAACAAATTCAAAATAATTGATAAAAAGAAAGGTTTTTACTTCTCGTTTGTATGAAAAAGTTTCTCTTGTCTGATAATTACAGCTGACAAGAATAATTTTCTCAGTTTTTCTTTGAAACAGAAAATTTCCCAAGCTACTTTTATCACGCAGATTTACAGCTGAAAAATATAGTGCACTATAAGGGTTGGATAAATCATGAGAAAATGCACTGAAAGGGTACCTTTTCAGCCATATTGAACTGCACTGTAAGGGTAAGATTACGAAAAACAGATTTTGCGCGGCACATACCGTCGTTTCGAAATCGAGTGCCAATTGAAAATATATTATCAAAATGTATGGAGGTAGAAATTCTCTAATCAAATCTTTTTAATCAAGAGACGAGAAATGACCGTAAAATTATCATCCCGTTCCAGAAATAACTACCTTTTAAGGCTGCTACCCACTCAGCATTTTATGGTCGGCGAACAAGACGCACGGCTTGGGCGCTTTGGTTGCTGAACGCTTTTCCCATTCCACTCATCCAAAATAGATATGCTGCACTTTTTTTCTTTTTTCTATTGTTTAAATTCTTTTGCACACGGTACAAGAGAGTTAAATGTCTCTTCTGATTGGCTAATTAAAAAAGAACAAAAGGGAAGCTGAACAGCTCAGCGAAAAAAGTTGAAAAGTTTCAGTTGCACTCAAAGCCACAGCCTTTGAAGGCTTGATTTATGTAATTTATGCAATAATTAAGCCGCGCGCCTTGTTCGCTAGCCAGTACCTTCCCACAAACCAAATTTTTTTCTTTGTTTTATGGTCAGTTACACTTTGAAGCGTTTGTCGAAAGTTATCGCACTGTGGTGGAGAGTGACGTCGATTCCGTGCAGAGTGCATAAAGGCGGGAAAAACACGGAACTCGAAAGCAAAGACTGGAATGGACGACCGAATAGAATTTCTTGCGCGTCGATGTCAAATCTAGTCTTAATTTTAGAGTTCCGTGCATAAAATCAAAACAAAAGAATCCTCGGGATCGGGGTAAAGTTTTGGTGAGCTAAAAATGCTTGTTTTTCAACAGGCTCTTAATTTAATAAAAAAGGAAACCTCCCTTCTTCAAAAGGTTTTCTTCCTTGCAGAGAAACAACCAAAATCAAAAAACTCTAGTCAAAACACTAGCCATAGCCAGTCTTTGAAACAGGGATATAAAATAATGAGGATTCCAAGACTAGTATTTGATGGAATAAGTCGATCTCGTACAATTCCAAGATACGGAGGTACAAAATAAAAATAAATATTTGCTACATCATTATTTACTTTAAAAAAATAAGTTTTTATAAAAGTTGTAATAAAATTATGACCATGACTGTAAAATCTTAAAAGGAAAGTCAGATAAAAATAACAATATTTAGGTTCCTCCCAAAGTTCACAGTTCTAGTTTCCAAAGTTGAGGAATTTGAAAGTTTTTTTAATCTTCACTCAAAATTAATTGGTAGTAAACCTTTAAACTCTTATTATACAGAACAAAACTTTTCACATAAAAATATAAAAAATCTGTCATTGTATCAACTTCAGCGCATAAGTTTTAAATCAAAATCAAAAAAATAGTGTCAAGTTTTGATATATCAAGATTTGTCAATGACAATGGTCACTGGTGCTGAGAGCTGAAGAAAATCATTTCCACACCCAGCAACATTCATTAAATTCTTTCGAATCGAATACAATCAAATTTCAGTTTACTTTCAATCGTATTTCAATTTACATTCTACATTTATGCATTTATGTCACATTTTCAAACAAGCGATCACAAACCACGTCGAACCGCCAATAAAAACAATAACAAACAAACAGTTATTCTTTCCACTGGAATAAGCGAGGGATAAATTCTTCTAGGTTTCAAGTCATATCCAAAAGATATTCGTTGCCATCCCAAAACATACAGCACTGTTATGGCTAGGATCCAACCCAAAACAAAGAAATGGTTTGATAATTTTCATTCACCATAACAGGATTGTAGAAGCCGAGAGATTAAACTTTTATGGAAATAACCCAGCCACTCTGCTGCTGTTGAGTTGATCATGCAATGATAAAATTTCGATCTTCTAAATGCGCCGCGCCGAAGAGAAAATCTTGGACGGACTTTCCCGTCCAAAAACATTCGATTCCACGGCAAAAAGTAACAGACGTTAAATCGCGATAAACAAGCTAGATGCTGAATGGACCTACCTGATGATGAAAGTTAGATAGCAATGCGAGGAGAAAAAAATCAGTCAGAAAATATATCGTTTAGCGAAAATGCATAACGCAAAAAATTCATCATTGATTGTTGATGGGGGGAGAGGGAAGGGTTGTAGGGAAAAATTAATAGAAAGTTCTGGTCGCAAAAATCAGTTTTATTGACAATTGAATCATGCTTGATGGTGAGCATTGTTATCAATAATGTTTTTGTGTGAAGAACATAGAAATACAAGGAAAACATATAATGAAAATCTGCAAAGACGGCGATTTCCGGCATTTTCAACCGGAAAAATTTTTTTCTCAAAAATCGAACTCGGCCATGTTTTGAGCATTGCAAATACGCATCTTTCTGCAAAAAATCAGAAAAAGCTAAAGATGAAAATTCGAGAAAATGTAAAAAAAAACGGTTTTCCGGCATATTTCTGGCATTTTCGGCCGGGAAAAAATATTTTTCGAAAATCGGGCTCCGTCACATTTTAGGTATTGTCATTTTGCATCAGTGTGCAAAATTTCATGAAAAAATATAAAGTACAGCTCGAGAAATTCAAGAAATACCGTTTTTCCGGCGAAAATAGGCTGTTCCGGCGATTTTTAGAAAGTTCCGGCTTCAAAAATCACTTTTATTGACAATTAAACCATGCTTGATGGTGGGCATTGCTATCAATAATGTTTTTGTGTGAAAAAACAACGAAATATAAGGAAAAAGTCCGATGAAAATCTGCAAAAACGGCGATTTCCGGGATATTTCCGGCATTTTCAGCCGGAATAGAATTTTCTCTCAAAATCGGACTAGGCCATGTTTTAGACATTGTTAATACGCATCTTTGTGCAAAAAATCAGAAAAAACTAATGATGAAATCTAGAGAAAATGCCAAAAAACCGGTTTTTCCGGCATATTTCCGGCATTTTCGGCCGGAAAAGTACGTTAATTGAAAATCAGGCTCTGTCATATTTTAGGTATTGCCATTTTGCATCAGTGTGCAAAATTTCATGAAAAAATATAAAGTACAGCTCGAGAAATTCAAGAAATACCGTTTTTCCGGCGAAAATAGGCTGTTCCGGCGATTTTAGAAAGTTCCGGCTTCAAAAATCACTTTTATTGACAATTAAACCATGCTTGATGGTGGGCATTGCTACAAATAATGTTTTTGTGTGAAAAAACAACGAAATATAAGGAAAAAGTCCAATGAAAATCTGCAAAAACGGCGATTTCCGGGATATTTCCGGCATTTTCAGCCGGAATAGAATTTTTCTCAAAAATCGGACTAATCCATGTTTTAGGCATTGCTAATACGCATCTTTGTGCAAAAAATCAGAAAAAACTAATGATGAAATCTCGAGAAAATGCCAAAAAAACGGTTTTTCCGGCATATTTCCGGCATTTTCGGCCGGAAATGAATTTTTTTCGAAAATCGGGCTCCGTCACATTTTGGGCATTACCATTTTGCATCTTTGTGCCAAAAATTAGGAAAAACTAATGAGCCAATCCCGAGAAAAGCTAGTAACGAACGGACGAACGAACGAACGAACGAACAGAGGTTAATTTATAGGACCTACAGCCCACCGGGGTAGGTCCAAAAAGCGGGCTACTTGTTCGCCGACCATAGAATGCTGAGTTGGTAGCGGCCTGGTAGACGCATGAAGGTAATAAAGATACAGATGGAGAGAAAACGTCTCGGTAATGACCTAAATGGTCGTTGAAATCTTTTATAAATATACTCAAAGCGGCTTTTCTTTGATGTACCATCATTGGAAGCAAAAAAACATCAATCTATCACTTTATAAGAACAGAAAGAGGCTGGTCCGTTGATTTTGAAAAGCTTAATATTGCGAGAAATCTTAGTTAAAATGCGATTCGAAATAGTTTCAACTGATTTAAGGATAAAAGAATATATTAATTTCATAAGGATATATTTTTGGGCTGGCATTTTGTGAACATTGAGAGTCGCATCACATTATCATTGAAAGTTTCTTATCTTGAAATCTTCACGTCTAAGTGGGCAGCGATTTTCATACTCTGACAAAATGTTCGATACAAGGTTCCTAATCGTAACACGTAATTCTTTTTTAAATCTATCGATGGCTTTATGGGCAGCTTCCCCTAGAAGTTTAGAGTATTGTGCTTATTATGTGAAGTTTTTTTCAATTTTTCATGACAAGGTTATTATATTTCAATATACTTGTTAAAAATGTAATGTCTTTTCATTCATCTTAAATATTCCCACGAGTAAACCCAAAATTAATCATTTTATTCCCAAAGCAACCAAACAGCTGTTTGCTTCCGATGATAAATCAGAATAGAACAAAAGGCATCGACCCTCCATCTATCTTTATTAGGGACCTTAAGCAACTAGGACGGCGACTTGAGGGAGTACGTGGAGAAAATATTAAAATCCAATGGTAAATTTTATTCGATTTTACTATGGTTTAATAGCACGTGAATGGACTTTAACAAAAGCAAACTTTGGTGAAAAATAATCTTTTATCTCCCGAGTGATTTAAATGATTAATTATTATTGTACTCTTTTATTACCGCCTTCGTCTTGGAGAGAACGTCGAAACATGTTTTTGAAGTCGCCTTGTAATTTTGAAACGTCCAGTAATTACCCAATTAAATCTAAGTATTCACATGAGAAAAGTATATGAAAAGAATCAAATCCTGTCTGGCGTTATTACAAAGTGCGTTAGTACAGGAAGTACTAAATCTCAAATAATATAACCCATATCTACATATTATGTACCCATTATTCTAACTTGGTACGACATAACAAACGCTGTTTATGGTGAGAAAATCTTAACCACTCACTGCAAAGAAAACAAAAAAGATTTGAAAGTTTTCAAGTGTTTTCAAGAACTGAGGTTGGATCATTATTTGGATAAATATCAAATTACGATCGCATCACAGATATTATATTCCATTACACATTAGATAGGCAAACTACGTAAGAGTTTTCCATGGGAGTGCAACCAGTTTTGAAATCGATTAGTCCTCCATATGTTTTCTATTTTTAATTTCTCATTAATTCTACCTTAGGTTTTCGAACGTTCTCAGTATTTCAAAACATTCGAATTGCGCTGTTGACGACCAGAGTTGAAACAAAATGTCAGACTAGTAGGCTTTAAAACTTAACGTACGCTTCCTTTTATATTAAAAGCCTGATCCAGTTAAGTAGTCAGAGGATTTGTCCCTATTACCTTCATGGTAGAGGCCTGCTTTATTATTTATTTCATAATAAGCTTTCCAGCCTTCTGGAATGAATACCTTAAAAAAGGGGTGAAGTATAGTAATAAACGAATAAATTTCCTACATTGAGGCTAGAAGGCTAGAAATAATTCTCTACGTAGGATTTGAAGCCATCCATTCCCTACCTTAAAGTAGCCCGGACTGTGTTGTATTTAGATATGTTTAAAAGTAAAACTTACCGCAAGATTTCAAAAGATATTCAAGGCAAAAAAAAACACACTAGACTAAATATGTTTTCCGAAATGCGGCGTAGAACTTATGGCGGCATTTCCTCTTACTTGAGAAAGGTTGAAAAAACCCGATGTGTATTTTAAACGTCCTTAAACAGACGTTCGACTTTTGATATAAATTAAAGTAACTGCATTAAAGAAAATCACACGAAAGAAACCAGTAAAAAGCTACTGAACACCATCAATGTCACATAAAAATTCCATGCAGTTCAAAAAGCATCAATATCTCTACAAATTCCTCACTCATAAAAAAAATGAGATAAATTGGTATATTGATGTCACTCTAGAAAACAAAAGGCAAGCAAATCTAATTTATTGTCGAATTGTAAAATTGGCTTCTAAAGGCCGCTACCACTCAGCATTTTATGGCCGGCGAACAAGGCTCAGGCGCTTTGATCGCTGAACGCTTTTCTCATTCCACTGATCCAAAATAAAATGCTGAGTGGGTTATTAAAACAGTTATTATATCAAAATGTAGACTGGCGGCGATTAATATATGTAATCACATGATACGAGTGCAATTTTCGAATTGTACAATTTATTGTGTGATTACGAGCTGATCGCATAATGGGTTTCAATACGTTTTTACCATTAGGAAAAGGAAAGTAAATTACACTGAAAGAATTAAATTTTTCTCTCTATTTTTCTTTTATTGTTGTTTACAGATTTTCTTTCTCACTAAATGGATTTCTAATGCAATTAAAACGCTCGATGAAAAAAAAATGTAAGATATACATCGAAATCAATTTTGTAAACATTGGCGCAGTATTGAAGAGTTTGATTAACGATTAATTGCTCTCTACAGAATGCAATTAACGATTAATGAAAGCTTTTTGAGTTGGTTTAAATACTTTACCCTTGATCGAAAGAATCATCGCATCATCTCTCTCGATGTTCAGCCCCTTGCCAAAACGACGGAAGATAAAGGAACTCCTTTCGGTAGTATTATAAAATCCATAAACAAATTGTAACACATTCTGATCATTGTTCATGCTTCTGCCGAGAAGTGTGTACAAAAGACTATTCAGTGACTTTTATAAATTCCCAGCCTCATAAATTAGTTGAAACGAAGATGTAAAGACTCACAAGTCATCACAATTTAGGACATTTTTGGATAAAACAAAAAAGTGTGGTAATACAATGCCAAACAAACCCGAAAATAAACACCGATTTCCGGTATTTTACCCAAGGGGAGTCAGGACTTTTTACAAACAATTTCTGGAATAGCCAATTTTTTCATTGGCTCGAAAGACGAGTGCCGCTAAGATGTGTTCTCCGATTTCAGCACTCATTCCTGCTTTACCACTTTTTATATCATGCCCTTATAAGATTTCAGCTCTGAATAAATATTACCTTGACTTCTTGTAGTGAAGCGATATGTTCATAAAGTTTCGGGTTCAGTTCATCCATATGAAAAAGTGGCTCCTCTTCGATCTTCATTAGAAACAATTTGTTGTATCGCGATACTAAAGAGAAAGGGTATGTCTATCATGGCTACTCTTTTTCACATATCTTGGTTTCTGAGCAAAACTTCGGATCACTTCTGTTGGAAGAAGTAATTGCAAACTATAGCTTTGTTTTTAACTGAACTTTTTTGTATGTCAAACCTTGAAAGGCAAAGCTCGGAAAAGCTGAAAAAGTCTAAGGTTCAAACTTCTTCATTAAGAAATAAGAGAATAGGTTGCGATAGAAAGGTAAAAGTTGCAATAAATAGGATATAAAGACCATCAACAGCAGAGCCAGATAAAGCTGCGTAAGGTGGGATGTTCAGAAACTGATAGCCAGTGGAATAGAACTTTTGGGGTGTCGCAAAGAATGGTTAAGTAGATGCTTGATACCTTTAAACTTTTTGAATTCCCATTGGGAGATGACGTTAGCAGGAACGTAATATTGCTCGTCGTCATGGCAATCCAAACAATAATATCCTCCGTCGAAATGACAAACACGATACGGGCCGTATACTAAATAATGAAAGAAAAGAGAAATTAGCCAAAAAGAAATTCTTTCACTTGTAGCGTTTGTCATTCAAAAGTCTCGTGTTTTTTTATCCATCCACTTTTACGTTGGCTTCCCCTGAAATTAAGGTCAGGAATATCTAAGGATAAATTGGCTAAAAAACCTTTCAAATCCTTTTTTTGTCAAAAAGGTGTACATACTTAATCCGATGGCTTTATTGCAGTGTCTACATTGGAAGTTTTGTTTGTCCAGACCCCATTCCAAACCAAGTTCTGTCAGCTGGCTGAGTGATGATTGAGTTCTCTGGTAACAGAAATTTTAAACATGTGAGATAATCAAACTTAGGTTTAGTAATTCAACGAGTGCTGACCAGAGCTGATATCAAACCGAAAGCTATCCTTCCGATAACTGTCTTACATGAGAATAAGAGAGAGCCTAATATGGTGCGCTAACCAGTACGAGGAAAGGAGAGCGTGTAGCAAGTAATATCCTGCATAGGAAGTTACTCATAACTTTCGCACCGTAGACAAGTATCTGTCTAGAAACCAGAAAAGAAATTACCTTATCAACATTTTCTCCTTGTAGTTGCGTGTCCATGGGAACAATCTATGAGTAAAAAAAATTAACAATGATAGAAGGGGGTGTGTGTTACTTGCAGTTTTTATTAATACAGACTATTTTTGGAGAAGAGGAAAATTTGAAAAAAAAACGAGCAATTACAGGTTTAGTGTTATATTAAGTGTCCCCGTTTTATATCAGGCCGTAGTCTCCTATTGTTATATTGTGTTTGATTTTGTGCTAAATAAACAAAAACTTGTTTGATGCATCCGTGTCAATTCAATATGAAAGAGCTTGATAATTAAGCAAATGATACCAGAACAAAACCTTTATAAAAGATGTCTTGTTTCTCTCGTACAATAAAACAAACAAACAAACATATACCTCAAACGTTTGGTTCACAGCTGGGTCTGAGAAAAAAGAAAAAAGTAATCTTCATCAATTAAATTCAGTGAAATGATATTCATGGCTAGTAATAATATTTTCTACATCAGTCATTTCGATTATTAAAAAGATGGCACAGGCACAACGAAAGTGATTGGAAAGAGGATTCATTACCTGCAGTAGGAGATGTGGCTGGAGATTTGTCCTGAAATAACAGAGGATTTGGTCAACGTTATGAATTATTCAGAACCTGAAAGATACTGTGGTGAGAGTTATGAATCAATCAACATAGCAGAACCTGTGAATACTGTGTAGCCTCAGCCGATCTATCAGACTCGGATCGGCGTTTAGTAGTTTCGAATATTAGATTCCATAAGAAGGGTTAAAAATCTGTCTTTTGGTAATCTCTCTTCAGCACTACATTATACTTCGTGAAATCATGGTGGCGGATCGGAGAAGAGTAAAAATTTATGAAAAATAAGACGGAGAGTGTTTATTCCCTTATGAGGAGTTTGGCTGAACGAAACACTCTCTATCAAAAATTTGAACCCTCTTTTAGATCCGCCCCTGCCGACGGTAGTGATAGCACAAACACGCTTTGAATTTATAACATTTAAAAATGTAAAATAGCAAATTTTTCTTCTGAATATGAAAATTGTGAGCACAATCTTTGAAAGTATACCTTATCGCTAATAGCTTCACTGTCTCCTTTCAATTTCGAATCACCATCTTCATTCACATTTTCGACAACATCATCTTCTATTTGATGTGCATCACTTGAAAGTTCCAAACTACTGCTCAACGTTTCAGTATTGTTACCATACGATTTCAACAAGGAGTCGAATGTTTTGAATTCTTCTTTGTGAAGTAATGGTGTTTTTGGTGATTCTACATCTCTGGAGATCTGGCCATCGTTTTCGTCTTCTTCGAATTGAGAAGACCAACCAGACCATCCCAAACCACCCAATCTATTGCCCAATACCCTCGGAGGTGTTTCTTGAATTACGGTCGCTATAGATTCTGGGTCTTCTTGAAAGTTTTCAGCATTTTCAGTTATTTCTTTATCCTTTGGTGTTGAGCTTCGTGACTGATTTTCATTGTTTGGATTTTCAAGAGTGATTTTAATTTTGTTTTCTATTTGATAATTGTCACCAGTCTTTTCAGTAGCTGAATCAGTCTGAAATTTGAGAAAATATTGGAGGTTTACGTTGCCTGAATTAGACAGACACGGCTTTTTTCTCGACCCGTTCCAAGTGATAACAAGCAACATGCTGAATGGACCTACCTGATGATGAAAGTTAGTTACCATTGATAGCAATGCAAAAAGAAAAATGAAAAAAATCAGTCAGAAAATATAGCATTTAGCGAAAATACACAACACAATAAATTCATCATTGATTGTTGATGGGGGGAGAGGGAAGGGTTGTAGGAAAAAAATAAATAGGAAGTTCTGGTCGCAAAATCAGTTTTATTGACAATTGAATCATGCTTGATGGTGAGCATTGTTATCAATAATGTTTTTGTGTGAAAAACATAGAAATACAAGGAAAAAATCCAATGAAAATCTGCAAAAACGGCGATTTCCGGCAACCGGAAAAATTTGTTTCTCAAAAATCAAACTCGGCCATTTTTTGAGCATTGCGAATACGCATCTTTCTGCAAAAAATCTGAAAAAACTAAAAATGAAAGTTCGAGAAAAAGTCAAAAAACCGGTTTTTCCGGCATATTTCCGGCATTTTCGGCCGGAAAAAAATATTTTTCGAAAATCGGGCTCCTTCACATTTTAGGTAATGTCATATTGCATCAGTGTGCAAAATTTCATAGAAATATATAAAGTACAGCTCGAGAAATTCAAGAAATACCGTCTTTCCGGCGAAAATAGGTTGTTCCGGCGACTTTTAAAATAGTTCCGGCTTCAAAACTCAATTTTATTGAAAATTGAAACATGCTTGATGGTGGGCATTGCTATTGATAATGTTTTTGAATGAAAAAACAACCAATTATATGGAAAAAGTCCAATGAAAATCCAGAAAAACGGCGATTTCCGGCATATTTCCGGCATTTCCGGCCGGAAAAAATTTTTTCTCAAAAATCGGACTCGGCCAAGTTTTGGGCATTGCTAATACGCATCTTTGTGCAAAAAATCAGAAAAAACTAATGATGAAATCTTGAGAAAATGCCAAAAAACCGGTTTTTCCGGCATATTTCCGGCATTTTCGGCCGGAAATGATTTTTTTTCGAAAATCGGGCTCCGTCACATTTTGGCCATTGCCATTTTGCATCTTTGTACAAAAAATCAGAAAAAACTAATGAGCCAATCTCGAGAAAAGCTGGTAACAGACGAACGAACGAACGAACGAACGAACGAACGGACGAACAGACAGAGGTTAATTCATAGGACCTCCACCGGGGCACCCGGAGGTAGGTCCAAAAATCAAAAAGGTTTTATAGTCAACCATTCTTAAATTATTCGAAATATTTTCAAACAGCAAATGAGCAAAAATAATCCAATTTTTTTAGCCATAACCTCAAACGTCCAAATCCTAACATTTTGAAAAGGTGATACATATCCTGCTAACCTTTTCTTTATTCCGCTCGAGAAAACTCGATTTCGCGATAGGCAAATCTTCAACTGCTGTAATTCTAGATTTCAATTTTGGTTCGTCATCGATGGATTTCATGCTGCTCGTTGAATCTTCTTTTACTGAAAAACATCACGATAAAAAGTCATTATAGCGTCTCGTCATTATTTTAATTCGGATCTGTTTTACTCGAATCTTTCTATTATTCGAACTAAAATATTAGCCCAATCGACTAAAAATAGTGTACTTTGTGAAGAAATATTCTAGATTTCGAAAATAAATCTTTCTCGCTTCAAGATCGAGGAAGCTATTCATGATATGCACCATTGCAATGTCTTCTGGCATTACACCACGGACCCAATAGCTGATTGGTTGTAAGTGACGTAAAATCGATCAATACGTCACTTTCAACCAATTAGCTGTTGGGTCCGTGGAAGACATTGCAATGTTGCATATCATGAATACTTGGATTATAAGAGCGTGTGTCTCTAGACCACTCTTAAAGACCATTTTTATCGAAAAAATACGCAAACATTCCTCCAATATTACCTAACGATGAAGTTTTTGGCAGTGATCCTAAAGATTTTCTTGCGCTCGATTGTGCCGGACCTCTCTTGTGTTTTATCTTTTTATCCGTTGTTGGACTGTTTGTTTGCTTGGTAACGTCTTTCAGTTTGGCTGTCTGTGCTGATTTGCTATCAGTTGTCACTCCCTCACCTTTGAGAGTCTGGTTTTTATCAGTTTTGACGAGTCCTGCAAGTCCAAGCGGTTCCATTTCCCACGTGTTCAGTTTGGATGAATTGTAGTTTAAACGAAATTCGAAATGCATCAGACCTACAAAAAAGTAAGTGAGATTAAAATCAAACCCTTTTTGCATTTTAGCATTACTTCTTAGTAAATGTTAGACCCCTAAACCTGAGAAGAAAAAAGATTATGGCTAAAGATGATAATGTCTAGATAAGATGTTGGATCTCCGAAGCTGTAGGGTCCTCTGGAAACAAATTTATAAAAGGGGGGGGGGTGACGGAAAAAAGGGAAAAGTCGAATAAAAGAACCTTTTTAAACGCAGTCAGAGAAAAATAGGTAGCTAAAATTATGTTTTTCTAGAGGTTTTAGTGCGAATTTGACACATCCGAAAAAGTTTACAAAGAAGGTGATCTTTAAGCAGATTCTAGGGACTCTGCGCAAGACGCGTATTCTAAAGACCATGACTCTTAAAAGAATCTACTTAAGTTGGAGGACTGCTTTGATATTTTTCATCGAGTATACGGCCAGTCGCTTAAGAAGCAGGTCATACATCTCTTTAGAGAAAAGCAGGCCGCGCTGTACGCAGAGAAAGTGATATGTCATGAGATTAAAAAAAGAAGGGGAAGTTAAATTCATTGTATTTGTTAGAACTCGCAAGTTATCAAGAAAACTCTGAAAAACCCGAAAATGGTGAGCTCTTTGTGAGAAAGGAAAACGCAAGAAGATTCATGTCAACAACATGAAATGTGCAGTGACCTGGATTTTGGTATGTTTCTGAATTTTTAGATGGAGGATAATATGAACGACATCTCCACTGGTGATGTTACATTCATTGGAAATTCTTACGGTGTAATTATTATAGAGATAAAATTTTTATCTTTTTGATGTATGGAGATTTCTTTGAGAGATCAAAGTCAAGAAAACATAAATAGAAGAATTTTAATAAAATCCAATTGATGAGTCGACAGTAAAGGGCGAAATACCATACAATATATTTTTATGAGGGAAGTGTCAAATGTTTTACACATGATATCAATAGATGTATTGAAAGTGCAAAAGGTGTCCCAATCAGATCGATTTATTAACTGCCAATAAGAAAGATAGCATTCGAAATAAAATTCACACAACAAGAGCCTGAAGGGGAAGCTAAGGAATACATGTTTCTCTACCTAGTCTTATAAGGTGGTGTAACCATTTCATCTAAGAAAGAGGGAAGCAGTTTTTAAATGACAACTGAGGGGTCGCCATGTTAAAGACTTTATTCATTTTCATTCATATTATTCGATATATTAACGCAACCCACCTATTGTTCAACAGAATCGGTGAAAATGTTGAAATTCAAGACATTGAACCGTTTTACGAAGGAAGAGTAACAAGCAAGCTTCAATGTTCCCTTCTCTGCCAAAGACACAAAATGGTTTTCGCACAATTCTCAATTCAATACAAATCTCTCTTCAGATGCTACCTTTTTAACGATGTCGATGATGTCATCTCGAAGTTATCTGAGCGAAAGGGAAGTCAATTGTTCATGGTTTTCAACGAGCCTGACTTGAGCCAGCAAGTTCAAAAACCTATGGACCACCATCTATCAACCACAACATCCAATCAATCAGAATGCTTAGATTGGTATGAGAAGGGCCACCACGGAAACGATGTCTACAGCCATATGATAGCTGGGAAAGCTACACAGGCCTATTGTATCATGGAAGACCAAGCGGGTTATGGGGGCGGCTGGACGGTCTTTCAGCGCCGGACCGATGCGCAAACACCCTTCTCTCAAGGATGGGAAAAATACAAAAATGGTTTTGGTGAAGTTGGGAAAAACCATTGGCTAGGTCTCGAACAAATCCACCGATTCACCAAAAGTCGGGCTACGACTGAATTATTGATATGTGGTAAGCGGTTCAATGGTGAAGAAAGATGCGCACATTTCGAAGGATTCGCTGTCGGTGACGAAGCATCGGAATATAAAATGAAAAAGTGGTTATCCAACGAATCTGGCATCCAGGAATCTCGGTAAAAGTTGGTCAGGTATGGATGGTGTTCCATTCAGTACCTTGGATAGCGACAATGATTATCAATCAACAAATTGTGCGGCTATATTCCCATCTGGTTGGTGGATGCGCAATTGTTTTGCGATCAATTTAAACGGCCTATATAGGGCTTCACCGGGGACTGTTACGCAATCAGCCGTAGGTATCGTTTGGAATGAGTGGAGGGGTTATAAAGAATCGTTGAAAGAGACAAAAATGTTGATGAGACGGAAAAAATGAAGTGAAATCAAACTTTGTTCATTTTTGGTTAACCGATGCATTTAATTGAAGTGAAGTGCGGCCTGACTGGCTCGAGACACCTATAAGCCTGGAGCTTAAAAGTTCTTCTCGGAGAAACAAAAAAGGCAGGCAGTTTCCCAGCAGACAAATTCTTCCGCAAATTGAACAGTTTGTTAATATATGTAAATAGTTATTCCACTACTTTGTTTTCTTGTGATGTACATAGCAAATCAATATTCATCATTGAGTATTCTGTAACAACGTTTTGTTCGAAATTACTAGACCACGACTTCTAGATGATTTTCTCGACAAAGATTTTCTCTGTTTCTACCTATTGAATCCACTGATGACACATTGACCCGGATAGACCAACAAATGGGAAAGGAATCACTTGAACGCAAGATAGTCTTTTCCTGATATCAAGTCCTAATATTATTCATTGTAGAAGAGCCATTTATTTACGCACTTGTTATGAAACTTTGTTAAACTTATAATTTCAGAGAGCACAGCGATGTAAATGTTTCTTAAGATAAAAAATTATCGCCATCTTTTGTATCATTTAAATTTATAAGCCATTGTAAGTAAATTTCTTTTGAAGTAAAAAACAATCATTTTTGATATCTTTTCTTTAAGACACATAATAAGAGACATACCTTGCAAAAAGTCTTTCAATATGAATGGAAGCTCAGAATCCATTAGAAATGCATTCGGGGCATAATATCGGCTTAAAGGAAAGATGGATAGAGTTTTGAGTAAATATTCACTATTTATAATTCTATAACAAAGTTTAAAGTCTTTCTTGAATACACGACAGACCGCTTGCCAAAACCGAGTCTTGCATAATTAGCTTTAATTAGTAGGGGTTCCCGCTCGATTTTTTTTTGTTAATGGTAGCCCAAAAATCACTACAAAGTAAAATCACGTCTTACCTGAGATGGGTTTTGTCGGCCAAGATAGCATCCAAGTAACTCACGATCAGACAATCATTCAAAGCCAACCTAATCCATGACTAGAAGCAAGAAACAAGACATTAAGATATGTATAGTACTTTGATAAAACAAGATTCTTCTTAGCACGAAAAAACAGAATGACTTTGTAGTGTGGTGATTCGCACTGAAAATTCCTTATTAACCTAAACATCAATTCCACAATCACTGATAGAAACATTTTCAAGATGTTATTAGATACTCACCCGACACAAGCCGACATCTGTGGTCACAACCAGATGCTTCAACTGAGTCACCACATCTTTATGTGTAACTTCTTTCACTAAATCCCAAAACGACTAAAAAATAAAAAAAAGGATTATTTCAAACACAAAGACACGAGACCTATATGTTCTTCTGAGCTTTTGATGCTGATTTTGCCAAACCTTTCGAAAATATGTCTTGTCTTTGAATGTCAATACAACAATTCCCAATCAACAATTTGATTGGAAACTGCACACCCTTGAAATATCAAAACAAAATAACACTATCTGAAATCAAAATGGCAGCGTAGCGATGTATAATTTCGCCATAAGTTTGTAATATTTTAACATTGAAATTTCGAATTTTGTTATAAGTTTCTCAATCAAAAAGGGCTGCTTATAATTTATTTAGCGTTTATGTTTAGTCTATTCCCTATATTGGCAATCTTTTTGTATTTCCTTTAAGTAAAACAGTAAGACAAAGAAGACAAAAGCGGTGTTTTTAAAAATGTCAATTGAATTGGCTGAATGTATAGATGCAATGCAACAGGTGTTTAACAGGAATGACACCTGGTTGTAATGAAGTCTAACATACCACATGCAGAACATCATCATCTGCAGTTCGAATACCATCAACAAACATATTCTTCAAGTCCATCTAGAAGAAAGGAAGAAGAGAAAAATTTTGAAACTTTGCTATAGAATGTCAATATAAAAGATTAATTTCATTTATGCCTCCTTCAAAAAACGAGATAAAGACAGGTTTGGGAGTTCTAAACGTCGACCAGAAATGACGACCACGACCAGATAAATTTGGGTTATGAGTTTTTTCTCTTTCTCCCCGTAGAGTCTTTCTCTTTATGATAATCTATTTATCGAATTGAAGAGTAAAGCTCACCCCTGTCTCACCTACAGTGATTACTTATAAAGCCACGTGCAAAACGTGTAGAGCAGCCATTTCAACGCTCTTGGAGCTTGAATACAGTAGATTGTCAATTTCTATCCTTTTGTATTTTTGGCATCAAATTAATTAGTGGCAAAATTTGTGCTGGAATTTATTTAGGAAGCTTTATATTTGATCATCAGATCATTATTTTGTCAAAATAAGTCATTTTGACAATGTAAGGACAATAGAATAATTGATGAGATTCATATCTCTAAAACTGGCCTTCCCAGCTTTTGCCTACTGACAATTTCTATCTATTTATACTAAAGGCATCTCATTCGGTACAATTAAAATATTTGGTGTAATAAAGTTTACAGGCATCACACTTAATTGCCCTGTCAATATTTTTGTCAAAAAGTGTAACTTTGTCTAGAAAATGACTGGTAACGTCAAAGATCACTTTTAGTATTCTCAGCTAGAGTAATTCTCAGCCACGTGCTCAGTGGTTCATTTGAAAGTCACATCAGGACTCGATTTGGATGTTCTCTACGGTGGAGAGAGCAGATAAACTCGATAACCCAAACTTATCTGGTCGCCGGTCGTGGTCGCTGGTCGTGGTCGCCATTTCTTGTCGATGTTTAGAAACTCTCGACAGGTTTAGAGACTTTTCACAGTGTTCAGTCCCTCTAGATGTTCATTTTTACAACTAACTTGTCCTGAAATTTAACATTAATTTTGAAGTTGAAGATAATGATATTCCAACTTACGGCCTGACTTTTATAGAGGTATTCGTGCAAAAATATTGCTTCCAACGCAATACAAACTTTCAAGCCATCTTCATCATTTCTGAAATGGAAAAAAAAATTAAAATGTTTAAAAATATGGCTCTGGGTGGGTGGTGTTTTAGTATTTTCATGCTGTGGAAAACCTAGGGTAAACTGATGAACTGAAAATTTCAGCGAGTTGGAAAATGTCCACCCAAGTAAAACGAAATAATGAAATTGTAATATGTTTTAAATGAACAAAAATGATATAATTTTCAAGAAATTTCTGTTTAAAGATGTGATGGAATCTACTCTATATTGTTAGTGACTAACTCACCTCTCAATGACAGATGTTGATCTATTCACGTGAGTCTTTTGGAGCTGAAAAACACAAATTCTTTTTAATTATGGCTCTGAAGATTTAGTAAAAACTGCACAATGGGTTTTAATTTTTTCTGGGTCACTACCAAAAAACAACTAGACTTTTCAACCAAAATTTCGCTTCAGCATGAGAAGCCAAGAAATTAAATTTGTACATATCAAAAGAGGAACGAAATTTAAAATACTTTTTTGATGCTGTGAGTGAGATTATCTTTCAATATCTTCTTTCGATGCTCATCTTGAACCAAGCTGTTTCTTGGATCTACATTATAAGTATGAGAGAATAGTCTTTTTAAATCTTTTGATTAAAGGTCACTATATAAACTTCTAATATTCCTTTTTTCTTTATTTTTGGTCGGTACTATTTTTGCCTTTTGGACATTTATAATTGAGTTTTCTCTGCAAATATGTAATTATATTTGGTGGGTATCAAAAGCCTAGCGAGTAAGGGCCCATTATATACTAGACATTTAGCTAGTTTTATACCTAGATCATTCTTATAAATGTAATAGTGCTTACTTTAATGTGTTTTTATTTTTTCTATTGTCTTGATTTTAGTTGGAGACAATAGAATAGTGTTTTTAAATTTTTGTCGAGGAGTATCTGCTTGCACATCATGCCTCCCTTGCTAATTTTAGCTTGTTCTCATGAGAATTTTTCATCATTTCTGTTTTTTAACACTTTTAAATACCTGTACATAAAGTTTTTTATCAATTAATCTTTCCTTTACAAATTTAATTTCTATTCCCTAAGTATTTCTTTCATCAAACAAACCCTTTTATTCTTTTAATAATGTTTTTATTTTTTTATTCCCTTGACGATTATATTGTTAGCCAGAAATCATGTAAATACCACCTCAGTTTGTACAGACTTCATTACTTGACAAAGACAAACGTCGAAATATTGTACACGTGTGTGTGTTTTTTCTGTGAAGCTATATATCGCAACACTATGGAACATTGACTATTACGTTTTTTTCATCATGTCAATCCAGCATAAAGTTAACTGTACAGACACTGATTCTCTGGCTGGCATTACTTCTACCTTTCGATGTGCTGTTAAATGTATCACTTATCATTATCATATCTCGTTTTTGGAAACATGTAAGCAATTTAATGTTTTTCCTGCTGGTCTAAGATTGGAAAAGAAACCGTTCATTTCGTTTGTTTCAAGCGGAATTCTTGCATCATGGCAGGATACAATCAATTCTACTCAACGTCAGCTACTTGAAACATTGTGGTATGGTATCCACGACAAACTTATCTGTTTTGAAGTGGAGTTCTGGACAAATGTCGCAAAGTATGCAGAGGAGATTGAGAGCGAAACACTTGAGAATTGGTTCGTGGAGCTACTTTGTTTTTTGGAAAAGGAGGAGAGAAACATCTTGAAGAGGAAACGCAAAAAACTTTGTAAGTTGATTTCACATCCAGTTGAGAGAAAAATGGCCTTGGAAAGAATGGAGGAACACAAATCTTGCTTGTTGTTTAAATCAGATCTTTTGGTATATTGCAAAAGTATTTATGAAGACTTTGAAAATTTGCTTAATTTGGTTCTTATTGGGGGTAAATCTAAAGTAAAGACGAAAAATGATAATGATGATGGTAATACTTCTAACAATGCTGTTTGTGATGAAACTAATATGAGTGACACTTCTATAGATTTTGAAATTTCGGAAAGTCATGTTTTGAAAAAATCTAATGAAGATATTAATGATACTAATACTAATCAGAGACTCACGGGTGTTTTTGTTAATTCTAATGTTTTTAATCTCTCCAAAAAGCAACTGTCTAAAGCTGAAATTTCTTTGCTCTCTAAAGGACTCAAGTTCGTTCCCACTCCTAACTTTGTAAACCGTGCGCTTTTGAAGGAGGAACTTGAGAAATTTGGTCGATTTTTAAGATTGAAGTGGTTTTATCGAAATGAAGAGAGGACAGACTACAATCTTTTCCGTCCCAAATCAAAATTTAATCCTAGAGGAAAAGATGCTGCGATCGAAATTTACCTTAGTCGTCTGGAAGAAGAAATTTTAGCTATAGACACAAAACTTAATTATTCAAATTTAACAAGGGAGGAACGAGAGGCTATTAAATCTTTGAAAGAGGATTCTAGTATAGTAATTAAAGAGGCTGATAAGGGTTATGCGGTTGTAGTCTGGGATCGGGATGATTATCTCCAAGAAGCATCTAATCAACTTGGAGATAAAGTTACTTATGAGGAGATTTTTGGCGATTGTATCAGTCCTCTTATAGCTACTATACAGGATTGTCTTTTGAAGATAAGTTCTAGAGATGATGTTCCTAAACAAGCCATGGATTATTTTCTTGTTGATAACCCCCGCCTGGGTCGATTCTACTTGCTTCCTAAAATACACAAGAGGCTGCATAGTGTCCCCAGGAGACCAGTTATTTCAAATTCTGGTTATTTCACAGAAAATATCTCAGCATTTGTTGATCATCATCTCCAGCCCCTAGCTAAACAGGTTAAATCATTTATCAAGGACACCAATGATTTTCTCTGTAAACTTCAGGGCATTAAGAACTTGCCTAAAGATGCCATTTTATGCACAGCAGATGTTGTAGGATTATATCCAAATATTCCCCATGACGAGGGTCTAGCTGCGGTCCGTAAGGCTCTTGAGCGTCGAGAGGATAAGTCTATTTCATCTGACACTCTTTTAGAACTCACTGAGCTCGTGCTTAAGAATAACATCTTTGAGCACGATGGTAGGTTTTTTAAACAAAAGAGGGGGACTGCCATAGGTACCAAGATGGCGCCATCATACGCGATTCTTTTCATGGACGAACTCGAGCAAAGGCTTCTCGAGAGTGCCATTGACAAGCCTCTAGTATGGTGGCGGTATATTGATGATGTTTTTTTCATTTGGGAACACGGGGAAGAAAAACTTCGGTTATTTTTAGATCATCTTAACCAAGCTGAGTCTAGCATTAAGTTTACTGCTAATTTTTCTCAAGATTCAGTTGAATTCCTGGATGTTAAAGTTATTCGTCATGGGGATAGTCTAGTAACCGATCTCTACATAAAGCCCACTGATACGCACCAATATCTCCATGCGTCTTCCTGTCATGTGTATCACTCGAAACGCTCGATACCATACAGTCAGGCTCTTCGACTCAATCGCATCTGTTCAGAGCCTAGTTTTTTCGACCAACGGTGCTATCAGCTTCAACAGTGGCTTTTGGAGAGAGGTTATAAAGAGAAGATGGTACGTGATCAGATCCTTAGAGCGCGTGAACATAAACGCGACGATCTCCTTTTTCGAGAACGGGGGAAAAAGACCAACCCAGGGATAGTGTTAAATATTACTTACCATCCTTCTTATTCTAGGCTAAAGTCGATATTATCTAAGATCCATATCTTGCTAACACCTGACAATGAACACTGCAATCTTTTCCGAAACGTCCCGGTTGTTGGTTTTAAGCGGGGGAAAAGTCTTAAAGATCTTTTGGTTCGTGCTAAGTTGCCTGTTAAATCAGAGGGCAACGAGGGTAGTGGTCGATGTGGAGGAAAACGCTGCGGCGTCTGTCCCTTTATAAAAGAGACAGGTTCATTCTCAGGTAAGGACGGCAAAGAATATAAGATCAGGGCGAAGAACTTGAATTGTAACTCCAAATGTGTTGTATACTTATTTACCTGCAAAACTTGCCGTATACAATATGTTGGTAGCGCTAGCACTCCTTTTCGATCTAGGTTTAACAATTACAAGTGCTGCCATAGGAAACACAAATCAGGTTCTATCGTTACCCAAGCCTCCTTTCATGCACATTTCGAACAGGCAGACCATCACAGTATGGATGATTGGGAACTTACTCTAATCGATGAGGCTCCAGATCTTCCATCAGTACGCCGTAGGGAGTCATTTTGGCAATATAAACTAAACTCATTTGCTCCCTATGGTCTTAATGATCGAGATGTGCCGTTAGAGGACTTTGGCTAGATTTAATCCGCACTCCGATTTTTTAGTTTTTTAATTACATAATTCCTTTTTTCTTTATTTTTGGTCGGTACTATTTTTGCCTTTTGGACATTTATAATTGAGTTTTCTCTGCAAATATGTAATTATATTTGGTGGGTCACAAAAGCCTAGCGAGTAAGGGCCCATTATATACTACCGGGTGCGCCACAAAAAAGTTTCTCTCTTTGAAACTAATTTTCTCGAAATCTAAAATTTTTTAAAGAACCATTCCTATCCCATTGGAAAGAAGAAAAATAAACTTAAATTTTGATGGGTCATTTATTGAATTTGGTTCATCAGATCGAAAGTTATGCTCAATCGAATAACAAAGTTACTTTCTGAAAGTGCTCAAAAACGTTAAAAATTGACCTATCAAATTAAACAGAAGCATAATTACATGATACATCAGTATTTTCGTTTTAGTCATCAAAAATGATAATTGGTTGTCTAAATGACCTTTTGTTATACAAAGGAAGGTTGAATTACATTAAAAGGAAGAAAATTTGTTGAAAAAAGCCAAAAAATCTTGTAAAATTCAGAAAAATTGATAAAATATGGGTTTCGAGATACATCCAGCCTTACAAAGACTTTATCCAGTCTACAACAAAAAATCTGAAGGAAATCTCGGTAAAAGTAAATTAAAATGATTTTGATGAAGATTCTCAACCCTTTTGACCCATCAATTTCAAAATTTATGTGTTTAATTACTGAAAAATGTTCTTAATCATGTAAAGCCTATTGCGATTGTTAGTTTTAAAATAAAATTTTGATATGTCGATTTTTAACGGTTTCGGGCACTTTCTGAAAGTAACTTTTTTATTCAATTGAGCATAACTTTTGATCTAATGAACCGAATTTATTAAATGACCCATCAAAATTTAAGTTTATCTTTCTTCTTTCCAATGGAATAGGAATGATTCTTTTAAAATTTTTCGATTTCGAGAAAATGAGTTTCAAAGAGAGAAACTTTTTTGTGGCGCACCCGGTAGACATTTAGCTAGTTTTATCAGAGTTTTATACCTAGATTATTCTTATAAATGTAATAGTGCTTACTTTAATGTGTTTTTATTTTTTCTATTGTCTTGATTTTAGTTGGAGACAATAGAATAGTGTTTTTAAATTTTTGTCGAGGAGTATCTGCTTGCACATCATGCCTCCATTGCTAATTTTAGCTTGTTCTCATGAGAATTTTTCATCATTTCTGTTTTTTAACACTTTTAAATACCTGTACATAAAGTTTTTTATCAATTAATTTTTCCTTTACAAATTTAATTTCTATTCCCTAAGTATTTCTTTTATCAAACAAACCCTTTTATTCTTTTAATAATTTTTTTTTTTATTCCCTTGACGATTATATTGTTAGCCAGAAATCATGTAAATACCACCTCAGTTTGTACAGACTTCATAACTTGACAAAGACAAACGTCGAAATATTGTACACGTGTGTGTGTTTTTTCTGTGAAGCTAAACTTCTAATATATATGGTGAAGATCAGAGATCTGACCTCAAGGAGAGCAAGTGTTGAAAATACTAAATAAAATAAAAATTAAACATCAAAAGGGACTAGTATTTTTATAATTATACGTTTTTTTTTCGTTTTTTTTTAATCTTTCTAAGCATTAGTAATCAAACCAACCAAACATTCTGTCAAGAAATGAGAATTTTATGCAAAAAAGAGAGAACCAACAAACCAATTTTATTGGAACTTTTACATATGGCTGACATTATTATTATTGTTCTAAAGCTAACAACAAGAACAACATGTGATAAAGATCAAAAGAAAAACTTGTAAAAAGTTTCTAACCTTGCAGATAAGATCCAGAAACAGCTTTTTTCAGGTATTGAAACATCCCCAAATCCAATTGTAAACTTTTTTTATTTTTAATTTTTAATTGTCTTTTCAACACTAAAACAAAAAAGTATAATACAATAATAAGACAAAACATAATGGAAAAAGCTTCTTATTTTTGATTTTGACTCTCAAGATACAAAAGAGAGAGGTAGAGAGAGATAAATTTGGAATGATTCCATTGATGATTTCAATGATTGTCAAAAGTAGAATTAATACTGCAAAATCACTTACCAGCACTTAAAAAACTGTCTAGGTACTTAAAATTGCTTGGGGGTCATAAGCGTGCAATTGACAGTTAGTCACACTAGGAAATTAAGCTTTCAGAAAAAACAACATCAGTCATCTACAGGATACATTTCAACAACAAGGATGAGAGTTACCTGAATCAAGTTCCCAAGACAATATCAATTAAAACTTGAAAGTTGGAAACGTGCAGTAGCCAAAATCAACCAACCAAAATTTGTCATTCAATTCCCAAGACAGCGCTTCGATTTTTAAGGCCTTGTTTATACGCTAAAGTAAAAACAATTCCGCACATGTAAATGGGTCATTGTTTGAGGTCCGGCAAAATTTCCGGGAGATGGCCTATCCGGCGGTGCGCGGATCTAGGTGGATTCCGCCTCCCCCGTAGATCTTTTTCTTGGGAAGTTGATCTTCAAATTAGTTTTCAAGGTTGGCTTGGCTCTAATTTTTTCATCTATGGCTCAAATTTTAGGCAATTTCTCAAAGTTTTTGAAAATGTTAATTTCATTAAAAAGCGCCGGGTTATTTTTTCATGAATCCCTTTAGAAGTTTTGCGGCGCATTTTTTTGCTTGAGAGTCAATTAAACGATATAGTGTTTTCGCAGCATTAATCTTTGATACTCATTTTAGCGGGACGCTAGTGTGACTAACTGATTGAGAGGATTTCCCAGACTGTATTTCTCATTACCAATCTCCACACTCTGTTTTGTTACATAACTCTTCTGCCACAACTTATCACCACCATCTCGCCATCTCATCGCCCCTGTTTCTTTAACCAATCTCCACACCTGATTTGCTACACAACTCTTCTGCCATAATTTACTACCTCTGTCTCTATTACCAATGTTTAGGAGTCTCGACTGCGCACGCGTCAATCCAATTTTCCATTGTTTTGATTTTAGCGACCACGGAAAATTCACCCTTTATTTCTCAGTTTTTAACATTTTTGCCCCTTGCGTTTTTCTCTAAATTTTAAATCACCCCTTATTTTAAGGGGGGGCTGAAACCATAAGTAAAGAAGGTCATACATAATAGACCTTTTTTCAAAGAGGACGTCCTGTTGAATAATTATGTAGTCCAGCCATAAAAACAATGATAGAGCCATGCATAATTACTGTATCATGCATATTGTAATAATTATGCATGGTTTTATCATTGTTTTTCTACTAGACTACATAATTATTCAACAGGTTGGCCTCTTTGAAAAAAGGTCTATACTGGACAGACATACAGACATTTGAACAGACTGCAAACACACATACCGATCATACATACTTAGTAGGCAAGAGGTAGAGATAAAGTGGTCATACCCCTAGTAAGATACAGCTATAATTTTGCTTCCAATTCCAATCTTTATTTCTCCATGATGTCCTTTTTCATCCAAAGCGAAAGTGTACTTATCAGTATGGAACTTCATATTAATAGACTACGTCGCGCGATCAAATCGATAGGTTTTTCCACCTTTCGTCACTTGTGCATTGTGCTAGGTGCATTAAGCAAAGTGCCGTACTGTCGAAACAATGTGATTGCCCCCGCAAGAGCGTAGACTAGCAAGCGTCTGTCTTTCCTTGGACACAGGAACGCGGGAATAGTGCTTATAATAAAGAGTTCTTATAAAAAATAGAAATTGCCGCGGGAGAGTGGATTGGAAAGACAGACTAGTTCCAAACGGTGCAATACGGGATTTTGCTTCAATCTAATCTCAGGCAACGTTCCCTCGAAAAAGAGGGAAGATAAAATGAATGGACACGGCTTATTTTTTCTTCTATTCTCATCGCAATATTTGAGTTTCTCAGAGTTATGGATGAGAAAAAAAATATAAACACAAACAGAAAAACGTGGCGAGGACTTCTCCAACTTCTTTGCAAAACTGAGAAGAGAAGATTTTTAATGCTTTTAAATGTTTATAAACACAGATTTAAACTGTCTTGGCATTCTCTATCTGAGATACTTTATTCATACATTGTTTTTGGCTTGGTTGGGACGTTGATATATTCAAAAAACAAACAAACTTTTATATGGATTATACTTTCACTTTTTCATGTGATTGTTGTGATTGAAAGATTTTTTGATTATGTATGGTTATAAACATTCATGACATGTTTTAACACTGCCATCTTTGAAATTTTGTTGGCTTGGTACGTTGGTAAATCTATAGTACAAGTGCAGTATTTATGACAATATGACACAGCTGAACACAGATTCCATGACTGCATGCAGGATACTTTTTGCAGGGAATGTTCAATATGTTTATGCTCACATTCATTGGGTAACAGATCACTGCTTTTTCTATAGTACAAGTTAAACTTGATAACCTTATCCCAGAGAATGTAACTCTGAAATGGCTACAGAAATCCTCAAAAATTAAGATGGAAAGTATGGTATTTATATAACATTTTTGGTGGTGCGATACATGGTGTGGAAATGATGAAAAGTGAAAGTGGTAATTTGGAATTTAAAAATTGAATGCTTTTTATACGAAAGCAATATTCTGACAAGCTGACCAGTGAGACACATCTTGGTTCTATTTGTGAATGAAAATAACAACATTTTACATTGAGATGACTGGTTTTCTGGGTTTTCGGATGCCCGGCCGTTGTTTAGCTGGATTTCACTACCTTGAAATTGTTAGATGTACGAGGATATTTTGGGTTTTCACTACTGGCAGACTTCCAGGGGGCACTTAGGCAAAATTAAGTATGGGGACATGCCACTGATCAGGGTCCCTCTTTCAGACTCTAGAGATATATGATGGGGTGCCAAATTTGTACTAATTTTCAAGATAGTAACCCTGACTGGGTCGATTTTTGGTCATTTTAGACAATTTTTACAGTGAGAATATTAGAAATATTAGAAAATATTTGAATTTTTTGTCTACTTTAAGTCATTTTTGCCACTTTACAGATTTTTTTCGATTGAATCATTTATCGTTCTGAAATGGTCCCAAATTTACCAAACATTCATATCTCACAGGGTCCACTTTTCAAACTCCAGCGCGGCACATCCCTGTCGGTCGTCAAGGTTGGTGCCCCCCCCTCCCCCGGAGCATACTTCTACCTTGTAATTTTTTGTTGTCCCCTGGTGTTGTTGAACACGTTCAGACTGAAATTTATACCTACTGTGAAAGTCTTTCAAAACTTATACTATGCTTATATACTTATAAAATTTATGAAAATTTTGATTGGACTTTTGCCAAATTAAAAACAACCACTTGGATTTGGAAATAATTTTATGTAGATACTATATATAATTTTTATAGCAAAATTGGAGGTCTATATGAACAAATACATATAATTTTATGTTTCGTAAAAGCTGTTGCTTTTTTTCTTTTTGGCTTTTATAAAAAAAAAAAGTTTTCTTATGCCTGCAGTGGCCCTTGATCCCCTGATCTTTTATATTCTTGATGTCGTTTTTCTAACAAAATGTTCATATTTTTCTTTTGAAAGAGATTTTTCCCCTTACATGAATATTTTTGTTTTGGAGTACCTAGCTGGTAGGTACAGGTCAGTTTATATTCTTTTTCCTTCATTTCACAAATCATACTTTTTGTGAATAGTTTTATTTAACTCCTTGTCTTGTTGTTGGTATCTTGTTTCAAGTACTTTCAAGTACTTTCAATTTTTTCAAAATAAAAAAGCTTCTAAATTGACTGATATTCCATTGTACTCACCTTCTTTTATATAATACATTTAAAATCAAAAAATAATCAGGATGTGAGTTTGTTTTGATTTGAGTGAATTGAATTGTATATCAAAATGTTGCACATAAGATGATAAATTAAAAACACCTCTATTTAACAAAATAAAAAACAAGTTTTCAAAAACGCTGTTAATTTAGTTCAGCAATTAGTTTTTCAAGAGTCTCATTAAAAAAAACATAATAATAAAGTGTAAAAAAGTACCGAGTTTTGTTTACTTTTTTATTCTAATCCGTGAGAGTGAGTGCGCTGTTTTGAGTGAGCACTCCGCCGCGGTAGAAAAAGCACTCCACCGTTTATTTAGTAAATAGCGCCTTTTGGAACTAGTCGTTGTATTCAGTGAACATATAGAAAAATAGATCCTATTGCAAGTTCAATCTGCAGCGAAATACAACGACGTGGTTTACTAGTCTAGCAAGAGCGTAGCGACGAGGAGGCACTCATAGTTTCACGCATAGATATTGGACTGGAATCTCGAAATTTTGTTGCATTTGTTTTTGTTTTGTCGCCCAAGCATCCCCGTAGTTAGTCTCTTCCGTAAATGCTCGGTTTTTTTCCGGGACGGTAGTATACATATTTTCATATTACGTTATATGCTATTACCATTATTACATATTACAATTTTAGTTTTGATTTAGCTTTGAAAAGCTGAAGCGAGTGTTATAAATACAAATCATAACAGTGTATGATATAACACGAATTACAATATTACTTCTACTTGTGCAAATCAAAACAAACAAAATGGCAGACTGGTTATGATGATGATGAGCTGATTCATTGATTGGAAAAAGTGTTTTGTATGTCAAATTTTGTTTCTTGTCTTTGAAACTGAATACTAACTACTGTAATTTAGTCAGAAGTTCACTTCAGCAATGATTTCAATTCTTTTTATGGTATCTTTAAAGAAATTTGCTCAAGTTTTTAAATGTACATTTGATATTTTTGTTCAAACTCTAATTTATCTTTGTCTTTTATTTTATTAATAAATACCGGCAAAGTACAAAAAAGTTGAATGTATGCATATGTAAAGTTGAATCCAAAAGTGGTTGAATGAATGTTGAATGTCAATCAATGTAAACAAACTTTTTCTTTTGGTCTTCAAAATAGATTTACCTCACTTAGAGTTTTTTCACTGTTTTTACAGTGTGGTAAATCTATTTCAAAAACCTGCAAAAAGTTTGTTTACATTCGTTTAACTTTACATGGGCACATTCAACTTTTTCATGCAGTTGTGATAGCCTAAATAACTTACGCTCCAGTGGTTTCGTGAAATAGCTCCAATTCTGGCTTTCCAAGTTAGGATGGACCTTCCCGAAGGCATTTAACGCTGGTTAGACTAGGTACACAGACAGTCATACAGAAACACCATAAAGCGAAAGTATATATAGCTATAAACTCAAAAAGTCTAGATTCCTGAAGGCACGTCTCTTCATTGTCTGCGCTGCTTGGAGAAAAGATTGCATCATGAAAAAGTTCTATGCACTTGAAAAAAATTTAGGTGCATTTAAACTTTTCTCGACTGTACGTCTGAATGGACCACAATGGTATTCCTTTATTTTTCATTTGACCAATAAAATAGAAGATTTTGTTTGAGAAGTGCAATCACAGCGTACCCAAGTGGAGGCCGGGCCTTAACTAGGATTATGGTTTCTATTTCACCCATTTAAGATGGCGCAGAACTTTTTGATAAATTTAATACGCAGTATCCTCTTGACTATTGTTTATTAGGCAAAGTTGCAATAGAGAATTGTTGAAATATAGCAGCCAATGAAAAAAACAAGCTATTTCTGATTGGTTACCTTGTTGATTTATTCACCACTATATATTTGCCTACAATCTAAGATGTCCGCGGCATTATCAGAAAAGGTCTATTTAGTGAATAATAATCACGATATATATTGTTGTAAGAAAGAAACTAAGGAGAAAAAACAAACAGGAGATGTGAAAACCTGTGAGCTAATGATACCATAATTTTTAAAATATATTATTGAGAAGCTTTACTAGCTTACTTTTCCAGCTTACTTTTCCTTAAATTTTTTTAAATTATCAAGCTGCGAATTCTTCAAGTATTTTTTTAATGGAATATAATTTTTTTCAAGCAAATGCCTCAATCAATCAATCAATCAATCAACCAATCAATAATTAAATCAATCACTTATTCCTGATTATTTTTTAATGTTTTAATCTTTAAAGCATTAAAGCTTTATAAGTGCATGACATGATCTTTATGTGGGGGCATTTAGTGAAAGCTATGACTAGTATATTTTAAGAGTCCATCTCATGGATCCTTTGTCAGTCCCTTGTACATTGGTATGGCCCCCTAGCGCCACCTCTCACACTTCACTACGATCAATGAAATTTTAATTATGCCCCCCCCCTGCAGTCAGGCAAATTGACCGACGGGTAATACGTTTTTCACGGTATGTTTTTCACGATAGCAAAAATATGCACTGTAAGGGTGGGAATTCAGGGGAAATTAATTATGATAACTATGATCATGCAAATCATGATTATGTTCGTAATTATTTCATCAATATTAGCAAAGCAGCAATGGCTTTGTATGATTCTGGATTGAGAAGAATGTAGATTCCTCCGACAGCGGTGTGCGGAATTTGTCCAGGCAGATCAAGGGGAGAACAAGTGACGAGCTTTCATGATTCAAATGAATTTGACCCTTCTTACGAGTATATTACTCGTGGTCTGCGGAGCAAACGAGTAAACGAGCCCTAATAATAAAAATTTGTTATGGTTGGTCTGAAGATAAATATTGCTATGATCATGGTAGATTTCTTCTTGAGATAAAATGTGCTCGAGTTAAACTCTCGCTTGTTCAAACTTCTTAAAATACTTTCTATAATTCGAATCTCTCTGTAATTCAAACAATTAAAATTCCTCGTTCGAGTTCGATTTAGTGAGAGTCAACCAATTTGACAATTTGTATTGACATGAGTTGTTCCTCTTTTGAAAAATATAATGAATGTTCGAAATTTCGAATATGATCATAATTTAAAGAATTGAAGAAAAAGTGTGATATTAGGATTGGAAGTTTGAGATAACGATCGAAAGTGCCACCGATAGACAAATCTTTTATTTTAGTAGCTTGTAACACAGAACTTTTGAATTTCAATTTTCATTTTCAAGATAAAGCTCTAATCCGAAAGCCAATGGATTTGGGCTGGTGAAATGGTTTCTACGGCTTGCCTAAATTAGCAAAATAACATTCTCTTGATTGAACAAAATTGCTATGAGAGGTTGAAAATTTAACATTCAAATTCTTATTTAACAGGGATCTTTTGATAGATGAATCGACTGTTATTAAGGGCTCTGGACATACCCAATTTTTTGATTTTTCACCAACTTAAATGGGGGGGTTTCATGGTTGGCGGAGGAGTGGAATCGGCCCTTTTTTCGGACGGAGTGGCGGAATTTGGCGAAAATTTAGACGGAATTACGGAAATTGGGTTCTCTGACGGAGACGGAAAATCAGACAATTTTAGTGCGGAAAAACGGAATTTAGCAAAAAAATTTGCGGAATTTCGGAATTGATAAAAGATATTCAAAATTTGCGGAATTTTAGACAAAAATATTGAATTTCAAAGGAATTTTCGGTGACGGAATTTTGGTTCAATTTAAGACGGTTTGACGGAAATTGGAGAAAAAAATGGCGGAATTGCGGAATCGGGTACCCCCTGAAACCCCCTCCCCTTAAATGGCAATTTCTGCATTATAAAAAGATTAATGTATAACTTTGTTTATATGTCCTGTTAAACCAGGGTAATGTTATAGCGGAGCTGGATAACGCACATTTAAAAAGCCTTGTTCTATCTCTGTCCCTGACATTAAAATTTGATATGAAATTTAACTTTTTTAATTACAAACTCCTGAAATTTGGATTTCTTCTTAGCCAATGATTCTGCTGCTGCATTTATCGTTCACGATTAAAAACTTTTAATTATCAAGAAGGTCTGTAAAACATTGGTGAATGACAATTTAAAAAAATTAAAAACATTGTTTTCATTGTAAAGTTATAAGAACATTCTTCTCTAAGATTATAAATAGCTCTTTTTCATTTGAAATACCGCGCTACACCGCGAGGTGCCTCACTTTCTAACTGATATTTTCAGATAGCAAGTCGGTATGTCTGATTATGGAAAAAAAAATTAAGTCAATTGAAACAATATTTGTCAAAATATTTACAAAGCTTCTCAAATTCATAACACACGCTGATAAAAATAGATTTCATTTACAAGGAAGCTTTTGGGGTATCTTCTACAGATATTATTTTGATGAAAAGCGGGAACATCGTAGCAAAATATGTGCAAACGTACTGCATGAATAATTTGTCTGCTTCATTTTTCTTATAAAAACAGAACACTCAAGGGGACAGAGATGGATTTCTATTATCAACAGTTTACAATAGAAAAGACAAAGAAGCAATCCGCTAAGGAACTCTCGTCCTTCATCCAGCTCCGCTATAACATATCCCTGGTTAAACCTACCTTTTTAGGATTTAAAAATCGAAAAATTGAAATGAAAAATTTAATGAAGAAGAAAACGAAGAGTTTTTCGAAAAAGAGTCTTTCACCTTTCAAAGCCCTAATCTCGGTAAAAATCAAACATTTTGGAATTTTTTTGGTTCAAGTGATGTATCTATTTAGTATCTAGAAATACAGTTTCGGAAAATTTTTGTGGAAATCTTTCCTTTAAAATCTCCAAAAAACCTCATTTTTGACAAATTTCTCCACTAAATTTCCATACGAAAACAGCTATAACTTGGGATGTAGCCAAAAAGAAATTTTTTTCGAAAAAATCTAAACTAGCCATAACTTTCATAAAGGTGCCACTGCAGCTAAACAAACACATAGAGTTGAATTTGCGTTCAAAAGGAATGATCTTAGCCCAACAGTAATTTTTGTTAAAAGTGACCTCTCATCTGAGACAAAATTCTTTCAAATGCTAACAAATGTGTCAAGGGAGTGATTTACAGTCTACTTAGAGTGACATCCGTGCCTTGTCTTACACGTTTTTTATAAGAACAATTTCATATGAATACGAGGCTGAAATTTGGCCAAAACCTAAGAACAAATTAAGAAGAATCTGAACCTCTGATTTCAGAAATTACTGAGAAGTACATGTTTCCATTTTAATTAATATTGACATTCAAGGCTGAAAAACTCATATAAATTTAAGGGCAGCCCAGCCAGAATCATATGACTTACTGGTTTTTCCTATAAAAAGCGTATATATCTGAAAATACTGCTCTTCATATGTTATTCTACTAATGTACACGTCTAGCAACATAACTGTTCGAATACTTTGAGTAGAGTAATATTTTTAACCTATGAAGAGCGCTTAATAACTACTTGTGGTATAAAAAGGGAATTTCCCAGAAATTTCAGGAATTTCCTTACATTCATTTAACTCTCCAGGGATAAGAAAAAGACAAACTGACATTTCAAAATGAGTAATCAGATCAAAATAACTGTGGAAAAGTCTTTTTGATGATGATAAAACAAAAGAGAGACCGTAAGATGAGAATGCTACCGTTAAGCGGGGCTAAAATACTGAAAAACGCGCAAAATTATGAGATGCTTGCCCAACTTCCTTATGCGTGTAGACTGGGAATCCAGTCGTTTATAACGTTTTTGTTGAAAGCGGGAAATTTTTATGTCGGGATATGGTTAAAATAAACGACTGGGCTAAGGTGGTTTCCGTAGCTTACGGGAGTTCCAGCAGGGCCCGCAGATTTCTGCGGGGTGAGAAAACAATCATATACAACAAAATATATAAACAAATAAAAATTTCAGCCAATAAGAATTTCTAAGTGAAAGAAAAAAAAACAAACCAAATCAAACCAACAAGACCCCCTGAAATTGTTATCCAAAAACATGAAAAAAGAGAATTTTTATGAAAAGTTTGTTGTGCACAAAATATTCTAGACGACTATATTGCTCCTGTCAAGTTTTCTACTTCCTATTTTTTACCGAGTTAAGTCGTCTAGCATGCTAGACTATTATGCGTGAAGCTATGAATGCCATCCTTAGAAGCTTTAGGCTTCCTCCGGTGGCAATAAAGAAATTATTTTTCATTAACTTAGAAAAAGTTTGAAACAATAAAACGATTTCCCCTGGGAGATTAGGCATTTTTTGTGAAAAGTATATGAATAGCGTCGTTGTGGCGTTTTATTAAGGTCCATGCCACACTTATTCCTTAATTACTCATGTAATTACTTAAATTCATTTTTTCAAAAGCAGTTTGTTCTTAAACATGTCAAAGAAGCGAAACCATAAGGTTTTATCTTCAAATTCTGAAATTGATTTTTCACTATGACCAGAGCCCTTAAGTTTTAAAGTACTATGAACAAAGACAATAACTCATGAATATTTTCCTTACGAGGAACTTATAAACTCTACAAAATTTGATAATAATTTCTATAGAGTTTCCACAAAATTTCATCATCGCTAGCACTGATTTTCTTCATTTCTTCAATTCTTTGAATTTCATTTTTCTTCAAAGTGACGAATACTTCAATAAACTCTTCCCCAAGCTCCTTGACAAACAACTCGTCTTCTTGTAAACAACGCAATGCTTCATCCAGAGTTTTCGGGATATCAAAATATGGGCTACAATCGGGCTCGTTACGATAGATTCCACCAACATAAGGAGGGTCTGTGAGCTGAAGATTCCTTTTCAATCCATCCATACCAGCGATTAGCAAACCTGCTGTGATCAAGTAAGGATTAACTGCTGATCCTGGGACACGATATTCAATATAGGAGGAACTTTCATTGAGGATTTTGACACGGTGAGCCACGGTACGGTTATCGTATCCCCATGCATTGTTCATGGACAGCATCGGGCCAGTATCAAAACCCTCTTCTTGATTAAGGAAGCATTGATAACAATTATAAGTCGGCAACGCTAAGCATGTCAACGCTTTTGAATGCGCTTTTAATCCGGCTAACCAATTTTGACCTTTCTCAGAAAGCTGGGTTGGGTTTGCTGCATCATAAAACACGTTTGTTTTCTCTGTGAGATTCCAGAGTGAGTGATTGAGTTGGCCATTAGAGCGATATTCGTATTTGAAGGGTGTGGTCATAAAAAGTGCTTCGACTCTCTCGTCTCTGCATATCTCTTTGACAGTAGACCGGTATCGAATAGCATCATCGGCGCCTTTGATTCCGAAACTTGGTTTCACAGTGATCTCAAACATTGAAGGTGCGCATTCCATATGGAACTTCTCAGGACAAACTCCAATCTTTTTCAATGATTCCATGATCCGACTGGATATTTTAGATCCTTTTTCATTGAATAATGTTGCTGCATAATTATCTTTAGTATCTACCGGTTTCAACGTTTCTTTATCCACAACGTAAAATTCATATTCGAATGCAGATTTCAAGTCGAACCCTAATCGATTCAATTTCTCGAACTGTTGTTTGCAGATTGATCGTGTGTGATAGCTGGACGCATTCAAATTACCAGGAGTTGTACTCAGATGACAAAGAACAGACGCTGTACCACTTTTCCAAGGAAGATTTTGGAATGTTGATACATCAGGATACAAGGCTCCGTTAGAGTAGTTAGTACTTTCATCTAGAGGATAGTTGTGAACAGGTTGGCCATCAAAATCAATACAGCCGATAGCACCGAGTGGAAAGCTGAACCCTTCTTTGATATTTTCCATGAAATAATCAACATCAAGCAATATTCCTCTTGAAACGCTGTTGATATCTTCTGTTTCAAGCCGAACCAATTGAATTTGCTTTTCAGTGACTTGTTGGCGTAAGCTTTCTCCTGTTTTGGGTGTGAGATCCATTTTTGATATCTGTAAAGATAGCTGTGAAATAAAGAAGTGATATTAATCAAATTTGTTTCGATTAACAAGATGAGAAGGGATGGTTGAAAAGATACACCCCTGTCTCACAACCCCGGTGGAAATTCTTTCCAAATTGGGATGAGAGTTTCCACCGAAATCCAAACAGTGATGGAAATTATATTGTTCCTAGATTAAAAGATCCAGTGGGGATATGGTTTTGAAGTGTATTTTTTCCGATAAATTCCAAATGGGAATGAAAACGAAGTCAATTTTCCAGTGGGCTGAAATTAGAAAGTAGTTTTCTCACCGGGGACTAAATTTTGGCTAAATAGCCAGTGGGTAGAGGGGAGTAACCAATGGAAACTTAATAAGGCGGGGGAGGAGTGGAATAACAAATGTCCTGGGGGGAAAAATCTTTGAAAAGGAGGCTAATACAGTAGAATTAGGACAAAAGAAGGAACTTTCAAAAATATTTTCCCAAAAATTAATAAGCAGGGGGGTTGGAATAACAATGTCCTTGCTGGAGAATTTTCGAAAAATTAATTAACGGGGAGAGACGACTATTAGATACCCGAGAGTAGTTGTGTTGGTACAGCACCTGACCCCGAGAATGTAGGTGAAATTTGAATCAGACCTGAAAGACGTAAATTTGCATTTTAAAAGATCTTGAATGTTTTCAACGAAATTTTGAACTCCTAAAATCCTTTCCCAGAGGTTAGTTTCATTATTTTTGATAGTTAGCCCAATTTATTTGGTCTTTGAAGTTGACTCCCATTTTCGTTATAGCCCCCAGAATGTAGGTTTGGTTTTATGGCTTTATATCTAGTAATAGTAAAATGTTGATATTTTTTCAATTGGATTAACTCTTACAGTAAATTTTAGAAATATTTTATGCCAAAACAATATTCTAAAGAGCATTGTGTTATTCTGAAAATTGGATTTTTCCCTTTTTAACCCCCAGAATGTAGGTGAAAAGATTCGGTTGTTGAGAATGGAATCTCGGTATTCATCGGAAATTATTGTTCTCTATACTAAGTGAAATTCCTATTTTAGAAATATACTCTGACAAAAAATTAACAAACATATTAATTTTATCGTGCTACAAATGAGGAAAAGTAAAAGAAAGGACGAAATCAAGAGACAAGAAAGTTGTTTTTATTTTGTAGGTTGAAAATTTTGTGCTGAAATGATGTGAATAATGTAACAGCACCCCTGCCTCACAGCCCCGGTGGAACTTTTTTCCAATGCGGGTCCAAAAATTTCTAACTAAGTCCAAATTGGGATAGAAATTCTATTGTTCCAAACTTAGGCAAATTTTCTGATTGGGCTGGGGTCCCAGTGGGTCTGGGACACGTCGTAAAAGCTCAAATGTCAACATTAATCATCTCTCAGGTAGGTAGTACTTTCATGCTATGAAAGTACAACAAACAAGTTTTATATAATTTGACAGACTTTTTATGTCGGGTTATAAAGGCCCCCAAATTGTAGGTCAACTAACCCCAAAAGTTATGTCAAACATTTTCGTCAAAATATCTAACTTAGAACAATAAATATTGAAATGAACTATTTTCCCCATTTCCTTAGTTCATTAGGACTAAGAAAATACCCTATCATCATAACTTAATTCCAATAGATTTCGATTTAGAGAGGATTTATTTAAAAAATGTATCAATTCGGGTAGTATCCAATCAACTTCCTTTCAAATTTTCGTTGGAAACAATTAATTCAAGTTAAAATTTTATGTCCAGAAATAATCAGTAAGATGTAACAGTATACTCTGAAACAACTTTTTATGATGTTGATTTATCGTTAGGGCTACAATGCTAAAAAATGAGAAACCTACATTCTCGGGGTTTACTACATTCTCGGGGTCAGGTGCTGTACCATCTTGTTTTTACCGTCTTGATTTTTTGAACAGTGCATTAGAAAATTAATCGACAGGTTCGTAGAGATTTCATATTTAGAGAAATGACCATAGCACTGTTTTTATGAGGTACCAAACCTAAAGAATTACAGAAATTACAATTCATTCCATAAAGACTTACCTTCGAGACTAAGAAAGAAAAATCGAACTTCTCATATGCTTCAAAATATTTCGTCATGTGTCTGGATCCATAACCAACTCCTTTATATACTGCGACAGTATATTTCAAAAAATATTTTTACCCTAGGATAGTATGAAAATTAGACAAGATCGTATAAAATTTTAAGGAAATTCTCAAATTTCTTTTGAAATTGAAACTGATTCCATAAACAGATGTGAAGTCTCAAGAAAATACGGTTCTTGTTAATTTTCGGAAATAGCGTTAAGTTTTAAGACTGGCGGTGAAGGGGACGGTCTCTTTTTTCTAAAAGAAATATCATAGTTGACTTTATTAGAAGCACATTTCTTACCATTATTCAAAGTTTATTTGAGTTGCTTACCTTAGTAAGTTAATAAGTCCACCCCAATCACTTGATTGAATTTCAAACGATCATACCCTTCTGTCAGAAGGCTTCAGACAAGTACAGCTATTGTTATATAGATTATATAGATATCTAGAAGTTCACGAGTTGTTACTCATTGTCTGAGAGCTCAAACTTTCAAAGGCTCTTCTCAATTCTTTAAAAGTTGTACGATCTGCTCTAGATTATGAAATCCCTGAAAATTGTTATAGAATAGTATTCTTCCTAATTCTCATACATCCTTAGAACAGTTTTATCACTCTGTCTCATGGAGTCATTGGCTAAATATTATTCATTGTAGAAGATTTTACAGTTTTAAGCGCATGGTGGGCCTCTAAACTGGTCGTCTTCTATAACCTTTATATATCATCATTTTATAATTCTGTTTTTCCTTTGCCTTCCTATGCCTTTCTTTGATGGTTTCATGTTCTTTCTTCGAGAAATCGCCTAAATCCTCCTTTCTCTAGCTTGTGGACTGATGCCAGAATCTGATACCGTGAAAAGCACAGCTCAAAATCATATATTTACGCTGTGCCGACGAATCGAGATTCTATTCATCGCGCAATCAGTGAAGACAAAAGTAACCATGACGACCATCCAAGATCTTTGATGAGCGTCATAGTCGATATTTTTATTCCCGTAGTTGAAAACACAACTTACAAAAAGTCATCAATGCTTTGTAAAAAGAGTCAGTGATAGAGAATCATAACATAAAGTCTGTCTATTATTGGTCAGCCTAAGCTGAGCATTCAAATAGGTAAAATTTTCTTCCATCATCAGCATCATAAGACGGCAAAAAAAAAATCCGATTTCCCGATCGATCTCACTTTGATTTCTAAACTTTCTTCCGATCGGGTTAACTTTTTGGGTACTTTTAGCGTGCGTTGTTTTTACAGATCATAATGTGGTGTTTCAAGATGGCGGCTCAAGCATAGGTCAGATGTGATAAGTCAGTGTTGTACCAAAGTATTTCCAGTGTTAAATCTGTTGCAAGCTTCAATTTCTGTCATTTATTTTTTTAACTCGGCAAATCGAGCACATGATTTTCATCAAGGGGATTCTTTTTCTACATCTTTTGAAGGTTTAAAGCCGTTTGCTCAAGTTTTTGTTTATGTTGAATTTTCTGATACTTTTTATTGCTGCTTTTTATTAGTTTTTGCAATAAAAACATATTTTTCTTCTTTGCCTCTAGGTGGGATTGATGGTGTTATAATGTTATTGGAATTTGATAAAGTTTACAAAAGTACAGCTACTGTCTAAATTTGATAAAGCCTGGATGCAATCGTGCTTTTTTGGACTTGGTTTGGACGTGTTTGATAAACAGTCTGGGAAATCTTCTCAATTGCACGCTTATGTTCCGAGGCCGTAAGTGCGCAATTGCACGGTTATCAAAATGGCAGAATTTTTAAGAGTGTAATTACGCGCTTATCGAAATTGTTCTGAAACGGGCGGTAAGCGTTAAGCAAGATTGACGGGTGACCGCTTTTGTGGTAAGCGTGTAATTGCACGCTTTAAAATTTCATATATTTTTGACACGTAATTCCTTCCGAAAGCTCTGTTGAATTTCAAAAGCCTAGGGCAGTTTTACTCAAAATTTATCGTAGAAGAAGATTCCGTAAAAATGGATTGCCCGTTAAACCATGCCTTCGCCCAAATTAGAGAATTCTGAACCCCTTGATTGAAATCCCTAAGCAATTTCAACCGGGGCGGGAGCGGGCGTAAATTATAACCATGCAATTACGCGCTTACGCCCTCGGAACATAAGCGTGCAATTGAGAGGATTTCCCAGACTGATAAGGTGAATCGCAAAAAATTGTTTGGTTCCCGTCATTTCTACTTTAAAAAGTGGGGGTCATTCGGTTGGTCGGTCGGTCGAAAATATTTTTCTTTTAAGAAGCAGTTACATCTTGTTGAAAGGGAATCCGTGGTGGACTGATCCGAATTAAGAAATTAAGAAACCGTGGATAAACTGGTTTTCGGTTTACTCTCCATTAGCATGCGGCTCGCTACTTCGATTTGAAAACTTGTAAACACAGAGCGTGCAGAGGTCGACAGTCGACTCTCCAACTCTACCTGCTGACCGTAAATCAGGGTCGTTCAGATGACGGGAACCAAACTGACCAAATGATGACATCACATCTCCTATTATTGGACTTGCAAAATTATGACAAATGGTCTTTGAAATTTGATCAATTATATTAATATTAATGTATACAGTTCTTGTTGAAATTGATCTAACTATTTTTCACGCAGTTCCGGACGCAGATTGTGTTTTTCTAACCTTTTCTAACCTAGTGGCGCACTTTTTGACTGAATGATGGAATGGAATGAATGGCGATAACAGTTTATACATATCTCTTATCAGACTTACAGAAAGCGGACTGCAGAAAGTTATGAAAAATGGTTTCTAGAATTTAATGAATTATACCGTCAAGTTACACAACATGCACACTCTCGTCACAACTTGCACAGTCATAACAAAGAGATCCATCTGGTCTTGATTTAACATTGTTTTAAATTTTAAAAAACACTGCTAGTGCTTGGCACAGAAGAGAGGACTCCCAGTTGAAATTAATTGCTACTCCGCTGCCCTGTTGAATTTATTTATTATGGTCGTGTGTTTATTCCGCCAAGGCGGTAAAGCGATCGCCCAAATTCATAGACCAATCAAAAGGGAGTTTAAAGCAAAATGGGGGAAAAATGAGCTTCCCTGCATAGTTATAAATTTTAAGTTTTGCTTTCGATTATCATTTGCGACCAGCAAAGTCTTCAAGATGGTTGTGTGCATGTTGTGTAACTTGACGGTACTAAACTACAAAATTTATTTACGAAGACTGGATGTAAATTATGTTTTTCTGACCTTGCCAAATTTTGGCTTTGACTGAATAGCAGTCAGTTTTTACGTACCTCATTGGCCTTGCAGACAATTGACAAATGGTTTCTGTAATTTGACCAAGTCTACCAAAATACAGTTCCTGTTGAAATGTTATAAATATGAACTATGTTTTGCAAAGATTTTGATGCAAATTGTGTTTTTCTGGAGTTTGCGCTTTGTGACTTAAAGTTTGTAGCTTGTTAGTTTAAAGTGTTATTGGAGTTTTATCAAGTAAAACAAAAAGTACAGTTTCTATGTATACTTGATGGATTTATTTTGGTTCTGACGTTTTGGAAATTTTCTTATTTATTTCTAGTATAACACTTTGGTTAGATATGGATATTGTCTACATCCAACAGAAAAAATGTATCATAACTGACTGGAATGAAATTAACAAAAAGTTTTAATTACACTATGTTTCTCTTTTATCAGGGTTCAGACAGACCCTGGAAAACCTGGAAAACCTGGAAATATGATAAATTTTCAGAAAAATCAGGGAAACTCAGGGAAACCCAGGGAAAAATTTTTTTTTTCCCAGTCTGCTCAGGGAAACTCAGGGAATTTTATTTTTTGAAGAATGAATGGAAAAAACAGATTTAAAAGTTTTTTTAGTTTTAAAGTGTTTATTCATATATAACATTTATTTTATTATATTATTATATACATTATATTGACATTTTCTTTGTATTGCTAAGTTTTTGATGCATTTCCCAAAATTTCGAAACTTTTGCCGCTGATGGGATTCGAACCCACTATACAAAGCACCTATGATTAGAACGCCAGTAGGATGCAGTATTTGTAGCTTTAATTTTTACCTTAGGTTTGCCATTTGATTTGTGTGCCTTTTGTTTAAAGATACATCTCTTTTGACTCTGCTTAGTTTTTATGGTTTGCTTGATACTCGGGGAAAAAATTAGGGAAAAAAATAGCTAAAATGAGGAATTTCTCAGGGAAAAAACCTTTGAAAATTGATTAAAATTCAGGGAAACTCAGGGAATTTTATTTTCGAAGGTCTGTCTGAACCCTGTTTATTTTATAGTAATGAACTATAGCTTAATTGTTCGATGTCGTAGAAACAGTGCTACAATGCTAAAGAGAAGTATACTTTGATCTTCTCGTGGGGGGGGGGGGTTGTTGGTGGAGCTCTCAGGCTTGTTTTAAATAATTTTTAATCAAGTTATCAAATGTTTCACATTTTGCACATTATTCAACATTTTTAGTCTACTCTGTTTCAGTACATCTCTTACATCTGTTAACCCACTTATTAAAGCTATCTAGCTAAGCTCTATTGGCTGACCTTCCAGCCTCGGCTGGTTTATTTCGATTCAATTAAAGTGACATTTCCATAACTAAAAGTTTAGTAATTACTGTTATACATTTGGGGATATGATGTAAAAGATTTCTTTCGAAATAAACTCATTTCAACTACACTTGGAGGTTTCTGGGGAATTCGTAAATAGAAAACTGCATACTGATACAGTCTGCTAGACATTAATGTGGTAATATTTGCTCTTCATCTTTGATTTTTTCTACAGTGATTAGATTGACACATGCGCGATAAAATTTCTATTATTTGTCTTCAGAGGTTACTATTTTCTTTGAAAACTTAACCTCTGATACTCAGGGTAAGAATCTGACGTTTCTCTTCTTCGTTCCTTAGCCCGACTTTCAAGGGTCGCCATCTTGTCCTTCCCAGCTCCTATTTTCTATGCGCTGACGATGTTTACCTTGATGATGATAGGGGAAAGGGTAGATACTTTTCAAAGTTAGACTTTTAATTTTTATTTTTCAAGAAAAGTTCTAATTTAAAAACTTTCATTTTTTTCTTATAAAGAATTTATGATAACCTTTTATTGTTTATAAGAAAAACTTTGACTTGTGTGTAAGAATCTTTGTGCTTTCCTATAACTTATTTCTATTACTTGTTACGAGATAGAAACATGAATGCTGGAAATTTGTTTCATACTTAGCACAGGGTATTGAAAAATCTTTAGTGGCATCATTGCAGTCTCTTTTAAAGAATTATAAATAGTCTGGTTTTTCTGTAGGCAGCTTATTGTAACATTTTAGCTATATTTTGAAATTACTTAGTTTATGAAATCTATCAATAGTACAGGTGATCCTCTATTGTGAAATTGATCACTTATTTGTCGCATAGTTTGGTGAATCCGTAAAATGGATCAGCTATCTACACCTAATACTGGTAGTTTTTTAGATTATGAAATAAATTAGTTATCTACGTTTTTAAAGTGCTTTTTTTATTGTACGCGAGTTCTTTACCGTGAAATTGATCAAGTTAATTGATTAATCTGCGTTTTTGATACCATAATTTAACTACTGGTAATATTTTCGCCCTATTTAACTACGTAAATTTCAGACTGTACATATTACCAATAGTTAACTGGTAGTTTTTTGTACACGTGTTTTATATAAATTTGGTCAAAATTTAGTATAATTCACGCTTTTTAAGCGTGATGAAAAAAATTAATAAGAACTAATGAATTTTCCACGTGTGTTTTAGGTATTTTAAAGTTACGTTATTTAAAGAATTCGTACAAAGCTACACTCCCTACGCCTACCCCTCCGATAATAATAAAATTTCTCTATAGTGTTTTTCAAGGTTGAACTGCGATTTGCAGTTTTTTTCCCTATGCGTTCTTGATTTTTTTTGAAGAAGTTATGCAATTCCGTATTTTAGGTGATAATTTCACTTACCCATTTCGATAATTCTTCAGTTTGATTGACATTTTTTTTAGAAAAGTACTTTGCAATTTCTATTGATAGCGCTATCGTTGCGTAAATTCTTCCAATATTGAAGTAGTCCCCAATGATTTCTAATGCTACTTTTTTCTTCCTTTTTTCAATTTTTTCCTTTTTATCGATTTCTACTCATTTCTCCCGAATAGACGTCCCCCCCCCGCTAATTGTTAAGAGAAAAAAAATCCAACCCCCCGCTCTTATTAAGACCCCCGCTAATTAAACTCGAATAATTCAATATTTCATTACAGTGTAGATATACCTTAAACTTGTTAAAATTTTCCTTTTTGTTAATATTGTTTCTTATTTTTTACGTGTTCATTGGTTAAAGTTTCTTTTTTTGTTGTTGAAATTGATATCAGTTAACAAAATTCTGTCTTCGAATTACCCCCCCCCCCCCCCCCCCCTAGAATTTGGAAAATTTCCCTACCCCCCCCCCTGCTTGTTCGGACCCCCTCGTTTATTCGGGAGACAAGAGTAAGTTTACAATTAAATTATTGAAAAAAATACGACGCTTTCTTATCATGTAAAATTCTTCTTTTTGACTTAATTGTTCAAGTAAGATATTTCCAATTAAGTCTTTCATTCTATCCTTCCTGTTCGAGTATTTCGACTGTATCTTTCGTGATATCAATCCAAATGGGTTCTTTTTTATCTATTGCTTAATTTAAAAGATTTTCTATAGCTAAAATAATTTTAGCATGGAGCTTTTTGTTATTTTTGAGAATAATAATTGTTTCTTTAGCCAGTTTTTTCACCGCTTCTAAAGCATCACTTCCAATGCCGTCGGGAGAATCGTATTCTGCTAAATGACTTTTCGCTGAGTTTTGCTTTGTTGTGTAATTTAGATTTAAATATCTGTCAAATAACGGGACAAAGTTCTCCTCGGCTGTGTCTTCATTCTCGTTTTCGCCCTTTTTATTGTTTTTTAAAAAATTTACTAGTTCCAATTTAGCTTGAGTGACGTCAGTCATCTCTATGTTCTCTTGATGCCAAGAGCCAAAGACTGGAAATGCTACTGAGTAGAAATCGCACCCTTCTATTGTCTTTTATAATCCCATTTAGTTTCTCATACAACTTCTTCAACATAATCTTTATCACTTACCCGTTGTTCTTCTAGGTCTTCATGTTTGTTTTCACCAAGGTCGTGAGCAATGATATTTCACTTGGTTGAATTAAATCATCCTTCTTCTACTTTATCTTCTTTAATGAAGTCCTTGATCGTTACGTTACCTCTTGTTTCTTTAGCTCATCTTTAGTAATGCTAGCGCATGTCTGCTGTTGTTCTTGGTCTATATCTTGGTCTTCTTTATTTAGCTCATCTTTAGCGATGCGTAGCGTATGTCTGTTGTTGTGTTGATCCACTAGCGACGTCACATACGTTTTGGTTTTTCTCTTTACCTTCAGTATCTGTTGTCTAGTTGTTTGTTTTCCCTTGTTTACTTGTTTTGATCTACTCTAATATAGTATGGGCGTGACTGTGATGTATTTTGCACATTCTAATCTCCTTGCCTTGTACTGAAGGCAAACCTATATTTGGTATGCTGGAAGCTCCGAACAGGCATATTGAAAAAAATTTTGACACTCCCTACACTGCAAGACATCGTTACCCCGTATTATTTCATTTATAAAGCATTTACTTGGGGTGAAGGATCCATATTTTATTAAAATGTCGGTGTTGAGATTTTCTGAATTTTTTACCAATTTGTTGCATTTTGTCCCATTTTTTATTCCCACTGCGGTCAAATAGATTCAATGATTCGTCCCTGGGAATCCCCCGGTTATTTACTCCGGTAAACTGGCTTTCCCAGCAGGAAAGAGTTCCCCCGGAGTTTCATTCCCATAAATCCCTCCCCCCCCCTAGGGAATTAAAGTTTACCAACATATATGTGCCTAATTAATATGAAATTTTAAGCGTCTGGAAGACTTTTGTTTCTTTCCAATGTTTCTTACTTGAACATTAGTTTGTTTTGCTCGCTTTTTTATCATGCGATTGAATCTTAAACCAATCCCAAGTAGAGTACTTGGTAACGTGATCAAAAACTGAGAAAATAGAATTTTATTGTATTAAAACATGAAAAAGCTTAAAAAAACGTTACAACAATAAGGTTCCGGCCAGGGCTTTTCATACAGACTACTGTGTGGTTTTATCCCAAAGCTTAAACAATTTTGACAGTAGGCACAAAGCTTGTAAGCATCGCAAGACTGGCATTTGAGCATAAATATGGATTGTAATAAGACATACAGCTTATACTCAGTAATGAGACACTACTTTAAATATTCAATGTTCAGGGTCAATCAAAACATGAACTTCTATGGTTGGCATTTTGTATGCTGAATTTTAATGCCAGCAAAAATTAATTGGGAGCAATTTTCAGGATAACAAATTTCCTCGGAGAAAATATACAGGAGTTGCAATTCCGAGGGGCAACTTTCCTGTCATCGGTTAAAAGATTTCTATTAGAAACACATATGATTTATCGGATTGATATCCCCGATGTCGTTTGAAGGTAAATGGAAAAGGGTTAAAAATCATCGACTAATTTTAAACAATTTTCATTCATAAAATTATGATTCGACTTTTTAAATGAAAAAATATAGATCAGTCGTAGAGATAACTAAAGATATTAGATATTATTTTCTAATTCGTAAACTCAAACGAAAATAACTTTATTTATCATTTTACTTTCATCTCTTCTTATTACGTTAGTGGGTCGTCTAGAAAGCCTACAATGTGCAAGAAAATAAAGTAAATATAAATGTATATTTATAAAAATGCTATTGACAATAACACTTCTTTATAAATCAATATCATATAATCCAATATATGTAGTAATATATCAATACTATGGCACTAAAGCGGTCAAAGACAAGACTCTTTGAAATTAGAGGGACTGTAAAAACGCAATAGCTCCAAGTGGGCGGGTGGGCGGGTTCGTAAGTAATCTAACAACCTGTGAATAACTTCGGACAGCCGCCCTTTTTAAGGTCTAACATCACGTGACTATGAAGCGCCAAAAGAACAATAATAAATTCATTTATTTTCTAATTCGTAAACTCAAACGAAAATAACTTTATTTATCATTTTACTTTCATCTCTTCTTATTACGTTAGTGGGTCGTCTAGAAAGCCCTGTAAATAGTTGTAACAGAAGAACGCGATTGAAAAATATAAGAAATAACACCAGAGCCTAGCCTCGCAGAATTAGACATCAAATGCTCTAAATAATCATCATATACTGTAAAACTTTTAGAGGCCTAGCCCCAAAAAAAAAAAAAAAAACAGACATAAGCTGTTTCAGATTATCATCCACATAGCCATCTTTATAACATCAGAGGCCTAGCCTCATAGAATTAGACATCAAATGCACTCTAAATAATTATCATATATTATAAAACCACTTTTAGAGGCCTAGCCCCAAAGAAACAGAAATCAGTTGTTCCAGATTATCATCCACATAGCCATCTTTAGCACTGACAGATTTCCATCTACCGTGTTTCTGGAAAAGACGATCCTTTACCCCGTTGTTGGCGGCACATGTGGCTCCTCCACGACGCATGCTGTGGGTCCCAAATAGCTTTTCATTGACCCCAATTCGTTTCACAAGACTCAGGACTGCTGATCTTGCAGTAGAATAAGAAATAGGCTTATTTCGACGTTTCAGCTTGTGGTCATTCAAAGTTTTAAAGAAAGACATTCCCCTGAACAAAAACTCATCATCGTTAACGATCTCAGCCCTATTTATATAATTTCTGATAAAGTCGATAGGGCAAAATTGAGAGTCTAGCTTGGCAATGAACACCCAGGCTCCAATCCTATATTGATCAGTTTTTGACTCTTCAATGAATATTTTCATGTACATTTGGTTGAATACTACGTCCCCAAGGGTGATGTTAGCCGCTTCCTCGAACCTCAGAAATCCACAAAAACATAACAATATCAATGTAAAATCCCTCAAGGATAGCAAAGACATCTTACCCTCCTCAATAATAGATTCGTACACTCGTTTGATGTGTTCAGGCGTGATTGGAAGCTTCTTGGTCACTGGCTTGGAACAAGTACGTTTTGCTGCCTCTAAGGCATAACTGGCCAATACTGAATCTGTTGGGTCAGGTTGGTTATTGACATTATGAGTGTGTTTGATTGCGTAAAAACAGCTTTCGATCACAGAGAATGACATTCCTGACTGTATGAGGCTGACGAAAAACAGCACCACGTGTACGTCTTTGGCAGGGAATTCAACAACTTCATCGAACTTTGCACTCCAGTTTGACCAACGCTTGAAGTAGGTAGCATATTTCTTTATTGTGTTATTCGCTCTTGATTTCGACAACACGTCTTGTAAACCGTGCGCTAGTTCCTTCAGGTGGTCGTCCTGTACCTGGTTAACGATTTGAAGCGAGCTGGATCCTAAAAGTGCAGAATTAATCAGCCTGGGTTAAATAACCTGATTAGGCCAATTTTTCTTACAAAACCTTCTGAGCAAGTGGCCCAGCCACGGTGTAACCCAGTTACACAGTGTAACCCAGTTACACTTTCTTTTTCTCTCAACCCGGTTGAGTATAGGAGGACCCCATCTAGGTCCAAAAATCTAATGAATAATGGGTTACCTCTAAGGCTAACCCTGCCCACCTGGGCGAAAGTACTTGGGAAGGTGGGACAGCTTATCCAATAAGGCCCAGAACCCAAAACTCAACTCTTTATTAAAAATGCCACAATACTCCCACGATAATGAGGAGAACCGAGAAGGGAATACTTGTAGTTGCCCAACTTCAGAATACCAGCAGTATCTTTGAAAACCATATGATCGACTACAAAACTTGAAAATATCGGTCCGTTTTGAAGCAGTGACCAAAATGGAGCGGAACGCCAATACGGAATTATCAAAACCCCTCTAATACCATGCGTAGATATGATAGTTCTCAGCACCCGGGTGATTAAATTAGCCGGAGGAACCCAAAGGTTGTTTTCAAAACGCCAATCCTGCGTAAATGCATCCACCGCTTCCGTCCCAGGAACGTAGAATTTCGAGTTGAATCGCTCACATTTAGTGTTATTATAACTAGCAAATCTATCAATATTCAGGGGACCCCATAAACCATCTATAAGTTCAAAGAATTCGTCTGTGATCTCCCAATCATCGGTGTCTACTAACTTAGAAATGTAGTCAGCAGAGGCATTGAAACGTCTAGATATCCAGCTTACTTCTAAGTCTATACTGAAAAGCCTTGATAGATCGTTAATATTTATAGCTAGAGACTGTAAGTCGGATTTGTTACTACCACTCGAGCAAATATATTTTGCTGCCATATTATCGGTTTGCCAAGAAATAGACTTCCCTGATATTTTAGGTGCAAAAGATTGAAGACTAAATCGAATAGCTTCAAGTTCACGCCAAGTCGAGTTTTTAGATACTTCTCCTTCGTCAAACATACGAAAACATTCTTTTCTTCCACTTGCTTCAAATAAAATAGCACCTATACCATGATCGCTTGCATCAGACTTTATAACAGTTTTGCTTTGACAAATGCTAATTGTGCTCCTTTTGTTTAACATAGAAATATTATCTCTCCAAAATATAATCTCTTTGTGTGCCTCTGGGAAATTCAAAATGTTCAGTTTACCATCCCAAGAGAGCTGTAACGCAATACATCTGTAAATGCTTCTAGTTCGCAATCTAATTAGGTTTGACAAAACAAATTTCATTGAAACTACTTTTCCAGCAACACGAGAAAGAATTCGAGCAGTTGTAAGAGGATTATTCAATAACTTAGCAATCGAAGAGAGGAGAGAGGACACACGTTCCTCTGTAACTTTGTAAGTATTTTCAAAAGTGTCTAGCTCTATTCCTAGCCAGGTCATTCTTTGAGTGGGCTCCCATTCCGATTTTTCTTCATTTGCTAGTAGACCAGTATTATCTAAGAGGCTTTTCACTAACTTCGAAGATTGAACGGCAGATTCGTACGAGTAGTCTATACAAGCTCCGTCATCCAGGTAAACAGATATTTTTACGCCTTGTGAATGCCATGTAGAAACGAGTGGTCTTAAAAGTTTCGTAAAAAGGGCTGGGGCCGTAGATAACCCAAATGGTAACACTGTAAATACAAAAAATCTTTGCTTCTTTTCCAGTTCCCAAGAAAATCCCAAGAAAATTTGGTGTTCAGGAAATATATCGACATGATGATAGCCCTTCCGTAAATCAAACTTGAAAAGAAAACCGTCAGGACGTACGAAATGTTGGAATTCGCGCCAGTCGTCAAACTTAATATGCTCCTTGATCAAAAATCTATTGACATGTCGAAGGTCGAGAATAAGACGTTGCTTGCCAGAAGGACGAGTATCTACACCTAACGGATTGACTACTGTCGGTCTAAACGGTACCTCAATAACTGATCCAGATTGAAGAAGTTCATTTATCGATGACGTCACAAAAGCAGTGTTGTCGAAAGCAGAATGATTATTTGAACGAAAACTTTCGGTCGGAGAGGATAGAAAAGGCAATTTGTAACCTTCTTTTATAACGCTCAGAATAAATTTATTAGCTCCTATCTGTTCCCAGAACAGATAATATTTCTTAAGCCTTCCTTTAACTGCCCCTGAATCTAATTCAGTGCTATCAAATGCATCAAATGCATTTCTTAAAAATTTTAGTTTGAAGTTAAAAGAAAAACACTTATCTTTTGAGCAGATGTCTGTAATTTGGGTACTATTTTTCGGCTGAAGGGCAGTCTCTCTTCCAGTGTCCTGTTCCCGAACAGTTGAGGCAGACGTCGTTGGGGTCGATTCTTGTATCCTTCTTGATTGAAAGTCTGAGATCACGTTGAGGGTATCGGGGTTGCTTGGTGGGTTGATACTTTGGGAACTGGATAACGCTCCGAACACCCTGTGAGGGAGGTCTTGTGATGGTAGAGGATGAGGGGTTGGGCTTCTTTTTCTTGTTTTGGTTTTGCTTCTGCATTGCCCGTTTCTCAGCGTCTTTAATCTTCTTGTCATCTGAGCTGTCGTCTGCCACGCTATCTGACTCATATTCCCTAACAGTGGCCCAGCCAGCTGGAGACTTATCAGCAATTTTAATCAGCTTATTCCGATAGTCAATATCCTTTATAATCTGTTTGGCTAAAGTGGAAGATCTCTTCTCTGAGCCAGCCTCAATCAGCCCCAATAAATCCTCGACGTCCTCTTTAATGTTGTTATTAAACTCAACTTGTTTTTGATTCGACTTGAATTTGAATTCTGATTCACGTCTCTTTCTCTTCTCACCAACCTTAAGATCCTTATGCAAGGACCTAAATTTCACGTCAAAGTACTCTTTGAGCTCTTTCCTGTTCATCTTGCACTTCGTAAGTAATCTAACAACCTGTGAATAACTTCGGACAGCCGCCCTTTTTAAGGTCTAACATCACGTGACTATGAAGCGCCAAAAGAACAATAATAAATTCATTTTGGTTTCAAGTTCTTGCTTTCAGTTTTAAAGGCTTTCGGTTTTCACAAATGTACGCTTTACGGTACGAACATAGTTTATGACACAAACACATTCCATTCCATATATGAGCTGCAAAACAATGGGGATCACTGGTATCATGTCGTCCACTTCCACACAAAAGTACGTATCCTACGAATTTCTTGGGCTGTCCAGACCAAACAAACTCAAAATCTTTGGCTATATCGTTTAAGCCGATCCAATATTCATCCAGAGCAAATTTCCTAAAGAAGAAAAACTTTTTTATAGTATGTGGGTATGTGGGTATGGGCTCAACAGATAAAATCGGCAACTTTTTATTTTTAATAGGAAACAATTTTAAAAGCTAATTTTTGCTTATGGAAAACTATTTTACCCTTTTTACGTCATTTTTTGACGCCCCTCAGCAAAATTTTGTTAAACAAGGAGATACTTTCGGCTGCCGGTAGTTTTGATTAAGGACCTAATTCAAGAATCTGGCACGCTTAAAAAAGCTTAGATAATTCGATTCAAAGTTTAAGCATTGAAAAATCTTAAAAATGCGATTTTTTAGCTTTTTGAGAACGTCAAGGAGTTTCTTACTTTTTCGGCAAAGTTTTTGTCACAAAATTGGCTTTATTTTGATAGGGTAAGATATATCTGAGCTATTCTATTATTGTACAGATGCCCTAAGCTATTTGCGTGATGTCGCCCAGCTGGCACACAACGTTGTTTCAACGTTTATCTAACGCCCACAACGTCCATATAACGTTAGATGGACGTTAAAACAACGTTGTGTGCCTGCTGGGCGTGATAGGACTTTTCTAGAGTGAGAAGGTGATTCGGAAATTTCTTTTTCGTAACTGCATGATCAGACGTCAAAACTTGATCGTGATTTGAATTTTTTTGGAGCCGTGGTGTGTGATTTGGACTTTTTCAAAGAGATGCGTGATTAAGTTTTTTACTGATTTGCGTGGTCGTGATTAAAAACAAAAAAAATTGCGTGATATCGTGATCAGTGTTAGACTCTAGACACAAATCACCAAGATGCAAAGGTTATAATTTTGAGCGGAACTTTGTCTGCCGCCCACAGAGTAAAGAAAAACTTACTTTTTTAAAACTTTGAAAATAAAGTCATGTTCCTTCTTATCGTTAATCGTCAACAATTCTCCACCAATCCTTTTGCAGTTTCTTTCAGCTTTGAACCAATCAACTTTATCTGTATACACCACATAACGTTGAAGGCTGTACAGTCGATATATTACTAAAAAATAAATTATACCAACAATAACTTGAGCCAAACGAACATTTTTCATTCCGGTATTAAGGGGTAAATTTCTAGAGGTAATTTCCCCAAAATATTGAAAGAAGCATGAAACATGTCCGGGGGGCACTGACCTTTTCGAGCGACGGGGACGTGTCTCTGAAGTTTAAAAAGTATACCCTGTCAGATATGGATATTTGGTAATTGGACCCTGTCAGAGCAAAAAAATCGAAAAATTTCAAAAAATGGTAAAAATGACTAAAATTAAACGAAAATTTTGAAAAGTTTTCTTCTTTCTATCTTGAAAATTGACTAAAATAAGTAAAACTCGACCCTGTCAGATATACATGTGAAAATTAGTAAATTTGAGACCCTGTCAAATATCTTCAGAGCTTAAAAAAGTGACCCTGACCAGCGGCACGTCCCCGTATCCAATTTTTGGCTAAGTGCACCCTCACTTCCTTTGACAAAGTAGGAGTGTTAAATTGTACCAAGCTCTTTTCTGTACTGAAAAACATTGTTAATGGTTAATGGTGAAGTTATTAATGATAATTTCTGTAGTGTAAGCTGGCAGACAATAACTAATGTGATCAGACAGGTACCGGCTACTAACCTGTCGGTTTTGAGCAACCCACTCCAATCATAAAAATCATGGAAAAAACAGCAACCGCATCAACCCTATGCATTTTTAGACCTAAGAAAAAGGAAAAATGAAAAGAAAATTATTTTTCCAATTAAAATATGCCACATGTAAACAAAGAAAGTGTAATTTCTAAATGCGACACAAAAACATTAAGGTTTGACTTTTTTTTGCTTTGGAAAGTTTAAAGCTTCAACTCTAGTCCTAACGGTCTAACTAAACGCCCCTGTGTAGCGACCCTTTTTTTGGGAGAAGGCTCTTCATTTCATGCCATTTAAAATATGTGATAGTCTGTAGATAAATCATTTCCACTCAAACAGATTTAAAACATCATGAATTTTTTTGAATTTCATTTTGGTTATTTATCGACTTACCAGTTTTTGACATCAATCATTTCGAATCAACAAAACAGAAATACGAAGCGAAGGCACAAATGTGAAAGATTTGATTTGTAAATTTTGATTACACGATACTGGTTTAAACTGGCTCGGTATTTGTTTTGGTATGTCGTAAATATTGCTTTCGTCTACCTTTTGTTGTTCGATGGTTTAACGCTATATATAGTTTAATACTCAAATATCTAATGGTCGTGTTTAAATGGTCGTGAGGTGATTATATTTATGTTTCTTCAACTCCCCCATGATTCAACTGCATGTAACAGTTTATATAATAATCCCGTTGGTTTTCCACACTTTGTTTCGTTTAGCTACTTCTTTTTCTTTTTAATCCCAAAGGCAATTGTAAGGAATTGTAATTATGATCGTTATTGAAGCAAAAGTCAAATCTGGCAGATGCAGAAATTTTCATCCGACACGCTAAAGCTCTGAAGGTCTATCCTGAGTATCAGAGGTTGAGTTTTCAAAGAATGTATCAACCTCTGACGACTAATACGAATAGAAATTTTATCGCGCACATTAGAAAGAATCAAAGATGAAGAGCAAATATTACCATAGTAAAGTCTATCCAGATATAATTGGCAGTGGAAACAAGAATGCCTGTAACTTTTGATAGTCAAATATAATTTTTTTTTGCTTGTTTTAGAGAATCAAAAGTGTTATATTTGAATGTATTCTTGGCTGAAAAATTTGCGATTTTTAGCGGTTAAATTTGCGATTGCAAAAATTGAGCTTTTTTTCTACTTACTGTATGAAAAATCATTTAATGATGGGATGGGTAAACAATTATTACTGTGCACAAGGCTTATATACGAGGAATCGGCAAAAATCACTCGATTGCTGCAAGAATAAGCTGCAGCGAAATACAATGGCGTGGTTTACTAGTCGAATTCCCCTCGTTTTAGGGGATTGTCGGGTTGAGCGACAATTTTCTTAAGCGGATAAGGGTAGTTGAACCCGGGGATGTGGCTTATCAATCGGGGACTACTAAACCTCTCCAGTGGGAAATTGGCCCGGTCCTTTAGAGCTTTAGCGTTGGCGGTCACCAATCCACCAAGAGAATATCAGATAACTGAATTAGTAAAAACCACAGCAACTATATTGAGTAAAAACAGAAACAGCACACCGTTTTATCACGGTCTACAATCATCATAGACAAAATCTTTGAGACAAAGGGGATCAGACATCAGTCATGATCATCAAACTCCTCAATCTCCAGAGATATTTGTAGATGCATGATTGACATGTAAATGTAAAGGTGATGATACTGTCAACCTGCATGTGGTTGTTAATGCTTTGGGGTTACATTTGCATGTGCTATATGGTAGAATGAGTTACACTCAATACAAGAGACCATCTGTGATTGATATAGCAATAGTTTTTAAACAGCCCTCGCAGGCTATTCTAACTGGTCTAGGACCTGGGTTTGTTTTGATATACCCAACCAGGAGGAGTAACAATAGTAAAGGTTTACTCTAGAGATGATAAATAGAGAGGTTGATGGAGGCCAGCCAGCTTGTCGGATTTGATCAAAGGATCTCATATCATTAGTTTTAATGAGGATGAAAATCATGAGGCTAATGACAGTAATAATTTTCAAATTAGTCAGGGTCTTGTGATTAGAACCCTCCTGAGGTTATCAAATATCTGATAATAATAAACACTTTAGACACAAATAGTTTTGGAAAAGTTGTGATTACGCAGACGATCAGAGGATGAAATATCTCTGATTTCATTGACTTTGCAAAGACAAATTTTAGAAATTTTAAAAGTGTCCTTATACTATCCCGTTTACAGGTCTGTCAATAAACCTCGTGTCTCCATGATATGTAACATTTTCTACATTCAGTGCCAAAACTTATTGGCACTTTTGGCTAATTTACCATTTTTCGAAAATTGAAGTTCGAGCGAGAATGTCAATTTCAGGCCTTCAACTCGATTTCATCGATTATTTTGATCTGGGAGGGATTTATTGGTTTCTAGGCTATATTTCAACCCCTACTGGGCCTTTGTTGGATCCTCAGTCTTAAGTCTAGCGTTAAAACTCAGAGTTAAAACGCTACCCTTTGTTCCTACTTAAAAATCGATTGTTGTTTCAAAACACCCGGTGAATTTCCCTTTTGTGCCAAGTATTTTTTCACTGATTGTAGAAAGCAGAGATTTTCAACATCGAATTAATTAAACATCTCCTCGAACCAAAATTAACGAAAAAACAGAGACAAACAAAACACAGACTTCGTAACGAGAGTTTCAATATAACCACAAAAAGCAAGGTTTTTTGCCACCGAGCGGAGCGCAGCGGAGCATAGGTGGCGTAATAGTTTCGCGATGAGTGAGAGGTTAGTGAAAATTTTGTTTGTTTTTTTTTGTCACCTTTTTTTTCCGTATGTTTGGCATTCCGTAGTTTATTCGGGCAATACTTTTGGGGCGCAAATAATGGCGTGGGTGTTTGGCTGTGGGCGTACTACGGCCAATATTCTAAAGGTGGCCTCACTCACAAAGATAAAAAACAGCGCTTTTCTTAATAATTAAAATACGCTAGTGTAAGAAGTGTAACCAAGCCTTTGTAAACATTCATCGTGAGAACTTTTTAATGGCTGCACATGCTTTTGAAACTTATAAATTTTTATCATGTTTTCTGGTCTTTTGTAGAGTATTTAAAGAGGTTTATTATTCGTTTACTACTAAGTATTTTATGTTTGTGTAGGTAGTGAATGCACCAATAAATTGATAATGCTCAGTAAGTAGTACAAAAAGAGTTAATTTTCCACAACAACAACACTAGGACCCTCCCGGCGCTCCGGAAACCTCCGGTGCAAAAAATGCCGTTTTTTCGTGCACCGGAACACCGGAACGTTCCGGTGCACTTCCGGTGCTTCCGGTGCAAGATTTTTCCGAATCGAGCTGCACCGGAACGTTCCGGTGCTTCCGGTGCATGATTTCACATGCAAATACACTGGGTTTTTGGAACTCTGTGCATTTGCACAGGGTGGAAAATTAGAATATTTAAGATTTTGCAATGGTTTTACAATCAATTAACATCATTCTTTTTGTTTAGAATCAATATTAAGAAGATGAATCAAATTCAATAAGATATACCAGGTAATCCTTCTTTATTGTCTTTATATTTTGATTTGGAAAAGAAGAATTGTTCCTTCTTATGTTGGCGTAAGGCTGTGGCGAAGGAGTTTGTCCGCGCGGTCATACTTTCGATTTTCAAATGTGGAACATACGAAACTTAGAATACGGGCATTCATTGTGAGATAACGGTGTTTAATAATCTCGATCCTGCCACTCCATACTTATTTTTAATTCTCCAGCGGCCAAGTTTGGATGAATTACTTCTTCTCTCGCTGTTTCTTCTTTTTCTTTTTCATTTCAGTTTTCATTTTTATGGGAACACAATTGCGATCATCATATCCAGGTGAGCGAGACGTGTATTTTCCACATTTTCCACCGTCGTAATATCATAATGACACACATCCATTGGCGAGGGCGAGAATATGCTGGAAACCCTCTGGAGAATACCCTCGTGTCAGAGATCCGGTGGAGCCCCTTCGCCCCACTGGAAAACTTAGCCAAAAATCGTCTGTCCGGTGGAAAAAATAACCCGAAATTTTAAACCACTTTAAAAGTGTGGACTTTAGTGTGGTGGAAAGATTGCACTGCAACCATTCTCTCTGTAAACTTAGAGCTGGAATATATATTTTCTATCCCAATCGGGACACTACGATTAGATAAAAATTTTCATCCACACTGAAGGAAAAAGCTCCACCGGGGCGGCACTGAGACAGTGGTGTATGTGCGTGAGAGAATGAAAACAACGCCCAGAAGGAAAATAAAGACCCAACGAAGTTACAGTCTATATTCTATTAATTTGATTGTAATGATCAATGGCCTCATTTTTATTTTCGGCCACTTTTTTTAATGTTGTATGTATTTCGTAACGTATATTATTTTATAAATTGTTAATTTTAAAATAAAAAAGGTGCGTTCTTATTTTCTTCTTCACGACTCTCGAGCAACACGCTCTCCCTGAACAGCTCATAATGGTAACAATCGGTAACATTGGTGGCGACACTCTAAATAAAGAATGAAAATTAAAGTTATGACTGTGGAAGATCCGTGGTACGGTAGATTTTGTTAGGCTTGAAACTAGACAATGTGACCGTTCGCTCAAGTCTGTGGATAAACTGCCGAAGTTACGGTAACAAGTAACGCACACTAATTGATTGGAAGCACAAAAAATGATCTAGATTTCAACATAGATCTAGATGAGATAATTGTTTCATACATACAACAATGTAACTTACGCTGTCTAAGGCTCTCAGGCACTTCTTGAGTTTAGTGAAAGCAGTCCGTAATGATTGTGATATTGACGAATCGTCTCGGCTTCGGTTGATCCATTTTTCCTGAATAAAAAGAAAGTAAAAACATTATTTGAACTTGAACTTATTATTTACTTTAAAGGTATACTAATTTAAATACTAGTACATAGCTTACACTAACATGCCACCGCAGCAATATAATATTTAAAGAATTCTATAATAAATTGTATAATCATAACAATGTCAATTGCAAGATTATAAGAAATGCATGGGGACAAAAAAATAGTAAGTAACTACACGTTTGGTTAAACGAAGAAATAAAAGATTTTCTTTTTTCCTGAAAATAATAACAATAACACTCCATCTAAATAAATAAAAACGATGGCCTAGTTATAATTAAGGTTTCGACGAAGACATGAAAAAATCTAATTAAAAAGAAATGACTCTATGTTTTGCAAGCTAAAGTTTATTCCACTTAAATTGGCATTCATTTTTGCTATCATGTGGAAACCATATCAGAGTAATTAGACTACTCGAGTACCTAATAAACGTACAGTAGCGAATAAACGTACAGGGTCGAAAATGGAGGCATGCAAACCTAATTGAAGGATCTTTTTAATGAGGTTAGGGGGTAAATATTGGGTAATTTGCTTTCTTTTGACGAGTAGAACAAACTCAAAAGTCAAAGATGGATATTTATCATTAGAAACAAAAGTAGGCACTTGAAATTGAGGAAAATTTTTGTTAAAATTAATAAACGTACATGTACGTTTATTAGATACCCGAGAGTATCTTCCTTGAGAGTGGTTTGTACATGGTAGCAAAACAAACTTCCAATTTACATGGAATAGATTTTAAATGTAAGACGGGTTCAAGAAACGAGCTTGTCGGAACAGGTTGACGAGATAAGCTTTTAATGCTTTAAAGATTGAAACAAAAAAATAATCAGGAATAATTAATTGATTTGATTATTGATTGATTTAATTACTGATTGATTGATTGATTGATTCTCTATTGCTACTTTGCCTAATAAACAATAGTCAAGAGGATACTGCGGATAAAATTTATCAAAAAGTTCTGCGCCATCTTAAATAGGGCGAAATAGAAACCAATCCTAGCTAAGGCCCGGACTCCACTCGCCTACGCTTTGATTGTACTTCTCAGCAAAATCTTTATGTTGTTGGTCAAAAGAAAAATAAAGATATGCCATTGTGGTCCATTCAGACGTACAGTCGAGAAAAGTTGAAATGCGCCTAATTTTTTTTAAAGTGCTTAGTACTTTTTCATGATGCAATCTTTTCTCCAAACTAAAAGCTGATTGAATCCATTAAGATGACCGCAGCGCAGACAATGAAGAGACGTGCCTTCAGGAAGCTAGACTTTTTGAGTTTATAGCTATATACTTTCATTTTATGGTGTTTCTGTATGACTGTCTGTGTGCCTAGTCTAACCACCGTTAAATGCCTTCGGGAAGGTCCCTCCTACCTTGGAAAGCCAGAATTGGAGCTATTTCACCAAACTACTGGAGCGCAAGTTATTACTTATACGTAGGCTATCACAACTGAAAAAGTTGAATGTATGCGCCTATACAAACTTTTTTCAGGTTTTCCAAATAGATTTACCACACTGAACAAACAGTGAAAACACTCTAAGTGAGGTAAATCTATTTTGAAGACCAAAAAAAAAAGTTTGTTTACATCGATTCACATTCAATTTTGGATTCATATGCTACATTCTACTTTTTTGTACTTTGCCGGTATCTTGTTTTACCGAGTTAAGAAAGATATTCCCGAGTTACGACCATATAATGGTCTTTAAAGCTTAAGAAGCTCTATAAACAATAAAGGTAGTTATTAATAAAATAACAGACAATATAAATTACAGTTTGATAAGTTTGAACAAAAATATCAACAAAATGTACATTTGAAAACTTGAGCAAATTTCTTTAAAGATTCCCGAAAAAGAATTGAAATCATTGCTGAAATGAACTTCTGACTAAATTACAGTATTTATTCAGTTTTAAAGACAAGAAACAAAATTAGACATACAAAACAATTTTTCCATTCAATGAATCGAATCAGCTCATCATCATAACCAGTCTGCCATTTTGTTTGTTTTGATTTGCAAAAGTAATATTGTAATCCTTGTTATGGTGTAATTATATACTTTTTCTATAATTTGCATTTATAACACTCGCTTCAGCTTTTCAATCCTAAATCAAAACTAATGAAATGCAATATATAATAATGGTAATAGCATATAACGTAATATGAAAATGTGTATAACATCTACCGCTGTATAATTTACCGCCATATTTTTGCGGAACACTTAATTGGCCGGAACATACAATACGAACAAACGCGCGCGCAAAGATTCGAGATTCCTGTCCAATATCCTTGCGTGAAGCTATGAAGGCCTCCTCACTCGCTACGCTCGTTGCGGGGGCAATAAGATCATATAAAGATCAGATGCGTACTTCTTTGTTCTTTATTTATCGACGATGTTCCCATGTGTGATGCACGTGATCATTTTTTATAATTGAGCAAAGTCCGCCATATCGTATTATTCCCGATTAACTCTATCACTGGATAGCCCTGTATCTGACGATCATACCTTTTATTGCGCAGTGATCAAATAAAAAGTTCGGTTGGTACTGGGTAATCACATTTTTTTTGTGACCCTGTCTAAACGGCTTTTTAGAGCGTGCGAAAATCTCTTGCACCGGAAGCACCGGAAGAGCACCGGAATTTTCCGGTGTGAAAAATGATTTAATTTTTTAGCTGCACCCGAAAACACCGGAGATTTCCGGAGCGCCGGGAGGGTCCTACAACGCTAGCAGCAATACACAGCCCTCTTCTTCACTAAAACTACAAACAGCACAGGTATGATCTTTTTTTCTTCCTTTTTTCACCAGATATGGTGTTTAGTTAAATGTTAACCAGTTGTGACAAACAGTCAGTTTTAGCAAGAGTATTTCCACGTTTCCTAGAAATCATTGTTAATAATCATTTTTTCTAATCGGAACTGTCGAACTATCCAATCAAACGATAGCTGTTCGATTACCGTGCCTGATTTGGTAAGAAAATTTTTTGATTGTTTTGATTATAAACTGAAGGTCTCTCCTAACTTACAAAGCCAGAATTTGGAGCACCAAACCACTGGAGCGTAAGTTATTTAGGCTATCACAACTGCATGAAAAAGTTTGACGTACGCATGTAAAGTTTAACGAGTAAACAAACTTTTTTCAGGTTTTTGAAAAAGATTTACCACACGTAAAAACACTCTAAGTGAGGTAAATTATTTTGAAGACCAAAAGAAAAAGTCAACCACGTTTGGATTCAACTTTACATATGCGTACATTCATCTTTTTAGTACTTGGCCGGTTGTTTTACTAAGTTAAGAAGGACTTTCTCGAGTTACGACCATATATGTATTTAGAGCTCAAGAAGCCCTATAAACAATAAAGGTAGTTATCAATAAAATGACAGACAAAAATAAATTAGAGTTTGAACAAAAACATCAAATGTACATTTGAAAACTTAAGCAAATTTCTTTAAATATTCTGGAAAAAGAATTGAAATCATTGCTGAAGTGAACTTCTGACTAAATTACAGTAGTTAGTATTCAGTTTCAAAGACAAGAAACAAAATTTGACATACAAAACACTTTTTCTAGTCAATGAATCAGCTCATCATCATCATAACCAGTCTGCCATTTTGTTTGTTTTGATTTGCACAAGTAATATTGTAATTCGTGTTATATCATACACTGTTTTGATTTGCATTTATAACACTCGCTTCAGCTTTTCAAAGCTACATCAAAACTAAAATTGTAATAATGTAATAATGATAATACCATATAACGTAATATGAAAATATGTATACTACCGTCCCGGAAAAAAACCGAATATTTACGGAAGAGACTAACTACGGATATGCTTGCGCGACAACAACAACAACAACAACAAAACAATTCGCAAAATTTTGAGATTCCAGTCCAATATCTATGCGTGAAACTATGAGAGCCTCCTCGTCGCTACGCTCCTGCGGGGGCAAAAACATTGATTGAACTTGATCGAACTGCGATAAAAGTAATCAAACTGAAGATTTTCCGGTAAAGTTCAATTACTGTTCGATCAGGTTCTAAACTCATCGAAGTTTCTAATGAGTTTAATAAATTTTTCACTACCATAGCAACTAAAATTCAAGCTGAGATACCAAACATTGGAGATTTTAAAGAATACATAAAAAGACCAACATCAGGCAACTCATTTTTCTTTACCCCAGTTAACAAGGATGAATTATTAAACATTTTCAAATCCCTAAATCACAGTAAAAGCTCAGGTGATTTTAGTATTCCTGGTAAAATTTTTGACACAGTTCCAGACTCCCTTGCAACTATTTTAGAAAAAATCCTAAATCTCACTTTTCAAACTGGAATTTTTCCAAACTCCCTTAAAATATTAAAGTAATCCCAGTTTTCAAAAATAGGGATCTAATCAGGATGTTGATAACTACCGTCCAATTTCACTATTATCGAACATTGATAAAATATTTGAAAAACTTGTTTCTCAAGATAATGTCTTTCCTAGATTTCCATGGTATTCTCTCAGAAAGACAATTTGGCTTTAGAAAAAATCATTCTACAAATCTTGCTCTAATCTCTCTTACTGAAGAGATTCGTAGGTCACTAGATGATAGCAAGTTTCCTGTGGTGTTTTCATTGATCTGAAAAAAGCTTTTGACACAGTTGACCACAAAATCCTACTCAAGAAATTAGAACTCTATGGTATCAGAGGTATTCTCAATAATTGGTTTCAATCATATCTTTCTAATAGAATTCAATATGTTTCATATTCAGGTGCAAATTCAAACGCACGTAAAATCTCAACAGGTGTTCCTCAAGGTTCTGTTTTAGGCCCTCTTTTATTTTTAATTTACATTAATGATCTATGTAATGCAATTGAACATTCCCTAACCTCCCTTTTTGCAGATGACACGAGTCTAATCTACTCAGATAAATCTCTTATTAACATTGAAGAAAGTATCAATGCAGATCTCCAAAATATGGCTTTGTGCAAACAAAATCTCTTTGAATGTAGCTAAAACTAAAATTTTACTTTTCAGGAATGTACACAAACAGATCAAACATAATCTTCAGCTTTCGATTAATAATATTCCCCTAAACTTAAGCGAATCAGTCAAATACCTGGAGTAACTCTTGATCACTTTTAAATTGGAGAATAAACACAAACAATCTATGCTCTAAATTAAGTAGTGCCAATGGAATAATTTCTAAACTCAGACATTTTGTTCCTCTATCTACACTACTTCAGATTTATTATGCTCTATTTTTTTCGCATCTTAATTATGCTTGCCAAATCTGGGGTCAAAACATAACTATAATGTGGAAAGAGTCTTTAAACTTCAAAAACGATGCTTACGAATCATGACTTTTCTGATTTCAATGCTCACTCTAGTAAAATCTTTATGAACTTAATCTTCTTAAATTTCTGATCACATTAATCTACTAAATATAACTCTTGCTCACAGGATCTTATGTGGTTTTTCTCCAATTAGACTCAAGAATCTCTTCTCTCTAAACTTTTATCAACATAAACAAAGAACCAGAGGGAAATCAGTGCGTCTTCTTTTCAGGCCCTCTTTCAGAACTTTTATGTATGGTACAGAATCTATCACCTATAGTACCATTGTCCAGTGGAATGATTTACAACAGAATTTTCCTGCTTATCCCTTGACTGACTTAACTGGTTGTGAACTTAGGATAAACTTACACAATTATCTTGTATCTGATTACTAATTGCTTTGATTGAACAGTGACAGTAAAGCTATAAAACTTTTGTTAATTTTTTTTTTTTTTTTTTTTTTTTATTTATTTATTTATTTATTTATTTTTTTTTTTTCTTTGAATTACTTTCAAAATTCACCTTTCAAAATCATGTTTCCATTTTGATATACCTAAATACTTATTTAATTTATTCATAATGATCTCATTATTGATATATTACATACATATTTTTTTTTTCTTTTTTCTTTTTTGTCTATTTCATTTGTGTATCTTTTCTATTTTTTGATAATTTTAAGTTTAGTTTTCTACTTTTTGTTCTCCTCCTTCATTTTTATTTTGTCTGTTTTAAGACTTTTACGTGTTCAGTAGTTTAAGAAATTCTTCCTAATTATACTAGTATTCCTTGGAATTACAAAAAGGTGGCCCATCTCGAATAGCTTGCTAATATGAGGTCTCCATTCTAGCATTGTTTAGTTTTATTATATAATTTAACATAAAACTTTGTATCATATTTACTACTACAATCATGAAAAATAAAATACTACTACTACTACTACTACTTCCCGAAGGCATTTAACGATGGTTAGACTAGGTACACAGACAGTCATACAGAAACACCATAAAGGGAAAGTATATCGCTAGCTATAAACTCAAAAAGTCTAGCTTCCTGAAGGCACGTCTCTTCATTGTCTGCGCTGCGATCAGCTTGGAGAAAAGATTGCATCATGAAAAAGGACTATGCACTTGAAAAGAAATTTGGGCGCATTTTAACTTTTCCCGAATGTACGTCTGAATGAACCACAATGGCATTCCTTTACTTTTCTTTTGACCAACAACATAGAAGATTTTACTTGAGAAGTGCAATCACAGCGTACGCTAGTGGAGCCCGGGCCTTAACTAGGATAAGTGAGTTTCTATTTCACCCAACTTAAGATGACGCAGAACTTTTTGATAAATTTTATACGCAGTATCCTCTTGACTTTTGTTTATTAGGCAAAGTAGCAATAGAGAAATGTTGAAATATAGCAGCCAATGAAAAAAAAAGAAGCTATTTTTGTTACCTTGTGGATTTATTCACTGCGTATGTCCATATATTTTGTCTACAATCTAAGATTTCTGCGACATTATTAGAAAAGGTCTATTTAGTGAATAATAATCATGACATATATCGTTATAAGAAAGAAACTAGGAGAAAAAACAAACAAACAGGAAATGTGAAAATCAGTAAGATAATGATACCATAACTTTTTAAACATATTTTTGAGAGGCTTTTCCAGCTTTTCCTTAAATTTTATTAAGTTATCAAGCTGCATGAATTCTTCAAGTATGTATTTTTTTATAATGGAATATAATTTTTTTTTTCAAGCAAACGCCTCAATCAATCAATCAATCAACCAATCAATAATTAAAGCAATCAATTATTCCTGATTATTTTTTAATGTTTAATCTTTAAAGCATTAAAGCTTTATAAGTGCATGACATGATCTTTATGTGGGGGCATTTAGTGAAAGCTATGACTAGTTGTAGCTCAGATAGTTCCCTTACAATCATTGGATTAGCAGAAAAGAGTTGTTCATGTGCTCCGAGATTGATTTGTAAACGAAAGCCATAAATCAAACACATCAAACATCAATCGAACTAATCGAACCAATCAAATCCAATCAAACCTTACCGGAATTTCTTGGTTCTATGATGAATGTTCGATTTGGTTCGGATTTATTGCATTATTGCATATATAGAAAAACCGCTGAGCCCATCATTTTTATTTGGATGGATGGTTTATATATATTGTCATTTTTAAAACTAACCCATCATTTTTATTTATTTAGATAGATTCTTTACATTATTATTTTTAGAAAAAAAGAAAATCTTCACATTTTACGATGGCTCTGAGGGAGAATTTCCTCTCCATTTCAAATTCTCTTTTCCTTTCAAAACAAACAATAGGTTCTATTGTTTAACAAAAGGAGAAGTGAATTTTAAAAGGAGAATTATCTTCACCTTTTGTCAAAAGGAGAATTTTTTTCACTTCACCTTTTGTCAAAAGGACAATTATTTTCACCTTTTGTCAAAAGGACAAAGGAGAATTTTTTTCTCGCCTAGATTTAGATTTTTAGACTAATCGTCATGCATTTTAACCTTGAATTTTAACCTTAACCTTAATCGTGAGTTGATGAGGAAAAGCTTAGTAATTCCCGTTGTCTTCGGACCATCTTTAATCTGGCGTTTGTACGAAAACCATGCGGGCCGCGCAACTTATGTAGAAAACAATTTGCTTCAAATTCTACTATTATTAAATATTTCCCTACTATAGGGGAATATTTGTTAAAACGGCCTTTTTCCGTCTTTTCTTCCATTTTCGATGTTAATGTTTTCTTTATTCGTGCTGCACATTATGACTAGGCTCTTCAGTCACGTGTATGGTGGCCCATGAGTGCCAAGTTAAATTTTTTTTGACATTTCTATAAAAAAAATTCAAAATAATTTACTTTTCACATTCATTTTTGCAATAGCTTTTAATTTAAGTTTTGAACTAAATTTTGATTCAAAATTGATTTACTTTCTATTTTCGTTTCAAATTTAAAACAGGTTTGTTTTCAAAAACGATTTCCAACTCAGCCCATCGAGGCCATGTCATTTTAAAATCAAATTTAAATTTTTTTAAATGAATTGATCTGACAGCCCATTGAGGCCATTCATAGAAATGAGTAAATTTCAACAGATAAACAGAAGCAGCCAACGAGCCCATTTTCCCGAAATATCTGTTTCCCATTTCTAGGAGAGAGCTTTTTTTGAAAAAAGGGGAAACAGATCCGATTTTCTAGGAAAGACCTTTTCCTTAAAATTATCTGTTTCCCTGCTCCAGCTGATGACGTCATCAGAGAGAAACAGATCAATATTTCTAGGAGATGACATAATAAATTGGGAAACAGATATCTGTTTCCAAAATGAAGATAGTGCATTGGAAACAGATCGAACTTTCTGGGGAAAACAGATATCAATCACAAAAAGAAAGGGAAACAGATGAAAATTTCTAGGAGAGGAAAACAGATATCCTATTCTTTATAAGCTTGGGAGAACAGATCAAAATTTTAATTCTGAAAATTGTGGAAACAGATCAAATTTTCTAGGGAAGATAATTTGAGATTAAAAATTTAGGTTTGGAGGAGAAACAGAACTTCATTTCTAGGAATAAGATTTTTGAAACTTTTGGCCAACAGATCAAATTTTCCAGGAAGGCTATGCCTGGGGAACAGATGTTTAAAAAAAGGTCCTCGCTGGATGCTTTCGGATAAAGTCTCTTTTGATAATAGAACGAACAAGTTGTTTGTTTTTTGGGGGGTCACATTGGGGTTTCCTCGGAGCCATAAATATTAAAGCATATGGCGGCAACAAGAAAGGGGTTGGAAGTAAATAAAACTTCCCTCCTATTACACTTTTTTTTATAAGAACCAATAATTTTTTGCTGAGGCTCGGCTGTTCTTAATTTTTTGGCACTTTAAGCCTTGAATTGTTCTTATTTTGTTCTTATTTTTTCTAAAGTAAAAAACATTTACTTTACTATTTAAAGGATTTTAGAAACCAGTGATTATTTTTGCTATAACCCTCTAACTTCTAGCTTCAGCCTCTCCACTGTTCTTAAATTGTTCTTATTTTTTGGCATTTTTTAGCCTCATTGTTCTTAAAAATTGTTCTTATAAAAATAAGTGTATTTCCTCTCTCTTAACTTTTTCCTTTCATGCTCGCATGCTGCATATTAAGAAAAAATTCGACTCTTTATTTACACATATATACATCAAAACAAAGGCCCTTCATGTTGCCCATTGTTTGATGAATAATTTTGTCTGCAAAAAGAAGTAAATTTTTTAAGACAAAATACAACCCACCAGCCAAACAATGAACAATAGAAAGGAAAAGCACTGTGACGGACAAAAAATCTCTCATTTATGGTACCATAGAACACTGGAGTAAAGGATATCATTTTATACTCTCCTACACATTTGTAAAAAATGTTTGGGGCTTAAGCACTAAGTTGTTTTGGCCTTGATGGGCCGTGAACTGTAAACAATCCAATAAGTAACCATAGTAACTTCAATCTTTTAACCCTGTAGGGGTCTGGAGACAAAGCTGTCTTTGGCACTGATGGGCTACGTGAGAAAAGTGATTTTAAAAATAAAAAAACGAAATGCTTTTTAAAATGATATCGAAAAGTAAATGAGAATTAAAACAAAATGTAAATCATTTGTGTGGCCTTGCTGGGTCGTATTTTAAGTTGTTTTTAAAGTCATTTTGAAAACGAAATTACTTTTAAATTGATTTTGAAATGAAAGTCAATTTAAATTATAAAATGAAAGTTATTTTCATTTATAAAAAAAATCCTTTTTGAGTTTTTCAATAAAAAATTACTTGGCACTTATGGGCCACCATACACGTGACTAAAAATAGTAGGGGGAGGTGTTAGACACAGATTTTCATGAAACCCTGGGAAAAGTTGCCATTCTGGGTGTTATTAACAATGAAAAAATTTTTTTTTTGTTGGAAACATTTTAAAGGCTTCCAAATTAGCCTTTTTTGACCCCGAAAGGCCCAAAATTGCCCTTTAGGCAAGACAGAAAATTTTTTGTTCAAAACATATAAGTGTGGGTACTTGTTGGAAAGATAATTTAATGCTGATCACTTTTTCTATCACAACCATATCCTAAAAATGAACTGTATAAAAGATATGATCAAAACTCTAACCCCCACCTTATGACTCACTTTTTTGTCTTTTTTCATCCCAGTTCTAATGTGATAAAGAAAGAAGCTAAATAAATGACACTTGATATCCTTCAGCATTGAATAGCATTTTAAGATAAGTTTTCATGCATAAAGTGAACTGTTAGGGCAGTTTTCACTAGAATTGTTTATCATTTAGACAAGCAAGTTAAAAACTAAAGGAAAAACTAGATTATAAGTTGTAGTGGAGAAAAATATTGGTCATTTTGATGTTGTTTTTAATTTCGATGAGTATATTTTAAAATAGATTGTGAAAGAGATCAGAGGCGGATCTGGGATTTTTCTGAGGGGGTTCAAAAATCTCTTTTCAAAAAAAATTTTTCGGAAAAAACGTTTTGGGCGTAAATTTTGCACCCGTCCTGTTAGGGCGGTGTCACCTTTTTTCCATTCAACATGGGGGATGTTGATGAGCGCCTGCGCGTCTGCAGTTCCCATTACGTATGAACTCCAAACATAGGCCTCAGCAGGGGACCATTCAAAAAGTACGTACGCTCGAAAAAGGCAAATTTTTGACTCCCCCTCCCCCCTTGTACGCTTTTGTACGCTTTATGTGTACCCCCCCCCTTCAGCTTACGTACGCTTTTTAGTACACCCCCCTAACCAAAGTCGAAACTTGTAACTCTTGTAACAGTAGAATATGTAGGTATCCAATCGTATTTATAACAAAGTCTCAAGAAATTAAAAGAATCTAAGATGAACAAAAATACCAAAGGAGATATGAAAATAACAATCGCAAAAACCATTCTTTGATGTGAAAATATTGCGTTTTTCTCTCAAGAAAGACAGTTTAGGAAAAATTACGAGCGTACGTACTTCTCCTCAAGGACCCCCTCCCCCTCGTACGCTTTTGGGAGTACCCCCCCCTCTCGAGCGTACGTACTTTTTGAATGGTCCCATGCGTTGAAAGGAGGGCGGTAGGCCAATTCTTTTTGTCCCGGCTTGAACAGCCAGATGCTGAACGTGTAATAATCGTTTGTGGTGATATTCATATATACATTTGGAAATTCCCTAACTGCAATTGCGCACCTCTAGTTTCTTCTTTTCAATCTTATCACACAAAACGTTCATAAAACGGAAATATAGTTAGTATTATATTTCTTATATTTCTTTGGTTTGACCTTTTATTTTGATAAAACAGACACCCAGAGCATGCTCATACTTAAGTTTCATTTCGTGAATATTTAAAACATAGTAAAAAGTTCGATAATTTATTCTTATAACCATTTTTTATGGAATTTCTTTGTAGCGAATTAATTGGCTGACAATCAAGCAAAAACTTTTCATGTTGAGTATGTTTACATTATAAAACCAGAAATGGATAATATTTTGAAAACAGTGATCAAGTTAAAAAATAAAGGAGATTATTTATATAATACATACAAGGGAATACAATATTCTTAAGATGGAAAAATAAAAAATTGCCAAAAAGTGGAGTACACCATGAGTACTGACACTACTGATATAATGTGTTTTATGTGCAAATAGACTCAAGAAATTCTAGCTCTCAAATTAGATGAATAATCTCATAAAAAAGTACTTTTTACATTCAAAGTTTTTAAGCATTATTAAAGGTACTAACAGTAATCATCAACAATCTGTAGGAAAGCACTTTTTCAACTTTCACAATTGTATGGAGTGTTGTTTATAATTCTTTTGGTAGAGATTGTTGTTGTATATCATTTCATAAATTCTGCATCCAACCGTACTCTTTTATGCTTACTTGTAGGGGGTGGAAGATGCAGGGGCAGTACTCTCAGAGAAAATTCATAAAATGGGGGGTCATTATTAACTGATTTTGGGGTGATTTTCCCAAAAAACCCAAGGAAAATGAAGGTTTGGCACTTTATCAGGAAAATTTCATAAATTGGAGGTCATTACAAAATGCTAATTGGGTGATTTTTTCCAAAAAATTGCAAAATGTCCACCTACAATTAAGCACAAGAGGGTAATTTTTTCAGAGGTCACCAATGTCTCTTTTTGTATAAAAGTACACCACATTTTCATATGATCACGTAAAAGTAATCTTAGTTTTGTTTTGCAAGTATAAAGTGGTATGAACTCTCTTCTCATGACATGACGAAACCAAAAATATTTCCTCGCATCACATTATCTTGAAGCATGCATGAAGGTTCACCTTTCCAGAAATTTCATTCTTCAACCAAATTCACTCAAATTGCTATTAAAATGTTGTTCCCTAACCTTTCTTCCAGTCTCTGTTATAAAACAAATTTTGTTTTGTTTTTCTATAATAGTTTTCAAGAATAAAGCTAGCTAGCTTTTTTTCCATGTGAAATTCATCAATGTCCAATGATGGGAGAAGAATCTCTCGAAACGTAGCAATGTGAAATTCATCAATGTCCAATGATGGGAGAAGAACCTCTCTAAAGTGGGGGGCGTACGAGGTTTTGAATTACCGCCATCCCGGCCATTTTTTTGAAAATTACCGTTATCCCGTCCAAAATTTACGAAAATACCGGTCCCGCTGTTTTTCCCATAAAATTCTAAAGACTCGAAGTCAAAAATTCGGCAAAATGGAATAGAATGTGTATGAGGTAGATCATTATTTTCGTATTTTGTTTCGATTGCAAAAATTTACAGAGATAAACTACCCTTCTAAAGAAAAAAATGTACCGGGTGTCCCAGAAAAAAGTCCGGACGTTTGATTATGTCAAGGTGGAAATGTTTAGAATAGAAAGACTTTTTTATATTAATGTGGTACTAAAATTTTGGTGGGTCCTTTTTTCAATTTGAATCATTATTCATTGAGTTATATCATTTTAAAGTTAAAGCACGCTTTTGAAAATGTTAAAAAATGTTCAAAAAAATAGCAAAGTTTCACGAAAGGAGTTTCGAGTTTATCTTGATTGCTCTACCAAACCTAATTTTTTTTGCTGGATAAAGGTTAAAGCTGCAATCTAGCCCTTCCGGCAATGATAAATCATTGAAAAAAAAACACCCAAGGGATTCACCCAAGGAACTAGAACAAGCGTGCAAAGTTTCAGCCGAATTCGACCATTTTTGAAGACTCCAGCCTGCCCCAAAGTTTCGAGGTGACAGACAGACATTCTAGCTCAACTTTACAAACCTAACGTTCTCCTCCCTGTATTAAAAAGCCTCAAAATACCTCAAAATAAACCCATTCCTGGTGTAAGATCCTCTTTTTTTTTTGAAGTTTTTCACGTTTTTTTTAACCTTTTTGCTGACTCCTGTGACAAGCTTTTTTTATAGTCTGAAAATTTTATGTACTGTCTACGTATGACTTTTACCGAAATACCGTTATTTTTTATAAGAATTACCTCATCCCGGACGAAAAATCAGGTGTTTTACCGTCACCGTGGCTCTTTCAAAATACCGTTTCCCGAATAATTTTTATCGTTTTTACCGCTTCCCGGCCCTATTTTAGGCCTTATCCCGAGTACCGCCAGATCGTACGCCCCCCACTCTAAACATAGCCAATCGCAAATCTTGTGCTCCATATGTAACTAGGTATATTTTTCCCCGTGATATTCCCGATGCCCGATGATGGGATTATATTCAAGACACAATAAACTTCCACCAAATATTCACAAATAAGTCCTTTCCCATAAATAAATTCCAAACTTCATTTATCAAGCAAAATTGATTTAAGTTTTTTTTTTGTTGGTATGAATGCTTTTCCTCTAAAGATAAACCAAAACAAAAATGTTTCCTCAGAATGAAAGTCTTTTTCTTTTATCACTCTTCACCATATCAAACAAAAGCAGATGAAAATTCCATCACACAGAGTCTTTGTCAAAATCATCATACATTGATTGATATTGTTGTGTGATTCTCAAAATTTACTGATTAAATTGAACCAAAAATGTCCTCAAAAAGATAAGTAATTGCCTGATTATTACCACTTTTCAGGACTTCAATTCCTTTCTTTAAAAACACTGCATTGAACGCTTGCAAAGAAGTGAGGTCGTTTGCCGTACGAATGGCTACCCTTCAAATCATGTCAATATTTTGCCGGCGACGACTTGCGACTGAAAGTTATTTTTGTAGGAAAATCTTTTACGCTCAAAACGGTCGGTCTCGTATTTTCGAGAAATTTTCTTGAACCACCTCAAATTTGCCATTTCACTGGATGCATTTTCTGAACCAGGTTCAAAATCAAAGATTTTCCTAGCACAGAACACAGTTAGATATTAATCCCGCAAAAAAAAAGTCATAACAAAGATTTTTTACAGCGCGGGAAAGCTAGCTACGCCGTACACACATAACCTAAAGATTTTTTAGCGCGGAAAAAGCTAAGTTTGTCTCGCGCACCACGGAAACGCACGCCACATGCATACAACCCCTGGTAAAATAATATCGAGATATGACCAAAAAGAAAAATCAGTTCCGATCAGAAAACTAGATTTCACTTGAAGAAAGGGTCTTTGTTTTTTTTATTTACTAAAAGGGTTGGGGTGGTTCAGCTGAACCATTTGAACCCCCTCAGATCCGCCGCTGGAGATCAGGATTTAGACAATGAAGAAATGCAAATTTTAGTGACTAGAGCTGGCAGATATTTCAAAGAATGCCCCTTAGAAGATACTCCCTCTTGTTCAACACCAACTTCTACTAAAGAGAAATCTTCTCCGAGGAATAGTGCTTTCTTTAAATGCAAGGAACATTATACTGGAAAGAGTAAAAGTTGGACAGATCTATCAATACAGGCTGTGCCAAATGTGTCAATTACAGTAAAGCTTATGTGAGTTTTCCAAATGGCATTTTACCAAGAGGGAAAGAAGTTTTGTCTTACCTTTGACTTTAAAACGAAATAATATCTATCCCTCCAAATATATACTCTATCCCTGAAAATGTTTGCTGAAGGACTGGATTATCAAAAAGGAGCAATCTTTAATTTTGATCCCACCGCTGATAAAGAAACCAAAAGTATCATGAAGATAGCCAATGCAGATGAGGAAACCTTAGAAAAGATGGACTAATAATATGTACCAGTTCATAATCTTGGTGAAGAGAGGAATGTTGGCATGATCAACTATGAATTGGACATACGTGGGAAACAAAATCTGGGGTCTGCTTCAAGGAAGATTGTCATCAAAAGGTAAGATCTATCATCATCGATTGATCAATATAATTCATTATATATTTACCTTTTTGATTCCTACATGAAAGTAATCTTTAGAAAACTCGAATGAATGTTCAAAATGTGCTAAATATTCCAATTTAGAATACAATCCACACTCAACATTCCTTTACATTTAGAGCGAAGGACCTCTTGCAAGCTGCTGGCCCTAAAAAGTTGAATTCCTATAGAAAACAATCAATTGCCATCAATGAATTAAAACTAAACTGGAACAAAAAGATGCAAGATCTTGAGAAAAAGGGATACGATGCTAAAGAGGTTTTAAATGCGAAGAAAGATTCAGCAAAGATCAAAGATTTCGACTTTCTGAAGACCTTGGGAGGATCGTTCACTAAGAAAGAAGATGTTGCAGATTACTTGAAGAACACAAATTTCTCCAACAAAGAAAAAAACTCAAGGTTGTATGTTGAAGTTAGGTACGCAAGATGCACAAGTTTGTCACTCAAGGAAACAGCAAAGGTTTTTCGATTGAAAAGAGGAGGCAAGAAACTTGAGACTGAAGAGTATGCATCTAATTTGATGGAGTACCTTGATGACTCAAAGAACATGGCATCCTTGACCATAACTTTGAACAATGTATTGGGATCTCTACAAGGTAATAACGAAATTGTGCTCAGCCTTACCAAGATGTTTATGGTGATCACGCAAACGTATCATATTTAAAGCAAACTGATAAAGTTGGTGTTCATTGGGTATTCCCAGAGGAGGTTGAAGTGCAACAAACTTTCTTTGAGCAAATAATGGCATCTGGGTTTGAAGTGAAATACACCCAATCAGCAGTCAGAATTCGTTGCTCTATTGAAAAAGCACTTGCTGAAGAACTTTCAAATGAAATTAGGAATATTGCTCGTAAACAGTTAATAAACTTCATTTTAAACAAAAACAAAGAAAATTGCGTGCTTAACAAGTCGTTAATAGCGTTTTTATGGAAAAACTCTTTCTCAGTTTATTTTTAGGGTATGTTTGTTATAAAAAAAGTGATCAGCATCAAATTTTCATTCTAACAAGTACCCACACTTACATGTTTTGAGGGAAAAAAAAATCTTTTTGCCTGTAGGGCGGTTTTGGGCCTTTCGGGGTCAAAAAGGGCTAATTTGGAAGCCTTTAAAATGGTCCCAGCAAAAAAAATTTTTTTTCATTGTTAATAACACCCAGAACGGCAACTTTTCCCAGGGTTTCATAAAGATAGGTCGATTTTTAGTTTCTAACACCTCCCCCTAAAAATAGTCGCGAAGATTTAGCGGGGAAGAAAATAGTATCCTTCTATCAAAATATGGCAGGGGTTTTTACCAGCTTTTTGGGCTTTTCATAAAACAAATGATTGTGTGTAAAGCTCAGAGGACTGCCTGAGTTTCTCTCGTGTGTGCTGAATTTATTTTCCCATAAGGAGAAGAAGAAGGGTGGAGAAAGAAGCTGAAACACATGGAAATCCAATCCATTCCTATCTTGACTTGAGAAGAAGGTGAGCATAAATTTCTTTCTGATTTCCATCATGTATATATTGTCTAGATATTAATGGTCAAAACTTGGAAAAGCTTGCACTCTTCTCAGTGCCCCATTTTTAGCCTTGATGCCAGATGCTAAAAAGAAAACTAGATCATCATAATAGATGCTTTTACTCCCTGTTTACCTTTTTGTATGCTCCCCTCCCTTGTATCTTTTGTGTGCGCTCTCTGGGATCTTTGTACGTTAGGACCCTGCCGACGCACCGTACTGACTGGTGTATTTGTCCGGTGGCAAAAAGTATCCTTTCGCTACACCGGACAAAATAAGTCCGGTGTTCGTTAAGTCCGGTGCGTCGGCATGGTCCTGGTACGTTTTGTGTGGCCCTTTTTGTACACTTCCCATGGTCCTTTTTGAATGCTTTCAAGGTACCTTTTGTACGCTCTCCGTTTGTCCTTTTTGTGTGTTTCTGGGTACCTTATTGTGCCGTTCCCCGTATACATTATTGTACGTACCCCATGTACCTTATTGTACGTTCCCCAGTACCTTATTGTATGTTCCCTGTGTATATACCTTATTGTAGGTTCCCTGTAGGTTCCCTGTGTACCTTATTGTGCGTTCCCCGTGAACCTTATTTTATGTTCCCGTCTACCTTATTGTATGTTACCAGCGTACCTTATTGTACGTTCCCAGTATACCTTATTGTATGTTTCCCGTGAACCTTATTGCGTCCAACCCCAGCTGCTGGGAACAACGGACGTTAAACCGTGCAGTAAGTAAGTAGTAAGCTTATTGTATGTTCCCTGTGAACCTTACTGTACGTTCCCAGTATACCTTATTGTATGTTCCCCGTGAACTTATTGTACGTTCCCAGTGTACCTTATTGTACGTTCCTCGTGTACCTTATTGTACGTTCCTCGTGTACCTTATTGTACGTTCCCCTTGTACCTTATTGTACGTTCCCCTTGTACCTTATTGTACGTTCCCCTTGTACCTTATTGTACGTTCCCCTTGTACCTTATTGTACGTTCCCTGTGAACCTTATTGTATGTTCCCCGTGAACCTTATTGTATGTTCCCCGTGAACCTTATTGTATGTTCCCCGTGAACCTTATTGTATGTTCCCCGTGAACCTTATTGTATGTTCCCCGTGAACCTTATCGTATGTTCCCAGTGTACCTTATTGTACGTACCCTGTGGTCCTTTTTGTACGTTCCCGTAAACTTCTTTAATGGCTCAGTTTATATGCATGGCAAACATAGCTCAAAGTCAAACCATCAAGCAGAGTCCCACCCTTTTAAAGCCTTTTTTTTGGGAGATTTCAGCGAATGACCACACATTTGGCATTGATTACTGTAAAGAGATTATTTCCCATTATGAAATTTTGAATTTTTCTTTCCTTTCACATTCAGGTGCCAGGATTACAAATTCAACAAAGTTTGACGACCTCTAAAGCTGACAATACAATGTAACTTGCTGGCAATGATGTAATGATAATGTTGCACACAATGAGAATATGAACAAATTCTTGCAATAATTAAACCAAGGAACTCTATTGTTCCAAGATGTGATTTAATGGTCAATGATAAAATGTCATGGAGTTTAGTTTATCAAGACACAAATTTCACAAAAAAGTTTGCTGGAAAGTGTTGTAAATATTCAGCAATACTGTAACTAAATGTGACAATTTCAAGGTTGACAATTTGGTATATTATCACATAAATACTAATGTAACAGATGTTATGCACTGGAAATCTAAAATTTGTAAAGAAGGAGATCCATTTTTAAGTAACTTTTTACTTGTGGATGGTATAATATGGTGGTTTAAAATATTGATGACAAGGAAGTTTTTCATATGAAACTAATGTGTACAACATATTTCGATATCTCCCAATCATTTGTTCCATGCCATATTTCCATATTAGTCCCTTAGTAGACAGTCTCAAGATATTTTGGCACTTTCTTACTCAGATGAGTCTTAGAATAATATCAACTTGCAAAAGATTTTGTCTAAGATTTTATTTCCTTAATGAAGGTAAAAAACAATATTAGTTGAATAAAATACATTTTTCTTTGTGTCAAAATGGTTATCATTTGCCAACACATTATCACACATAATTCTAAAGAATACGTAGATGGTGTAAATGCATGCAATTTTTTAACAAGTTTTTAGACTTATATCATCTGTGAACATGTCTATGAAATAAAGACAATTTTTAGCAGGAATATGGTTAAATTTTGTTTTGCATCGGATATTGCTTAATATAAAGGCTTTAATAAATTTAAGTTACTAAGTTGGGGCTTTAGGATAATCTGTGGGGTTCGACTGCGACTACAATCTATGCTCTGAGCTATTGGAGGAAATATTTAACCACATCTTTGTGGCTCTTGTTCAAGTTAAGGAGCCATTCGAATAAAAGAGGTTCGAGTTATGGAGATTCCACTGTATTACAGTTGACTACTCTCGCTAATTAGAACTTGAAAGGGGAATATTATTTATTTGAATAACAGTGAAATTCGAATAAAATAAATGAATTTCAACCTCGTTCTCTGCGTATTATCAGCTTTTTTATGCTTACTGATAATACCCTGGCATTGTCTGCTTTTCGAACGCGTAAGATTACGTAATTCAAAGACAATAAAACGTCAGATTTCATTTGTTCCTGGGTTTGAAACCATTGCATTACAGTGTAACTTTGTAACGTCAGATTTTTTTATGACGTATTGTTTTGAGAAATTCCCCCTTTGAGAGGGGGAACTCACGTCAGCCAACCACTGACCTTTATATACCCTGGACAAAGCTTCTCAATCCCAGCCAAGCAAAATCTTTGATCGGAGTTTTTTGAAAATTACTACTCGATAGCGGTGTAAATGCATCGAGAGCGCTAGGTCTACTTTTCCTCAAATTCTTTTGATGATGTAGCGGCGTTAGACGTTAATTTTTAACATTGCAATGGCTTCTCCTTGGGTACCAATTCTAAAAAAACTCCAATCAAAGATGGCAGATATTGTTTGGTCCAGGGTTATATAAAGGTCAGTGCAGCCAACACCAGGGTATTCTCTGGCGTCAATCAGTAACGTAAATAAAGCCTGGGATACACGGGGACGAGGTTGAATGAATTTATGAGCGTTTGCCCTTGATGGAACCACTTAAATTTTTATTTACTTTAGGCAGGATCACAAGTGCTTCTTTTAATTTTATTACTTTAATCATACCTTTGTTAACATATTTCGTGTAAAAGCTTTCGTTTTCAATTGCACTGACAAGCTGAAGGGCATAGAAGGTCGATATCCTCAGTTTGAGTCGAAATAAAGGCCGGGTGGGCTAAAAAATACAGAAGCTTTTTTCGTAAGAATACTAGGATGAAATTTGCCAAAGACATGTTAAACAAATTAGGAGCAATCGAAGACTCAGACTATAATAAATACTAACTGTAAAATTAAAGAAAGTTTCAGAGTCAATTCATTTTTTTAAATTTCAGGTAAAGAACACAATCGATATCAACGATTCTTTCTACCAACATTGGTCAAAATCTATTATGAGAATTTAGCTTATTTCCTCGTTTTTCGAAATTTGGAATTCGGGCGAGAAAGTCGATTTTGGGCTATCTCTTAAATTTAATCGGATATTTCAATTTGGCACGGGTTTATAGACTTCCAGGCTATTTTCTGAGCCTTATTGGACTATTTTTGAACTTTTGGACCCTCAAATCTTAAGCTCCTAAGTCTTAATACTCTACCCTTCCCACCTAATTTAGAGTACTTCCAAATCGTTTATATGCTTTTGAAAATTCGTGGGAATTTCCCTTTTTTCTAAAATATTACGACCATGATTGTACCAACATTTGGAGAGAATAGGGGCTTATGGATGAATCGAAAGCGATTAGAAAAGTTGAAGTTTTCAAATTGATATTTTGTTTATAAAAATCCTTTTTATCTTATATGAGTCAAAAATAACATGTTAGAAATTATACATAAACTTGGAAAAAAAATCTTATAAAAAATAATGCCGTATTTACATGGAAAAGGATATGATTTTTGTAATTTTAGGCGTTGCAGACGCTCCTAAAAATGTGATGAGTATAATTATAAAATTTCCAGAGGAACTATTTACCTCATAAAATTTAAATTCAATTTTTTCAAATAAATTTAGAAATTCGAATTAACAGAATAATAGACCAAACTTGAACCAGCCAATGCTTAGTCAGGACTGTTAAAAGTGAAGAAAAATTTCAAATTCCGAATTCAAAATTTTTTAAATTTTTTTGAAAAAAAAAAACTCTTGTGTATTTTCTTAAAAATAAATACTTTTGTCTGTCAAAAAAAACAAGAATATTAACAAAACTTTTTACATAAAAAAATTAACATTTTAATTAAACGATGATGTGAAAAATTAAACAAATAAAATTAGAATTAGTCAATTGACTCAATTAAAATATATTAATGATATTTTGAAGAAAAAAAAATTCAAAATTAAGAAAGACTTTTTATAAAATCTGACAAGTTTTAATATGCGATTAAAAGAAATTCAGTGTGACTTTAAATGATTACAAAGCCAATCAAACATTACGTCAAATTACGTCAACATTACGTAGATGAATACGGACTTCCCGTACGTATGCAATCACGTACAGCCGTACAATAAGTGTTCATGACTCTATTTGAATAATTTTTCAATGTAGCTCCTCTTGACAGCAAGAGTTGAGCACATTCAAAATGTCCTGCGCATACAGCATAATGTAAAGCTGGCCACCCACATTGATCTAATTCGTTCATATCCACACCCACATCGAGGAGTGTTTTTAAAAGTTCGGCGTTTCCTTCTCCGGCAGCAACGTGTAGTAAAGGGAGAGTCGAACTTTCAGTTTCAATATCGACTTTACCTTCTGACCATAAATCGAAAGCGTTCGGTGGAACACTAAAGAAAGAAAAGAATAATTAATTTCGAATTACAAATCAAATCTTCAGGTTCAAAGACCAGGTTCTTGAACATTTCCATCTTTTTGGAATGGAAAATTGATTTGTAAAACCTTTTTAGGATATTTTACTCACTAGAAATAAATTGTCAGAAAAAAAACATCAGAAGAAGAAATTCTAAAATCTTCATTTTCCTTTTTCAAGAAGTACTCACGAGTTTCTATGAACAAAACAACAGCCAGCCAATCATTTCCAATTAGAAGAATATCTGACTCATTTCCCCCATTAAATGGTAATAGAAAAATGTCCAATGCACAGAAAAAAAGATTAGGCAGGAAACTAGTTATTTTGACTTTCCGAAAACCATCAATGTTTTTTTTATATACAATGATTCTATAATACGTCAGTATTTTGAATGCATAATAATTGCTTCTTGTAGCTTAGTTGCGTGGGGTAGGAAGTTGAACAGTATTTCTTTAAAAGTTAAGTTTTCATCGTTTTCTTTACCATTTTACCTAATATTTTAACATGAATTTTCCAAGAGGAGAGAACATGGAATATCCGAAAACTATGACTGGGCCCTTACAAAAATCTTAATACCCCATCAATACAGATTAAATTCCACAAAAACAAACCAAAAGCTTAAGAGACAAGACAAAAGTACTTACATATCAGGTTCATCTTCAAGATCCACACTGTTGAATGAGGAGATTGACTTTTGATCGTAATCTTCAGATCTCGTTGACGCTCGTTTGCCAGCTGATCCCGAGCGCCGATGACGCCTTGGTGTACCACTGTCAATAGAACTTGAACTATCGTTGCGAGATAAGAGTCGTAACATACGAGGACTTCCTTGCTGTATGGCTTCAGCCGATGATTTACGGTCTTTTTTTATTTTGTTTTTGATAAGACCCCAAGCTGATTTTCGGTCTACATTATTGTTTTCGTCAGCCAAAACTTCTTGGCTCGCTTTTCGTTCAGATTTTTTCTTAGTACCGACTACTGATCGGAAAGTATCGGTAAGACTCGTTTTACGAGTTTCCTGTTGACTCAATTTTCGTTCATGTGCCGAGTATTTTCGTTCGGATGACGAAATCTTACGCTCGTGAGCCGAATATTTACGATCGTGCGATGACATTTTACGCTCGTGTGTTGAGTTTTTACGTTCTTGTAAGCTTAATTTACGATCTGAAAAACTGGGGCGTCTTCGAGGTATTTGTAAACTAAATTTTCGTGAGTTTTCGTTTGTAGATTTCTCGTCAATACATACCGATTTTCGTCGGCTAGAGTTCTCTTGGAGACTCAACTTACGATTATCAACACGTGAGTCTTTCCGTAATTTAGGTTCCTGTAAACTTATTTTACGATCATATTTATTTCGTAAAGGTGCAATAGGCGTCGACTCTTCTTCTTCGCGAATTAAATTTTCTTGCGACGAAACTTTTCGTACAGATTGTCCTGGAAGAATCTGAATAGATCCTGAATTATCAGAGTATACCGAACATTTACGAGAACGGTCCGACGAGTCTTTTCGTTGTGCTGTCGGTACTTGCTGGTTCTGTTGATATTCTTGTCGCACTTCCTCGATATCACATGACAAACAAGGAGGACTTGAAACTTTGCGTGGATATTGAGTTAAAGGAGCAACCTTATACCCTTCAATGTCCGAAAATTTTGGCTGCTCTTCATTTTCATCAAATTGTTTACTATAATGGTCTTCTTCTTCTTTAAAAGATTCCTCGAGATTAAATCGAACACGACTTGTTCGTTCCTCGACTGAACTATATCGTCGATGAAATTCTCTCGATCTTTCCTCATTAATTTCATTCAAACCTTGTATGTCGTCTAAAATCTTGATATTGAAACTCGCAGGAGCAGATTCACGTCGGCTAACTTCTTGTTTCTGTTTAAAAAGTTCGGGGCTGTTCGGTGGACTATTTTCGGAATTCGTTAAGCTTTCTTCGCAAGACGGTAAACTTTCGGCATCCGAGCCGAGATCTTGTTCTGAGATTCGCATATCAATACCACTCGTTTGACTATCTTCCGATTTCGTTCGATTTAATGCTGGTCTTTGTCGGATGGCTTCACTTGTATCCTGCGGGCATTGTATATTTGGCATGGATAGCTTGAAACTGTTCTTCTTTTTTGTCGTAGTATGTGTGGTCGTGTACTCGGAGTATTGTTCGTGGCCTGACAAAGAAAAGTAAATTTATAAAGTTACAAAAATGCTGCATGAATAAATCTACGACATCCCAAGCAGACACAAATCAAATACTCGGCTAAACAGACCGCATATATTAGATTTCAACAAATTGCGATATAGATCAGAAAATGAAAATACAAGATTGACTCAATTCAAATGAATAAAGATAACGCAATCAAATCAAAGTGGAATTAATTAAATCAACCACCTATTGGTTTAATACCGCAATACTAACAAACTCATTTCATTAATTTTTCGTTGTTGTACATTCAGTTAATTAACTTTGGCAATGATAAATTGCTGTCAATTCTCTTAACACTGCTAATCAACAATAAAAGTAACAGCATTTTGAAAATTGCATGTTAACAAGCTTAATGCAAAATGAATAAATTGTTGAAGAGAAATTTTGAAATTGTCCAAAAATAAAAAAAGCAAGCATAGACACACTAAAGCCAGCAAAATCGGACAAGGGACAATTACCAAGTTAAAACTCGTACGAACAAAGAATTCACCCTCAAACCCTGGTAAAAATTCTTGATAAGATCTGAAAAGATCGTTAAAGATCTTTAAAGATCTTTAACAAGTAAGAATCTTAAGAGATCTTTGTAAGATCTTACAAAGATTCTTATGCAATCTTGAAAATTTCTTATTACAAAAAGATCTTTAAAGATCGTGTCAAGAAATTGTTAAGAATTGTCAAGATTCTTCGCACACATTCATAGTAAGAAAATTTAGGTTTCTTATTAAGTTCTTTAGAAGAATCTTATGAAATCTTATGAAATCTTGCAACCATAAAATATTTTAAGATTCTTAGCGTTTCTTATCAAGTTCTTATAAAGAGACTTTCCAAATCTTAATAGACAAATATGCAAAGAAACTTTAAGATTCTTAGTGTTTCTTATAAAGTTCGGGTTAAGAATCTTGTTGAATAAACACAATAACACGTAAATTTGTGGTTATGATAAAATCTTCGATTTTGACTTTTTTTAAAGAATTTAAATATCAAATTTACATACAACCATACAAATAGGGTATATAGGGTCGAATTATTATTCTACAAAATATGTAGATTTCATATTTCTACAGACATCTGTAGAATTACGGCAAATTAGTAGATTGCTACACAACAGAGCCTATATTGTATACACCACAATGAGTAATTTAGCGCTGACAAGTAAGGGCGAAGAATACAATGGGGTGGAGTATAATACCGGATAAAGGCATACAGGAAAACTGGGAGCCGGGAGGCGGGAGGCTGAACCGGGAGCCGGGAGTCGGGAGGCTGAAATCGAAAGTGGGAGGCGGGAGGCGGGAGGCTGAACCGGGAGCCGGGAGTCGGGAGGCTGAAATCGAAAGTGGGAGGCGGGAGGCGGGAGGCGGGAGGCTGAAAACGAAAGTGGGAGGCGGGAGGGTGAAATTGAAAGTGGGAGGCGGGAGGCTGAAATTAAAAGTGGGAGGCGGGAGGCTGAAAACGAAAGTGGGAGGCGGGAGGCTGAAAACGAAAGTGGGAGGCGGGAGGCTGAAATTGAAAGTGGGAGGCGGAAAACGAATAGACGAAAGGCCGAAAGCCCGAAAGCGAGAACTAAGTTGCAAAGATAAAGAAAATCTTGTGAAGATAAACAAAGACAACGGTTTAAAAAGCACTCTCACGAGTTCCGTATCGTTTGGTAGTATACGCTTTTTCAATTATAATAAGGAACCTTACGGAGCCTGGAGTATGTAATTGATCTAAACAGTTAGCCTAGCCCATGAGGTCAGTTCACCCGTATATGCAGTAGTGTTTTTTATAAGGAATTTTAAATTGCGTAATTTTATATCGGCTCGATAGTACATTGCTAGCGTGTCGGACTCAGAATCAGAGTCAAGAGACTTTGGTAGTAGTTCGAGCCGGGGTCAAATTTTCAGTTTTGCAAAAAAATTCTAAGTCGCAAGGCGTTCCAATTATTTAGCTACATTTCACTCTTGGTGTTTTCAAGTTAGTCTTTAATTATTGGAAATATGAATTAAAAAGGAAAATACTTTCATTTGTCTTTTTTTCTACGCTCAATGTCAATTTTCAGGATAGGACTCGAGGTTTGTTTACATCAGAGGAGACCCCGTTCTATTTAATTGTTTAAAAAAATTCCATGACACAGCATTCGAAAAAGTAGAATAATTGGGCTTTCCACAAGTATATTACTTTTTGGTCAGCCCGCTGAGCTTTCAAATCGGCTCTTTCCATCATCCGTTTCCGTTCAAAAACGTTGCACATTCGTCCAATTAACTCAGTAGGTAGAGCAACAGTTTCAAAGCCAGATAGTCCAGGGTTCCATTCCCCCATGTGTATTTTTTTTCTTTTCTAAACGCATCTATCCACAGGGATCAAAAATATTTCAGACCTAATCAAAAAAATTGATTTTTCAAGCACTCCCTGGCTTTATAACGGTCCTCAAGTCTTGAGGTACCGACCATAATTTTCTGAGCTTGAAAACGCCTTCAAAAAGATAAAAACAGAGTGTCAAACAGTACTAGGTTTGCGAGGTGACAGGTATGTCCAAAGCAAAAATCGAAAATCGCCCCTTTGAGAGATAAAATTTTGATGATTTTGGGACCCTTTGAGAGACTTTTTCCTAAATTTAGTTTAAAAGTCTGTACTAGACGGACACGGTCCTCCGCCTACTTTGAAGTGTTAAAAATTGGTTGGCTAGTCAGACAGGCTAATAACGTTTTTTCTGAAACAAATATTCTTTTGACACTTTTTGTCGGACAAAATCGGTTTCGGAAAAACTGGAGCAAGCTTCTATTGCCTATCGGACTTTTTAGCTGTTGGACTAGAACATGTCGGATGCATGACTTTTTGAAGACTCCCCCCCCCCCGTGTTTGTGAAATCATCATTCTGACCAGTCTTCCAAGAGAAAAATAAATAAAATCTGTATTTTCAATTAAATAAGACAGGGTATGAATTTTGCATAGGAAATTGATTTCTGTGTGTTTCTCAAGGGAATAATAATCTTCTTTTTCAAAAAGAAAAATTCAACTAATGATTGCTCAAGGAATTTCAGTTACTTTGTATTTTTTGCAAGGGAAATACCTTTTCTTTCAAAAGAAAATCAATGAAGTGCTGTGATTTTCCTTGGACAATACGACACAAATGATTTCCTTTGGAAATTAGCTATAGCAATTGACTTTCCTTGGAAAGTATGTAATGATTAATTTTTCTTGAAAAATACGTGAAAATTGATTTTCCTTGGAAAGAACGGAACAAAGGATTTTCCTTGGAAAATACGCAAGAACTAATTTTCCTCAGAAAATAAGGACCATAGTGATTTTCCTTGGAAAATACGGTCTAGTGATCTTCCTTGGAGAATACGCAATAACTAATTTTCCTTGGATAATACGCGATAACTAATTTTCCTTGGATAATACGCAACAACTAATTTTCCTTGGATAATACGCAATAACTAATTTTCCTTGGATAATACGCAATAACTAATTTTCCTTGGATAATACGCGATAACTAATTTTCCTTGGAAAATACGCGATAACTAATTTTTTTTCAACTAGTTTTCCTTGAATTAAATATCTTAATCTTCTTATCTTCTAATCTTTCTTATAATTTCGGGCTGACCTTCCAGCACAGCTGGTTTATTTATAAATATAACGAGATTGCTCACGGAAATATCTAACCCGGGCCTGTCAATCATTTTCTAGACCTGTCAATCACTTTTTTGGCAGCATATTCAGTCAGTTTGGCTTTTCTTTTCACTTGTGGTTCTGAAAAAAGTGTTTATAAGATAATAAAAAAAGATAAAAGCCGATTTTTTTGCATTTTTTTTAGTTGAAAGTTTTGGAACATTGGATTTTCAAGAGAAGGGAAAGTCATAACTCTTGACTCTTGACTCTCCACCCGCCAACCAACCTGATCCATTTTGAAATACTATACTTGAATCAAACTGCATTAAGCTGAGGTGACACTCCCGGGGGTGGGGGTTTACCAATTGACAGTATGTGCGGCAAAAAAATTGGCATTTAGAATCGCACCCTTATAGTGCAGAAAAAAATTCATACCCTTTCAATGCATTTTTTCAAATCTTTTAGAGCAAAAAAAATCAAGATTTTCGAGCAATCAAGATTTTTTGAGCAATAATTATTCCCATAGATTTGCTGAAATTTCCACCCTTACAGTGCATTTCTGATAAATTGGAAAACATACCCTTAACCGTCGCAGGTAACCCGTCGCGGCGTCGGTCAATTTGCCTGACTGCCCCCTCCCCCCAATTTGTTTCTTAAAATTTTAACAAAAAGTTTCAAAAATATCAACAAGAGCTCATAAAACCAGGAAATGTTTGATCAATGTTGACAAAACAGACAAAATAACACAATTTTCGTCACACCGTATAGGATTCGAACTCTCTAAAACCACCAAAGATGAGTTGCCGTTTCATCGACTTATCCACTCGGCCACTCAGGTGATATCAATTGAAGTGAACAATGATTATAATTCAACCTTTATTTCACCATGACTTGTATAATTATTGACTTTTTAAAGAAATGATTTTAGATTATTTCCAACATGCAAGAGCCGATTGCACTAAATATATATAACACTCGAAAACTGTCATGTTATATTTTTTTGTAATTAAATCTTGCATCAGCAGTTTCGAAACAAAGCTTGCTATATTTTTATGTAAAATTATTTTTATAAAGAGAAACGCTTCCTAGGAAAACAATTGGTTTCAATTAACATACTATTTGAAATAGTTTTTTTGATGGATTGTGTGTGTTTATAAAAAATAAATGATCTGATTTTTCTTAGCTCTTTGTTACCTATCCCTTGAATAGTTACAATAGTATATAATAGTTACGTTACCAAAAACGTTTGTGCGTGGCCTCATAAATGAGCCTCTCACTTTTGTTTTCAGCCTCCCGCCTCCCACTTTTGTTTTCAGCCTCCCGCCTCCCACTTTCAATTTTAGCATCCCGCCTCCCACTTTCGTTTTCAGCCTCCCGTTTCCCCCTTTCGATTTTAGCCTCCCGCCTCCCACTTTCATTTTCAGCCTCCCGCCTCCCACTTTCGATTTTAGCCTCCCGCCTCCCACTTTCGTTTTCAGCCTCCCGCCTCCCGCCTCCCACTTTCGATTTCAGCCTCCCGACTCCCGGCTCCCGGTTCAGCCTCCCGCCTCCCGGCTCCCAGTTTTCCTGTATGCCCGGATAAATAGCGATCTAGACAGTGAGCCTAACTCGTCAGTTAGACTGATTTGAAGTTAAAAAATCTCATGTGTATCTGTTTTGAGATCTTGTAATCGTCAAAGTCGAGGCAAATGTTCTAAAATTTAGGAACCATTAATATTCAGGTCTAAGAATCTTATGATTTCTTTATTAGTTGAAAGGAGAAAATTTAGCAGATTTATCTTTTGGGTGTGTATATTTTTGAATACGATTCTTGAAAGATCTTAAACCTTCAAGAATCCTTAAAGATCTTTAAAGATCCTAAACGATTGTGTCAAGATCTTGTCAAGATCTTTAAAGTTCTTTGCACAGATCTTGAGAAGAAACCTACAAAGTTCTTGCCAAGTTTCTTTAAAAGATCTTGGTAAGATCTTATCAAGATTTTCTACCAGGGAAGCCCTTTACTGGTCTCGACGCTAATACTAACAACAAAACAAAAACACACAAAATCAAATTTTTTGTCAGAATGTAACGAGGACTGTTTTTACATAAGGTAGTCTCATGTTTATCTTAGCGCTTTTTGTGATTTCGTTTTTTTTTTGCAGTTTTATTATTGTTCTACAAACGAAAGGTGACCCTCCTCTGCGAATGGGACGCCACACTTTTGACCGCAAGTTGTTTATGAGAAGGTAGAAATTATGACATTGATATTTTGCTACAAGCATATACATAATCGTTGAAGACGTAAGAAAGACAGTACTTGAAGCAAAATAAAAAGGTACAAGTGGTTAATGTCACCCCTATTTATAGGCTTCGACACCTCCGCAACGGCACAAAAATATAGTGTAAATTTTAATATTATGAATAATATTATAAAGCATTATTCCAAAACTATCATTGCTTTTGCCCATAAAGAACGAAAATACTTGGACCCTAGACTGCCACTATTATCCCCGGTAACAAATTTTCATTAATTCTAATGACAGGTTTGAAAAAACTGACCAACCATATTTACCTAAGCTTGAATTTTTATCATCCAGACCATTTCCGCCACCGCCACCACCCGTTCCATGGGTGCAAAGAAAAACTAAATTTCGCATCTTCATTTTTCAACTTGTCTTTAAATTTCAAATTACGAATAGTTTCTCTAATTTTTCAGTTCATCCAAATTCAACTGGTTTGAACTTTTATTACATGAGTTTCAAATAAGTGTTTGCTGCTTTTACAAAGTATAAGTGAGTTCTTTTGTCTTTGCTGGAAAAACAAAATTAACCCACAAACTAGCGCTGATTAAGAATCACTCAACTCAGGTACAAAGTATATCAAATGACCGAATGAAACGAAAAAACAACACAAAGACTCGTCAGCCAATTAAAAAAGACTTTTTTGTTGACGTCAATATAAACAAATACCATATTTGGCATTCGTCGAACAATGAAAACAATAACTGACTTTTGTTTGTGAACTTCTCGTTTCATTATCGCCGTTACCGGTTCTTTTGTTCGCGTTTTGCAAACATTCGTTATAAGAAACTTATGGATTTCTTTTTAAAAAAAGTACATTTCTTATATAAAATTTTACCTGGCAAACACCAAAGTAAAACATTTTTAAGGCAATGAGTGGTTATTTATTCGTAGCAAAACTATGATCTTGGAATTAGGGTCCTCTATGTAATGCTATGACTAAAAACGTTCTTTTACAGTACAATTTCGGACCAACTGATTATTTTGAATCATTGGACGGTAGATAAATTTTAAAAAGAGTTTACCAAACTAAAGTCATAATTGTGATAGGACAAAAATAATATTTTTTGATTCTCATAGTTTTTTAAAACAAGAAAGTTCTTATAATTTAGAAACCCAACAATCCTTCTCCTACCTTTCTTCACATACCGTATATGTTGGTAAGTCATTAAAGTTATGATGATTTCTGGTTTGCCAACCAATGGCCGGATAAAAGAGCCGGAAAAATAGTATGATTCCGTTTCATATGAAAAAAATATTTCTCTTTCTCATGTAATTGAATGATGCTATGATCACAATATATTACCTCCTTTAAACAACAAATCATGAAACTAAAAATATCAGAAAACTTGGACGCGCGTTTTCAGGATACGCTATTTCCTTTACTTCATGCGTTGTTAGAAAGAATATTTTTTTGAAACCAATAATGCAAAACCTAAACCTCGTTCGAAGCATTTCGGTTTTTTGATGCTTATTCTGACGTCCATCACTAACGTAAATAAATTCTGGGATACACGGGGACGAAGTATATGTTTCTCTTTCAGATGAGAGTTGAAACTAATTCCATTGTCTGACACCTTTCATCCAACTAAGTTAGGTTACAAAATAAAGTATATAATTTCTTCAGGCCATTCAACAATAAAATATCGAGGAAAGGGCATCTACATCAGCCCAGAAGAAGGCTAAAGCGAGAGGATTTTCTTACTACAGACACTATAACTAAAAAACCCGTGCGTAAATGCCAAGAATGATTTGATCGAAGCTTAAACGGACACATATCAAGGAAATCAAAACTTAATCTGGTCCATCAAACTGATTAGTCATTGGGAAGAAACATATCATATCCTAAACGTTTCACAAAAAGAAGAAATACAAGTGAAGCGAATGAGAGAGGGAAAAAATCCGCAAGAGCCGCTTAAAAATGTACGTGACACTTTCAGATGACGTTAAAGTGGTTTTTAAAACAAAGTTTTAATTGATAAACTGTGTCAGAAAATGGATAATTGGAAACTAATTTTCGCAAAGAATCTAGATAAAATCGACCTTACATTGGCGACAGTGAAACACTTTAACTAAATTTAACTGTAAATGTGTCAAGACTTGCTATAGGTCATTTTCTATTTTAAGTTGTCTTAGGTAATGGCTTTTTTAGACTGCGGCTGCATTGTCAAATTTGAAAGGTCTCACCATAAATGTGTTTTAGAACTCGTTAACTTTAACGGTGAACTTGTAAACCACAGTGATAGCTTGTCTGTAGTTGTGCTATTAGTTCTGTATTTTTCATCTTAGCTGTCAAAACTGTCTTCTGTATAAGGCTATGGGTATGGGAAAAGCTAGAACCCAGAATTGTTGACACAGCAAAATGCAGTCAGTAGAATTATGCTATTTTGGGTAGAAACGTGTTAGATTTGATTGGATGAGCTCGTTGTTAGGATATTGATACACGAGACAAATGTAGACAAATTATGCTGATACTACTTTTAATACAATAAGTCAGCGAAAGGTTTTTTGCAAGACCGACAAACGTCAACGGCAACGATTCCCGACAAACCGTAAACATCCTTATCTACAACAAAAAGAATGGACAGATTTCTTCAGATTCTTTTTACAACATCCTCATGCGAAAAAAACAGATTCATTCAACTTTGTTAAATATCAGTGATGGGGAAGTTTAACATGAAGATGATGGAAGATCTTTTATTGTAAAGTATAATCTTCCCTTTGTCTCTCCCAACCTTTGTCAGGATCGAAACTCAAAGCCTTCTGTCTCCAGTCACGGACAGTCTGGAAAATACTTTTAATTAGACATCCGAAAATAACGGTATTTAAATAGTCACTACAAATAAGATATTTTGAATTTCAAAAAAACAAAATCATGTACTGCACTATAAACCACAATGGAATCTCAAAACTACAGTTTTGCGTTTGAAAAGTTTTTCAACTTCAAGTCAAATACCACCTGATGCTTTCCAAAGATTAGCATTTCTTCGTGAAAGCGTCAAAACAGGTGAAGAGACCACTTCTTTTGAAGAATTAGCAAGTACTATCTAACAATCTTGTCAATCTTGACCAATTAATGCGAGTTTTCTCAGCAGAAACTGGCGATGGTTATAGATCAGTATTTGTTACTGCGCACGTAGCAACTAGGATGCTTATTCTAATAGCATATATTCTAAACTTCTCTTCAGTTGTACATTGATAGCCCTCCTATACAAGCCAAAAAAATCCAAGATGGATGGTATATTAAAAAACAAACTCAATGATGAACGGTCTTACCTATTTTAACTGTTTTGCGTTTGTCTTTATGATTATAGACACCTAGAAACTTCTTCATTTTGAACGCACACTGTTAGCTCTAAGCAGAACCATATGTTGAAGATTGAGCAAAAGTAGAAAGAAATTTTCAAAACAACACGTTTTTCTTGGCTAAGGAAGCAAAATATAATCGGGGTAGTGACCCTGAGAAAAAAATTGTTTTGATACAAGACACTAGGTAAAATACTATGTTACAATTTACATTACAGAAAGGTCAGACATATTTTTATTTGTCCAAGCTCTTACAGTGTATGCTTAACTGTCACCCATGTCATATAATTTCTCATTCTGCAGCGTCGTGCATTGGCGACAATCCTAAGTAAACGAGTCTAATGTCACATCAACATTTTTTTCTCTATCGATCGGCACGGGCTACTGTAAGGTCTGCATTCGGCGCACCTTGTATCTATATTTGAAGTTAGCTGTCTCGACCATATAAGCTTCCACTTTACTGCTGACTCTATTGCCGTAAAAAGGGCCAAAAGGGAGGTAGTTAGGACAAAATCGAAAAGTTTTACTATTTCATTGTATAATTTTATGAGCTCCGAGAGGTACAAATAAAGAACCACATCGTTAAGGATTTTACTTTTCAATAAAGAAGTTTTGATCTTTCAATAATTAGCGGTAATTGGAACTAATTAAATTATAATCAAGTTGAATAAGTATTCACGTCAACTTGAAAACAAAACCCATATGGCGTATTACCTAATATAATCCCGGAAGGAAAATCTAATGTAACATAAGAGTTTAACTTAGAAAAAGAAAATTAGAATTTCAAAAGCACTTTTACGCATTTCGACGTTTTTTAAGCAACCTTACGGATGAGCTAAGCTGGACCGGAGTAACCGGTTTACCTTAAAATAAAAGCCCGATTTCTTCATACGAGACGATCCAATGAAATCTGTTCATCCGTCATTTGACTTCTAATATCCTGGAAATAAGGATCTTAGTGTGCCTTTGTTTTATTCCGCGAACGTGCGCGCGGGCGACCGGAAAATGGTTGCTTGGCGAAGCAGTAGCGTAGCCAAGAGGGGCGCAAGATTTGTGTAGGAGAGCAGATTTTCATGACTATCTATCTATGGTATTAAAAGATAATTATAATGGCGTGAAACTCTGCTCTCCTACACAAATTTTGAGCACTTTTTAGCTTCGCTACTGCGAGGGTAACCGAAAAGCTCTCTCTGAAAAAGGTACTTTCAAAGCTGCACAGCTCTTGCGTTCAAAAAAAGGTAACTACAGATAGAATAGTATAGGTAAACGACCTAAAATACTTGGATTAAATTTGGACAGCTCCCTTGTCTAAACAATCGTGAGTATTCTTAGCTCCAACGGAAAAGTTTATCTATATATTGAGGAAAGATTTAAGACGTGTTTCTACGTGATATTTGAGAAAGACTCTATCTACGGAAAAAGCGTAAGATATATTTACATAGAAGAGCACGTACTTCATCATTTTTTGTGAGCCGGACGTTAAAAATAATAATTGACGTCACATCTTGAATTTTATCGTACTTTCTTGAAAAGTGGAAAAAGTAACAACTGTAAACCGTTGACAGTTTTCATGTTTATGTAAACTAACCTCACGGATAAAAGATAAAGGCGCAACGAGGGAGAACTTTAGTTAACTTGCAAAGGAAACATTTGTAGGAGTTTAGCTCTCCGTGGTAGAGTTTTTTCCTCTAAAAGCCACAGAGATAGTACGTCATACCTTGAATAAACATGGAAGTTATCAACATGCCAAACAATACCATACTGTTACTTTTTGTGGGAACGAGGATTTGAATATTCACAAGTTACGGAAACAATCTCGAAGTAATCCTACCCCAATAAGTGCCAAATTATTAAGACTAGAAAGCAATTTGAGCATTATTAATGTCCTCTATAGTTCCGCTATAGCATTTTAAAGCTACATTCTACACTAAATCTAGCTGAAAAATTACGGTTCAAAGGCTTGCCTCCCGTCTTAACATCTGAACTTTTTTATCACGAACGGGATCAAAATGTAGTAATGTCACTTCCGACAAACAAGTTAAATTAAGACCGCCAAGACTGTTGTGTTGCAGATTGGTAAATAGAGCGAATTTTGATGAATGCAGTTAATAAAACAATCCACCCCCATACGAGATATGACAGATTCAGGTGTTTCTAATCACATCAACATGGAAACCTCCTTCAAGTTTTGTGGTTTCCCACAGGGAAGTTGTTGAACGGATTACAAATAGCGGTTTGTATGTTTGTTTCAACGAAACGAAACTTTTAAATTTGATGCAAAAATAATACAGTTCAGTTCCTTTGGCAAGAAATTCTGACTCATTGTTCATCGTACGACAAAACAAACAATTTTCGATAAACAAACACAAATCTTGCACCTGTTGATTACTTCGATTCCAAAGCCGAATTTTGGCCTGATTTTGGCTGATCCAATCCAATTTTGAAAAAACCCGTGATAAACTAAAAGTTAATGTATGGTGATATATCTTTAGGCAACCTTAATAAGTTTAAAGTTAAAGTTTGAGATTAACGGAGGCCATCTTGAGTGAGTTTGAAAGCCTCTCTTAGCACGTGTACAACTGGATCACCTATTTGAGGGTCACTCAAAACTAAGGAAAAGTGAATCATAAGGGGAAACTTTGGTTCAACAAAATTATACAGCTAGGTAACCAGAATGACAGAAAAGCAAATTTACCAAGCGCCTTCATTAAAAAAATTACTCAAATCCGAAAAAGTATTGTTAATCATTACCACGTTATGAACCGTCATACCTTCAAAGTTTAACCCTTCACTAAAATCATGCATCCTGGATAGTTTGTACCGATTTTTCAATCCAAAAATTCTGGCTGCTTCTAAAGTCCTCTCCATCAAACATGAGCTTTTTGAAATGAAATCCTCAAAATTTGAAACGGTCGTTTTTTTCTTCAGAAGCAGGCAAAGAAAAGCCATCCTAATTGGTTAGAATCTGACTTAGAATCCGACTCATCCTTAATTAATGAATATTAAATAGTATGCGAAAATGTACTCATGGATTGCAGTATACAGGTCTAAAAGACGTCTTAGTAACATTCATAAGAGATTCGTTGTATGAGTATAAAAGGCAGAGGAGCATTCTCTAACCGTTATCGTTGATGATAATCAGACAAGCTTAATTAATCGTTTGGTCAAAGTAAATGAAAAGACAGTTGTTCAAAAAAATGTAAAGTCAATTATCATGGTATCGATGAATTTTGACTTGGTGACGTTGAAAATCACTTTGGGAAAGAGGTGAAAATTTAAATGAATTTAAAGAATTCTAGATTTCTTTTTTTAGGTCATGAAATGGTAATGAAAAAATACAATACAATTAATTGCGAGAAGATCAGGAAATTTAAAAGAAACCAGCAAAACCAAACGATTTGATGATATGTAATAATCAACAAAGTTCGAACATGGGTAGGAAATTAACCTGGTTTTATAAAAAAGAAGCAAATGATGGGGTGATGAAATTAAATTAGGAAACGGTTTTGCCGTCACTTTAACAAATCCGAATTTAACGTATCACAACTTTAAAGGCATTTGATTTCATTTAACCAAGAAACACTTTAAGTGAAATTAATTGCTATTAAAACCAGAATTATTGGCGCTAAATGGTTACTGTTCGTTCGTCATCAACTAATTATCGCTAATGATGAAAACCCTTAAAAAGAAGAAAAAGCTAAGACATTGTGAAATTGGCAAACCAGAATTTGGGGTTCCCAGGAAATCAAAATTTCTTTTTAAATACTTCCGTCAAAGGAGGCTGGACTAATTAACATGAATTATCGTTTTTTGTAAGTGGTTCAGTTTTTATGCCAAAATCTTCTCAAATAACGTGACTAAACTGAACAGGCGGGTTTAATTAGCTCATTAAAAACAAGAAGCACTCAAGATAACATCAATTGAAAACTTTTGACAGTCAATTTACTAAAAATAGTAAAATGACAAGGTCACAATGTATCAAATGCAATGATAGAATACACCCCTGTCTCACAGACCCAGTGGAACTTTATCCCACAGTGGGGATAAAATTTCTATCAAGATCCCAATAGGGATAGAAGTTCTATTGTTCAATGGGGATGGTTTTGGGCAGCAATTTTTTGCATTGAATTTCAAATCCGGATCAAATTAATGTTACAATGTACGGTAATTTCAAATATGGCTGATAAATTCAAAAACGTATACATAGGAAGTTAAAAACACAATCTTTTCTAGGAAATGTACATTGAATTTATTTTGCGAGTTTTCACACTGGATTCAGAACGTGTATTCGACAAAATGGAACACTGACATGGCTATCCCACACCGTCTTGTTACCTACATATGAACATTAGCTTTATCAATCGCTATCCTATTAAGCAAAGTAGTTTTCTGTTCTAATTAGATTGACTTCATTACTCTAATCGCCTTTCTGGTGGTGAAATTCCAAAAGACTAGTAGTTATGGCGAGTCAGAACTGAAGAAACACTGCGTTATAATGAAAAACGTTTTAGATGCAAGAGGCAAATGAATATCAAGCATGGGGTATTCCTTTCCCACCCGGGGGTTCTAAAATCATAAGGATATTTTAAGTACATAAGGATTTAAAAAAAATTCAATATGAAAAATATACACTAATTCTGAAAATCGGATTTTACTTAAAATTCTAACATTAATATAAAGTTCACCACTTTCAAACAGTAAAATTTTAGTCCCATTAAGAAGTAATTTTGTAAATTCAGAACTAATATTACATTATGAACATAGAACTCAGGTCTGATCTCCAAAAGTATCCATATCGCCTTATCTTGACGGACAATAATATCAATGGATTTTTGATCTTCTTGATTTTCAGATAAAATTTGTTATTGTTATGATCTTTGCGTCTATCATGACAATCAATTATGATCTTATTGGTACTTATTGTCAAATTTTTAATCCCAAAAAGCAGAAAATAGACATTTTAAAAATCCTCCTCGCGTTGTGTTGTTGATCTCAAGGATTCGAGAATTTTATATTCTTCAAAATTAAATTTATTAGTAGTTCTAAATGGTTGGCAAGATAATCTCGAGTAAATTCAGAAAACAATAAAAATATTTAAGTATTATCTACCGTTGATGCGATGGTAAGTGCCTCAAAGTCTTCGAAGTTTTGTAAAAAAAAGGAAAAACGTCAATGCTATACGAAAATTGAAAATTGGACAAAAAATGTTTACAGCAAGAAAGAAAATATTACTCATTAATTAAAAAGGTTTTCATATGAAAAAGGAAAATACACCAGAAATCATAAAATTTGATGCAGCATGAAGGAGCGGACATCAAAAAATGCCCGTTTAGGTGGTTTGAAACTACTGTTAAATGATTTCCACAGTAATTTCCTCCTTCATAAATTAAAAACTTGATATAAAAAAAGCTTGTCGAATATATTTCATATTGGCACTGACTAGATTCGAGGATGAAAGTGACGTCAAGATGCTAGAAACTGAACAGATCACTTCTGCTTACAATAAACTGAAGTTTTTAAAAGGTGAAATTTCCCATCATACGTTTAGAATAGAGTAAAGCAGTCAATAGATAGCGAAATTCACTAAGGTAGAGATGCCAGGTTCGATTATTGATTATAAATGAATGTTGATTTCTAACAGTGCATCGAAATTTATCTCAGTGGAACTATATATCAACCAAAGTCTTATACTGTCAAGTCGTAGGATTTCTTTGAGTTTAATTTAGTTTTTTAAAGGATTTCGAAATTTTAGTATATAGCAATTTTAATCAGGAAATATTTTCCACGTGCAATTACAGATAAATTGTATTTAAAAATAGTTAACTGAAGTTAAGGATACGATAGGAGACTTAAGCATGTCCTGTAACCTAGGTGACTAAGGGAAAATATATCCAAGATGGCATCAAGCTGCTATCAAAACAAACGGCTGTAAAGGAAATTTTTGAACGGAAGAATTATCAAATATTATGAAAACTAAATTTAGATTCAATCAATTTTCTGTTTTCTTTAAGTCGATTTCGAGTTAAGGGTAAACGTGTTTCATTCCTATGAACTGTGAAACCTACACCCCAAAAATGCGTGATACACGTCTGCTTTTGTATAAAATGTACTCCAATGAGTAACAGGATTAGAGTTTACACTGCATCGGTCAAATAGCGGTTAAGAAGTGAATTGGCTGAATCGAAAACTTGAAATCGTTGGAAACTCGAACTCAGTCTCTTTTGAGCAAAGTACACATGAAGACGGAAATAACTTTTAGAAAACCCTAGTATCAATAAAACCCGATAATATGACGTCACTTAGACTGTCAGCATCTTCTCACGGTGAACGATAATACGAGTTTGACCAGTCCTAAAACCCTCTCTTTTTTTGCTATATGCCAAATCGGGACAAAGTAATACATACACCGAACATATGACATAAGCATGTTTTAGGCATTAGCCCGGGGCATTAGACTTCAATGGAAAAGTACTAGCATATTTTAACATTGATATTTCACCGACTCTCTTCGACGTCCCTATGGAGAATTCCAAAAGAAAATCATAGTAATGAATAGGTTGTATTTTCCATTCATGCGGCAACCCTCGAAAACGTTGAAAATCCAGGAGCTCTGACATTTGTCCAAGTTGGGCAAAGTATCTAAGGCTGAGCCACAAAAATTGTTTCAATTTGAAAATATCAAATGTAAGACATAAGTTAATAGATCAGAAAAGACATCAATAGAAATAGAAGCTAATGTAATCAATGTATCATTGCAAACAATTACGGAACCAAGAAGTTGAAAGTTAAAAGAACCTACGTACGTACCTTACTTTATGTAAAACAAATCCAGATCAAAGTTTTGAGCAATTAACACTAAATTTTAAGTCGAAATTCAGCTACAGTAACAGCAAAAAATCAATAACGTCTTCGATTAGTCAGAACAAGTTTCACGAGAGAGAATGACAGATTGAGGGAATAAATGATTTAAATGATGTTTATTTCAAATTAAGCCACAGCGGCAGTTAAATCCCATACAAACAGTCCAGGAATTTCCGTCTGAAACTTCAAACAAGCGGCAGGGAAAGTTTGTCCACGGATAAATACAATACAATAGCCGGCGTACAACCAAGGATATCGATATGTTTTTCATAGGAACTTCTAAGAACAATTTTATAAATATTGGAATATGGGAGCTTAAATACCGTTACAAACTTAATATAAATGGAATAATTTTTTTAAGAAAGCAAAGAATAATTCAAGATTTTGATAAAGTTTGACAATGTACCATTGAAGAATTATCTAAAAAGCGCCTTTTTCTTATATAGAGAAAGCTTGGAAAGTAAGAAAACTGTGATCCAAAAGTATTTTGTTGACGATATCAATCACCCCCATCATGCATTCACTACGACAAGAAAGGAAACATTGGAAAACGAAGTAACAAAGAAAGAGAACCGAATCAAAATATTGTCCCAGTTTCCTTTACATTAGCATTTCTTGACATCCTGAATCAATGGCAGAACGAAGGATGAGAATGTAAACAAAGGAAAACAAGAAATCTTTCTCTAAAAACACTCGCTTGTCTTGATTAGCAACAATTAAGGGAGGGACTAAAATGACCAAATTTACGTTACCCATTAGCACATTTTGCTGCTTAAGGCATATCCTTTTTGTTTTGTAGATCAGTAGTGATCGATTCGTTAATATAATCCTTCTAGAATTCAATGTCAAACTTTCCAGAATCGTCAATTTACTTATGACAAGGTTTTGAGGATTATTAGGGCATACCCTTACAAAATAATATTCAGCAAAACGGAAGACCCATATTGATGAAATGATAGACTAATATGTAAACCAAAGTAATGAAAATACCTTTGCTGCTTGTTTTCTTTGCCAGCATCGCACAAAAATGAGCAATTTTCTTAGCACGTTTCTCAACAGAAATCTTACAAATCAACGTCTTCTTTGAAAGTGTCGAATTCCTTAATAACTGCATAATTTTCAAACCAAATTAGAGAAATATTTTTTTTGCTTGTTTTGCTTACCAGCCCCTTTTAATCTCTCTAAACTGTTTTTGAAAATTTTGATAGGCTTGAAATTGGATTGCCTTGGTTTTATAGACCCTAGGTCATTAACAATGATAATTAACATTTTCACTGTAATTAAATGCAAATATTCAATTCATTTTAGCGCTGGTTGTGAATATCAGACAAAAATATTGCTTTTCCGAAATAAACAAGCAAAAAACTGTGATCTTTTTTCATAAACATAATGACTCAAGGCACGATTAAGCAATTTAATTTCAGTACTTAATTTTAGGTTTTAGGCAATGACAAACATATTTTATCCAATCTTAAATGTAAGACGGTGGCGAACTAAATGATATCAAAATACTATTTTCAAATAATTTTCATAAATGTTTTCTATGGAGATTATATTATTGAGGAGAAAAGCTTAGATGAAATTTAATATTCTTACAGAAAAATAGACTAAAAAAATAGAAAAATTGTCAAAACCAGAAGGTGTTAAGAAAATGTTGTAATGCTTGGAATATCAGTCAATGACAAGAAAAGCTGACAGGAAAATGACATCAAAGAGGTGACAAAATAATACAGTGAAAATGATGAAATATTTAACACTTTAAGTTTTGGACAATGAAAGGATAATTTGTGGAAAGGTAGATACTGCTCTATCAGTGACCGTATAAAAAATGATGTCATTAACTTCACCGTCAAAAGTTGTGAAAAATGTACACGTTTTCTTAAAAGAAAAGTTAGAAGTCATTTGCAGTCGTAAAGTCGTTCTTGATTTTTTTTGGTTTCGGTCTGTAAATGTTCTGCAAATATTCCAATATTTCTATCATCAGCATTTTGTGAAAATTTTTGTGTAATTTTCTTGAAGTACTTTTTGATTTATAGAATTCTCCAATTTTGATAAATGAAGCTGTTGTTCTTATATACCTTAAAAATTGTGTACGACATGGTATGTGATAAAACCAAAGAGTTTCAGTCCAATAAGTTTTGGAAATTTAAAGATTTGCTGCAACGAGCGTCAAGTGATGAACATGGAAAGCCGCTAAGTATATTTTGTGCGTTTTGAGCTTATTGGGCTGTAGTAGCCCGCCCACGACAACAGTTTTAAGAGGAAATCTAACAGTTGTTCCTTTCGGGCGAGCGATATTTTCACATCGACATGTAAAAATCTTTGAAGATTTACGATATTCAGTTTCACCATAATCTTTTGCATAACACAACTTTAAAACGCCTTTCGCTACTTAAGTCATCAGGATGGTATAAACAGCACAAAAACAACAATGACGTCTTTGTTAATCCAATGAAGAAAACAAAAAGGAAACATACCATAGTAGTTTATGATATAATTTCGAAGATTACATAATTCGCCTCTTTGATGAGTGTGATAGAATTGAAGTTCAGAGAAAGAGGAAGAACTTCAAAGTTTACTTTTTGCATGATCCGATTCTGTTTGCATTGATTAACCAGGGATGCGATGCCAAAGAGAATTCAAGAGGATATAACTAATCGCACTATAAAGCAAAGATACATTAGCTACCTAAACCTATGAAAAGTTGTACCTTCTGCTCTGGTAAATGAATTATTATTATATTATTGTCTAAAAAATTTCCATACCATTTAAAGTTGAATAAACATCCTCAAGTTTGTTGTCATGGCAGCATGGTATATGAACTTTCTCCTTAAAATCATTGCTATTCAATATCCAATACAATAGCTTGACTTTCCTTGTTAGCATAGCTTAAATTATGACTAGTTCAATTATACTTCAAAGTTCTTAAATAAATCCAGTCAATCCCAGTAAAAATGAAAAATAAAATCCAAGAATTTTAATAATAGAATCTGAATATTAGTCTTTATACACACTGAAGAAAAGTGTACAGCAATTTACCAAAGTGGTTAGAATGGTTTATTTTAACAAATTCTTAAAGATGTCCTGACCATAAACTGTTTCAAAAATCTGCTGATGGAACCTTGTTTATCCTCCACCGAAATAAGGTAAACATCTATTAAATCTCGAATTATTCCATTAAATTCTTTATAGAATTATTGACCGTTGATCTGGTCTCAATAGAGTCTTTTGAATTTTTCAATTTTGTTCCATTTTCAAGTAAACGTGCTTAAGGTACAACAACAGGTTTGGATGAGCTCTTAATTACATTGTAATTTTTTGTTTATTCGTTGGTTTGAACAAGTTTTCTATAGGAATCTACAGTAACACATATATCTTAACTTAAACCCTGGTTCATGAATTTTGAGTCTCAATTTTGGACATTACTGCTCTATAGGGGGACTTAAGATTCACCACTGATCAATACCATGAAAATTCGGCATGGATACTAAGGACCAAAATAGAAGCATTTGCTCAAAAATTGTTTTGAAGATCAGTATATATTCATGAGTTTCATTCTTATAAGCATTAGAAAGGACGTGATCACAGTTATTAATTTTTTAATGTCGTCAGTCTCCTTCTGGCAGGTGGTCATTAAAAGTTAAATTATAAGAACTAATTCTATGAAAGTTTTATACTCTTTTTGTCTCGTCTGTTCTTACAATTTATAATTCTTCTCAATGTATCGAAAGTGGGGTTGTGATTTCAAATTAAGCATGATTTGACCCTGGGGCGATTCTAATTGACCGTTACTAATTGAACGGAAATTATTTCAAAATTTAATAACAGTTCATTATTTGTTCTTATCATCAAACTGTGTCAGATTTACCTCAACTTTTTGTTTAAAGGGTCACCTTCACGATTTCACGACCAACAGGAGCTAATAGATACAATCTTGGACAAAATATTTGAGACAAAGGGGATTTCCCTGCGAAATTTTAAACACCACATATGATTTTTAAGCGCGTTAAACTACAGTTGTAAAGTAGAGTTTTAACATGACACTTAAGACTTACGACCTTAGGATCTCAGGATTTAAAAGCTCAAATTTCCTCCAATAAGGCTTAGAATATAGCCTAGAAGCCACCGAACCCCTCCAATATCGAAATATTTAATGCAAGAAAGTGGAAGTGCTAAAAAAGCATTCTCGTCCGAATTTTAAATTCTGCAACGTCAAAATACACTAAAATCTCAATATATTTCGACCATGATTGTAGAACTGTTTAAAAGGAGAAGGAATATTATTGACATTGATAACCTGATAACCAGATCAACAGTCAATAATATCCATGAAAATCCGCATTAATTTGACTTCAATTTGCCTCCAGACGTTAAGCTAAAAGATAAATATTCTAAAGTAATGGGACCCTCTAAAGCTCAGTTTTACAGTCCATCAAATAGCATACTTTTTGACCGAATTTCAAACCCTTCTTCAAACTCATAACCCAAAGTCTTCCCGGACCTTCAAATCTCAACTCAGTATCAACTGGATAGTTACAAAATATCCCACCTAAAGTGATGTAATTGGTAAATAAATACTCAACCAATATCAAAAACATTTAAAATCAATCGAAGACGCGCCTGTATTTCCTGGAGCGTGAGCAATCAGTTTTACCATTACCTTCGTTTTCCAACAACAATTTGGAGAAAGTCTCTTCGAAGCACTTGTAAATGTATATTGTAGATTTTAAGCATTATAACACCCTTGTCTCAATAACCTGGTGAGGATTATTTAGTCCGTTGGGGATGAATAAAGGAATCAGATGCCTATCGGGAATGGAAATTCCCAGTTTCCTAAGATTTCAAATTTTATTGTATACATCTATCAAAAATCCAATGGGGTTGGCTTTTATATAGGTGGTATAGCTATTCCAGAAATAGTCTGTACCCCCGATGTTGAGGAGGTGTGTGGTGTAAAAATTAAAAAATCCAGGGGGATATATGGTTTTTCGAGTGTAAAATAAGGTCCAAAATCCAGGATGGTTCAAATAATCCAAGGGGGTACCATAAAATTGAAAAGAAATTCGGGAGTAACCTTTCCCAAAAGAGACCTCATCAACATAGGGGGCAAAAAAAATTTCTGGAATAGCCCTGTAAAGCTCTTGAAAAGGTTGAAAATTCAGTTGTAGCATCAGCATAATAACGACAGGTTTTTTATATAGTTACAGAGCTAGGAATTAAGGCATGACCAGGGTGGATGAGTTGATAATTGGTTGACGATAATCACCCAAAATCTAAGCTTGTCTTGACGCTGTGGATAAGGGCAGAGGGATTATCATTTAAACATTGGGTATGGTAGATTATACAAATAAAACATAAACAGTCGAATAAGCAAACAAGTAAACAAACAAACAAACAAACAACTTTTTCAAGAACACAAAAAATATAACCCAATTATCTTCAAGACGGTCCATTATTCAAAGGGCAGTTTAAAATATGGTGAATTTACAGTTTGAATAAATACCGCCGCACGAAATAAAAAATCCTAATAATTCTTACTTAAACCATTCCATTTTCATACTGTTAACGAAACTTTTCATTATAGATCGTCACAGGTCATATTATAGAAAATCTGAGGGCGTAGGTTAAATTTGATATGTTATATTTTATGTGAGCCAGAGTTTTAAATCATTGATAGAAAATTTTTTAATTGCCTAATTCATCAATGCCAATCACTTTCATTACTGATATTGAAGAAAAAGATTCAATATATTTTAACTTATATCTAAACATCAGCGGCTGATATATGAAAAAATCTGCTTACCAAAAAGTTTTTCATCACGTTCATTTTTCCGAATTCCTGGTATTTCTAATGGCGATTTCTCCACAAGGTAAATAAAAACCATTTTCGATCGAGCATTCAAAATCAACTCCAAAAGATGTACTTTTAATTTGCTTTACTCTATCTTTTGCTAATGTGTATTGAGAGAGTCACCGTAGAAAGTATATCCTTTAGTCTTTTGTCGGATACGAATTTTTTTTCCGAAGCGGTGATTTCTAAGTCACTGTGTCCACAAATTGTAAACAACAACAAAACTCATCAGACTTTGTGATGATCAAGAGAGTAAAAAAAAACGCGTTCATTTAAAAGCAAAGCGAAAAATGAGGTATATTTGAACCCTAGTTCCTTCCGGTACTTCCTTGACAAAAAAACACGACGAATTAATAAATTAACGATATGATATGCAATTACAACTCTTTTGTTTTGTACTAATTTTCAAATTTATTAACTTTTGGTCATTAAAATGTATTGTTTAACAATGAAAGCAATGTCTTTTGATTAACCTCTAAAATGATCTTGTTTTGTATTGTCCATGAAATACGTTAATTTGAATGTATTTCGAAATTGCGGTCTGTAAAATAAACAAAGCATTCCTCTTATACCGCCAGCCAAGTTACCCTTTTTTGTTTATCTACATAAAAAGAACGCTTAAGGCAATTTTTCCTTATTTTCGTTTGATGTACTCTAGAAATCTCAAAATTTGTTTCTCGTTTTAAAAAGACTTATAAGGTTTTCTGCGGAAGTGAAAGCTTAGAAAATGGAAACACAAAAAAACGTTTGTGTGTTTGCGTCAAGAATGGTATTAGGTTTCGGGAAACTAGTCTGTATACGTCACAGTTACATTGTTACTTCTCAAATAAGGCGTTCAGGCACCTTACCTTTTAAAGCCACTTTGTGTATTAATTAAAGAAGGATACAGGATTGGTATCTACACAAAATATTATCCGGGGAAAAGTGTCGAAATTATGAGTGAAGGAAAACATTTCATTTGGACTGCTTGAAGTGACCTAATTGTAATAAGGTGACGAATTTTTTTCCGACGAAATTTTCCCCGACTAATTAAAACCCCGACATTTTTCCCTGATAAGGTAGTTTACCCGCACCAATGTTAGAGCTGTTTCCTATTGACCAATTACACATTTTTTTTTATTAGAACCTAGTTTATAAGAACATTGAGGCTGAAATTCGTCGAAAAATTAAGAACATCGTAAGAACATGCCCAGCCTCAGTTTGGAAAAAGGTGACAAGAAACTACAATTTTTCCTCTTTTCAAGCAGTTTTAAATGAACTGTGCTCTTTATTTTGCATGACATTGTCGATTTAGAGGAGTCTGAAAAATTAAGAACGCATTTAAGAACATTTTAGGCTGAAAATTGCTAAAAAAATAAGCACAAATTTTAGGTGTTCTAATAAAAAAAAAACGTGTAAACTAATTTCAAACACTCTTTACTCATTAATGTACAGTGTGGAAGAGAGTCTTATCCATCATTCTTTAATCACCCTTCATCTTAGCTGATCTCCCAAACCTTTCTTTTTAGTTTTTTTTCTTCGATGGGCGTCACCCTCCTAAGAAAGGGGAGGGGCGTGTGCATGATAACGCCACCTTAAATCCAGAACTTTACAAGAGAATCTTAGCCCTGCAAAAATTTTAATTTCAATTTTTCATTCCATTCATTCAAAAAAATCAAGAAAGTTTTCAAACCTCTCCCCTATCCTTGCGAAATGAGAACAAAAATGGTAACTTACCAGCGAACAGGTTTGGTGTCGATGCCGTGATCTTTGAGATGAATTTACGATCATCGGGATCACTACTTATCCTGGGACGGTAAGCACCCGTCGTTAAATCGACTAATGACGTCACACGATATTTACCGATCGGTCTATCAGGATCACTTCCAAAACGCAGCCTACGAAATGTTGCTTTCATCCTTTCCATTTTACTACCTCTTTTATTCACAATCTATAATTTTTTTTCTCTCTAAATACCAGAAACTTTTCGGATTAAATCAGGTATACCCAAGAAAACAAGAATCCAAGAAAAATTGTAAAGAGTTCTATTAAGTAAATATACACCAGTGAGATTGAATAATTCACTAGTCTCAGATAAACTTTCTTTTTAAACTCTCTCAGAATGTCAAGTATAAATGTTTTTGAAACGAACTAAAGTCTGCTTTAACAGCCAAATTAATCTGATACCGTCAAACATGGTATACTTTCGTCAATAACAACTTGACAGGAACAATGGAAGTGGAAAGGTCCACAAATTAACCAAATAAACCGTCTCTATAAAAAAAGTGTTTTTCATGGAAAATAACACAAATAAAAGCATGACAGCTCCCTCTCAAAACAGCAGACAAGAAATGCAAATCGAACCACTTTAAAAAATAAACCAGACTCAGTAATGCAGTCAACTTGCTCAAATTCAAACCTCAATTTTTCGAATAGTTCAGTAATTCGACCTATTGTCTACGTAAAATGCAATTCTTCCCTAATTCGAAATAAATACTTTGTGACTTGAAGATCGAGTTACAGTAAGTAATACAATAACAAAATAAAATGCCTCCTCAATGTCTCAAAAAATACACCTACACAGACTGAACGCTTTGCCAACAAAACGAAAAATGAAAAATTGTATAGTATAGAAAACACATCTTGCAGCGGATAAACATTCAGGATTCTGATAGTGTCAGCATATCCTACATATTATTCAATTGATTTGTGATACACTAGAAATGTCAACGTATTGTGATCGAATTTCTTAACGACTTTTTTACTACTGTTTTATTATCATCGTCGGATAAATGAAGAATGAGAAGATTTTGGAAAAGGAAGATCTTTGTACTGCTTTTGTTGAAAGAATTAATTTAATTAATGAATTTGTGCTGGACTCTAAATATGCTATTTCCCCAACTTGATAAATGAATTCTCACGCTGGATGACTTAGGCGTGGATGTCAGATAATGTACTCTTTTTTTCTAAATTAAAGTAAACAAGCCACACACCTTTTTATAACAAACCTTTTTGAAAATAAAGTCATGTTATTTAAAGCATATTTCTTGAGGTATTTTGCGTACCTTAAGTCTTCTCAGAATTTGAAGTGTTTTAGCTTAATGTTTAACACTTATTGGAATGCGATGTAACATTACCCTTTGACGCATGCGTCGATATCTGTCTTTAAAAGTTGTAGAAACACCTTTGTTTACCTAGCGAAGAAAGCATCACTCAGCGAGCTTATGGTATTTTTGTTTGTTAAAATCCTGATTTGGATAAAGAATTCTTTTGGTATATTGTGTTTTCTCATAACATTCAAAAGAGTGTTGAAAATGTTCAGCTTTTTGGCAGGCTCTTTTTAGCCCTCTTTGCCCTCACTCTTTTGCACTTACTGGAATGTATTACCCAACCCCGCTTTCACGCCTACATGCATATATGTTACATCCCTAGAAACGCCTTTCTTTACATAGCGAAGAAAGTATCAGCCAATGATCTTTGTTGTTTTTGCTTGTTGATTTTATCTTTATATAAGATAAAGAATGCAATTCTCGATTTTTAAAACTGGATTAAGCCTTACAGTAGTTTAATTAAAATTTGGTCAAAATTGAGCAGAAAATCGATCTTTTTGACGCATTTTCTTTGCAATGAAAAAGCTTGACATCATATTTACCTAAAATATTTGATTGACAAGAAATACGAAATAACAAAAACTTAAAATCTGATGATAGCCGTGATGAAACTTATATTTCAATAGAAGATCATCAAAAACTTCATTTAAGCGATCATCAAAATACTTTAAAAGTTGCTCTTTAACCTTCAAATGACAGAGACATGATGTTGAGCTCTTTTTTGATTGAAATGAAGGACAACCCAACAAGCTAAGTATTTTTGAAGAAATTTTCTTGTATCTCATTTTTGATACAGGACTATATTGAATGTAGACTAGTGAGGCTCTGGTGCTAAGGGAATTACGATCAAAGTAGTATTCTCACTTAAAATTGGGAACCTCTGTGTACTTATACATACGTCATTCATGGAATGGAGGGTTCTCAAACTTAAAAACACAGGAGAAATACAGCAGATTCGAGCATTCTTTAAAATTATCACAGTATTCGGTAACGAGACTTTAAGTTTAAACAATAATTTGTGAAGCTGTCAAAGTTTTTCGTTCGAGACCCATTAATCAAGTAAATTAGGACCAATGTCTTGCCATGTTTATGTTTATGTTTCTTTTCTTTAAAGTTGATGCAAAGTAGTACAATGTGTACTTAGCTCGAGGCTAATCAATATCAACTATTAATTACAAATCTATCTAGAAGGTTGATACTCAAGATCAACTATTATTTACAAATTAATTTAAATTCAATCAATGAAACCAACGCCATGGATAAAAGTGCGACAGTTTCGGCAAGGACAAGTAGTGGGCCTCCATTGCTTGATTTCTTTCTTAAATTCATCTAGGTTTTTAAGTTTTTTAAAGTCATCGGGAAGGGTAGCCCAGATTTTAGGTCCCAGGAAAGCTAAAGACGATTTTCCATTCATTTCACTTTCAACTACTCTACTACGAAAGGAATTTCTTTTTCTCGTGTTGATCTTACATTGGTTTTTGAGAAATATTTTACTTTCTGATTCATTGAGTTTTGATTTAAATAGCTCTGTGGATAATGATTGAATTGCTCGTTGATGGAAGGTGGAACCGTTGTCAAGTTTCAACAGATCATCGAATGATGAGTTGTAGTCTGAGTAAACGATTCTCAAGCATCTTTTATGTAGATTGTTGATTTTATCTTCTAGAGCTCTGCTATGAAACATCCATATGAGAGGACAGTAATTGAAGTGGCATTTAATGAAAGCATTCATCAAGCGTTTCTTTTTTTCTAAAGTGAGATATGTGCTCATTCATATGCCATCTCTTATAACAATTTCCTGTAGACTGTATGAGGGCGTTATGCAGACGAACATTATTATGGGCCTTTTTTATATTTTATGGTAGACCAGGAACAAGCAAAGAAAACGAAATTGTCCCTCTTTAATTATTACAACTGCATGACTCAATTACAATGGAATTCTAACAAATTAAAGCTATTAGATTTAATGGATTTAATTTTTCTATCGGAGGCATTTAGCCAGCAATTTTTCTATCGTGCATTGATTTCTCAAAATGCAAATACACATACCCATTTGTAATTTAATACCTGCAACACTAATCAAATTAATATGATTTAAAATTACTGAGAGATATCAGGACCGATAGGCCTTCGTATATTCACGATATATCGTATACACGCTTTTTTTTTAAATAAGAATACACTTTTATAAGAATGTCCATGATGAAAATGGCCAAAAAACTAAGAATATGGTAAGAATATCACCATCATGGAATTTAGCAACTGAACCTAAGAATGCCATTTTTAATGCATTTTAACCTATAGATTGCCAATTTCGATCTTATCCTAAAAATACTGTAAGAGTATTTTTTGATGATTTTCGCCAAAAAGTTAAGAATATCCATGATGAAATGAAAAAACACCATTCTTATAAAAAAAAGCGTGTATACTTTTTACTTTGCTAGAATCAAGTCTAGTACAAACAGCATAATTTTTCGTTCAAAGTTTTACAGTTGAACCTCCATAAATGGAATGTTTGTCTCATTTAAAACGACTTTTATGGCACTTTAAAGGTGTCATAATAAGTCTGTTAAGCTATGTTTCTTCACTATAACTCGATTCATTCATTATACACCTTTGCGGCCGTAGTCGCGCGGGCATTTTTTTGTCCACTTTATCCCACTAAAACCGTCCCAATCCTTTTTTGACGCATTTTTCTATTGTCTATAGGTGCAAGAAAAGGACTGGGACGGTTTTAGTGGGATAAAACGGACAAAAACATGCCCGCGCGGCAATTGGTGGCTACGGTCGAAAAGGTTATTATGGTATGTTAAGCTATGTTTCTTTACTATAACTCGATTCATTATTATGGTACCCCTTACCCGACTGTCCTATGTATGTATGATGAGATGAAAGTAGACTAACCTTTGCAAAGTATGATGAAGACAGAGTTCCATGCCAAATTGTTCAAATTGATATTCATTTTGATGTCAATACTCGTGAACTTTATTTCATTGAATCTCCTCTATATTTTTCATTAAAATTTCTTATTTTCTACTAAAGTCACACTTTAAAAGAATCTTTGGGTTGAGTTCTTGAAAATCTTCTCCAATTATTCCAACAATAACAACACAACAAGAAACCCAACAATAATGCCCGCCAAAAATAGGAAATTCCAATAAAACTTAATCATATACTCCCCAACAAATCTTCTCGCAAACTTTTGAAAACAAAATTCACGTGATCAAAAGAATAGTTTGATTTCGATACCTTGTTCAAAAGATGACAAATAATTCGCGTGTCTAATTTTAAAACAAAGGAAAAACAAAAATATAATAATAGTTTCCTGTTGTATTTCCTTTAGAACAAAAATGATATAGTGAAATAAAACATGAAACAAAGCGATTTCTTCCAAACGAGACTGGCTAGCTACAGTGAAATCAATTGATTGATTTGACTGAAAAAAAATCTTCAGCTAGACTAGTAATCTATTGTTCTTGTAAAGGAAGATAATTAGTAATTAGGGAGTTATTAATTGACTGCGCAAACTCATTAAATTGATCGAATACTTTCCGTTATTGCACTTTTGACACTACATTTAATGAACCTGCAGGCTGCTACATGAATTTTAAAGTTTAGAAGCAATATCGTCTGGAAATTAGTTCATGGAGCCAAAACTTTGAATCGAATCTTTCTCCTGATAGGTCGTTTTGTCATAAGTACAAGGTCCACCTTTGATAACTTCTATTGAGAACGTGACTTATCAATTCCTTCACCTAAAGTATATTCTACATCTTTAACTTGAAATTAGCAGTGTTTCTCGGCATCCACTTAAATCCAATTTATAATTTTTTGGAAATATGATTAAAAAATTAACAGTTAAAAAACTCAAGAAGATGAAAAAGTATTCGTGCAAGGCATCCAAAAATGTATTCAATTTTAGCATGTCTTTTTTTCAATCTAATTGCTATTCCCGGAGGGGGGCAGTTACTACCCTTGCCGACGACGGGGTATCCCGCTGAGTTTCGAGAAATTGACCCTGAGTGGAACTCGTGACCCTGAGTGGGACTGAAATTCTAAAATTTCTTCAAATTTTATCTCTCACTTTTTCCCAAAATCTTCCATCTTTTTCAAAAAAGTTTCCTATGGGGGACAAATCTTTTTATTTGGGGACTCATGGAGGTGAAAAAAGGTACCCTGACCAGCGACATCCCGTACCCTTTTTCATGCCCAAGTATTTACCCTGACTGAGTTACTAACTTTTTGCTGAAAATAAGCAAAATTTTTAATGAATAGTGACTTGCCTTCGACAGATTTTGATATGTTTTCATAGGCTAATTGTTTTTCGACGGACAAAAGTCAAATGCAAATGCAAATGCAAATTGATTTAGTAAGAAGACCAAGTGGTAAGTCAGAAACATGACAATATAAAAAAACAGTTTCCAGCTTGAATTTCTAGACTGTGATTACTCCTGTATAAATCTTGAATTTGTTGCATAAGATATATTGGAGGGATGGTGATTTTAAACAATTTGGTACATGCAAGAAGGTATGGATGAAATCTGATTTGACATTGATGTAATTTTAATTGGGATTGCAAACTCTTAAAAAACGTTGACCCACATCAATCAAGTTAAGTGACACAAGTTTTAAATTATTAAATGATTTTACGCGACCAGATATTTATTAGCATCGTTAAAGAACTTTTCTTGAAAATTCCCTATTGCTATTCTTCTTTTTCAATTCTCAACCCAATGGCTCCCCGATTCTACTGGTTTTTGTATAAGAACAAAATATATAAAAATATAAGGTTTCGAGATGAAATTAAGAACATTCTAAGAACATTTTAACATGGCTTAAAACCCATAAAAAGTCAAGGACAGCCGAAAAACACTTCTATCTCCTTAGTATATCATCTACCGTTTCTGTCACTGATACTCACATGTAATTTGTTGGGATTTCAAAAAAAAAATCTTCAAATTAAATTGTGGAAATTGTCGTTTTTAAAGTTTTATTTTTAGTAGAATATTGACTTTCTTAGGTCCTAATTTAACTAGGATATCACAATTCACACTGGCAACCCTGTCACCGCTAAGTGGCGGCGGTGGTGGTTGGGTATGTTCCGTCCTCATTCTATTTTAAGAAAACCGGATGAGTGAAACACGAGAACAATATCTATAACGGATGTTTATACTTTTATTAATTTGTTCCGTCATTTAGATGTTCTAATTTCTTTGACGTACAGTAGTTTGAACAAAAAACGAGAAAAAGCTAATTTCCGATCGGGATATTAAATGTTTCTTTTTCATCTTCCGAAAAAAATGTAATTTGTTATATTTCATTCAGTTAATGGCAATATTTTATTAGAAGTGTTTGCTACTACACACCAGACTTGTAAATTACGACATGTTTGAACTCGGAAAATCGGACAAAACAAGCAACGTACACCACTTTCTGATTTTTTTGATTGCGAACTAAGGGACTAGGCAGTTTGTATCGGATAGAATAATATTTTAAATCGAAAAATTGAAACCCATTTGAAACTCTTTTACATTCAAAACTTTTCGTTTCGTAAATATCTTTTAGACAATTCTTACTTCTTTTTAAAGTCTATGTAAAAACCAGGTCTTTTGACTCTTACTGAAATACAAAATACTGGTTTCCATGAAGTAAAATAAGACTTACTTTTAAACTTGCAAAGAAAATTCTACAAAATGTTTCTCGGAAGCCCAAAACACAACCAGATTACAGGTCTCAAATGGAGGCCTAAAACGTCTCAAAAGTATTGAGAAATCAGAAAAACTTATCAAAGAAATTTTTCTTTCCTTTCATTTTTGTCTAGGTTTCTTTCTCTCTTAGTAGAAAACCCCGAAAATCGCAAGTAAGTATTAGAAAATAAAAGAATTTCACACTCAGTTTTTAAAACTTGACGAAGAAAGATTTTCTGTTAAATATATTTTTAGGGCTCTTAAATGACCTACAGCAACAACAATTCCTGTAATTAAGACTTCTAAAAGCATTTTGGTAAAAAGACAAGCCAAGAAAGTTCTCTTTCAACATTTATGATGAAAATTAATATCAACAAAACGTTTCAGCCTGACAAGATTTTACTTCAAGAATCTCAGGGGAAGACAGCTTCCCAAAAATCAATATGAAATATTTGGTATAAGATAGAGGCTATGTGATATTTTACCTTTCACTATCCTTACCGCAGAAAATACCCTGGCATAGTGATCCAACACCTTTTTAATACTGATGGTACTGATACCACGATTTATCACGAGCCATCCTTAAAGGTGTTTTAAAGATTTTCAGTCTTGCGAATCTCAACTTCAAAGCAAAATTTTAGAGAAAACTAACAGGTTACATTTATTGATCAAGTTGTATAATGACCACCACAGGTATCAATTAATGACTAATTAATGAGATCAACGTATTCGCTAATGAATAATTTTCTTGGTGAAATGATAATAATAATGACATCATTGAGTATTTCTTTGCCAATTACGTTACGTCTTTGAATATATCATACAGATATAGTTTCGAACGACTATAATTTATAATTTTTCATGTCTAGATGAAAGATGACGAAGATTTTTATTGAAGAACAAAAAGGACCGATGGAAACGTCATAGAAAAGACAACAAAGTTTGGCAAGTCTCATTCTTAAAAGCAAACGATGTATCTCTTTCAAAACTATCAACCTATCCTATTGGTAACTTGCATACTATGTAATCTCCTTAATAACCCAAACAAAATTTCCGGCCCCATCAGTTTTAGTTAACCCATAAATACAGAATCTGACTATTTACTTGTTTATAGAGAAAAATACAAGGGAATCCTTACCTAAAATTTTGCTGAACGTGGCTTGTTTCATTACTGCATGGAACATAACTGTTTTTACCCTCCAATCACTATTAATTCGAAACTTCTTGCCAAGTCACACAATTACATCAGATCATACAATACAACACAAAACCTGAAATGGTGCTCTTCTTCCTAGCTATCAAACCCAAGATGATACTCATTAATTAAACAGTATTAAACTGACATTATCTTTAAAATGTTGCTTCGACCATATTTGATGTGCTTCCTGCTAACTTAATCCTAATAGATTAATCAGTTCTGTTTCATACAGAAATGCTTATCATTACTGAAAAGTCTATATGTAAGTCTACTTTCAACTTGAGTAGCATACCTACAGCCTAAAAATCCTTAAATCTCACAGCCTTTAAAATTCATCAAAAATAACAACAACAGTCACCCGGAGGACGCACTTGGGTAAAATTGGGTACAGGGACGTGCCGCTGGTCAGGGTTCATTTTCAAGGCTCTGAAGATAACTGACAGGGTCCCAAATTTACTAATTTTCAAGATGTGTATGTGACAGGGTCGACTTTTGGTTATTTTGGACAATTTTCAGCATGGAAATTAGATTTCTTTTCAATTTTTCGTCTACTTTGAGTTAAGATTTTTCGTCCTGACAGGGTCAGAACTTACCAAATTTACCAATTCATATCTGACAAGGTCCACTTCTCAAACTTCAGAGGCACCTTCCTGTCGGCCGTCAAAGACAGTACCCTCCCCGGGAATAGTCATTCCTTAGGGAACTTAGAAGAGGACCTCTTAGATTTTTGACTCATTTGTCCGTATCTTTGATAGTGACTCATCATCTGGATTGTAATTAGATAGCAAAGATTCAAATTCCTTTACACACGAGACTCTATAACTCGAAAACCAAGGGGTTAAAAATAAATAATGGTTCAAGTTATTTAGGAGTTCGAGTGAAAGAAAGATGGAAGAAGCAGTTTTCTCTGAGCACAAGGAAGTATGTTCGAGGCTTAGAGACATTCGTTTTATCTCGAGAGTTATAACGAGAAACAAGCCATGAAGAATTTACAATTGTTGTTTCTATGAATAAATATTGTGATGGTTAGAAGCATCCTACATGACGCCACATGGATGATTGGAATCTATATATTGCATCGACTGAGACTTTAATCCTCTCTGGTGTCTATTTGGCCAGGAAACTTTTCAAGATTGCCAGATTTCCTTCGGAAGAATCGAAATTGAATGGTCTAAAATTAGATTTTTTCATGTGATTTCATTCGTTCCAAACCTCTATAGACATTAGTGACATCAATAAATATAACACGTTTCGATACCATAATTCGAGTCTTCCCGCAGAATAACTAACGCTGAAGGACATAATAAAAATCTCCAATGATTTCATGCAATGATACCATTTAAAGCAAATTTATCTTTACTGGTTGTCTAATAGATCCCTCTAATTTCAATCTATAATTCATGATATTTTTTTGATTTTCTTATATGGAAAATTCTTATCCTAGTCCCCCCATATTTATTGCGGTAATACCCAAAAGCCAGAACATATACTATAATGCCATAATGTAGGTGCATAGGTGTACCATCAATTGGAAATCTTCAAGATCTATTTCAGAGCGCTCTCGCTCTTACGTGTTTACGTAATATACAACTAGTTACGAGATATTATATAACTCTGTGTATAACTTGTAGCTCATAATAAAATTGACACCAGCTTACAAGAAATCCAAATAAAGCGACTGATTGGATAATAATAGTCAAGGATATTGTTTGATTAAATCAATTGAAGTTGAAAGATAAAGACTCTTGACAGACATGTTGATGGAATATGAAATGACGGACGCCCGATTAAATCGAAGATTTTAGGATCTAAAACGAAATTTTGTGAATCTTGGGACTCTTAGCGGGACTTTTTTTCCTAAAATTTAGCTTTTTTAGGGATAGAAATTCGAGTTTTGATTTTTTGTAACCCTTAGTAGGGAAACTGAAATTAGATGTTGAGGGACTTTGAAGATCCAAAAAGGCTCTTGAAAAAAAAACCCAGAAAATTGAAAGTTAAAACATAGCTTCTTAGTGATAATAGATGGTTCCTAACATTAATAAAATGTGGGTAGGGCATCTTTGAAATACGTCAATAAAAACGTCAATAAGAATTTCAACTATTTGTCAAGTTGTTGGGAATGAGCTGGAAAAAAGGAAAGAAATACAAAATGATATAAAAGCTATAGTGTTTGTCAGAAAGATTTGCTTATTGATTCTGGTTGAAAGTTATATTAATTGAGTTTATTAGAGTTTTCGTCCTAATTGGATATGACGAGATTAATCAATTTGATATAACCAAAATCATATATGCAATTCTTTGCCGTACTCTAAGTTATGAAGGTTTTACCCCTCCCCACTCAATTTGGATTTCTGATTTAAAAAAAGCTAATCATCACTGATGCTTGGTGCACCTTATGGTCACATACACCTGTATTTATCTGTAACTACACCCCTGTGCCGTAAACCCTTTTCCGATGGTAAAGTCAGGCAAAAGATCATCCCCTGTAAGAAAAATATTCGCTATTGAGAAAACTGAAATTTTCGTCCTTACTAGAAAAGTTTTTCAATTTTCGAATTGCAGACAATAGAATTTGAACTCCACTAAATAAGCCAATGGCCTGGCTCGTTAAAATATCCTCACCGGGGCAATGAGAAGGGAGTGTCAAACTATAACGTAGGCTTCTCAAACTTTCCATATGGGCCGAGACAATATGGGAGCAGGGTTCAGAAAGAATTTATTTGAAAAAAAAGAACCAAAGTGGACCTTAGTCCCGGGGGAGTAATTAGGCAAAAATGGGTGCTGGGTATGTGTGGACGGTTAGGGTCGGATTTTCCACCTTTCAAAGTCTCTCTAAAGGTCGCAAAAATCAGAAAAATTTAAATTAGTCTCTCTAAGGGTCGGAAAATTCACGATTTCTAGGAAACTTTTTTGATTTAGAGTGAAAAAATTGTAAAAAAGTCTCTCTAAGGGTAGGGAATATTTCAAAAATCGAAGAAGATTTTCAAAAAAGTCTCTCTAATGGTTACCTTTTCAGCAAAGATCAGTCTCTCTAAGGGTCGGTTTTTGGGGGTCCCATCCACACATATCCCTCATCTGCCAACCCTAATACCCCCTGGACCTTAGTCCTGACGTAAACTAGCCAAACTTTTTAGTCAATTAGAACGGCTTGACAATGTTTGATTACAGACGCCAATCTTTTAAGCAAACAATATAAAACCTTATTATACTTAATTCAACCGTTATCATAATAACAGGAAATTGATCCACCGATTTACTGACAGAGTAAAAAAAAATCAAAAAGTGTTTCTCTATTTGTATTGACATATCTGACATTTTACAAGTCTGTACGACACATAAGCTTTTTGTACACAACAATTCTATTTTTGAACATCTTGCTCGAAATGTCACAATATCAAAGAGGGCCAGAGCCAGACTGAAAAACTTCAGTCGAAGTAATATGCACTCTCTGAAAACAACACAAGTTGCATTTTATAGTTCAGAATATGAACCATCAGCTCAACCATCAGATATGAGATCACACTTTGGAATATCAAGTACTTCAAAATTAAATGCAAACAAAAAGGAGTCTGTTGGCAAAATCTATAGAGTCATACATACCACCAGTATGGACAGAATTGCAGTGAAGTTAAGGCAAACACGTTAGCTACTAAATAGGCTTTCCTACCTAGAGTTTGAACCTTAAACTTTAATAACATAAATAAGTGCTTATTGAAGTAATAACTAAAAGGAATAAGGCATAAACAAACCTCCATAACCATTGTTTGATTCATTGTCAGAATTTGTGGTGATGCTTTCCGTATCTCCTTGAGTACCTGAAGTCAATATCAAAGAATAAAGATTGAGACAAAATTGGGAGATACTCGCTCATTAGATCGTCAATACACTATACTGAAAATGAAGGAGCCAACATTGAAGGAAAAGCTTGGACTATTGCATATTTTATTTGAAATATTGCCATCCCTTAAATTTCAGACTTCTACAGTTAACGCTCTCATAAACAAAGAGCCTGAGCCCCCCCCCTTCGGATCCACCACCGAAATTCTACAATGATAAATACCTTGGTCATTGAGTTCTTCGATCATTCTGAATCTTCTTCTATAGCTTCCAATATGATCCATTGAATGTCTCCTTCGTTTAGCGCGACATTTCTTAGCTGAAGCTATACCAAGATACATATGCGAGTGTTTACCTAACGCTCGGTAACTTTCCAATAACCTTTCTGCCAGCACACTTGACGGTTGAAATTGGTTTTCCATTTGACGGCGTTGGTGTGTTGCCGTATCTGAAGACATTCTACGCGTTTTGTTTTGAGTTCTAAGCTCCGATCCTTCAGGAGATGTTTCAGTTAGATGTAGAAAACGTTGCGCGAGGTCAGTATGGTTCTGGCGATGTTTAGGTTGAATATCCTTTTGCACGTCAATGTTTAAGTTGATATCTAGTTCTGGAGATTTTCTGCATTTGATGCTTTCCTCACGTATATTACAAGTTTTAACATCATCCTGACGTTCTACTACATCGCTGCTAATAGATTTAACATTATCATTAGAATTCATAGTTTGATTTAATAAATTTACAGTACAATGTTGATCAAAATCACTTTCTCTTGGTAATGGGCTTACGTTTTTACGCATATTCGACTCTTTGCTTTCCTCACAAGGAGAACTTATCGTCTCTTTGGATGTCTTGGGTTGTAAGCCCTCAAAAGAAATCACTTTTCTCCTCTCAATTCGAAATTTAAAGTCATTTTTAACAAAAGAGTCAACGCTCCAGGACCTCAGTTTCACTGATTCAATATTTGCATAATTATTAGTCTCCAGCATTGGGTTTCGCCCAGATATTGTCAAGTCTGATGTTAGTGTGGCCCTGGGCTTCTCTAATGTCGTATTCTTATTTCTCAGATTAAACGGTGAGAATGATAAAGAGTTAACTCGGGATATCTTACGTCGAGTATGACTCGGCTCATATTCAGATTTCTTTGGCTTTAGTGATAGTTCTTTCTTGATATAATTGGTTTCATCCTCGGAATCACTTTTATCACAAAGTCTCGCTATATCATTTGATGTCTGTTGTATGTAATTACGTATTTGACGCCGATCCATACTCTCACTGTATTCACATGGCGTAAGATTTGACGGTATTGAAGAACGACGGGGTGTCGCTAATGGGCTTGTACGTCGTCGGCGATTGGACGGCGACACAAGGTTTACACTATTGGGTGTTTCTTCCTTTATGTTTCTAAAAATTTCTCGATTTGAACAAATTGTGAAACTCGATTTGGTTTTATTGAAAGTGTCTTTATTGCTATCGTCTGTACTCCCTGAATCCAAGATAGCAGGTAATGACGATCTACGATGATAGCTCAAAGTGTCTTTGGGACAACAAAACTCACTTTCTTCATCTGAAGTCACTTCTTTGATTTCGCTCAAATAATTTCGTCGTGTATGACGTGATTTGGTTAAAACAGCCGGTGACGAGGATCTACGGTCCGTCGAGTAATAGTAGCTATGGTAACTACAGTCTTGCTCCTCTTCGTCAGAAGAATCAACTTCTTCTTCAATTTCAGTCAAATGATCGTCGTTTAAGTCACCTGAATTATCAATCGGTAACAAATATTTATGATGATATTGACCTTCGATTTCAAAGTTTACTAGTTCTCTTTCACCGAGGTTGTCTTCATCAGATAGACGTCTTTCGTTCAAATTCTCTTTAATGCAACTATCATCAGTGTCTGCAAAATCACTTAGATTACCGTTCTTACTACGGCGGTCACTCTCAACAAACAGTGTTTCTGGCTCATCAATATCACTTAGATTTTCTTTCGAACTGCTCGTATTGTAGCCGTGATCAACAACCAAGCTACTACTGTTATTTCTCAACGATCCTTCATCGTCAGCATCATTATCTAAAGGAGCTACCAGATCATCTATCCCATTGTAAGACTTAACCGTATTCATTTTATTAAGTAAGTCACAAGACACCGACACAAGACGTATCTCTTTTTCCGGTTCAATCTTATCAGCCATTGAAGTATTCTGATAACAGATCCTATCTTTAGCTAATCCCTTGTTTTCCTCGATGTCTTCAAGTCGATTGAAAATAGGTTGTGTTATAACAATAGGTGGTGCTTTATGTTTCGCGATTGTCTTCACCAAATCCAAGTTTTCCTGCTTTGATTGTTGAGGGTCATTCAATGTTTCAATCTTCTTTTGTCCATGTATTATATTAATGTTATTTACTTCACCACTTAAATTTCTTTGACGTTGTTGACTTCCCTTTATGCCAATAGGAAGTGTGTTCAAATAATTGTTACAGCTTTCGTTTTCCCCTACACTTTGTGGCCTACTGATTTCTTTAAGGCTGTGACCAATGTTTTTGTATGAATGCAAATTTAGTTGAATGTTTGAAAGTTGTTTTATTTGTTTTGTCTTTTCTTCATCAATGTCGTTCAACGTGTTTCGCTTTTGTTGATGATGGTCAAGTTGTTGGGACAAAGTAATGTCATTTACAAACATTGTGTTTTGTTGGTTTAAAACATTCGTTTTCTTAGTCATCTTGGTTGTTTGTTTGATATTTCCTTCCCCAAAATTGAGTGTCGCAAGTTCATTATTTGGAGACCTCGACGAAATGTTATTTGCAAACATTGAATCTTGTAGGTTTAGGGTATTGTCATCTTGACGTGATATAGAGTCAGATCTTGTTTGTTTGATGATATCTTTGTGGTGAAAGGCAAGTGTCTCTGAAATGTTAGGTTCGCTGACATTCTGATACGTGAGTAAAGCGTGAGTAAATTTCAAGGCTGGAGGCTTGCTTTGTTGATTTTGTTTTTTGTCCATTTTGGGAGTCAGCTGTGATGTTGTGTTTAATGTTTGTGGTCTCCGGTCATGGTTATTTTGATTGTGTTGATAGTTAGTACGAGACATGACTTCGTGATCAAATATTAGCGGCTGTGGTTGTATTGTACTTTTGTTCAGTATGGTCTTTCTTGATTTTGGTGGTGGTGAGTCGTCTCTTTTAGGCATACAGTGGTTGTTGTTAAATTGCATCAATTCGCAACGATTTAAACGTATGATGGGAACACGTTCAAATACCATCTTTTACTGATATCTGAAAAAGAGAGTATAAAGGTGTATTAGAGACAACTAGAACCCTAATTCCTAGGAATTTCCAAAATGTTTAAGCGTTTACGCCCGTTTCAAGGGTAGATACTGTACATTAAGCTCGCGTGATAACCTAACTGACACACAACGCTGTTTCAACGTTTATCTAATTGTTATACGGGTGGTAGAAACTCTATCCAGCGCGCACCCACCCAAAATTGACAGATTAAACTATCGTCTTATAATAAGGTTGAGGTTCAAGATCCTGAATTTATCCTATACATGTACGTAAAAAAATGATAATCCAAACTTCCGCTAACTGAGGAGACAGAAGTGATTGATATTAGATTATTAAAATCCATTTAAGAAAAAATTGAAATTGTTACCAATTTCGCGACTTAGCATCTAGCTTAGTGAGGTTTTTAAGATTTTAATTTGCTGGCTCATTAAAACAATCAATTAACTCTAAACAAGTGATCGATACTTAATTGTCTTAAACTACGATTGATTGGCGATTTTAGTAACGTTACTATGAAGAAGGATGAGTCGATATGCTTAAAATATAATCGCAAAAATATGATACCTGTCTATATATTAGACAAATGGATTAGTACATTGGACAACAAAAACGTGTAGTTTTATCCGGATAGAGTATACAGTATGGACAGCTCAGTCAATAACATCAAATGACATAAATGAAGCTTTCGAAGACATTCAAAAAAGATCAATCACTGACGGTTACAATCATTGAGTTTCAAGCCCGAAGGGCTAAAGGCGAAACTTTAACCCTTCTCAGGCAAGAGAAATTGAAGCCACTTATCCCATGCAAAACGCACATAGAACGCGTCGTAATCATGACGACGGATTGTATCTAGCGGTTTCTTCCTTTGAGGACTACATTTTTTGAAATCTAGCGATAGATTTTAGTTTTAATCCGGAGTTTGTGTAAAAACTACGCGCGGGCGTTCTGGAAGGGAAATAAGTGGTTTCATTTCCCATCCAGGAGTCTCGCCTCTAGCCCGAAACTAAATGCTACAATCTTTTGGTATCTTATTATCAACAAGCTAAATATTCGAGATGTTTTAACTCATTTCAATGTAAACATTTGAAAATTCTTCCGACACTATCCCAATCTCTAACAATATACACCAAAAAAAATCCTACAACATGAAGTATAACAGCCTCATTCAGCTCTTCATTTTCAAAACAAATCAAAATAGATACACTTATTAGCAAGTTGATGTTAATTTTCTCAATTATCCTGAATCAGAAAAACAAGTCTATTGTCCTCCCACAATATCTTAAAAATTTCTTTGTCATTTTCTGAATATCTTGATTATCATTGTTTATTTCCATTGATAAAACGAGCATCCAAGTCATTGTGACAATTCTATTTTAGTAAATGGTTAATTTAGAAATACATTCGAATACACGCTTTTTTTTAATAAGAATACACTTTATAAGAATGTCCATGATGAAAATGGCCAAAAAATTAAGAATATGCTAAGAATATCACCATCATGGAATTTCGCTATTCAAGCTAAGAATGTCATTTTTAGAGAATTTTAAATTACAAATTGCCATTTACCCCCAAGTAATAAGAATGCTGTAAGAATATTTTAGGATGATTTTCCCAAAAAAGTTAAGAATATCCATGATGAAATGGATTTACACCATTCTTATAAAAAAAAAGCGTGTATTCGAGGAATTAAGTTTTGAATTAACGAATTTCTTAAGGGAAAATGAAAAATTTTTGAAATGAATTTGAAAATTTTATAAAGCTTTATGTATTTACTTCGGTTTCCACTGGCCATAAAAATACACAACTGTGAAGAACAAAAAAATGACATCAAGTATCAATCTCTCAAGTAATTGAAAATCCCTGGCACCTGCGACACCTGAAGCCAGTCCAGTACCATAGAGACAATGCTAGCAATAGGTATGATTAGAGATAAGAAAAATGAATTTTACACTTTTAAAACCCTAAAAAAGACCTTAAGCTCAAAGTTTTTAAAATTGCAGTTAAACTACTAGAAAAGATCAAGTTAGTTCACCATATTATGTGGGACGAGGTGGAGTTTTTAGAAGCTCTTATTTGATTCGGTTGGTCCGCGTAATAATTTTTAACCAGTAATATAACAATTTTGTTACTTTTTCTATAAAGAACGCGCCATTTTTATTCCTTCGAATGACCAATTATTAAGGTATCTTATAAAAACTCCATCTCATCTCTATTAAGTACACTAAATATCCCAACTATCAAGCAAAATTGAATCCAGATTCCAGTGACTCTACGTGACCTCAAGAACATTTTTCATTATCCATCTAAAACAAAAAACATTGAGGAAAATCAAGTAACATGAATATACACACCTTGCTAGTTTATCTACAAATAGTAATCACTTAATGAAACCCGACTAAGTACTACCAAACTAATTATAATACTTAATTATTACAAAAGTCACGTGGTGGAGCCCGGAGAAATCGTAAACCGCAATATTTCTGTTTCGAAATAAGAAAACTATATAACAACAGAAAAAGGTTGGGTTACCCATGATGTTACTGATAGCTGATTTCTGAGTTTCAATTATTAGGTCATAGATAAAATTCTAACTGGGATTCTCGTAAGTTTTTCTTTTAACTCATCTAACTTTTGTTCTTAACATATGATGTTTTTAAATGGATATGCTTATAGAAAAATTTGGATGAAGCGGGGTTTTAAGGATGTTATGTAAAAATATGGAAATCATGTATTCTTTTAATCTTACTTGCAATTGGTTTCCTAAGAGGAAAAACAATGGAATCCGAAAAACAAATCAAAAACATTTCCCGCCGTAAGAGAAGGCATTACGAAGAAAAATTTTAAATGTTTCAAATGATTACAGAGACATTAAACTAGGACATCACTTTGATAGAGAGGAGTAAAGATCTACTATTCAGAAAAGAGAGGTTTCAGTTGAGACACCGATAAGCAGGTGCCATAGTTAGTCGAAAAAGATTCTCAGTGTTTCGTAAATGAATTGTTTTCGCTTTGCCATTACGTAATTCTACCAAAAAGAGACCGGATAGTAAGAGATTTGTGAAAGAGAAATCACCCAACCAACAAGAACAAGAAAAAACCTTACGGTAAATTACTTCGGAAATCTTCTTCTATTGTTTTCAAGCTTCCTTGACAATTTTAAGGTTTCAACAAGTGCATTTCAATATTTGGGTGGGATAGAAATACCATAATGAGTAACGATACTGTCATAATGATAGATATTGGTTAAAAAAGAGAAATGATTAGCCACGTTCCTGTATAGAAATGTCTGGCGACACTTAACGATGAGACTCGTACCTAGACCTTTAGTTCGTTTTTTTACGACAGTATTCACGATCGTATCACAGCCATTAGTAAAATCAAAAATTGGTGGAAGTTGCTCTGGGTACGAGATTGGGGAGAGTACAGAGGTTGCGAACACCGAAATACCCACACATCGTCAACACCGACAGCAAAAATTGCGAAAATCCTTATATTTTCATTTTTGTCTTTAAATACCGACACACCGACGGAAAAAAGGTCTTATACCGTAACACCGCCAAACTTGTACCCCCTCCCGTGAATGAAATCTAATATGTCAAAAAATCTGGTAATGTTTTGAAATAACACCTCATTCCATATGCAATGGTTTTATATGAAAATTGGCCGTTGAGGTAAATGCGAGGCTTTAGACTTACTGTAGAAATTACAACCAAGCCTCAATAATTAAAAACGTGTTGTCAAGGTAGTATTACTTACTTGAATTACTAGCGTGCATAAGGGGAAGCGTTATAATCTTAAAATAAAGATACAACCATTTCAGATAATTTGATTTGTTGCCGGTAAACAGTGGGTATATATAGTTGGTTTCTCTTAAATTAGAAAGTTGGTTTTACGTAACCACAAACCTCCAAAATTTAATCAAAAAAATATTCTATTCAAAGGTGTTTGTTAAATATTTCCCGTTTTCCAAAAGGGAAATATTTTTTAAAACGGGCTTTCTCCATCATAATAATAATAATAATTTCCCGTGTCAAAACGCCCTCCGTACGCCCTGACTGACGCCCGCTTTAGCGCCTAAAGAAAGTCTACTTTATAATAATCAAATCAATATCTCCTGATTGAAGGCAATATGCCTTTCGGTAATTAGTTCTTACAAAGTAAACAAATGATGGCGAAAAAGATGAGCATATCTATTTTTATTATAAGCATCTACTTTATAAGAATCAAATCAATAACTCTTGATTGAAGGCAATATATCTTTCGGTAATTAGTTATTAGAAAGTAAACAAAGGATGGCAAAAAAGATGAGCATATTTATTTTTATTATAAGCATCTACTTTATAAGAATCAAATCAATAACTCTTGATTGAAGGCAATATATCTTTCGGTAATTAGTTATTAGAAAGTAAACAAAGGATGGCAAAAAAGATGAGCATATTTATTTTTATTATAAGCATCTACTTTATAAGAATCAAATCAATATCTCTTGATTGAAGGCAACATGCCTATCGGTAATTAGTTCTTACAAAGTAAACAAAGGATGGCGAAAAAGATGAGTATATTTATTTTTATTATAAGCATCTACTTTATAAGAATCAAATCAATAACTCTTGATTGAAGGCAATATGCCTTTCGGTAATTAGTCCTTACAAAGTAAACAAAGGATGGCGAAAAAGATGAGCTTATCTATTTTTATTATAAACATCCACTTTATAAGAATCAAATCAATAACTCTTGATTGAAGGCAATATATCTTTCGGTAATTAGTTATTAGAAAGTAAACAAAGGATGGCAAAAAAGATGAGCATATTTATTTTTATTATAAGCATCTACTTTATAAGAATCAAATCAATATCTCTTGATTGAAGGCAACATGCCTATCGGTAATTAGTTCTTACAAAGTAAACAAAGGATGGCAAAAAAGATGAGTATATTTATTTTTATTATAAGCATCTACTTTATAAGAATCAAATCAATAACTCTTGATTGAAGGCAATATGCCTTTCGGTAATTAGTCCTTACAAAGTAAACAAAGGATGGCGAAAAAGATGAGCTTATTTATTTTTATTATAAGCATCTACTTTATAAGAATCAAATCAATATCTCTTGATTGAAGGCAATTATATCTTTCGGTAATTAGTTATTAGAAAGTAAACAAAGGATGGATAAAAAGATGAGCATATTTACTTTTATTATAAGCATCTACTTTATAAGAATCAAATCAATATCTCTTGATTGAAGGCAATTATATCTTTCGGTAATTAGTTATTAGAAAGTAAACAAAGGATGGATAAAAAGATGAGCATATTTACTTTTATTATAAGCATCTACTTTATAAGAATCAAATTAATAACTCTTGATTGAAGGCAATATATCTTTCGGTAATTAAGTCTTACAAAGTAAACAAAGTATGGCGAAAAAGATGAGCATATTTATTTTTATTATAAGTGTCTACTTTATAAGAATCAAATAAATTTCAGATTTTTGGCGTTTTCACTGTGATAACATGTGAGCGATAACTTCTCTTTTTGAGTTGTGAGCGACTGTCTATCTCATGTCATCTCAAAAGTAAAGTTAAAACCAAGCTTTCGTCCTCCAATTAAATTTTATTTATAAAACGAATTTAAAATCTACACACGTGTAATTTTGCTTACTTAGGGATATTTCGATAGGAAGCTCTCCGGGGCATTCTTAGCGACAGCTACTTGCTGGTATATGTCAATAATGACCTTCATTTTTAAGGAAATATTTAGTCGCATTTTTGCGAATCTTGTTTTTAAATAAGAGGGATATCGTTTGCTTACTCGTCAATTTTAATTCACATTCTTTTTCACATTGGATTGACACGGATGTGGAGCAAGATTGGTCAGAAAAAGGAAAAAATAAACTATAATATATGAAACGGGAACACTTATGTGCTTTTGGGGGGGGGGGGGATAAGAAACTAAATGAGCCCCCACCTAGTTTGCGTGATGGCGTCCACTCGTTCCTAAGCTTTAAAAGGTTGACTGTCTCATAAAATATTGATTTAACGGCATCATTGATGCCAGCCAGCGTCTACAGAATACCTACATGTGTAGCCAAAATACCTCTTTCTTAAATATACCTATTGAAATATTGGTAAAATAAAAATAAAATCAGTCTCGCTGAAAATATTTCCGTTGCTGAACATAAAAGACACCGCGATATTTGTGTTTGGGTTCACAGTTTACCAAAAGTGTCCCGTTGTCAAAAAATGGCATTTGAATCAACACAAGGAAGAGCATCACAAAACGAACTCTTTCTGATACATATATACGGTTGCTATTCGTTTAATGTCGATGGTATGGAGAGTATCTGATACTCCTTGGACTTCGACTTCGTAATTTTAACACTTGAACAAGGAATATACCTTTTTGTTACCTAATTCATTAATATCGCCGGATTCAATCTACATTTAAATTGTCTTCATCAGATATACCAAAGCTCTCTGGCAAAAGTGTTTTTTCAACGTTTAAACACTGTTAATACTTAGGAAAACTAAGGAAATCAATCTCGTTCCCAGTGCTCGCAACTTTCGAAACGTGAGTATCGTCAGTAATGTCCATTAGTAATTTATTAAAGCCTGCTCGGATAAATTGCGACTAGGTTGCACCAAGGACATAATTTTTACTTAATCTATGACTTTACAGGCATGGACCATCGAGACAAAGTTAAATGAAGTTCTAACCTATCATTCTATCATTCGAACTTTTGAACCCAAAGCAACAACACGATACAAAAATACATAAAAAAGACTGAATATTTCAAAATCGTTACACTGTAACAAAGAATAAATTTAAAGCCTTACGACAAACAAACAAGTTTCAATTTCCTTCGCACTAACAAGATAAAACATAATCCGTTTAAGTAGAGAGCCAAACACACCAAACAACTTTTAGAAAAAAATGCTTTCACCACTAAAAGTGTATACTTATGGCACGCGAGCTTTCAAGTACGCGGTTCAGAAAGTATGTAAACTTTTTGTTTGAATACAAAATATCAAATTCTTGATGAGTAGGAGAATTTTACTTTCAACTGTCAAGCTTATTGCATAAGATTCTCTGCTGGTCTTATATGCCAATTAAGGAAATTTGGAGACGAAAGAATGTGTGTAGGTAAAATTAGAGTCCTGTGGATCTTATAGTACAAAATCGAACCTTACACACTTTTTTCTTCTATAAGAACTAGTAAAATTTCTATGAGGATCGGCTGTTCTTATTTTTTGGCACTTTGAGCCTCAAATGTTCTTATCCTGTTCTTATTTATAGGGTGAAATTGAGGTGTTTTAAGCTTTGTACCCAATTTTTACTATTTTGACCTCTTTATTGCTTGAAATTGAGTAATTCCAGGTTCAGTATGATCTTAAATTGTTCCTATTTTTCTCGATTTTGAGCCTCATTATTGAAATAAAATTGTCCTTTTAAAATAAAAAGAGTGTAGTGTACTTTTCGAAAAACTTTTCGTCCAATAAATGCCTCATTTGCTAAAAATGGTCAAACGACTTCGTTGGCCTCACTCTTTACACTCTCATACTGCACCGTCTCTCCTAATATCAACATGCACTTTGGAAGTCTAGAAAACTTACCATTACTATAGTGTCCCTACTGGGAAAGCCAGTTGGTTCCTACATCTCCATTGGCTAAAGATTTTTAGTAGGTAACCTGGGACAGGCGGTGTATTAGAAAATTTATAGGTGTAGTTAGCTGGAAAAAAAAGTAAACTTACCTTCATTTTGATAAGGATTTTTTTCTTCGAAATAAAATGTTTGCTGTGAACATCTGGTTGCATCGATTCTTTTGCAAAGATTCTTTCGCCATAAATACTATGAAAAATAACAACAATAATAATTATAAGATAGAGACAAACACCATTTCAACAATTGCAGTGTTAAATATATTGAAAAGTATTTCTCTTTCCTGTAAGAATACCCTTAGTATATCAAATTTTTTCCGGCAAACTTCCGTTGCAGCTTTTTTTACTGAAAGTAATAAAATGGCTAAATTATTTGCTTAATGTCTTTTTTTTTTAAGTAAAAAAAAAAACACTCAAATATTTTTAAGTACTCTTAAAAATAATTGTTAATATATTTGGTTTAAAAATATTTTGGAGAAGATCCTTATAAACAAATATTAGAAAATTGCAGTCAATTGTTTGCCTTAAACCCTCTAAGGATTTCAGCCAATTTTCGATGCAGTTGAAAATCGATTAAAAGGGGATCCTCGTAATAAGAGCGATAATTGCTGAGTTGCAATTAAGGTGGAGCTCTATTGCAAATTAGCGAATTACATTTTGTTAAAAGTATGCGAATTCTTTTTAAAGTAATTAAATGCAACCAGACAACAATGAGAAGATCCTTACTTACTAGACTATGCTATAGTCTAATACGAATTCGAATAATAAATAGTAACCTCAAACACACAAATTAGCAGTCGGGCGGAAAATTTGTCCGCGCGGGCGAAAAATAGTCGGAGGGGTCAATGTCTCAAACACAGACTCTATTTCCGTCGCGCTACATATTACGTTTTATAATATACAACTATGTTATATCATAATAATATATTACGATCGTCTACTTACTTACTAGCTCAAAGCTTATCGAATGTTCACAAATGGACAAGGCACACGTTTTTTAAAAGAACGTCAACATTTTTCTGATGTGTTCTGATAATTTTGAATTTCATTAACTAGCGGATTATTTAACTTTTTGGGGAAAATCATTCTAAAATATTCTTAGGATATTTCTTAGGTTAGGGTCGAAATTCAACTATAAAATTTAACAAGAAATACAACCCGAGGCAAAAAATGACATTTTAGTGAAAATTTTGAGCCTTACTTGGGGAAAACTGGCAATTTACAGTTAAAGCCGCTCTATAAATGGCATTCTTAGATTTTGTTGCCTGGTTACATGAGGTGATGTTCTTAGCATATTCTTAATTTTTTGCAAATTTCGTCATGAATATTCTTATAAAGTATATTCTTATAGAAAAAAGCGTGTATAACAAGTACGTCGGAAGCATGGGAGTGTAACGCTCGTCAAAAGATAATGAAATTATACGATTACAAATCTCTTCCTCTTCTGATATGTTCGACATGGTCTAAAACCACTTATGTTGGTTATCTACCGTGAAAAGCACAGGTCGAAATCGTATATCGACGCCGTGCCGACCAATCCAGATTCTATTCAGCGCGCAATCAACGCAGAGAAAAGTAACCATGACGACCATCCAAGATCTTGGATGAGTTTCAAAGTTGATATTTTTATTCCTGTCATTGAAAACACAATTCAAAAATATCATCAATGCTTTTTAAAAAGAGTCAGTGATAGAGAATTATAACATAAAGTCTGTCTATTATTTCGATTCAATTAAAGTAACATTTCCATAATTAAAAGTTTAGTAATTACTGTTATACATTTGGGGATCATGTAAAAAATTTCTTTTAAAGGAAACTCATTTCAATTACACTTGGAGGTTTCTGGGGAATTCGTAAATACTAAACTGCATACTGATACAGTCTGCTAGACATTAATATGGTAATATTTGTTCTTCATCATTGATTTTTTCTACAGTGATTAGATTGACACATGCGCGATAAAATTTCTATTATTGGTCTTCAGAGGTTGAAATATTCTCAACCTCTGATACTAAGGGTATTGGTTATCTCCATCCCAACACGCTATTTTTGATCACTCTGTTACCACTTTGCGTCTACGATGGAGAACTTGTCGACGCCGTGTTTTTTTACAAAATTCGACGTCACTATAAGCGACAGAAAATAAATGGCGACCAAAAACATAAACAAACGGTGCCGAGGAAAAAGCCGCGGTCGTCTGGTACAGGCTAGGTTATCAGCCGAAAAGCGGGGACTGCAGTGATAATGCATTTTAGCGCATGGTTAGGACGTAAAAATTCATCGCCCTGCAGAATAAATTCGCCTTTTGTTTATAAACGAATATAAGAAACTTATATAAATGCAGAGCTTTTTCGAAAAAAAATCTGCTTTTTATCTTGAAACAAACAGACCCAATTTCGATCCAAAGGGAGAAACTTCTTTTATGCATGTCAAAACAGACTTGGGTGATTTGGCTTCTTGCAAATAGTTTGAATAATTCCTAACCAGGTCATAACCACACGTTGTGAAATCTTATTGGTATACACGCTGCAAACCTGCAAAGATAAACAAAAATACTTGAAGTTGAATTCCAAAGTTGGTTACGGTAAGAGAACGAATGTGCTTTGCCATCTTTGCAGAGAATGAAATGAGGTTTCGAGAAGTTTTTGCTAAATCTTTCTCCACTAGCTTTAATTGAGTATCCGATTTTAAAAACTTTTTTTTCATAACGAATCAGCTAGGTAGTGAACGGAGAAAATAGTCGACTCTCTGTAACTCGATCTTTAAGGGACTTAAAGACTTTTCGAATCACAGAAAGGTTCGAATTACAGAGAGTATTTTATACAACTTTGCAGTTGAGGGGATCAATGCTATATGCTTGAGTTTAAATTACAGAAAGATTCGAATAGTAGAGGTTCGTATTGGACCGAGTTCAATATATCTGCCAATCAGAGGTGTACACCTATTACAGGGGTCTTTTTGCTAACACGGATGGATTTGAAAATCTGGTGAAACTGGTGAAACAGCTTAGAAGAGTCTCTCACTGTGGTTATGTACTCTCGGGTACCTAATAGCCACCCCCGCTAATTAATTTTTCGAAAATTTTCCACCCAGGACATTCTTATTCCAACCCCCCCCCCCCGCTTATTAATTTTTGGGAAAATATTTTTGAAAGAAATCAAAAAAAATGACTTTATAAAATTCTAAATAAAGGCCCTTTGTAAAATTCTAAATGAAAGCCCTAAACTACAACGTAACCCTGTTTTAGCCCCAAGCTTTTTTGATTTTTTTTGTGTCCCCAGGGGGGGGGGTAGAATCTACCACCCTTGATTATTTTTTACCTAGCAGAAGTATGGCAATGAATTTTGGTACAGATGTTCTCCATCATGACACAAATTTCCAGGAAAAAAAAATGATGACGTCATTCAAAAACCGATTATGTCATCCCAAAATTTCTACCTGTCGGAAAAAAGCCTAAATATAAATATATGGTTTACAAAAATGTATATTACAGTCGAACCAATAAAGATATTCAGATTCTGTTTAAAGATTCTGAAAGATAAAAGGCTGCCCTTTAACATAATTTCCGGTTTTGTATTTTCCATTAAGATTTTATCTTAAAATCTGAAGATGAAGATGAGTAAAATTTTCTTTGATGACGTCATAAATAATGATGTCATCATTTTTAAGGATTTTTTTATTTATTTTCAAATTCTTATTGTCAATGCCTATCACGTGTCAAAATCTGAAAATGATTGATCTGAACAACCTATGACCCTAAAATTTTGCACAAGTACTCTTAATTAGATTTTGTTAAAAGTCAGAAAGTTTCAAGTCGTTTAAAAATTTTTTCTTCGAGATATAAACATAAGAACTCCAGCGTGGTAGATTCTACCCCCCTGCAACTAATAGGGTTAAGCCTCAAAATAAAAAGAATAAAAAAAAGAACACCCGGAAAAAAATTTTACTGGTTCTTATAAAAAAGCATGTATAGTACTTGGTGAGTCCTTTTATATAATATTTCACTACTCAATCACGAAAAAACTCGTTTTCTTTTAATGTATTTCCAAACGGAAAGAGCAAGGTTGACGTCGGCCAGTCATTTTTTGTGTGCTATAGGTCAACCGGTTAATAGGTCGAAAAGTCAACCAATGCGAGCCAAAAGGTTTTGTCATCTCAGCAATATTTATCAGGTAACTTTTGTCATAGAGTGTAATAAATTTGAAATCAGGAAAGCACGAGGAAGCTGAAGCCATGTATAAAAAGGCCAAAGACTTTTGGAAAGAGTGCATTTATAGGCTACCATTTCAACGAAATGAGGAAAGGATGATGAAAAAGAGAGGATGATGGAGGATATTGAGTTTATCAAGGTTGAGAATGTTGAAACACTTCAGAAACTCAATTATGACAACTATACTGGTCAAATTGCTCTTGATTGTCGATGGTTTGAACGATATGAGACTTACAAACTACTTGCTTTACACTTGGAGAAGTTAAATAAAAAGACGCACAATGTTCTAACTGTTGTCGTTAAAGATAACTCTATGTTCCATGAACTTGAAAGTCGGTGTAAAAATAATCCTCAGATTGTACAAAAACTTATTATTGCTGATCAAGAGATGTCCAACCAAGATATACTTGAATCAGGGAAACTTCTAAAATCATTTTATGAATCAGAAGCTAATTATCTCAAACTTTTTCAAATGCATCCCTTATTACAGTTGAGACTGAAAGCGAAACTTATTCAAGATAGAAAAAGGAATAATAGACGAGACAGCTCACATCCAACAAGACGCCCGACTATAACACAGATAAAAGAATTTCAATCAGAGGCAATCGGAACCCAAGAACGCATTGAACATATTGAACAAACGGAAAACCAAGACAAAACTATTCGGTCTAAGAAATGTGGGATGTGTAAAACTCATTTTAAAAAGGGAAATGACATTGGAAAGCCGTTTTGCAAGCCATGTTTTGATTTGAATGAGGAGATGTTGAAAGCTAAAGCACCATTACATAACAGATATGCAATTGTAACAGGTGGTCGAATCAAGATAGGGTTATATACAGCATTGCGTCTCCTGCGTGATGGTTGCAATGTCATTGTGACAACAAGATTCCCAAATTCTGCTCGTCATTCTTACTCGCAACTCCCTGATTACAACGACTGGAAGAATAGGGTTCAATTTATAAAGCTAGATCTGTTAGACATGCGTTCTGTTCAAGAGTTTATTTGTTGGACTGAAATTAATATACCCCATCTTGATATTCTGATTAACAATGCTGCCCAGACTATTTGGCGCCCTTCAAAATATTTTGATGAATTACAGAAAGAGGAAGACCAGCTAGCTCTGTCAAATACAAACAAACTGAAACGAAAACACCACGAAGGATTACTTTCCAAAGAATATTGTAAAGCCTTTAACAAACAAAAATCTATCTTAGGGGCTTCTAACAATATTGATAGTCCGAAAAACGAAATTATTTCTGCACCATCAATCTCATCGTATAGAGCCAATGAATTTTTTCACAATCCGGCAAATGATAACAGTGTTTGGTTTCCACATGGTGTGAAAGCCGATGACGGACAACAGTTGGACTTACGACCCATGAATTCATGGCGGTTGAAACTGACAGATATTCCATTTTCAGAATTGTTACAAGTTTTGACCATAAATTCTGTTGCCCCTTTCGTATTGATTTCCCAACTGAAACCATTGTTACTTGCATCACCGTTCCAGCGTAAGCTCATCGTCAATGTATCTGCCATGGAAGGACAATTCTCAAATTTCAATAAAGGGCCATACCACGTTCACACCAATATGGCTAAAGCGGCCCTAAATATGTTAACCCGAACAAGTGCTATCGAATTTGAGAGTGAGAATATTTTCATGACTGCGGTTGATACAGGGTGGTGTACAGATGAACGCCCTTATGAACAAGCGCGACAAGCCAAAAACAAAGGATTCCGTGTTCCCTTAACAGATGAAGATGGGGCGGCTCGTGTTTACCACCCAATTCACCATGGAATGAACGAAAATAATCAACCGTACTTTTCAGTGTTCTTGAAAGACTTTAAAGTTCACCCTTGGTGATGTGTTAGAAATTAAAAAACTATTATTATAATTTCATACGTAAGAGCACTCGGCTAAATATTGAAATTTAGAGAAAAAAGTATTCATAAAGGGCATAAAGTTTGACGGAAAAATTGTTTGCGTGTATATTATAAAGAAATTCTTTCGAAAAGGTTATGAAAATAGTATTTAATTTTACGACCTTATTTTGTACATGACTGAATTCCTAAAAAAATAAGGGGTACACCATTACCTATTATCTACAGGAGTTACAAATAAACGCGTTCGCGTTGGCCTACGTACAGTTGACGCTCTCTAATTTGACGCTCTACCATTCCATATTCTCCCTTATTCAATGGAAATTCAATTCCCTTTGAAAATCGAATTAGAGAGCGTCAACTTTAGTGTTTTACCGGGTGCGCCACAAAAAAGTTTCTCTCTTTGAAACTGATTTTCTCGTAATCTGAAGATTAAAAAAAACATGCCTATTCCATTGGAAAGAAGAAAGATAAACTTAAATTTTGATGGGTCATTTTTTCAATTCGATTCATTAGATCAAAAGTATGCTCACTTGATTAAAAAAGTTACTTTCAGAAAGTGCCCGAAAACGTTAAATTATTTTTATTTTAAAACTAGCAATCGCAATAGGCTTTACATTATTAAAAGCATTTTTAAGTAGTTAAACACATGAATTTTGAAGCTGATGGGTCGAAAGGGTTTAAAATCTTCATCAAAATCTTTTTAATTTACTTTTACCAATATTTTCCTCAGATTTTTGTTTGTAGACTGACTAAAGTCTATGTAAGGCTGGATGTACCTCGAAACCCCAATTTGATGTATTTTTATGAATTTTACAAGATTGGTTGGCTTTTTTCGACGAATTTTCTTCCTTTTAATGTATTTCAACCTTCCTTTATATACCAAAAGGTCATTTAGACAGCTAATTATCATTTTTGATCACTGAAACAAAAATACTGATACATCATGTAATTATGCTTGTTTAATTTGATAGGTCAATTTTTAACGTTTTTGAGCACTTTCAGAAAGTAACTTTTTTATTCAATTGAGCATAACTTTCGATCTAATGAATCGAATTGAAAAAATGAAGCATCAAAATTTAAGTTTTCTTCTTTCTAATGGAATAGGCATGGTCCTTTTAAAACTTTTAGATTTCGAATAAATATGTTTTAAAGAGAGAAACTTTTTTGTGGCGCACCCAGTATTAATTGGAAAATGATGGTGTAAGAATCATTCTGAGATTACTGTTCAAGAGATATCCTATAATACTGTTGGTACCAGCCATACTTTAATACAGAAAAAGCTTTTGCCATTTTAGTCCATTTTTGAAATCAACATGAACATCAACTGCTATATAACTCATTGGCATTTGAAGGCAACATGAGCCTCTGGAAGTCAAACTTTCGTCAAAAGGGAACATCAAACTTGGAATGTATGTCCCGCATTGCGTCATCTGTCGATCCTAGCCACCCTGGTTATTTTACATAGACACTTTCACTTCTTGAAGAACGGTATGTTTGACAGGTCACATGACATTGTTTCGTTTTTTGATTGGATCGTATGTTGATAACGGTCTGCCACAACCACAAGCAAATATTGAGTGGAATAAATAACCAAGCATGCGCATACGAATAGATTACCTGCCAATATAGATTTCCATTTCTTCCGCCAGACACGAATGACGGGAATATTCATGTACCAGGTAAGAATGAAAATTCCAAAAGCTGTGAAAACATATTCAATCAAAATGGCAGAAAAGCTGCGTATGAAAAATTTCGAAACAACATCATAGACATCTACAGCATTTTCTTGACCATCAATCCCAATCTGTAGTGAGTAAAACTGAACAAACGCGTTGGTATAGATTAGAGCATTAGTTTCGTGAATGATATTACAAATGGTGAGATCGGCAACTAACCTTTGCGTACGCGGCGTGCGAAACGAACCAACAAAGGAGTTATAATCACGCTCTTTCTTTAGAACTTTCTTATAAAACCAAAAGTAAAAATGATCTCGAAGGACAACTGATAAACGCTCTAAGAATCCAATCAAGGCATGCGCAAAACACAGAAAAAGAAACAGGGCGGACGATTCTAGTTCTGCTTGAAGGGCTCGGTAAACAAGAGCTGCACCAGCATAAACTGCAATAACCAACATATAAGACGTCCCAGGATGGTTGATATTGGAGACGTTCTGGATCACGATCCGGCTTATTGCTTTATTGATAGCACCAAAGATAGGCGACACTCCGGCAACGAGTGCTTGTTGAAAAGGTCCCAGTTTGACAAACCATGGAACAAGCAGATAGAAAGTTAAAAATAGTGTAGCTGCTCCAAGCATGAACTGTGAACCAAGCTGGAAGGTGATGATTAATTTTCGACCACGCTGGTTTGTAAAATGTTTAGCTAACGTGTAACTATTGGCAATCATAACACAAACAAAGATGGCGTTGAGAGGGAACATTCGTTGAGGCCAATCGTATACATCATATACTTGGAAAAAGAGACGATACACTGAATCAATGAATGCTGCTATCTATAATGTAAATTAAAGAGAAAAGAAATGAAACTCAAACTCGACGTTAACATACCAAGAGATTCACTCAAAAAAGTTTTTAATGAGGCTTTCTCTGCACACCCAAAGAACTGACATTAAGTCTGTAATGTAATCTACGCTCAGATAGAATCTTTTTTTGAATCCTTCATACCATAAAAATCAAAGGAATATTTCTCTGGTGACCGTACCATACTAGAGTTTTAAAATATATCCTATGACTCGGTGAACCTGATTCTTCAGATCCAAGGGATGTTTCAGGTAGGGTTCTCAACTAGGATTCAACTTTCACATACGCATATCAATGAAGTGTGTGACGGGTCACACTTTCCAAGATATAAAATGGTATAAAATGAGTTCCATGCAAAACCTGGTTACAATGAATAAAAAAGTTATTACATACCACGTTCAAATGTAGCAAATGAAGTTGATCGATCAGTTTGAAACCGAAAACGAAAATCAAAACTCCAATATGGAAGAATTGTAAAATCCATCCTTGAACCTTAAAAAGAGAAAGCTTTACTAATCAACGTTGAACTGCTCTTAGATCTTCAATCAGGAAAGTCTCTTACCTGGAGGGGGGGGAGGGGTACTTAAGAAAAATTGGGTACGGGACGTGCCGCTGGTCAGGGCCCCTTTTTAGGCTCTGAAGATATCTGACAGGGTCCAAAATCTACTAATTTTCAAGATGTGTATCTGACAGGGTCCACTTTTGCTGATTTGAACAATCTTTCAGGGTAAAAATTAAGTTTACATTTTTTCGTCTTCTTTTAGTCATTTTTGCCACTTGTTAGCTTCAATTTTTCGTTTTGACAGGGTCACCATTTTACCAAAAATTCATATCTGACAGTGTCAACTTTTCGAACTCCAGCGGCACGTCCACATCAGCCGTCAAGGTCAGTGCCCCCCCCCCCGGGTTCTCTTACTTTGAGTGGTCAGGTCATCTCTACACAAGTAGCTTTTTTACACGGCTGAAAATAAAATCATAGTATTATAATGTCCAAAAACGAAACCTAAAGTCAAAGTGTAAATTACTGAAACACTCATCTTTTAAGACCTCCTGAAAGTAACCAATCGTGATTTTTAACCTGAAAAAAAAAGACCTTACTCTTTTATATTAGTTATACTACGCCGAAATGATAAAATGAACAAGCCTCACAGTAATAACGACAGAATTGACTCACCACTTGCACGGATACACGAACACGTTGCACGTTTAACGGTACACGGTGCCATGGTGTAAAATAACATGCATCTGCAGTATTAATATCCACAAACATAATCCCAACAGAGATAGCAGCCACCAAGAAACTACACAGCACAACCATATAAAAAGAATATAGAAAACAGGTGGCAAGCCATCTTAATTTGCCTTGTGGACGATAGTTTCTCCAACTAAAATCAACATTAAGCGATTTATCTTCTTCGTCAGATAAGTTTTCACCATAAGAATCATTGCTTTTGTGTCTCTCTTCGTCAGCTTCTAAATCATCATTATTTCGGTTTTTCTGTCCCTCAAGAGTGCGAAATGCGTTGTTATTAGAGCTTTCCAGACACGAGTCTCTACTGTTCAAAAGAGAATGTTCATTCCTGTGACCCGCGAATTCGGGAGGCTCTTTGCTATACGTGCTCTTTACAGAGACATCTGTATCGTTACTGCAGTTCGCAGGATGATGTCCTCTTGTCGGGCCTAGCCAATCAGAGGAAGGATCCAAATCTTGCCCTGGTCTTTCTAAAAATGAGTCTCTATATTTAAAATCCCTCTTTGAAGGAGGGCTGAATTCTTCGAATAGACAATCATCACTACTGAAATCTTCCAACGCCCTTTCTCGTATTTCAGTGCTTGATCGCAAAATAAGGGGCGTAAGTCGAGAGTCACCATCTTCGCCCTCGTGTCTTGGCGTGACTTGAAGATCATTGAGCTTGTAATTTTGGATGACTCCGCCAGCAAGACCTTCAATGGCTGATACACCAAAAGTTACAACAAATGTTGTACACATTTCTAATGTTTATTTTCTATCTGAAAATAAAAATTTCCAAATAGTCAATGTTATCTTCAGATTTTTATTTGCAGTAAAAATAATTGACCAATTTTCAGTAGGTTGAAAATGAATATAGAAAGTGTGCGTTATAAAGTCACTTTGGCTCACCTATTTAGTACAAAAAATGTTTGACCTTTCGAATTTTTTCTACTCCTTTTAGAGGAGGGAGGGATAATTTTGAGGTTAATACTTTGACTTTGAATCGTTAAATAATTGAATCATTCTATCGACGCTCCTATGCCTAACAGCGAAAAATACGACGTTCAACAGAAACTGCACAAAAATAGATCGAGTTGAAGTTCATCAAGGCCAAATGACGTCACCTGGAAGATACACACACTCACAAAGACACACATAACCTTATTCCATCTTAATAAATTGAAACCAACGCCGACCAACGCAACCCACTTCTAAAGTTATTGAGTTTAACGGTCTAAGTAGAAACAGAAAGTGCAACAATATTTCCAGCAACAGATATCATTTTCTCCATCTATTAAAAGTACAGTGCACAGTATTTTTTGTTGTTATCCGATCGCATCTCATGCGTTGAAAAGAGAAAGTAGAAAAATGCAAACGTCATTCTAAGACAGTTTTTTCTTATAAGAAAATGCCAAAATATTTTCTCTCCGTGATACAACTTCGTCACCACCACAGCTGAAATCCATTAAACTGAGTTTTGATGAAAAAAGTCACCAAATCTGATTGAACAAAGTCTCTCTGATTGTGTACGCTGGAAAGAAAAATATTTCCGAATCTTTACGAGAGCTAGTTATCTTCTCCTTTGTGTTTAGATTCCTTTAACAAACGCGACACGGGCTCCTATTTTGACAAGTAATCATTACGAAAACCACAAAATTGATATGGTCTACTTGGACAAAGTACAAATACGAAATGTTTTATAGTCCATGACAACAAATCGTGATATCTGTAAAAAGAGGGTTTAATCCGCTCGCGTATCTGAGGGCTTATTTTGAATCACTGAATGACGAGCTATTCAGGCCCAAGACACAAAAATATTTGAAAAGATCCGCTAGTCTAAATAATCCCTTCGCTAGTCAAAGGACATTCAGGGTAATCAAACACTGAATTTGTTCGGGATTCACCGGGGAATTATTTTGACATTCACCGGTATAGCAAAAACAAAGGAAAACTGGATGATTGTATTTAATAAGTCAGAGTGTGCGTGATAGTAGATTTACGTCTGGATATGAAGCTTTAAGAAAAAGCGAAGTAGTCCGGGAGCTGGGGGAGGTCAACTATGACAATCGTAGAGGCACGTGCAAACATATATCATCATGTGGCACTATGAAATTTCCGAATTTACTTGTTTGCTGTCCGAAATTTTCTTGTAGGTGTCTATTTAACTTGATCTTGATACACTTCACATACCTTCCAGCCAGATCAACCAAATTGATTTTACTTGTCGTTTCACTTGGCATATCATGCATTAAATTGATAGAAATGGAATTAATATCAATGAAGGGTTGAAGTTATTCAACATAGATCAACATATTTGTCCTTTGCACATGAGGCCGCAAAATGCTTCAACAACTTGCCTGTTGATATCAAACGAATTGACAAAAAGGAAAGCTTTGCTGATAAATGCTGGAATTTTTATTTTGATAGGGCGCTAGCCAAATCTCTAAGCTAATTCAATTCAACCTCGAGTCACAAACTTAATCAACACAGTCGATCTAGTATCTGATACTTACGTGTAGTCTTTAGCATTTGCAGCCTAGTCTATTTTCTAAGGTCATTTATTTTCAATCACTTGCTATATATTTGGACCCACTCTTCTTGTGTTTTCTAGCCCACCAGCGATTCTAGCGTTCCCCTTTTGATATATTTATTCTATGTTAATATTTATTTTATTTTATCTAAAACATTGTTCTAGCATTTTATATTCCTAAATGAGACCGAACCTATATTCTAATTTACCGAAGCCATTCCACAATTTTGCCATCACAATATCTACAAATTTAACCGAACGATTTTAGTTTTGATGTTAATTCGATGTTGCGCTATTACGTCTAGTCTATTCTACATTCGATTTTTCTTCTCAGTTTGATCTCCTATGAATATATTAAAATATTATCATATAAGTAGTTTTTCTCCCTAATATTTAATATTTACTATTTCATTGCATAACTAGGACTTTGACAACCTACACAATTCGACCTATGTGATTTTTTATTTATATCATCTTATCCGACGAACCTATTTTTCAGCGTCTTCTATATTAGGTTGCCCATTGATTTATTATTTCTATACTATGTAGCCGACCAGCCCACTAAGCTTCCATAAATGATTTAGCTGTCCACTTCGTATCAGTTTGAATCTTAGAATTTTATATACATTTATATACATAACATATACATAAAATATTTCAACTTCTTGTAAGAAGAACCAATATACTTTTGGAGATCAAGAAATTAATGATGAAAAAAAAAAATGATCTAACTAATCTCAAAAAAAAATATCTGGTTTGTTATAAAGGAAAATAGATGTATACTTTCATAAGCAAATGTATTTCTAAGGGTTATAATTACCTGTGTGAAGTTGACGGTGAAAATTGCATGTGATGTACTACTGGTATCGTTCATGTTAGTCGAAGCAGTTGTTCTATTAGAGAGTTATGTGAGATAAGATAATCATGTCTCATCAAATAGTTATTAAATACAACTAGCCATAACTTTCATTAAGGTGCCACCGCAGCAAAACGAACACATAGAGTTGAATTTGCGTTCAAAAGGAATGATCTTAGCCCTACAGTAATTTTTGTTAAGAGTGACCTCTCATCTGAGACAAAATTCTTTCAAATGCTAACAAATGTGTCAAGGGAGTGATTTACAGTCTACTTACAGTGACATCCGTGCCTTGTTTTACACGTTTTTTATAAGAACAATTTCATAAGAACACGAGGCTGAAATTGGGCCAAACCCTAAGAACAAATTAAGAAGAATCTGAACCTTAGATTTCAGAAATTACTGAGAAGTACATGTTTCCATTTTAATTAATATTGACATTTAAGGCTGAAAAACTCATATAAATTTAAGAGCAGCCCAGCCAGAATCATATGACTTACTGGTTTTTCCTATAAAAAGCGTATATATCTGAAGATACTGCTCTTCACATGTTATTTTACTAATGTACACGTTTAGCAACATAACTGTTCGAATACTTTATCAACCGTCAAATTAACATGATACACCAACTAATGAAGAACCCAACAACATCAAAATACCTCTTGACACTACTTAACAGCACCTACGAAATACGTTCAACATCAATACTACAGTCTATCTTCAATACATGCACACAGAACGGCATTGATATCTACAGCATCATAATCAACAATAAAACACAAAAAACTGAAATCAAGCCCAATTCTGGAAAGTTTTAATCAAAATGAACTACACTACTTACTTTCAAACTGGCAACGCGTCATCTCTATCACTTTAAATGACCAATTAGTGAAGTATCTTGTAAAAACTCCAGCTCATCCCAATCGGATCCTACTAAAACAAATTTTAGAATCACATATACCTAGAAATTTATGATAGATGATTGAAAAATGACCCTTCCTTTTCTTGTGAGACTTAACCCAACTTCTTAACCACACATACGTAGTCACTATAATCTGTCATTTTTCCCTTTTTAAATCAATCTCTAGAACTTGTGAAAAATTATGAGATGTTTGCCCAACTTCCTTATGCGTGAAGCTATGAATGCCATCCTCAGAAGCTTTAGGCTTCCTCCGGTGGCAACTAGCCTTCAACAAAGCACAATTTTTAGATTGAGTCTTTATAACAAAATCGTGCAAATTATCTTGTCAGATCTCCAGGTGTTGTACACGTAGAGTCTTGGCCCCCACCAAAACAAAAATCATTATAATTGTTTTTCGAGCATATTTTCTACAAACAAAGCTTTCTTCTCAAAAATATCAAAAACAGTGATGATGCCTTCAAACTTTTCATTCAATATTTTGCTTTTGAATTTTAAGATGCTTCTTTAAAATAGTGAAGAAAATTTGGGACAAGCTGGAGTTTTTACAAGCTCTTATTTGATTTGGTTGGTCGTTAAGATATAATAAAAGAATTTTTTACTTTGAATGACCAATTAGTGAAGTATCTTGTAAAAACTCCAGCTCATCCCAAAAATTTTACTACTTTCCATAGAAAGGTTGCAGATTATTTCTAAATGCTCCATAGATTCGAAACTAAATTAGTTTATAAGCTATCATACCTTAGCTCATTCCCTTGCTCCATGATAGCTTCTATAGCATTGTAATCAGTCACCATATGTTTGGTTAGACCTATGAAAAGTGATTAGTTTTGTAGAGGGTGATTTGTATTCATAAAACTGTGTTAATAACAAGCATGGGAATTTCCAGATGTTCTTCGCAAAAATGAATGAAATTTTGACATAATAAAATTCTAGACACCTTTGTCTCTTCTTACCTTGCACGTATGGTTAAATGATTTTTATTTATATCAAAACTTAAATTGCTCTCTCTTTACAGAGTATCCATGAACATAGTAAAGAGTTGAGGTTAAGACAATAGAGCAAGTACGACAGAATCATACGAAGGAGTGCAACGCTCATTAAAAGATAACGAAATTACAATTACAAATTTCTTCCTCTGATATGTTTGGCATGGTCTAAAACCGCCTATGCTGGGTTATCAGTAGCCTTACCAACACGCGATTTCTGATCACTCTGTTGATCTATCACTTGTTACCACTTTCGCGTCTACGATGGAAACGACGCTATGTGTTTTTTATAAAATTCGACGTCACTATAAGCGACAGAAAAAAGATGTTTGTCGAGGAAAAACCGTGGCCGTCTGGTACAGGCTAAGTTATCAGCCGAAAAGCATAAAAATCTTCTTATACGGCAAAAAGGCAGAAGCTCACTGCAGTGATAATGCATTTTAACGCCATGATTAGGACGTAAGAATTCATCGCCCTGCAGAACAAATTCCCCTTTTGTTTATAAACGTATAAGAAACTTATATAAATGCAGAGCTTTTTCGAAAAAAAATCTGCTTTTTATCTTGAAACAAACAGACCCAATTTCAATCCAAAGAGAGAAACTTCTTTTATGCATGTCAAAACAGACCTGGGTGAACTTGGCTTCTTGCAAATAGTTTGAATAATTCCTAACCAGGTCATAACCACAAGTTGTGAAATCTTGTTGGTATACATGCTGCAAATATAAACAAAAATACTTGAAATTGAATTCCAAAGTTGGTTACAGTAAGAGAACGAATGTGCTTTGCCATCTTTGCACAGAATAAAATGAGGTTTCGAGAAGTTTTTACAAAACTTTTCTCCACTAGCTTTAATTGATTACCCGATTTTAAAAACTTTTTTTTCATAACGAATCAGCTAGGCAGTGAACGGTGAAAATAGTCGACTCTCTGTAACTCGGTCTTCAAGGGACTTAAGGCCGGCGCAAATGAATCCAACATTCAAGCCAACATTTCCAATTCATTGTTGGACGAAATGTTGGACGAAAAGTCACGTGCAAAATTTCGAAAAATTGTATGAAAAGTCATTTGCGCAAAAACGTCAAACATTTTCATCCAACATGATTATGCAAATGCATCCAACATTGAAACCAACATAAAAGTGACGTCAATCTCATTAAAAAATGTTGGATGAAAATTTGACGGCGATCAAACTTCATCCAACATGATTTCCAACAATTTTCTTAAAAAGTTGCAATTTTATGACTTGCGCAAACGAACTCAACATTTGATCCAACAATAATGTTGGATTCATTTGCGCCGGCCTTTACAGACTTTTCAAATCACAGAAAGGTTCGAATTACAGAGAGTATTTTTATACAACCTTACAGTTGAGGGGATCAATGCTATGCTTGAGTTTAAATTACAGAAAGATTCGAATAGTAGAGGTTCGTACTTGACCGAGTTCAATATATCTGCCAATCAGAGGTGTACACCTATTACAGGGGTCTTTTTGCTAACACGGAAAATCTGGTGAAACTGGTGAAACAGCTTAGAAGGGTCTCTCAGTCTTTGCTTATGTATGTTTGAGTCCGTGAAACTGGTGAAACTAGTGAAACAGTTTAGAGGGGTATTTTGACCTATGAATAAGTACTTGAGAATCTGTGAAACTGGTGAAACAGCTTAAAGAAGGGTATCAGGGTGTCAACAAAGGTCGTCACAAAATTTCCGTCATCTGAATATCCGTCAAATACTTCAAATACTAGAAAAGTCCGTCATTTTTCAAACCGGATTTGTGCAAGAAGTGTTGTAGCATTGTTTTATGTCAATGAGTGAATAAAGTGAGCATTTCAAGACTATAACATTTAAAACCTCAAAATAACAAAACTAGAGCCAAAATTTACTGGTTCTAATAAAAAAACGTGTATTGTAACTTTTATGTAATCATGGAATTATTATAGACACTGGAAAAACAACGGGCCTTGTCCGCAGTAATAACATTATTGTTCACCCTCCTTCCATCATTAAATGATTTTTCGTAGCATTTCAATGGCATTTCTCATCAAAATACACTTGTCCAATTCCCAAATGAGACTTTAAGTTCTCCTCCGAGATTCAAACTCATCTAGTTAATTACTGTTTATACGTCGTTATGACGTTTTAAATTTCGAGAAAGATGCAAAAACTTGCTACAGTATATGGCCCCCAAAACGGAGACGGCCCCAAAAACGGAGGTTTTCATTAAAATGAAGATTCTGACTTGTAGATTTATCACAATTAAACGATTTTTGTTTATTTTGAAAGAATGATGGTTATACTTAAAAATGAGCATGTTTTTGCTGGTTTGAGACAGATTCAAAATAACATATTTGCGTCTAAAGGAAATATTTTAACACCAAAATTAGATAAAAATTGCATATAACTCACTCTAGCTCCTTGGATAGTGAAAATAAGTTATGAAAACGGGGTATAGGAGACTTTCTACACCTAATGCCGTTCAGAAAATGCAAATACATCTGTGACTTTAGAGGCTGGGTAAAAGATAAAGCATCTTGACGGTCAACCAGTATTTTGGAGCCCTAGAATCAGCATTGACAAAACCAAAAATTCTAAATATGAGAAAAAGCAAAAAATCTTGGAATTCTCTTCCTATCACCTTGAGTTAATAGTTTATAACAAAAAATTAACATTATCCATAAAAATTTTCGCTGAATCAGCAAAAACGGCAAATTCTGTCATTTTTTTGCAAAATATAGGAGAAAAATATCTTTAAAGCTTAATATTTTCAGTTTCAGTCAAGCTTTTTTTCTAAAATTTTCACAGATTATTTCACACACGAATGAACTATTTTCAAAAGAGATTTGTTTTCAAAAACTTGATTAAGACGTTGTTAAATCAAAATCGTCATTTTGAAAATTTCTAAATTTTCAGTTTGGACTATGCAATATCGAAAATCTTGAAATATTTCATAAAAATCATAAATTTTACATCCATCGGGTCGTAAATTTAAGGGAAAACACAAATATGTTCATAGTTTTTCCTTCTATTACCACTGGGCTTAATAATTTGATTTCAGCTACACCTCCGTTTTGGGGGCCCCAAACCTGCATTTTGACAACCAGGGGTATACTGTAAAAATGTTATCAAATAAATTTATGCCCAAAACCCTCTAAATCATATTTCAAAACTATGGTCAAAATTTTGTATTCATATCTTAAAGATATCTCGAGAAATCGCTAAAATTTCAAACCTCCGTTTTGGGGGCCATTAGAAAAAAGCTACCTATCTTTAAGCGATTGAAAAATATTGTTGAAATTGAAAATTTAAAAAAAGAACTTCCAGGAAATAAAGTAGAGATGTTAAAGGTTTTCATGCAGCAAAAATTTTTGTAAAATCTCTTTTCCTCTAGATTTGAGAGAAATTTCAAATTTGATCGCCGTTTTGGGGGCCACATACTGTATGTATAAATTGAATATTGACACCAGAAATTTTTAAACTTCAACCTCAAAAAATCCACCGTGCCACAAAAGATTTTCATATCGCAGTGGAGCTATGAGACTCACGTCTAATATATGTCAATCTCAGCTCTTCTCGGAGAAATATTGGAAAGATATTCCCAATTCAAAATTTCGTGTCATTGGGCTCTTCCAGAAAAAATCCGTTCATGGGGGGTGGAGGATATATTATTTTTTTCATGAATTACCCCTGGACATTTTGATATTTAACCCCCTGGACACAGGTTATACCCCTGGACAAACATCAAATCAACCCCGTGGACACAAAAAAATACCCCTGGACAATGGAATTTACCCCCTGGACATTGCTATTTTTTGGTATTTTTTCAATACCCCTGGACAATTCATCCTCCACCCCCCATGAACGGATTTTTTCTGGAAGAGCCCATTATAAGCATTTTGTTTGATTTTACTCGTCTGATGATGTTTTTCTCACACCAAATTTCATAATTGTATTCGCTTGGTATTCTTGGTATTGGTTCATCGTCAATGTCTCAGCCATGGAAGGAAAATTCTCAAATTTCAATAAAGGGCCATACCACGTTCACACCAATATGACTAAAGCGGCCCTAAATATGTTAACTCGAACAAGTGGTATCGAATTTGAGAGTGAGAATATTTTCATGACTGCGGTTGATACAGGGTGGTGTACAGATGAACGCCCTTATGAACAAGCGCGACAAGCGAAAAACAAAGGATTCCGTGTTCCGTTAACAGATATAGATGGGGCGGCTCGTGTTTACCACCCAATTCACCATGGAATGAACGAACATAATCAACTGTACTTTTCAGTGTTCTTGAAAGACTTTAAAGTTCACCCTTGGTGATGTGTTAGAAATTACAAACTATTATTATAATTTCATACGTAAGAGCACTCGGCTAAATATTGAAATTTAGAGAAAAAAATATTCATAAAGGGCATAAAGATTAACGGAAAAATTGTTTGCGTGTATATTATAAAGAAATTTTTTCGAAAATGTTACGAAAATAGTATTCAATTTTACGATCTTATTTTGTACATGACTGAATTCCTAAAAAAATAGGGGGTACACCTTTTGCTAGGGGACCATTATCTACGCAGGAGTTACAAATAAACGCATTCGCGTTGGCCTACGTACAGTTGACGCTCTCTAATTTGACGCTCTACCATTCGATATTCTCCCTTATTGAATAGAAATTCAATTTCCTTTGAAAATCGAATTAGAGAGCGTCAACTTTAGTGTTCTACCGGGTGCACCACAAAAAAGTTTCTCTCTTTGAAACTGATTTTCTCGTAATCTGAAGATTAAAAAAAAACATGCCTATTCCATTGGAAAGAAGAAAGATAAACTTAATTTTGATGGGTCATTTTTTCAATTCGATTCATTAGATCAAAAGTATACTCACTTGATTAAAAAAGTTACTTTCAGAAAGTGCCCGAAAACGTTAAATTATTTTTATTTTAAAACTAGCAATCGCAATAGGCTTTACATTATTAAAAGCATTTTTAAGTAGTACACATGAATTTTGAAGCTGATGGGTCGAAAGGGTTTAAAATCTTCATCAAAATCTCTTTAATTTACTTTTACCAATATTTTCCTCAAATTTTTGTTTGTAGACTGACTAAAGTCTATGTAAGGCTGGACGTACCTCGAAACCCATATTTGATGCATTTTTATGAATTTTACAAGATTTGTTGGCTTTTTTCGACGAGTTTTCTTCCTTTTAATGTATTTCAACCTTCCTTTATATACCAAAAGGTCATTTTGACAGCTAATTATCATTATTGATCACTGAAACAAAAATACTGATACATCATGTAATTATGCTTGTTTAATTTGATAGGTCGATTTTACTTTCAGAAAGTAACTTTTTTATTCAATACACCGTTTAACAGTCTCGCCATCTCCACCGTAGAGGCGGTAGGTAAAAATGCTCACTTTAGTACTGTGGAAGGTTAGAGAAATGTAAACATTGCCATTTTTTTTCTTTCCTTTAAAGAGAATGTTTTAGATACTTTAATGGGATAAATTTTCGCGGGGATTAATTTTCGCGGATTTCGCGGATTTGGGTGTCATCCGCGAAAATAAGTCCCATAGGAAATTTGAAAAAGGCCCATCCGCGAAAATTAGTTTCCGCGAAAAATTTTAATTTTTTTTGCAATCCGCGAAATTTCTATTTTTATCGTTTATTTTCTTTATTCAGTTACTACGTTCATATTTTGTTTGTATTCCCTTTGTATTTCAAAAACAGTTTTGACTTGAGAAACTAAAACTAATTCATTTTCAATTTAATTTTCTTATCCCGAATTTTTCTTCCGCTTTTTTCCCAAATAGGCTGTGAAAATTTAGCTCCGCACCATGGAAATTCAAATTCAACTTTTGATAGTTGTAATACATATCTCCTCGCCCTATTCCAAAACACCCTCTTATTACTTGAAAACAAAATTCTTAATTTTCCTGGAAAAAATTTATTTCAATGTTTTGACCCTTTTCAAAAATTTTAATTTGTACCCCAATCCGCGAAATTAAATCTCCGCGAAAAATCAGGAAATCCCTCATCCGCGAAAATTAATCCCCGCGAAAATTTATCCCATTAATGACAATTTTATGTATCTCTCCTGAAAATTTCACAAAAATTCATCTAGAGGAAAAGAAGTTATGATTAAAAGGAGTTCTTTACCTACCATTTCTCTGCTGGGTTTTCTTATGAGAACTGGATGTTTACCTACCATTTTTTACGGGGGAGAGTGAAGTTTCCCGTGGTTGCCAAAATCAAAACAATGGAAAATTGTTCATACCCGTGCGCAGTCGACACTGTTAAACGGTGTATTGAGCATAACTTTCGATCTAATGAATCGAATTGAAAAAATGACGCATCAAAATTTAAGTTTATCTTTCTTCTTTCCAATGGAATAGGCATGGTCCTTTTAAAACTTTTAGATTTCGAATAAAGAGGTTTAAAGAGAGAAACTTTTTTGTGGCGAACCCGGTATTAATTGGAAAATCACCGGTGTAAGAATCATCCTGAGATTACTGTTCAAGAGATATCCTAATATACTGTTGGTACCAGCCGTACTTTAATACAGAAAAAGCTTTTGCCATTTTAGTCCATTTTTGAAATCAACATGAACATCAACTGCTATATAATTCATTGGCATTTGAAGGCAACATGAGCCTCTTGAAGTCAAACTTTCGTCGAAAGGGAAGTTGGAATGTATGTCCCTTAGGATCCGCATTGCGTCATCTGTCGATCCTAGCCACCCTATGGTCATTTTACATAGAAACTTTCACTTCTTGAAGAACGGTATGTTTGACAGGTCACATGACATTGTTTCGTTTTTTGATTGGATCGTATGTTGATAACGGTCTGCCACAACCACAAGCAAATATTGAGTGGAATAAATAACCAAGCATGCGCATACGAATAGATTACCTGCCAATATAGATTTCCATTTCTTCCGCCAGACACGAATGACAGGAATATTCATGTACCAGGTAAGAATGAAAATTCCAAAAGCTGTGAAAACATATTCAATCAAAATGGCAGAAAAGCTGCGTATGAAAAATTTCGAAACAACATCATAGACATCTACAGCATTTTCTTGACCATCAATTCGAATCTGTAGTGAGTAAAACTGAACAAACGCGTTGGTATAGATTAGAGCATTAGTTTCGTGAATGATATTACAAATGGTGAGATCGGCAACTAACCTTTGCGTAGCGGTGCGAAACGAAACCAACAAAGGAGTTATAATCACGCTCTTTCTTTAGAACTTTCTTGTAAAACCAAAAGTAAAAATGATCTCGAAGGACAACTGATAAACGCTCTAAGAATCCAATTAAGGCATGCGCAAAACACAGAAAAAGAAACAGGGCGGACGATTCTAGTTCTGCTTGAAGGGCTCGGTAAACAAGAGCTGCACCAGCGTAAACTGCAATAACCAACATATAAGACGTCCCAGGATGGTTGATATTAGAGACGTTCTGGATCACGATCCGGCTTATTGCTTTATTGATTGCACCAAAGATCGGCGACACTCCGGCCACGAGTGCTTGTTGAAAAGGTCCCAGTTTGACAAACCATGGAACAAGCAGATAGAAAGTTAGAAATAGTGTAGCTGCTCCAAGCATGAACTGTGAACCAAGCAGGAAGGTAATGATTAATTTCCGACCACGCTGGTCTGTAAAATGTTTAGCTAACGTGTAACTGTTGGCAATCAAAACACAAACAAAGATGGCGTTGAGAAGGAACGTTCGTTGATGCCAATCGTATACATCATATACTTGGAAAAAGAGACGATACACTGAATCAATGAATGCTGCTATCTACAATGTAAATTAAAGAGAAAAGAAAAGAAAATCAAACTCGACGTTAACATACCAAGAAGTTCACTCAAAAAAGTTTTTAATGAGGCTTTTCTGCACTCCCAAAGTTTGTAATGTAATCTATGCCCGAATAGAATCTTTTTTTGAATCCTTCACCCCACTAAAATCAAACAAATATTCCTCTGGTCAACTTACTTTACTTGAGTTTTAAAATATATCCTATGATTCGGTGAACCTGGTTCTTCAGATCCAAATTACACTGATTTTGACACAAATTGAGACTTTAAAAGACAGGGATGGTTCAGATAGGGTTCTCAAATATAGGATTCTTCAACTTTCACATAAGCATATCAACGAAGTGTGTGACTGGTCCCACTTCCCAAGATATAAAATGGTATAAAAATGAGTTCCTTACAAAACCTTTTAAGAATGAATAAAAAAGTTATTACATACCACGTTCAAATGTAGCAGATGAAGTTGATCGACCAGTTTGAAACCGAAAACGAAAATCAAAACTCCAATATGGAAGAATTGTAAAATCCATCCTTGAACCTTAAAAAGAGAAAGCTTTACTAATCAACGTTGAACTGCTCTTAGATCTTCAATCCGGTAGGTCCCTTACTTTGAGTGGTCAGGTCATTGAGTTTAAAGCCCGAAGGGGTAGAGTAGAATCTCTAACCTTTCCCAGGCAAGAAAAAGTAAAGCCACTCATTTCCCTTCCAGAATGCGCCTAGAACACCCCCGCAATCACGATGACCACTAGCGGTTCCTTTGTTTTTAAGGACTGTATTTTTTGAAATCTAGCGATAAATTTTACTTTCAATCCGGCGTTTGTGTAAAAACCACGCGCGGGCGTTCTGGATGGGAAATAAGTGGCGGCTTCATTTCCCTGGATGGGAAATAAGTGGCTTCATTTCCCATCCAGGAGTCTCGAGTTTCGGGCTTGCAAGTCAATAGGTCAGGTCATCTCTACACAAATAGCTTTTTTACACGGCTGAAAATAGCAAAACTAATCTCAGCCCTATACGACGTCAAAAAACAAAACCTAAAGTCAAAGCGTAAATTACTCGGAAAGCTCATCTTTTAAGACCTCCTGAAAGTAACCAATCGTGATTTTAACCTGACAAAAAGATCTTTCTTTTTTGATATTAGTTATACTATAGTTTACTATAGATGATAAAATGTACAAACCTCACAGTAATAACAACATAATTACTCACCACATGCACGGATACACGAACACGTTGCACGTTTAACGGTACACGGTGCCACGGTGTAAAATAACAAGCCTCTGCAGTATTAATATCCACAAACATGATCCCAACAGAGATAGCAGCCACCAAAAAACTACACAGCACAACCATATAAAAAGAATATAGAAAACAGGTGGCAAGCCATCTTAATTTTCCTTGTGGACGATAGTTTCTCCAACTAAAATCAACATTGAGCGATTTATCATCTTCTTCAGATAAGTTTTCTCCATAAAAATCATTGCTTTTATGTCTCTCTTCGTTAGCTTCTAAATCATCATTATTTCGGTTTTTCTGTCCCTCAGGAGAGCGAAAGGTGTTGTTATTAGAGCTTTCCAGACAGGAGTCTCTACTGTTCAAAAGAGAATGTTCATTCCTGTGACCCGCGAATTCGGGAGGCTCTTTGCTATATGTGCTCTTTACAGAGACATCTATATCGTTACTGCAGTTCGCAGATCGATGTTCTCTTTTTGGGCCTAGCCAATCAGAGGAAGGATCCAAATCTTGCCCTGGTCTTTCTAAAAATGAGTCTCTATATACAAAATCCCTCTTCGAAGGAGGGCTGAATTCTTCGAATAAACAATCATCACTACTGAAATCTTCCAACGCCCTTTCTCGTATTTCAGTGCTTGTTGGCAAAATAAGGGGCGTAAGTCGAGAGTCACCATCTTCGCCCTCGTGTCTTGGCGTGACTTGAAGATCATTGAGCTTGTAATTTTGGATAACTCCGCCAGCAAGACCTTCAATGGCTGATACACCAAAAGTTACAACAAATGTTGTACACATCTCTAATGTTTATTTTTTATCTGAGAATAACAATTTGCAAATAGTCAATGTTACCTTTATTTTCAGTAAAAATAATTGACCAATTTTGAATTTAATTTAAAAATGAATTTAAAAAGTGTGCATTATAAAGTCACTTTGGCTTACCGATTTAGTACAAAAAATGTTTGACCTTTCGACTTTTTTTACTCCTTTTAGAGGAGGGAGGGATAATTTTGAGGTTAATACTTTGACTTTGAATTGTTAAAGAATCGTGCAGTCTAAATGTGCCAAAAGTCATTAACATTGTGCACAAAGGCGTACAAGCATGAGAGCTCGTTTAGAAAAACATTACAACCCATTTCTGAAAATGAAGCCAAAAAAAGTTATTGCGGAAGGCTTTTTCAAAAATGCAGAAAAATGACGTAATTGCTGACGTCAGCAAAAACTCCAGGACCACTCAAAGACGTTTGCTTTTGTGAAATTCAATAATGCACCTCTCGGGTACTAAATACGATTATTTAAATCAGATGCAAACTTATTTTACAATAACTTTTCGAGTATGGTTAGGGTGGGAAATTTTGCGTTAGAAGTGCTTATCATGGGCATGCCCGATGCAACCCATTTAGCCTAAGGCTTTCGAACGTATGCGCTGGAGTTTTTACAACGTCGGCTAAAGTTTTCTTTCTGTGTTTTTTACCGAACCAGTTCGCGCGCACTCGCGCACATGGATCTCCTGCGAACTTGCTTGAGCGAGAAGACAGAAATAACCACATGGTCAAAATCCAGAAATTAAAGACCCAATAATACTGAATTGATATTTAATTTTGATCTCTTAAATAATTTTCTTTCATAAAACAGAGAAGTCAACAATATTTGAATACAAATTTATGTCATTTAAAAGTCCTTTTTTTATTATTTCCTGAAGATCAAAGAGAAGTCGGTCAGTATTTTGTTCATTAATGTTGCGATGGAAAACGTGTTGATATCAACAATAAAATTTTTAATTTGATCAACTTTCTGCAAGTATCTTGCAAGAGTATCTGAGTATCAAGTGTTGTATCTGTGAATCTTTTACATTTTTAAATATTTTCAAATATAATCTGAGTTTTTTTTTGTTACCGTTGCTGTTTATTTATTAATATTTAATTTTTGACGCTGCTGACCACTGGACTGGATTTATAGGACTGACACTACTACCATAAATACTATGTCAACATCATCAAACATTGTGGTGCCGACAACATTATCTGGAAATAGAGGAAGCAAGAGGGGTCTGGGAGCTTGCAATGGATGTGATAAGGAGTATGCCAATAGAAAAAAGCCAAAGTTTTGTGAGTGTGGATATGAGCTTGGTGGCTCCTTTGTCGCTAAGGTGAAGAATGTCCACCGAGTGTGAAAAATTGGTCAACAGAGGAAGAATCATTTCAATCCGTCAAGGTAACACCAAAGGACAATAGGGATTTTGCCCTGGTGAGTCACCAAAATAAAATTTGTTATGTCAAGAAATAAAAGGATGCCAGTGCATTATCTTTGATTTCAGTGCTTCGGTTCACATGCAAGCATCTACAAGCACCGATTAACCAGCCGGAATATGCTGTGTCTTTTCCAGCTGATGAAATAAACAGTTTTACACCTGACAGAAAGATAGCATCTGAAATGCTACTTGTTCAAGATACTGTTGAGAAAGGAGAGAGACTGTTTCTAAAATTTCCCCAAAATCCTACACAGTTAAAACCCATGTCACATCAACTGCTGAAATGGGTTTTACAAATGTTAGAATAACAAAAACTGAGAATGGAGAAGATATTTTGAAATGTTGTGCCAACGAGTATTCCAAGAAACTTGGTCGCACAAAACAGGTTTGTTATTGTTTATCTCCATACGGTTTGTGCCCGATACAATCAATAATTTGTTCCAATCAATGACTAATTGATAACCTCAATGGATTGGAGGGGGTTTCAGCTTTTACGTAGGAACAGACCTTTTTTTGTCCTGAATTATATACAGAATTTTACAAAAGATAGACTAGACTGTATAAGGTAGGTTACCCTATTACCGCCAGGTTGTCTAATCCCGACCACCCCCTATCTATCCACCCATTGAACCCCCCCATTAGATATCAATTAATTCAGATAATAGAAAGGTAATTGATACCTTAACGAGGACATTTGATTGATTGATTCATCAAATTAATAAATTAGTCATTGATTGGTTATCAATGTACTCTTAAATGGTCGTCGACGGGTTATTGGTTAACTGTACAGTAGAACCAATTTACAATTGATAGCCAATTAATAATGTATCACAACAAATCAATTTGGTCTTGCATCTTCTAGCATAAAAACTTTTTTATACAAGGTAACAGGAAAGAAACTATGTGTACATTTGCATTTGGTCATTTTGGCAAGACAAAAGATGGAAAATATTTTCATTCCTACATTTAAAAAAGCAACACCCAAAAAAGCAACACCCACATCTGCTACATCCACATCTGAGAAAGCAACAACCACTTCTTCAACGCTGACATCTGAAAATTCAACACCCATATCTGCTACATCCACATCTGAGAAAGCAACAACCACTTCTTCAACGCTGACATCTGAAAATTCAACACCTATATCTGCTACATCCACATCTGAGAAAGCAAACAACCACTCTACAACGCTGACATCTGAAAATTCAACACCTATATCTGCTACATCCACATCTGAGAAAGCAACAACCACTTCTTCAACGCTGACATCTGAAAATTCAACACCCACATCTGCTACATGCACATCTAAGAAAGCAACAACCACTTCTTCAACGCTGATATCTGAAAATTTAACACCTTTATCTGCTACATCCACATCTGAGAAAGCAACAACCACTTCTTCAACGCTGACATCTGAAAATTCAACACCTATATCTGCTACACCCACATCTGAGAAAGCAACAACCACTTCTTCAACGCTGACATCTGAAAATTTAACACCTTTATCTGCTACATGCACATCTAAGAAAGCAACAACCACTTCTTCAACGCTGACATCTGAAAATTCAACACCCACATCTGCTACATCTACATCTGAGAAAGCAACAACCACTTTTTCAACGCTGACATCTGAAAATTCAACACCTATATCTGTTACATCCACATCTGAGAAAGCAACAACCACTTCTTCAACGCTGACATCTGAAAATTCAACACCCACATCTGCTATATCCACATCTGAGAAAGCAACGCAACCACTTCTTCAACGCTGACATCTGAAAATTCAACACCTATATCTGCTACATCCACATCTGAGAAAGCAACAACCACTTCTTCAACGCTGACATCTGAAAATTCAACACCTTTTCTGCTACTCCACACTAGAAAGCAACAACCACTTCTTCAACGCTGACATCTGAAAATTCAACACCCACATCTGCTACATCCACATCTAAAAAGCAACAACCACTTCTTCAACGCTGACATCTGAAAATTCAACACCCACATCTGCTACATCCACATCTAAAAAAGCAACAACCACTTCTTCAAGCTGACATCTGAAATTCAACACCCCATTGCTACATCCACATCTGAGAAAGCAAACACTTCTTCAACGCTGACATCTGAAAATTCAACACCCACATCTGTACATCCCACATCTGAAGAAAGCAACAACCACTTCTTCAACGCTGACATCTGAAAATTCAACACCTATATCTGCTACATCCACATCTAAGAAAGCAACAACCACTTCTTCAACGCTGATATCTGAAAATTTAACACCTTTATCTGCTACATCCAGATCTGAGAAAGTAACAACCACTTCTTCAACGCTGACATCTAAAAATTCAACACCCACATCTGCTACATCCACATCTGAGAAAGCAACAACCACTTTTTCAACGCTGACATCTGAAAATTCAACACCTATATTTGCTACATCCACATCTGAGAAAGCAACAACCACTTCTTCAACGCTGACATCTGAAAATTCAACACCTATATCTGCTACATCCACATCTAAGAAAGCAACAACCACTTCTTCAACGCTGACATCTGAAAATTCAACACCTATATCTGCTACATCCACATCTAAGAAAGCAACAACCACTTCTTCAACGCTGACATCTGAAAATTCAACACCCACATCTGCTACATGCACATCTAAAAAAGCAACAACCACTTCTTCAACGCTGACATCTGAAAATTCAACACCCACATCTGCTACATGCACATCTAAAAAGCACAACCACTTCTTCAACGCTGACATCTGAAAATTCAACACCCACATCTGCTACACCCACATCTGAGAAAGCAACAACCACTTCTTCAATGCTGACATCTGAAAATTCAACACCTTTATCTGCTACATCCACATCTGAGAAAGCAGATGATAAGTTTCAACATATTTCTTCTACTCTCAATTATCTAATGGGTAGACAGATTCCCTACGTTATCCCACTGGATATTGTTCGTAAAAGCAGAAGATATATTGTTGAGGACCAAACAAAACGACTATGTTTTAATCCACCTAAAGATATTTGCTCCCTTTGCGAGGGCCACCTTAGTGATTCTATGTTTCCAGTAGCTCAATTGGTGGAAATGGTATTTTGATCACCAATAGTGACCCATTTGTAAAGATAGATATCAAAGTAAAGAAGTGTCGTGCTGATAAATGTAAAGCCATTCACACGCCTGATCTCTACAGTAAAGGTATTAGATTCTAAATTCATCCTAACTTTAGGATGTATTTCATGAGACACTAATCTCACTAATTTCCTACCTAGAGTTAGATGTAATAGAGTATAATATGATAGAGACTCTCAGGGCTGTATGTCTGTGTTTTCTTATGAATTGAATACTGGGGAGTCTGTGTAAAATGTGTAAAAGCCTAGTTTCCCATTTTCATATTTAACTTTGTTTGAACTTTGAATTTTTTTTCTTCTTTTGATGCTTGGATGCCACTTTAATATAGCATACCTTTCTTTTCAGCACCCCCTTGAAATGCAACCCCCTTTTCTTTGGCACTTTGTGATTGCCACCGCAGGAAGCCTAAAGCTTCCGAGGATGGCATTCATAGCTTCACGCATAAGGAGGAAATCCCCTATTTAAACCACAAGTTAGTTATTAACCGCTCTGAGCAACGCAAATTAGAAATTTGTAACGTTTCAAAAACTTGTCGTATGACTATTACACTAAAAAGGCAGTTCAGTACAGTAGCGTTTAGTATGATATAAACAAGCCATTATATACCATTATTTTGGTAATAAAAGAGATGACAAAAGAAAAAACAGATAAATAACTTTATCTTATCTCTATAAGAAGATATCTATGAGATGGACACAACTTGCTAATATTTGTAGACTAAATTTTGCTTCAGATGAGATGCCATTCTAACAGAAGTAACGGCTATCAGTAACATTTCTTTCCAAATTCAACAACTTATTTGATCGTTCTTCTGCGGTGGCACTTTAATGAAAATTATGGCTAGTTCTATTTATAAATAGACTGATTCGGCAAAATCCAGTTAGGCACTATCTTCAACCAAATCTCAAGCAAGCTGCCTGTTTCTATAACTGACTAATTTTCGCCAATGAAATAAAAGCAAACAAGAAACTATGCGCAGGTCTAAACGGGTACACTACATAGGCCTTGGAGCTAAGCAAAGTGTTACTAAATCATCCCGTACCTATTGTTTCTGCCATTTCTTAGAAAAATCACACGGAATTGGTATATTTCACTATAAGAACTCATCCTATCCAGAGTTATTTATTCTAGTCTCATAAAGTAGATGCTTATTTTCTGCCATACTTGGTTTACTTTGTAAGAACTAATTTTAAAAAGGAATACACACGTCTATCAACTGTTATTTAAAAGGTAAACTGGTTATCTGGTACTAGATGTAGAAAATCTCATCCAACACGCTAAAGCTCTAAAGATCTGGAAAATTTTCAACAACTGAAAGGTTTAGAGATTACGGAATTTCGCAAGACTGTCAAGGATTTTCCAGTGGGAGACTTGGTAAGAAAGCCCTCGTTTTCGGGGGTTTGCTGGTCCAACCGAAATATTCTTAAGTTTACGCGCAAGGGCAGATGAACGCGACTGGGGGTACGGCACATCAAAGACCGACTATCAATCATCTCCGATGGGAAAATGGCTCCCTCCTTTGAGCTTTAGCCTGGGCGACCGCCAATCTACCATTGGAATATTAAATAAGTAAACTCGGCAATAAACAAAAAATAAACGGACATAAAAAATAAATACTTTCCAGTATATATTCGTGAAGCCACAGTGACTTTTAATCTCACACGCTAGAAATCATTTAGCAGCCATGCCACCATGCAACCTCATACTCATTTAACAAAAAAAACTTTCCAGTACGCATCTCTTTTTTAAAAATGATTAATCATTCAGAGATTGTTTTGAAAAAACAAAAAATATTTCAAAGCAAAAAACAAAAGCACAAATGGACGCCTGCTAAAAAAATGCTTAAAATCGCCTTGTTGATTTGCTATATATTTTGATAAATTGAATTGTAATTTATGCTTGACTGAAAAGTACCATATTATAACTTCGAACTTAAAGTTGATTAACAAAAGAACTGAAATAATATCTAACTGTCGCCATAGCAACAAATTTTATTTTAATAGCTTTAAAGCAGTCCCTCCGGAAGATTAAAACTTTTTACATTTTACAACGGTCTCTTTCAGCATTTTATTTTATTTTATTATCTCTCTATTGAATTATTATGTTCCCTAACAACCTTTTGTACATTTTTTGTTGAGATTTTGGCTGCGTTTAGACCAACTGGCATTTGTAATTTGGAATTTGCTCATGAGGGATTCGATTTTAATAGCTTTTCCATTGTATTTTCTGTCATGGCATTTAAGAAATCGTCTTTTTAGAGTCATTACTGAAAAGGTGATTCCCTCAAGTTCAACTTTGACAGATCAAACAATGAAAAGCATGGAATTTCTTAAAAACTGCAGTCATTAAGACTGAAACTTTTTGCCGTAGGGGTAGGCTATGGCAAATCTTGCAAATTTTACAATCTATAGAAGCCATAGAAAGAACTGAATAAAAAACGTGCAAATACTTTAAAAAATCAGTAATGTAATTTTTTCTCTTTGTTTTGGTTCCTTTGTTTGATTTGAAATGCCAGAAAAGGGGATTCCTTTGCTCAAAATGGCATTTCAAATGCCAAAGAAATGCCAACGAAATGCCAAGACGCTGGCATCATTAGGCATTTGACAAACCTAACAATTAGTAATGCATTACAGTGTACGGCGTTTTGGTATTCTCCAAATATTAGAATATAAAAAACGAAAGCTGTTTGTTGAACAATAGACGATATCGGCTTTACATGAAAACTCAGATTGACCCCCGAGAATTGCCCACAATGCTTTGCGCGGAAAAAAGTTCACAATGAAATTCTTTCCACACAAAGCATTGTGGGCAATTCTCGGGGGTCAAATCTGAGTTTTCATGTAAATCCGATATCGTCTATTTTTGAACAATTTTGACGTCTAGGTCTGTATTTTTACTTTTCGTTTTTCGAAATCAGTTTTATCATTTTGTTATGTTTTTTATTATACATGGTTGTCTTTAAAATTGAATATCTTTAGTTTCACTTAAGCTTTTGAAACAAAACTTTCAACAGCGCTTACTTATATGCTAGGGATTAATTCGATGTAAAAATACGTCAAAAAATTAAGTTTAAAACATGTTTTTTTGAAAACGTTTGTCGGTAGGAGTGGAAAAAAAGGTGAAACTTTTGCATAATCACCAAATCACCAGGAAATGAAAAAAAACTGGTAGGGACACAGCAATGTTTTTGCTATTGAAAGTCAGCCCTATTTATCAGTAACATATTGGCAAAGTTTCGTTTGAATTCCATTAACCGTTTAGAAGTTAGATATAATTTAGTAAACACAATTGACGTAAAAAAATATCGCTATTTTTGCATTCTGGTCCGTAAAGTAGACACCTACAAGGAAAATTTCGGACAGCAAACAAGTAAATTTGGAAACTTCAGACATAGTGCTACATGATGATATATGTTTGCACGTGCCTCTACGACGGTCATAGTTAACCTCCCCCAGCTCCCGGACTAAATGTATAGTTGAAATTCGATAGGAAATCAAAATATTTCTGGGTGTTTTCGAATGGCGTTAGATAATGCTATCGCCCGTTACGGATAGTTAACGCGGAAAAACGAGAATAATAAATTACGGTGAAGTTTGGGTCAAACTCTTAGCACCCGCTGCCATTTATTACTCTACATGAAAATTTCTACATCCCTGTATGATTTATTCGGTTTAAATCTATCCTCCCCTCCATCAAAAATTACTGCCCTTCTGCTAACATTTTCCAGAAGATATGTAAAGTTGAGTGATAATCTAATTTTTCCTTTTCTTTTAGGTCAGAAATCGATGCTATGAAATCCACGCAATGTTTAGGCACGACTACAGCTTACAGTAAAAGATATCAGCGAAAAAACCATGACTGTTTATATTGAGTTTATGCAACGGATGGCGACGGTAAGCGAAGTCGACATAAAACAAAGACGATAGTTGTTGTACGGCTCGCTCTATATCGCCTTTGCTCGCCGAAACAGAAACGGTATTTTAATGATTTTACCGTCGTTGTGCAAAGTGGACGGCGTTTTTGGCATCATGTCAAATTTGCTTTATTAATACCGTCTCCTTCGATTTATTTTGAATACATAAACTCATTTAGGATATAACCAATACTGGAGGAATAGACTCTATCCTAAAAGTACGTAGAATAAATTTTCATACCATATATGCCTTTGTGAGCCAACCGATTGATATACTGTCATGTTCTTTCTTGTATCGTTTGGTGCATTACTTTTCAAATCCAAGTTGCTCCTTTTGATGGATTGACAAGTCTCTCTGAAAAATAAATTTGAAATACTTACCTGAAAGAAAGAAGTTTGCCGAGTCTTCGGGTTGCCTCGAATTGAGAAAATGCACACGAGACCGAGATATTTGGCGTCATAGGTTCTGCTTAAAAAATGATGATATTTAGGACTCTGCTGAGCACAAACAGAAATCTTTCATACCGTTCCCGCTTTGATGTTTGAGACTTTCCGCAGTCACAACGAGAACGGCAACGAGAACGGCAACGAGAACGGCAACGAGAACGGCAAAACTTGTGAAATAACATATAGGTGTGAAAAAATAGAAAAGTTGCCGTTGTGGCTAATTTTTGATTCCGCAATTATTTTTCACAACGACAACGTCTATCATTTTTTTAAAGTAACGAAAAACTAAAAATCCCGGAGAAAATCTCGAAGCTTTTCTTTTTCAATGCAAACTAAAGATACTGTAATTGTCAGAATTATTTTGTAATGTTATTAGTAACGAGATTAACAAACTGAACAAATTTAAAATCAGGATATCAAAAACTCAATACTCCATTTTTTGTATTCAAAATTTCAAGCAAAATATCGGTTTTCCATAGGGGTTGGAAAATCCCGAAAAGCTTGAAACCTCAACAAGACTCCGAAGTTGAAATTCACAAAAATCCTTGAAGTTTAATGGTGACATGTTTACAAATTACTTTTACGTCAGACGTACGTATTTTCATAAGCTCTAGTATTCTGGGGTTCATCAGTGTAAGAATGACAACTGAAGGCTATCAGCAAGTAACTGCCTGGACCAGACAACAAAAATTAATTTGCATATGGATAAAAGCTTGAAAAATTCTGATATTGAAATTTATAAAAACCTTTTCCATCCTTGAAGTTTAAAGTGACATATTTACAAACTAAAAAAATTCAATATTTAAGATCCAAAAATATCGTCCTTTTGAAATTTAACAAATTCCATCTTTGAGTTGAACACCCAATATTGTCTCATTGGTAAGAGGCAATTTCACGGTAGAAATGCATCATAAATAATCAAGACCTTCGCGTTCTGAAAATGGCGCTCTGTTGACCTAAAACCTTGTAGGTTTTGAGTTTTCCAGCCCTGTTAACCCATGATTCATCCCGACCGTGGAATGGCCTATTCTGTAGTATGACCGTGTTTCAAATCAATTCAAATACATTGTGGGCAATATCTTTATTTCGACAAGTAACATTTGTTGAAGCTTCTGATGCTTCGTATCATGCATGCATTTACTCTGGACATCTTCTTCTCACAATTTATACATCCAGCTATGTGTCAAGACCATTATTATGTCAATTTACATTAATTGGTATTCAGAAATTTTAGCGAAATTTTTTTTTTAATTTTAAATTCTTAAAAAATTTCTCTTTGGTGATTCATTTTAAATTCTTCTCAATTTTTCGATGACATCTCCGTACAACATGACGTTCTTTCGGTGAATGAAATCCAAATATTCCAATTCTCGCATACAAAGACCTTTGCGAACACCACGAGGTGATCTGAATCGTGCTCTGAAAAACAAGAAGGTTGACCAATTAAGGAATTGAAAACTGCGACTAACGAAAAAATAGAATTTTTCGATGATTCTATATTGTTGGTTGAAAGATTAAAGAATTTATTTGGCAACAGAATAAACTCAGTACGGACAAAAAAATTTGTGAAAAGGAGAAACTTTTGTGAGTTGTAATCTATATAAATATATCAAAGTCACACCGAAAACTTGTTAAATGTTACTTGATGTCTCTCTGCTAGATGCTTAGCATTTAAGAGATGGATCAAGGATAAATGGAGCAAAAGTGGGAGAAGAGAGTGGCCCCAGAGTGGCACTCTCCCCTTCCTCCGGAAAGAATCGAAAATTGATTTGGTTGGTAGTTGAGATTCTGGCGAATAGATAAAGAAGCTGGGGAAAACCTATCAAAGAAGACAGGATGTGTTACTGAAACTTTTATCCATCAAAAGGAAATCTGCTTCTAATATTTGTTTGAAAGAAATGAAAATTCTACCTGATGCAAATATGGAAGAGATAGTACAAGATCATGAAGACCAAACCGAAGAACTGATATTATGATCCCACATAATATGGCAACCCATAATACCAGTAATGTATATTGGTATAATACGTGCTGCGATATCTCACAAACCACCTATAACATAGAAATGATTCAACATAATAACCAACATAATAAACGTAGTGTTAAGAGTAGTGTTATACATATCAAATTTCCGTTAATTCATGAACCAAAGATAGAATTTTAGCCAAAGACGACAGATATTTTTGCTCTGAAAAGAATTAAAGATACAAGGAAGGGAAAGCATTTCACAGCCTTTCTTTCCGCACAGGTTGTCCGGGCTTTCAAACCCAAATTGGTAAACTTCCCTGTCCAGACCCGCTGGGAAAAATACCCTGGAATTTCAGCCCCAACAGGGAAATTGACTTTGATTTCATCACCACTCGTCTAAAAATTGGACTCCAAAACCATTCCCCACTGGATTTTTTATCCTTGGAACAATAGAATTTCTATCCCCATTGGGATTTCCATCGGAATTTTCATCTCTACTAAGGAAAAGACTCCAACGGGGCTGTGAGACAGGGATGTCTTATTTGAATGCTCACAAAAAGCTTTATAGTCATTTCTTAAAAAATGACACGACGAACCTTATGGTAGTTGCCAGTTGATTCTTTGATATCCTTTGCAGAGTTTGCAACCTCACAATATCCAAAAGACGGTAACAGCTGATTTCCCGGCGTTGGAAAGTTCCGTAGTCTAGACGTATAGTCGTGCTGAACTGGGTTATCGAGTTTACCCCACTCAAGCCAATCATTACCATAGTAACGGAACTTGTTATTGAGGATATAATCAAGACAAAGGAAGACACCAACGTTGACAGCTATGTAAAGTATTTTGATGATAATGTTGCAGATGACAAGCCAGCATGACCTGTTGAAAGTTAGAGTAATATTAACTTACGAGAACCAATTAACTAATTTTAAGAGGAAGAAAAAAGGGAGTCTCGCCGAAACTCACCAAAATTAATATCTTACGATCTTGCACGCATAAGCAAGGAGATTGGAAGATTTGCTAAACTCTCGTAACACTCCAATACAACATATTGGATTGTTCAAATTTTATTGACATATGGTTCTCATGTTAAAAGGAGAGGGAAGATCCTGACAACTTTTCTAGCCAGAGTCGATTGATTCCATGGAAAACTGTATAGAATGCTTCAGGAATGAGTCTGCCTATCTTATTATATAAAAAACGATCAGTTAAAATAGCCACATACTTGAGAGTTGGGTGTCGAAAAACACTGAAGAAATATTTGGTGAGTCGATCAGCGTCTACGTCATCTTCTTTGATGGCATTCTTCAGATTAATGAGATCTCGATTCACAGTTCGATGGATAATGTATGGGATATAGTATGGAATGATCATGGCAGCAACCAAGAAAGGCATGTAATGGTACTATAAACAGAGGAGAATCAGTTCAAAGCAGACCTGGGTTTTTCTAGGGAAGAAATTCAATATAGGAAGGAATACTTTTTGATAGATAGTCAAGTCAACGAGAAAGGGTGCTTGGGTCGGCAATCTATCTACTTGAACAACTTCTACCTTAGTGAGAATGATAAACATTTTCAATAGATAAACTCTAGCATAGCAGGGGCCAATCATGAGGTCGGGGTACTAAGGCAAGGTAGGCCCGGATATGTTCAAGAGATAGGGGTACCCTTTTCACACTTGACATATATTTTAGGGTTACAAAAAAACACTTGCAACTACAAAAGATCCATTCTCTGAACGGCTCTGAGCCGACGAAATTTGCTCTCTAAGGGTAAATTTTATATATTCAGTTCGGACAAACCCGTCACTTCGCATGGCCAGTGCCATGGGAATGAATAGATAATTACCTGAAGAAAGAAATGTCTTTTCCATTGGTTCACACCCTTCGACAACATGTCGTCTAAGCTTGGGATTCATGGGGCACAGTTCGCCGGTAGATAACCGGCCATCCATGTTGATATCTTTGGTGACACCATAATATGAAGTCTCATCAGTTCGATTCCATAGATCAGTGAAAATGTAAAATCCTTGAATCCAACATGTGGCGGAGACAAATCCACCATCAATTTTATGGTTGTCTGGGGAATTAAGTAAATTTAATCAAAATAAAATAGTCGGAAGCCAAACTAGACGATGCTAATCGAACCAAATCGATATTCGAACAAAATTGAACGCAACCGACTGGCATTGGATCGATCGAGATTCGATTGTCAAATATAGTAATAGAAACTCTGATTACCACCATATTTGACCCTATAGGCTAAATTTCTTTTAGAAACAGTCCTGCCTGGTCCTGCAGATCCAAAAATACAAGCTATAGTATTTTAATATAAGACATGAAAATATGATCTGCGTTTCCCCAAGAAACTTTTCATTTCATTAAAGTTCATTGGTTTCCTTGACTTTAAAGCAATCAATCTTCAGGAATTTTTCCAGAATTTACAGGGGTCTGCATGAACCCTTAATAGAACGGAACGATTTAATTCACAAAGCCAAGTAAAATACAACCATACAAAAACTTACCGGGTACAATACAATTAATGGAATCTGTGAACCAACTGATGCCCATTATGAGAGAAGCAACCAACAATAACTTCAACATGAACAAACGATTATATTGGTCTGAATAACTATCAGGCCTTGATTTGATTTGTATGCTAAGCATAGCTTTGATATCTGTGGCAACCATCGCCATCTTGGCGAATGTTTTGGGTTAACGCTAGAAATACAAAAAAGAATTTGGGTATAAAGGTTATTATTATCCATATAGCGGTCATTAAGTAAGCCATTACAGATTCGAACGGCGAGCGGTATTAAAAGGTTCTATGACTCAAATAGTCATACCCGCGCTGAGAAAACTAAGGCGTCGTGCTTCAGAGGGCTGAAATATCATTAACCGCCTTGGTTATAGGGCGATAACGTCATTTGCAGCCCGCTCGGAACTTTATTGAAGTCATTGCATTGAAGCGGTGAGACTAAACCGACGTCAGAAAAAAAAACACTTTTTGGTTATTTGCGGCCCGCTCGCAAGGGTACTCAAAACTTGTTAAAGTCATTGCATTGAAGCGAAAATACTTGGCTGACGCTAGAAAAAAACGTTGTTTGAATGTTCGATATGGATAATAATAGTAATAGCGTTCAGTTTGAGGTCGTTGTTGTTATTTTCTGCCCGCGCAGTATGATTATTAGCCTGAGAGTGTCATTTGGGCCCGACGCGAAGCGGAGGAGTCAAATGGCACTAGAGGGCTAATAATCAAACTGCAAGGGCAGAATAAATGACAACAACGAACGTTATATTATCACACTGGATTGTGAGCTGTAGAGAATAGAATAGAATAAAACCATATAGCTCATTCTGTTATGAAAATTTTTTTATATACAGTAGAATTTCCAGAACTCGAACTTCTATCACTGGAATGTTTCCTTAACTCAAACAAGATTTCAGCTAACAATGCAATAAACCATACTCCATAACTATCGAAATTTCTTTAAGGGCTCTGACCATAGTGTATTTTTAATATTTGCCGCTTACAAAATACAATGTTCTACTTGATGTAGCCCACAAAACTATGGCATGTTATACATTTTCTGTTAGGTCAATTATCCTGGAGTCTGAAAATTTAAGAATCGCAAAGAAAAAATTTATGAAGAAGAAAATGAAGACTTTGAAGAGCTTATTTTCGGCGAAGAAAAAATATTTTTAAAATTTTTTTGCGGTAGATGATGTATCTTTTACCGAACTAAGATTCTTTTTTCGGAAAATTTTTCTAAAAGCTTATTTGCTTGAAAATCTTGAAAAAAGTGCTTTTTGACCAATTTCCCACCCCAATTTTTCATAGAAAAACAGCCATAACTTTTGATGCATTAATTTAGAAAAACAGTTCAATTCTTTGCGGACAGTTTGAAAGTTTAATTACCCATTAAAACTTAGCACTTTTTATAAAAGAAGGCGATGCAACATATTATTAACGTCTTTTTAAAGTTCATAACGTCATTTTTGCAATTAAATTCTTAATTAAGGGATTTGATTAAGAAGCAATTTATAAAGGCAATTCTTTGTTAAAAGTGTTCAAGAGCCTAAAATATAACTTTTATGTTCAAATAATAAGATCAATTTTCCGACTATGGTCAGAGCCCTTAAATCGAACAGATTTGTGTTCCCCGTGCGTGTTAGAATTCACTGTAGGAAGTTTAGTTATATAAAAACCTGCGAATCAGACTAATAAAGAATTGGCAACTTTTTATTTCCATTGACATTTAGCCCCTTCCGTGTTGCCGCTCATCTCCACTGACTTTCCTCTTGCAAGGGTTTAGACGAATTTGGTTCAAAGGTCCCGTATAATACATCAAAGCATACACGTATAAAAACCATGAAATACAAAGATAAACATTTTCCTCGAGGCGCAAACAACAAAACAAACACTAAATCCTCATCAAATTTTACGTTCAGCAAAAATCCGTCTAAATGATACACTTTAGACACGAGATGAAAATCTTTAACGAGAAGTCAATTTAGATCATTTGTCTTTTTAATGAGTTCGCAATTAATTTGCATTGTCAATGAACAATTTTCCTTTAATTCATATTCAGGTTATGTCTTAATTAAGCTTTGAATTACAAAGAGAAAGTATAACCGCGCATGTACAATTTCTTTGATTGATTTGCCATTCAATATTAGGTATAACCTGTCATCGTCATAAATATATCTAAAAACGAGCCTTATTTGTTATCAAATAAAATTCATGCTTAACCACCAACAAAACTGGTCAAAATCATTGGAACAAATAGGAAGCTACCAAAGGGTGCCATGTGCTGTGGTGTCTAGAGGTACCCACTAAGTATACAGCTCATAGTGTGACGTACCGTACCCTAGATTATTCCAAACTCTTCTTCGCTGAAAAAAATAATGCTGCAAGATTTTTTCAAAGAGTTTAATTTTTTCGTGGGCAATTGGTATGTGCGAGCCGTAGGTCCCTCTTTCACACCCTCGAAAGTCTCTCAAAGGGGTACAAAAACCACAAAAAAGCTAATTGAGTCTCTCTCAAATAGTCGTAATTTTCAAAAACTTTGGACAAAAATCGAATGGAAATCGACAAGGATCTTGAGAAAAGTCTCTGTGAGGGTCCCAAAAACGTCCAAATTCAGTCTCTCAAAGCCTCAATTTTCGAATTTAGATTCGGACATACCAGTCACCTCGCAAACCTAGTACCCCCCAGGGCTTTCAGGGTGTACAGGCTAACCATACCCAAATCTCAAGGGAATACACTAATCGGAAAATATAATTGCAATTTTCAGCACTAAATCAAAAGTAAGTTTTCACAAGTTTGCACATATTTAGGGACCTGGCAACCAGCAATACTCTCTAAAAGTTTGGTTTCTGTTCGATATTCTCTAATTTAAGCCAATTTTCCGGTGGACGATTATATCATCGACAGACTGTAAATATAACGGTTAGACTTATGGAGAACAAAAACAAACATCGAACCAATCCGAAAACTAAATATTAGCTAATGAAAACTAAAGTTTTATTTTCCAATTTCGAACTCAAAGCCAAAAAAATTTCAATTGTCAGCACCAATCTGACGAGTGATCATTTCGAGGGAGCTAGTCTATTTCAAGTCGCGTAAAGAATACTATCAAAATGTGTGTAAATCACTTTAGAATCAAACTTTAGAATCAATGAAGCCAAACTTAACTAAACGTTTAGAATGAAAATCCTTAACATCAAATTTACCACAAGAACTTGAAAATTGATAAATGTTAAGATTGCTAACATCGATAAAAATCAACAAAAGTTGTCTTATCTTTATCAAATTTCAGCCCTGGAGTAATCAGTACTTTCGATCTTTCAAACCAAAAAAAGCTGTTTTTAAGTCCAGATATTGTTTCTCCTTTTCAAAAACCTTCACCGTAATTTCTCCAAGTAGGTACTCATAGCCCCATTAAAGAGTCTACCAACAAATCTAAAAACACATTTGAAGTTGTAGAAAAATAGAAAGTTTATTTACGACGAATCTTTTCAATTAGATTTGGAAATAAACAGTACTTCATATAGCCAACGATACCAATTGCCTGCTCCATGAATAAATCAATGTTATATTTGTCGATGGCAAACAAGTAAAATACCCAACATACTTAGGCATCCTCACTAATGGTAATTTATTACGACCAGAACCAATGTTTTGATTAAAGAAAGCTTCCTAGAAAACCTATTTAATAAATATCAATTTCTTTGCACCTCGTGAAGTGCAGATTTTGACAGTTTTAATAGAACTTGTCAACAAGTTTTTATGCTATAGTAATCCATTCCTAAAACGAGCAGTTGAAAACTCATTCCGATGGTTTTAACTAAATAACGTCACCCAAAGATGGAAGCATAAAGAAAGTAGGAAAGAAAAGAACTCAGTGGCTGTGAAAGCTTCTCCAAGCTAATGTCAGATTGTGACTTTGCAAAACCTTTTTTGATAATTCAAATAAAACAAGACTATGTTATGCTCTTTGATGAAAACTCAACGAAATTCAATCCATAGCCTGAACTGTTCAGTAATATAATTGGATAAATTCACTAAAACTCGTTGTAGACAAAATGATGAAATTTGGCAAAGACTTTAAAATATCGTCAGTTTTGGAAAAAATTGAGAAAGTTTTACAAGCAAGCTAAGGACTATCGCAAGCAACAAAAAGGATTTACAGTCCCCAACCAGAAATAGCCATCAAGTCAGTTCATTTATGAAAGTTGTTATTTTGGAGGTATTAAATAAATATTCGGTGAAAAGATTTTCTCTCTAGTGTTATTCCTATGTAACCTCTGCCTCAGTGTATTGCATGTATTACAAGAAATAACAAGCATGTCAACAAAAAGGGCCATCACTTTTAGAAAAAGACTGCAAAAAATAATAAAATACAAGACACTATAGGGTCTTTGCAGTAATATGCTACAATGAATACTCTTGATTAGAAACGATGACAAAAATAGATAGAACATCAATAGCTCGGAGCGAAGCTGCATTCGCTATACAATTATGAAACTCTACAAAAACATTTAAAAAATATTCATCTAAACAGAGGTCTTCCTTCAATAAGGAGCATTCTTATCACGGAGGATAAATCAAATTAAAATCATTTTAGACAGCTAGATATGACATGACAGACGATCCGGTCTGAGATGAAAAAATACACGCTCCACCACAGACACTTTAACATCCATCAACAAAATCTCGGCAGGCTTCAAACCAAGAAAGACGAAGGAGTGCAGAGAACTATCGACTTTCTTTTTTAAAAGAACAATCATCTTATAGCTGGGAAGCGATCGATGATTGACGATCGCCGCATTGATGAACCCTCTCGCGTTAAAAGAACTTGTTATTCTGTCACCCCCATTTTCACGTATCTCTGATTATTTGTTTGTTTGTCTGTTGGTTTGTGATTTTGCTTATTCTAAACTCTTTTTTTCTATGGATATATTAAATCCCCGCACAAAAGAGCTGACCAGGACGGTAAAAAAAGTATAGATATGAAACCATATTTAAGAACATTTTTTAAATCAGATTTCTCCTCGTATTCTCAAGTCATGACAAATTCTTCAATTCGTTCATTAAATACTTTCATAATTTCTTATTTCCGGGAGATCCCGGAGCACTTTAATAATGATTGAGCAATTTTGAGTGATAACGACCTCTCTTTCAGTCCTCAAAATTCACAGTCATTTATGTAATTCTTGTGAAAACTGCGTATTTATTTGTTAGACTATTCCGTAAAGTGTAATTAAAAAATTTGAAGATTGAAACTTTCTTACTCGTCAAAAAATTCGACTAATCGTAAGTATTTCTCTGTAACAGGTAGGAACTTTATAAGAACGGCCTCGTCTGAATTTCAGCCACAATTTTACCTAAGGGCAGAAGAATAGAATTTTTTGTTCTATTTGGACAACTTTTTGTGGTATATTTCAAACGACAGTTTATAAAGATATCAAAATCTATCTTAAATCGGATTTTAATTTGAACGACACTCTTAATAAATAGATTGGATTGTCATAAAAGTTTTGTCGTTTGGAAAAATAGACAGTTTCCTGTCCAACAGAATGCTTTCTTAAGAACAATTGCAAGAAAAAAACCGCGCACAGTTTAACTGAGTGTACGCACTAGCATATGGACATGGACAGAAAATACTGTATAGTTAAATACTATAATAAATACCAGCATGAATTTAGCGGTGTGAAAAGAATGGGTGATGTTGTTAAAAAATGGCAAGTAAAATATTGAGCGTTTAAGTACCTTTTCCAATAACCTTGGATAGATAGTTGACAATTATAAAGCTTTTGTGTTTTGCACCCATACTAAAATGTTGAGTCGATAAGATCCAAAAAATTTTTCTCGTCTTCGAAGTATTTCGTTCATCAGCCTAAGAAATTTTCTTATACAAATCAACAAACCCTTCACCAAGGACCAAGGAGACCCTTGGCTGCACATATCCAGCCTTTTTAGGACAGTCAGGGACAGTTGCCTTATTAGGAGACGCCTCCTGATTAGGAGACCCGTCTCCTAATCAGGAGGTTCACGTCTCCTAATCAGGAGACGGGTGTAATTATCTCGTGAACGAGCAAACTGCGCATGATTTGATTGCTCCCAATGGAAAGAGCACAAAAAATTGATTCCATATGGTGATTTTCAGAAAAATCCACCGGTGGAATCAATCACAATTCTAATAATCCATAAGAACCAATCAGAAGTAAGAATCTGTCTTCTGAACAAAAGCGTCTCAAAAAGAAAAATGGCGGACATGAAAAAAATCAAGAGGGGCTTCCTTGTAGTGCTTTATATTAGGATTGTGATCGATTGCACCGAGAAATTTTGATAATTTTTTTAAAACTTTACCAATTCGAGGCTGCTCTTTCCATTAAAACTAGTTTCAAAATGCGCGGAAAAGCCTAAAGCCCTTAAAATTGAGATCAAAGTTTTATGTCTCCTAATTAGGAGACGGGTCTCCTAATCAAGCGACCTACATGTCTCCTAATCAGGAGACGTCTCCTAATCAGGAGGCGTCTCCTAATAAGGCGACTGTCCCTGACTGTAGGAGAGTTTCTGCCAGAGGCAAAGATAATAATATGGCTTACTTACGTAACGATGAAACCATATTTATCCAGGGAAGTTGGTCGAATTCTAATCGAGGAGAATAGCCAAGATACCTATAAAAAGAATATAAATAATAAAAATGAAACAGTTTTGCGTGCTTTATGGAAAAAATACTCAATCTTCTACCCGAGGTAACATGAGTTGAAAAAAAATTATGCGCCATCTTTGCTACAGTAGACCATATTACTGAGGTTAAGCATACAAGGATAATCACGACGACGGACGAAAAATGTAAAAGGCTAGTGAAAATACGAAATTTGATTGGTTGAAACTCACTATCCTGTTAAATTTTCGTCGTCGTGATTTTACCGATTTACTTAACCTCACTAGTAAACCAACTTAAACGTCGCTTAACTACTTCAGGTACACTTTTCTACTAATAAGATTCAATTATTACGAGAAGAAAAAGCACAAACAAGAAACATACGTTTGTGTTTTAAACAAATTCTGATGCCATGCCTTAACAAAGAATAAGATATCAAAAGAGTAACTAAAAGGAATAAATTTTGAAGAAACTATTTGCAATATAGGAAATAGTACCTGGAGTGAGCTGCATTTCCTCGTCCAGATACCCAGAAACAATATTGTATGGAGATCAAATCCATTCATTTCATTGGTTGTTGCAAGGCACTCTCATGGCAATTCTATATTTGAATTCCCAGTATCGCTGAGAGCCAAATTTTGAAGTATATTGGGTAAAGTGCCCATTTTTATTTCAGTTCATCTTTCTTCCTTTTGAAATCTCGAAAGATTCACTCATTTTAAATACCGACAGGTATAATATTTGATGAAAAAACCGTTTCAGCATTCAACTGCAACGACCTCAAATTAAAAAGAGGACTGAAATAAGATAAGAACTCAGAAACGTTTACATCGCTAATTCCTTTGCTTTACCTAACAACCAAACTTTGAAAATCAAACTCCGTCATTTCTTTGGATATCACCATTTAGCATTTTTGTGCAAATTATCGAGAAAAAAAAATTGTAAACCACCATCTCAAAAACCCGGCGGAAGCCCCTCCCACCGGAAAGGTTGGCTGAAATAGGTTGGCTGAAATATCGTCCCCAGTGGAAAGCTAAGCTCCAATTTTTGTCCCCGCTAAAAGTAATCAGATAAGCAAATCCTCACTGCATAGTATTTGCAATCTTTCCCATCCTCACTGAGTTGAAAACAATTGAATTCAAATCCTGAGCCATAAAAAACATAGGAATATCAATCCCCATCGAGTTTCAGTCCATTCTCTGAAAAATCGTGAAAGATAGACATACACACGAACGAACAAGTGGACACAACTTAGTTTATTAGGGGGCTTCAAAACTGCATTTAACGTTCGAGCATCTTGGAGAGGGAGCGTCGAACTTCTGAAATAATTATCTAAACGACTTGAAAGTGTGTACCAAACATCGAATTTAAAGGCGTGAAGAAGGTATAGCTGAATCTCTTGGATGAGAAATGAAGCCACTTGTGTTCCATCGTGATTTTGACACAAACGCCAGATAGATTGAAAGTATCAATTTCTCATTGGAATCTAAACCAGCGTTTGGGTTGATAAATTTTCAAAGATTGCTCAAATTACTGCCTTTCTGAGTGCTCATAAGTTTGACATCTTCTGTGTTGGTGAGTCGTTTCTTGATTCCTCTATCGAGAGCGATGATTCAAGGTTGAAGATGGAAAATTATGAGTTGCTCAGATGTGATCACCCATCTAACTCAAAAATAGGTGGTGTTTGTCTTTATTATAGAAGGGGTCTTTCTGTTGAGAGAAGGCCTGAGTTGTCTTCTCTTGACGAGTGCCTTGTTTGTGAGGTTAATTCTGGTTCGAAAAAACTTCTTCTTTGTCTTCTCTATCGAACTCCTAGTCAAAATGCAGAAGAATTTTCTGCATTTAAACAAAAATTGGAGGAAACTATCAGAAAAATTTATGATGTTTCTCCTACTTTAGCTATTTTCCTCGGTGACTTTAACGCAAGAAACTCAGTTTGGTGGACTGGTGACATTACAAATTCTCAAGGAGAGGACATTAGCGAGTTAGCTTCACAATATGGGTTACATCAACTAATTGATGAGCCGACTCATCTTCGTCCTGGGTGTTCTCCTTCTTGCATTGATCTTATTTTTTCATCTTCGCGGACTATTTTAGATTCCGGGGTTTTACCTTCACTCAATCCACGTTGCCACCACCAGATACCCTTCGTAAAACTAAACTTTCGAACTATATTCCCTCCAGCTTATAAACGCAAGATTTGGGACTTTTCTCGTGCTGATGAGAGGGGAATCGTGCTTGCCCTGAATGCCATTGATTGGGAAACCTCCTTTCTGGGACTCAACGTAGAAGATCGTGTTGCCCTACTCTCTGAATATATACTTAATATTATTTCTAATTTTGTTCCAAATAAAACTATCACCATCAGAGACAAAGATGCGTTATGGATGACTCCTGAGATTAAGCAGATGCTTTTGGATAAGGCTAAGATATATCGTCGTTGGAGAAAATGGGGAAATCCTTTAGATGGTCAGACACTTGATGACATGGTTGACAGGTGCAGATTGGCCATCAAGACTGCCAAGGATAGTTATTTTTCTCGTCTTGGCAACTCTTTAAATGATCCAAACATAGGAAGTAAGAAATACTGGTCTACGCTGAAGCAGTTTCTGAACGTACGCAAAACCCCGAAAATTCCACCTATTCGAAATGAAAGAAACGTCCTTGTAAGTGATGTTTTTGAGAAGGCCGATATTTTTAACTCTTTTTTCTCAAACCAATGCTCACTTATCGATACTGGCAGTGTTTTGCCACCTGAACAATTTCTTACTAACTCTAGACTGGATAATCTTGTATTTGAAGAAGAAAAAATCGAGTCTATTATTAATTCTTTGAATGTTAACAAGGCCCATGGGTGGGTGGGATAATATTTCTACTCGTATGGTCAGAATCTGTGGTAAGTCTCTAGTAAAACCTTTGCTTAGCATATTCAATCTTTCTATCAACTCTGGCATCTTCCCATCACAGTGGAAGAAAGGTAACGTGGTTCCTGTCTATAAAAAGGGAGACAGGAGCATAGCCAAAAACTACAGACCAGTGTCTCTTCTTCCTGTGTTTGGAAAAATATATGAAAAGTGTATTTACGATACACTTTACAGGTATTTTGAAAACAATAACTTATTTTCTCCTTGTCAGTCTGGTTTTCGGGAGGGGGATTCCTGCATTTCTCAGTTGTTATCCATAACGCATGATATTTATACAGGGTTTGACAAAGATCCTTCTCTAGATACCAGGGGGGTGTTTTTAGATATTTCAAAGGCATTCGATCGGGTGTGGCACGATGGCTTACTTTTTAAACTCAAATCTTATGGGGTGACTGGACCGTTGTTTTCCTTAATTCGCAGCTTTCTTAACGATAGGCATCAGAGAGTTGTGTTAAATGGAAAAACATCTGAGTGGAAGCGAATCAATGCTGGGGTACCTCAAGGCTCGATTCTTGGTCCATTGTTCTTCTTAATTTATATTAATGATCTTCCAAAAAACCTTGAGTCAAAACCGAAGATTTTTGCTGACGATACCTCTTTATTCTCTCTTGTGATTGATCAAATCTTGAGCCTTGAAGTACTTAACAGATATCTCTCCAGGATAACTGACTGGGCTCATCAATGGAAGATGTCTTTTAACCCTGACCCATCTAAGCAAGCCATTGAAGTCTATTTTACCTGTAGACTCACTCATCCTAATGCTCCAGTAATCTCCTTTAATAATTCTAATATCGCGACCAGTGAGTACCAGAAACATCTTGGTCTAATCCTAGATTCAAAACTTTCTTTTGATCGCCATCTAGACGAGAAGATAAAAAAGGCCAATAAAGGAATTGGTCTTATTAACCGACTTCGCAAGCATGTGCCTAGGAGATCTCTACTAACCATTTATAAATCTTTCATTAGGCCTCATCTTGATTATGGTGATATCGTATATGACCGCCCGGGAAATGCTACCTTTGTGCAGAAGCTTGAATCTATTCAATATAATGCCTGTTTAGCTATAACAGGCTGTTTTCGTGGAACGTCTCAAGAAAAACTATATTCAGAACTTGGTCTTGAAAGTCTTGCTGACAGGCGCTTTGCTAGAAGAATGACATTCTTCTATGGAATTATTAACAATTTAGCCCCTTCGTATTTACGTAACTACCTGCCAGTAAGACTTACAGCACCAGGTGGCCTTAGAACAAGAAATCCTATTTATCCTCTTAATATACGAACTGAGCGTTTCCGTAACACTTTTTTTCCGTACTGCATATCTCAGTGGAATGTTCTGGGAGGTAATATACGAGATCTACCTTCAATTAAAACTTTCAAAAAAACAATCTATGAATTTTTGAGACCCAAGCAATCTCATGTTTTTGATGTTCCTGACATTCAAGGAGTAATCTTTCTTAATCGACTTCGGGTCGGTTTCAGCCATCTCAACGAGCATAAATTTAGACATGGCTTCCGCGACACTTTAGACCCTTTCTGTGGTTGCCGAACTAACTCTGTTGAAAACACTCAGCACTTTCTTCTGCACTGCTCTATATATTCCCATGCAAGACAATCTTTGTTCGACAAACTTCAGAATCTAGGCATTATTTTTCATCCGCCGCTTAACCCTCCTTTTTTCTGTCGGCTTTTATTATATGGGGATGAAAGTTTGACTTCAAATCTAAATAAATCTATTCTTTGTTCTGTTGTTGAATTTCTTAACGAAACTGGAAGGTTTAGCGGTGCTTTATTTTAGGCTTTTACCTAACAATTGTAGCTTCCTTCTCCAAGATTTTTTCTTTATTTACTTATTTATTTATTTTTACATAGTCTAGTTACCTCTGGCGATATAACGTTAGTTCCTAGCGGGGGGAGGGACTATATTTTATGTTTAAGTAATGTTTTGTAATATGTTCGTATTGTACACGTGTTTTTGTTTTTCAAAAAAAAAAAAAAAAAAAAAAAAAAAAAAAAGATTGAAAGTAAATTCAAGGAAGTGGAAGTAAAATCCTTCGCTAGACTTTGAAAGATATTCCGCGTGAAAAGAAACGATTCAATCATTCATTCATTCCAAAAGCGGCGCAAATATTAAAGCCTCTCATTTTCTTGCTTAAAGGGATAATCAGATGGTTTGAGATATTTTGCCTATAGATAGCTTCTAGGATTTTAGGAAAAATTTCTAAATTTTTCGTTGTACTTATTTTCCTAACTCAAGTTATACCACTTTGAAATTTTGAACCTTTGCTTGAAAACAATAGAAAAAAGTGTGAAAAGTCCCTGAAAAGTCCCATTTTTCGAGATTTCAAATTGGCATAACTTGAGTTAAGAAAATAAATACACCGAAAAATTTAGAGGTTTTTCCTAAAATCCTAGAACTTATCTGCAGGCAAAATATCTCAAACCATCTGATTATCCCTTTAAGAAAGGTTGAAGAAACTAATGATCCAATCTCAAGAAAAGCTGGTAACAGACGGACGAACGAACGGACGGACATTTTACATCTTAATTTACAGGACCTCCTTCGGGGTACAGGTCCAAAAATATTACTAGCATCATTGAATTGAAAAAAAAACTTTCGATACATCAATTTTAACAAAACTGCAAAATTTCAGTTTATCTCGATGGAAGACAGGCTGCTGGCATCCACTGATAAACTCCACTTATGGTCCTTGCACTACCTACAGTTTTAAAGAGGTCTGTGATTTAGACTAATAATTTTTTTTTTAAATAAACAAAAGTAGAACAACAATACAAGTAGAATAACAATAGAACGTAAAATACTCAGCTAAATATGTCATATAAGCAATAATTTCGTTAAAAAAATTCAAACCAGTCTCCGAACAGCCATAGAAACGCTCTTCAATGATTTTTCCCATTCTATCCATGACTTCCAGACGATTCCCTGGGCAAATGAAGGAGTTACCTCAGTCTGCCGGTAAACGCCATTGAAATTCATGAGAAAGCAACTCTTGTGCCACCACCCAGATGGAAAGTTTGCAGCACAATGACTTTGATAAATATCCCTATCTTTATCAACCGTAGAAAACTCCATGTTATCACCAATCAGCCAATTATCCGGGTCTGATACAAACCCACGATCAAATACACCAGCATGCAACCGATAAAAATTTGCTTCGTTTTCAATCGAAAAGTTTTTGTAAACGGCAAACTGGCTTTGGCCTTGAAATGAATGAGCTTCAAGTTTAATATTCATGTGTCGTCCGTCAGTTAATTTGTGTATGTTTTCAAGACCTAACCAATATTCACCTTCGACATTACCAAAACCATTTTTGTAATCAGTCCACAAGCGATCGAAATCGACAGAACCGTCGAATCTCTTTTGAATGATAATCCAACCTTTGTTCTTTGTGACATCCATTTCACAATAAACATCTTGTAGCCTTTCATCAAATGTTATCTCATAAACACCACTTGTCTTATAACCACTTTGAAGCCAAGAATCACAATCTTTATATTGGTTTACGGCCTTGTATAATTTGCTTCCAATTTTTGATACCAAATAGTCCGTTACTTTTTTGACGATTCCATAAAGCTTACAACTCCATATATCTCCTGATGCCGATAAATTGAGAAACTCAACGTAATGACATTTGATTACCAGACATTTTTTGAAACAGAAATCATAATGCACTGCTTCCATTTCAAACCATGTTGGAGGACCAGAAATGGCAGCATTTCTTCCAACAAACTCGAAAGGGACCCATTTTCCAGCTAACGTTCCCGGGGAACAAAGGAAACAAACTGATACAAAATACAAAAAGCTTGAAAGCCATGATGTGGTCATGTTGTCCCAAGAATTTGATTTAGATCAAACTTATTTTGTATTTTGTTTTTTTTGGGATGAATTTATATCCTTATGTCACCAAGCATGAAAACCAATGAAAATAGCATGAGAACAGAAGAAAAAAATAATTCTCCGTGTCGAAATTTGTTCTCGTGTCCAAGCCGGACTGAATTTGTTTTAATCATGGCCATGAATAATGTATAGAAAAATGATCAAAAATACATTATTGGTATGATTTTAAGTATTGGTATGATGTGATTTTTTATTCGAAAAATCAATTCTCTTAACAGCGATTGAAAAGATGAATTATTGGTAAGATTATACATACGTTGGTAGTTGCCGTGACAACCATGGCCTACCATGGGTGATTTCGACTGTCAAAATTCATTTTTCAAATATTTTCCACAAACCAGGGGTTTCGCTAAATCATAATTAATTTATAAGTATAGGTTCTCATTGATTATTTGGTTCTGTAAAATATTATCCTGTGGTGATGCATAAATAAGCATTCAGGGTTATTTAAATTGTATCGCTTGACTGACAAACAAATCAAAAATCGAAAAATAATTTATTCATGTCTGAACACATAGCTATTTTTAGAAGCTGTTCGCCTAGCTGCAACTCTATGCAACGCTTCCAATTCAAGCTTGTGATTTAAAATTATGAATGGTGACCAATTTTTTCGGAAACTTAAAAGCAAAATAAGGCAAAATCTCTCATTTTTGAACAAAATGGGGCTCTTTTTAGCAAATTAGCCTTACTGTCAAGAATGATCAATATCAAGAAAAATCTCTGTGTAGCCAATTAAAATCTTAGGGTGAAAATTATACTCTTGTTGGGTTTTTATACAAAATGCATACGGTTTTGAGACCCGGCTCATCACCCAGCGACCCAATTCTTGATTCAAATGCAAGAGTTGTCAAATTTCACAACGGAAAAACTGTGAAACCTAACAACATTACGGAATATTACAACACTAAAGTTTCGGAATTTCACAGCGCTAAAATTCCCGAACTAGACAGGAATAGGACTAAAAAGGATGGCAAGGAAGATTGAAGGATCTTTTAGAATAAAAACTTTAATACAAACAAACACGTGTTATGAAAATCTTCGGTTCATATATTTTGTTTTAATATTTTGTTTATTTTTATCCAAATAATTTTAATGATTTTGAAGAGCATGAGAAATTATGTATTGATAAAGAAATACTCTGTTTCTCATTAATGTAACACGCTCTACCTAAAAAGTATTGAGCATTCTCAATTGTGCAGAGAATCACATGAGGATACAGTAACACAAATTAATGTAATTAATGAATAATATAAGTGGGTAATGTTCAAATAAATAAATCAATTAAAAATACAAATAACAGTTGTTTTTTCTAAACCGAACAACACAGCGTCCTTTCCTTGTAAATTAGAGTACTGTTTTCACCTTTCCCTCATCCCTCGGACTTCACCATTTGATCTCATGTTGCCGAGATCTTCTTTCGTTTGATCTTCAAGGGCCCTGATATCTTCAATCGTCATACTATGCCATTTGTCGATCCAGCAAAACATCTGGCGGTTGAAATTGAAAAGTAACCTACGGACAGTCTTGACAATTACACTTTCAACTTTTCCTTGCAAACCAAACCATTGAAATTCGATATGATATAATTTGTAGCATGTCATCACTGGGTCCTGCGTTTGTTCCCATCCAGAGCCTTGAATCGGGCCACGTCCAGTTTTCTCTGATTTGAATTTGGTTGGATCTTCTTCCTCCTTATAATCCACCTGACGACACGGGTCGTTAACAATATCTATTTTTTCAACAACTCTTTTGTTTAATTGGTTTGCTGGCAAATTATGAACATTATCGATGTCACCGGTCCCAGGTTCATGTCTTGTTTCGATGACAATATGAAATTTATCTTTCATATAATGATTGCTGTATACTGTACGACAGTAAGGGTAAGCGTTCCACGATTGCTCGTGAATTTCCAATGAGCCAGTTGGAGCTAAGGAACGAATGAAAGTAGGGACTTTGGATGAGAGATGAAAGATCTTGTATGTGTATTGGCATTTCATAGTAGCTCCACTTCTTTCACCAGGAATGACCTCTTCTCTTGGTTCATTAGTAACAACCTCGATGCCTTCTCCACGCCCAGTTTCATTCTTACTAGCCTCAGCAACACCGTACAACTGCCCAATGCGGTACTCTTCAACTGACATTGGTAAAGTAACACGATATTCTTTTATAACACTGCTCACATGGTTTGGATCCATCTTGAAATTTCTCACTGCTGTCAAATTGACAAGAGAACTGGTCCGAAGTTCTTGACTGCTCGTGACTGATTCGAAGTGAACCACAAAAATAATCGTTTTAAATTTGTAAACAAACTCAGTGCCGTAGCAACTGGGGGGGGGGGCCCGATATTTTTTCAAAAATGTTTTTTTTGCAAAATGCAAAGTTTTTCTTTTTTAATTTGTCATAATTGTCACAATTGAGCGCATTTTCAAGCAATCTAGAGCTCAAATTTTTAAAATTTCCCCCCTCGGGCCAAACCATGGTTGGCCCTCACGGTGTCACTAAACTTCAGCCCCCCCCCCCAATATGGAAATGCTTCCTACGGCACTGAAACTATATGCAGTGGATACAAAATCAAAACAAATGTCACATGTCAAAATAAAAAATCAAACCAAATATGGCTAATTTTGATTGTTCAATTGTTTTACAAGTTTCTTTGGGACACTTGATTTTAATTGTTCTCTTTAATGACACGTGGTTCGCGCAATGTTTACATTTCACTACTTTTATCACTGCGATCGCGTTTCAGAAGTTCATAATGCTCTTTTCACATATTATTTTCTCTTCTCTAATATCTGTGAAAACGTTCTGTAAAATCCAGAAGTTTTGAAAGTTATTGGCAGCCGCTATTGTAAACGGAAAGTTTTAAAGCATCCAAATGAAAAATAAAATTTGAGAAGAAGGTTGATTTTAAGCCGTCCAGAACCAAACTTCCTGTATAGAAAAAAAGTATCTTGGGGTCTCAAAGTTAGTCTAGTGGTAGGAAATCTGCATAAGGTGCAAAGAGAAGATGGTTCAACGCCATGAAGAGGAGGCTTTGTAGAGCTTTTTGTTAGATTTTCGAAAACTTTTTACAAAACATTGTAAACACACACGTTTTAGCGTATTAATATATAGATTATAGAACATATCAAGCTATTATTACTTACCTTAAGGGAACTTATTTTGGCGAATGACAGCGTTAATCTGTTCAATTTTTGCCTTATTTGGAGCAATTTTGATGAATTTCAGGGGTTATTTAGGCAAGGAAACAAAAAATTTAATTTTGGCGGGAACTTATTTTGGCGAGTGAGCAAAATATTTAATTTTGGCGGGAACTAAATTTGGCGAATTTCCATGGTAACTTGATTGATCGATTAACAGAAAGACGTTTTAATTAACAGAAGTGAATAAATCACGAAACAATTTTTTATAAAACTTGTTTCTATCTTTTTAATAATTTGACCCTATGAGAAGAAAACTCGAAATTTAGACCTTATCCATATGAAAGTTTAACAAGAAAAGAAAGATTTAGAAAGAAAGAAGGTTGATCTTTGTAACAGTGAAATCCGATTCTGAAAAAAAACTGAGAATGGAGTGTGATTTTGGAGTTTGAAAAAAGCCCCCCGACAGTATACACGAGAGGAAATCCCCATTTTAAGTTCGAGTTTTCCATCAATTCGTTCGAGTTTAGGTTCGTATTGTAGGCAAATCTATTTGTGAAACAAAAATGCTGAAATTAAATCAAAACATTTAAAAATTTATGTTTCCAAATATCGAAAATAAACTACACGATTGAGAAATTAACAATTATCAGTGCAATTAAACTTCCATTAATTAAGCTAATCTTGTAAAGGCGTAGTTTATATGGCCGGTTTTTTGCCGTGTCTAATTTAGTCTAGCAGACTCCAGTCTATGTCTAATTCAAATATATAAAATCAGGGATATGTTAAAGCGGAGCTGGATAACGCACATTTAAAAAAGCCTTGTTCTATCTCTGTCCTTGACATTAAAATTTGATATGAAATTTAACTTTTTTAATTACAAACTCGTGAAATTTGGATTTCCTCTTAGCCAATGATTCTGCTGCTGCATTTATCGTTCACGATTAAAAGCTTTTAATTATCAAGAGGGTCTGTAAAACATTGGTGAATGACAATTTAAAAAAATGAAAAACATTGTTTTCATTAGTAAAGTTATAAGAAGTTTCTTCTCTAAGATTATAAATAGTACTTTTTCATTTGAAATACCGCGCTACACCGCGCGGTGCCTCACTTTCTAAGTGATATTTCAGTTTTTTATAGGAATATCGATGTTTTATAAGAAACATTTTTTATAAGAATATCGATCTTCCCAGTTAGGGTTAGGGTTGGAGCCCGAAACAATAGCATAATTATACTAATTATGCTATTAATGATGTAATCTTTACTATACGAGATTTTTCATTGACCGCCCTCGCAAGTCGGTATATCTGATTATGGAAAAAATCTCAAGTCAATTGAAACAATATTTGTCAAAATATTTACATCCAAAATTTTTAAAGAGAAATCATGAAAGCTTCTCAAATTTATAACACACGCTGATAAAAATAGATTTCATTTACAAGGAAGCTTTTGGGGTATCTTATTATTATCAAATATTATTTTGATGAAAAGCGGGAACATCATAGCAAAATATGTGCGAACGTACTGCATGAATACTTTGTCTGCTTCATTTTTCTTATAAAAACAGAACACTCAAGGGGACAGAGATGGATTTCTATTACCAACAGGTTACAATAGAAAAGACAAAGAAGCAATCCGCTAAGGAATTCTCGTCCTTCATCCAGCTCCGCTATAACATATCCCTGATAAAATCGAATAAGGAAAAATGAGTCAAAAGTTCGATATTAATTGAGATCGACAGTATAAGGGGCTCCCCTAGGGGCTGGCGTGACACGTGAATGAGCCTTTTTTCTGACGTGAATACGTGAATTGGACTTTTTCAGCGCGTGAATACGTGAATTGAGATATCAGCGTGAACGTGAAAATAAGATTTTTCCACCGTGAATTCGTGAATTGAGATTTTTAGCGTGAACGTGAAAAGCAAATCATAGTCTAAAACACAAGGAAACTCTAAAAATCTAAGACATAAATCTGTAAAGTTTTCTTTGCTCGCTTCGCTCGCATAGACTTGAATTAACTTATAGTCATATTAACTTATTGTCATGGTAAAGTCATTCAAAATCATCAAAGATATCTAAAAAAATATTTTTGTTATTTTTCTGATGGCGTGTTTTTTCATTTTTAATGACAATCTTTGTGCATCGAGAAACATCAAGAGCGTTTTTAGCCAAAAAAGTCTAGAGAAAATTTTCTCCTTCAACGTTGTCACTCGTATTCTACTACAATACAATACACAAAATGATACCGCGTTAACTTAGAGGATTTTTGCTCCTTCAATAATTTGCAAAAGTAGGTAGTTCTAAAACATCTTGTATACATGCAGCATCGAACAATTGAAAAATAATCCTCATAGATAATGGATGCACATGACGCGTTTTCAAGCAATCTAGACATTCTAAATCTCAAAAGTTTTCTCTTGAGCGAAACTCTTGGAACGCCGCACGTGGTAAGGCAGGTACGTCGCTCGTCGTAACCGATCTTTGCTAACGAATGGTCAGTGCTAAATAAAATCAAAATTTTCAAAAGAATTGTGTGACCAAATAAGGCAAACTTGGCTAACAATAGCGTATTAAGGCCTTTTTTCAGTCATAAAAGAGCGAAAGTTATCGAAAGATTTTGTGCTCGCTACGCTCGCCTTTTGGTCTTCCATACATTTCCTTCCATGGGATAGGGGTCAAACATTGGGATTGGCGTCCTCTGGTTGTACTACCGCTCTACATCTTCGAAGCTTGTTTTGAAGCATACGGCTTCTCAAACCATGATTGCCCCAACCTCGATTTAAAATTGAAACAGACTTAAGGGTCTGCGCGGAAAAAAATCCCACACCAAAAGCCCACTCTAAAATAAGAGGGTAGTTCTTTGTAACTTTGGCGCGGCAGACCTAAAACATTGCTTTATTTAAGCTCAAATAGATGTAAAAGATGCCTTAAAAGGTCGAGCTCGTATAAACTGAAAATTTATTTGAAGTCGACTTTAAAAGCTTTTATTTTGAACTCGACTTTAAATGAATTGAGGAAACCCCTATTTTAAACAAAAGAAACAAAGAAGTTTGGTGTCTTTTTACATGAAAACATTATTGTTTGAATTAAGATCGACAAAAAAGTAGGCCGTTTAAACCAGTGCCGATCTTTTGTCGCACTTTTTAATTAAGTTCGGCAAAATTTGCCGTGTTCAATTGTTAAGGTCGACCTCAAATCAAAATTCGATTTATACAGCCGCTCTTTTGCCGCACTTAATTCGACTTAGTTTTTTTGATGAAGTTATTTGAATTGGACACGGCAAAAAGCCGGTCAAATAAACCACGCCAAAGAGCAAGATCGCCGTGATATGTCCCTTTAAAGATTTCTTCCTTCAACTTTTTTTTTGTTCGCGCTAAACTCTTTTATGACGTAATCTTTCATTTAGGCAAAGAAGGTTGAGAAAAAAACTGTCGCCAATTTCGCGCGAAAGTGGATACCGGCCTTTATAAAGAGAATGAACGTTAAAACGATGTTTTATTTTAAGCTTAGCATATAATAATAATTATTTAATCATTATCCTTTGATTATTATAATTTCATTTGGATCAAACCACATGTAATAATCACTTATACATCATGCCAAAAACAATATAAACCTATTTATCCATTAGTTCCTATCGATCATATGCTATCAATAACTTACATAAACTAAACTTTACAACGATCCTGGCTACCGTTCAAGAAAGATTCAAGAATAGTAAAGACAATATGAAATACAAATTCTTTTCCGCAATTCTTTTGTGCCTAATTTGCTCCAAAAAAAATACTTAGCCACAAAGCTGGTGCGAGGAGCTGGATGATTCCCTTGTAAATCATTGCACAGTTTTTTCAAAATGATGATTTTCCTTGAATTGATCCGATTCGAAATCAAGCCAAGGGCTGTGAATTGTTAAAGCTATTATCGATTCTGATCGATTCAAATTATTTAACACTCAAAATATTGTGAATATCAACTACATTTTGATTTTCGTCTAAATCATATCAGAATAATAAAACCTGTATACACTGACCTATACCCTGGACCAAGTTTCTCAATCCCGGCCAAGCAAAATCTTTGATCGGAGTTTTTTGAAAAGTGGTACGCTAATGGCGGCACTACTCAATAGCGGTGTAAATGCATCGAGAGCGCTAGGTCGACTTTCTCTCGAATACTTTTTATGATGCAGCGCCGTTAGTAGGTTGGTCCAGAGTCGTTAAAATAAAACAAGTAATATGTATATTCTCACCACTCATCCGATAGATAGATTTTTCAAGGATGTCAGACTGTCCAATACCACAAACCTGTTAGAAAGATAAAAATAGACACACAAAATTACAATGCAGAACCAGCCTGTTTATCACTGTTAAAGAACCTTGAGTTTGATCCACTTTGAAAGTTAACCCTTTGCTCATAAATCTTATCCAGGGGTGAGGCAAAAATTTAATCTGCTTCTCGCGACCCGAAATTCACATTGAACATTTTTCTCGAACAAACTTAAAAATAATGAAATGTATCTTTTTGTCTTCAGAGAGATTTTGAGTTGGTTTAGCAGTAGGAATCTCAGAACTGGTCTTGTTTCTTCAAACTATTCAGCTTTTGACAATATCTCCCTCGCCCTTACTTTTTCTCGTTTTGATTAGTTTAGTTTTGAACCAAATATCTATGAGAGTACGAAACGCACTGGGCTCAACTTCAGTAGTTTCAAATTATTCAAAGGTCCGATTGTAGAAAAACAAACTAACTTTAAAGCTCATTATTGAAGTCACAAAGATAGTTTTGCCGAAAAACTCGTTCCCAGGCCCCAAAAATCAAAATTTTTAAAAAAGGAAAAAAAAAACAGATATTCACCCAAGGAACAAGTGTGCCAAATTTCAGCCAAATTCGACAATTTTTTAAGTCTCCAGGCTGCCCCAAAGTAGTGGGACATACACGCTTTTTTCATAAGAATACACTTTATAAGAATGTCCATGATGAAAATGGCCAAAAAATTAAGAATAATGCTAAGAATATCACAATCATGGAATTTTGCTACTCAAAAGTTTTACTACTTTTAGAGCATTTTCAATTATAAATTGTCAATTACCCCCAAGTAACGCTCCTTTCACAAAAATACCATTTTATACTTGAGACATATGTACTAAATGTTAAATCTAGTCTGAATTAGGATCCTAACCTAAGGATTTACACCATTCTTATAAAAAAAAGCGTGTACACATACAGACATTCTCAGATTCTAGCTCAACTGAAGTTGAGAACTAAAACAAAGTTTTCCCCATTTTTTAAAGCACTTGATTCACTATGGGAAAAGTGATACATTTAGTAGAAGAAAAAGGATATCTTTACACAAGAAACAAGGAGGGCTGTGAAACCAATCGCAAAATACAGGGCGTTTTATAATAATTTCGATTATTTTTTAAATAAAAAAGTTTTCAACCAAGCTTATACTTGGCTTGTAGTTATTAAAGGGGTTAATAATTCTAAAAACTTCTTTTGAAGGGCGAAACGTTATTCTGAAGTTATTTTCGATTTCTCAAAATAAAAAACCTTGAATTCTTCGAGAGAAAATCACAATAATTTACACCAGACATCAATGAAAAAATAGAAAAGAAACTTTTAAGTTTTTACCTTGAATCTTGATTGTCATCCCTTTCCAAAAACTCCTCACCGAGTACATATGGATCCAAAATGCATTTCATAATATTCAATTATTTTGGTATTTTTGTCTCTGAAATGTACAACATTCGAATTTGTTAATTTCATCCAATCAAAGTAATAGAATGAAAAATACTGTAAATTGATTGGCCGGTTCATATAAAAACATAAAAGCTCTTGTCTTACTAACAATAAAAACAAAAAAGTAATTTATAGAAACCAGACCTTTGTGGTTACACAGACCCGGGGGGGCACTCAAGGTAAATGACCTACCGTACGTGCGGCCCTTGAGGGTACCTTTTCCAAGTTTCTCAAAGTGCACTGTAAGGATCGAAATGATTGGTGGTTTCTCAGCAAGAAACTTGAGGTAGCCATAAGGGAGCGTTATCTACCGGGGAATATCTCATTAATTTATCATTACAATCAGGGTTTTTCACTGAATGGGGCGGAGGGTGAGTTCCTCACCGTGAAAGGAACTAGCACTTTCATCTCATCCACAGTGTATTGTGGAATCGATACCTAGCGCAGTCACTGAGAAGCTTCTTGAGTTTCTGTTTACCCAATTCCCCTGATACGGCATGGGTCAGCCCAGCCAAGTGACTTACGGCACCGAGTGGGAAATGAATTCCATCCTCCTAGACGGCAGTAAAGATCGAAACTTACTAATCTACTGCGCTTTAAATGGATACCTTATCGGGGAAAACTTCGTCGGGGAAAAGTGACGAAATTTTGGACAAGTGACGAATATTTTCCCCGGCCTTAATGCGTTTACCAACTACCAGCAAGTGACGAATTTTTCCCCGACAAAAATTTTCCCCGGCGAAGTTTTCCCCGATAAGGTAGCAGACATACAAAAAAAATACAAAAAAAGACGTATAAAAACAACAAATAAACAAATAATAACAAAACAGAACAGAAGAAGTTTTTTAAACTTTCTAAAATTTATTTCAAAATGTTTTTTTGAAATTTTTCACTACTATTTTAATCACTTTGATAAATTCAATATTGTTGTTTTCAAAAGATAATTTAGAATTTTGTTACACTCATAAAATATTAGGTGTAACCAACTACATTACTCCATTCAAAATAAGTCATCATCCCTTACACAAAATAAACTTTCAATGTACTCAACTCCGTAATTTCATGTTTTTTGTGTTTTTGGTTTATCTTCATTTTTAGCCCGGATAACACGACCCTTTTTTGTTTGACGTTTAAAGTCTACCTAGATCTCTCGCATCCAAAATTCAAAATGCAACGCATAGTAGTACTCTGCCATATTGGTATAACCGATTATTGATGTACTCAGACTACTTCAATGCCAGCGTCTGTGAAAGTGATTTGAACGTTACTACACTTACAAAACGTTAAAGTGATTAAAGAGCCATGTAGTAAAAAAATTAAAATATCTTGTAAAAAAGAAAGAAAGAAATATCCACAGAAGAATCATGAATTTCAACAGTAACTTTACAGTTAACAAAATCAAAATCAAACTTTCCTCGTGCCAACCAGGTAGCTGATTTCATTAAAACCCTGGTTTCATATATCAAAATCTAAAAATATCTAATTTGCTGTAGGGTTAATTTCTTTACAGTTTCAACCGTTTGACTTTGAAAAATATGCCTCTCCAACAAAGCAAAAAAGGTTAAATTTATAATCAAAAAGCAAAACAAAAACTAGCAGATACTTAGGAGGATTCTCTTTTTTCGCTATTCATGTTCAAAAGGGTCCAATTATGTTGTATGGAATAGAAAACTGTTGTAGACTATTTTGTTTTATCCTTCTTCTTTTATTTATTCTTTTTTTTCAAACATGGGATTGGTCAAGGGAACTCTTGGTCAAGATATCATATCCTAAGAAGCAAAATGAAATTGATCGAGAAAAAAAACACAATTGCTGCAGGTACAAAAACTGTGAGATCCATATTTCCAATCAGTTCAATTTTTCATCTCAGCCATCCATTCATTTATTTACTTTAATTACAAGACGTATTTCCCCAAAGCGATTCCCATCAAGAGGGCCATCACCAGACCAACAACAAATATCATATAATTATTATTCTCTTTCGTCATCAACTCTTCTGGTATCTTTTCTGCTGCTCTGCTACTTTGAGTGACAGACTGAAAGGAGATAAGTAATGAGAGGCTATGACAGTTGATTTGGGCTTGGCTTACTTGTCAATTCTAGGTACATTCTTTTCACGATTGACTTTACAATACCTTAAGGAAAGAAATTTTCGCGGAATTTAATTTTTCTTCTATTATTTTGTTGTTATTGACCAGGTAAAGATGGACGCAAGAAGTATTTTCGATTTTTTTGGAGGAAAAAGACGGCGATGAAGATGATTGACTTATCATAGAAACATTCATACTTGATGTTATTAATTTGTTGTTAACCTTTACCACGCCGAGGCCGTAAATTTACGTTCTAAGCTATAGCCAAGGCCGTAAATATACGTTTTTCGTGCGGTTTTAAGAAAAGCCGCCCTACCGCCTTAAAGACGCCTTTAAATCCCGGGAAATGTCTTATATGACGGAGAGAAAATGTAAACAAACTATTTTCAATAGTTTGAAACCACCTACTTTCGATTTTAACTGTCAAAACAAACTGGAAAATCAGGCAAAATATTCTTTTGGAAATTATGAGCTCATTGACTGCTGTAACTAACTTTTTATGTTTATTTAGTGGAAAATGGTTTGTTTTATTGGTTGGAAATGTTATGTATTGCTTGTTTGTAGTTTAGTCAGTGTTTGAGGTAAGTTTCTGCATCCTTATTCTTTAGTATGACGGTACATTAAGGGTGAGGACTGGAGGCTTGTCGGCCGTCATCGACCGTCACCGAAACCCAAGTTAAGGCTTCTGATAAGGCTGCAAAGAGTTTCAAAGTGTATATATACTATGTTATTTCTATTGCTTTCATGCTGGTTGATGATAGGAAAGTCATTTTTAGCTGTTTTTAGTGATATTTCCCATAAAAATTACCTCAAAGGGCCTCTGCCTTACGTGCCTCTGATTTACGTGGAAATTTTCTCGAAAACCAAGGTTTTCTAAAAATGAATTCTGCCTTTTCTAGTAAAGGTATGATTGTGATTTTTTGGCTAGCAGTTGTAGTTATAATGGTGGAAACAATGAGCCAGAAAATTATGGTATCGCAAATGTTCTCCCCACTTTTTTTTTAACCGGAACTTAAAATTTTGAAAAATATGACAAATTGCGTTTTGAATTTTTTTCAACTCTAAGGCAGAAGACTACTGTGTCACTATTGATAGAGGAAAATCCTTTATTTTAACATTTTTGGAAAGCAGGATAGTTGGGCTTTCCAGAATGGGCTTATTTTTTTGAATCGGTTTAGTAGATCAAAAGTTATGACGGAAAGCGTAAAACTGTCATTTTTCCCAAAAAGACAAGGCGTGCACGGGGTGAAGTTCCCAAAGAGAAGGCGTGGTAAAGGTTAAAGTTTGTTAATGTGACTGAAATATGTCTTGAAATCGATGAAAAATATGAAAAACATTTACTCTGTTAAAAAATTCTTTTGAAATTTCTCAATCGCCAAATTAAATTCCGTGAAACTTTTGAAATCGGCTCATTCGTGAAATTAAATTCCACGAAATTTGCCATTTTGAAACTCTGATTCGCGAAATCAAATTCCGCGAAAATTTCTTCTCGCGAAAATTTCTTTCCTTAAGGTATACGTTTCTTAAATAACCTTATTTCTCTTCCTAGAGGAATTCCCTGTTTATTTTGATAAATTTGGTCAATTGGGCTGGCGACTATAACTGGGGGTTAAGGAAGCATAATAAAACCTTAAAAGTACGCTCACTAGAAGAATGTGATTAATGAGAGCGAGCATAACATACCGTTGACGCGGGTGTTTTACTTGCTTTGGTGACATTTGTTCGCTGTCGAATTTCCGATTCCCCCTATAAAACGTTAGTAAAGAATACATTAACAAAGAACATACTGGTAAAGGCTGGTCTTCACTTTTGCGCGTAAATGAGCGAAAACTTTTTTTCAATCATTTTTGCCTACGGATGACGCAATTAAAAAAGTTTCGAGCGAAAAAATAAAAAGTTGAAAGAAGTTCAACTTTTTTAAACCGTTACGGCATATTTGCCCAATGGAATTGCTTCATTTTTCAACCGACCAATGACCTTACAAAAACGTTATGAAGTTTTTGCTCATTTCGCGCGAAAATGTAGACCGGCCTTAAGTTCGATAACATCACTCACCAGAGACATCAGAATATCTAATTGATTCTCTCAATAGTCTCAATTCTCAACAACTTTATTCCTGATTTTTTTGGATTACGAATTACGTGAAGGTACTGTAACTTTTTTCAAAGGATTGAATAACGTAGCTAGGTTAACTTGAAAGTTAAACCTGGTTAAACTGCGTAGACGTAAACTGCAAAAAAATTAGAGCAACGAAAGACGAATTTAGCAAATTCTATCAGGAATTTTCCAAAACAGTAAGGTAATATCAAAAACTACGAAATTATTTTCCGATGATTCCCTAAAACTTATGGATGAAAGCAAAATCATTGAATGTGATATGTTTGCCAAGATTTTCAGTATTAAATAAATTCATTTCAACAATTTTTTTTTCATTTTCAGCATAAGCTTTTCGTTCTATCAAACATGATTTTGATCAGTTTTGAGCTATGATAGCCCGTCATATCATAGCTCTGATGATGTTGAATATAACGAAAATCGTATGCTGAAAACAAAAAAGATTTTGTTAAAGATGATCTTATTTTAATATTCAAAATCGGTGAATCATCGATTTCCCTTTTTTGATGCTCCAAGCTCACTCACCTGTTTTTGTTGAGGCGAGCGCTGTTTAGCGGACGTCTGTCGCGGACTATCTCTAGTTTCAGGTGATGATACATGAGTAGTGGATGACGAGGGTGTGCGAACTTCAGAATTTTCGATGGCTGTTTTGGCTGTCTGCATATTTTCTGTTGCACTCTCCTTCGTTGTAGAAGATGTGTTCTTCTCTTTAGGTGGTGAGCTACTGCTAGCCGAATCAGATGGTATCTAAAAATGAGGGGAGAGTGTTTTCAATAGAGTATCGATATTTAATCGTGGAAACATCAGTGATAGATGGGGAAGAGACATTCATTTGTTTGCGATGATCAAGTTAAACATGAGTAATGTAAAAAATTATTTGGCTTTCTTTGTAATGCAAGAAACCCAATCTCAGTGCAATTATGCTTAGTTTGTGCTAATATGATTTGCCATTGAACTTTAAGGCCGAGGTAAACGATTCCAACATTTCATCCAACATAGAAATTGAAATGTTGGACGAATGTTGGATGAATTTTGGAAAGGTGTTGGATCTCCTTAAAATCGTTTCGTCGCAATGTCCAACATCATTTTCATCCAACATGGGTGTTCATTCATTCTTTTTTTAATTCATTCTTTTCAAATTAGAAATGGCGAGGATTTTTATACCCAGTGTAACCAGTGCCACTACTGCTGTTCATGCGGACAAAAATTATAGTCTAACAATTGGACCCTTAATGCAGAGAAAATTCTGGCGAAATATCGACTCTTATGGTGCAATTTCCTGAAATTTATTTATCTATTTCAAGGCAAAAAATGGTCAAATTTTCTAAAATTTCACAGTGCATTTTGGGAAGCCTGAAAAACGTACCTTTAAAGGGTCACACCCTCTACGATCGCTTAATTTCAGCCCTCCCCCTTGGTTTATTTTCCGAAAAAAACAAAAACATTCGAGCTAGTAGCTTCTCTACCATCTTTTTAAATTTGTTACGAGATTTTTCGAATTTTTACAAAAAAAAGATTCGATTCTATTTCTAATGACGTCATTCCCTTTCAAATGGTGGATGTGAGCTGAGTAAACGAATCCAACATGATCCAACACGAAAAGAAGAAGTAAATGTTGGACAAAATGTTTGATGGCGATCAAACTCTCATCCAACACTTTTTTCCTTCTTCCAACATAATTTTTTCTTCCTTTCCGATTTTGCATTCGAGTAAACGATTCCAACATTCTGTCCAACAGAGAGAAAATGGCATGTTAGATGGAATGTTGGAATCGTTTACCTCGGCCTTTATTAAAGTCAATCAGAGGGAAATGATGAATCGCACCTTTTCTGAAGAACTTTCGCCAGATGGTAACTCGAAAACGCATTTCAATTTGGAATCCATTACGGGTGTTCCATCTCCAAGGTTTTTCCACTAAAAAAGAAACGGACTTGATTTAATATTAGTTCCAATTCGGAGATCAGTAAGAAGTTTATAATGAATGGTGGTAGGTATGCACTGGTGCTCAATAGAAACTAATAGTACAAAAAAACACATTTTTTGGGTCAAGTTGAACATTTACAAGAATTTTTGTCATGGGATTGGTCGTTAACTATTCAAACAAAAACTTATATTATATTTTTCTAAAGAACGCGTCAACTCTATTGTTTTGGATAGCCAATTATGTGAGCATCTTGTAAAAACTTCAATACAACTGCATTTTTTTTCATGATGACCTGCAACTAAAGATATCATATTCCTCTACACAGTAGATTAGTAGGCTTACATTACAGATTTACTGTGGAAGTGTGTCTAGTTTTTCTTCAGGTTGCTATTTAATTTACCTAGATTTTCAAACGTTCGACTTTCAAAACATTCGAATTGCGCTGTTGACGACTAGAATTAAAAACAACTAGTCAGCTCTAAAACTGCACATGCTTCCTTTATAAGGGAATCCTGGTCGAGTCAAGTAGCTAGATATCAGTGCAAGCAACTTACAAATCCCTCAACTTCTTCTTCAGCTATTGGGTCTTTGAGTATAACTGACTGTACAAGAAATTTGTGTCGTTTGTTTTCTGCTGAATCTTTATAGTCGAAGGGCTGTAGCATCACTGAAAAGGAAAAAAGGAGAAATATAAAATGTGCCGTGGAATCAAAAATTAAATAATTTCACAACATAATTATTCTGAGACATAATTCGGAGCTTGTATTGGCTCTTTATCAAGCAAATAAAACTTCAAATTCCAAGATCCTGAAGTTAAGCCAACCAAGTTTTTTTCACATACTATGATAAACAATGAATTCATCATACCTGCTACATTTACAGCTCCTCCATCTGGTTTGATAAGCCCACAATTAGGTCGAACACAATATCGCTTGGGTGCTGTTGTTTTGACCTTGAAACACACTAGTTCATCCGATGGGTTGGTCAATTTCAATATAGTGGTCACAACGTCTTTAAAAGGACCTGTTAAAAAAGAACAGAAAATATTCAAATACCAAAATTTATCAATATTAATCCCCTATATATTCTTTAAATTACATTATAGGAAGAAATCTTTGCAAGAAGAAATTACCAAAATCATCTAAGTTATATTCTCGTCAAATTTAAACTATCTGTTAATTTGCCAAAATTAATTTTACCATAAGTTTAATAGCGTTCCGCAACTCTTACGTCATAATTATTACTTAATTCACATTTGTACAAGTTGCAATCCCACAATTCAATGCAGCTCAATTAAAGATACGTGCAAGTTGTTATATATCTTTTGTCAAATGATGCAAAAGAGATTAACGCAAAGGTTGATGGGATTGGAACTTGTACAAACACAATGAGAGTAATGATTATGTCAAAAATAAAATCTATTTTTAGATTCAGCGCGGTGCGCTTTTCTTTTTCAAATTGATCCAAATTTTTTCTAAAAACACCCTATTCCACTTTTTCACCAAAAATTTTCGTGCTCGCTTCACCCACATAATTTTTACAAAAATATTTACTTTTAATTTATAGGGAACGTAAAAATCACTCCAGAGGTTTGTCCGAATTTCGGTCGTAAGCCTTGGTTGCCTTTTTAAAGATGGGTGTGATGAAACTGGTTTTCAAAAGTTGAGGTGTGTAGGACTAGCTGAAATTTGGCTGAAATGACAACAGTGTCATCAATTTTGCTAGATCTCTCAAATTGATGTTTGTGAGTACACTATATTTGATTCACATCGAAGAGTCATTTTCTGGTTTTTATGTTACTAGATGCTCTTTTAAAGCCTAGAGCCAGCCTGCCATATGGGTCCTATTTTTACACCCTGGAAAGTCTCTCTAAGGGTTACAAAAAGCGAATTCTACACCCACTGAAAGGGTCCAAAATTTACAGAAATAGAAAAAAGAAAATCTAAATCGTTTTTTCATCCTTGTTTTAAAGTTTGCAAGGGGTTTGCAAATTAAGGTCGGTTTGTATCAGATTCCCATTTCCGCACTAACATTCCTTTGCCAATTTTCTGGCAGAAAAAAGCCAGGACTTAGGGTAGTTGAAAAATAAGTTTTTCCATGCCTTTAGAAACAAACCCTTTCCAATCTCATGCCAGTTATCCTGGGAAAATAGCGGAAAGATTCATGGAAAGTGACAAGAATCTTAGTGCGAAATTATAGGAATTTTATACAAAAGGAAGATTATATTGAAAATTGACATCATCATAAGATGCCCTGAAAACAGTCTAAAACTTTAGGAATCCATTGTCAATTTTTTTGTGTGGTTCTTGGACTCAAAAGGAGCCTCTGTGCCAAATTTCAGCTACACATTATAATTTATTTCAAGGTTAGGACCTTTTCCGAGACGGTACTAAAGTATATCTCAAAATAATTTGCAGCTGAGACAAAAATGGCTGTAACTTTTGATAGAATTTGAATGAAGTTGCGATTTTGTGCTTGTTGAAAAATTGAAAAATTGAAAAATAAAGAAAAATGAAAATGAAAAATCAATTTTTTTTGTTTGATAAATTATTTTGAGACAGACTTTAATCAATAAATTCGATTATTGAAATAATTGATAATAATTGAAGTAATCGAATGACCACTTCTTATTGATTCAGCCATATTTCACCACGGAAAATAATGTTGTCCATTATATGTAGGTTTTTAATAATTATAATGTCCTACATTATAAATGATGCTGCACATTATAATGTGCTACATTAAAAATTGTTCAAGGACCTTTCTACACTCAAAGAAATAGAATAAGGCCTCTTCTACACTTTACAGACTTAACTATTTCTCTTTTAAGTTGGCACTCATCCAATGGTAATCATCTAAATAATGACGCAGTGTTTCGAGCTCCAACCCTGACCCTAACTGATAAGATCGAAATAATCAAAAATCGAAATAATCGAAAAGGTCAAAGAGGAAGAATTGAAAAAGTTGATAGGTCCAATTTTTTCAATTCTTGATTTTTTTTGTGATTCTCTCATCACTTTAATTTTGTATCACATTTTCATTAGAGTGAAGAGATATCGACGTGTTATGTAATGTTACTGTAATTGCTATTAGTCAGGAGTTTAATACTCTTATAACAACCGTATTTTATAAGCATTGAATATTGAAATTCAAATAACGACCACGCAAGAAAGATAAGCAAACGATTGGATCAAGTGCCAAACATTTTGACCCGGAAATCAATTATTATTCTGCCTTTAAAGTATAAAATGAGAAGTTCAATGATTCTGAAAGAAGTCATTTGACAATTCTCTTACAAAGAATTGCTTGCTCACTCGCTGGCTGAAAGTGAAAGCGAAAGTAGTGAAAGTGAAAGTGAAAGTGAAACTAAAACTGTCAGTCACCAAACGCAGGCGCAAACGCCTACACCCGTTCTTCTATATCTCAGCCTTGAATAATCGCTTGTGGCAAAAAAAAGATCGAAGAAAAAAAAAGTTCTTATTAAGTGACGCTATCATAGCTTATCTAAACCTTAGACAGAGAGCGGAGGTAATATATGCTAGTTACTTGTTTGATTGACCTTCATTATAAAAGAAAGAGAATTAAAAAAGAATTGGGCGGCAATCAAAAATATCTTCATTTCGCGTCTTCGTTGGGTCTAAAGTGTGAGTTGGTTGGTCGGTCGTAAAAATTTTTGGGTTTCCATTTTTCCATCCATTTTTGGAGTGCATTCTTGGAGGAAACTGCCAGCCAGCCAGCAGCCAAAACAACCGCGTGTAATGAGTGGTTTAAAATTATGACCTTTGAACACTGTGACCTCTGACCCCAAAATGGCGCATGTAATGATAAACAAAGTCAAAATGCTGCGAATGCGCCAGAAATTGCTTGCAAAAAATTGGCAATAATAAAATTTTTGAACGAAGGAAAGGTCATTGACATAAAAAGTCTGACAAATTTACCGACTCACCGACTCAATTCTACTCAATTTTCGAGAGTCGGTCGGGCGACGCAAAACGAAGATATTTGTGATTGCCGCCTTGAGAAGAAAATTAATTTCTGCTTTGATGTTATTATCGAAACAAAAGGATCAGTCATGCAGAAATTCCTTTCCACACGTCAGCAATCTACTTTTTTATAAATAGAAAAACTAGATTGTAAGGAAGATTCTAAAAAAAAATAGCTGTTTTCTTAGACGACTACCGTGGGATCGTCTAATATCGACATGCGTCTTCTAATTTCGACACCGGATCTGTAAAATAATCAAAACAAACCTTGAATGAAATTCTTGGTATCATTCTTATCGAACAAGTTCATCCATCAAACTACAAGTTCAGTAAACATTGCAATCCTTTCAATAAAAAAAACAGCCAAATTATAAGCAGTTTCACACAACACACGAAACGCATGCAAACTTCCTCGTAACTTTCTTGTGTCCATCATTAAAATTTTACAACTTTATTACGCTTCAAGTCACATGATAAAAATAATTTGCGCGCTTAGTCGACCTGGTTTCCCCGTCCTTATTGTTTATTGCAAGCACACGCTCTAGGCGCTAAGAGGCCGCATTAAACTTCTAGGCACTGCACCTAGCACACCCGGTCCCTTTTCAAATTCATAAGGAAACCGGGTTCTTTTAATTATTTTCGGTTCACGGTAAAAAGGTCTACTAAAAAATTCCTCGCATGCAAAATGTTGTTGTTATTTGGGCATCTTTTCGTTGAAAGCATGCTAATTAGTTTTTTAGTGATTACTACATCGTTAAAGTTTTCTTTTCAAATATAAGTAATAACACTTCACATTTCTCATATTATATTAACAATCTGTGACGTGATAGGGAGAGTACAATTTAGTGATTGATTGATAACTTTAGTATGTATTTGTTTATGTTTGATTTTTTATTTCGAAGACCAGGCCACAGCTACGTCGAAATTAGAAGACGCATGTCGATATTAGACCCCTACGGTATGTTGTAAGTCAAAATACAGTCCAGATATCAACAATCCCATGTTTCGACCAACGGTCCCAAGTTAGACCAGTTGACGGTATCGAATAACAAATTACTCCACATGGAGTAATTTTGGCCACATATATACATACATTATTACTTTCCTTTCCCTCGGCCAATAAAACGTGATAAATTATCTTGTCTCTAGGGTAGCCATTCCAGGGTCAAATTGAAACTATTCTGGTGGTAATCAAACCTAGTTCATCTTGTAGAGCTTCAAAAAAGAAAAAAAATGAGGGGTCATACACCTCCTAATGATTCGGTTCCTGAGATATTGAGATTTTGGTTCCGCTAAATATAGCACCTTTTTAGACATTTGAGGTTGAAAATTTAGCCCAGAAATGGCGTATAAAATGGCACCAAAATATACACTTTTTGATGGTTTTCCGATTTCAAAATCCAATAAAAAAAAATCCACATATATCTTCATTTTGACTGCAGACTTTTATCAAATTCTTTTAGCAATGGCTTGCTAACACTTCAAGGAAGAAATGAAAAGACATTTTTTTGAAAAAGAAGACATTGCAAACGTTATAAAGCGGAAGTTAAAATTGATGAACCTACCTACTGTATCTTTGTAATCAAAGCGCTGTGGAGGAAAAATTCCCCATGGCATATAAATAACTGTTTTAGGCTAAAAAAGGGTCAAATTTTTCAGTGGTACCAGTCTCTATAATTCTAGTCCTCATCTTCAGGCTGAAAATGCTTGCCAAAGTATGAAAAGTAAAAAATAATAACTTTAATGAAAGAATTAATTTCAGAGAGTAGCACCATTGGATTTCTCAAGTATTTTCTGATAAATATGGAAAGTTTCACTGTCTGAACATTTTTTCCTCCGCAGCTGTTTGAAATCAAAGATGAGTTGTAAATTTTTGTGAAAAAAAAAAATTGCCGTCCTAGTACCAGTGGTGGTCGGAAATTCCGATAAAAATCCATGTACTTTTGCAAAATGCGTCGGAAATTCCACTCTTTTTTGCCTTTTTTAGTTCAATTGCCTTGGAAATTCATACATTTTCTTCTCTCGCCTTGGAAATTTCGAATTTTGGTGAAAACTTTTGCCCTCGTCGTCCGCCCCCTTGTCAGCCTGTTACAGACAAATTCTGGAATGGCCCATTCAACACAATCTCTAAGTAATCTCACAAATCTCTAATTCAATATGATTGAAAGTAATCGAACAGAAAGATACAAAATATATTAAAATCAAAACTTAACTATGCATTCCAGTTGATTCAAAACTGTCTGCTTACCTCGAAATACTAGCTCATTGTCTGGTTCAATTTTTAAAATTTGCGGTTGTTTTGCCATTTTATGTCTGCTTATTTTTCATGTAATGTTGGATGATGACATGTATTTAATTGTCTAAACCAAAAAGAAACACTACGATAACTTGATTTCGAAAGTTTTAACAATAACTTTCTCGAAAAGCAATGTCAAAGTCAGCTTTATGATCACTTCCAAAAATCTTAAGAGCTATTTTCCGCAACTCGCAGCCGCCATCTTGGTGTGACAAGTAAGTTAACTTAAATGCGGGACAACTCTATGAACTTTGGATTGCAGGATGAAAAATACGGGATGAGTAGTTGGCCCTCTTGCCCTCTTTCTACTGGCGTGTCCGCGCCGCAAATTTTTTTTCCGTAGACGGGCGGAAATATCTTTAATGGTCGGAAATATCATAGCGCAATGGTCGGAGATATCATTTGATGGTCGGAAATATCTTTAGATGGTCAGAAATATCCCAAACTCTGAAAATTTGAAAATCTAATGGTCGGAAATATCCCGCGCTTTTAAAAATGCTTTATCAGCAAAAAAAATGTAAACAAAAATGGTAGCAAAGGTGGTGTGGTGTGGCTAACTTGTTGTGTGTGCCAGACAAGAGTAGTTTTTTATCTTAAGTTACTTTTGGGACACTATCTGAGAACTGTTCTGTTTCTTAGTTCTTTACACAGTATTTTACAGTATTTTAGCTTCGCTATACAAGTGTCCTTGGTATTTCCTAACGTCAAAACAAGGACACTTGTATAGCGAAGCTGGACTGAGTACAACGGCTATTTCTCTTTTTCTTTTTAACACATGTCTGTCGGAGTGAATCCGCAAACCCTGGTCAGCGGTTGAGAATATTTTTTTCAAATTAATTGAAATAATTAGTTGTTGCAAAGTTTATTAGTTTTCATAAGGGACTTTTTCGCAAGATTTTATATTTGACTTTATCTTGAATGAAGATTTTTAAAACAAAATATAAGTTTGATCAATTTATAAGCCAAAAACCTTGAAAAAAGGGTGCTTCGAAAAAGTTAAATTGTAAATTACGTAAGTTATTTCAAGGTGTAACAAATATTTTAAACAACTCTTAGAAGGTTGACGTTGAAAATGACGAAGAAAAAACGAGTAAAAAATAGCCTAAACTCGCCTAAACTTTCACCAAAGTACCCAAATCTTATAATGGCTATAGCAAGATGTCGAACAAGGAACGGACTACATCATACTACAGCTGCTAAAAGCAAAATCTAAACATCATCACGAGAAAGAGAATTTTCTCTTTTTTAATGATTTGATTGTATAAAGGTGTGATGAAACTCATTATAAAGTAATTGTTCGATTGTTGTTTTCTTGTTATTGCAATCATGTCAAAGGAATTTCATAAAATATCTTTAGCAACAAACTTTCCGTGCAAAATCCATCTGTCTGACGATGGTTTTTCATTGTTAAGTACTTTTATTAAAAAGTATTTCTGATTGGTTGAAAAAACATGAGGAACGACCTCTTATTGGTCAAAGAAAGACAATATCTATTCTCACGACGACACACATAGTTCAAAGAAAATAAATTTGTGCTCAGTCCAGCTACGCTATACAAGTGTCCTTGGTCAAAATCAGTTTTTGGCTCTATCTATCTGGCTAGTGCAGCGGCGCGGACGCAAATTTTTTTTCCGTAGACGGGCGGAAATATCTTTAATGGTCGGAAATATCATAGCGTAATGGTCGGAAATATCATTTGATGGTCGGAAATATCTTTAGATGGTCGGAAATATCATTTGATGATCGGAAATATCATTTGATGGTCGGAAATATCCAAAACTCTAAAAATTTGAAAATTTAATGGTCGGAAATATCCCGCGCTTTTAAAAATGCTTCATCAGCAAAAAAAATGTAAACAAAAATGTTAGCAAAGGTGGTGTTGTGTGGCCAACTTGTTGTGTGGCCAACATGTTGTGTGTGCCAGACAAGCTTTTTAGGGAGAGAAAGTGGTATTGACCTTTTTATTCAAACAAAACTCTTCTTTATTTCTTGTATTTTTTATATCCTTTCCTCCTCTAGCCCCCACTGCTCTCAAATCACCCTAAAGCTAGGTATAGCGAAGCTGGACTGAGTACATACAACGGCTATTTCTCTTTTTCTTTTTAACACATGTCTGTCGGAGTGAATCCGCAAACCCTGGTCAGCGGTTGAGAATATTTTTTCAAATTAATTGAAATAATTAGTTGTTGCAAAGTTTATTAAATATTTCCCGTTTTCCAAAAGGGAAATATTTGTTAAAACGGGCTTTCTCCATAATTTCCCGTGTCAAAACGCCTTCCGTACGCCCTGACTGACGCCCGTTTTTAATTTCACAGCGAAAAATGCATCCAGTGAAGTATAAGTAATGTATCATGATTCAAGTCGACTGATAAACTATATATATAATATATGTTACAAGTTCCTTACGGATTCTCAAGCCCAGTTATAATAAAACTATTACATGTTAGTAGCAGACCCGACTGGCGATTGTTATGTAGCAGGTTGAAACATGAGTTTTTGCTAGAAAGATGCAGTTTGTTTTCAAGTTAAATCTTTAAAATAAATCAAACTGTGTGGGTTTCTTTACTTCCAGACAACCTACCAATAGTTTTGGAACACTCCATAATAAAGGAAGATGGCTATTCTTGTGGATTGACTTTCTGGTTACCCCATCCATATAAAGGATAAATACGATGTGATATGAAAGTGAAGAGACATGATTTGTTGGTTTTTGTTTGATTTCTTGACTCGTATATCTCATGGTAAATGGGATAGCAAATGACTTTTCATGTATTGCTTGGCTCTACATATGATACCTCTAACTTTGAACACCTCCAGAATGTTGAAAAAAGCATTTTAAGAGATAAGTTTCGATTGTAATTTTATTGGAAATTTTTAATCGACAGATTTCCAGGCGGTGTCAACCGAACCCTATCGAACCGATTTTCGTTATCGAACCATCGAACTTTATCGAACAAAATCGAACGATAGCTGTTCGATTACCGAACCCGATCGAACAGCTATCAAACTTTACGAAAATTTCTTGATAAGTTCGATTTAGTTCGATGAGTGTTCTTTGTTCGATGAAGTTCGATTGACACAGCCTGGAGATTTGACTTGGCGTCAGTTTTGTTTAATTGATAAATCTTTTGCTTCACCATGACCGTGGGATGATTTTCAATAAACTTTTGTTGTTATACACAGTAACTCTACAGATGATGACCCCAGCCATGATTAGTATCAGACAGTCAGAATGTTGGAAAAAAAACATTTTACGAGAAATTGTTGATAGAAATTATATTGACTTATTTTTACAATTTTGGTGGTGTGGGTTTTG